>NC_057879.1:21446253-23846253 GCF_019740435.1 Gambusia affinis
ATGGGCTTGTTCAAGTTGGCTAAATATGCGCAGTAAAAATTTTTCTGGCTTATTTTTCCCCTCATGTCGCAGCCAGGAGGGAAGGCGTACTCCATACTTTGGAAATCTCTGCTTTAAGTAATCTTCTATTTTTATTTCACTGTTTTTATTACCTCCTAAATGAGTTGTTCATGCACTCTTGAAGTAATTTTGGTAGCCAGCCTATCATGGAAAGCTTCACTGCCATTTCACCTCGTCTTGATTTATGGATGATTACTGTCAGTGTAAATCTCTGGAGTCCCCAAGTCTTTGAAATGGCTTTCCAGGCAGATAAATGTCAAAACCTCTCATTTGTTCTTCAGGGTTGTTTTTGTTTTGAAAACTACATTTGGAATTTACTGTGGATGATCTGAAACATTTAAGTGTGACGATAAAGTGAAAAATGTACTCGACACTCATATTGTTAGGTACTTTTTAAATGGACAACATTTACGTTTATGAGGCATTTGGTGAAAATGACCATTTCTCTGTTAAAATGGCTTCAAAGTGTCCAGGCAAACAGGTGGAATGATTACATGGCGTAGTTTAAACATGGTTGGAGGGAGGTTTGAAATAAAGCTCAGTACACACAGCCACTGAAATCCCCCCACTGAGTTAATCAAAGATGCTTCTTTTGCTCCTCCCTGCTGGACGTCAGTCAAATAAAACCAACGTGCACGTCTGATGTTTATCCGGATCGTTTAATGAAGCCTTCTTTGTTACAATGTCACAAGGTTTAGGCCATTCGGATGCTGAAATGAGCCCCACCATGCTGAGCTTAAGGTTTTGAAGCTCCTCTGTTAGAAGTTGCAGCCGTGTTAAACTCCAAATGAACAGACATCCTGGCATTCTGACAGGAAATCTGCTTGCGTTTTTATTTTTTTTGGGTGAACTCATTGAAGTATGAATCCAGTTTGCTTAGATCCTAGATATGCCATGTCTGTCTTGAACTGAACTGCCCACGTCTTCAAATGAGGATTGCCTCGTAATAGTTACCTGAAGTGTTGGCTCACTCTTTACTTCTGAAAACATTTTTGCTGTCTCATTTTCTAAATGAAAATGCAGGTCGTTCAATAGGAAAATATCTTGTTTTATTGTTCAGCAGTTGCTACTTTAAATTTTTTGTTAAGATCTCTTTGCAATAACCAACCGGAGATATTATAAATGGGCACATTTATCAACTTAAACAAACAATCCACTGTAAACTTCCTCTCACTCTCTCTCTCTTTGCATATCAGACTCAGTATTATAGTCTTCTATCGTTATTTTTTCTTCCCTTCAACAAATGAGGAAAGAATAGCATGCCAATTAATCTTCATCTAACACCCACAGTGCCTTGCAAACATCCTACTATTACTGGCGCTTTCCTCATTTTTGGCACTGGTGCCTGTGCAGCCTCATTTATCTTCAGTGTTCTCGCTTCAACTGTCACACAGGCCAGGAAAAGAGGAAATCCAAGTCTTTGTGGGAATAAGAACAGTGATACAGTTTTAAAACCAGCCTCACAATAGTTCTTAATAGTCTCCTCCATGAGTGCGCACAGTGCTGAATCAGTCTCAATATCGCCTGGGGTACATGGAGCTAACCTCTCCCCTCCTCACTCCTTACTACATTATGGAGATATAATGGAAAAAAGAGCGACAAGATTGCCATTTTGTTCCTGGCTCTAATTGCAGATTAAAGACAAAAAGTGAGTCCAGCTTGGGAAAATGTAACTACTTTGTCACCCGGCTTTCTGAAGAATGGATCCACTATTAGCTTCACGTCGTGGCCTTCAGAGCAAATGGCTGTTTGAAGGCAGCGGGAGTCTGTTGCCATATGGCATGAGACGGTGACAAAATTGAATAAACAGAGGAGATTTGCGAAAACAAAGCAGCAGGAGAGCATCATTAGACAGCAGTTGTCCGCCGGAGAGGCTTCAATTCAGATAGAGAAAGGGGGTCATGCAGAGAGTAACAAAGTGCGAGAATCAGTGTGAGGGTTGCCATAGTTAATTTTTACACCGCTCACTCCCTTCCAGCTACAGAGCAGCAGCAGACATCAGATATGGCTATTACTTCCGTTCTCATGCTGTTCGCTCCACTCTTTTACTACTTTGTGCGTAAAACTATGTGTAAATTGTCTCATTGGGTGGCACAGTAAGGTAGTGTTTATTGCCAAAATACCATAACAATAATGCTAAAAGTTGGGGTCAGCTTTAAATGGCTTTTAAACAGGGTTAACGGATAGCAAATTTAGTCTTCACTCTACAAAAATGCAAAATCTTACCGAGTAGTTCTGGTCTGCTTTCTAGGGCAAATATCTTAATACACTTGAAATAAGACAAAACTAACTTACAAGTAACTTTTCAGAAAGAAACTAGTGCTTTTTTATATGTCACCATTAGGGATTTACTAACTCTAGTTACTTACTTCAAATGTATTAAAATATTTGCACTAGAAGCTAAATCAAAGATGTTTAGTAAAATTTGAAGTGTAAGTTTATTTTTGCCCTGAGAATTAGCTGGTTTAGTGAACGTCTTTATTGACTAAAAGCCATCTTAAATAAAATCTGATCATAAAAATGTTTTTAACACATATATTGGCGAATCTAGTCAAACATTAAACACATATAGTCAAACATCAAGTCAGTATGCTTCTGCTTCTATTTTGTGAAGTATGTATATCGGGATCAAGGGTGTAAATGTAAAGTGTGCTTCTTCTGTGTTAACAGAGAGAAATGTACCTTTGACATTAAAATCAATGAAAAAATGATTAGCTGAATTAATCAGAAAGTTGGTCAGACTGCCCTGCAGTTGGAGCTATCCCAGAAAATCAGTATGCTAGTCAGTCTTCATCAGTGTAGACAGAAAATATGCAAATCCTGGCATAATATTGAGTAATTCCGTAATGTTATTATCATTGCCACAACTTTTAAATCGAACGTGTTAGCTAGCATGATGGCATGTAGCATTTTAATTTACCAGTTAAATTCACATCTTTTAAGGTGGGCTCCAAAAACATTATAACATCAAATACCTGTTAGGATTTATAGTCCCCATAAATTGGACCAGAATCAGTTTTTCAGTTTTTAAGGAGAGAATGAACTCACAGCGAGGTTAGATTATTGTCAAAAAAGCAAACATTTTTGTGCCTCATGGTTTGCAGCCTGAGAAATCAATAAAAGGCATCTCTGTACAAGAATATTATGATGCCCAAAGGAAATCAATAGAAGTTATTGTCTAACAGCCTGAAGTAAAAAAATCATAGGAGGTTGTGACCCCTGTTGCTCAGTAATCTGAACAAAAACATTGGTCTTTAAAGACCAAAAAACATTTCTTGTGCAGGATAGATCACGCAAAGGACACGACTCTGCTTTGTTTCGAGATGCTAATAAAACAAATATTTCAATAGCTTCTACATATTATGAATTAATTGTATTTTTGTGCACCGTTGTATGGATTTGTCTGAATACAAAGCTTTAATGTTGGTTGAACTGAGACCTGCTTGCTTGCTATAACACATCAACTTGAAGTGGGTCAGTATAAGCAGGTTGACTGTTTCAGTTCAGTGTTCACAGCTCTAATACATCTGCCCCAAAATAATATAAGCTAATTTTAAATCATCAGAGCCACTGATATATTTGGGTTATAGTGTCAGATCTTTCTAAGGATTTGTATTTTATAAGCCAAATAAAAACTAATGTGGCTCAGCCCAGGGTAGATTGTCCCAACCATCTCATTACATTGATTAGTCATTGCTATCAGCCTCATATCAGATCAATTTGGGTGTTTGTGGGGTCATTATGTCCACTTAGGTCTGATTGTGTGCTTTTTGTTTGTTTCCCCTTCCACAAAGGAAATTGGCCAAGAAGCGAAAGGAGACACTGAACAGCACCCGCCAAGAGATGACAGTGATGGTCAACTCCATGGACAAAAACTACACAGAGCAGGGCACCAACTGCGACGAGGCGCTGTCCTTCATGGACACGCACAACCACACCCTGAACACCCGCAGCGAATGCGCGCTCACGCTCAACGGCCGGAGCGAGTGCACCCTCACCCTGAACGGCCGAGGTAAGATGTCCCCATGCAGGTGCTCTGGTTTATCTTTGTTTTTGTAAAATCACTGGGGTAGACGTTAAGGTTCTTATATCAAATCTGAACTGAATCATCAGCGACTGGTATAAAAGTGAAGCTACAACTAAAGCACAGTTGTTGTGAATTCCCCAACAACAAGAGAAAAAAAATTAATGTCAACACTCTGTATCTTTTTCTTAAGTTTTCTTTTCATTGTTCAATGCAGCTATAATGAGTACATCCCATAATTCTTTTTAACAGGGAGCTGCTATTTCTGATTTTACTTGATCTAACACAAATTTTTCTAATTCTGTTCAAATAATTTGACTTTTCAAAAACCACTTGTGGAAGTGAAATGGACGAATTTCTGTGAATCATTTAGAAGAATCTAAACTAAATTTGACAAAACAACTTTCATTATAAAAACATAGTTTTATTTGTGTTACTTTAATCATAGCTTCATTTTTAAATTCCTTCTTTTCTCAGATCAGATTTGTTCAATTAATTCTGCAATGCTTTAAAATTACATCAAGAATTACAATTGCTTGTTTAATGGTGAAAACCCTTTAGAAAATCCTTGTTAACAGTCTGCTTGGAGTCTGGTAGTTAAATCAATAATTAAGCCATCATCAAATCCCAAACCAGACCTCAGAGCTTATCAGTAAACATTAGACAAGCCCGAAGTCTGTCTTCAGGTCATAAACTCAGTGCCATGCTGTGTCCAATCCACCTGCCAACCAAAGTAAACATACTGCATTTGCTCTCTTGCTGCAAACCTATTAGTTTTCCTCAGGTTATGTTGTTGATAGACAGCTGAGTTAAATCGTTCACCCGGAGCTTGACCTGCTATAATCCCGGCCCCAAAACCATCAGATTAAAAACCGCAACCACAGCCTCTGTTTCTGCTTCTCTCTGGGGGCTGAGCCCCAAAGATGCTCTGACCTTGATTAACTGTCTGTTGGGGTACTTGTTCAAATCTGGCCCTTCTGTCTGCCAGCGAAAATGATTTAACTGCTTCATTTTGCACCCTGCTTGTCATTGTGAAGTTTTCTCACTCTCTGTGACCTTACATTACTGTCAGGAGTGTCATTTAGGCTCAAAACATTACACATGACAGATTATATTCCTGAACATACTGTCCTCAAAACCCAAACTTTGCTACGCTCAGCAGTTGTTGATGTTGGATGAGAAGACAATGGCTATCCAGAGAGAAACAGACAGCACCCTAATTGCTTAAATAAATATTACATATAAGCCCTCATAAGCACTGTGGTTATTTTCTGTATAAAGATTGCATGCACAAGTCGTTTATTAGTCTTTTTAGATACTTAAGAGCTTTATTTTAAATTTGCTGTGATGGACATTTTCTAACAATCATCTGAGAAAATACATTTTGTATTCCAGGTTGCATGCAGCCATTAGGGCTGTTAATGAGGCATTTAACTCATCTTTTTTTTTTAAGGGAAAACATAACTCAACATTAAGATTCAACGGTTTTTAAAATCAAGAATTTGATGCATAAGTATGAATTATTATGTTCTGTTATTCACCCAGAGTGAAAATTATTGGCATATGTGATTGTTTTTATTAAACCAATGCAACTGAAACATCATTTGAAAAACACATGTGAGTAATGATTTATAACCTTCTCAATAGTGAGGTAAAAAAAATTGTTACTGGCATTCCAACAATTGCACTTTTTTGACCAGCTTTTGGTCTTTTCAATAGGTGTTTTAAATTTTTTAAGTTAAAAGAAATTTGACTGCAATTTGATCCCTTGAAATTGACCTTTGTCTCTTTTAAGAAGCTCCTGTTTTATCCAACATCTGCCTTCATTTTGTCATCACAACTATGTTGAGCCTTTAACATAGTTTTTAGTAGCATTGCACTGTGAAGTAGTTTGTACAGCAGACTTGCAGTTCCACCAGGTGTTTACTGCTGCCACTAGTCTGGAGGAGCTCAGTTGGGGACTGCATCTGCACGGAAGAGCTTTGAGTAAATAAGCGGCGCATTGAATGACTAAACGTTTAGGCACTCTGTAATGATTGCCATGGGAGATTTCAAAAAATTTTCAAACATGCTTGATAGAATCAAAGCAACATTCCAGGAATGTTTTAATGCAGAAATGACATTATAGTATCATATGAATCTTAAAAATGCTTATTTTATAAAATAACCTTCTTTAACACAAATATTTTTGGAAAAACAGATGTTCTCTGTCCAGCTAGACAGATGTTACAGGACAAAGATCCTAAGCACCCATCAAAACTGCTTTTGGAAACAATATCAAGCTAAAGCAGGCTAAGATCAAGTTTCTGGAGTCGTACCAAAATGACTGAATATGCTTAAATCCAGGCTCAGTGCCAGGGAGCTGACCGATTTAAATGAACACTACCATGTCTAACAGGAGTAGACAAAGAGACAAAATCCAGCCAGAATTACACCAGAAGGCTGTTTATGGCTCCAAAACTGAAGCGTGTACATATATCTGAGTATATTACATATTTATATGGTTTAACCCTGTAGGGGTTGGTAGAGATCCACAATAAATTCAGAATGTTTTGAAAGTTTTTGAAACTGTAAGTTGTATTTTCACCCCGTCCTCTATAAAAAAGCAGTTCAAATGCATATCTGAAAGTTCAAAATTATTATTATTATTAAGACTGTAGCTCTAACCTCTAACTATTTGTTTTTTTTACTGTTGTCACTGTTTATTTACCACTATCAACATAGTGACGGTCAATGTTGGCAAGTATAAAAAAGATACTATCAAACTTAACTGCTCTTTTCTGCTACTTATTGTTTGTATCCAGTAATAATTTGATAACACCATCTATCAGTGTTTTGTTGTCAGTCATTTTAATTAACTCGGTACACAAAGTGGAAAAAATCCAACTTTTTGAAGTTTGCAAATCATTTTACATGGAAGTTTGACATTGCATGTGGAGAGCATAACAAAATGGACGTGCTGCTCGTGTCCCAGGTGGAGAGACAGAGTCTGTAGGTCCCACAGGGCAGAGGACACCAGGGCAATAGGTGCAGTTCCTGACTATAACCACCCTCCTTGCAGTGCCTGCAAAACAGAACCCAGAGAGGCGAGGGCAAGGTGTCCTGGTGGAGGGTTTGTTCCAGCACTACAGCAGCTTTGTGTCTGCTTTTTGGTTTCATAAACTGGAAAATTTAGAGAATTTGAGCAGAAAAACTGACAAAATCCAGTCAGAGGAGGCAGTTAGGACTTTCTAAAGGAAAAATGAATAATAATTCCACAATATGTAGAAATAAAACTAACTAACTCGAATTCAACAGCATTAAAAATATTTTGAATTGCACAAATATTTAAAATTTAGTCATCTCACTCGCTTGGTTTCTGGTCCCCTTGAGCATTGAAATTCAGTTTTTTCAGCGTCTCAGAAATATTTGTAACCACAGCAATGTAGCAGAAGGGAAATAAAATATTCTGAAAGAATTTTTTATCTGAAAATAAGACATCAGATTTTTTTTTTTACAGTATGTTCAGTGCGTATTTACAGCATTTTAACGTTTCTTCTGATGTATTTTATTGGGAATCTATTGGAAAATTGTGAGCAAGAAGGAAAATTATAGATTTTTTTCAAGACTCTTCTGTGTGGCATGTAATTGTATATAGACCCCTTTACCATGTTAGCCCTAAATAAAATCCATTGCAACACACTGCCTTCAGAAGTCAGCAAATTATTGAACAGAGTTCACTAGTTTGTAAATTAATCTCAAGCATAAATATAGCAAGGACAGGATTATGCAAGATTATGCCATGTTTTTAGATTATTTGTTGTAAGAAATTTTGAAAACCAAGTGATTTTTCTTCCAATTTGTATTTGCCTGCTGTTTTCTATTATCTTTGCATATAATCTTTCACTGAAATACATAAGAAGCATGAGTACTTTTACAAGCCACATTGAAATTTGCACGTTTTTGTTTTTTTCTTACACCTGTTATGAATTTGTCCTGTTTTGCTTCATCTGCAGCTGGGTCATCCCCCTCCTCCTTCACGCTGCCAAAAGCCAACACTCTGACATCGTCCATCCCCACAAACTCGTACTACCCAGGTAATCATGTTACCTTTTTCTCTGTTAAATACTGAACCAAAAAAAAAAAAATGCTTCTGTTGCAGGCTGAACAGCAAAGCTGACAAATTAAGTTCATAAAGTCAGGAAAATTAAGTGTCACAACAGATTAATAAGAAACATTTTTGCACAAGTTTTAATGAGTTTCACATTGTCTGTCAATCCTTATTTTTAACATAATTTACAAGCTGATCCTGCAACATGTGACATAAACCTATCCAACATATTTACATGCTTTATTTTTTAAAGGGTCTTATACAACGAGAAAGCAGACAGATTAAGTTTGGATGGGTTTTCACCCTGCTACATCTATGCTCATGTTTTATAGCAGCTCACCAAGATGGATTATTAAATGTTCGATTGAGTTTCTACAAAGAACACCCAGAATTGTGTGTCTTTTGTAATTACTTCACAGCCCATTGATTAGATGGAGGAAAGGTCAGTTAGATTCATAATCAGCTAAACCTGCTGTATAATTAGCTTTTCCAAAAATCATAATCTATTTCTCATTGTGTTGTTTGGCGAGAAACCGGGAGAAAGACATATTTGTTCACTACAAAAACAAAAAATATTACCAAGTATTTTGGATCTAGTTTCTTATCACACTTCAAATAGAATAAACTATATAGAAGCTTACGTTTAATTGTCTTTAATAGTGATTTTAAAAACAGTCCTGGTTCCACTGCCAGATTGCTTCATATAACATTTTTCCCATGTTATAAGTAGAAAAAATCTGCCAGTGGAAACTTTTTTTAAAATCAATACTAAGGAATTATTTACCTGAAACATTATTATCGATTTACTTGAATAAAACTCCTATATCTTTCTAAAAAGTTACCCGTAGGTTATTTTTGTCGTATTTCAGATATTTGAACTTGAAACTAGACAAAACATTACTTGGTATAATTTTGTTTTGCATAGTTTAGTTTTGATTTTGGATTGATTTGATGTTTTTTTCTTCATTGCCGTTCTTTTCTCCTCCAACCTGCACTCGTTTGAGCAGATCCCTTTGTGCCAACGGCTATCTTAGGTGAGACAAATTCTTTTTTCTTTTTTTCTTCTTCCCAATTATTGTTGCAGTAAAAGTCTGTTACATTCATATAACTAAACCCAACAAAAAAAACACATGTTTTTAAATTATTTTCAAACTTGGATAACTAAAGATGGCTTCCTCACCTCCATACCTGCCTGCTGCTTCCTCCTCTCCTCTTTTAACCCTTTCCACACCCCACCTTCCTGCCTCCTCCTTGACCAACAGGGGGAGCTCCTCTCTCGCGCTGGGGCTGGCTTCACTCCATCCCATCCGCATTGCGTGTCGTGCGTGTGATGTCACTTACGTGTTTGACCTCTCATATGCATGGACTAGACATGTGGACTGGATGTGGGGGGAGTGTGTTTAGGGGGCAACAGGAGGGCGGTGGGGCGGCAAATCTTGCCACAGCAGCTGCACAGAGGCACTAAAACGCTTCCTCATTGCCCCCGTTTTTCTAGAAAAGCAAAATCCAAACATTTGACCCAAACACTTTACAGGTACAACTAAATACGTCAGAATATGATTGAACAAAACATTTACTTTAGTGATATAATTAAGTAAAACTGATGTAAGGATTTATTTTACACTGAGTGATGAATTTCAAGAGTTTAGTTTTTAATTTTCATTATGGCTGACAGCAAATGATGACTAAAACAGCTTCTGGATAAATTATATGAAAGCAACAAAAAATTGTTTTACTATAATGTTGCAGTACTAAAAAGCCTTTCATCCTACCACTTAACTTTCCATTAAAATGCTTGGATATCGCACTCTGAGCATTAACGTTTTGGTGCTTACTCTGTGTTTCTGACTTGAACCACTACTTGCACTTTTTATGATAATTGTGTTGTAGCTTCCTTGTTTTGTATTTATTGTTTGTATTGATTGAAGTTTTTGCATTTATTGAAAAAACAATAGTGTATTTAATTCATTTTAACCTTGTTTGTATAGCCTTTTGGTTAATTATGGCACATACCAAACAAATGAAATTTAAATTACATAAGACAATAAAAAGGGCTGGAATGTTAAAAATACTAAAAAATAATCATATTTAATTAAAATATAAACAATAGAAGTTATGTGTTGTTGTAGATCACAGGGAAGACTCCTGACAGCCTCATTTCAGTTTCAGTAGTTTATTAGAGAGTGCTGTATCCAAGCACATCTTCTAAAGTTGAGTGGAAGGAAAAACTGCTAAAAAGGTGTACGTGCAGTCGTCTTTCCTGAGCAAAGGAGGAAAGACAAAGGACTGATGCTCGGGGTCTCAAGTCCTCTTTTCATGTCAAAGAAAGTTTTATTTTATAATTTGGAGGTGAAGGTCCCAGAGTAAAGGAACAGAATCTAAATTGCTAGAGGTCCAATGTGAAGTCAGTGATGATTTAAGGAGCCATGTCCTGTACTGGTGCTGGTCCACTTTGTTTTATCAAGTCCAAAATCAGATCCTCTGATTTAATTTCCCAGCAGGACCCTTCACCTCCCAGCACTGCAAAAAGGATTTAATATCTGGTTTAATCACCAAATGTCACTCTGCCTGATTGACCATCAGCCACATAGAGAGTCTATGGAGTATCATCAAGAACAAAATTAGGAACTCCAGACCCAAAAAATACAGATGAGCAACCCGAGTTTCCTTAATACCTCAGCAGAACCACAGACTCCAGTAATTCATTGAATTTATGGCTAAAAGACTCTGAGTGTATACGCTGTGCAGTACAATTCACTTTTCAGTCATAGTTCTGTGTTTTTATTAGCTGTAAAAGCTGACTTTATGTGTGATGGATCTATATAATATAGCAGATTCCCCCATTTCAGCTTAATTACTAAAATAAAATTGATGAAATTGTAATTTATTGAGATGTGGTTGTAAAGTTAAACCTCAGCCATGCTGCCCTTATCTTCCTACCCTCTCTCCTTTCTAGACGTTTAACTCCCTCCACCTTCCCCTCCTTCCAAAACAACAGAAACCTTTTCTATTATTCTTTTTTAAGTCGCTCCCCCTGCCTTTGGCGAAGTGCTGTTGACCTACTTGTTTTTGTTTTGGGCTTTTATTTCTTACTTTTTGCCATGCTTATACATCTTGTTCAGCGATTAAAGTGGAATCATAAAAAGCATTTTGTTCCTCTGTTAATTATTACTGCCCTCGTGCAGCTCCTCACACAGGCAGATGCTTTTCTAAGAGCATTGCTTCCGAGCTAAATGGGGCACTGGAACTGTAATAATTAAACACTCAAGGCCACAGAACAAAGACGCAAAAAGTAACACGCAATCATTTGTGCATTTTTAAGCACAAAACCAACTGTTGAGTTGTGTTTTTTTTTTCAAATATATATTTCTATTATTACTTCCACCCCAGTGTAAATCAAAGCAGAATGTTTCATCACTGCGCCGCTTGGCAGCTGCTTTATGTTAGTTTCACATTTAATGAAGCGCAAAACGATTTACATCATTGCTGCAGCCCCTCGAAAAGGTTGCAAGCTTCCAGTTGTGACACGTTCAGTCACAGCGTTGTCTGGTCAGATGAGGTGAAACATCAAAACTGATTAAATCACACGAGACTTTGTCTTCCTCTTCCTTAGGCATTATTTTAGAAAATAATTTTAAAGAAAAAACTGCAAATGCAGGTGTTTCCACAGAGCACATGCAAATATAATTATAGCAATTAGTGGAGAAAAATAAAACAAAATGTCAGAATACTCTGTTGGCTTCATTAAAATGTGCAAGTCAGACATCTGAAACAGTTTCCGAATACAATCATGGTTATTCTCTCCATGAAATTCACGACTTCCTTATTTTCTTTTGTTGATTTTATTCTTTTATTTTTTTAAATTTATGATTGCACTCTTGAAATTGGCCATCAATCCACTCAGCATCCTCCCCCCGTCTTTATTTGGCTTTTCTACTGTGGCTTGAAATAGTATTCACACCCGTTAAAATGTTTCCCATTTTGTGGTTGCTGTTTGTTGCAACCACAAACATCAGTGTATTTGATTGGATTCTTATTTGATGAACTAACAAAGTCATTGTTCATAACTGGACAAAAGATTACACTTGGGTTTATCTATTATTTGTTTTTTTTACTATTGATAATTTAAAAACAAAGGCAATTTTTGAATTCAGAACCCAGAGTAAATACTTTGTGGAGCCACTTTTTATGGTATGTTACTCATGTAAAAACTTAAATTATTGCCTAACTTGATTTACAAAACACCTGAAACTCTGTCAGAATTGAATGGAGATCACATCTTAACACACATTTTTAAGATTTGCCACAGACGTTTTGGTGGATGTGGATCTGGACTTTGACTAGGCCATTCAAACACATGAATATACATTGACTGAAACCATTCTCCAGCTGGCCCGTTGTCCTGATAGAACAGGGGTTTGCAACCTGCGGCTCTGGGGCTCTTTGTACCGTCCACTGTGGCTCTTAAAACCTGACAAAAAATGAAGAAGCGACTGAAGTTTTCAAAAATAAACATGAAAACAAATGCATTTTAAAAGAACTTTTCTTGTTGTCTTTATTTTCATGAAATAATTTAATTTAATTTCCAGAATGACATTAAGAGTACCAGTAATTATTTTTAGATCCGTTTTTCCTGTTACTGGCTGGAAATTATGTGAATATATCAACATCCCGTAGAAAAAACATATAGTTATCATCTTTTATGATTTTCTTTATTCAAACTTAAAAAATAGGAATAAAGTAGTTGCACTTTACAGTCACAGTACAGAGTTCCTTCTTTAAGACAGTTTTGTTTTTTTTAGCTGGACTAAAAGTAAAAATTGCTTTTTGGGCTGTAAAAGGTTGCAGACCCTTGTGCTAGAAGGTAAACCTCAACCCCAGCTTCAACTCTGTATCCTCCCACCTCTGGACAGATTCCCTTTCCTTTCTGGGGAAAAAAAACTTCCCCACAGCATGATGCTGTCACCACCATCCTTCACTAGCAGGGCGTTGTGCAGTGCTGGCTTTCCCCTGCACAAAGCATTTTGCATGTGTGCCAGAAACATTCAGTTTTGGTCTCATCTGACCCGAACACCTGCAGAGGTGGACTCTATTTATTGGTTAAGAGTCTGGTTAATAGGGTTATCAGAGAAGAGGGGGGGGCTGAAAACAAAAAAGCATGACACACTTTTCAGATTTTTGTCAGAAAGAGTTGAAAACCATGTCATTTTCCTTCCATTTCATAAATATGCACTACTTTGTCTTGGTCTGTCATAAAATCCCCAATAATACACATTGAGGTTTGTGATTTTAATGTAAGAAAATGTGAAGAAAAAAAAAAAAAGCCTAAGGGGTTTGAATACTTTTGCAAGGCACTGTACACGGGCAGTTTGGACAAAGCTGGCATGTGATCTTGCCCTTTAGCGTAGCTCTAAAACACTCTACTGTAACAGGTTCTCATGCTGTATTGTTGCTTATCCCCTCTCTCCTGTCTCTTCTCCTCTCTTTCTCTTTACATACGTAACCTCTAATGTATCTGCTATCTAAAAAGTGCCCATTAATGGTAAGTTTTCCCAAGTGGCCCCAGGGTTGGGGGAAGGAGGCGGTGTTTTTTTCTTTTACTCAGACAGTAAGCCGACAACCGGCTGCTTCTGACATTCTGACGTTGATTGCATGACAAGTGAACATGTTAGCATCTCACCACCAAGCCACCATTAGCTTAGCATGGACAAAATACATACATTGCCCCATGGCAGCATCACCCCATGCATTCTCCTCCCATCTCCGTGTCCCTTCCTGGGTTCTTTCTATTATTTAGTTTTTAATTAAATGTAATATTTAGATTTCTTTTTAATATTTTTCATGGTTCAAGGGAAGTTTGGGTGGCAGGGGTTGAATCCATGCTGTGTCTTTGTGATGCTTCTGATGGTGCCTGCTGCAACCTGCTCACTGTGGCCCCCACTGCACCCTTTCCTCCTCACATCTTCCTCCATGTTTTTGGACACCCTCCATCATCCGCTGGCTCCCCCCAAAAGCATTTGTGCCTCATTTCTGCCACCGACTGGAGGACAGTATGAAAGAGCTGGAACGGACTCTGGTTCTCAGTATGAGCCGCAGCCCAAACCAGCGTACTGTTCTGCCAGTAAACGGAAGTAAACCTGTTGTTTTTGCAGCATCTTCATGACATTTTTTACGATGATCTCCACTGTTTCTCACAGTTTTGGCCCAAACATGTCTTATTCTTACAGACGCCATTTTTAAAAGCGCAGTGGTGCTAGCACCTTACCTAAAGGGCCTTATGGATAACAGTGTTTTCCAGCTATGATAAGACAGATGGACCTGAACCTTCCCACCACATGACTCATCCTATTACTCAATGATGTTGTGTTGTTGTGACCATCCATAACAAACAGATTACTAGCCGAGAGTTGTTTGTCAATCTGGAGGGTGGTGACATAATGCTTAACAGTAAATGAGATAATCTACCATCTGTGTATGAAACATAAAGCAATCTGAAAAGTGACAAAACCTAAATCTGCTTGTCTCAGGTTTATACAGCGCCTTGCAAAAATATTCCAAGCCTTTGAACTTTCACAACCTGTCACATTGCAACCACAAACTTCAACATTTGTTAGGATTATCTTTTTTTTTTTTTTTTTTTTGAAGACCAACACAAATGGAAGGAAAATGAGACATGGTTGTTTACAAAGAAAAGCTTGAAAGTGTGCCATGCATTTGAATTGTTCAGTCCCACTTTGCTTTTGAATTAAGAAACATGGTGGTGGCAGCATCATGCTGTGGGAATGTGGTGGTCAGACAAATCATGTATTGCACTTTGTGGGTGAAATGCAAAAACTGTGTGGAGGAAATAGAATATTCTTCATCTGCAACAGGGCTGCTGGTCAGACAGTATGGGAAGCAGGATGGAAAGAACTAAAAACTTCGCTAGAAATACCATGGAACGGTTTGGACAAAGCATATTTGTGTGTTTAAAATGGCCTAGTCAAAGACCTGGATTAAAGGTAATTGAGAATTTATGGCAAAAGCTTGAATTTAAATATTCACAGTTGCTCTCCGTCCAGTCTGAGAGCTTGAGCTATTTAGCAAAAAATAATGTGTGAAAACTGCAAAGCTTACAGGTCTAACTGCAATGAAAGGTAAAACTCAGATGCATGCCACAATTTTCAGATTCTTCTTTATAGAAACAATGTTTTAAATTATGTCTCTTTTTGTTTCCATTTTACAATTGTGCACTCCAAGATCCTGATGAAGTTTGTGGTTGAAACGTGACAACTCAAAAAAAACAAAAAAAACCGTTTTAAGTTGTAAGAGGACTTTTACAACTAAGTTCTCTTACAACTTAAAAACTAAGAAAAACTAAAATATGTAAAAAACATAAACGTTATGAGAATATAGCCTTAGTATTATAGAATAAAGTCGTAATAATATAAGAACAAAGTCAACGTTATGAGAATAAAGTCATAATATTTCCAGAATAAAGTCATATTGCAATAATAAAGTCATGGAATTACAAGATTACAAAGTCTTGTCGTGGTATTACAAGACTTTGTTATCACGGTTACAAAGTAATATAGTACTACAAAGTCAGCATCACTAGAATAAAGTTATAATATTATACTACAAATTTATTCTTGTATTATTTTGACTTCACTCTCGTAAAACTTTATTTTCACAAGTTTATATATTTTATTTTCTTAGTGTGGCCTTAATACTGTGTCGTACTTTTGCAAGGAACTTCATGTCTAAATTAAAAGAAAATCTTTTATCGTTTACTGCTTCAAGCCTCATGTCACCCAGATGTAATCCACTGGTGCGTGTTCAGCTCCTCTTCCTCTGTCCTTAAGTTCCTTGTCCTGTCTCTGTTCTCTTGCCCCTCGCTCCCCGGCAGATGAGAGCCAGAACATGGGCAGCGACACCAGCAGCCTGGTGCAGTCGCACACTCACTCCTTGAGGAAGCGGGAGCCGGTGGACGTGCCTTACCAGACGGGTCAGCTGCACCCGGCAATCCGCGTCGCCGACCTCCTGCAGCACATCACCCAGATGAAGTGCGCCGAGGGCTACGGCTTCAAGGAGGAGTATGAGGTAGGACGCAGCCCGGCTTCCGCCGCCGCCACCGCCGCCGCCCTCCCTCATAAGGCGCTGCTAACATCTCCTCAGAGGTTCTTCGGTGTTTAACAGCCTAAAGCAAGGCTTCATCTGTGTCACTGCGTGCAGTTTCTTTTTTTTCTTCTTTGTTTGTGTCTGGTTTGTAGCATGCAGCAGAACTGGTTTGTTCCCCCCTCCAGATTCACTTTTTTGATGAATTGTTAATGTGCCCCGTCGCAGTTTTTATGTTGTTTTGTTTTTATGATCATCTGTTCCTTGCTGTTCAGAACAATGTGGTGAGTGAGTGAGTGAGTGAGTGAGTATTCTTGTGTTCTGATGCTGTAGGTCACGTGTGTCAAACTCAAGGCCCCGGGGCCAAATCTGGCCCGCCATAGAGTTTTATGAGGCCTTCCAGACTCCAGAGGGACACATAAATAGCACTTAAAGTGCTTAAGTATTAAATTTAATCTATTTATTATTCGATTAAATATTATTTAATCAATCAAATCAAAGCAATTTTTTCCTGCATGCAGAAAAAATACATCAGTCAGTCCCTCCAGTTTTTCACGGTTGTGGAAATTTATGCAAAATTAACAGACCCCTGCATTTTATTTATTTATTTATTTTTTTTTGTGCCGATGCGTAATTTTGGGTTTATTGCAAATTTCTGCAAAAATAGTCCAAAACATTGTGTTTAAGTGACTGTGTCTCACCTGAAGGTGGCAGTATATCTTACTTCTACTACTACGTCAGCTTAAGCTACAGTCCATGGTCGATATGGCGACTCGCAGAGCTGGGCAGAGTACCAAGAATAGCACTACTTCAACGTGGTTTGACTGAATCAAAGTAAAAAATAGCTTTCTTAAGAAATCACTCAAGTAAGAGTAAAAAAGTATTTGGTAAAAGTCTACTCAAGTAATGAGTAACTGATGAAAACATGAATCGTTTAATATTTCAGAATTCCATAAAGAGACGGACCAAAATAGAAAGTTATGTGGAATTTTGGTATTTTAAGGACCAAAATGACAATAATTCAAATAAGTCACAAAAAATAACATTATCAGGTAAAAAAAAAAAAAAAGATAATTCAAATCAGTTTCTGTCAATAAAAAAACTAACTTATGAAACTTTAACAAAAACTGCAGGTGTGTTTCTGTGTCATGTTTGTTTTTTCATTCAGTGGGTAGGAAATCCAGAAATTTTACCAAAGTAAGAATAGAAATACTTACTAAAATTACTCGAGTTGAAGTAAAAGGTACACCACAATAGAAAACACTCCAAAAAATACTTTTTTTTTTCAAAAACATTACTCATGTAAATGTCATTGAGAGACTGCACAACTCTGATGGCAAGAGACAAATAGTTACGTTTTCATTATACATAAGCTCAAATATTGCAGAATTTCTCACAAATATTTTATAAATCAGCACCACAAAATGATATTTTGATTGGAAAAAATCACAAAAACAATAATGAAATCCTTGAGGGTCTGATCAATATAAAAAGATGTTCAATATTATTTAATTTTAAGAAGTACTCAATGAATGCAGAAACAGAACATTCGGGATCTTTATGAAATGAGTTTGACACCGCTGCTGTAGACTCACCTGTAGCCTCCCTCCCTCCTCACTGTAAGGACCCCTCCACCACCTGAAGCAGGTCTGATTGGGGCCCACTGAACGCAGCCAAGCGCACTCTCTCGCAACACCACCTGTAATCTGACACCAAAACAAAGGATTTTGCCCCAGCAGAGCATCATTCTTGTTTTCTCTCATTAGCGTGAGAGGATGGCGGGGCTTTGGCGGCACTCCAGCTTCCTCGCCGTCCCTCCGCACCCCCACCAACCAGCCTTTTCAAAGCGGCTTCAGGCTAAACTTTTTAAATCATCTCTCTTCGCTATCTTGTCTGCATCTGTCCTGCATCTCAGTGGCGTTTTTATCTGCTGGTGCGGCCTCTTCCTTCAAACTGAAACCATCATCGTCACCTTTCTCCTTCCAGATCCTCTTGTTTTTAATAACTCACCTCACATCTTTGCTCGCGTTTTCAGATCATCTCGCTTGTTTGTCATTTTCTGCGGTTTTCTTATTCACACCTCCTCTGTTCATTACTCTCTTCATTTCCCACCTTGTGAGCTATATGTGGTCCAGATTCATCAGTAATTCACTTCGCTCTTCCTCCTCATGACTGGGGAAGAAAATAACAGAGCTTTGCCTGATACACCCCCATCGCACAGATATTAAAGGGACGCCACATCACAGAAGTAGCTGTTAAAATAAAATAACAGCGTATTAATTTGTTTTGAACTTGTTCACTTTTTGTCACATTGCAGTCGTAAACTTCAACTCATTTGATTGTGATTTGATGTGGCAGAACAGCTCAAAGTAATGCAAAGCTGTGAAGTGGAATGAAGTTTTTCAGAACTGCAGCCTCTAGCAGACTTTCTTCATCATCGCGCTGTACTTTATTTAATCGATCTTACTACTAAATCAGCCATCTTCTCTTTTCCTCCTGGAGAAAGGCATCACCTCAGGATGATGCTTCCACCACCATGTTTCATTAACTGGATGAGCAACTAGGAGTGTTAGTTTCCAGGCACACATAGTACAACTAAATAAAATAAACCATTAATTTAAATTTTATGGAAACATTTTTGTACTTCCATTTGGGTCACAACTGCTTCTAAAATGCAACCCAAATGCTTCTTCCAAAACCACCCAGATGGTTTTTGATGTCTGGAAATTGAGTCGTTTCAAAAACCTCTTAATTGTCGAGTCACAATCAACGTTACCTAGCAACGTATTGTTGCTAGGCAACCATAATTCATTTTTCTTCCACTTCACAATTATGTTTATTTTGAGATTTTTTTCTTTTTTACAAAAAATATTCTGTAAAAAGCCTGTTTGGGTGCTTTAAATGTGCGATGGAGCTCTTTCTCACTCGGCCAGGCGAATCCATTGTGAATGTTGTGTCCCCTCTGCTGTCTCCTCTGTCTCCGTCTCTCTTAAGGTTAATGCCCTTTTTAATCGTTCATTTCTGATGATGAGATAGGAGCCTACAGTGCACCTCTAAACCTGTTGACTTACACTGTACTATATCTCTCTCTGACCCATGCTTCTTGTTATTCTGTACGTTAACTTTGGATCAGATAAACGAGGTAAGCCAATACTTTTGGTTACTTGTGAGTTTTGTATTTTTCAGTTTTTTTTTGTTTTGTTTTGTTTTTTTTTTTGTTTTTTCTTTTTGAGAAAATTATAAAAAGAAAGCTTATAGATCAATAGTGGTTGTTGGCTACTTTTAAGATCCTGTGAGAATAAATGGCACACGTTGCTGATTTAATCTGAAAAGGGCATTTACCAACAGATGTTTTGTGACGTTACTAAGTGTTTAACAGTGTCCAGACGCAGCTACTATCACTGTGAAATCATTTATTAGATGACAGAAACAAATGAATGAAAAGCAGTCGGCAAGCTACAAATTGCTATTTCTAATCTGGACCATAAAGCGACACTGTGAAACACTTCCATACTTTGTAAAAGCTTTCCCAAGGCAGATCGGAGATAAGCTACAACAAAGTATCTGCATGTGTGAATTGTCCTGCACGTTGCTGCACAGTTTTGAGAGAAGAAAACGAGCTTCTGATTCATCAACACCACCATGCTGTCATTGTCTTGCACTTGTTATCAGCTTGTTTCATCAGAGCAAACATTTGTGCATCATCTACATGGCTGTGAAAGTCCTGACGGTGGGTTCTGGTCAATTTGGTCCCTTTGCCAATTCATCCTTCTATTTTTTTTTCTACCTCCATTTGGTACAAATATGTACTTAACTATTTCTCACCTGCTTATTTCTCTTCTTTATAATTGATATTGCTGAAAAATTGAGAAAAATACGTTCTTAAACTGAAAAAAGACGTTTTTGCCAATCATTTGTTTCTGTATTGCAACATATTTCTACATAAAGCCTTATTGTAGGGCGACATGCCACAAAAGTAAGGCCTATTATTAAGCATCTACACAATTCACTTTATTTTCCACCAAAAAAAGTAATTTTTTATATGTATAAATGGAACATTTTCCTTTTAAATAAAATGTTTCAATTAAAAATAGAGTGGACTCTTGATATTGACAGATATTAGCTGGCCCTGCAGCAGTTAAAATCAACAAATTCTTGAGACATCGTCTAAAAACACTTAAAACTGCTTATTTTAATAGTTCAAACACCAAATATACATTAAAACTCATTACAGTGGAAACCTTTTTAGCTCTACTACATAACCTAACATCTATACTAGTCTTCCTTATCTCCAATTCTGGGCTGCAGCCAATCAGCACCAAGGAACATAAATTTCACTTCTGGATTGGCTGATTTGCAAACGCCAGACAGTAGCGTGTCAAGTGGAATTGAACCAAGATATTTTTAGCTTCCCAAACTGCTTTCCCCCCGCCCCCGATATCTTAGACGCGTGCTGAGAAAAAATCTAAAGGCATACGGATTCATGTTGTATGAAAAAATGTTGACTGCAAATACTGAAGCACAAATAGACGGGGATCCACTGAACCACATTTCCTTTCAATAGACTCTGAACAGGTTATGAAAACTAATCTTACTTTTCATAAAAAAAAATGTAAAATTACAAAGTCAAAAACCTTGGCCACCTTAAATTTTTACATTTTACCCACAAAATCCCAACAATTCTGTCTGAATGTATTCCCTTTTCTAAACCTGTAAGTAATTTATTATTGCAAAGACAAGTCACCAAACTAGCCTGCTTCAGCAATTTCTACGCCTTTTCTTCAATTTTACCCTTACCATGCTGTATGTCAAGCACTCTGCTTTACAGGCGCTGTAGGGAATGTGGTCTGCCTTTTACTTACGGTTAAGTGGTTCAGAAAAAGTAACAGCAAAAGAGGCAAACTGTCCTGGGACTGCAGATCAGAAGTTAGCCTGTAATTAAAAACATGCTAAGTTGGATCTCTGCCAGTGGGAATAAATTCAGCATAATGGTGGAAAAAGCTACCTGCAGGTGCAGTACAGCAAATGCAGCATCTTTTTTCACTTCTAGGATAAATTTCAGCAGCGTTGGTCCCACGTTTAAGCTGTCGCTTTGAGTATGAAATTAAGAATTCGGACCGCATACAAGGCCTTAAAAAGTTACATTTTTTATATATTCTTCAAAATACAGATTCTGAAGTGGAAGGAAAAACATTAAAGTTTGGAAAAATTAAATTGAATCAAAAAAGTGAATTTGTATTGAATGCATTTCAATGCCTAATGAACCATCCGTCAACTAGAGGAAGACGGCTCTCTGGTGAGACGAAACTAAAATGAACCTTTTTGAACAACATGCAAAACAAAATGTGGGGTGAACATCTGTTAGAAAATCTGTTAGAACCTGCAAAGAACTTGAGCCTAGGTTGGAAGTTAACCTTCTCATTACAGTATCAATCCCACATACATTATAGATCACTCACACTGGCCTACTCAAAGTTCAGGCATAAATCTCTTTAATACTATGTGGTTAGGTTTGAAAATTGATTAATGTTGATTCTATTCGGCAGCTAGATGTTGTTCTGCAAAGTATTGAGGAACTGGGCACAAAATGCATGCCACACTTTTCAGATTTTGTTACCTTTTTGCACCTTACAGTCAACTTCTATTTACTATCCCAGTAAAAGAAAATTATTCCCAGTAATGTAACGAAATGATAAAAGGTTTTTGAGATGTAGATACTTGTGCGTTGTACTTTTTTTACAACCATTTGCTTTGAGGATGATTTGTTTTTACATTTGAAGCGCGAGGCCCTCATCCTTCAGAGGGACACTGAATCTGATCAGGACCTGGGCGCAGCAGGCTAATCCATCTCTGAGACGTGCGTCCATCCACACCTGAAGGATGGGGCATATTTTTAGCATATTAAAGCTGCTTCTCAGTGAAATCGCTAATCTTTAGGACTCCGTGCAGAAATATGTCCTTGTGTGGTGTCTGCGGGGCCTTTTTATGCTAGACAAACAGCCTGCGGCCTGCCACAGCACTTAGATGAATGGAACCATCATGTGCTGGATGACTGATGATTGAGAGCGTCGCTTCCCTCTTCCACACTAAAAGGAGCTCTCAAAATCACCTCTTTAACCTCCCTGTATTCGTTCTTGAATCTTTATTTTCCAGATGCACCCTAATGAATTGTCTGCCTTTTCAAATGTGCATTAGCCTACTAGCTAAAAGGACAGAGGAGTCACAGGTTTTGGTCCAGCTCAGTCTGCTTGGAGCCAACCTCCCCCTCCCCCCACCCCCGTTCCCCCTCTTGAGCATCAGTGACCTGGCATTGGGAGATGTATTTTCATAATTTGGCTTAATTGTGCCTGGTGTGCCATCAGAATGGAAATCTCCCCAGCGAGAGACGGTAAATATTTCATGAGGGTAATCTGAGCGGAGCGGTTTTTTTGATCTGGGGACGATGAGCGGGCTTTATTTTTCCCCGCCATGAGCTGATTGAGTTCCTGGGAGGAGGCAGACAGGCAGCCCCTGCGGTCGCCTCGTCTGGGAGGGGTTTGAGGTCGACACCCGCTGCCTCTGACACTAATGGGGATCGCTTTTTGACACTCCGCCCTGGGAACCTCCACCCTCGCTGTGTTTCATGTCTGATACTAATGTGAATATCTTTCTGTGTTGCTCTCTACTGTTTTTATTTGTTGAAGGGAAAGATATGAATGCTGCGTTTTGTAGTCTGGTTATCATGCACTGCAAAAGCAACTATTTTCTTTGTCTGGTTTCTACTGCAACTACACTTGAAATGAAACAAAACTAACTTCTAAGTAGCTGTTCAGCAAGATATATGAGCTTTTTTAAGTTAATTCCTTAATTTTGATGAAAAAGTGCTAGTTATAAGTGAAATAATTTGCCACTTGAACAAAACATTTTTATCATATTAGTAGAAAAATATAAATAGATAAGTAATTTTTAGTTTTTAAAATGCCACATTATAACTTATTTTAAGTTCTGTTATGGTTGAAATAGTTTGTGTGGTAATGTTTTTTTTTTTCCTTTTCATAATTTTGTAAATTGAAGCAGCTGATTTGAATTTTGTGTTTAATTTAATCTTGTTTGTGTCTTAAGAAATGCATTTGTATTTTTAGGAATGTTTGTATAGGATTCTTACAGTAATGTCTCATTTGGACCCCAAGAAGAATAATCTCTACTATGGGCATCCTTAAATAAACAAATAAATTATTAGCTTATTAATTACACGGCTTAGTTCTTCATCAATATTGGAGATCTATTGACTTTAAACAAGCTCCTATATTGTCCTGAAAAGTTACTTGATTTTGTCAATTTTGTCTTATTTCAAGTTTACTGAGCTTTTTGCATAAGTCAGACAAAAATACTTGGTAAAATTGAGTGTTTTTGCAGTGAGTAGAGTGGTTTGATGACACCACGTTTCATTTCCCTTCTGTCTCTTTTTGGGGGGTTTTTTCAGAGCTTCTTTGAAGGACAGTCGGCACCATGGGACTCCGCCAAGAAGGATGAGAACCGCATGAAGAACCGATATGGGAATATCATTGCATGTGTGTACAAAGCACCTCTACACTCCTCATGAACCCCCCCCACATTCATCTGTCTAATTTATTGGCTAAGCTCGCGACTGGATGGGTCTAAGCTGCTCAAACAGAGTTTTTATTACCAGCCAACGAGAGCAGCTCTGACCTTTTCATTCTGCTTTTATATTCATCCCGTTGTGTCTTTTCAGTTATGACGAATAGGCTGAGCAGGATGGGATGTCATATGATAAGTAGCTTTGGCTTGTTGTGTGAAAGGAATTCAGAACTGCTCCAAAATTATTCCTGATATCTGTTCGCTGTGGTGGAAATATGTGAATCCAGACTGATTGGGAAACACAGTTTGGAAGATAATTTACTTATATTTATGGCTTTAGATCAGGAGCGACAAACTCATTTTCATTTTGGGTCATATCAAATATATGAATGTTCTTACAGGCCCGGTTGCTTTATATTAAAGTTCAAGCTATCAGTTTGCAAAATTAGCATTTAATTTAGAGAAATCTGACCTTATTTCTTGTAAAAAAGTTTGAATCAAATAAAGAAGTGACGTTCGCTGAGTATCGGTGACGTAGAGATCGGATGATTTCAACCTGGACATGCAGACTCGGGTCGCATTTGAAAATATCAGACACATGTCGGATTTTGGACCACATATCCAACTGGTCTGAGTCCCATTTGTAAAAATCTGATTTCTGTTGTTCAGATTGTATGAAAAGTTGTATAAAGGCATAAAAATAAGATTTGGGTCACTTCGGGCTGCAGTGTGAATACAGCCTAACTTTGTTTGGTGTCCTCCATTAGCTGGCATCCACCTCTGTCCCTGGTTTCATACCTCCAAAACCCACCTTTTAATTTTTCTCTGCATTCTTTATTTCCAGCTGTCCCCTCCCGTCTCGTCTCTCGCTGGCCTCGTTAATATGATTAATTCAACTCTGGTTTCTTCCTCTCTGCCTCTCTTCCAGATGATCACTCCCGTGTCAGGCTGCAGGCCCCAGAGGGGGAACAGAGCTCCGATTACATTAATGCAAATTACGTTGATGTAAGTACTCACACCAGCCAGCGCCACCAACTCAAAGGTCACTGCACTTCCTCTTGGGGAGAGAGAGGGCGCTGGTGCCGCCGTCTCAGGGGGGCCTGAGGGATGGGGCGCCACTGACTGCTTGTCCATCACACACACAAACAAAAAAACACACTCAGGCATGTTGCCTTAACTTTACAGGCCCAGCTTGTATCATTCTGTACATTGGATACATTCAGAGGAGTAGAGATCAGAGGCTTGCAGTGCTGGAAGACAGAAAAGGCAAACCAGCCCAGAGGGGAAACTGAGGTTCTAGTTTTCGACTTTGCTTTGAACTGTAAGCTGACATGTAGAGCCCAAAAAGGCCTCATGGATAATTACTTTACATGTTTACTAGGAATACAAATGAACTGAGTTCTGCTGCACTGAATATCAAAAAGACATAACTGATTAGAAGTTTCTTATGGAAACGATGAACTTGCTTGATACATCGTCCAGTCCCTTCACTTCTGGTCACTCAAAGAGCAAAATAGATAAATACCCCTGTTATATACTAGGATATGTCTTTAATTTACTTTAATTTAATTTTCTTTTATGGAAACTAGAGCTGTGGTCAGAGACAATTTGGCCAAGTTGTGTATTTTTGGGTGAATTTAAATTTTCCATGATTTTTTGTTGTTCTTCAGCTTGCTGCTCTCTATGTTTATAAAATTAAATAGATACATTTTTGTTCTCCAGTTGATTTCTACTTTTAATCTTATTTTCAGTCCCTATTGTTCAGATGTCTTTAATAATTGTTTTATCATTTGACACAAGCTTAATTTTTTACACTCTGATTTTATTTTTGCATATAGGTTGAAAAAACACAACATGTTGTTGTTTGTTTTGGTAAATTGAATAAAGTACATGGATATTTGCCAGAAAATAGACTTCTTAAACAGAAATGTTTAAAAAAAAAAAACACATGTAAATTTTGAATCAATGTTGACATTTTTCAAAATGTCTTGTTCCGTTGATTATTTCACTTATAACTAATACCTTTTCATCAATATAAATATTGGCTTAAAACAAGCTCCTAAATTAAGCAAAAACGCAGCTTATGAGTTACTTTTGGCTTATTTAAAGATATTTACTCTAGAAACTAGACCAAAAATATTCAATAAGAAATTGCAAATATGGTGAGACAGAGAAGCCATAACAAACTTTTTCATTTTTATCGCTATTCTTAGACATTTTGCAACTCAATTACACTTCTAAATAAACTAAATGTAAGTAATGTTGTGTACAACAGTCGTAAGAAAAAAAAAACCTGACTCAGGATGTCTTTGCATTAAGTAAAAGTCATTAAGAAGTGTTGCAAGCCACAGCTTCCACTAAAAACAGGTCTAACGCACTTAACTCCCACAATATGGACTCTCCTGATCTGACCTGATTTGCTGTTAATAGCAGTGTTAGTTGCAGGGTGTGACCAATCACAGTAGCTCACTGAAGCTTCCCGCTCCATGTGTAATGGGCCGAGTCTCTAAGTGGTTATCTGCTCAGGAGAGAGAGAGAGGAAGAGAGAGAGAGAGAGCACTCTCGGCCAGTCTCCTATCGTCTCACTCTATAATGTGGTAATTTGTAATCTCTTGTTACTCCCTCAAACATAAATTCATAATGCAAGGTGTGCCACGGCAAAATGCAGGAGGCCTAAATTATTTACCTTTCCCGCTATTCGCTTTATGGCCCATTATGCTGCAGAGAAGACTTACGCAGTGGAGAGCCCCATTACAAAATAAGAATATACGCATTTTAAAGCGGGTCCTGATTGAAAAGGATTTCTACCGCTATCCCAGCTTCATTGGGAAAGTACTTAGTAGAAATATGGACAGATGGGTAATGATGTTTTTGCTCTTCAGAAAGCTTTTTAACCCATCTAAAAGCTTCTTCTGTTAATAAACTCTTATGTGCAGAACATTTGCCACACTGTTTGTTATTGTACTCTGGTATTCTTCTGATTATTTGGAGTCATGTACGAGTAAGCTGAGTGGGTGTGTTTCGTTTCTGTGCCATTGATGCAGTATTTTCATAAACATTTAGGAGGCAATGAAACAGTGCAATGATCTGTTGCCTGCAGAGTTATGTTATGTACACACAATTGAGGCCTGTGAACAGATTGTGTCGTTTGTAGTAGCGATGCAGAGCAGGAATAAATCATGTTCACCAAACTGTTAGGCACGAATACAAATGCAGTCTGTTCACAAAATCCATGTCATTTCAAAATCAATTGTCTTTTGTGTTGTTGGTCAGGACTCTGGCAGCAGCCTTTTGGATGCTGCAGCAACCTGATTGATTTTTACAGAAACCAGAGAAGACAGCACTGTAATAATCCAAGCTGATGGAAATACAAGAACAACTAAACATATAAGCATATTTTCTGCCTCTTCAGGTGATAGGATTGGTACTCAGAAGTAAAAATGGGCTGTCGTAATATTGAAATTGAAATCATGGTCAGGCAACAAGACTTCATGTTGCATGTTTTGAACACTTGCATCCGATTCTTAAAATTATCCTACGTTTGCAGTGAAAGACCAAGATCAGCAGATATTTAAAATCACATTATGATTTACACAAACCTGATAAGAAATCTTATTCTCTTGCCATGTACAAAAGTGGCATTTTGCATGTTTACCTGCATATCCTGAAGACGTACTTGTGTTTTGCTAATAGGCTTACAGAAAGGCTCTGGCTTGTCCATCGAAAGCTTCTCTCACCTGAACGAATGTCAGGGCCGTTCCTTTCTCTCTCTGTCTTCCCCTGTCTAATCCAACAGTGTACAGGGCCTCTGCTTTACTCAAGCGAACACACATGAAAGCCCAAACAAATCTCCCTCGTAGTCCAGAGATAAGAAAGTCATTAAAAATGGAGGAGAGCTGAATAGCTGAAGGAGCCCTGTGGATGAGAGACAGAATGAGGAAAATATCCTTTGTGTCTTTCTCCCGTCGTTGGAGGAGCGTTAATCACAGTCCACGTTAAATTGAATATGAGAGAGATAAGCAAAGCAGCAGGGGTGGCTGGGAGAGAGGGGAGGTGGAGTTGGAGGTGGTGGGGAATACAATCGAAAGGAGGCTGGGTGGAGGAAGAGCCTTTAAGTCCTAATGTTTTGTTTCCTGGCTCATATCTCTGAGGAGAAGACAATGAATTGGACAAATAAAACTTGAAGGGATTAAAGTAATCCCTTAGACTGGGGGCTTTATTGTGAAGATCAGCGCAGTTAGTTTGTATCTTGGGGATTATCAACGCTTCTGATGCTTAGTCCAGAGGTGCGCTGCATGTAGAGTGTGACAGAGAATCCTTTTTTGGATCGTCTTTCAAGAAGCATTTTAGTTCTGCACAGTCTAATACCAAAATAAAGAAATGCACACCTGTACAGACACGATGCATATTATTGTTTATTTCAGGAAATGTTTCACATGGTCACAACGGTGGAAAGCAGAAAGATGATTCCTTTAACTTTTTTTTTTTTTAACTGAACCAAGACACACCAACTTCCACATCACATCTACATGTTAAGATTGTCAAACTCCAGCTAAAATATACTTCCTACTTTTCTTTCAGACTATCTTAAAACGCCCCCATTTTGTGTCTAGTCTGTCACAAAATGTCAGCATATGCATTTTTCAACTACAATTACATTCAGTTTTCAGCAAGTAACTGAATTGTTCACCTGGAACAATATTTACCTGAATGTAAACATCACTGGTGCTGAAAATTAGCTGACATCCAAAATGCTGCACAGTGTATGAAATGACAACACACCAGTACTGCTGATAGTAACTAACCCAAAAGCTACACTTTTATGTTGCATTCAAGTACATCTTGTAATCTGGATTGTTTAAATATTAAAACAACTCCAAAGTGAATTCAAGTTTCACTTTCCTCAAATGTCTGCAACATTTGCAATTTTCAAGTGGCTTTAATATCAAAACTGTTTCCGAAAATGGCAAAAGTGAATGAAAAAGCATCCAAAGTCCAAAGAAAAATATTCCAAGACCTGAGGAACTTTGGCTCTGCACCGTTATAAAAGATTAAGAGAAAGCTCAGCTGCTTAAAGGTTAAACCTAAAAAATGAGTGGAGTTCTTATTCTTGCATAAATTGAACACATTAAAAATAAAAACAGCTGCTATGAGGATTTCTTGCTCTGCTTTTTAATGCTTCTTTTGAGAAAAAAGCCAAAAAGGTTCAACCTCCACTAATGCTCCACTCAATGTATATCAAAGACAATATGTTTTCTAGTGCAAATACCCTCACAGCAGCTGGTGTTTTTACAACCATGTTAAGTGACTCATATTCTCATCCCATACGTTTCTTCCTCCTCCCTCTTTTTCCAGGGCTACCACAGGCCGAATCACTACATCGCCACTCAGGGTAAGAGCAAAACTTTAAAGAAAAATTATCATTTGCTTTGAACTGGAATGTGTGGGTGATGGAAATTTCTGGCTGTCTGTTGCTTCGGGTCTGTGCAGGTGTTCGCAAACATCTCTCTGAACATCCCCATTGTTGTTTACATGCGCTGCTGCAAACTGCTCTTTGATGCTTAGTCAGGTGTGTGTTTGTGCAAATCTGCCGCTGCTCCTTGCTGTACACAGCATGCAGACACGCCTGCAACGAGCGCAGCGGCACGCTTCCTCCGCCCTCCGTCTCTTTTCCTCTCTGCTTCCATCGGCGGTGTGGGAGCGATTAATCAGCCAGTCTGGGAGCACACTGGATGAATAAATAAATGGATTAGCTGACATGTACAGGCACATTTTGTCATTGTGCTAATCTAGCTGGCAGATTTTACGGAGAACAGAGCTCTTCCAGTGACCTGAGAGGTTAAATCTGATTGATGATTAATTGTTATGAATTTTGCATTGAGAACTTCACTCCCACTCAACAGTGCTGCTTCATGTACAGGGATTTTCAGAAAAAAATATAAAACAAAAAAAAAAAAATCAGTGTTGTTTTTTTTTGTAAAGAGGCCTTAATGGATTCACAGTCTGCTTTAGCGGAGCTGGGAGTTGCATAATTACCTGTTTATTAGTACATTGCCTCCCTTCCTCAGCATCTCAATTAAAACAACTCTCGGTTTGCTCTTACTTCAAAAAGACACGGCATACCAATCTGGCTGCTCGGCCACTCTCTCTGCACGTGTGTCTGAGTGCACTGCACCTGCTACGCCTCGCATTGACCTCCGAGTCAAACACTCAAAACAAAGCCCTCTGTCAAGTGCCGGCTCTCCGCTGCAGGCCTCCCGTTTAACAAGCGTGCTTGGCTCTGGAAGAATTTTCTGTCGGATTATTGACTTCCATAAGTGTCCTGTATCCATTAAGGGCCCTCTATGCTTCATTTTTAAATATGCACCAGGGGATCAACAGTCAACGATATTTTCCAAACAGAAGGGAGAAAAGCTCGAGAAGACTAACGTGTTTTCCTTAAAGCTAATTAGCCCATTTTTTTTTTCTCATTGAGTTTGCATAATGAGTTCTCAATTTCCATCACAAACGTGATGCGGCGTTGCACTAATTGCAGCCATCTACAGTGGCGTCCAAAAGTACTCATACACCTTCGAGTGCCCCTTTTGAAGTTTGTCACATGATTACCATGAGGTTTAGTGTAATTTACTAGGATTTTATGCCGTATAGACTAACAAAGGGCAATGAAATGGAAAATGGAACATAAATTATCCATGGTTTTTAAAGTTTTCCATTGAAAAAAATTATTTCTGCTCATTCTGCTTTGCATAACACCCCCAGCTTAGTCAGATTGGTCAGTCAGTAGAAAGCAATTCCCAAATTTTACTACAGATTCTTAGTTCGATTTAGGCTTGTACTTGGACTGTTCCATTGTAATATAGTTTTGATCTTAATTTCTCAGTTGTAGCTGTGGCTGTCTGCCTGTTGGGTTCAAGTTGTCTCAGAAGTTGGCGCTCCAATCTGAAAATGACTCCAGACGTGCAGCGCTGTAGAGACAAACAGTGAGATAATTACTGAGATATTTGTTGGGATATTTTACAGCATTGTGTTTCACTGGTTCAGAAAGAAACAAACTTTACGTACCTAATAAGCTTAGTTTGCAGTTTACATCAGCGGCTTTCTACACAGTCTGCCCCTGCAGCGATATTGGATACTGAACTCAGATGAAAGAAGAAGCCATGGAAGGATTCATCGAAACGCTCACAGAGGAAAACAGACCCATCTTTCTGCAGACGGATTCCTTCATGGATGACTTCATGACTTTGCAATTTCCATCCAGGAGTTTTTAGCCACTTGACAGTCTTTGAAGGTATTTTATGAAGAATGGTACAAATTTACGTAATTTCTCATCTTGTACAATAAGTTGCGTCAAAAGTATTCATGTCGGCTGCAGGTACAAAATCCAGATACGGGAAGCATGCTAGTTGAAAGGAAATAGTAGCATTGCTGTTTGAGCACATTTCTACATAAAACATGGCCACAAACTTCTGACCATTCACACAGCACTTCACACACAGCTCTGTAGGAAATGGTTCATCCTGGACCTGGATGGTCGAGAAGCAGAGGCGGCCTATGGGAGAGTCTTCATCCTGCTCAAACATGAACCTCCTCCTCAGTCCTGAATCCTTTTGTCTTCAAGAACATAGCAATGTCACGTTTTACATTTTTATTTGAAACTATTTATAAAACCATGCATCATTTTTGTTCCACTTCACAATAATGAGCTACAAAAAGTCCCAAGTTAAAGATAGATGAGTCCTTGTTAGTACACAAGAACTGTTCACGTGGAAACATCTGTATTCTCCAGGAGAGCAGGCTCTTTTTTATAATTCATCATCAGCTCCGGCAGACTGACAGGAAGGAAAGCTCAGTCTGCTGACACTGAGGCAAAGAGCAGCCAGAGATGATAGCGGAGCCAGACACAGACCCGTCTCTCTCTCTCAGACAAACTGCATACTGTAGCACCTGAAAAGAAGCACCTGGGCACCGGTGGACTCGTGGAAAATGAGGAAGTAGTCTCCTCTCTTCCCTCTTTGAAAAGTTTCTCCTGTGACTGACACTTCCAGTCCATTGGGACCAGCAGTGGCTCAGAAAATCACCAGCCTTCAAGTAGTGCTAGATAAGCTAAAAAATTCCTGTCATAAACTGCTGGTGGAGGTAGTTCGGATATGCTTAAAACGGCAGACAGGTGGGATAACGTCGTCTCAGTTCTCTCACGCTATAAACTACAATGACACTCATTAGTTTGGGGTTTATTGACGAGTCCCTTTGCTCTGTCAAGGTGACGGCAGGTAGAACAGCTGTCAGTCCATAAAAGCCTCATCACCCAAGCTCTGCTCCTCATTATGTAGGTCATCCTCGTTTTTTTGCTGCAGCAACACAAATTCCTGTAACTCCCTGACTGCAGCTCACCTACTTACCAGCTTAAGCGTGCACAACAGCGCTCCTGGTACGCCACTTTGCCTCTGTCCATTTTTATGCCCAAGTACCGATCAGACATAAGTTTCTCCCCGGAGGAGACGGTAAATTACACCAACACACAGATACAAACAGTTCTGATAAGTCCCAGCATCCTCCTGGTGAAAACGAGAAATATGCATAACCGCAGAAAGGGTTCAATTTCATCGCGTTTTTCCCCTTCGGTCGTTTCCGCAGCAAATGTCACCAGGAGTGCTGAAGTTTTATTATTTACAGGTTAACATCTCAAAGCCCAGCGGGGAGGTGTGGGGAGGCGATGGAAAGAGGGAGAGAGTAAATCAATGATAAGTGAGAGCACATTATGCTAAAGTCTGCTGCATGTAATATTAATATCGAAGAGGAGGAATATCGCCTGAGTGTTTGTCTGAGGGGGTGTACATGCATGTGTTGATCGGGAGTTTTGCGACGTACCTGACTGGGGGATTTCTGCAGCTGTCACACTCTGAGTTTCTGAGGAGGAGCAGGGTCTGCAGTCCCAAAGCAACGCTTCAGCTGCAGCAGCGTTAGCTCTCTGACAGCTGGAAGAGAAGCTCCTGCTGCTTTTCTTCTCCTGTGAAGTGTCTCCTCCAAACTTCTCCTGCTAGAATCTGCACGTATTGTACTACAAACACTGCTCTCATCCTCCTGGAGTGAGCTCTCAAATCAGCTTCTCTCAAGTAACCTGTGGATTAGACTCAGAGTGGGTTTTTACCGCGTGCTGGTTGCTAGCAACGTGAGCTGGATGTGGTGACGCAGTTTTTAAAGTTCTTTATTTTCAATCATTCAATCAATCAATAAATCAAGTTTTCTTTACAGCACATTTCAGCAACAGTTTCAGCAGTTTAAAATGCTTTAAATCATAAAAACACAAAAATACAAAATCATAGAAGACAGAGTCAACGACTGAAGCCTTACATTTTTTTGCCATATTCACACATGAGAATGTTTATGTTTCATTTATACTGCTTCAAAAGCAACTCTAAACAGGTGGCCTTTTAGTTTAGATTTAAAGGAACTCAGTGTTTCGGCTGTTTTGCAGTTTTCTAGAAGTTTGTTCCAGATCGGTGGTGCATTGAAGATGAAGGTTGTTTCTCTGTGTTTGATTCTGGTTATAAGTAAACAAGAAATCAAACTTTATGCTTCCAAATATAATTAAATGGAATTACAGTATTCATGAGAAAATGCTTGTCCTTTCCTTCATCCATCCATCTGTTGTTCCTCCATCCATTCATCCAACTATCCAGTCATCCTTCCATCCACCCATCCATGTATTTGTTCATCCAACTAACCATCCTTCCCTCTATCCATCCTTTTGTCCAGCCAGTAAAACTGGATGATTTGTGACTAGAGTTGTTGTTCTCAATCCATTTCAGATTTCAACATTTTACTGTCTAAAAATTAGAAATAATTTCAGTGATTCAAGGCTAAGCTGTTAGTCTATTTCATTTAATAAGCTGCTGATAGCTGGATAAAATTTGAGATCTTTGCTTTCATTCTGCCTTGGATTGGCTCATCGAACTGCTTCCTTTTTATTTATCACAATTAATTTGTCTTACAGACATTATTTTGCCAAAAAAAGTACTTGTATGTTTTTTTTTTTCCTGAAGTTAATTTGACAGCCCCTGCTTGAAAGCGAACAAAGTACTGGATCTGCATTCCCTTTGTTTGTGTTTATCTTCCCTAGCATCCAGAGCCCTCCTCATTTCCTCATGAGTGTCATCAAGTGCACTTCTACCCAGCAACATCCCCATATCAACTCCCCATCTTTGCATCCTTATAGAAACATAAATTGGCCGGGTGGAAGCTTGGCATGATCCTCCCATCGGTCTATTTACCATATAATGCCAAGTGTTATTGTGTTACTGAAGTCCTACACACCAGCTGTCCTGCTTCTCAGTCTCCCTCTCTCAAACTTCTCAACACTGTGCATCCTCCCTCAGGGACAAGTGTGGGAGGTAGCAGAGTGGGTGGTTCAATCGGGTTGGGTAGCTATCGGATAGAATGGAAGTGACGGGAGAGGAGGCTGAGGTCCTACGGTTTAATTTAAGGCATGCCACCGCATGCAAAACAGAAGGACTGAGAGAATACACTTGGAAATTGGTGAGTTGACTGGCGCTGAATATCTGGACGACAAAATCTGATTTTCAATTTTTTTTTTTACAAATGAAACCACAACACTTAAATATTCTTGCTAAAATGTATGCATGCTTCGCCTCCAAGCAAAACTATATTTGTTAAGGAATTTTAAATTCATCAAAATTGTATGAATCAAAGCTGGTTGAGCATTTAGAGACACCAACGGCACACAGTGATGGATCTACACACTTTTACTTGAAGGGGAAAACGATTCCGGCGGATCTCCTCTGTCAGCAATGTGAGAAATGTAGAGAGGCAATAAAATGTCCACAAAACACAAAAAATTGTAGTTTTATTTATTTTAATTTTATACAAATTTCAGTCTTTAAAACACCAGAATTTGGGTTACTTAGTTTTCTTCTTATACAGTGACGTGTGGTCAGGGGAGGCAGGTGAGGCAGTGCCTCACCAGCCATCATGGAAAGAAAGAAAATCTATAATCATAAAGTAATTTAAATTGTTATATTCATCCGGTGGTTTGTACTAAAAAATATTTATTTTTCATGTAGCTTCACCAATTTCGATTTTTATTTGTTCAAAATCGCTGAATTTTCTTATTTTCCCATTCAAATGCTTGGAAGCGATGCCGGTGAGGCAGCAGCGAGCTCTGCCTCACCTTGGATTGCGCAACCCCTGGCTCTGCGCTGGCTGCTAAGCGGAGAGAGCATGTTGCTGTACGGCGTCAATAAAATGGTTTAAACAAATTTAATATGTGAACTTATTTCCAATAGTTTAGCTTATGTATATAATGTACAGTGCTTTTTGTCACCAACTGTGTTTGTGTAACGTGTTTCGTGTAATGAGCGATTATAAACGGCAGAGAACAGGTTCGAGGTGAGGCAGGCAGTTCTCTTGCCTCATGGCAGGGGGCGCTCAAGATCCCAGACGTTCGTCTTGTTCACTCCTCAACTGCCGAGTAAGTGACAGCGAGCTAGGCTAAACGATTCGGGAAGCAAGTCAAGTGCAGCGATAGATTATAATAGAGATAGTGATTTTTTTAGGTAAGGTAAGACAGTAATAACATTTATTTTGTTTTTGTTTTTTTAAGGAAATGTGTGTTTTGTGAGCTACAGTTTGTTTGTGTAAGGATGCAGAAGTGAAACATAACCTGTAAACTGCTGTCAATCTATGCATCTTTTTGCAAATCTGATTCTGATGACGTCAGTGCCTCACCAGCTATGAACCTCACCGCACGTCACTGTTCTTATAATATTAGTTCCACTGGCAGATTATATAACTTAATTCAAGACATTTTTCAGTGAAATAATCTGCCAGTGGAACTAGCATTTTTATTAATATTATGGAATTATTTACAGGCAAACAAGCTCCTTTTTCTTGCTGAAACATTACTTTTAAATTGGTTTTGTCTTATTTCAAGCGTACTATAATCTAGACCAAAATTCCTGTGTGAGTTTTAGTTTTATGACATCATAGAAATCCCCCTGTAAGGCGGGTGGGGCTTCTTCATGTTCTCCACTATGACTGTTCATATTTGATGAAGTAATATCTTCAAATAGCCAAATTAGGGTTTTTTTGTTTTAAAAAGTATAGAAATTCTGTAAACTCCAGCAGCTAATTATGTGATGAAAAAGTTAAACTTTTAATCTAAAAGCTTAAACCTTTAACACTTTAAAACCTTTCACCCTAAAAGCGATTTAAACCACAATGGGATTGGTGGATTTATTCTTAGTTTCTCACCGAACATCATATTCTGTTTTATTAATATATATATCGGGCACCTTTTTGTGGTCACTTTGGTTTTCTTTTAGGGTCTCCTAAAGACCTTAGAATGCATAATTACTAGTATTATTTTTGCCAAGCCATCTCTGAGGTAGCTTAAAAAATTTTCTACACATAAATACTAAGCAAAAGCAAAGAATTACTTTGGAATTTGTTGACCTGATTTTTAACTGGGTGTGAGTGCCTCCCTGTTATTAAATGTTCTTACTTCCTAACTGATAAGAACAACACAAACACTTTGTTCCTGTGTTTGTGCTGCATCTTCGCTCAGCATGTGGCTGCATAATTCTCTGTGTCTCCAGGTAATTTGGCCCAGCGCAGGAGAACGCACAGTTGTGGAGATTTGCATTCACTAATTAATTTGTCAGAAGTAATTCTTTTTCACGTGGCGCTTGATTAAAACCAACCAGATTAATAATTAAATCCAACCCACAATTATTGCTCCGTGAAGTTTTAAATATTAGAGGCATTGAATGGCTGTCTGCTCATTTAGTTTGATGTTCAGCAGACACTTTTGGGTCTGGTTCATGGGAGAAAGGTTGGTGCTGAACAGATGAGACATGGTGGTAATTACCTCACACAGATACACACACAGTAAGACTAAGGTTTTAGTCTTATTTTTAAATGTATTTGTTTAAACCTTTAACATATGCGTACAGTTCTATGCAGGAATATTGAGTTATTGCTCATTTACTTGTATTGACTTACAAATTTTTCTGGTCTAAAGTATAGAAAACAAATAACACTTATTCATTACTTTCTTCACTACAATCTGTTTCCCTTTCAGGTTTTTATTGATTCCTAAGAATTATAATGTAAGAGGATAAAAGAGCAGCATTCTAAGTGTTTCTCTCTGGATTTCCAGCCATGAGATGTCAATTAATTGTTTATATTAGAGGTCATGGTGACATCACACCTCTTTTGACAAACCGTTTTAAAAAAGATGAAAAATACACTGGACCCCCACCTATTATTTTAGAAAATGCATCTTGGCAAGCTAAAATACCGAGCCCAAATGCTACTTGACATGCTATTGTCTGGCGCCTGAAAAGCTGCCAATCTGGGAGGGTCATTTTTTGACACTGATTGGCCCTAATATTCCTCCTGTTTTATGATCATAATGTAATATACCTAAGGTGGTGCATTCACACCAGCCCTATTAAGTCCGCTTTAATTGAACTCTAGTTTTTTTTTTCTCTAGTTCATTTGAGGAGGTGTGAATTCTGAATCAAACTCTGATGTGGACCAAAAAAGTGAATTCTGGTTCGTCTACAACCCTAGAGGTCGGTTCGGTTGAAGTGAACTCTGTCGTGGTTTGAATGCATATGTGAACACCAAGTGGACTGGAGACCACTCCAAAAGCAGGAAGTGAACTGTAGCACAGGGCATTCTTGGTAAATACAACCAAATCAAATGCAAGAGTCTAGCACTAGTGGACGAAATGGCTTTTACCAAAAACCAGAGAAATCTTACAACCGCTAAAATGTATTTTTGTTTACATTTTCTGGACAAGGAAGTTACACTCATGTCTTCTTTATAGGTTCTCATGTCGTCTCCCTCAGTGGTTCATAGTGCAGCTCCCCCACAGGCGAGGAGGGGAACAGGTTTTTCACTTAGATCGGATCGTTTGACACTGTGCAATGTGAAAACGAACCGCAGCAGCTGAAAATGTAACAAATGTTGCAACTTTAGTCCCCAGTTGGACAGAGTCTACCCGACAGACCACCTAGCCAAACCGGACAGCAACTTCACCTTTATTTTGCCTTAGGATTTATGAAATGTAAGGCTTTGTTCTCAAAAGTTCAGGATTTCATAAAAAATCTGGAACATATTTTAAATTTAGCACTCGTTTATGAATTGGATATATTTTAGGAATTCTTAGCTCTTCATAGACGCTGTTTTATTTGTCAGATTGAAAAAGGACTCGTGTTGTTTGAGAAGATTTAGAAAGAAAACTGAATTCCCTCTCTTTTTCAATTTTTCATCTTTTCCTCTTTTCTCTTTCTAAGGGCCCATGCAAGAGACAGTCTTCGACTTCTGGCGGATGGTGTGGCAGGAAAACACGGCAGCTATAGTTATGGTGACCAACCTGGTGGAAGTGGGCAGGGTGGGTATTAATTACAATCACTCAAACCGCAGATCTCAAACAAGTTTATCTCGCTCTCGGGTCGACTGACAGCCCGATTGTATCCCGAGGCTAGCTGAGCCATCCTTTATGTTTTTTAATGTCTTTGAACATCAGTGCCCAGATGTTTGTGTGTGTGTGTGTGAGTGTATCCTGACTTAGTGAGGCGTGGGACTCGTGAGCCGCCAGCTCTTTCTCCATCTATCTGATCAGTGAGAAGTGAAAAGAAACTGATTGATGGCCTTCATTACCAGAGAGGCATCCAGGCGGCTGACTACTGTTTCATCTGAGTGGCTCTATAACAGAAGATTAGACTCTGCTGAAGCCGCCAGCTCTTACAGAGCCCTTCAGAGAAGAAACGTCTCCTAATGTTGTTCTCATTGGACAAAAGAAGGGGACTCTTATTAACTCAGAAAGATGTTTAATGCTTCTAAGCTAACCTTAGAACCTTAGCAGACTTTTTTTAAGGCATACATTATTGGGGCCTGCCCATAGCAATGCATAAGGAGAGCATTGCATGGCAGGCACCTATTGTTCTACACCCAATAGATTGTCTCTTTATAATTATTCTTAACTTTTTCTTCCGTCACCGTGAATGCGGCTCGTACCGCTGCGAGCCCACCCACAAAAGTGGTATCAAAACGTGCGGCTCGATCCCGGGAGGTGTGCTATTACTTTTGGTGGGATTTGGAGTTACCATGGTGACGTAAAAAGCAAAAAAAGACCCCAAAATCACTAACGAGCTCACCAGGTGCAACTCTCGTCGTCAAGGGTACGAGGCAACCACTAAATCCTAAAAATACCCTATTTTTGAGGATTTTCTGTGTCGTCATAACTTCATGTAGAAAGGCCATTCAAACTTCATTTTATAAATACGTCCGTGATCTCTTTTAAAGTGAAGATTCGTCGTCTCCGATAGTCCCGCGATTCATATCTCTACCTCAGTCACAGTATTAACAGCGATGAGATAAAGAAGATGTGTGCCAAGGTCTGAAATTTTACCTATTCTACTTACTTATTAGCCATGTTTACTATACTGAATGGAGTAAGTAAATTACAGAGAACATTCTAATGATACCCCACATGCTACTGAGAGCATTCACGCTAACATTAGCATTTTTGCTCATTTTACCTTAACATTATTTGAGTTACGAGACTTAAATGGAAGCTTAGGAGTTATGATTAGATTATCGTTGGAACAATTTATATACATGATGAAACCACAAGAAGATCACTTCCTCCATCTGAATATCCTTCCTGTTTGTCCTAATCCTTTTACTAGAATATCCTACCTGTTAAAAAATATTTTAATTACAGGGGCATTTGTAAGAATAAAACAGTATCAGACAGAGGAAACAAGTTTTTCACTGAAATGATAGGATATGATTCATGTACACTAATATTACACCTCTATCACACAGCTTCAGTCTCACATATTATTGCTACCAACATCTATTTAGCAAGGTTTAGTAATAAAAAGTGTTATTAAACTAAAATATTTAAAGGATATGGATGGAAAAACCCACAAAACACCGTATTTTGTCCTGATTTACCGCCAAATAATAACTTGTTTACAGTAACAACGGGAAGCTGCCTGCCTCACCTCGAATCTGTTCTCTGGTTTCTGATCGCTCCTCAGCCACACACACAGCTGGTGACAACAAACACTGTGCATTATGTACATGAGCTAAATTATGGAAAATCAGTTCATATATGAAATGTTTTTTAACCATTTTATTGGCGGCGTACAGACAGGAGGAGCATGCTCTCATAGGATGGCAGCCAGTGAGAAGTTGATCAGTCCCAGGTGAGGCTCAGCTGCTGCTGCCTCACCTGCTGTGCTTCTGAGCATTTGAATGGGCAAATGCAAAAATTCAGCGATTTTGAAGAAAAAATCATCAAAATTGGTTAAGCTAAATAAAAAATAAATACTTTACAGTACAAACCACAGGGTAAAAATGGCTATCTAAATTATTTTTCCATTATGACAGGTGAGGCTCTGCATCACTTGCTTCCAGTGACCGCACCTCACTGGTAACTATGGCAACCAGTGGCAGTTCTTTCTGTAATCTGGTTGGTTCTTCACATCCATCCTGTTGATAAAAAATCCATCAGACAAGCCCGCTCTGAATACCAAACAAAACTGTGATGTCACAGTGTGACGTCACAGTTTAACTCCAAAGGCAGAATTCTGACATCACCAGCCATTATATAAGCTCCTCACATCATCAACTTTCATCACAGCCGTTTAGCAGCCTTGTTAATACGCTTCTCTTGAGAATTGATTCAGCTTAGAACCTGAACAAGCAAAGTTTACAATGGAGACCAACCAAGATAGAATCGAAGAGGTTGCATCCGACAACTTTGTCAAAAAGGAATTGCAGCCACCAATGACACCCAGGCGGAAGAAGAAGAAGGTGTCGTTTGCAGTTTGGTTGGAGCAGCAAGAGCTGAAGATCTCTGCTGAAAACATCCAACAGCAGGACGCTTCACCTCTGACTGACAATGGCTCGATAACCAAAGCTCTGGAGGCAGTCGATCAGAAAGGGGACAAACCGACACCTGACAGTGAGTCTAAGGAGAAGAACCTGGTACCATCTAAAACCTGGTCGGAGGAACACGTCCCCGCTGACCAAGAGGTTTCTGCAGAAAACACTGAGAAGCAGAACGAATCACTGGTCAGTGGAGAAGAGTCCACCGTGGGAGGGCAGGAGAGAGTCGAGGTAGCAGAGAAAGAACAGCCCTCCATGTCAAAGAAACAGCTACCAACTACGAGACGCATCAAGAGGAAAATGATACCATTCCACATCTGGTTGGAGAAACACGCCCCTGTTGATCTTTCATCTGAAAGCACTGAAGACGCTTCACTGGTTGCCAAACAGGAACCGACCTCTGTACTGCAGGAGACAACAGAGAAGGAACAGCCCCTTCAGTCCGGCACTGAAACTGTTGAAAAGCTGCACACTTCTCTGCCTGAAGAGGACCATGACCAGAAAGATTCCTTAAAGAAGGAGATCTGCACAGAGGAACCTGAGATTTCTGTAACGCAACCGGTCACTAAAAAGAACGACATCTCCAAACCACAGAGGAAACTGGATCAGAAAGGAGAAAAACAATCCAAGACTAAGCGCATCAAGAAGACGCCACTGTTGTGGAAATCTTTTCCCGAGCCTGATGCCTGCGTAGATCTATCATTTTTTTCTGAAAACAGTGACATTAATAACGGACCTCTGCCGGAAAACCAAAGTCTTCAAGCAGGATTGCCTAGCAGCGGAAAGAAGATGTTTTGGAAAATGCTGCCCAAGTCAGAACCTCGCGTAGATATACAATTTTTTACCGAGAATATTGAAGCCCAAAGTGTTTCAATGCCAACGCAAGATCATGATGTGGCAGCTTCCTTGAAAAAGGAAAGCTTTTCCAAGAACACCATCTTCAAACCGCTGGGGACACCAGAGCAAAAAGAGCAGAGAAGTCCATCTCCTGTAAAGACAACAAATCAGTGTACGTGTGTTGCTAAATTTAAGAAAACTGAACTGGAATATATGGAAGTACAGAAGTACTTATTCAAGCAGCTTGATGAGATGTTCAATGTAAATCAGAAACTGAATGCAAAACTTAAACAGCAGAAGGATCTGATCAGGAATGGACTCTCAGAGAGACGACAAAGAAAGAATTCAATGGTTTCCGTTGAAACTCAGACTGATTTTCAAGAAACCCCAAAGCAGAAAACAGTCCAGTACTCATCTGCTTCAACTCAAACAGAGATGGATACACTGGAAACCAGTTATCAGCTAAAACCAGTCCGTCAAACGACTTCAACACAAACGGAGATAGATACACTGGAAACCAGATGTCCAGTCAAACCAGTTTATCAATCAATTTCAACCCAAACTGAGCTGTTTTTGTTGGTAAGAAAACAGCCCACTGAAACGGAGTTGAATGGGCATCAGGATCAGGACAAGCTATTCAAGAGATCCGCAGGTAAGAACAGGAAAAAGTCAGGAAAGAAAGCTGCCTCTGTACTGGAGATTCTTGGCAATGAAAAGGTTTCTGGAGCAAACAGTGACCAGCAAAGCATTTCAGTACCAGAGATAGTTGGGGATGAGATTCAGACAAAAGAAACAGTGATCAGTAAACCACAGCAGATCACTGAAGGAGAAACGGTCTCAACAACCCAACATAATGGAGACCAGGAAGATCAGAAAAAGACATCGAAGACATCCAGACGTAAGAGCAAGAGGAAAGCAGCATTAAAAGCTTCTTCTGAATTTGAAAAGCTCAACGATGAAATCGTTTCTGGAGAAAACAGTGAACAGGTAGTTTCTATAGGGACTGTTGGGGATCCGACAGCTTCCATAGAAACCAAGATTCAGACAAAAGAAACAGTGATCAGTAAACCACAGCAGATCACTGAAGAAATGGTCTCAACAACCCAACAAAATGGAGACCAGGAAGATCAGAAAAAGACATCAAAGACATCCAGACGTAAGAGCAAGAGGAAGGCAGCATTAAAAGCTTCTTCTGAATTTGAAAAGCTCAACGATGAAATCGTTTCTGGAGAAAACAGTGAACAGGTAGTTTCTATACTAGGAAATGTTGGGGATCCGACAGCTTCCATAGAAACCAAGATTCAGACAAAAGAAACAGTGATCAGTAAACCACAGCAGATCACTGAAGAAATGGTCTCAACAACCCAACAAAATGGAGACCAGGAAGATCAGAAAAAGACATCAAAGAAATCTAGATGTAAGAAAACGAGAAAGATGGCAGTGAAAGCTGAACTGGAAACTGGAAACCCGATAGAGACAGAACAAAACTTGGTCCAAAACACCAAGACACCAAAAACAGATTTAGAAATTATACCGGAGATCCCCCAGACAGCTTTTGAGGAAATTGAGACAGAATCTTGCAAAGGTTCAGAAGATGTAATGGGTAAAGTTCCTGTAGTTTCCACAGAATCAGAGGGTGGTCTAATGGAAACACCAAGAACATCCCCTCCACAGGTAAACGGTACATTAAAGGAAGAAGTAATCCAAACAGCTCAGGAAGCAGCTGAAGATCCAGTGGAGCACATCATTGTCTCTGAAGAAGAAGAGATCCCCATGAATAAGATGTCACTGTGGAAGCGTTTGAAAAAGGCTTTATCTCCAAAATCTCTGCGCAAGTTCAAAAACAGATGTAAAGTCCATCCAGCGTAGACTTCATGTCTTCAGTATATCAGATTTAAAAGGGCGGTGGGGCCAGGTGTGGGCTAGGTGATCGGCGATAATTTAGAAAGAGCTGCTGTTGTTGTTAATTGGACATTTCAATATTAAAAAGCCAGGACTGCACAGTGGGGAACGTCTCCCTGTGTAGCTGTGGGTTCACTCCGGGTGCTCCGGCTTCCCCCACATTCAACAGCATCAGCACTCATGTTCATCCACTGTTAGAGTTTTAATTCTAATTCTAAACAGAAAATAAGAAAATCTCATTTATTCATTAAAGGGAGATTTGGAAAAAGAAAATGTAAACAACTTGGAACAAAAACAGACTTTTAGAAATATAAACTTATACAAATTAGGACAAAATTTGAAAAATATTTATCTTTGTGGTCAAGATATATCTATCTATATCTAAATCTATCTGTATAGATATATATCATCTATATATATATATATATATATATATACACACACAGATAGATGTCTGTATAGATAGATATCTATCTTTCTCGCTCTCTATAAATATATAAATCTATATATAGATCTATCTATATAGATAGATCTATATATAGAAAGATAGATATCTATCTATACAGACATCTATCTGTGTATATATATATATATATAGATGATAGATATCATCTATATATCTAAATCTATATAGATGATATATATCATCTATATAGATTTAGATATACACAGATAGATGTCTGTATAGATAGATATCTATCTTTCTCGCTCTCTATAAATATATAAATCTATATATAGATCTATCTATATAGATAGATCTATCTATATAGATAGATAGATATATATATATCTATATATATATATACACACACAGATAGATGTCTGTATAGATAGATATCTATCTTTCTCGCTCTCTATAAATATATAAATCTATATATAGATATATCTATATAGATAGATAGATAGATATCTAGATCTATATAGATCTAGATATATATAAAAGTAACTTGCACTGACTTAATCATAATCATATTTACAAATGTAGACCACCTGCAAGTTATTGTTTATATAAGGAAATTTTGCGGACAACGCTGGAAGGCAAAAGGATTATTTTTCTACATGCCATCCATAACCCCGCTGTTGCCGTATGAAACTCAGAAATGTAGGTATTATTAATTGGGGCCTGCCCATAGCAATGCATAAGGAGAGCAGTGACTGACTTACAAAGCAAGTCAGTCACTGCTTTGTAAGACTGCACGTCAATATGTATTATGGTTTGTCCACATCTTCTTTCTAAGCGACCCAAAGTTTTTGATTTTTGGAAAAATCAGAGTGTGAAGGCCGCTCCGCTAGAGTGAGAGTCAGAGTGACATTTTGACCCCAAATCATTTTTTAACTCGCCCTCACGCTCACAAATATTGCATGACTGGTATGAAACTCGGTCATGACATTGATACGCATGCCTGCTCCGGTCAAATGTTTTCAAAAATTATCTAGCGCTTACAGTTTTCTCTCCAGGTGCTTCAGAGCAAAGTCATGCGCCAGGGTAGCAGACAGATCTCACTGATTCACTTCCATGTATTTCTGAAAAATGTCAGACCTTGGCACACACCTTCTTTATATCATCGCTGTTAATACTGTGAGTGAGGTAGAGATATGAATGGCGGGACTATGTGAGACGACAAATAGCCCTCTCATATGCTTCAAACGGTTTTTGAATATGTATTACGGTTCCCGAACGGGAAAGAGTTGTTTGCAATGCTTTTTTTGGTCAAACTGGCTGGCTCAAACAGAGAATTGTCTCCCCCTGGATGTCTCACTCACAGCTGGCAGAGAGGATTATTTACCATGGCAACGAAACCCAGAGCAGGGAGAGCTGCTTAGGACTACAAATACGCATCACTGTAGTTCTAACCAGTAGTTCAGTTAAAACAGAGGAGGACTGAGCTGGCCTTTAGAACAACTTGCTGCTATGGGCTGTATATAACTCATTTAACCCTGTCACTGTTACACATGGGATGAGTCTAGCCCTTTGAAATTAAGCTTACTAAAAATTTCAAAATAAAAGCACTTGAAAATATTTACATCAGGTAATTGCTTTTTGAGCGTTATATGACTGATTTAATTCAATGACTGCTACACATGGGATTAGTGTGGGCATTTAATATGAAGCTTACTGCAAATTTCAAAATAAAAGCCTCAATATGCCCCTCTGGATAGATATCATTCTGCATTATCTGTTTCTCTCAGGTTAGGGAAGTGCCTTGCGCAGTCAAAGGATTAGCATTAGCCTTTTAGCTTAAATAAGCTATTACCTATGTTTCAGACTTATTAGCCATGTTTAGTATACTTTATGCAGTAAGTAAATGACAGTAAACATTCTAATGATACCCCACATGCTACTGAAAGTATTTATGCTTACATTAGCATTTTGGCTAATTTTAGCTAATACACTTACTTTATCATACTGAATGTTGCACGTCCAGCTTACTTAACATTCTTGTGATTCTCCACATGCTATTGATTACATTGCAGCTTTCTTTAGCATTGATGCTAATTCTTAGCATCAGAACACTGGGTCCAAACCGACGGGCACACTTTGGCAGGCCCCAGTTAAATTTCTTCAGGAATCTTCTAGTTTTTTACATATTTTTTCTTTCCAGACTCTTATCTCCTAATAGTTAAATAAACATTTTCCCACCAAAATTTAGAAATATAAAACCGTCACTTTGTTGTGGCAGTATAATATTAGACATCTAATATGTGGAAAAAATTCAGCTCATCTGCCTTTTCCTGAGGTCACAGCACCATCAAAAACAACCAATCAGAGCCAGGAGGAGGGTCTTAGCGCTGTCAATCACCCTTTTGCACACAGATTACCACAACAGAAAAATGTGTTAATTTGTCTCTTGTAATCTAATCTAAAGTTTGTTTATGTGAGTTCAATAAATTTGAGCACTTGTGAACAGATAATACAACACACTTAAGATGGATCACTTGTTTTATTTTTTTCAGTGCATTAATCCGGCATATTTGTCAAGAAAGCAGTTCATTCTCATTTTCCAGCCATAAGCATTTTAACTTTTTCCTATAAGTAAAAATGTCATATTAAAAATGACATTAACTTATAAAATGGGGAAAAATAAGTTATGTTATCTCACTTATAACTGGTATTTTTCATCAATATTAAAGATTTGTTGATTTAAAACGAGCTCTAAAAGTTACTTGTAAGTTAGACATCTTATTTTACATAATTAAGATATTTGCATTGGAAACTTAACCAAGAATACCTTGCATCATTTTGTGTTTTTGCAGTGTAGGTTTCCTGGCTCTAAAATGAGACGTAGGGCCTTTAACAAGAACTGGTGGATTGCCTTTGTTCTTAATTTGTTCCACTTAACCTCACACTTTGTTCCTTGTAAAGTTGATTATAATCAAGAGAAAACGAAGGTCTTAACGATTAGACTGCCCAGGGATTTTCTTCAAAGAATTTTAAACGCTTCTGAGCTAAAAACACCCTAAAGTTATGCACACCTTCACTTTGCTGATGTGCATTTTTTGGTGGGGGCTTAAATGTATTGGAGCTGATAATGATTCATGGCCCCATCTCTAGGTACCTCATTAAGCTTCTCCTCTACAGTAGCTTAGCCCAACCCCACCCCGCCCACACCTTCTCCACACCTGCTTAGCTGCAGCAAGGCCCTCTGCGGGGCTCTGGCCCCCCGAACCGTCTGTTATATGATCCTTGTCCAATGGCGGGCAGCAGCCAGAGATGGTGGCTCCGCAGTGGGGCCCTATAAAATCATTCTGCCATATCACAGCGGGCCATCTGCTCGGCACAGTTGCTGATGCACTCTGGGAAGCCCTGGCACACGCTCAGAGGAGCGCACGTAGCTTCTGTCCCGGCACTTCCAAACACACAGGGGCGGCGCACGGCGCACTTTGATGTATGAGAGGTTTGATTTTGGAGGTTACCGTTGGAGATGAGATGATGCTTTTTATGCCTTGTGGAAATATTCGTACCTTTTGAATTTTAACAGGCTTTGTCACATTAAAACTACAAACTTTAATGTTTGTCTTTTATTTGATTTATATTAAGTTGATTTATCTTAATGATCAGCTAACAGAGGTGGACAGAGTACCTGTGGCCCTACTTGGAACATATTTTCACTCAAGTAAAAGTAAAAACTCTACTGAAGTACAGAGTAACTGATCAAATTATCAATCATTTGATGTTTAAAAATTACATAATCAGACAGATTATTTAGATCAATAATATCCAGCCCAGAAATGGAATCAAAATTAGAATAATTATGAACTTAGAATCCAGAAAGACTTAACAGGAGCAGTCACTACTTTTATACTACTACTTTTTAGAAACTGTGACTACTTACTTTTAACCCAGAAAATGATTTAGAACAAACTTGAATTTAGCTCATCTTTTAGAAACTGTGGAATTTTCACTATATAGACCAATACTACACCCTCATTATTTAGAAACTGTGGAGTTTTCACTATATAGACCAATACTACACTCATTATTTAGAAACTGTGGGGTTTTCACTATATAGACCAATACTACATCCTCATTATTTAGAAACTGTGGGGTTTTCACTATATAGACCAATACTACACCATCATTATTTAGAAAGTGTGGAGTTTTCACTATATAGACCAATACTACACCATCATTATTTAGAAACTGTGGAGTTTTCACTTTCAACCCAGGAAATGAATTAAATTAGTCACTCTTTAGTTTATTTTATCAGAAACTGTAGAGTACGCACTATTTAGATGCAGAGACCAGAAGCCCAGAGGAAACTTTTGGATCAACATTGTTTGACTATTTTTCAGCCTCCTGTTCTCCAAACCCAGAAAGGGGATTAGACCAGAGATACTTAGTAACCCTGAACAGGAGCGACTAGTTTACATACTTTAGATCAACACTAGATTATTTTACTTCATTTGCTCTTTCCTTTGGTTTGTTATTTTGTTTGTATTTCCTTTTAATTCCTGTAAAGCACTTTGTATTGCCTTGTTGCTGAAAATGTGCTATATAAATACAATTGCCTTTAAATAATTCATTGTTATTTTTAAGTACTAGTTTCATATATGGAAAAAATGTCTGAGTAAAAATAATCTGCCAGTGGAACTAGCAGATTTTTCTGACAAAATTAAGGAATTATTTACTTATTGATCAATCACAGAAAATGGACATAACACCTGTGATGAACACAAAGACGTCTTCAGTAAATAATGACACTCTTAGTGGAAAGTTGACTCTTCTGATTGACTTTTAATGTACGTTTTATGTAACTTTGCATAGAATGTAGTTATTTACCAAACAATGCTAAGTTGACACTTTTACTGCATTTTTGCATTAAAGATGACATGATTTAACAAAACAGGGCTGCACAGTGGTGCAGTCGGTAGAGCTGTTGCCTTGCAGCAAGAAGGTCCTGGGTTCGATTCGATTCGCAGAGGGCCTTGCTGCAGCCCAGGGTCTTTCTGCGTGGAGTTTGCATGTTCTCCCTGTGCATGGTGGGTTCTCTCCGGGTTCTCCGGCTTCCTCCCACAGTCCAAAAACATGACTGTCAGGTTAACTGGTCTCTCTAAATTCTCCCTAGGTGTGAGTGTGTGTGTGAATGGTTGTTTGTCCTGTCTGTTTCTGTGTTGCCCTGCGACAGACTGGTGACCTGTCCAGGGTGAACCCCGCCTCTCGCCCAGAACGTAGCTGGAGAGGAACCAGCAACCCTCCCGACCCCATTAGAGACAAGGGTGAACAGAAAATGGATGGATGGATTATTTACCAAAACACACTTTGTTTACTCAGGTTTATAACGGTGTAATGTCAGTCTTATGCACACACCTTCAAATAAAGTGTTACAAAAAGTGCAATAAAATAAATGAAAGCTTACAGTTGTAATGTAAAAATATATATTTGAGGGTATTTTGTCAAGGCGCTGTACCTTATTGAAATGAGTTGAGGAGACGTGGCCTTTCAGTCACACACGCCTGTGAGTTTGCCCACGAATGAACATCTGGCATACTTTAGCCCAAAGGCCAGTTCCCTCCAAACCAGGCGGCTGATTCAGAGTGATCTAATAAGGTAATGGCTTTTGGCTAATTCAATCTAGCTGGAAGCGGACGGTGGATTTGTGATTGTCATCGGGGATTAGTCATCAGGGGTGTCACAGAAAGAGAGAGAGACAGAGAGGGTCCTGAAATCCTCCTCCTCCCCCGAAACCTCTCTTACTGTGTCACTCCACAAACCAAAATCTCATTTCATTTGTAATCAGCGCAGAGATGCCAGAGACGAAAATTAAATCTGCTTGTGGCCGACGTTGCGTTTATCCCTCATCAAAAATCATCAGTCTCTGATATACCTCCGTGATCTCAATCTCTATTACCAGCCGTACTCCACCAGTATCAACAGTTTAATTGAACTGGGGGGAGAAGTGGTGGTAGGGGGGTAATTTTGCGCTCTTATGATACCTGATGCAAGTAATATTTCCGATGGGGTGTTTTAGATTTCTGTTGGGAAATCTGTTGTAAAGAGCTGAGGGTTTATTATTTCATGTCATTACTGGATTGTCATTATACCTCCTCTCTGTACTTTTTTTTTTTCTCTGTTTTTGTCCTATTTTTTACACACTGGAAATCAAGAGGGAGACATGTTAGATTCCCTTGAGGACTTCTTTGTTCTCCTGCAGCTTTGCATGAAATCCACCTTTAGAGTCATTTTCACGTTATCGACGTGAGAATGAAAAAGCAATAACGTGCGAATGAACCCTCCGCTGATACATAAGATACCCATTAACAGCGGGTCCTTGACCGGGGGACGAAACTAATATGAAGCAAATCTCATTTTGATTTGAAAGAAATGGCTCAGAAAGTGAAATATCGGGTGGCAAATTGGAGGTAATGCTATGTGACAATCTTTATTGCGGGATGAGGGGAAAAAATGACGGCTGTGTGCCGGTTTAAAGCGACGTTAGCATAAACGAGATAATGTTTGGTGTAAAAAAAAAGTTTGTTTTCTGGCCCTCAGGTGAAGTGCTGCAAGTACTGGCCCGACGACACAGAAATCTACAGAGACATCAAGGTGACACTGATAGAAACCGAGCTGCTTTCAGAGTACGTCATCAGAACCTTCGCTGTGGAGAAGGTAGGCTTATGTTTGGCTTTCACCTCATTTCGAGTATATTTAACCTTTCATACAGCAGGAAATTACAAACACTTAGGTTTTTGTGCCTCTAAGTGATGCAGCAGAATAAATTATATGTCAAGAGGGATTTCAAAACTTCTTCTGTGCTCTGAAGGACGCAGAAAAGTGATTAAGCTTTGACTTTTATCAGCAGCTTATCAAGGCCTCAGAAACGGTGTGCCACTTAATCTGATAATACTTTTGTGAAACGATTAATACACCTTAAACATTTTATCCTGCTTGAAGACTAAGGATTATTTTAGTTATAATTCTGATGATTAATTTAACAATGTGCACGTTCTGCAGATTTTTAATGTAATTTTTCATGGGGTTTTTTTTACACACATTATTAGAACTGCATTAAGAGATCCAAATTAACAGATAATTCAATTCCTTTTTCAAATTAGAAAGTAAACATTTTATTGCCTAAAATATGGACAGTGGACACTTTGAACAATTAACCTGAGTTGCAGTGGAATAGTTGAGATTGAAAAGTATCCAAATCCAGTTTACTTGTAAAGCACATTTAAAAACAGCAAGCTTGCCCAAAGTCCTGTAAAAAGATAAGATTATTCATGTGTTAAGATGGCCTAGTCAAAGTAGAAATACAGTTGAAAATCTGTGGAGAAACTTCCACCATCCAGTCTGACTGAGCTTCAGCCGTTAGTAAAACTAAACCCCATCAAAATAGTATCCATCTAATTTTATTTACAATCGATGAGCAATCATTATTCCTTTTAAATTTCAACAAACAACAAAATAGCGTCTATAGATAATTTAATAAAGTAGTGATCAACAATAATCATATGTTTATATGATCATTTGAAGAGTTTTATGTAAGTTCAATATCCATATTGTTCCTCTTTACACATACGTGTGTGTAGATCCAAACTAAAACAGAACAATCAAAGTAAACCGATGTAATTGAAAGAAGCAGCCGGTTCTTCAACGCTCTCAGAATTAAACAAAAGGTTTTCCGGCGGGAATCCTCTCGAATAATTAGCTCTCCCTTCAGATGTTGGTTAGTTACTGCAGAGGCACAAACAGCAGTTTGGGTTACAGTCACACTGTGAGGAGCTGCAGCGTGCTGAGAGTCAGGTTTTTAAATGCATCCACAGCATCCAGGTAGTCAGAGTTGCTCCCTGGAATCTGAGAGGCGCGACACAGAAATGCTTAAGGTTCAAGACTGCATTCCCTTTGGATGATACTGTTTGCTGATAGATATTGGAAAGTGTTTTCATCCTTCCTTCTCTTACCTCCTTGTCGTTTGTGTTTGCATTTAATTCACTGCTGTATTTGCTCTGCGAGGACCTCTCGCAGCGTGTGTAACTGTGTTTTTCTCCCCGGCGCTTTGTGTGTCTAACATGATGGCTCTGTTCCTCAGAGAGGCGCTCATGAGATCCGGGAGATCCGGCAGTTTCACTTCACCGGCTGGCCGGACCACGGCGTGCCCTACCACGCCACGGGCCTGCTGGGGTTCATCCGCAGGGTCAAGTCCAAGACGCTGACCAACGCCGGGCCCATGGTGGTTCACTGCAGGTGTGTGTGGTGTGAGGAAACCGAGCTCTTTGTTTCTGCTGCTGTGGTACCAAACTCCTTTTTCTTTTTTTTTTTGTCAGGTTTTTGTTCAGTTTTTAGAAGGAAAGAGAAAACTCAGATCTGGGCAAACTTTGCAAATCTTATTTTTTAGTGTTTGGAGGAATGTAGAGGAAGCTTGAAGACTGAAAAAAGAAGTAGTTTATAGAGCGTTCACATGCAGAAGTATGAAAACAAAATCAGGAGAAGACGGAAAAATATTTGTATTTCCAAACTTTACTTCCTCTCTTATTATCTCAAATGTGTCCTTCCTTTCTTTCTGGTATAGTTTTTTTCCTTCATCCTTTCCCTCCCTCTATTTCCATCCTTCCTTTCTTCTTTCATTCATTGTGCCTATCTATCCTTTCTTCATTTTTCTCCTGTTTTGTGTCCTGCTGTCTTCTTTCCATGTTTTCTTTCCACTACTCTTTTTTACCCTCACATTTCACATCCTTTCTTCCTTTTCCTAACCTCCTTTGCTTTCTTCTGTCTTTTCTACTTTTTATATTTTTATATTCCATTCTTCCTATTTTCTGTCCATGTCCCTGTATCTTTTATCTTCCCTTTCCTTCTTTCATACTATCCGCCTACATCTCAAATTTTTCTTTCTTCTCTATTTCTTTTCTTCCTTTGTTTACTTGTGTTTTTCTTTTTCTTGCTTGTCCTCATTCCTTGCGTCTTACCTTTTCTCTTCAAGTTCCTTCCTTTCTGTCTTCCTTCTGTCCTCCTTTCCAGTTTTTACAGTCCATATTTTAAGTCTTTTTACTGTGCAACTATCTGCCATGAAGTCATGATGTATTTTATGTTTTATATTTTACAATAAATGTAGCAGATGTCTGGAGAAAACTCTGTGGTTTTTACATGAGAAATCTGTAGGATTTGTTTGGTTATGGGTCTATAATTAATGTTGTAAAAGGAATGAATTAACTTTACACAGTCCGATGTTTGACAAAAACAACCAAAAGATATTTGGGAGAATCCCATTTAATGTGCAGCAGATCTCTACAAACATTCCTAAACGTATTTCCAAATAGGAAGTATAACACAGAGAAGCTTAGATATGTAACTTGTTTCTTTAATATGTGTCATTTTAAACTGTTAGTAATAAAAACAATACAAGATAAACACCCATGTAGTGCATGTTGACCTGCAGGTCATGTGCTATAAAAGCCTTTACCTGTATGTTCATTTATTTTTTCACTGTTGCATTTTTCATGTTATAATTGGCCATATGTTTTCACTGTGTGACAGAAATGGAGTGCAGTTGCACAGCTTTGCAGTGTTTCTCCTGTACATATATCACTCAGCAGCAATGCTGCATTCACAGATGTGCACCTTCCCCTCATTACATGCACTAAGGCAGAGATGCCAGAAATGCTCTGTTTGATAAAGCAGAAGATTTTGTCTCTTTTTTTTAACAGAGGAACATCAGATTTAGAATTTAAAATTACGTTTTAAATTTTGACCTATAGGGTGAGAGGTGATCGAATTTTATACATAAATGTGTGTCGTTCCACTGCATGGTGAACTTTAACCTGCATTTATGGACGCAGCAACAAACTGTGGTCAGTGATTGATTTTTTTTTTTCACTTGCGAGTGTAGATGTTGAGTTGGGGAGCGTGTCCAACACCGATTTATCATCATTCGGAAAGAAGCTCAAGAAACGTCATCCTGACCTATCCTAACCTGCTCAAGGAAGAACATTTAGGAGAAACACAGGCTGTGTTTACATACGACCTGTCTGAAATTAAAGCAGTGATAGAAAATTCTTTTGTTTGTCTGCGTTCAGTGCTGGTGCCGGTCGGACCGGCTGCTTCATCGTCATCGACATCATGCTGGATATGGCGGAGAGGGAAGGTGTGGTGGACATTTACAACTGCGTGAGGGAGCTGCGCTCGCGGAGAGTCAACATGGTTCAGACAGAGGTACGGTCAACCTGCTCTCCCAGTAACCTCAGCAGCAGAAGTGGGTAGAGATCCCAAAAACCGTATGCAGACAGGAGTAGCATACTTCAACATATTTTTAATCAAGAAAAAGTAAAAATTAAAGAAAAAGAGAGAGAAAGGCTTAGGAGTAATTGATTATAACATCCGACTTAGTGTAAGACTGACATTACTTTGTCACAAACACGCCATAACACCTGTTATGATCACGAAGGAGTCCTCATAAATGTTTACGACTGTTTTAGTTGCAATAAAAGTTTCAATTAAAGGGCAATACATTTACAGCTGTGTGAGGGAGCACACAGTTCGAGACAACTTTGGTTCAAGTGTCATTATTTACTGAATGACACTTCATGACAACATTCATAAAAACTCCTTCATGTTCACAGCAGGTGTTACATCATGTTTATGACAGTGTAATGTCATGCACCCCTTCAAATAAAATGTTACCAACTATTTAATTAAACAGCACCACAAAAATCGAAAATCTTACCAAGTATTTTTGTGCGAAGATCTTAGTACACTTCAAATAAGGAAAAAACTCATTTACAAGCAATTTTTCAGCAAGAAATATCAGTTGATTTTAAGTCAATAATTCCTTAATATTTCATCAATATTAAGGAATTATTTACTTAAACTCCTAATTATTACTGAAAAGTTACTTGTAAGTTAATTTTGTCTTGTATACTATGATACTATGATATTTTCACCAGAAACTAATATTGAGAATAAGTTTGTGTGTTTGCAGTGGGACAAAAATAAAAAGTTAGACTAAAATTAAAAAAAAAACAACAAAACAAAACAAATGAATAACATATTACAAAATAACATATCCAGGAAACTGTCTGAAACTTATGAAACTGATACTTACTGTAGGTAATGTTACATAAATCCCTCCCAGTGATAGCAGTGTTTTTGTATATTCACATACACCAAATGGCACAACAAACTACAAAACATCAGAACAACAAAGTCTGCATGCAAACAAGTCTCAATTTAACACAAACTGTAGGTGTTCCATTCATTTTTATTAAAACTGTTTGTTTTCATTCTGTGAAGTTACCCTCTGTGATTCAAATATCCAGAAATATTACATGATATTAATGGAGTACAAGTAAAACATACGGAGTTGTAAAACTACTCCTAAAACTGAATTTTAAAATTTAAAGAAAAAACGCTTTCATATATTCTTTTGAGTGATTTATTTGTGATTAATTTTGCAGCTGAGTGCAGCAGATCAAGTGGAGATCTCTCATAATTTTGCCATTCAGTCATTATGTCAATTATGTTTGAAAATCCAGCATAATAATTTTTGTCCTTTAGTGCAAAGTACCTGCTCAAATTTCAAATGTGAACGTTTCATTAACACATTACAAAAACCATCCGATTTAACGGGAGTTCTGCTGTGTTTGTCTTTCAAACCATTTGTCGCCAACACCTTTTTTTTTTTTAAATGGATCATCTCTTAGACATTTTTTAAATTGCACACAGAACAATTTCCCAGGGTGCTCGGCATAAGTGGTTGGCACTACATTTTGGGATAACGAGATTTACAGGGTTTGAACAGAAAGTATTTAGTTGATATCGGTGACTGAAAACATTCCTGGCCCGTTTTCCAGCTTTTCTCCGGTGCAGACTTCCCTGAACACCGGCCATCTGGAGATGTCCATCGTGTCGTTGAATGCATCATTTCCCTGTAATTCTCTTTAAATCACAGGCGTCATTGGACTTAATGGGCAAATGTTTCATCGTTGACGTCCAAATGGGGATTTGAGCAACCGGAGACCAAACGTTGAGTCACTCTCCTGAAGTTCAATGACCTTCAAACTGCGCGCGTACGCTGGTGTTTTCCCTCGCAGGTGTTCAGGCTCATTGGCTCGGCTCCTGCGCCTGCAGCCAGACACAAACACTCCACCGCGGTTTAATTCGCCCATGAAAATGTAATGCGACATCTTTAATACTTTATGAGCTCAGATAGGATCCATCAACCTGTAAATTGATAAACATCTGACCTACTGACCCGGCCCAGGGCGCCGCAGGCTCTCAGTCGACAGTTCGCTTCGGGTTCTGGACAGATAGCAAACGGCTTTTTCTGTTTGTACGTGTAAATCAGTGACCCCTGAGTTTGAGTGCGGATTTTGGAACAAAGTGACAAGGAAGTGTCAGCTGAAAATGTCACTTCAGAATAGATTTGCATCAAGCTTCAAGCTGTGTCATCGTCTCCAGCGCTTGAGTGATTGACTCCAGGAGGAGGAAATCTGCTGTAATTTCCTGCTTCGGTCGGCATGAGAGCTGCTTTCATTGTCCAGATTTCATGCTTATTCACAGAGGCATGCAGAAATATTCATACCTCTGGAGCCATTTCACATTTCATCACATCAAAACCACAAACCTTTATGTATTTTACGACACGATCAACACAAAGTAGCACATAAATTTGGAGTGCTATCAAACTAGCATGTGGATTTCAAATTAAAAAAGCAAAACATGCATATAAATGTATTATCTTTGTGTCATCATGTATTTTGATTTTATTTCGGAGTTTCAGAATAAAAGGGATGAGAGATGGGTTTCATTTGTATGTTTCTGGAATAACATTTGCAACAATTTCCTCCTCCTTCACAAGCATGCACCACTTTATCTGTCACATAAAATCATGTTCAAATGCATCTGCTTTTGCAACGTTGCAATATTACCAAATCATAACAATCTGTGCAAAAGTTGGGTTACATTTTAGAAAAAGGTCAATTTCAGAGAATATTTACTGTTTTTTAGTCCCAGAAAGGATTTAAATCAACCTTTCAGCAAAAATATATGTTAAAATATGTAACGTAACCTTTCAGCATAAACAATGTCAAATATTAGCTGGGAAAAAATGCCAAAGGGCTAAAACAAAAACATGTTAAAGGTCACTGAAATCCTCTTGCTAAAGCGCAGCAGACCCTCGTCACGGATGGTTTTGCTGCTGGTGAAAACAAAATTCTCATATTTTTGTGTCATTGAGGTCTAAGAAACACAAACATAACTAAAGTTATTATCTTTAGACCCACAGCTTCAGTTATTACAACCAGAAACCAGTGATCAGGCTAAAAACTGGGTGTACTGGTGGACTCTGACCTGAACATTCAAAGACGTATAAACACAGTTACAAAGTCGGCCTTTTATCATCTGAAACATTTCCAGGATTAGAAGACCAATGTCTTTAATCTCATTAATTACAGTGTCTTCACAGGTCTGCCTGAAAGAAATAAAACAGAACGCTGCTAGTCGCATTATCACTAAAACCAGAAAGATGGAGCACATCATCCCGGTTTTTTTTTTATATATATATTATATATTTTTATTGGCATTTTCCACATTTCTTTACATATAAAACCTATTTGAGCAATTCACATTCAACATAAAATAAAATAAACTTTTGCTTGGGAGCTATTTTTCTACAACGTTTTTTGTCCGTTCCAGTTTGTCCATTTTTTCTCTATATTTTTTCGCTGTCTGTTGTTTTGAACAGTTCCCATTGCGTCCACTATTCTTTGTATTTACATCGCCCCAGTTTTAAAGTTATTGCAATCCTCCCTTTAGCTCTGAGAATAGACTTTAAAATATTGCTAGTCAGCTTCTACACACCACAAATCTGCAGCAAACTTCCATAAAACTGCAAAATGGCTGAAACACTGATTTCTTTTAAACCATTTGTTTAGCGCTGCCTCTGATTAGTAGTAAGTTGAACACTGATCAACCTGTTCCACGTGTCTTTGCTTGATGATTTGGCATTTGACTAAGTGTGATGTTTATTGCTTGCTTCATGTTTGGTGACTACTTGATGTTTTTGCTGCTGAAATGTGCCATACAAATAAACTTGACTTGACTAAGATGTCTGACAGATGCGCAATGAGGATGCTGTTTTTTTCAGGAGCAGTATGTCTTTATCCATGATGCCATTTTGGAGGCATGTCTCTGTGGGGACACCACCATCCCCGCCAGCCAGCTCCGGTCCGTCTACTACGACATGATCCGCCTGGACCCGCAGACCAACTCCAGCCCCATTAAAGAGGAGTTCAGGGTGAGAGCTGAGTGTGTGCAGATCCCTCATAAAGCTTCATCTCAAATGCAGGACAAACAATAGTAAACATGTTCTCTCTTGATGAAAGGCACAACCCCCCTCTGGGCCAATCAGGAGCAGAAATGCATTAATCTGTAATAGTATCACCCCCTCTTGGGCCAATGAGCGTTATATGAGACGCATCATCCCTCCTAAGTTTCATCACAGTAACATCAGGGGAGTCAGAGCAGTCGCTAATGGAACTGATTAAAGAATTGCACTGTTAATTACCATAGTGGGAGATAATTAGCACACTCACAACCCAAGCGCCTACCTTCCTGCGTCGATATGACAGCATGTAATCTGCCTCCATGCGACAGACTCTGAACATGGTGACACCCACGCTGCGGGTGGAGGACTGCAGCATCGCCCTGCTGCCCCGGAACCACGAGAAGAACCGCTGCATGGACGTCCTGCCGCCGGACCGCTGCCTGCCCTTTCTGATCACCATCGACGGAGAGAGCTCCAACTACATCAACGCCGCGCTGATGGACGTAAGAGTCAAACACGGACGTGGCTCCGTCGTTTTATCCACGTCAGAGATGTAAAAACTCAAAAGGAACAAAGTGTGAGGTTAAGTGGAACAAATTAGAACAGAGGCAATTTTCTTATTATTACCACTTGTTCTTATTAAAGGGCCTATGTCACATATTAGATCCAGAAAAAAATTCAAATTCATAACAAATGTTTTAGTTTCTAATGCAAATATCTTATGATATTTGAAATTAACTTACAAGTAATTTTTCAGTAGGAACAAGTAGGAACTTTTTTAAAGTAAATAATTCCTTAATATTAATAAAAAAGTGCTAGTTTTTTTTAAGTCATGAAACATTGTTCTCATACGTGAAAAAAAACAAAAAACTAGTTTTCTAAAAATCAATATTTTTGTCCTCTCTTTCAGTCTCCCTATTGTTATAGGAGGCATTACTGAGTTAGATGTTAAACATGCTCTCATGTTAGAAGAACATTTTTACAAATATATTGTCAGCAGAGAAGAAATTTCCATTACAAACCTTTATAACAGTGTTTCTTAAACTTGTAGGATGAGGACCACTTAACTTATTGGGTTTGTTTTGAGTTATTTACAGATTCTGAAAATTTGGATTTTAAACTTTCCAATTATGTGAAGCAATGAAATCAAAAAGAAGTTGTGTTGCGCATTAACATATAAATTACAGCTATTTGTAATTTAGAAACATAAAAAGAGAAAATTAAACTTGAGTTTAAACAGAAACCTTCCTCTGCACAATTCTAAATGTTATCCCCCCATTTCTAACAATTGTTTGTGATTAAATCATTTTCAATTAAATAAAATTAAGGACATGTGAGCAGAGCAATAGCAAACAAAGTCGGGAAAAACAAAGAACAGTTCTCACTAACGATTCACTAACAACTCTTTTAACAGCACAGAATTCAAAAGAATCACATTTGTTAGCTAAAGACGCATCAATACTCTCACTGCGTATGACTTAGCTTCCTCCCAACATATCAGTTGTTTTCCTTCCACCTGTTTCTTAAGTTTTTCTGTTGAATGATCCATTTTTAAGCCACTTATCCTTTATCATTTTAAACAATCCTTTGGTATGCTAGCTGCGGCGTCATGCGTCACAGTAAAATAATTGGTCACTTCCTTGCAGACCACTAGGGGGCGCCTGCAGACCACCAGCAGTCTGGGGACCGCAGTTTGAGAGACACTGCTGTATCATTCTTTGAAATCTCGCTTTTCCTTCTCTGTTTCTGCTCCTCCAGTCCTACAAGCAGCCGTCTGCGTTCATAGTGACCCAACACCCACTGCCAAACACAGTGAAGGACTTTTGGAGGTTGGTGCTGGACTACCACTGCACATCCATAGTGATGCTCAACGACGTGGACCCAGCACAGGTAACCCAGACCGTGTGCTCAAAACGAGGAAACATTGCAAGTCTCACACACAAAGTGTTGGTTTTTTTTCATTACCAGTGTGTATAAGATCTGGGAAAACAACACTCGTACTTTTTTAGACACAGTATGGATGCAGCGTGTGTTTGAAATATGGGAGATGCAGCCAAGAGGATGCCATGAAAGCGGAAACAGGCCTGTGGAAGAGGATCTCCAGATTTCTCAGCCCGAGGCTCTGTCATAACACCCGGGGATCAAAGCCTGAAGCCGGGCTGCTTCCCCTCCACCCAAATCCCCTTTCCCTGGGTGACTGACTGACTGACTGGGTAGAAAAGGCCTTTCATTCAATATTCTCACTGTAGCCGGCCCGTCAGGCAGCCAAGAAAGGAGCACAGGTGGGAATGGAAGGAGGACGTGCAGATGAACGAGAGAGAGCTGGAGCTTTCCTTTCCCTCACATCAACATCTTTGTTTTTGCATCTGTTAGATTTGTCAATTTTTGACTGGCTCTCAGAGGAAGCTTGAAAGCGGAGCTTAAGCTGCTGCACAAACTGCATGTGTGTTTGCACTTTTGCTGCAGTAGAGGAGTTGATGGCTAATTGTATGCTTGACTCTGTGCACGTTTTCTGTCCTGTTAATTTGAATTCTTTGAGGTAGTGTAGCTGTTTGTTGGTGACTGTGTGACTCTGCAGGAAGGAGTGTCCATCTGTGTGTGCTCTGATTTAGCGCTGTGAGGCCGGCGGTGCAGCTCCACAGGTGTGTGTTCTCAACCGCGTGTCCTCACCTGCTGGGCAGAAATTGGCGAGACTTTGCTGTTCTTTTGAAGCTGTCCCTCAGGGGTTGACGTCTCTGTTCGGCTGCCAGCTCCGTTGTTAGTCAGCAGCACTGTGGAATAACCTTGTTTTTGAGCCTATTCTTTTATCATTTATTGCATTTTTAAATAAAAGTATTGATGCTTTTTATGACTTAGCAAATAATCGATTGCATTAAACGACTGCAAGTTGATGCCAGACCATTCAACAATTCTCCAATGAGTGGAATTTGTCTAGAATTTGATATTAGCATTTTCAACAACTATGGAAAGAAAAGGTAATCGTAGGGAGTAATTTTTGTTTTTAAAAACTTTATATCTTATTCCATTGTCCAAATGTTTTGTCCTTCATGCTGTCCTTCATTCTTTGTGTAATTTTTCAGAGATCTGAGTGACCATGGAGGAGTTGCACTGCAAAAACACAAAATCCTACCAAGTATTTGCGCCAAGTTTTTAGTGTAAATAACTTGTAACACCTGAAATAAGACAAAACTAACATAGAGGAAACTTTTCCACAAGATGTATAGTGAATTCAAAAAAATTTAAAATTTACTTCCATTTGTCCTTCTTCTCTTCATTATTCCTTTCTTGCTTTAATTCCCTTCCTAACTTCCTTGTGTCCTTCCGTTTTCTGTACCTATATTCCTTTGTTGTATGATTCTTTTCTCCTTGCTCTATTTTATCATTTCTCCCTCATCATTATTCTTTTAATTTCTGTTTTTGTGCCCTTCCTCCCCTCAATTCCTCCTTGTTCCATTTATTGATTCCTTTTGTTGCCCCCCTGGTGTCTTTCATTTCTTCTTCTCTTTTTGACTTTATAGCCTTTGAAAATGAAGCACATTTCCTCCACTTAACAATTAAGTTATATTTTCACTTATTCATCCTTTTTCTCACACCAAACCCAACAAAATACTCAAACATTTCCTTTTCTGACTGGAACACACATTTCCAATTGAAGCTTTTAGCAAACTTCACAAGTTTATTTTTGCATGACCCTGTTTCCAACTCTTGCGAGAACTACAGGGAACGTCCAAACGTCTAAAATTTGGAAAGCCACCGTTAATGCAGCAACGATTAAGAAAAAGCAGTAAATTAGATAAAAAGGAAAAAATTACCCATAATTTCACGACATTTATAATTTAGAGACAAATAAACGAGTTCACACTTTGATGTGTGAAGGTGCTGCGTTAACAGATTTTATGTGAGAAGCCCTGCTCTGCCTAGGAACATGAATATGTGTGTTGCACACAAATATGTAACCAGATAAAGGACTATAAAAGAGACAGTGATATGAACTGATTGCTTAGTTGTGCACTTCATATGTGTATGGTTTCTGTAATACTCCTAATCTGTAGTAGACTGTAGTAAAAAAAACAAATACATCTACATGTTTATTCAGCACATTCAAAGTAGTTGGAGTTGACTGGGGGAAGAAATCCATCTTGAAAGATGACAATGTTTATTACTGTTTATATTTTTTATCTGAAGGAGGAGGCCTGTATATGGGACCTATTATGCAAAATTCACATTTTGCATGTCTTTTACTTCCTTTTGGGTCTCAACTGCTTCTAAAAACACAGTTTTAGGTGATGAGTTAATGTTATTATTTTTTTGGTGTCTGGAAAATTAGCCGTTTTAAAATCCTTCCAATTGTTGAGCCAATCAATAGGCACTGCCCCGTTACCTAGCAACCCCATGCGCTGTACAATGGCTGCTGGAAAAAACAAGTGGTCTGTTGTTGACTTACCATCCAGAAACCACTTACTGCATTCCTGTTTGTTGTGCAGGAGGTTCTACCTCTGCTTTTCCAAGATGTGCAGTTGTATAATTACGCAGCCATTTTGAAGTGTGAATGTAAATGTTGAGATGGCGGGCGTGGCCAGCAGCAGCTCATTTGGATTGGTTTATATTGTCAACCCAAAGTTGAGCTTGATCCTGCATGTGAGACTCCAGCATGGTTGCCGTTGGTCACCAATACTGCTTACGGATCTGGAGGCATAGTTGGACAGGGCAGGGTTTCTGGTTCTGAAACTCTTTGGAGATGATTTGGTTCTGCTGACGTTTGGTGTCCACTGTTCCAATTTTTAGTTCCTGGTTTTCTACTGGAAGAGAGGGTCAGCATCTGCCTGAAACCATAGCTGTTTTCTCAAGGAATGGCAAAATGTAGCGATGGATGGATGGATGGATGGATGGATGGATGGATGGATGGATGGATGGATGGATGGATGGATGGATGGATGGATGGATGGATGGATGGATGGATGGATGGATGGATGGATGGATGGATGGATGGATGGATGGATGGATGGATGGATGGATGGATGGATGGATGGATGGATGGATGGATGGATGGATGGATGGATGGATGGATGGATGGATGGATGGATGGATGGATGGATGGATGGATGGATGGATGGATGGATGGATGGATGGATGGATGGATGGATGGATGGATGGATGGATGGATGGATGGATGGATGGATGGATGGATGGATGGATGGATGGATGGATGGATGGATGGATGGATGGATGGATGGATGGATGGATGGATGGATGGATGGATGGATGGGAGGGAATGTTTGTGTTTATTAAACATTTAGATGTTAACTGATGCTTCTTTGAAGAGGCAACTTGATCGTTTAAACTGAAATTTAGCTTTTATTACCAGTTAAACCAGCTTCAAAAATCAATATGTTTTTCTAAAGAAGGAAATGAATGACTCAAGGTTTTTTTGATGCATTACTCAGAAATGACAAACTAAGAGCGTGTTGATTAGTTAAAAGCTGAAGTATACGAGTATTAACGTCCTTTCTTTCTTGTATTTCAGTAAAAACACTTTGCTTTTATTGAATTCATGGCCTCTCCTGGCGTTTTCTGTTTTCTTTTATAACATATTAGGAGATAAAAATCACTTCCACTGACTTTGAACCTGAAACTAATAAATCATCCCTGTTTTTGTTTTTGCTTTGTTTTCTCTGCCTGTGTGTTGACTTGTCTGCATCTCTTTCCGTCTGAATGTGTCCGTTGTGTTTAGCTGTGTCCACAGTACTGGCCTGAGAACGGAGTCCACCGCCACGGACCCATCCAGGTGGAGTTCGTCTCCGCTGACTTGGAGGAAGACATCATCAGCAGAATATTTCGGATTTACAACGCGGCTCGGGTGCGCAGGCGTTTGTTTGTCTTCCCAGCAGAGAATATGACGGCCATTTTCTCCTGTCACCACTCACCTCACACACACACACCCGGACCTGTCCGTTCAAGCTGTGCAGAGGCAGACTCATTTTTTTTACCCCGCTCCTGCACCACTGATTGGACCGAGGAGTGATTGCCAGAGATCTTTAGGACAGCTTGATAACTTTCCACCTGCTCTTAAGAAAAGACCAAATCAGAGTTTCACACCAGTTCATGGGGACACTTAAAGATTTCCTGCATCAGATCTAAAAAAAACTAATATTTTTTTAGAAGAAATGTTTGATAATTAGTAATGTTTTTAAGTAAAAAAAGCAACAACTAAGGTGGTTTACCTATTTTTAGATATAAATTTCTGTAGATCATCTTGTTCAGCTGATTTGTTTTCACCTAATAGATTCATGTGAAGCTTAATGTCTGTTTTATGAATTAATTTTTCTTTCAAAAATTATTTATTTGGACATTTCTCTCTTCATCCCTCCATCCATCTATCCATTAATCTTTGTGTCCCTTGGTTCTTCTATTCATTCATCCATCCATTGGTTCATCCATCCATTCATTCATCCATCCATCTATTCTCTTCCATTTCTCTTTGTGTTTTTAACCCGGACATTAATGTTTGTTATTCAGATCTGACTTTCATTCACAGTCTGCTCCTTTGTGGGTTTTTTGTTTTGTTTTGTTCCATTCCAATCATTCAGAACATCTTTTGTTTATCTTATGGAGGTTAAATTCAAGAAACAAATGAGAAAATATCAAAACCTAAACATGTCAGGAGTTACAAAACACCCGACGAGACTCCAGCAGGTTTACTAATCTAACAGTTTAACCCTCTGAGTCCCATGCTGGTTTGACCTGGGCTCACCTGAGTAAGCTCTTGATCCAGTCGATGGTTCTTCATTTTATTAATGCGCTGCGACTGTCTGAGGCAGCGACATGTAAAGCACCAGACAGTCTAATCGCATATGATCACTGACAGGAGTTATTGATCGATACGGTCAGACATCTGTCTCCAGCAGCAGCTCATCCATCACCCTCCATCTTCCTGTCTGCAGCATCATCTCTTCTTTATCTCTCTGTCAGCTGTAGCTCCACCTAGAGTTTTTACACCAGAATTGCATCGTACCATTAACCCATATATGCGTGGTAACCAGAGATAACTGGTTTGTCTTGGCCCACCAGCCTCAGGATGGCTACCGGATGGTGCAGCAGTTCCAGTTCCTGGGCTGGCCCATGTACAGAGACACGCCCATGTCCAAGCGCTCCTTCCTCAAGCTCATCCGGCAGGTGGACAAGTGGCAGGAGGAGTACGACGGCGGAGAGGGACGCACTGTCGTCCACTGTCTGTAAGTTCCCCCAACCACATGCTGAATACAAGGGAGGCTGGCATTAGAGAGAAAACATCTCCACCTACTGTCTGGAAACCTTTACTGCAACAAAAGCTCCATCCTCTGCTCTGGATGTTTTATTTATTTATTTATTTATTTTTCTTATGAAACAAAACATTTCTTGATTCATGGTGACTTCTGCAGGAACGGAGGCGGCCGCAGTGGGACCTTCTGTGCCATCAGCATCGTGTGTGAGATGCTTCAGCATCAACACTCTGTGGATGTGTTTCACGCCGTCAAAACACTGAGGAACAACAAACCCAACATGGTGGACCTGCTGGTGAGGCGCACTCTGAAAATTCATCCTTAGACTCTGACTTTTGTAGATATTTAGATCCTGGTGACTCAGTCTGGCATATATTGAACAACGGATGTTCAGTTGAGACATAAATGCTTTTTAATTACAACATTAAGTCCAGGTAGTATCTTGAAATTTCTCTTTCCAACTTCCTTAAGATGTTAGAAGGAGTCTTAGCATTAGCGCAGAAGCTAACACCTACAATCAGGACCAGCGCCATGGATTGGCCGCTTTTCAAATGTCAGCCAATACCATTGATCCCAGACATTTAAAAAAAAAAACTCCTATTGTTCTCCTTCTCAGCAATACAATGTATTGATCTTATCCCTTCTTCTTTTTTTTACATATTGGTATTGGAGTATCATTCAAAAATTAAAGCTAGAACAGCTCAGAACTAAATTTCTTCCTTCTGGAGTAAACTAAAGGTCTAGAATGTTATTCTCAAACAATGTTTGCTTTTTCAAATCTTTACTTAAGAGGCCTGCATGAAATCTTCTGCCAGAGGTCAGGATGAAGGTATTTTGTCTGCTTTGTGTTTTTGTATCTTCACCTTGAGAGAGAAGAATGTCGCTCTTGTACAATAATTAAAGGCTCAGCAGTGTGTATAAAAAATAAAAATAAATCTGTTTGAGTTTTGAAGTGATAACAATGAAGTTGACTTCTGGTCAAGGATCCACTGAAGAGTCAGAAATGAACGAGCCACTCAGTTTCCAATCATCTGGTTCAACGGAAAAAAAGAAGAACATGGTTTCTGATTAATGCTGAGGATTTTGTATGTTGCTTTTATCCATGTTGGTGTTTGCCAGAAATTATTTTAAAAAAATAATAATATCTTTATAACATTTTATTACTTTTCATCTCAAAATACCAATAGTAAGAGCCCTAAGCCCACCTGTTTCGCAATTTATAAACATGCAGTTTCATCTATATTTGCTTTTGTTTTCCGATGTTGAGTGAATTATAGACGTACAACTTATAAATGTGTAAAAAAACACAAAACAGAGCTCAGTTTGTAGCTCTGGCGCATCGTGTGAATCACTGCAAAGACACAAAATTAGCAAGTATTTTGGTCTAGTTTCAAATGTAGATGTTAGCACACCTGAAATAAACAAAATTGATTCAGAAGTAACTCTTTAGCAAAACACAGAAACCTGTTTTAAGTCAATAATTCCTTAATATCCATGAAAAGTAGATTATTAGATTATCTGCCAGTGGAACTAGTACTTTTTTAAAATAAATATTAATTGTTGACTTAAATGCAAAAAATGTAATGAGGATGTTTTGTGTAGCTCACAGATCTATCCTAACTAACTTGTTCAGGGAAGAAAAACAGTTCACCTCGAACAGCTTAAAGACATCCTACATGTGCATTGAGTGTGTGTTTTATCTGAGGATGCTGATTTGGCCACAAATATCTCATCCATCTCTTATTTTTATGCGTTGCAGGATCAGTACAAGTTCTGCTACGAAGTGGCGCTGGAGTACTTGAACTCTGGTTAAGGCGGAGCTCCTGCCGTCTCCATGAAACTGTGGGACAGTGCAGATGGACTGCAGCTCACATGTGTGCATTATGTGAAGAGTGTGTGTAACCGAGCCAACCGGAGCCAACAGGTACACACTTGACCTAACCTGCAGCTCCTCTTTGACCAGCTCTCCTTTTTACCGTCCAGGCGGCAAAGAGTTGTACAGGGTTAAGTAACGCCGCGGAAGAGTCAACGGGAGCACAATGAGCGGTTTCATTTCCTCTCTGGATCCCTCTCTCTTTCTCTTTCTCTCTCTCTCTCCTTCTCTCTTTCGTTCATTCTCTCTCTCAGCTGCCTGTAGTTGTGTGGTTGTTGCCTTGATCCTCGTTGGACGGCGAGCATTAGACACTGTCCGGTTTTCCACAGGAATGCGCTGCGCTGTACATACTGTAACGTGTCCATTTTGACGCTCCGCTCGTTTCTGTTTCTGCTCAGCTCACTTTTGAGAGTCATTGAATGCAGGAGCTCAAAGCTTAAATGTTCCTAAATGTCCTGTAAAACTATGACAACTATGGCTACATCTGCTAACTTGTTTTCCTGTTCGGGGACCCAAAGCTTTATTTGCACTTCCATTGAGTTCTCGCTGTGTGCATATTGTAAATATTTCTGTAGATTATTTATTCACAGTATGTACTTTTTTTGTGACTCGCAGTAAGTGACAATCATATGTTCTATAGGTTTGGTTTCTTGATTGTACTGTATGCTTTTACTCTTGTTTCTTTTCTTCTTTTTTTTGGTCATCTTGTATGACAGAGAAAATAAAACTGTAAAGAAAAGATCTATAAATGTACCTACAATATAAACATTGGATTATCTACCTGGATCTACTGTCTTTGGAAAGATTGTGCTGGGGCGCCATCTGCTGGAGCACCAGGGAACAACAACATTTGATTTTAGAAATTCATAAACTGTTTTATACAGAGTTACGACATATTTTTTTATTTTAAAATCTTGGGGTTTATATACAGAATTTAGAATAGTTGACAGTAAAATATTACAATGGAAAGCCAACAACGCAGTGTTATAGGAATTTTCTTAATGAAAATAATCATAATTATTACATTAATTGAAAGCGAAAGCTGAAATACATATTTGGGTCAAACAAAAGTGTCTTCTATATAAGCAGGATTTTTAAATCAAAGTAATTAAAAAAGCAAAACTATTTGAAATCTCACATGACCTGTTTAGTTTGGTGATGAAGCAAAAGTCATGCAGCGTTGATTTAGATTATTTAAAGATGAGAAATAAAGTGTTGCTGCTCTCACTGAATCTTAATACTGACTCCTACAGCAAATAACTTGCAAAAATCTACAATCTATCCATAATTTTATTACAGTACCACAATCTGACCCTGAAAGTTTAAGGAGAATCCAATCTTTAAGTTGAGTTTATTCATTATTCAACCTCTCAGTAAATGAAAAACTGGGTGTGGTTCAAGTTTATTAGTACAACACATTTAAGTAACAAATAGTAATGAGAAATTTCTTTTTTAAAAGAGTTAAAACATTGACTTATCTTAAGTCATTAATTTAAATTGTACTTTTATTAAATACTGAAAACACATCAGTGAAACGTTGCTCTGTTACTATTTAAAAGCCTTTTGGTCGTGAGAAGGAAACTCCTCTCACCCTCCAGACACCAGCAGGGAGAACAGTCCCTTCTGAGGCCGATTAGGAATCGCAGCATTTGTGTCCTTTAGAGTGGATTGTTTTTTCCACTCACTTCTCCGCCCTCTGTTGGGTTTTCCAGTCTGGAGCAGCGCATCTGCTGCACCAGATGGAAATTGCATTTGTCTGTTCCTCTTTATTCGATCTTTCTATCTTCTCGATTCCTGGGTCTGCTCTACTGTTCTCTTCTCTTCAGCTCCCCCTACAGGATTCCTACAGACTGAGATGCCTGTGAGAGGAAATAATTTTGCATCCGGTGAGCGATTCATGTTATGATTAGGCGACATGTTTCAGATTATACTGTTGGGGAAAAAACCTAATAATGACCTAATTTCAGTTTCTGCAAACAGCAAGTTGACATATGGAAACAAAAAAAATACAAAATGGTCAGATGATTATTTTTCACTATTTTCAATATGATCAAACCATGAAAATTTGTAGATATTTTTCAGTCCTGGATTTATTCATGCGATTAGCAGCTAAAGGTGGTGATTTGCACCCCACAGACCTTCCACACTTCAGATCAGGAGGTTTTGAAATCTCGACTGTGTGGAACTGGAAAGGCTCAGAGACTCAGTTTAAGTAAAGAAAGAGGTGGCCTATGATGCTTCCTTGAACAGATGGGTCTATGGGCTACACAAAGCATGTCCATTACATTGTTTACATGAAATCATTTTTAGTGAGATTTTAGTCTGCCTAGTTTGAGCCTCTTTCAGAAAGAGCTGTTTTAGGGCCTCCTGTCACTTTAAATCTAAATAAGCTTCTGCTGGTCACAACCCCAACTCGACGTTTACAGTCGCATGTAAAAATGACTGCAAATGAATGTACAATTATACAACCGTACATCTTTGAAAATCAGAAGTAGAGCCTCCTGCACAACAAACCAGGATGCAGCAAATGGTTGCTGGATGGTGAGTCAACAACAAAATACTTGTCTTTTCCAGCAGCCATTGTATGGTGCATGGAGTTGCTAGGTAACGGGGCAGTGCCTATTGATTGTGACTCAACAATTGGGACGTTTTTGAAACGGCTAGTTTTCCAGACACCAAAAAAACATTAACTCATCACCAAAAACTTTTTAGAAGCAATTGAGACCCAAAAGGAAGTAAAAAAAAAAAAATTGCCAAATGTGAATTTTGCACAATAGTACGGGTCAGGTCTCCTCCTTCAGATAAACCAGCTGACCAAAAGTGCTGGAACTCTGTTTGGGTTGCGAGGTGACGGGCTGAGATTCCTAAGTGAGAGGCAGTGCTTGCTGATTTGTGACATTACATTTGGAAGGCTAATCCTTCCTGGGTATTGTTTTTTAGTGTTTGCCAGAAGTACAAAAATATGCAAAATTATTTTATTTGAAATTCAGGTGATAACACAAAGAGCCATTTTTGCTCTCAGTTCAGCTAAATAAAACTTACCTAGGGTTGCAAATGTTAAATTAAGTATTGAAAAACTGACAGTTGTCATTTTTGATCAATATTTACTAATTTGTTGCAATTTGTAAATTATTTCTTCCCTTTTCCAGCAGCCATTGTACAGCAAGTAGGTAGAGTATCCAGAAATTTTTCTCAAGAGTAGAGATGCATTTACTCAAGCGCAGTGAAAATACTCAAAGTAATTATTTTTATCAATGTAACTGAGTCAATATTAAGTAGTTACTACTCATCGCTGTATAATTAGCAGATTATTAAGGCATCACAACAATCTCATTGCAAGAAACCGACATTCAAACTACAGGATTTAGTTTAAAACGCCTCAAACATAGTTTATGTTGCAATTATAAGAATTTGTGAAGAAATATTTCAAATAAAGCAAAACAGGATTGATCAAAGATCATTCTAAACCATTGGACTGTATCAGCTGTATGACTTATAGCTTCTGTTAAATCACTTATCTGACAGACGCCTCTGAATAATTACCATCAATCAGAAAAGCACTGCCAGGCTTTTAAAAATCATGACTCATCTGCACTGACTCACTTCACCACACGACAAAAATAGTCAGGAGAGTTTTCAGATAATTTGCAGCACACACATAAAAGCATCCATTATAAATTCCTATGTGTGATGTTTGAAGGCTTCTTCTTCCCTCCTGCAGTGATGCTCCAGATCCAGAGAAGCTGCAGCTCCACCAGAGGTCAGTGAACCATCATATTCAAGCTTTGTTCCTGCAGCCGTGTTCTGCTTCTCTGAATTTGGGTTGCTATAATTGGGCATAAATTATGCAAACATCATTCATCTATTTGTAATTCCTCTGTTATAAGTTTCATTTAAGCAGCCTTGGATGCTTAATGAGCAGCTCAGCGTTATTAAAAACAAACATCATTTCCATGTTCTCCCTCAGTCTCATCCTGCAGATTTTTAAAAAGACAGGAAGCAACTTTCAAAAGACTTTAGTTGGCTGTGCCTTCACATGCCGTCGCTGTGCCGCCTTGAAGATCGTTGAAAAGGAAGAAATACTTCTTTGGCTCATCTTCATGGAAACGCAGGGTCTCATCTTTTCCCTTTACAGAATGTTCCAGCTGGTCAGAGCCACGGGCACCAGAGATGGTTTCGTGTTTCATTTCTGGAGGTTTATTTCTGTGTCTCTGGTGTGGTTTGCTTCTCCATAGCGGATGTTCTCAGAGATTTTATACAGAAGTGCAGACGGCGACAATAAACTGTGTCGATTGCCTGGAAGATAAAGAAATACGATTACTGGAGTTTTGCAGTCGCTCACATGTTGCTTGGTTCTTTACACCCAAAAAGCCCAACACCTTTTTCAAGTGAATTTGAATATTCATCGTGATTTTCAGATTTTTGTTGGCCTGTTATTTAAATTACAACTACAGTTTGTGGTTGTAAGATTGAGAAGGTAAAACGTTAATGGGAGGTAATAGTTTTACAAGCTATTGTGTGAATTATCAGTTTAAATTACGTTCTCTTAGATTTGACTTTTTGTTTCAGCTTTTAGTCGTTCGTTATGGTGCTACATTTATTATTCTCGTGTTGGTTTGTAGTCTCTATTTTTACCTAGTTTCTGTCTTCCTCTCTTTGATAATGGCTGTTGGCAAGCAACGTTTTGGTGTTCATTACCGCCACCTACTGGAATGGAGTATGAATCGGGGCGCTAAATATTACCGGTAAATATAATTACACAAATTTAGAAATTAAGCAAACAAAGGGATGTATATTCTCCAATAATTTTGTCTTCTAGAGATACTGGAACCAAAAAGAGACGGATTCCAAACGAGAAAGTTTAAAGGTCATGTATATCAAGCTGCTAAACAAGAAGTACAGTATCACCTTTTATTTAACGTCTTTTCTGTGTTGTAGAATGATTCATTGATGTGGTGAAGCATAACATGTCCACTCTGTTACCTTTATTTATATTTAATGATAATACTTTTTGTAGTTTTTAAAGGTATTAGTAGTAAATGCATTCAAAATCTTTCTCAGAGATTCTCAAAGTGGGAGATTAATTTTTATTATAGGACTGGAAATGTCTACACGACAGTGTAGAAAAGTTCATTTCCAAATTAAATTCTTGCTTGCCGCCATTTATTGATAAATCCATCTGTCATTTACAGTTTATCAGGCAATATTAATGTGTCACATTTTCTCCAAACTCATTTTTATGGCTAGTTAGAGTAAGGAATGAATGCTTCCTTGCAAAAGAAATTATTTTATTGCATTATTTTTCCACAAGATGGCAGACTGGAGTAAGCCCGATTTTTTATTCTCTTTTTCCAAGAGATTCAATTAAGCAAAAATATATTTGCATAAGATCTTAAATGACACGAGCACAATAGTTTTATATAAAACCTGCATTCATCTTATTCCTCATCCTGCATGCATACAGAAACGGACGGATTTAGCATCACAAGACTGGCTCTATGAAAAATGCATCACGCTGTGACGGCTGATGAAAAATTAAGAGTCATATTTGTTCATTTCACCAAGACACTTGCTGAAATGCTTGCAAACAAGCCGGTAAAGCAGAGTTCAGCGCTATAGTCTTTATGACAAACACATGAGTGCAGATTTACAAACAGGTCAAAGGTCAACTGAAGCAACTGGGCCACAACAGCCTGTTTCCATCTGCAGGGACCGGATTATTCCCTTCTCCTCTCGCTGCACTCATTGTCACTATTCACTCTGCCTGCCACGCTTTGCAGCCGCTGCTTGGATGCTAAAAGATTTCATTTGTTCGTTTTAAACTTTCCATTCTGCAAGCTTTGAGCGGCTGCAACTGAACCGTCTTCAGCTTGAAATGTAAACTATCTCTGACAGAATCTGACTTGAGTCAAAACCTGGACACTTTGAAAACAATGTTCCAGTTTTTACAGTTCTTTGCAAAAGTTTTTGTAATAACTTTAGGAGGCAAACTTGCCCAAGTGCATAGAGGTAAGAGGAGCTTGATGTCTTAAGTGTGGCAGGAATTTGTATTCAATTAGTTTTTGCTCCAAAAACAGAATTTATCCTTGAACTTCATGAAGATCATGATGCTGTTTGTTCACAAAATTTGTCTGACAAACTTTGAGGCTTTCAGAAACAGCTGAATTTACACCGAGTTGGACTCTTACTTCTAAGAGCAGCATAAACTTTATTTTTGGCATATTTGAATGTAAAGGGCTGAACAAAAATGCATGACACTGCATATTTTTATTTTGTTGCAAAAAATTAAAAGTATGCCTCAGTTTCTTCCTACTTTCCAACTGTCCGCTAGTTTGTGTTGGTGTACCACCTTAAAAGTGACCTTTTACACAAAATTCACATTTTGCACGTTATTACTCTCCCAGTTGACTGGAAGTGACTCTCAGCTGATTCAGGAGGGGGGACGTACAGTGCTTAAAAAAACATAAAAAAAAAGAAGAAAATCCACACAGCCATTTTTTGGCAACATGTTTTGTTTTGGTGTCTGGAAAACGAGCCATTTCAAAAAAAAAAATAAAACCCTGGTTGTACTAACATTCCCAAGCAACCCCAGCTGAGCCAACCTGTCACCAAGCAACCCAAGCGGAGTTCCAGCACGTTTGATCAGCTGTGCAATGGCTGCTAGAAAAGACAAATATTTCATTGTTGACTTATTATTTAGAAACCTCTAGCTGTTTGTGCAGGAGGCTTTACTTTTGCTTTTCAAAGATGTACAGTTGTATAATTGCATGTGTTTGCATGTGTGAGCGTAAACATTGAGTTGGGGGGGACGTGGCAAGCAGCAGCTTATTTGGATTTAAAGTGATAAGACCCCCTAAAGCAGCTCATTCTGAAAGGAGATCAAAGTAGGAAAAACTGAACAGACTAAAATCTCATCTAAAAATAATATTGTGCATAAAAAAACTTTATATGTTTAGTGTAGCCTACTTATCCTAACTTGGTCGAGGAAGCATAATAAGTCACCTTTTTAAATAGTTTAATGCACAAAAGCTTGTCGTTGTAAAGATGAAGAGAATGTATTTTTGTACATTTCTTGTTCTTGAATATTTTCTTCCCACTAAATCTGAGCCTAGAGGAAGCAACAGACCAATCAGCTGAAAATATAAAACTGACTTTGATTCATGGATCCTCATGCACAGCAGGGAAGCTGAATCCTCTCTGCTCCTCTGACATTTCTCCTTACAATCCTGACAGCTTGATGTACTGCCGACTTAGCACTCTGTTTCTGTTGGTGCTGCACTATTCATGGTAGGAAGTTGGGATTTGCAAATGACTGAGAAACAGCACATGCATATTTTAGTAAAACGAGACGGCATATTTTAAAAGTTGCAAGTTTAGTGATGTCCCACTGGTGGATATATTTAGCCTGGTTTTGCGGTTTGAAGGTGTTTTGCATCTTTATTTTTTTTTGCTCCACAAGATAAAATTAAATACAATATTACAGAGCCAGACGTGGAAGAATGGGGGCGCCGCGTTAGAGGGGGCGCCAAAACACTGATGCTAAAAATATGTTTGCATTTTCTGTATTTAAAGTAACCGTTTTATATAACTTTTTTTTATTTTATTTTATTTTTTTACATAAGTTCCAACTATCACCATGTTTTGAGACAATCTGCGTGAAGATCGAGCTCCTTCGCCTTCTGCTATTGCTTTCTGAAGAAAGGCATTTCTGGCCAAAAACAACCAATCAGACCCAGGAGGTGGGCCTTAATGCTATCAGTCAAGCTCATGAACGTGCTGCTAAATGTGCGAATGGTGGAGAAATGACCCAATGTTTGAGTCATGAGTGGTGTAAATGCTAACTAGCTTTAGCACTCACAGCAGGCTGTAGAGTAGCAGAAAGTAAAGGCAGGAAAGTGAGCATGATTGACAGCGCTAAGACCCGCCTCCTGGCTTTGATTGGTAGTCTATAGTTAGCACTGGAAGAAGGCAGAGGCAGGTTGTTTTTTGTTTTACATCTATTACTGTCAGAACATAGTGACAACAAATATGTTGGAAAAAATTTAAATGTCACTTACTGCAGTTTTAACATCTGTTTGTCCTTTGAACCCCCCTGCAGAGGTCAAAGATTGTGGCTTATAATTTGTCTGCATTCAGCTCAGAAAGTACTTCTACAAACTGAGATTCTGATCTGTCTGCCTCAAGCCAAAAAAAAATTTAAAATAAAAAAAAATTACTTTGAGGCGTAAATCTGCCCTGAAGTCAAGTCTCCATCAAAGTCAGTCACATTTCTTTCAACTCAGAAGTGGGGAAACTGACGACCTTTGCATGATGAAACTGACGCCCCGTTGCATTGCATACAAGTCTGTTGCCATAGCAACTCATCAGAGCTTTTCCTACCAGTCAGTCCAGCAAGAGATGAGTGAACCCGCAGCTGCCCCCCCGCTCCCTCTCTGCGAGGGTCTGCACGTCTTCATCTGTTCCCATGGCAGCGTGATGGCGGTCCAGATAGATCCAGCATGGCAGGGAGTCAGTTCCTTTATCTTCCAACACGTCATATCGAGCCGAGCCGGCCTGCGATGCGCGCCGCTCGCCGCAACACGGAGAAGGTGCGTGTCAGGACTGTGTATCTAAGATGGGCTCATCTGGAGGCTATTAGCTGCTGCAGCGACATGCTGGACTGTCCAACTGACTCATTTCAGGATGCAAATGAGTCCTAGAGCCGGACCGCACGGTCACTGGCAGGGTGGGCCGGACCAGTTCCAGTGCTGTAAAATGAACATTGTTCTTTTATTCTATGAACTGCTGACAGCATGTCTCTGATATTCACAGCAAAAATTTAGTTTTTATTTGCAGAAACTGAGAAATGATCAAAATAACGACAAAGATTCAGAGCTTTCAGATCTCAAATAATGCAAAGAAACAATTTAGAAACAACAATACTAATCTTTTAATTCAGTTCAGAAATTTGGTGGAATAACCAGTTTTCTAGAGCTGTATATAATATTTTAACCAGGCTGGGGAAAGAAGTTAAATAATATTGTAAAAAAATAAAAAAAAATTCTAGTGCAATGTTCAAACTTTCTCTTTAGCACTGGAAGAAGGCAGAGGCAAATCCAACTGCTAAAATCCAACAATCAAACCAAAGCAAACAAAATCGACAAAATATTTATTTTTTTTTTTTACTTCATTACAAAATTCTTCTTCTGAAAAAGTCACAAATCACAAACTAAAATAACTATAATTACTCCTAATTTCATAATTTTTAAATGTTGTAATGAAAGTATTCATACCTTTAGAAATGATTGCATTGATTATTTAATCATTATTTGATATATAAGGGGGAGTTAATACAGATTAATATTCACCCCATTGGATGTTTTACCCTTTTAGTTGCTTCTACAAATAAATCACGATCAACAAGACCTGAACAAGACCTGGCTTTTTGACCTAAAAATGCAACAAAAAAATGTTTAACATCAGTGAAAACAGATTTCTACAAATAAATGAGAATTAATTAAATAAAATATGCAGCATAAAATAAGTAACTAAATAAATATTCACCCCTTTATGCCAGTATCTCTGAGTTAGGTCAGTCACTTTAAATGGGGTGAATATTTATGTACTTATTTCATGTTTTAAGCAAAAATTGTCAGTTTAGAGAAGTTAGTTTTTATTTGACAAAGAAAATTACAAAAATCTTTTAATGGCATTTATTAACCATGATTGATTTTCTTAAAGCAATAAAATGTGTAAATACTTTTTATAGCACACTGATCAGATTTTTATTCTAAACAAATCGTCACTCCTCGTCCTATCATGTTATAATATTTACCTGACATGATTAAATGTCACAGATTAAAAGGTGTGAAAGCAGTAATGGACTTCCATTAAACTCTTCTACAAGTTTATATTAGTAAACTATATTTAGTTTATAAAGACTATATTAGTGCACTTCGTTAGTGATTTGTATCAAAGATAGAATTTAAATTAGGAAAATGCATTTTTTTAATCTTCTGAGTTGCATACAGTGCGTTGATGTTTGTTCTTGTATTTAGAGGCAGGGAACGACTCCAAGGTTCGTTACATAACGGCTGACCTTGGGAAGGGGAGGTGTTGTGTTTCGAAACGCTCCGTTTTCATCTCCTCGTCCCGCTGAAAGTACACATCCTGCCAGTGACTCTGCAGAGCCTCACTGCTTTGATCAGCCTCACCGTCCGCCTTTCTTCTTCTCCTGTCCTGAACTTGCAGCTCCCTCAGCGGCCCGTTTTGGATCCGCACTTTACGGCTTAAGGCTCTCACTGCCCTTTAGCTAAAAGATAATCGTGTTATTATTAAATCTCTTCCAATATATTGATAATCTTCACAATGACGCCTTAATGATCTGATGAAATTTGTCAAAGTGACAGGAGATTTGAATTTAATAAAGTGAAAATCATGATGAGCTGAAACCATCTTGGAGCAAAAAGACTTAAAAGTTTCTAAAAATAACAGGAAGAGCTTTAATTTAATGTCAAACACACCTAAAACCTCCTCTAAATCAAATATCCTAAAGTTTTTCTAACCACTGATTAAAATACATCAATAGTCTATCATTTGATTTGACCTTTAAAATATTGCTTTTAGTTTGTCTAAACAAATAAGTGAGACATTTATCCTTATATTTTGGACAGATAAAACAACTAGTACGTGCAAAAATTCTCAGGTTTTATTTTTAAGCTTTTGCAACTTTTTATTTGGACTTTTCCTCATATTTTGGTAAACGTTGGACTGATCCTGCTTCATTTGCGCCTTCAAGAGTTCAGGCATAAACTATAAAAATACATGTACGCTTATATTATGTTCTACCATTAAATCAGACTAAATGTTTCCTGTTTGAGGTCATTTTGTATCAAACTTGTTTCAGTTTGTGAAATTCCAGAAGGATAAAGAAGAGAGCGTTTTACTGGAGGATAAGTTTTCATTGCTTTCTTCAAATATAAAAGTTTACCTAAGGTTGAAATTTCTAAAAGGCCTGATATTTAAAACATTTAGTCCAACCTGTTTTTGAAACTCAAACACGCTGTTTCCTTGTGTGACGACCAGTGTTGGCATAGTTACTTTGAAAAAGTAACTTTAATCGGACTATTGATTACTCCTTGAAAAAGTAACTTAGTTATATTACTGACTACTTGATTTGAAAAGTAACTAAGTTACATTAAAAGTAACTTTTTAGTTACTTTCAGCAGCTGCTAACAACAATGCTCCGCCTCCTGTGAAAATCACATTGAGCTTTGCCAAAACTTAATTGTAAGCTATTTTATAATGGTAACATCAACAATGTGTCTCCACTGATAAGGCTGAACTGAAGAGGAGATTGTAGAAAAAACAGTACAAAAAAATAAAAAACCTGAGTAATTTGTGTGGTCCAAGTGTTGTCTGGAAAACTCTAAGAAGGATTTTAAAGCTCCCCTCTAAATCCCCCCAGCCTCCAGATTCTGCGTTACGGCCCTGCATTTGGTGTCAAAGTTCAGCGCCCAGATCTCCTCCTGCAGCTCCACAGCTAAGATGGCTGCACAGATTTGTGACACTTATCGTGATATTAATAATTATAATGGCGTTAAGTTTCCATTATAATTATTGGCAACTACGGACACGTTTATTCGTGGCTGTTTTCACGTTTATTGCGCTGTTCGTATTGGTCTCGTTGTTTGCCGTTTTCTGGAGCGCAACGCGAAGCTCGACGTCATTCCTTAACTTGACATTAACAAAGACACAGCGGGACGGATCATCGGGGAAATGATGGACAGGGAGAGACTGAGTAAAACTACCTTCATGACGGACAAATTCTGGGATTTATTATGAGTCTGGTTATTTCCAAACTCAAATGAGCAACTTCACGTTCAAAAACGAGCCAAAAAAGGCGCAACCCGCCACTCATTAAATCTGCAAGCGACTTAAAAAAAAGAAGCCCAAAGCCGTTTATAATAATCGGACTTGGCGACAGAAACTCAAAATAGTTCCAGTTTTTCCACCAACAAAATGCGCATCTCCCTCCATTGTTTACATTTCTGTCGCATAGAGACGTCGGTCACTCGACAAGACGAGTAGAGGAAATACGATTGCGGTAAATAACAAAAGAAGATAGTAACGCACAGTGATTTCGATAAGTAACTGTAGTCTGACTACTCGATTTGAAATAGCAACGCGTTAGATTACTCGTTACTGAAAAAAGTGGTCCGACGTCAGTAACGCGTTACAAATTAACGCGTTACTGACATCACTGGTGACGACATGGAGAAAATCTAATTAAGCTGATAAAAGTTGTCTTGATTTGATGTTGGTAAGAGTCCTTCTCTAAAGGAAAACAAATCTTGTAGGATAAAAGCTTCTATATCGGCACGATATACGTTTATTCTAACTCTGCCAGCGGAACAAGAAATTTTAACTTAAAATATGGAAAACATGTTTTACAGATTATTTCACTTATAACTAGTACTGCTCTTGTTTCTTGTTGAAGTTACTTCAAAAGTTACTTGTACGGTTTGTTTTTTCTTATTCCAAATGTACTAAAATATTTCCACTTGAAACTAGACCAAAAATACTTGAGGAGATTTTATGTTTTTGCAGAGTGGTAAGCCTCAAGCAAGGACAATTAACACAAATGTAACAGATTTTAAGAAACTGTCTAATTGTGGTAGTTGTGCTGTTGATGTTTTCCAAAGAAAATAACCTTCCGGCCAGCTAAAGCATCAAATGTCCTCCCACAGTTGAAGGAACTCAATAAAATTGATCTCAGGAGAGAAAATGTCATAAAAGAGTCATTTATTTTATTGTGAGGAAACCGTCAGACTGAGGTAATCACTCCAAATATCCTTCCATAGCCTCCGTCTGAGTTGAGACCTGCAGAACTGAAAACCGACACGTCCCATGATCGATTGTACAGTTTGTTTCTGCTATCTATTCTTGGTGTTTCAGGTTTAGCGGAAGATTTCCTTTAAGACGGATGTGTGAGGATCATCTCATGAAACTCACCTCTGCTCCAGAAACAGAAAGTTTCACAGCTAAAGCTGCACTCGAGTCTCATCTGCAGTCTGATCCCACAAGAACAGGGTCTGACGCTCAGGTCCCAAAACGTCAACGCCAGGTTTATAATTTGATGTTACTCAGATGAGCTGCCGGGTCCGTCAGACTTGTGTTACTATTAGCCGTCCAGCTTGAATAAAGCTGCTTTCTGATTGACGGTCCCTCCTCATTTACTGACCCAGGACCGGTTTTTATTCACACCTCTGTTCAGGACAGCCTTGACAACGGGTGTAATTGGGAACAGATTCTGCATAAATTTACACAGAAAATTAACAGGAAATGAGCAAAACAGTTGAGTGAAGCTGGTCGACCTCCAAGAAAAAAAAAATTGTTTATCGACAAAAACTGGAGCTGCTCCCTCAGCGCTGTGCTGCTGCTGCTGCAAAAATCTGACAATACTGAGAAATACTTTCCTTACACTTCTACAGTTTTGATATAAACCACAATAATCCAGATCCTTATAAAATATGTAAACTTCACATTTTGTGATATTACCACTGCTATGTATTTTCATAGAATTTTTCACCAACTAAATGTGACAAGTGACTGGATCATTTTACAAATGCAAAACTGAAATGTGTGGCGTGCATTTATTTTTAGCTTTCCCCAAGCCAGAGCTCTGTAGAACAACACTTTCCTGTAGTTACAGCTTCAAGTCTTTTGGGATGGTTTTGCACATCTAGACTGGTATTTTACAAGGTAAATCAGAACTTTAAAGATAATTATGAACTTGTGAAGGAAGTCTGTAAGTAAAACGCATCACAGTCCAAACCACTCCTGGCTCTGACTACTCATCCAAACAGACTTCTCTACAGATGATGCTCAACAAAAAGCCTTTGCTATTAATTGTTCTTTCTTTGTGTTATGATCATTGCTAAATAAACTTTGAAAGCGATCCATAAATTGGCTCTATCCTTTATTACTTCTGTGGACGCTCCGCTGCTGTGACGTCAACATTCTAGCTTAGCTACTCTGAATAAAGCTCATTTTGCTCTGCCTGTGTCTTGACGGTTGTATGGTCATGTCTTGGTAGATGTGCAGCTGTCTCATTATATTTTCATTTCCAGATGACGAACTGAACGGAGATCTATCATTTTATAAGCTTTAAACCGTTCCATAATGTTATCATTTCCCGGCCTGCTGTGCTCCTTGATCTTTCGTGATTTTGCTTTGGGTTGTTTTATTTTGAGTCTTTATGTAAAAAGCGTGACTCATTTTCCTAAAAAATTCACAACTATCAACTATCCTCCCTATCGCTCTGTCTCATAAAATCCCACTGAATACACATTAGGTTTGTGGCTTTAATGTAACAAAAGATGGAAAAAGTCCAGTCTGTGTTTGGGCCAATGTTCCTGCCTTGTTGCTGTTTCTCCCTTTTATTCCTCCTGTTCCTAAGCTGCACATAACCTTGTGAGTCACAGCGTGATCTGCTGCCGGCTCTCATAACGTCAAGAGCCGCTCTGGCTGGACGACTCGTCCAACGTCCAGCGACAAGATTTATCTGCCTTTAAGGAAACAAAAGCAGAAGGTTTGACAGAACTTTGCAGAGGTTTTGAGTGACTCATTGTTTATTTATAGATTGAACGTATTTGGTGTAAGAGGGGGGAAAAACTCTTTCAACAGCTCAGGCTTGAACAAATCTATATTTTTATAGCTTTCTTGCTGAAGCAGCGTATATGTAGAGATCTCTGAGGATTTTTGAGGGCAGTTTCAGACTGTTCTTTGGATCCTGGCTGTCTTTTCTTCTCTTCTTCCTCATGATCATCCTACACTGCTGAGGCAAAGGTTTCTGCAAGGCCAACCCATGAATGCATTTTGTTTTTAACATCCACTTTTTTGAAGGATGTTTTTGGGCTGAAAAGTGAAACCTTTGTGGTTTACATTCCACATCAAGATGCTGCTGTTGTAAATCAAACTGATGGTACCTTTCTGAATGTGGGATTCTGTAGGTCTATAAAAACAGTAAAAATTCCTGTTTTGAGCCTATTTCTGCTTCGTGCTCTGGAAGAAATTAAAAGACCACTTAAAATGATCAGCTTTTCTGATTTTACTGTTTTTAAAGGTTTCTGTTTGAGTAAAATGAACATTGTTCTTTTTTTCCTTGAGCTACTGACAGCATGCCTCTGAGATTCTGAGCAAAAATTTAGTTTTTATTTGCAGAAAATGACAGGAAAAGATGCTGTACTTTTAGACCTCGACTAATGCAAAGTAAAACAAGTTCATATTAATTTAGAAACAACAATGCTAATGTACTAACTTAGGAAGAGTTATCTTAGTAAACGTAAATTAGATTACAATAGCAGTTAATTGATATGGCCATTTTATTCACCATGGCAACAGCCGGAATGAATGTTTTTGGTTTCAGTTGGATTCGCCTCTTTGTCACTTCATGGTACCATTTGGTCCTTTAATGAAATTCATTATTTACTGTTTTTTGTAAATTATCAGGACTACACCCTCATGTTATCCACTTTTCTTTTTTTTAACCCCTCTAGGGGTTAAAAAAATAATCCTAACCCGGGTCTGGGATTCAAACCTGCGACGGCCGCGTCGAGGACTCAAGGCCTCCAAACATGGGTCACGCTCTCCCCTCTGCCACCACAGCACGCCCCTGTTATCCACTTTTTAATTTATTTCCTTATTTTACATTTTATATTTATTCTACTTTATCATTTTGTTTCTGTTTCCGCAAGAATTTATTCTTAACGAAACAAGAGTGTTGCAAATGTTACAGGTGTCAAATAAGAAGGCAGGTGCCACTTTTTAGTCCTGTGGCAGGAACCTGGTGGGTTATTTTTTTTAAGTTTGGCTTCAGGTTTTGTTAGAACAGCTACACTAAAATCAACTACAAATAGTTATTTTGATTTTAATCCTGCGTTTTGCTGTGTTTTACTTTTCTCTTTGGTTTTTCACCCAAAGAAAACTTTCTCACTTTGGAAGCTCAGCGCGTTACCTAGCAACCCCAGTCTGTCGCCTAGCAACCTTTTGTAAAAGGTTCCCTAATAAGGTACAACAGTATTAGGGACATGCTAAAGAAATATCTTAAAATAAAGTTACTGGAATAAATTTGTATAATAACAGTCACATTATGAGAAAGTTGTACAAGAATAAAGTCGAAACTAGAAAATTCCTGAAGAAATTTAACTGGGGCCTGCCAAAGTGTGCCCGTCGGTTTGGACCCAGCGTTCTGATGCTAAGAATTACCATCAATGCTAAAGAAAGCTGCAATGTAATCAATAGCATGTGGAGAATCACAAGAATGTTAAGTAAGCTGGACATGCAACATTCAGTATGATAAAGTAAGTGTATTAGCTAAAATGAGCAAATATGCTAATGTAAGCATAAATACTTTCAGTAGCATGTGGGGTATCATTAGAATGTTTACTGTCATTTACTTACTCCATTAAGTATACTAAACATGGCTAATAAGTCTGAAAAATAGAAAATAGCTTATTTAAGCTAAAAGGCTAATGCTAATCAACTGCCTTGCTGCGCAAGGCAGTTCCCTAACCTGGGATAAACAGATAATGCAGAATGATATCACTGCACCGCCTCTGGCATGCACTATCAGAAGGGGCATTTTGAGGCTTTTATTTTGAAATTTGCAGTAAGCTTCATATTAAATGCCCACACTAATCCAATGTGTAAGAGTGCTTTGGATAAACCAGTCACATAAAGCCAAAAGAGCAATTACATGATGTAAAAATTCCCAAGGCTTTTATTTTGAAATTTTGTTAAGCTTCATTTGAAAGGGTCAAAGTCATCCCATGTGTAACAGTCATTGGATTAAATCAGTCATATAACGCTCAAAAAAGCAATGACCTGATGTAAAAATTTTCAAGGGCTTTTATTTTGAAATTTTCAGTAAGCTTCATTTCAAAGGGCTAGACTCATCCCATGTGTAACAGTGACAGGGTTAAATGAGTTATATACAGCCCATAGCAGCAAGATTTTCTAAAGGCCAGCTCAGTCCTCCTCTGTTTTAACTGAACTAGTAGTTCGAACTACAGTGATGCGTTTGTAGTCCTCAGCAGCTCTCCCTGCTCTGGGTTCCGTTGCCATGGTAAATAATCCTCTCTGCCAGCTGTGAGTGAGACATCCAGGGGAGACAATTCTCTGTTTGAGCCAGCCAGTTTGACTAAAAAAGCATTGCAAAAACTGTTTCCGTTCGGGAACCGTAATACATATTCGAAAACCGTTTGAAGCATATGAGAGGGCTATTTGTCGTCTCACATAGTCCCGCCATTCATATCTCTACCTCACTCACAGTATTAACAGCGATGAGATAAAAAAAAGTGTGTGCCAAGGTCTGAAATTTTTCAGAAATACATGGAAGTGAATCAGTGAGATCTGTCTGCTACCCTGGCGCATGACTTTGCTCTGAAGCACCTGGAGAGAAAACTGTAAGCGCTAGATAATTTTTGAAAACATTTGACCGGAGCAGGCACGCGTATCAATGTCATGACCAAGTTTGATACCAATCATGCAATATTTGTGGCGTGAGGCGAGTTAAAAAATGATTTGGGGTCAAAATGTCGCTCTGACTCTCACTCTAAGCGGAGCAGCCTTCACACTCTGATTTTTCCAAAAATCAAAAACTTTGGGTCGCTTAGAAAGAAGTTGTGGACAAACCATAATACATATTGACGTGCTGTCTTCACTTTAAAAGAGATCACGGACGTATCTACAAAATGAAGTTTGAATGGCGTTTCTACATAAGGTTATGATTTACACAGAAAATCCTCAAAAATAGGGTATTTTCTTGATTTTCTGGTTGCCTCGTCCCCTTGACGACGAGACTTGCACCTGGTGAGCTCGTTAGTGATTTTGGGGTCGTTTTTTGCTTTTTACGTCGCCATGGTAACTCCAAATCCCACCAAAAGTAATAGCTCCAATGCCGGGTTCGAGCCGCACGTTTTGATACCACTTTTATGGGTGGGCTCGCAGCGGTACGAGCCGCATTAACGGTAACGGAAGAATAAAATATAATATACTAGAAAATTCCTGAAGAAATTTAACTGGGGCCTGCCAAAGTGTGCCCGTCGGTTTGGACCCAGCGTTCTGATGCTAACAATTTGCATCAATGCTAAAGAAAGCTGCAATGTAATCAATACAATCAATAGAATCACAATAATGTTAAGTAAACTGGACATGCACCATTCAGTATGATAAAGTAAGTGTATTAGCTAAAATGAGCAAATATGCTAATGTTAGCGTGAATGCTCTCTGTAGCATGTGGGATATTATTAGAATGTTCTCTGTAATTTACTTAATTCCTTCAGAATACTAAACATGGCAGATAAGTAAGAAAAATAGGTAATAGCTTATTTAAGCTAAAAGGCTAATGCTAATGAACTGCCTTGCTGTGCAAGGCAGTTCCCTAACCTGGGATAAACAGATAATGCAGAATGATATCACTGCACCGCCTCCGGTGGTGCACTGTCCAGAGGGGCATTTTGAGGCTTTTATTTTGAAATTTGCAGTAAGCTTCATATTAAATGCCCACACTAATCCAATGTGTAAGAGTGCTTTGGATAAACCAGTCACATAAAGCCAAAAAGAGCAATTACATGATGTAAAAATTCCCAAGGCTTTTATTTTGAAATTTTTGTTAAGCTTCATTTGAAAGGGTCAAAGTCATCCCATGTGTAACAGTCATTGGATTAAATCAGTCATATAACGCTCAAAAAAGCAATGACCTGATGTAAAAATTTTCAAGGGCTTTTATTTTGAAATTTTCAGTAAGCTTCATTTCAAAGGGCCAAACTCATCCCATGTGTAACAGTGACAGGGTTAAATTAGTTATATACAGCCCATAGCAGCAAGTTTTTCTAAAGGCCAGCTCAGTCCTCCTCTGTTTTAACTGAACTAGTAGTTCGAACTACAGTGATGCGTATTTGTAGTCCTCAGCAAATCTCCCTGCTCTGGGTTCCGTTGCCATGGTAAATAATCCTCTCTGCCAGCTGTGAGTGAGACATCCAGGGGGAGACAATTCTCTGTTTGAGCCAGCCAGTTTGACTAAAAAAAGCATTGCAAAAAACTGTTTCCCGTTCGTAACCGTAATACATATTCGAAAACCGTTTGAAGCATATGAGGGCTATTTGTCGTCTCACATAGTCCCGCCATTCATATCTCTACCTCACTCACAGTATTAACAGCAATGAGATAAAAAAAGTGTGTGCCAAGGTCTGAAATTTTTCAGAAATACATGGAAGTGAATCAGTGAGATCTGTCTGCTACCCTGGCGCATGACTTTGCTCTGAAGCACCTGGAGAGAAAACTGTAAGCGCTAGATAATTTTTGAAAACATTTGACCGGAGCAGGCACGCGTATCAATGTCATGACCAAGTTTGATACCAATCATGCAATATTTGTGAGCGTGAGGGCGAGTTAAAAAATGATTTGGGGTCAAAATGTCGCTCTGACTCTCACTCTAGCGGAGCGGCCTTCACACTCTGATTTTTCCAAAAATCAAAAACTTTGGGTCGCTTAGAAAGAAGTTGTGGACAAACCATAATACATATTGACGTGCTGTCTTCACTTTAAAAGAGATCACGGACGTATCTACAAAATGAAGTTTGAATGGCGTTTCTACATAAAGTTATGACGACACAGAAAATCCTCAAAAATAGGGTATTTTCAGGATTTACTGGTTGCCTCGTCCCCTTGACGACGAGAGATGCACCTGGTGAGCTCGTTAGTGATTTTGGGGTCGTTTTTTGCTTTTTACGTCGCCATGGTAACTCCAAAGCCCACCAAAAGTAATAGCTCCTCCGAGGAGCAGGCGCGTTTTGATACCACTTTTGTGGGTGGGCTCATGGCAGTACGAGCCGCATTAATAACGGAAGAATAATAAATAATACGTATTAAAGAAACATTCTATTGTGTGTAGAACAATAGGTGCCTGCCATGCAATGCATGGAGGCAGTGACTGACTTGTCACTGCTCTCCTTATGCATTGCTATGGGCAGGCCCCAACTAGAAAATTCCTGAAGAAATTTAACTGGGGCCTGCCAAAGTGTGCCCGTCGGTTTGGACCCAGCGTTGTGATGCTAAGAATTTGCATCAATGCTAAAGAAAGCTGCAATGTAATCAATAGCATGTGGAGAATCACAAGAATGTTAAGTAAGCTGGACATGCAACATTCAGTATGATAAAGTAAGTGTATTAGCTAAAATGAGCAAATATGCTAATGTAAGCATAAATACTTTCAGTAGCATGTGGGGTATCATTAGAATGTTTACTGTCATTTACTTACTCCATTAAGTATACTAAACATGGCTAATAAGTCTGAAAAATAGAAAATAGCTTATTTAAGCTAAAAGGCTAATGCTAATCAACTGCCTTGCTGCAAGGCAGTTCTAACCTCGGATAAACAGATAATGCAGAATGATATCATTGCACGCCTCCGCGTGCACACTGTCCAGAGGGGCATTTTGAGGCTTTTATTTTGAAATTTGCAGTAAGCTTCATATTAAATGCCCACACTAATCCATTGTGTAAGAGTGCTTTGGATAAACCAGTCACATAAAGCCAAAAAGAGCAATTACATGATGTAAAAATTTCCAAGGCTTTTATTTTGAAATTTTTGTTAAGCTTCATTTGAAAGGGTCAAAGTCATCCCATGTGTAACAGTCATTGGATTAAATCAGTCATACAACGCTCAAAAAAGCAATGACCTGATGTAAAAATTTTCAAGGGCTTTTATTTTGAAATTTTCAGTAAGCTTCATTTCAAAGGGCCAAACTCATCCCATGTGTAACAGTGACAGGGTTAAATTAGTTATATACAGCCCATAGCAGCAAGTTTTTCTAAAGGCCAGCTCAGTCCTCCTCTGTTTTAACTGAACTAGTAGTTCGAACTACAGTGATGCGTATTTGTAGTCCTCAGCAGCTCTCCCTGCTCTGGGTTCCGTTGCCATGGTAAATAATCCTCTCTGCCAGCTGTGAGTGAGACATCCAGGGGGAGACAATTCTCTGTTTGAGCCAGCCAGTTTGACTAAAAAAAGCATTGCAAAAACTGTTTCCGTTCGGGAACCGTAATACATATTCGAAAACCGTTTGAAGCATATGAGAGGGCTATTTGTCGTCTCACATAGTCCCGCCATTCATATCTCTACCTCACTCACAGTATTAACAGCGATGAGATAAAAAAAGTGTGTGCCAAGGTCTGTAATTTTTCAGAAATACATGGAAGTGAATCAGTGAGATCTGTCTGCTACCCTGGCGCATGACTTTGCTCTGAAGCACCTGGAGAGAAAACTGTAAGCGCTAGATAATTTTTGAAAACATTTGACCGGAGCAGGCACGCGTATCAATGTCATGACCAAGTTTGATACCAATCATGCAATATTTGTGAGCGTGAGGGCGAGTTAAAAAATGATTTGGGGTCAAAATGTCGCTCTGACTCTCACTCTAGCGGAGCGGCCTTCACACTCTGATTTTTCCAAAAATCAAAAACTTTGGGTCGCTTAGAAAGAAGTTGTGGACAAACCATAATACATATTGACGTGCTGTCTTCACTTTAAAAGAGATCACGGACGTATCTACAAAATGAAGTTTGAATGGCGTTTCTACATAAAGTTATGACACAGAAAATCCTCAAAAATAGGGTATTTTCAGGATTTACTGGTTGCCTCGTCCCCTTGACGACGAGACTTGCACCTGGTGAGCTCGTTAGTGATTTTGGGGTCGTTTTTTGGTTTTTACGTCGCCAAGGTAACTCCAAATCCCACCAAAATTAATAGCTCCAATGACGGGTTAGAGCCGCATGCGTTTGATACCACTTTTATGGGTGGGCTCGCAGCGGTACGAGCCGCATTAACGGTAACGGAAGAATAAAATATAATATACTAGAAAATTCCTGAAGAAATTTAACTGGGGCCTGCCAAAGTGTGCCCGTCGGTTTGGACCCAGCGTTCTGATGCTAACAATTTGCATCAATGCTAAAGAAAGCTGCAATGTAATCAATAGCATGTGGAGAATCACAAGAATGTTAAGTAAGCTGGACATGCAACATTCAGTATGATAAAGCAAGTGCATTAGCTAAAATGAGCAAATATGCTAATATAAGCATAAATACTTTCAGTAGCATGTGGGGTATCATTATAATGTTTACTGTCATTTACTTACTCCATTAAGTATACTAAACATGGCTAATAAGTCTGAAAAATAGAAAATAGCTTATTTAAGCTAAAAGGCTAATGCTAATGAACTGCCTTGCTACAAGGCAGTTCCTAACCTCGGATAAACAGATAATGCAGAATGATATCACTGCACGCCTCCGGATGCACTATCAGAAGGGGCATTTTGAGGCTTTTATTTTGAAATTTGCAGTAAGCTTCATATTAAATGCCCACACTAATCCAATGTGTAAGAGTGCTTTGGATAAACCAGTCACATAAAGCCAAAAAGAGCAATTACATGATGTAAAAATTCCCAAGGCTTTTATTTTGAAATTTGTGTTAAGCTTCATTTGAAAGGGTCAAAGTCATCCCATGTGTAACAGTCATTGGATTAAATCAGTCATATAACGCTCAAAAAGCAATGACCTGATGTAAAAATTTTCAAGGGCTTTTATTTTGAAATTTTCAGTAAGCTTCATTTCAAAGGGCTAGACTCATCCCATGTGTAACAGTGACAGGGTTAAATTAGTTATATACAGCCCATAGCAGCAAGTTTTTCTAAAGGCCATCTCAGTCCTCCTCTGTTTTAACTGAACTAGTAGTTCGAACTACAGTGATCGTGTTGAAGTCCTCAGCAGCTCTCCCTGCTCTGGGTTCCGTTGCCATGGTAAATAATCCTCTCTGCCAGCTGTGAGTGAGACATCCAGGGGAGACAATTCTCTGTTTGAGCCAGCCAGTTTGACTAAAAAAGCATGGCAAAAACTGTTTCCGTTCGGGAACCGTAATACATATTCGAAAACCGTTTGAAGCATATGAGAGGGCTATTTTGTCTCACATAGTCCCGCCATTCATATCTCTACCTCACTCACAGTATTAACAGCGATGAGATAAAAAAAGTGTGTGCCAAGGTCTGAAATTTATCAGAAATACATGGAAGTGAATCAGTGAGATCTGTCTGCTACCCTGGCGCATGACTTTGCTCTGAAGCACCTGGAGAGAAAACTGTAAGCGCTAGATAATTTTTGAAAACATTTGACCGGAGCAGGCACGCGTATCAATGTCATGACCAAGTTTGATACCAATCATGCAATATTTGTGAGCGTGAGGGCGAGTTAAAAATTGTTTTGGGGTCGAAATTTCACTCTGACTCTCACTCTTGAGGAGCTGACTTCCCCCTCTGAGTTTTCCCAAAAACAAAATCTTTGGGTCGCTTAGAAAGAAGTTGTGGACAAACCATAATACATATTGACGTGCTGTCTTCACTTTAAAAGAGATCACGGACGTATCTACAAAATGAAGTTTGAATGGCGTCTCTACATAAGGTTATGACGACACAGAAAATCCTCAAAAATAGGGTATTTTCAGGATTTACTGGTTGCCTCGTCCCCTTGACGACGAGACTTGCACCTGGTGAGCTCGTTAGTGATTTTGGGGTCGTGTTTTTATTTTTAAGTCGCCAAGGTAACTCCAAATACCACCAAAATTAATAGCTCCCTTCCGGAACGAGCCGCGCGTTTGATACCACTTTTGTGGGTGGGCTGCAGCGATGCGAGCGATTAACGAGTAACGGAAGAATAATAAATAATACGTATTAAAGAAACATTCTATTGGGTGTAGAACAATAGGTGCCTGCCATGCAATGCATGGAGGCAGTGACTGACTTGCCAAGTCAGTCACTGCTCTCCTTATGCTATATGGGCAAACCCCAACTAGAAAATTCCTGAAGAAATTTAACTGGGGCCTGCCAAAGTGTGCCCGTCGGTTTGGACCCAGCGTTCTGATGCTAACAATTTGCATCAATGCTAAAGAAAGCTGCAATGTAATCAATAGCATGTGGAGAATCACAAGAATGTTAAGTAAGCTGGACATGCAACATTCAGTATGATAAAGCAAGTGCATTAGCTAAAATGAGCAAATATGCTAATATAAGCATAAATACTTTCAGTAGCATGTGGGGTATCATTATAATGTTTACTGTCATTTACTTACTCCATTAAGTATACTAAACATGGCTAATAAGTCTGAAAAATAGAAAATAGCTTATTTAAGCTAAAAGGCTAATGCTAATGAACTGCCTTGCGCAGCAAGGCAGTTCCCTAACCTCGGATAAACAGATAATGCAGAATGATATCACTGCACGCCTCGGCGGTGCACTGTCCAGAGGGCATTTTGAGGCTTTTATTTTGAAATTTGCAGTAAGCTTCATATTAAATGCCCACACTAATCCAATGTGTAAGAGTGCTTTGGATAAACCAGTCACATAAAGCCAAAAGAGCAATTACATGATGTAAAAATTCCCAAGGCTTTTATTTTGAAATTTTTGTTAAGCTTCATTTGAAAGGGTCAAAGTCATCCCATGTGTAACAGTCATTGGATTAAATCAGTCATATAACGCTCAAAAAAGCAATGACCTGATGTAAAAATTTTCAAGGGCTTTTATTTTGAAATTTTCAGTAAGCTTCATTTCAAAGGGCTAGACTCATCCCATGTGTAACAGTGACAGGGTTAAATTAGTTATATACAGCCCATAGCAGCAAGTTTTTCTAAAGGCCATCTCAGTCCTCCTCTGTTTTAACTGAACTAGTAGTTCGAACTACAGTGATGCGTATTTGAAGTCCTCAGCAGCTCTCCCTGCTCTGGGTTCCGTTGCCATGGTAAATAATCCTCTCTGCCAGCTGTGAGTGAGACATCCAGGGGGAGACAATTCTCTGTTTGAGCCAGCCAGTTTGACTAAAAAAAGCATGGCAAAAAACTGTTTCCCGTTCGGGAACCGTAATACATATTCGAAAACCGTTTGAAGCATATGAGAGGGCTATTTGTCGTCTCACATAGTCCCGCCATTCATATCTCTACCTCACTCACAGTATTAACAGCGATGAGATAAAAAAAGTGTGTGCCAAGGTCTGAAATATTTATCAAATACATGGAAGTGAATCAGTGAGATCTGTCTGCTACCCTGGCGCATGACTTTGCTCTGAAGCACCTGGAGAGAAAACTGTAGCGCTAGATAATTTTGAAAACATTTGACGGAGCAGGCAGCGTATCAATGTCATGACCAAGTTTGATACCAATCATGCAATATTTGTGGCGTGAGGCGAGTTAAAAAATGATTTGGGGTCAAAATGTCACTCTGACTCTCACTCTAGCGGGCGACCTTACCTCTGATTTTTCCAAAAATCAAAAACTTTGGGTCGCTTAGAAAGAAGTTGTGGACAAACCATAATACATATTGACGTGCTGTCTTCACTTTAAAAGAGATCACGGACGTATCTACAAAATGAAGTTTGAATGGCGTCTCTACATAAGGTTATGGCGACACAGAAAATCCTCAAAAATAGGGTATTTTCAGGATTTACTGGTTGCCTCGTCCCCTTGACGAGACTTGCACCTGGTGAGCTCGTTAGTGATTTTGGGGTCGTTTTTTGCTTTTACGTCGCCATGGTAACTCCAAATCCCACCAAAAGTAATAGCTCCTTCCGGGAGCGAGCACGTTTGATACCACTTTTGTGGGTGGGCTGCATGGATGCGAGCCGCATTAAGCGGTAACGGAAGAATAATAAATAATACGTATTAAAGAAACATTCTATTGGGTGTAGAACAATAGGTGCCTGCCATGCAATGCATGGAGGCAGTGACTGACTTGCCGCAAGTCAGTCACTGCTCTCCTTATGCATATGGGCAAACCCCAACTAGAAAATTCCTGAAGAAATTTAACTGGGGCCTGCCAAAGTGAGCCCGTCGGTTTGGACCAAGCGTTCTGATGCTAACAATTTGCATCAATGCTAAAAAGCTGCAATGTAATCAATAGCAATCAATAGAATCACAATAATGTTAAGTAAACTGGACATGCACCATTCAGTATGATAAAGTAAGTGTATTAGCTAAAATGAGCAAATATGCTAATGTTAGCGTGAATGCTCTCTGTAGCATGTGGGATATTATTAGAATGTTCTCTGTAATTTACTTAATTCCTTCAGAATACTAAACATGGCAGATAAGTAAGAAAAATAGGTAATAGCTTATTTAAGCTAAAAGGCTAATGCTAATGAACTGCCTTGCTGTGCAAGGCAGTTCCCTAACCTGGGATAAACAGATAATGCAGAATGATATCACTGCACCGCCTCCGTGGTGCACTGTCCAGAGGGGCATTTTGAGGCTTTTATTTTGAAATTTGCAGTAAGCTTCATATTAAATGCCCACACTAATCCAATGTGTAAGAGTGCTTTGGATAAACCAGTCACATAAAGCCAAAAAGCAATTACATGATGTAAAAATTCCCAAGGCTTTTATTTTGAAATTTTGTTAAGCTTCATTTGAAAGGGTCAAAGTCATCCCATGTGTAACAGTCATTGGATTAAATCAGTCATATAACGCTCAAAAAGCAATGACCTGATGTAAAAATTTTCAAGGGCTTTTATTTTGAAATTTTCAGTAAGCTTCATTTCAAAGGGCCAAACTCATCCCATGTGTAACAGTGACAGGGTTAAATTAGTTATATACAGCCCATAGCAGCAAGTTTTTCTAAAGGCCAGCTCAGTCCTCCTCTGTTTTAACTGAACTAGTAGTTCGAACTACAGTGATGCGTGTTGTAGTCCTCAGCAAATCTCCCTGCTCTGGGTTCCGTTGCCATGGTAAATAATCCTCTCTGCCAGCTGTGAGTGAGACATCCAGGGGAGACAATTCTCTGTTTGAGCCAGCCAGTTTGACTAAAAAAGCATTGCAAAAACTGTTTCCGTTCAGGAACCGTAATACATATTCGAAAACCGTTTGAAGCATATGAGAGGGCTATTTGTCGTCTCACATAGTCCGCCATTCAAATCTCTACCTCACACACAGAATTAACAGCGATGAGATAAAAAAAGTGTGTGCCAAGGTCTGAAATAATTCAGAAATACATGGAAGTGAAACAGTGAGATCTGTCTGCAACCCTGGCGCATGACTTTGCTCTGAAGCACCTGGAGAAAACTGTAAGCGCTAGATAATTTTTGAAAACATTTGACCGGAGCAGGCACGCGTATCAATGTCATGACCAAGTTTGATACCAATCATGCAATATTTGTGAGCGTGAGGCGAGTTAAAAATGATTTGGGGTCAAAATGTCGCTCTGACTCTCACTCTAAGCGGAGCCCTTCACACTCTGATTTTTCCAAAAATCAAAAACTTTGGGTCGCTTAGAAAGAAGTTGTGGACAAACCATAATACATATTGACGTGCTGTCTTCACTTTAAAAGAGATCACGGACGTATCTACAAAATGAAGTTTGAATGGCGTTTCTACATAAAGTTATGACGACACAGAAAATCCTCAAAAATAGGGTATTTTCAGGATTTACTGGTTGCCTCGTCCCCTTGACGACGAGAGATGCACCTGGTGAGCTCGTTAGTGATTTTGGGGTCGTTTTTTGCTTTTTACGTCGCCATGGTAACTCCAAAGCCCACCAAAAGTAATAGCTCCCCTCCCGGGAACGAGCCGCACGTTTTGATACCACTTTTGTGGGTGGGCTCGCAGCGGTACGAGCCGCATTAACGGTAACGGAAGAATAATAAATAATACGTATTAAAGAAACATTCTATTGGGTGTAGAACAATAGGTGCCTGCCATGCAATGCATGGAGGCAGTGACTGACTTGCTTCGCAAGTCAGTCACTGCTCTCCTTATGCATTGCTATGGGCAGGCCCCAATAATGTGAGAATAAAGTCAATATTTTGAAAATAGTCATTCTGTGACTTTATTCTCATATTATTTCATTTTTAGTCTGGTACGACTTTCTCATAATGTGCCTGTTATTGTACAAATTTATTCTTTTTGCTATGTTAACTTTATTATTGTACAACTTTCTTATAATACTTTGACTTCATTCTTGTAACATCATGACTTTGTTGTAATTTTCTGACTTTTCATTATTTTATCCTTTTTTTCTAATATGATCCTAACATTCCATCATAAATAAGATTTAGATATAACTTGAAATGTTGCCTATGGAAGAACAGCACTGACAAAATCCTCAAGTTAGGGGATTTTGTTTGCCAAAACAAACATCAATTCAAAATCTTATCATGAAATCCAGATTGAAAATACAAAACAACTAAATGCCAACATAAAAAAATCATTTTGTGAAAGTCTACCATAAGTAAAAATGTGATTTTTGCTGCAAACTCTCTGAGCGTAAAGTCATTTCAAAACTCATTTCTTCTCAACATTTCCATTTTAACAAAGCTTCAAACGAGATCAATGTAAATATTGTCCCATTTTACAATAAATCATCACAAAGATCTTGGAGTTGCTGTTTATTTTCTGACTTAAACCAAGCAGGAGTTTTGGTTTAAGAAGTCGGATAACAACGAACCAGATCACCCAAAAACAAATGTGAGCTTTTAGGGATTCACATTCGCTACTGTTGTCATGATGAATGGAGGTTCGAAGTATTATTTTCATCAAAAAACTTTATTTTTTGTTGAAAGAAAGAAACCCAGGACACAAAAAAAAACCCAAATGAAACCAATAAAGGGTAAAAGTGCATTGTATAAACAACCCCTTTACATTCTGCTACCACCACTTAGCTTTACAGTGTACAAAAAACTAAATGCAAATCTATTTTTATAATTTAATTAAAGTTGAATATTGTATCATTCTGGCCAAACTGTGGTTCAGAAAATTATTTAAAATTAAAACGTTAATATGAGATTCCTCTCCATTTCTGACTGCAGCTGTATTTGAGAGAAACTTATACAAATACTTTATTTCTTTTCTTCAGTAACTCTGGAAATTACTTTTCCTTCCACAGTTTTGCTTTAGTTACCCAAGATAATGACTGAAGAAAATCCCTGGTAGTGGTTTTCCCAACATCAAAATAACATTGATTAGGGCTCAGTCGTGCTCTCTGGTGTTATTTCTGCTCAGGATCCATTTCCTTTATTATTCTCTCAATTTATGACCGAAGCAGATGACTTGAATATCATCCAAAAGCTCCTGCATTAATATATTGTTGCTCATTTTGCTCTGCAGAGGAGAAGAAAAATTCACTAAGCTTAGTGTAGAGTTGAACAGTCTGGATTATCAGATGCCCTTCCAGGAGAAAAGGTTAATTTCCCCAAATACACCTAATAACTCCAAGCCCTGCATAAGCTCAGTTCATTTGGGAAATGGTGATTAAGACATTACCATATGAAGAGACGGATGACCTCAAAGATCCCTGTGGGATAAAAGCCGCCAAAAGTGGCTGTGGTGTCGACCGAGAGACGAAATACTGATTAGAAATACATTTTTAACTTGTTGCTACCCGAGTTAATAACTGAGATAAGTGATTAAATTGGCCAAATATTGCTCTCTGTCTGATCCAGGCATTTCCATTCAGATTGAACAGTTGTATTATTTGTGTCATGTAAAAATTACAGCATATTTGACTTTGCAAAGTCAAAATAATGTAATAGATTCCCTTTATCTGTGCACTCGCATCCATCTTGTGCTTCTGTAGCTGTCGGTTCCTCTGGCGACTCACTGAAGCCTTTCAAAATGATTAAACTGGTTATTCTGAGACGAACAAAACGGTTCGGGGAATTTTTTGGTCTCCCGTCACACAATTTAGTCTTCAAAACCTCCACAGGCATAACTGTTGGTAAACCACGCAACACGAGATAGAAGCAGGATAAGCTAGCCCTCAAACCTAAGTTTAAACTATTCATTTAATAAAGCAAACATCACTCTTTAATTTAGGATTTAATCTGGATTACTCTCATTAACTCTTAAATAAAAGCCAATGCAACAAACTGCTTACAAAAGTCAACTACAAAACTTTCCGTAATTTAAAACTTCAGCTAAAAAGAACTGTTTTTAAAGGATCAAATGCATGTTTTAGTATTTTTTTCCAGTCTTTTTATGGAATAATTGCACTGAACTAGTACAACGAATTGACACTGAAAGTTTTTCTTGTCTTTGTCTGGTTTTACCTCTGCATGTCCTGTGCAATGGCTGCCATAAAAAAACAAAAACAAAAAAAAAACAAAAATTTTTTTGTTATCATCCAGAAACCACTTGCTGGTCTCTTATTGATTGTGCAGGAGGCTCTACTTCTGCTTTTCAACCATGTACAGTTGTATAATTGCTCATCTGTATAATTGCGGCTATTTTCATGTAAACATTGAATTGGGGGCGTGGCCAGCAACTACTTATTTGTATTTAAAGTGACAAGAGGTCCTGAAACAGCTCATTCTGAAGGGAGCAGACTAAAATCTCATTATCTAAGAATGATTTATTTATGTTTTTCCAGACAGTGTTATGAACATCTTTTGTGTTACCCATAGCTCTGACCTAAATTGTTCAAGGAAGCATAACCTTTAAAATTATGGCTCCAGATTTTTATCAGTTATTCATCTGCTATTCCTCCAAACATCAGCAGGTTTCTCATTAATCCTTTCAGCTGATCTGAGCCATGATTGCATAACTGAAGGTCACATTTCTTCCACTTGACTTACCTGCTCAGGTAATGTGTGGCTGGTGCCGTATCCATAGCGACCATCAACCCCAACCCGGCTGATCCCTCCTTGGACGAGCGTATTAGCATGCATGAACAAAGTCCGGGGCTCGTCCCTGATTGGCCGTGCCGGCTCCTGGCGTGGGCTCGTGGCTGCAGAAGCCCCAGCTGGCCGCGTGCTGCCCTGCCATCAAGCTCGCGCCTGCTGTATTCCACATGACTGGCCTTGTCCTCGAGCGCCCAGCTTACACGCTCCTGTGTAGTGAATGTCGGTGCCAGCGAGTCTCACTGAAGCACATGAACCCATGGCTGCCTTCCTATGACTGCTACCAACACGCCGCAGCAGCTGAACCTCAAGAAATGATTAACCTGACATAATCTCTGCTTGTTCTCTTCATTGTTTCTTTTATTATTTTCCCTTTTCGCAGCTAAAAGCTACGTTTGGCAACCCGTCACCTGTCACATTTGCCCTCTCGTTTGATTCTTCGCCGCCTCTGTCCCAGCCCTCTGGCCCAGATAAAAAGAAACCTCTTCTAAGGTGTTTGGTGAGGCATTATAAAACAGTTGCCATGGATACCCAGTGTGAACAGGCTCCACATACAAGCAGCAGGATGGGAAATGACAGATGCAATATTTCACATTTCAGAAATTCCTCTTCCTCTCATCTGCAAACAGGCTGCTGTGTTCAGAGATGGAGCCCATGAAAACAGGTCAGCTGCGTTTCTTCTGTGGTTTCATTTAGGCAGCTGGAATTCTGGGTTGGGGGGCATATTTGCTTTCTTGCTCCAAAGAGGTGGGCTGAAGGATGTTTTCCACCTCACTTGGTTTTTGTTGTTTCCCCCCCAGAAGAGATGACCTATATTATCTGGGATGGGAGATCAAAGAAGGCTTGCTCACTGATCCCATGAAGCTTGCATCTTACAAGCCCCCCCTCCTGAATTAGTCCCGATTGCGCAACAGCTCCTCTGCAAAATGTGGCCATGAGGCTGAAACAGGGCGAAAACAGTTTCCGCTGCAGCTGCTCGTCTTACAAGATTCACGATCCAGCAGTTCAGGAGAGCTGAGGCTTTTGATGTTGTCATAAAGCTTTTCTTAAGGTTTTGCCCCAACCTGGTCTCTGTAGCGAAGTGAACAAGCTTTAGATGTGAACTTTCACCTTCTGTAGGACCATAGATTTAGTTAAAGCAAACGCCATTGGCGGCTCTGTCGCAACTTAATGGCTAAAAGTTGTTAAATAATCAATAAACAGCCATAAATTTAAATATTAATCAACTGTGTAAAATCTGACTCTGAAGTTATTTTGGAAGTGAATGCATCCGATGACGATGAAATGGCAGCACCCTAACATGATGAAAACTTGAACACCTGGTTTGCGTTGATGGCTGATTAACAGGTGAATTAAGTTTGTTAAAACAGGGAAATGTCTAGATATGCAAATATTTTTAGTTGACAAACTAAATATTTAGCTAGCAAGCTAAATAGTTTGATAGCTAAATATTTGGTTTGGAGCTAATTATTACATTTGCTAACTAAAATATTTAGTTTGGCATTAAATACCAAGTTTGTAAGCTAAATATTTAGCTTGGTAAAAATAAAAAAAATGTTTTATTTTTGTATGACAAGTTAAATAATCCAAATCATTGTAGTACAATTTTGGCAGTGTAGTTTTACAAACAGAACAAACTAAATATTTTTTTATCAACATAAATAATTCTATTTATGTTGATATATAAATCAAATACTTATATTTGATTCTGAAGGCATATACTCCAGTTTACTGAGTCTTTTCTTGTCCAGTGCAAACTACTTCCAAGGAAGAGATTTGCTGTTTTTCTGTAAATTTACTTGCCTTCCAGATGAACAACAGCAGATAGAAAACAACCTTGGCATAAAAACATTGTTTGCAAACAAGAAGGTTTATTTTAAATTGTGTCTGTTATAATTTTCTTACTCTTCAACTGGCAAGGTTATTACAACTGGGTTAAGTTTAATTTAAAAAAATTAATTGCATGTTACTTCAAAATAGCATTACTGAAGTAGAAATTAAAAGAATTGTGCAATCAGAAAGTTTGTTGTTGTTTTTTCCAAAACTTGTTGCCTTTTTGAGATTGCTGATTATTTTTGTTTCACATCTTTTATAGATGATCATTAAATCAAATCCTCAGCTCACTGCATTTTCACCCGAAATGTTAATCTCAATAATTAAAATTATGCTTAATCTCCCTAAAAGATTAAACCCCCGCCTGCTGTTAAATTAGCAACATTTATTATGTAACGTTTCAGTTTTAGACTTTTGTCTGGAAAAACATTACAAAGTTTAAATATTGGTTTAAGCAGGAAGTGGTTTTGTGTTTGTCATCCAAATCAGTGAACAGAAATAATTTTTTACAGTTTATTGTCATTTAGTGATACATCTATTTTGTTCACCTTTTGATGATTAAATCTGATTCATCAGACAATAAGAACCATTTATTTAATCATGTTCTTTGTTTGACACAGAGATTTGAACAAAATTCAGGCTTGTTGACTTTGTCAGTAACTACAGGAAACACAGATGGACGTCTCCAGAAGTTTTACATTTTGATAAACTTACAGCAGTAAGTTGTGTTAACGTTTTATTAATTTTGTCAAACCTGCAAGAGTTTAATAAATTAAAGTTTTTAGATTAGCTCTTAAAAAACTGGAAGAATATGTGGGAGTGGGAATAATTTCCCAGAATGCTTAGCAGCATGTTTTTGTATCCTGAGATGGAAGACATTGATCCGTCTCTTGTTTTATTAAGGAAAACATTTATTCTAAAGCTTGAGGATAATCTCCTGTTTACATTAAATGTTTCACTAAATTTGAAACAAGAATTTAAATTATTCAAAGTAAAATAAGGAGTTATTTTAACTTGACATTGTGAGTCAAACTAATAGAGAAATGTTTGATCTTTAACTAGTTTTTTTCTTGCATATTGTGAAATAACTCACAATTCAAGATTATTGAATTTAAAAAACAATGTTTAGACAACTTGTGTCTTAACTCAGCTTTATGAACTTTAATTTCTGAGTTAAAACCAATACTTGTTGACTTAAATTGCATTTTTAAGGCAGCAGGTGGACTTTCATTTTCAAGTTAAATCATCTTCAAATGTTTTACAGTGTGCTGACCTGTCCAGGACTTTTTTTAAAAGCTAAACCTCCCTCCATCACGTTGCATTTCATTTTTCACCAGGTAAACATGTAATTATGTGAATCTGTCATTCTCCAAAGTTTTTTCCTACCTAAAAGAAAAGTTTTGTATTTTTTCAAACTATAAAAACAAATCGCCTACTTTACTCATGAATCCCCATTTGTGCTACAAGCCCATGATATGTGAGCCAAAGTTGGCCTCTATTCGTGTTTGTGTCCTCGCTCCCCCATTTATCAGCCATTTATACTGGAGGGAAAGGAACAAGGTCACTATGGGGGGCTGGCTACCTGCAGGGACCAGGTATTTACCCACCCCTCTCCTCTACCACCTCCCTGATCTTTTCTCCTCCATAACTCAACTCCAGACGCTCCTCTGTCTGCTGCAAGCCTTCGCGACGCTCCACAAGTTGTCAGAGACGCATGGCTGCTGAACTTAGCAGCGGATGGACCAGAAAAATGCCCATATGTCTCCATGGCCTGTATCAGTCGCAGCTTCGTCACGCTTCTCATTAACCTCCACCAGAACCAGCAGACGGACCCAAAGGCTCGTTCATCAAAAGAGTGCCGCCTCCCAGCAGAACCCGGCCAGACAGTAACTGTTGCTCTGGAAAGTTTTCACTGTGATTTATGTTGGTTGTGCCTTTGAGATGCACAACTAAGCAGTTTTCAGATGAAGTTCAACAGATGAATATTTTTTATTGTTTTTTTTGTGTGTGTGTGTGGGTGTGGGTGTGGGTGTGGGTGTGTGTGTGTGTGTGCGTGTGTGTGTGTGGGTGTGGGTGTGGGTGTGTGTAGTTCAGTAAAAAATAACTTTCATCTGTTAAAGTCAAAGACTGATTTTGTCCCACAACATCTACAAAATGTTAGTTCTCTTCTAGGGCTGGACAATATATGTCACTGTAGACAGATGATCAATAATAATAACAGATAAATTGAATAGAATTTGAAACAAAAAGTAATGTGGATGATAGAGTACCAAAAAAAAATTATACTCAAGTAAGAGTAAAAAAGTATTTGGTAAAAAGTCTATTCAAGTACTGAGTAACTGATCAATGGTTTAATTTTTAAAGATTACACAAACGGGACAAAATATAAAGTTATGTGGGAATATGGTATTTTAAAGACCGAAATGTAAATAATTCACATAAATAACATAATTGCAAAAAACTCAAAGGAAAACTTTTCCAAATCAGTTTCTTTCAACAAAAACTAAAGAAATTTTAACAAAAATGGAAGGTGTGTGCCTGTGTCTGGTGAATTTTTGGTTTGTTTTTTATTCATGAATGAAACAGTACAGTGTTTAGAGAATACAGAAATGTTACTGAAGTAAGAATAGAAATACTTCATAAAAAAAATTTCTCAAGTAAATGTAACTGCCTACTACCCAACTCTGAATGTGGAAAACGTCAACACTCGACTTCCACCACTACCCTGTAATTCTGTGTCCAGGTGTGTTCTTTCCCTGGAGAAAATCTTGATTTCTTTTATACTTTCTTTCTTAGAAACGCTGTATGATGGCAGCTGGATCCATCAGGCAGTGATTGTGCATCAAAGCAGACAAAAGACAGATCCCCACTCCACTTTCAGCCTATTTGATGAACCATCAACTCTCCCAGTGACTGAATCTTCATCTCTGACGCAACTGGAAAGGAGCCAGAGCTTTTGGCTTTTCATCTGTGGAGCCCTCTGACTCCTGCAGCAACTTAAGTAGTAATGATGACAACTTCTCCTGCAGGAAGTTGATCTCTCGCTGAGGCCCTGTCTCAAGTTCCCAATTAAGTCCCTGCAGCTTCTGGCTGGACTAACATTGTTTCGAAGCATCTTTTTACCCACACAACCGAATTAGAGGACAAATTGAATATCTTCCTCAGTAGTAAAGGCAGCTGGGTTTTGGCTGGAGAATCACAGGAACTATTTTTGACGCTGCATGTATTTGAGCCTGACTCTGCTGAGATCTCCCGGATGTGAGAGCGATGATCTGCTTTATTTCGTTGAGCATCAGAAAGCCGTTGCTGGAGCGAGCGCGTTATTCACAGCAGGCCGGACGACAGAGCGGCGTCTTAAATAACTGTGACAGACATGATGTGATCACCGAGGACTAAATTGAATTATTGAGTCACTGCTGCCGCCCGAATGGGAGTGTTCCTCCTGAAAGCAAAGATGAACACTTCCAGAAGGCTGCGGCATAATCAAAGCACAGTTTTTCTTCTCTCTCTTCCCCCTCTTCCTCATATCACACTTTTTGCAGTGAACCTCCTCTAATTTATCACTGCGCTCTAAATGAGTTTAATTATCTGGGGACGTCTTGATAAGATGTGATTAAGAGCATGAGGGTAAAACTGTAAGGCAAGTTAGAACAAACCTTTTTAGTTTCTCCAAGAGTGTGCAATGTAGGGCACCCATTCCTCCCAAAACTGTTCAATACCAATAACCTTAATATGCCCTGCCTTGGCATTAATATTACAAAGTATTACCCAGTTTTTGGTTCAAAGCACCATCAATAAGTCGCCTTTAAGGCAGCAGATATATCAGAACATGGAGAACTTCTTCCCGACTCTCTCTTTTTGTCACTTGCTAAAGGATTAGGGCCACTGGAAAGGAAAAGTATTGTGATTTTAATCTCAGATTTCTACAATGGTGTATAAGGGCCATCGTAGATAGATAAAGGATCGTAATCTTCCGCCAAAAATTCAGAAAGTTACGGCTTAATCTCAAACATTTTCTACAAAAAATAAATAAATAATAATAATAATTCTGCTCTACGGAAGAGAATTAGGGCCACCAAAAAAAATTTAAAAATTCTGACTTTAATCTCAGAATTTTTTTTTTTCAGTGGCCCTAATCCTCTTCCGTACAGCTCTCCAAAAGTTTGTGTGAAAAAACAGAAATTTTGAGGTTTATCTCAGTAGTTTTGTAGAAAAAAAGTAATTTCAGTTCACAAGTTGAACATTTCAGAGAATTTCAGAAATTTTGTACTTTGTGGAAAAATTTGGAAATTTGAGTTTCAAAAGTAAAACATTGTTTCTACAAAATTTCTGAGATCAATCTCAACATTTCTGCCTTAGTAAATTCTTGACTTTTCAATTCAGAAAATTACAAAAAAAAAAAAAAAATGTTGGAAATTTCTGAGATTAGTCAAATTTTTTCTAGTAAATCTTCAATTTCAATTAATGTCTAAATCCAAATGAATAACCAAACATTATTTATATTTTTAGCATATAAAAATAATATCACAGCTATTCCTTGTTGTAGGATTTGGTCAATTTGAGTTTGATACATAATTACAACAGAAATAATCTGTGGTTAATAGAGTTCTCCAATCCAAAGGAGTGTGTAACCGAGAAGGATCATTTTATTTAAAAAAATACTAAATTTGCATGTATATTTGTACATTAAAAACAACAGATTATACACCTCCAATGTTCCACATGAAGGAGCTCATTATATATACAGTATTCTCACATACTTAATGTAAATAAAATCCACTGCCTTTCTTGCTTTGATATCCTAGAAGCACGTGTTTCGGTGCATTTGTTTGAAGTAAACGGGGGTTTTAAGTTTTCGTCAGAAGCCCAGATTTGTGTGTGTGTCTCTGTGTCTTTCTAAACTGCACAAGCTTACTGAAAGCTGACCTTTATTGTACTGGTTAACATCAGGGATTAAAGACGGCTCTTTAAAACCCCTCTGGATTATTTCCTGTCTCACTGTATGCTTTGAGGCTGTGGGGTGTGCAGGCTGGAGTTTTTCTCTTCTCCTTCCACTAATTTATGGCGTAAACAAAACACATTTCTGGGTCATAAAATTCTGTGTGAAGTCTCTGGAGCATCAGCTCTGAGCTTTGTTATGCACGCTTCCCCAGCCCAGTGCATGGCTGCTTTTTCTTTTTTTTTCTTTTCTTCAGTTTCACTAAGTGAAACCCATCTGGACTCTGTCATATTTCATTCGGTGAGGCAGGACAGAGCATTCAAACAATTACTTCCATGTAATCCATGTGGAAAAGGTAAAGGAAGAGGAAGAAGCACTAAATATGAGTTGATGGATGTGGTGTGTTTAGATTTGCTCAGTTTCTCTGGGTCCAATTTGGAGCCCAGAGCTTGGCAATTTAATACCTACATTGTCTGTTTTATATATCCTGCAGAGGAATGCATATGCAAATATTCCCCTTGCTTTGCAATTTATCAAAATAATTCCCAAGATGTTCTGCAGAAGCAATAGACTGCATCGTCTGCACTCTGAAGGATTTTAGGTGCACTTTGTGTATTTATAGATTGCATTCTCCATTCCAAGCTCCTCCATTTTAGGAGGTTTAAGGCTTGTTACTTTATTTTAGCTTGTCTTGAAACTGTATCTATGTTCTTTATTCTCTATTTGTTTTAGAAGTAGTACTTTTCTCTTGCTAAATGTGTCCATGATTTAAAAATCTTAACTTAGACTGCAAATGTATTCAGTCTTGTTTTGAACTTGTAGCATTTAAGTTTTTGGCTATTTTAAATCTACTCAGTTTGTTGAAGGTAATCGTTTTTTTTTTTGTTTTTTTAAAAATCAAGCCAAAGACTTCAGTTTTCTTTTACTATTGGATACTGAAAACCTTCTCAGTCCTCTGCATCAAAATTTTATTACAGCTGATGATAGTCTATATTTGAAACTGAATGTTTGATTTTTGTTGAAGTTTGAGATGATTGTAGATTTTGAACTATTCTGGATTCTCATTTAAGAAAAAGTAATTTTTTGTCTTAAGTAATTTTAGCAGTTTTCTTTAGTTTGAGCTTTAGTCATTCAAAAAGCTTTGGATGTATTAATAGTAACATCGAATATATTTACTGACATCAAATGAATCTACCTCATTCAAAAAGATACAATCCTGTTTTCTGTGATTGAACTGAAGATGTGGAAAGTTATCATTTTTATTCTTGATAAATAGAATTTGACTTAAATGCCGTCACAACACAGATTTAGATCCCGGACGAGCCCCCAATTTAAAATGAAGATTAGTCATGCCAAAACAACCCACTGAGATATATTTAAAGACAATAAACTACAATTTATTTACTAAACTAAATTAAGAAATATGTCTTTAGTTGCCTCAGAATGTAAGCAGGGACCAGTTAAAAAAAAAGTCCTGAGATTCTGGATGAAGAGTGAACAGCTCAAGTTTGAGAGTGAAATTTCCAAAGTCACTAATAACTAGAGAAGTCTCTGTTGGTCCATTTTTTCCCAACAGATCCAAAGTGAGTGCAGCCATCTGCCAGGATATGTTGGAGGACTTCTGGCTGACAGACTTCCTGGAAATGCTGATTTTATTTACCGTCAGGTAAAGATGAAGATCAGAGACGCCAAAGGCAACAATGCTGATGAGAGAAACAACACTTTTGAAGCAACACTGGCTTCAGCAGATCCAAGTTGATCACTGTCAAGCCTCATCATGTTAAACCTTCCCACCAAATCCTCAGTGCATAGACTGTACAGTACATACAAACTCGGCATCCTTTTTCTACCATACTTTTTCCTTCCATTAAACTTTCTATTCTATTCCTCGAATAGAACTTTGTGTGAACAACCTGTTTTCTTTTAATTGTGAAGTGATTTTTACTGAAAAGTGCTTTGGTCTATTGGTATCAGCGATACAGGCCCTTTATTGGATCAATACTGAAATATTGAATATTTTGACAGGTTTTATGTTAGAATCAAATTTTCTGAAACTATAAAATAGGTTTTATTAGCTGTAAGCTTTGATCATCAAAATCTAATGTGAGAAAAAATATTTTACTAATTCTTTCCGTTTTTATAAGATTTTAATTGTAGTTGGTGGAATTGTGGAGCAGAAATATAGACACTTCTATCCGACTCTAGTGTTCATATGATGAATTAGGTCTTTCATTATCCCTGAAGCAGGTAGCATACAGTATGATAACACTTCTCATTTTTCACCTCCTCTAATAATCCCCACCAATAGAAACGCGCCTGGCCCGCCCCTGTTGGCTCTATTGTGAATCCGCGTTGAGCTGTAAAAAGCCCCACTCTTCCTCCAGCCTTGGCACCGGAGCGCGGCGCACTACGACCGAACACAGCCGAACCAGGAGCGCGCCATGAAGACCCGAGATTATCCACACTATTTCTGGTAAGAAATGTTATTTCACCGATTTTAACACCTTTTTCTTTTTAAAACCACAATTTCTTCCTTAGGCAGGTTTGTATCCAGATGATCCCCCAGTGCGCCTGTTTAACACAAGAGTCAGGAGTCTTTTGATTGGATTGACATGAGAGATGGGTTTAGTTGGAGAATATTCTGGATAAATCAGACTTTTAATTTCCAGTGGGCTTGATTTTCCTTTACTTTTATTCCAGGGACTAAAATTGGATCATTTATTTGCATAGTTGATGGGTGTATTTCTGTTTTTCCGTGCATCAGATGTGAGGCGCACATAGAAAATGTATTTTTAACAAGTTGGAGAACAAAAGCAGGGGGGAATTCATCATGAGGAGCCGTATTGTGACCACACAGCGTTGAGGTTTGTGAGCGCATGGGTTTCGTCAGGCCGTGACAGAGGAGTACGGATGTTTGTCATTTATCTTCACCTTGCGAGCCCCCCTCCGCCCGCCGTTCCCCTCCCCCAGCCAACTCGGTGTCGGCTCTGGACATTTTCAGGGGCCACCTCCAGCTTCCACGGCGGCTCATGTTTTCTTCGCAGGATTTTCTCCCAACAGAAGGGAAACAGATGCGCCGTAATATCAACAGACGGTTACTCATGCAACATTGCGCAAAAATGTAAGAAAGAGGGGGGAAAATATGCGCCCCCGCAGATTGGACAGACTGAGCGTTTTTATCAGCCTACTCCATCCTGCCAGACGAGCTGTTTGCCGTGGCAGCCAAACCAAAGCGAGGAGCCATCAGCTTCCTGTTCAGCACCGCAGACAGAGACATAATCCGACTTGTTCACACCCACCTCTGGTCCACGTTGTTCCGATGCCCTTCTCTCTCCAAGCGGAGACTGGGGCCCGCCCACGCCCCTGTCGGTGTTAGTGCAGCCTGACTTGCTTTCGCCCGGGAGGCATTTGACTGCTTGTTGGTTGTGAAGCAAAGAGAAGGTCTCTATAAACCTGCTGATGAGCGCCGGAGCGCTGTTTGCTTAGCAGGTGAGCAGAACTCGGTGATCCACATCCTGGAGAAATTACCTCAATCTCTTTTTTTCAGAGAATATTTCAAAACCTTTGTAGTTTATTTTAAAATAGGAGAGGGATTGGGGGGTAACAGCAGTAAAACTTTAGTCACAAAAGAGCGTTTGTCAACTTTTCTATTTCAAATATGCACCTCAAGAGGAGGTCTTAACGTCACGAGTGAATCACCGAAGTGGATCAGTAATCCACATTTTAAAAATGTCGAAATATTTCTCCCCAATGAGTATTTTCACTTATAATAGCTTAATTTGGTACTTTCCAGAGAAGAGAGTTATTTCAACTTCTAACACATTTATTGGAAGTTTATACATTTAGACCTTCCAGCAAATTTAAACAAATGTTTACCCTAAATTAGTCCGACCATTTCCTCCCGACGCAATTCCGCTCGATTCTCAAATCCCTTCAGTTCCCCGTCTGCACTTTCTCCCTTTGAAGTGGATTTCTACTCGGTATTTCAACCTGGCCGATCAGCAAACAGAAGGAGAAATTGTTAACAATCATCTAAAATCTTCTGCGCAGTTTTAGAATAGTTTGCTTGTGGAGGAAGCAAACAAAGCCGTTCAGTCGTTGTTGGACACACTTTCAAATACTGAATTAGAGATTAACAGCCATCTCATTGGGCTCTGTGTTACATGTGAACATGTAATATGTTGCAAAGTTGCATGTTGAATGGCTCATTTGTGCTTTTCATGGTGCATTCAGAGTATTGCTTGAAGGTAACGCACATCAGCGATGTCAGACAGGACAAAAAAATATTATTTTCTATGAATTAAAGCAAACCGGCTGTATCTGGTTGATGACCAAAGGTACAAAGAAACCATTCTCTTTTTTTACCCTGTTCGGCATCATGAATGCTACGGAATAAAACAGAACTACAAATCTACAGTAATTTGAAATCTAAGCTTAAATCACCAACAAAACATTATCGGCTTAAATTCTGGCTATGAGGACAAATATTTTTGACTCATGTCTACAAAAGATCTATAGCTTCAACGTTAAAATCAGGTTTACTGCTTTCGGGATGTCTAGGCTAAAATTGCAGAAAAATTCTGCTGCTGCTGTTGTGAGAGTGAATCATTTAAGGTTGGAAATTGTGATTCATGCCGAACATCCAACATTTTTCTTTAAAAACAACCTGAACATCATCACTGCGGCTGTCTGGAAAGAGCCTTGTTGTGAGTGAACAGCCTGTACAGCACAAACATTTAGAGGATCATTAGATTAAAATGGCCGTTGTTTCCATCCACCAGTACAGCTCAGATATGGAAATACTTTGTCTTATTTGCAAAATTTTCTCAATTATCTTGATATGTTGCTCTAAAATCACAAAAATGTTGCCTTTTCAAGAAAGTGATAGTATCATTACAATATCAAATAGTTTTGCTTTCGGGCATTTTTGCTTAATTTACAGACTTTTTGTTGTCTGCTTTAATTTTTGTCTTGTTTATATGGGATTTACAGTTAAACAAATAATGGCAAAATATCAGCACCTCGTTTTAAGTTCACATTGAACCTTTAATAATTTTCCAGGCTCTGGTATCCTCATCCCTGATGGTCTTTCTGTTTCAGGATAAGCATTTTGCAGCCTTTCTCACTTTTACTCACAGCGTGCAACAGGTACCGAGTTATTTCAGGCTGTTTTCACTCCTGATAGTCCAGTAGACTCGGTTAGATTGGGAACCAAAATTGCAACATTTGTTACATTTTTAGCTGGAGCTGTTCACTTTCACACTGTACTCACCAAAAATAAAAACTTGTCCAACCCCTCATCTGTTGTGGCTCTGCACCACTTTCAGTTGTAGAAAGCAACAAAAACCCCTGAAGAAGACAGTTTTCTTCTTCACAAACTATAAACAAAAACAGAGCAGGAAAAAAAAAAATTGAAAAGAAATTGTCGCATCAAATTTTAGAAGTTGTAGATTTCTCTTTTGTCTTTGGCAAAAGACCATGAGACATTTCTCCCTCTATTGATAGATTCTTGTGTTTGTTTTGGTTGCATTTACCCAGAATGCCCTGTGATATAGTCCGCTTGCTTCTTTTGGAGTGGTCTCTGGTCCGTTTAAGATTCACATATGCATTCAAATCGCACCAGAGTTCATTTCAACCAAATCGAGACATAGATTTTTGCTTGGACCCAAGTGCACATTCAGTGTTGAATTGAGCATTCACACCTTCATTAACAAACCAGACTTTCTAGACAAACTAGAGTTCTGTTAAAGAGGACTAAACCGTGCTGGTGTGAATGAACCTTAGAGAGCAAAATAGGCCACAGTTGAGCTTTTCTATCGATTTCATTTTATCTTCTGGGTCCGTTTGCATCTTCTTTTATTTTTCACTTGACAAGTACTGTTTAAATTACTACTTTGAGAATGTTATTCTTTCAGCAAATTACCATTTTTCAGTCTGTATACTAAATTAGTTGACAATTATTTCTGTAGATATATTACAATAAATTCAATTAATTGTTTCAGACCTACTCCAAATGTTATTTTTGTGTCAGAAAAGAAAGTTTTAAATTTAGTCACTAATAAGTTATGTGTCAAACTTTTATTCATTTTATTTTTTCTGACTCTAACACTTGATAAAAGTTTAGTTTTGAGTTGTTGCCCCTTAAAAATAGTTTGAACAAAAGCTTTTCGAGAAAACAAATATTGTAACAATTATTTAAATCAAACTTCAACCAGCATGGCCAAAATGGGAACACTAGACTAAACTATTTTAATGATCTCAACGTTTGCTGTAAAATTCACGTCTCCATCAATGCAACACGGTGAGCTTTCTGTCCAGCTTTGTCATTAATTATAAATATCAAAGCAAAACCGTAAGAAGAATACGTTACATAACTGGGCTGGTGCGTAAACAAGCGAGTAATAGTTTCTATTTTTCTTCGTGATGTACCGATCGTGAAGGGTGCTGTCATCTCGAAGTGCAGCTGTGCTGGTTGATGGATCCGAAAGCAGGAAGGAGAGGGTCAGCGGGGGAGATTTGGTGGGAGAGAGGAGAGTCAGGAGTGAGGTGGAGAGAACATGCCTGCTGGCTTCCTGTCTGGACACATTACACTGTCACATCCTGATACCGCACTTCTTAGTCCCTCCTGTCAGCCTAGGTGGTTATCATCATGCTTTTTCCTACATCTCTGTATTTTTAGACATACACTGTCACTGTGGACTGGAATTGCACCTTTATATTTCCAGGGGTCATTGTGAGGAAGCAGCATATTTTCTACTTGTTGCACAATCCCTGATGCAGGGCAGGATAAAAGTGCACATCGCCCTTTATAGGGGGAAAAGAAGCTATTTTTGTTGATTTCACATCTATTTTATTTTGTTGTATTTTTTATATAGAGTAAGCAATGATGTTCTATTCTTTCCCCTGAGATTTACTGTGATTACAGTTGATGAGATGGTCATGGATAGATGATTAAGTTGATGTTTCTATATTTCCGCTGCAGCCTTTGTAGGTGGGACTGAGTCAGTAGCTATATTTTGTAGTTTCCAAATGGAACACACTTGATCTTCTGAGTACTTTACACACCTGAGTTTCAGAATAGCGTCATTTTTATACAGTCAGTCTAAAAATTATCCTGAAGATTTGGAGTTTTTGACTCCAAAACTTCAATTTCTATTGGGTTGGAGATGCTAAAATGCTAAATTGTAGTGAATTTAAGTGTCCACTTTTACCAATAAAAGGAATAAATATTTCTTTACTGACTCGAGGATAAATTATGAATTATGTTTCAGATCTCAGTATCAGCAATCTTTCTCAAAATAAGCCAAGAAATGTTATTAAAATATGAAGAAAGAATAATTTCTCTTATGACTAATCAGGAATGTTTAATGAAATGGGTTTTGTGTTACTGGTCAACTGTTTTATATTATTTATCTAATAAAATAGTGGTTATTATTAATAAGTTGATTATTTGTTTGCTGGTTATTTAGAACTACTGCAAAGTCTATCTAATGTAATGCATGATGGGGCGTTTTAATAGTCATGGAAGAATTGCACATGTTTTTCATAATCAGCTCCTTTATAACTTTTCAATACTTCTTTAAAATTTGACTCACTTTAAAGGGTTTCTGTCAAAAACGTGTTCCTTACTTGTCATGCGCTGCGTGTTTCTTACTTTGCAGAATAACTCAACAGCAGGGTGATGTGTACTAAGCCGACGTGTGACAATGTTCACCATAATGGATGCTGACACTGCAATGCTGGGATCTGAACCTAGATGCCATCCATCTATCAAAACTGAATTGCTACAAGCGTCAAGAACTGTTTGGTGTTGAAAATAAGATTTCTGTCTACAGAATACAAAAGTAAGGTGATGCTGATTTTCATGTAGTGTTTTTATTATTTTTATTCTTTTTTGGGGGAAAAAATAAAAAAATGAAGCAGCAGCTGCTCTGCTGCATAAATGCTAAACAACACAAGAGAACTGCTGGTTAAAGTAGTTGCCAGAGTCTTTTGCTGTTTTATTAATATTTTATTTTAAGGGTTTGAATGGGGCTCTGGGTGACTTTGCCCCTTTGGCAACTTATTCCCTCATTACATGCTTACACATTGTCGTTTTATCTCAACCTACTTCTATTTCCCACCAGTAAATAGACCATTTTGCCCCAAATACCTAATTGTTGCACATTAATTACCTCTTGATGCAGAATTTTGATGGATTTCAGTGGCTATTCATTCTGTTTGTACTCTGTTTCTTTACAAGCACAAGCTGAAATGTGTTTCATTAGGCTTTTATCTGACCGGACCAACATAAATTTATGCATTATTTGTGAATTGGAAGGAAATCTTACGTGGTACTAATTTCATTTTGGTATAGATTTATACATATTCCTCTTGTATCACTACTTTGTGTACCTATCTTTTGCTGCAGTTACATCTGCAGATCTTGTAAGGTATGTCGCCACTGACTTGCAAACCTTGAGACTGAAAGTTTACTTATTTGTTGTTGCGAAAGCTCAAGCTGTGTCTAATTGGAAGGAAAGTATTTTTGTGGTATAAACAAGGCCTTCATACATTTAGTTGTATGTTTAAGGTTGACGTTCTGCTGAAAGATGAACCTATCCAGGTCTGTTCTGCATTTAGTTCCTCCCATCACCAAATCAGTCAGCTTCTTTATCCCTTCTGGAGAAAAACATCCCTGCATCATGATCATCCTAATTAGAAACGTTGAAGTTTTAATGGAATAAAGACACTACAATAAAAATGCACAGATTCCACAATTATTTTCATGTGATCATACAACTAACTTTAATAAATTAGAATCATTTGTCAGATTAAAAGTACTTTCTGAAGTAGCTGTAAGTGGAAAATCAGTCATGTTTATGACGCCTTTCACTTGGTGATAAAGTTTAAAATAAATTAGCTTTTCAATAATTTTCTAATTTATTGAATCGGTCTGTACATGGTGTTCTATAACTTATTTCCATTGATCGTGGTTCTGAGGCTGCTTTTTCTTGTAAAATATGACAGATTATTTGTGATTGCATTTAAGAGCCAGTGTGGCATTTATAAAAAGAAAATGTCAAATGGTGACATGCTGGAGTCGGGTCACAGGGTTCTGTCTCTTTCTGTGGGTTTGTCTGGCTCAGGCTGGTTCTGATAAATATCGATTCCCCCGCACTATCTCACCTCATACATTCAGGAAAACAAAGCGTGTTTGCTCTTTTTCGGTTGTGGCCATTAATAGATTCTCTACCTCATCCCCTAGGATGTTAATTAATAAAGCTACATAATTGGATTTTCAGGTTTATTTCCTTTTGTAAGCTTCATTTATAGTAAAATATAATAGTCTGAGTTTGAAACATATATATGTTCTTTTTACTTTGACTTTGTGACTCCGCCAACCTTTTAGATTTCCTTAGTTTCAGACGGGAAGTGATATTAATGGGAAGTAAAAAATGTAAATAAAGGAGCAATGGCAGAGCGACGCGGTTGTTTTACTGTTGGTAATTAATATGTTAAGCAGCAAGTACAAGAGGGTGACTAACAGCACTAAGACTTTCCTCATGGCTCTGATTGGTTGTTTCTGACTGGGAGTGGTACATTTATGTGGGTCACAGTAGTAGCTCAGGGAGGAAGTGGAGGATTATTTATCTTGTACTTTACTGTCATGACAAACGGGTCTCTAAATTTTTAGAGGCAAACAACTAAAAACATTGAAATTTTCCTTTTTTGGAGTCTACAAAATGATTTACTCTCTCTGATATTAGCTGACTGTTCTGTTTTGTGTCCACATAGACTGAGTGACGAGCCTACTGTCCAGTCGCCACCATGATTGCCACCGGTGGGCTGCTGCGCATGAACAGGAGGCAGGATTCCCTCCGCTCCAAAAACCGAGCCGAAAATAAGCGGAAACGAAAATCCAAGAAGAAGAAGAAGAACGATGTGGTGGTGGTGAAAGGAAAGCTCAATCTCTGCTCGCCGGCTGGTTTGGTGGCTGCCGTTGGCGTTGTAATCCTCATGGTTGGGATCTCCATGGCTGTTCTGGGTTACTGGCCCAGTCAGAGTCAGCAGGAGTACCAGGAGCGCCGCAGAAACGGTGCCTTTCGCAACAGCAAGATGAGCTACTCCAGAAGCACACCATCTAACTCGACCCATAACAAGCATTCCTCAAGGCAGACCAATGTGTCAAACCAGAGCCATTCCAACAGCAGCAACCCCGACCCCGCTCCTCACTGTGGCATCCTCTGTGACTTCCTGGATAATTACCTTTACTCAGACAACCTGAAAGTTTTTGGACCGCTGGTAATGGGGATCGGTATTTTCCTCTTCATCTGTGCCAATGCTGTCCTCCATGAAAACCGAGACAAGAAAACCAAAATCATTAACCTGAGAGATATCTACTCCACGGTAATTGATCTGCATAGCATACGCTCGAAGGAGTACTCACCTCTGAACGGTTTGGTGAACTACACTCAATCCAGAAGCGCCGAGGGTCCGTCTGTGTCATTCCCGGCGAGTGGGGCACTCACACGCAGTTCCTGGCCTTCCACTGGACTCCAATTGAAGGGGGAGTTGGACACCAACGAGATGTTTAGACGCTCCTCACTGGCCAGCAGGCCACGGAGTTTTTCCAGAGATGTGCAGAGCTTTACGGACACCGTCTACAGCATCTACAAAGACTACAGCAATAGTAGCGAGCAGGCCCCGCAGCCTCGGCAGTGGGAGACAACCTCTATCGTCACGTCCTCTGTGAACGCTTTCACGCTGCCAGTGATCAAACTCAATAACTGCGAGGTGGAGGAGGCAGAGGGGCGCTCGGAGGAAGAGGTTATTATCGAGGCTGCGGCCGAGAACATTAAGGAGGAAGGGCATGGCAGCAGCAACAGTCATTGTGTTGAGATGGATGCAGCAGCGGCGACTGAGCCCCCGCCTCTTCATCAGAGCCAGGAGGACATGAGCACAGAGACAGGTAATCAACAGGGGGCGCCGCAGTCTCAACCTCATCCACATTGGACCCAGCTGTTTCCTCTGCAGCCTGTTTCCACGGCAATGGGCTCAAATATGTCGCTGAACTCCTTGGCGGATCAGCCGAGGCTCGCCCGGCGCTGCAGCCTGTCTGTGTCTGGGGGACGTCAAAGTGACAGAGTGAGGCGTTTCAGCTGCCCTCGACTGGAGCGCTCAAACAGCAAGGGCTACATCAAACTGACTGACCTCGGGGGCGAGTCCTTCGACGCCTCCGACACGCACACAACTTCTTCGGTGGATCGGGCAGCAGAAATAGATGCAACACCGGCAAAAGAGGAAGGAGCTCAGGGAGGGAACGATTCAGTGACACCCAACACTTCAGCGACAGAACCCTAGGTGTTTCCTTTTCAGCTTACGAGCCTCCCTAATGTCTCTATGGTGTTGTTCTTTGATTTGTACTTTGTTCTGCAGTCAGTAATGAATATGTGATGGCTACAGAGGAAATGGAAATGAAAAAAGAAATACTTAACTGATAAGGACTATTGAAACACAGCCATGAACACAGGGGGCAACACTCTTTATTAAAGGTGACCTATTATGCTTCCTCGAACAGGTAGGATAGGTCCATGGGCTATTCTACATTTTTGCACAAAATCCTTCTTAGATACTAAGGTTTTAGTCTGCTCAGTTCACACTATTTTTTATCTTTTTCAGAATGAGCTGTTTTAGGGACTCTTGTCACTTTAAATCCAAAATAGCCCTTCCCAAGCTCAACTTTACACTTGCATGTGAAAATGGCTGCAAACAGATATATAATTATACAACCATCTTTGAACATTATACAAACATATTTTCTGGATGGCAAGTCAAGAACAAAACACTTGTCTTTTCCAGCAAATGCAACTGTAAAACCTGCTGACCAGGAGTTCCGGGTTGCTAGGTAACGGGGCTGAGCTCTGCTGGGGTTGCTAGGTAACCACGCAGTATCCATTTGATTCAGAAGCCTTTGGGAACAACTAATTTTCCAGTCAACAAAAAACATTAGCTTATTGCCAAAAAAAACAGCTGGGTGGTTTTTTGTGCATGAGCTCTTTTTAGAATTAACTGAGACCCAAATGGAAGTACAAAAACATGCAAAATGTGAATTTTGCATAATAGGTCCTCTTTAAAACTACATCCACTCCTCAATGTTCAAATTAAACTTTTCTATTTTTTCAATGTAGCAAGAGCAATATTAAAGACTTTAAAGGAGCTTTAGTAAAGCTTTGTAAAAATAATATGACAGAGTGAAAAAGTGAAGAAAATTCTCTTTGAAGAGTCATTTAGGGCCGACATCGTAGCTTGTAAGATTACCAAATCTGTCTCTGATAACTGCTGTCCAACATGTTGTATTGTAGCATCAACATGTGCCACAGAAAACTGAAATAGTCTAGGTTTGTTCCTCTGCATTGTTCTGTGAATTACACGTGAATTGGTGAATTGAACTAAATCTCAGGTAGACGTTTGGTTTAGCGTTGAGACCTTCATGACAAGGTCTTCCCTTTGTGCACACTTGTTTACATGAAACATACTTGGTTGAATAAATCTGACTGTAACACCTCTGTTGGGTCCTTGTATGATATTGGAGCGAATACAACAGGTTCTTTGGTCTAATTCATTTAAGTTTTAGCATGATTTTATGAAAGTGCGATCATATGGAAGAGATCATATTTCAGCCATTTAAACCACCTAAAAATGTTGCTACTAGTTTGGACAAATGCCAAAAAATTTGATTTTTACTCTGTCACATTTGTATGTATGAGACAGATCTCTCAGTTAGTGCTGCTACGCTAACTCATGATAATATGCTAACTGTACAGAATAAGTAGATTTGCACCTTTATAGTTTTGTAAAGTACAGCTATTACTTGTTTTGTAGTTCCTTGTACTGATGTTGCTATGCTAACTTATCTTGAGAGAATCACAAAGCTATGAAAAGTGTCATATCTCATGTGTAGTAAACATAGTAACAAAAGTTAGCCTCTTCCTATGCTAACTACACAGATTTTCATACATTTTCATTTGTGGTTTTCACAACACATTGCTACTCCAAATATGTTGGTATGCTAACTGTTCTGTAGGCTACATGCTAAAATATGCTATTGCTAAGTCCACCTGGAGTCCCTTTAAATAAGCAACCTTTTGTTACTACAGGTGAGTTACACCTCCTACCATTTATTTACCAAAAACATACATAATAAATTTTATATTTACTGTTGTTTAGATATAGTAGCCTGGTTTTGGGATTAGTTACATAACTGGAACTTGTGGTCAGTTGGCAACAGGCTTTTTAAAATGTAAAAGTCGTATAAATAGAGCTGATCATCAAGCACAGTGAAAATACAGTCGTGATAGTACTTTCTGAGTAGAATAAGTAATATGTTTTTGTTGACTTTAGCAGAAACAAAGAGATCAGCAAACTGCTGATTCAGATGTTTGGTAACCAAAGAAAATAAAAATGTCCTAATATATCAGTCGGCCACTGATGGCACTTCGGAGGATGTCTCTGTTCATTCAGCTCTGCTAATTGTTCAGCTGAATTATTTAAGTTGTTAACAAGGCATTTAAAATTAACAAATATTGGCATTTTTCAATTAAGTTATGCAGGGGTTTTTTCTTTTCGATGTCAAATGTTCATAGTAGCATCTTTTTGTTTTTGTGCAATATATATTTCTGTTTGGATTTTTTTGAGAAGACCAAGAAAAGATACCTAGAAAGAAAAATCAGCTACTGTAAGACAGTTTGCTGGCAACAACTTATATCTATAAAAGGAGCATTCCTGAGGGATTGAATCATTTTACAAGTTGAGAAAGGGTTCATATGTTTTCTTTTATATCATTTGTGGTTTTTTGTTTTGAGTCAGATCTGTAGATCTCCACACTGGAGGTCACACAATGCTATTAAAACACTCAGAAAGGCAGAAAATCTCATTGGAAGCTGGGGACTTGGCAAAAACCGTTGCTAAATAGCTGTTATCATTGGGTTATAAACAAATGTAGTGCTGCAGAGGGAAATCAAAGAATGACCGAAGAAGGACATCTGAGATCCATTGTTATTGAAGGTAGTGTTCTGAACTACATCCAGAAATACAAGCAAAATTGAACCAAGGAAACTGAAACATATTTTGGTAAATAATAAACCCTCTGAGATGGTGGCTTTAAATAAAATGAGTGGACATATTTTTTGACTTATAAAAAAGTGAAGAGTGATTATGGATATGACTCATAAAATATCACATAGAAACATCTATTAGAGTACAATTTGAGCAAATTAAGCCACCATTCAGATTAAGAGTATTAGTTCTGAAAATAAACAAAAGTACCTAAACTTTTTCATATAATAACCTTTCTAAAATAATGGCCTAAGTTATGTTTTGCCAAAAGTGGTTTTTTTTTCTTTTTTGCTTATTTAATTTTTTCAACTTTATTGTATTTTATTGGGATTTTGATGTGATGGACCAACATAAAATCATACATAATTGTGAAGAGGTTAAAAAAATGTTAGATTGTTTCCCAGATTTTCCAACAAATAAATCTAAATTGCAGGCAAGGGGAGCATTAATCAGAAGAAAGCTGTAAACATAAATGTTTCCAGATTTTTACAGACAAGGCGAATGAGTGAAAAATTGAACTTCTTGATACACATGCAAAAAACGCTCTACATGAAAACTGAAAATAATTACAAAAATCTTTATTTTATTTGATCTTTCCAGAAAAATGACAGCTTGGTATCTAACCTAGAAATGTAAAATACATAGTTTGAAGATATTAAACATTAAATTACTTATGAAAGTAATTGATTTCCTTCTGTTGAAAATATTCTATGCAGATTTTGCATTAAAACATTCAAAGAACTGCTAAACAATGATTTCTTATTGCCTTTAATCTAAAAAATTAAAGGCAAGAGAATTTAACACATTTACAAGGCACCAGCTTTATAGCTCCTTTCCAAAAGTTTTGCAAAAATACAGCTAATAGTAAATGACAAAATATTCTTCAAATTAAAGAATGGTTTCTGCTATCTGGTTCGAATTTCACTCATTTTGACAATAAATTCTGCTTATCTATGTCTATGAAATAACTGTTACGGTGATGTAAACAGAACATAAATTGAGGCTAAGTGAGATAAATATTCACAGAAAACTTTCAAATATTTATCTTTAAGCTTATTTTAGTTTCCAAGCTTAAAGTGTGTCTCCAGCTTGATGCGGCCCCCTAGTGGTCATCTGACATTCGGCTCTACATCAAGCACAAGGCTGCTGCTGCCGGCCGCCAGCAGGGGGCACTGCGCGGAACATGACGTAAGAGTCCGTTGCTAACGTGGGTGTTTACAAGGTCCGGTGTTTCAAGCGCGAGGGGCGGGGTTAACTTGCTCCTTCTTTGGGGGAGGTTTACCAAAACTGAGCACTTACAGGTGTCCGGTCCTTTGCACCCGGACTCGGTCGAACCTTACACCGGGATTCCCGTTCCCTCCGGTCAGTGACGCCGCTGTGTGACAGCTGCTTGTTTAGGATCGGGGGTTTTTCGCTTTTTGCCCCTCTCAAGACTCAGGTAAAGTGTTGAGTTCCGAGTTTCAGTTTCGCATAAACGGTTAAGACAGCAATGTGGATCATAGTTATTAACTTGTGGATTCGTGTATGTCCTCCCGCTGCAAACCACCTGGCTTTTCCCACGCACCGTGACGGGGCTGCTGTTTTCCTGGTGGCACGGAATGTGAAACGGTGAGAGCAAGTGTTCATTCACAAATGTTTCACGCAAAACGTCACGCAATCCAGACATCAGTTAAAAACACGTTAATGTCGCTTGTCAGTCAACTCTAAGCATGTGTGAGGTAACCGTCACTTTTTATCTACAAAAAGTGATCACTTCTTATTTAGCATTTAATGACTCTAGATATATAAAAAATAGCATTTGTTGTGGGAGCAATGTGAATCTGAAGAAGGTTACTTAATTGCTAATTAAAAGTTTAAAATATGCTGACTGTGATACAAAAAAAACAAGCAAATCCCTGGACTATTAAAGTCCATGACACGTTGCAGGCTCCTTAAAAGTGCTGATTGTCATGTCCATTCGCCTTTATCAGCTGTTTTCTTCTCTAAGGAGATTTCTTAACCCTCTTCTTTTTATAACTGCTGAGAAAGCACTTAACCTTGGCTTCATTGATACGTACACACTGTCACCTGATTTAAATAAAAATCTGTGCTGGGCACATGCAGGCAGTTCGGAAATGGGAAGTTGTCACAGCATGGGTTTCCTTTTTGAAGTTGACTAAGAATAGAAATGTAAATGGATCAGAGAAGGGAAGGTTCTTCATTTTGAAGGCCAGACCTTTTTAGAAAATCAGTCTAACTCCCTTTGCGTGTGCTCGGTCGCAGTGTGGCCATTTCTTTTCCGTTATTCTTACAAACAAATTCGAATGAATACAAAATGCAGTTTTCAAATAATAATCTCAGTTATCAAATAAAAACAACTGTCCCTCTGTGAGAAAGTAACCACCCTTTAATTATAGGACCTGTCTGACAACAGGAAGTAGACTAAAAGGCCAATTTCAAGCCACAGTCACACTGGAGAAGTTTAGGAAGCAATTTTAATGGCTTTGGGACCCCAATGATTTTAAATTGTCTGTTTATGTTCAAAAAATGCCCCTTTGGGATGGTATCAAGCAATTCTCAAAGAAGAGTGGGTGAAAATTTATTGTTATGTAGAAGACTCTTCCAGTTACGCCTAACAAGAAGGTCAGTTCTTGGGCCTGGATAGTTTTGTTCCTCCCCAAAACAAATAAAATCATCATTTTAAAACATATTTTATTTCATTTCTGTTTAAAATAAATATTTTGAAACATTAGTGTGACAAAACCAGAGGAAAAGTGGGCAAATTTGTTCTCTAGCACCGTACTCTGGAAAGTATCTTTACTATCCTCTTTCAAAGAGTCTGAAGTTTCAGGCCGCATGTTTGTTTCTCAGTCAAAAACATTTTCACCAGGTCAACAAGGTTGAATCACGATAGAGAATGTGGAGAATTGGGGAGATAAAACTGGGCCAAAGTCCGTGAGACTTGAAAAGTTGTCTGGTTGGTGGCAGCATGTGCAGTCTTGCCTGTTTGCATGGACCACTGGTAGAAAACGGGTGGCAATTGTAGTCTTTGAGGAAATGGTGCATGTAAAATCAGCTCCTTGTATGCTAGATTGTAGATAGATATATGCAAAGAACCCTGGACCAGCTTCCAAAGTCCAATAAATGTACCAATGAGTCCACATGTGACCAGGACAGACATTTGTCCTGAGGTTGCACAGAAATAATAAATGTAATCTCTTCTGCTCGTTGTGCTAATATCAGTTAAAAAATTCATAGCTGCAGATAACTGTCTGACATCTTGGCTGTACCATAAACAAGACACATGTTTGTTCCATCTGGCTTATCAGGAGAATGTCTCGTCCTCAGTTCATGTCTCACTTGATTCATTTCGAGATGTTTTGTTCAACCTTGAATTGGTAACTATAGATTGTGAATTACTGTGCAGAGTTAATGTGCAAAAATGTTCCTTATGGAGGTTTCCTGTGAGGGAGAGGAATGTTTGCTGGGTTAGATCATTTTTTTTGTTTTTTACAGTTTGCATTAAGTCTTGGCTCAGATTTAGGTCTAGACTTTGACTGGGCCATTCAAACCCATACATGCCTAGATCTAAATGATTCTATTGGTCCTCTGGTTGGATATTGTATGTCATTAAAGCATACTATTGTATAATATGGTAAAAGTTTCTTGTCCCTCATTGTATGGGCCTTAATATGGCCCTAATACTTCATTGTAGATTGTTGCTTTCTGAAAACAAAAAGTTACAAAATGTTGTCTTTTCTGCATATAGTCAGAGTTAAACTTCTAGTAATGCTGCTCTGCATATTAAAACTGAAAATATGCAATTTTTTAAGGTTATTCCTTGGCTGTAAATTATGTCATTTTTGCTTTTTTAACGTGAAAAATGTTGCGGGTAATCATGTTTCTGGTCCTGGTTTTTCCAAGCTGGGCCAATGCAACACAGGAAGGTTGTAATTATGGTTGAGCAGCCGGGAATTCCCAAATTCAGACTGAAAGTGGAATGAAGCATATATCTATTGGACCAACCAGGTAATGAAAAACATCGCAGTGTGGGCAGTTAAAGGCATAGGTCTGCTGGAGATTGACCTTTTAACTCCTTTAATATTCTGTTAAACTGAAACATGATTGGATGTTTTACTTTGGGTAAGAAGATTTGCACTTCATACAAGGAAAATAAGTGTTCATTGCAAGAAAGATTCGTCCACTTATTTCTTAATATCTGCCTTGGAAATTGATGTAATTGCTGCACCTTCAGGAAAGTTCCAGATCAATGGATCAGACATTTTCCAGGAAAAGAGGCTCCTATTGCTGCTGCTGCTGCTCTTTAGGGGTGTGACTTACAGGACTGATTCACTAAATGCTGCCTGCAGAAAGCAAAGCATGCCAAATATAATCCAATTAGATTGAATCAAATGCATGTAGATGCATACTGACCTTTTTAAATCCTGCTTAAATATCATTATGTTGAGAGAAATTCTCCTTTCTGGCATCTTGAATGTCAAAAGGCTTGTCTTTGATGCTTTAAATGTGGCATCTTTTCATTTTATTTTTGGATAAATAAGGAAAGAAGTGGCCACACTTTTAATTCAGTTTCATTCAATTAAAAACAGAGACTGGAAAAGTCTGAGATGTCAGATATATTGTATAAATAGTGTATCCTTCCATTCCTCCTTCCCCCTCTCCTTTCTTGTTTTTATTTTTTCTCTCCATCCTTCCTCTTCATTTTGTTTCTTGTCTTTCCTTTTACTCTCCATGTTTTTCTTTCCCTTTTTTCGTCCGTCTGTCCTTATTTCTTTCTTTCTGTATTTCTTCACTTTATATCCTTCATGTTTCCTTTTTACTTCCCTTGTATCCTTTCTTTTCTTCCTCAGGTCCTTTGTTCCATCCTTCATTCTTTCTTTTTATTTTCTTCTTTTTTTATCCATTTATTCCAACTCTCTTCTTTCTGTCCTTTCTTCTACTCTTCCTTCCCTCATTTCATTTCTTCTTTTCCTGCCTCCTTTTTCTGTCATTAATTTCTTTCCTTTGCTCCTTTTTCTCTTCCTTCAGTGCCTTCCTTTCTTTCTTTCTTTCTTTCCTTCTTCCTTTCTTGTTTCCTTCCTTCATTTCTTTCTGTACTTCCTTCACTCTTTCATTTATTTCTTCAGTCCTTCCTTTTTTCTCATTCCTTCTTCCTATCTTTGTCCTTCCTGTCTTTTCTTCTTTTCTTCTCTTACTCCATCCTTTCCTTCTTTGTTCCATAATTTCCTTTCTAACTTTTTCTTCCTCCCTCATTCCATCCTTCCTGTTATCCCTCCCTTCTTTATTTCTTTCATCCTACATTTTTGCCTTTCCTTCCTCCGTTCCTTTCCTTCTTTCCTTTCGTCTTCCTTTACTTTCTGTTCTTCCTTTCTTTTTTCCATCTTTCCTTCCTTCCTTCCTTCCTTCATTCCTTCCTAACATTCGTTCCTTCGGTTTCTTCCTTCCCTTCTTTCCTTCCTCCAGTCCTTTATTTCCCCTTACCTTTTTATTTCTTTCTTTGTCTTCCCTTCCCTTCTTTATTCATTCCTTCCTGGTATCCCACCTGTTTTTATTTCTATCCTTTCCCGTCTCCTTGCTTCCTCTGATGTTTCAATAAATTTTATATTTTTTCTGCACACTAAATGAAGCCGCCCGGCTCTGGTCATTGTCTCTGGTCATTGTCTCCGGTTCCTGTTGTCTCGAGTCATAGACGCGGATAACATCTATGACTCAATCTCGCTGAGTGAACTGATAAGCTTGTTGGAAGGATTCTTATCTCCCACCGTTGTTAGATCACTTGAAAGCGGCGCTGATCCGATTCATCCCAATAGAGCTGCAGCTGTAAAGCGACAGTGAGTGAGAGCATCTTGACACGTGGCGATTAAAGACAAGAGGCGAAGCTTAATTTCCGTCCTCAGATGGGATGTTGTGCAGCAATTGTTGAATAATTCAGATTTTCCCTCACTTCCTGTTGGTTTGATGATAATGTTTGATCAGTATTTAAAATACCAAATTTTTAAATTCTTTTTTACTCTTCCTTGAGTAATTTTTTGCTACTTTTTACCTTTACTTGAGTAAAAATATGTTGAAGTAGTGCTACTCTTAGTTGAGATTCAACCCCATTCACACAAACATCAGAAAACATCTTCATGTAACCTTTTATTTTTTCTGTTTAAATCACATTTTTACACATTTTACGTTGGTTAATGATTAATTGATTACTAAATCAGTTGATTATTTCAATAGTCGATTAATCTGATTAATCATGATCAATTCGATTAATTGTTTCAACCCTAAAAGCTTGTGCTGATGCTTCTAGAAATTTTCTCCCTTTCCATTTTATTGTAAATTAGAAAATAATGACCTTTGAACTTTCCAAAGGTTACAAATGCACAGCATATTTCTGATTGCTCCTGATAAGATATGCCTCCTATCTGTTGAACGTGAGCAGGGAGTGTCTGTAACTAATCTGAATTCATCTGCAGCTCTGAATGTGACCTTCGCTTTGGGCAAAAGGGTAGAAATGCTGGAACGAGTCGCCTAATGTGAGGTTTGATTGGATGACGGTGTTGTCGAGGTTGGGGGTTGATTTGGGAGCTTTGGCCCAGTTAGAGACACTGAAATAAGGCTCTAATTTCTCCTGCATGTGGGCTGATCCGCAGCCTTTTGTAAGCTGGACGGTGGGGGATAATGGTCTTTTACTGGGAACTGAAGCCAGAAGACTTCAAGATAGGATTTAGCAGCAAAACAAATCAGTCTTAACTATTTGACTGATTTAAATAGTCAAATACTTAGTTAGAACTGATTTGTTTTGATTTAGCAGCAAAACAAATCAGTCCTAACTATTAGTGTTGCATTCACAGCTTGAAAACGGACCTAGCAACTGTAAATGCATTGACATTTTCCTTTAAGGCTGTAGCTCTGTGTGTGAGAGCCGTCTAGTATTATTTTGTGTTGGGATTTAATTGAATATACAGTTGGAATAACCCTCACAAAGTCTTCAGGGACGAGCAGGAAATGCTGGCCTGCATATTTCTGTTCCTCAAAATTAGATCATATGGGTTATTTGTTTGACACTGTCAGAAACACGCTTCCATATAATTATGTTTTGACCAGGTGCCAGCTGAAGGCTAATGTCCGCTGCTGTGGAAATTAGATTACCCTAATGAGGTTCATAAGGTTACCCATCGTTGCTCATTTCCACAAGTTTACAGAAACTAAAGAGTAAAAATGTCTTTCTCAGCCAAATACCTCGTATATCTAACAAATTATAATTGATTTATCTGCTGAGTATGTTTGTTTAATAAATCTTTAACCAGGGCACCATGTACATTTCTTTGGAAAATACAAGATTTCAAAACCTTTGGGGTAAGCGTTGCATGGTACAGATGACTTCTGCCTTTTGTACGCAGCAGAAAAAAGTGAAGACATAAGCAACCGCATAAGCTAAGAAGAGTCCAGAGATCACATGCTGTCTGTCTCGTGTGGAATTAACCATTCTGCTGACCAAGCTCTGTCCTGCAAGCCGGGACGTGTCATAAACGTCCACGCACACTTATCTCAGAGAGAGACGTCCAACAGAAAGAAGACACAATCTCAGAGTAGAAATATAGCCCAGCACGTTGCAAACATTTCTCTTTGGCTATCAGCTATCTGTCCAGTCATCAGCCTAATTAAAGTTTCATTAGATGATTTATCACCTTGCAAGAATTTACTTTAGCAAGATATTTGGGAGTGAAAGTTGCATTAGCAAAAAAAATAAGCTACCTGAAAGGTGTGCGATTCTTATTATAAGAAAATAAAACATAAAATTTGCAATTGTAAACCCTGGCATTTGTTTTAGTTTTAGATTGGCACTAGCAGTCTCTTTGATTTCCTTCTTCTTGCTTCAGATGAGAAGGAAATGCTTTTCAACTAAATCTGTGATAGAAATACTCATAGATGTTCTTGCAAACAGTTTCAATCAAATCAAGATATTAAAATTTTATTTGTATTGTGAGGTGACTCTGTCAATGAGCTAAAGCATATTGACATTTAAATATGTTTTTTAGGGTTAAGACATTAACATTAATTAATAACAGAAAATAAAGTGAAGGCATTTAATTAGAGTGGAACGCTACAAACTGATATGTAATCAGAACTTGTGATTAAATGAGAAGATTTGAGATGTCCAGCTTCAAGTCAACGCAGCGCATAACCATCTGAGGGCTTCTTCTCTTTATCATCTGTTTGGCTGTGGTGATTAATACAAGAATAATGTAACAGACCTGGATAGCACAAGTAATTAGAACTATGCTAGAGAGTAAAGCAAACCAATGATAACAACATTTAGCATCTAAAGCCACAGGATATCAGAGACACCCTGATAATGTGAGGGGAAATAAAACAGGTGAATATAACAGCACATTTTAAATCCAAAAGGTTTTATTTTATATATATATATATATATATATATATATATATATATATTTATATATATATATATATATATATATATATATATATATATATATATATATATATATATATATATATATATATATATATATATATATATATATACTGCATTGAATCTGCATGAAACTGCTGGTTTACTTTCTCTAAGAAATTTTAAATTTAACTACATCAAACTCTGTATGGTTGGATGATAGGACAACGTTCTAGCTTACACAAAATCTAAATATAAATTATTGTTATCATCATAAAACAAAAAGAAATATTGATTTTTTTCTTCTTTTTTTTATTTAAATAATAAAACCCCCCAATATTTAAGGACTTGTAATTGGGTCCTTAAATACTGCTTCCTTAATTAAGTGTAATAATTTAGTGCAAAATAGTTTTAGTTTTTACTAACTTTAGCGTACTTTTAAAATATATTCATTATTATTGCTCACACAAAACATGTGAGAAGGACGTTTATATCATGTTTAAAACACACATTAAATTATTAATGCTTTCAGTTCGGTTGACAGCTTTTATTTCTGAGGTAGAGAGCAAGCATGGCTGGATATAATTAACATTTAATAAATTAAATTAATTTGTTAGTCATGATAAATTTGCTGCTGTTAGTTATGGCTGACTCACAGTTCATGGAGACTCGTATGTTGGCAAATAGAAACATCAGGGTTTTTGAAAACTGATCATTGAGTTACAGGCATCTTATATCACCCTGTTTTTGGCTGCACTTGGTGTAATGTTTCATTTGTAATGCAGTACCTAACGTCTGTTTTTATGTTGCTGTTTTTAATTTAAGCTCATATGACAACGAGAAATGTTCTGCTTCAAGATTTTGAACCAACGTTATCTTCTCCAAGGCTGTTTTTTCAGTGTTTCTGTCTCATAAAGTTAAAGTAACTTTGATAAACTAAAACATTTCTGACCAAACGGGTAGATAAATTTTTTTTCCTCAATTGAAAAAGAAAACAATTTTTTTTTTAAGATTTCTGATTCTGCTTTCGTCAGATGTTGCAAATGTCATGAAATTTAAAGAGAAAGGCCAGTGAAGTGGGTTTTGTTGCTCAGAGGCTCAAAACGTCTTGGGAGTAAATCAAATGTAGGAAGATGAAACTGAGATTGAAGGTGAGGCAAGCGAATTTAATCTGTCTGATTAAATTAGGTTGATGGTGTATGTTACCTGAACGCTTGCAGACTTCATCCTACACAAGTATTGGCACCCCTTTTTAAACTCATGTTCTGTTTCTTTGCGTAAAGCTTCTAGTTTCGTCTGGTTTAAAGCACAGTGTGGGTTTGCAAGTCAATTTGCATGCTGGATTTCATTTTGGGGTATCATGACAAAGGGGACAGAAAACAAACACGCATCAAGATAATAAATTTTTTATTAGTAAAAGAAATTTTGAAGATCTTGTATTTCTTTATATTACAGTTTCCCACTATTTTGTGTTGGCTTACAGCATAAAAGTTCGATATAATATATCTTGTGGTAATTGTGTTAAATCACAAGGCATGAATACTTTTCAAGTGGCTAATAGGTGTATCATATTATATTATAGGATGGAAGCTCAGTCAGTTATTACACAGTCTGGTATCATTTCGACAGCCTCCCACAGGTATCTCCTGTCTGAACAAAAGAAAATTGCACTTATTGTTGAAGCTACAGGAGCTCCAGATATGAAATTCTGCCTTCATAACTGTTTAAGGAGCTAAACTTGGTTTTCGTACATCTATAACTTCTATGTTTTTTCCTCTCTGTACAAACTTTGTTGTTGTGGTTGAGCTGGCTGCTCCAGCCCTGCTACACATAATAAGAGGCTGCAGAATAGTGGCTTCGCTGCATTTGTTATTACACTAAGCCTTTCGGCAAAGCAAACCCGGGTCCCTGTCACTGTTGTAGGAATTTGTATCTGCAGAAGTGAAATATCTTAAGCTTTGCTGATCGTGGCTGGTGGTGTGTCTGCTTAATCTGCAGCGCATGAAAGCAATTAGATGAAGGAGAAGTCAGAAGAGTGAGCGGGCTCCCGCCGTGTGGGGGCGAGGGGCGAGACCCAAAAATCCTCAAAAGAAGCAGCCCACACTCTAATTAAAACTCGCTTCTGTGATTTTACGTCCACACAAACATGGTCATATGAAACAGAGAGCAGCAGATGTTTATTTCCTCCTACAGACATGCTTATGCGTTAACCACCTCCTGTTGTGAGATAAATACGACTAACGGTCCTGGGTCCCTTAACAGTTGTTGTTTTATTTCATATTTGCATAACTTTAGCTATGTTGGTGCAAAAATTTGATCAAGCCATATGCTTGGAGGGTGAATTTTTATGTTTTTGTCTCTCCCTAGCGTTCTAGTGCCACTAACGTGCATTTGAATGCTCTGCTACTACAGTTTATGTACTGTAGATCTACCAATAATTTAGTTGTTAAGCTGGCACTTTAAAGGGTTAAAGTTTAAAAATATATATATTGAATATCTATGTGCGGGCAGGATTAAAAAGTTAATGAAATGATGAAAAATTAGAAAAATCCCATTGACACATATTTTATGTCAAACTTTAAAAGGACGTTTTTGTATTATGAAATAAATAAACCCCCTAAAGTTGGATTTAGCTTAGAGTATTATATTGTATTTAAGCTGCATTCATAAATTCTCAATTTTTAGATTCTTGCAAAAAAAAAAAAAAAAATTTCTTTAAAAAATGCTTCAAGAAAGCAAATCAATGCTCAAGATTTTCTGATTTATGTAAAGTTTAGAAAACAATCTCAGAAAATAACTGAATTGCAACTATGAGGGACTGGAATTTATCAATGTTTTTTGTTAAAAAATGAATTTTAAACAACTATTTAAACATTTGTAATAGGTGATTCTGATTCATGTTTCGTTATGTCTCAAACGCAGTGGACTGAGCTGTTTGAATGGTAACGGATCACATTGGAGAAAACATTTTGTTTCCAGAGAGTCGTATCGACTATTTAATGGAATCAGAACGTCAAGCAAGTGTTTCTGCAGATGGGCCGTTTGGTCTCTTGGTTTTCACAACACAGCAAGAAAGTTTGGGGGTCCAGATCCCAGTTTACATCATTTCCCATTTGGTTCTCTAGTTTCCTTTACCAGTCGAAAAACAGACAAATTAGGGTAACTGGACACCCTAATTACATTACAACAACAAACCTCTGTGTGTTTTTATTGGGATTTTTATGATCAACCAGCACAATTTAAAAAAACAAACAAAAAAAAAACACCAAAAACACCCAGTAGAGTATTAGCACCAAATAGAAAATGATGTTTTTGTAAATAAATATCTGAACAGGGAACATTTGTGTTTAGCCCCCTTAATCTTTATAATCCTAAATACAACCCAGTGCAACCAGTTCCCCTCAGTAGCCACCTAATTAGTAAATGGAGTTCACCTGTGTGTAATTTAATCTTGGTAACAATCCAGCTGTTCTGTGATGGCCTGAGGTTTCGTAGAGAATATTCCAGAACAAACAGCATCATGAAGAACAAGAAGCCCAATAGACAGGGTGTGGAAACAACAAAGTCTGTGGTTACAATGTGAAAACATTGAGAAGAAGGTTCAGCGGTGTGTTTTTCTTTTCTGCTACTTCATAAGCCCCAACTTCAGTGATATAACTGACTTTAGAAATTACCTGCTACATTCCACACATAAATCAGTCTAACCCAATCACATTTCCCTAAATAGACATGACTGGAGCTGTCTTTGTCCACAGAAGCAGCAGGCCCCATGCCATAAATTAGTCTGCTCAGCGTGTCCATAGATAGCAAGAAAAATTAGTAAAATGTATGTTTGTTTTGATTATTTCTTTATTACAACAATGCTTCTTGGCAATAAATTTGTTACCATTGGGAAACCTGTTTATTCCCCCTTAAATGGGGCCACATTTGTGTTTTGTGGGTTGAGCAGCAGAGCCGAGTTTGTGGGTTGAGCCCATGAAAAACTTGCCAGTTCCTATCTGCCAAAACCAAGCAGCTCGTTCTGTTATTAAGTCTTGTTTGGTGCTTTTTATTGGATTGGACGATTGCAGTGTGAAGAAACAAGACATGTAGGCAGTTTAGCAGTACATTAATTTAACAAACATGTGCCTGAAGCTGCTGTTTTACCTATGTGCACATTCGCTCTCGGGATGTAGCATTGTCCGCAGACTTATTTTAAACTGTTCATGTCACAGTAGTAGTGTGTCAAACTTGTTGATATTTAACAGAAGAAGAGTCTATCAAGGAAGTGCATATCTAATACAAAGAAGTATAGAAGTTCTCTACCACAATCCATTTCTTCTGCTAGTGCAGAAATGGATTATTACAACCTAAGCAACCTAATAGTTTCCTTAGGTTGTATTTATCCAGAATGCTCTGCGTGATAATCTACTTCCTGCTTTTAAAGTGATCTCTGGTCCACTTGGTATTCACATATGCATCAGAACTGCACCAGAGTTCACTTCAACCAAAGACGGAGGTTTTTAGGCGACCAGAGTTCGTTTTGTTCAATTCACTCTTTCCCAAGGAAAGTGGACTTTCTAGGCAAATGAATAAAGCAGATTAAACAGGACTGATGTGAATTCGCCCTAACAATGTAGCTTGGCCCTTTTTGCAAAATCTAATCTTGGTATTTATGGATTGAAATTGCTTCTAATTAGTCCCCCTCATGTCATCTCATTGCCTCCACCAAAAGCTGTTTGTTGCTGGAAGGGGGCATTTATGACGTTTCTCAGCCGGCTCAACCCTCAAAAACACTTTCCCTACACATGTGGCACCATTTAATGGAAATTCAGCTGCCAAAAAGGAAAGAGTGTGGGCAAATTGTTGGTGGTGCTGCCAAACATAATGCCCTGGCTGTCCTGATATCCCACAATCCTACTCTGAGCCACACAGAGGAGTGTGATAGGCTGCTGAGGAGGGGAACTGCAGCACAGTTAGCGGCGTTGTCAGGAAACAGAAGCCCACTCTGAATGAATGCAGCTCCCAGAACCAGCTGAACAGGACGCTTCGTCTGGTAACCAACCTCTCTGTTATATTAGCTGTTTTTTTTCTTTCTAAACTCCTTGTTTGGTTTTATGAGACGTTCCCGGTTCGTTATGTCCTTCTAAAAAATGTCCTGTTTCTGGTCACGGCCGCCGCCGCCGCGGACGATGACACATGATACAACATGATGTGGAGTATTTTCACTGTATTCAGACGGGGAAAAGTCGAGTGGTCGCGGCTCTTCTGCTCAGAAAACACGGGCTGTTGATGTTTATACGCCTCAGTTTGGCTGTGTGTGCCAAACAGAGAGGTGACACGGTGCTTTTTAGCTGCTCACAGCGCCTAATATTTTGTTGAAAAAAGTCCGAGGCTGGCTCGGTGAAGTAAGCTAACGTTTTCAAGTTTCGAGACAGACAGTGGGAGGCAAAACGCCGCTTTCCCTGCACCTTTAACCGCGGATTTACGTGTAAATACGGAAGGCAGCTGAGTCGCAATGAGAGGATGTTGGATTTTGACACAGTTAGGGCGATGAAAGTGGTGTATTACTGCCGGTTAAAGCGACGTACTGGGCTGTTTTTGATCTGCAGTGCGGTAGGCGTGGCTACGGCGGCAGGATGATACGGTCTGGATCCTCTTTTAGCATCCCTCCATCCCTGAAGGCTCGGCTGCAAGCAGCAGCTCCCGGCCTCCGCCTGGACAATTCAATTAAAATGCACGGTGACATACTGTTGCAGTAGCAATCTAGGGGGAGAGGAAATACTGTGGGGTTTGTTTGGAGAGGTTTAATGGTTAATTCACTCAGGTTGCGCCGTGCAGACGGCCAACTCAGTTCAAAAATACTTCATTAATCTCAAAGGGAAGTTAAATGTAGATGCGGATGGCTGTGGGCAGGAAAGAACTCCTGTAGCAGTTTGTGTCACAGTGGCTCTGAAGAAGCCTCTGACTGAAGAAAGACATTCTGTTGTAAAAAAAAAAAAAGATGACAGGACAAGCGTGCACTCACTACAACAGATTTATAGAAGCTCTGCAGAGTGTATTAAATACATTGTAACAGTCCAGAGGTTCTTGGTTACAATAACGAAGCACCCTAATCCTCTTTTTTAGTATTAAAACACAAATATGTGACATGCAATATAAATTTACTTCCTTTTGTATTTATATTTTTACAGTAAAAATAGCTAACATGCCTAGTTAATACATTGATTACTAGCAGTGCATTAATCAGGTATTTTGGTAAAATGTTGTAAAGGTAAACATTTTGTTGAAAGAGCAGTTTACCGACGCACACAGCTGAAATAATATGTGCTCCGCAATTTGTATTTAAATTTATGAGAAGCTGTGGCCAAGCCCTTGCATTTTTAGATATTCAGCAAATGATCATGTTGTGGTTTATATTTCCTCACATGGAGCTGGTTTGGCTTGCAGAGCTTTTCTCCTTAGCAAATCTTTATTTTAAAACTGCCTTTTCTACTTTTTAATCTTAAAACACAAAACTAAAACAGTGGAAACCTGTAGGGGTGAGAATACTTTTCACAACCCCACAGAGGATTAATACGAAGGATTATTAGGGCTATGCTAAAAACAAAATGGAAAAAACTAAATTACAAGGATAAACTCGTACGAGAAAAAAAATCACGTTATGAGGAAAAAGTTGTAGTATTACGAGGATAAAGTTGAAATATGTGAATAAAGTTATAATAATTGTATTTTCTTAGGGGGGCCCTAATACTCAGATTTCTTGTTATTTTCTGTTTCTCTTATGAGCTAAACTTTCCCTGAAATGCTTTTTATTCTTCATAACAGCTGACGGTGTTAGCGGTGAGGTCACAGCTGATTTCCAGATTACTCATAGTTAATCTTATGAAATGTGTAAAGCCTTCTGGCGTCTCTCAACTCCTCTGTAAGAAGTTACTGGCTTCTCATCAATGTTTAAATCCACACCTCTAATCTTGCATAGAAACAGACTTTTTTTTTCTTTGTCTAAACATTCGAGCAGCTGGACTGAATGGAGTCGACTGCGATCCTCCACATTCCCTCCGACACGCAGTCGGCTTGAATTGGCTCCCTGTTGAACCCCTAAACGCCTCGGTGCAAAAATCAGCAATGCTAAGAATGTAAACGCAGCAATGTGAGCTGACAGGATTTATGGCCTCCTCAGCAAAAACAGCGCTCTGCTTTGAGTCACCTTCATGTGACCAGACTGCCTTCCCTGAAAATGTGCTCTTAGAAGTGCCACTCCAAGTCTGTTTGGGCACAGCCTCAAATTAACATGTCTGGATTCAGTTAGAGCAAAAATCTGGGGAACAAATACCCAAATAAGCTCTTTTTTTTCAACTTAATTAACTTTTTGGAGACTGTTAGTTTTTGGTGTTTACACACAGCAGCTTTGTCTGGCTGACCGGATTGAACCTGTTGCCAAGTTTAGTTACTTTTCAGATTCTTGCTTGAAACTTGTAGGACAAACATCATCACCAGTGTTGCTCTTTATATATTTATTTATTTATTTATTTATTTTTAAGTGAGAATATTTTGCTCTCCTTCCATTGTATTCTTGCAGCTGTGGAGAAAAGCAGCTGCAGTGTTTATGAGCTGCTTGCAAATGTGCAGCTTTGTCCGTGTCGTGTGTTAAAAGGCCGTTAACTGTGTGGGAAAGCAAACAAGACATTCTGTCTGTGCCAACTTGCTGCACAGCCTTCATGATTCTGGATGTATCTGAAGTCTCATCAGACTTACTCTCGTCAGTCTGGTTAGATGGTAGGTTTTCCTCTGCAGAGCAGCGGCATCCAGTTGTGAGGGTTCACTGTTGATGGTTTGTTTTTCAGTCCCAGTGTCAGACTGGTTTTTACAGCCCGACAGCAGAAATTCAACTGAGCAGCCTAATGAAAGTTTGACTGATTTAAAAACCACCATCCATCTGACTCATTGTGTAGATATTAATCACATGGCTGAATTTATACATTCTAGTTGCCAGTATTCTGCTAATATTGTAAGAAATGCAACATTCTTACATTTTTTAGCTTTTTAAATTCTAAAAGTTAAATGGCTTTTGCTTTGGTGACATTTCTCAACTCAATCTGGGAAGAAACGTGATGGAAATTCAGATTATGACAATAAAAGTTTTATAGCTGCACACTAGTAGGAAAATATGCAACTGGGATGTTGTTGGAAAATATTGTGATGATTTCTCAACTGTGATTAACCGAGATTATCGTCTCATCTTTTCTATCATCACGCTGTTCGTAGTCCACCGCAAAGAGATTCAGCATTTAAGTCACTAAATTCAGCATCTGGTTTGGGAATAAAATGTCTTTTTTAACTATTTTACTGGCATCCACACCATTTGTATTGTGCGGCCAATAAATAATTTAAAAAATTGTTATTCTTGCGTTTAATGAAAATGAGTAATCTTTGCAGTCCTAACTGATTTAAAACAGAATTGGTTTTTTTTGTTGTTGTTGTTTTCAACCCCTGCAAAAGTTTGTAGAGAAACATTTGTATATTCAGATACTTTTCTTATCCCATTTTGTAAAAGTCTAATCCACCCGTCTATCCTTCTGACCGGCTGCTCATCCCTTCATTCATTCATTCATTCATTCATTCATTCATTCATTCATCTAGACTCTGTTTTCTTTTTGCTGGTTCCTTATTTAAAGCCAGGCTACTGCAGGAATGGTTTCCATAAATTCCCAGTGAACTTTTTTTTGACTGTGTGGAGAAAGCCCTGCAGGTTTTTCTGCTGAATCACTTTTCCCTGTGTTTAGCCGTGATTGAGTAATTAATTACCTTTGCTGGTTTTATAGAAAGTTCCCTTTACTGCGCTGAAAACCGGCCTGAGTTGTTTTAAATCTGAGTTTAAATAGGCAGGACTGAACTATAGAGGTGCCTGGAGGTTATTTAAGGTTTCGCTCACGGAGCAGGTCTTAATGCTCGATTCTTGGGCGTACTTGCATTATTATGCTATTAACAATAGTTTACTTTAAAATGTTCTTAAAACAACAATATTATTCTTTGTCGCAATAACGTTTGGGACATTTTATATCGACAGGCCTGTTGCTTGTCTAACTTTTTGAAATGTATCTGCAGGTTTGGGACTATAATCAGTTTTTGATTTTCAATGGAGTTTAATGCAGTGGATCCATTTTTTCCAGAGCTGTATTTATATTTATCAGTAAAGCTAACAAATATTTCAAATTAACCTTGTTTCCAATAAGTGTTGCACTTATTTAAGAAAGAGTTTTGCAGACCTTTGGCTGCTGAACAGTTGTCATATTTGAGCGTCCAGCGCAGCCTGGTGGTTTCCTGTTACAGCAGCCGTTTGGTGTGACAGCTGTCCGTCCTGCAGCCATGCAGACGGGGTCTCAACATGGACTTCAGGCCTGCCCAGGATGGGCCTGAGCGTGTCAAAAAACTACAAGTATTCTCCCCCTCCTGCTGGGGTGGAGGGCTGGATTGGCAGAGACCAGTCCAGCTGTGACTTGGTTGCCTAATGGCGGCCAGCACAGATGGCAGCGCCCATGTTCCTCACATGAACGCATGCGGGTTGACACGCACGCGACGGGCCGCTTTCCAGCAGTATGCAGAACAATCGCAAGTGGAGCTTAAAATGGAGGTTTACATGCATGGACGGCACATTTAGTGTCTGTGTCCAGTTATGTAATGGAGCTTCATTCCGATCAGCCTCCGCCGCAGCGTTAGGAAGGACACTAACATGACGTCCAGCTAATGGCGTGTCAGTGGCGCCAGTCACTGTGAATTTGCTCCTCCTGTTAACGTGGATAAGTCTCATCAGAGGAGTATTATCCACTATCTGCTTCCTCTGGTCCTGCTTCAACAACCAACTTACAATTAGGACACACCGACTCAGGAGAAGTCAGTCAGTTAATGCCAAAAGTCTCCATGCAAGTTGTCAATGTTGGATTTAAGCTGCGGCAGCAGAGTGTAGGGGAAAAGATCAACTGCAATCTTATTGCTTCCAAATGAGTGAATAATGCGCCGGATTCATTTAATCCTATTTGGTCCTATATAAACCTCTGGGGCACAATAAACGGTCAGCAGCAAAGATCTTTAATTAAATCTCCTTAAAGTGTTTACTGCTTTTATTTTGAAGGTGACATCTGTCTCTTCTCTGTTTGCGTTCTTGTAACACCAAAAGGAATGATGCAGATAACGTTTTAATAACCTGAACATCTTGGTGTATTTACCCAGAATGCCTTGCGCTGTACCTGTAGACTTGGTCCACTTGGCGTTCACATAAGAGACCGAGGTTTTTATACGAACGAGAGTGTTTTTTTTTTTTTTTGGTCCGCATCAGAGTTCGATTAGACAATCACGCCTCCCCAAACAAACCAAACCATCCAGAAAAACAAACCAGAGTTCAGTTAAAGCGAACCAAACAGGACCGCTTTAATTCATAAGCTGTAGAAATAGTTGTTCTTCTTTTATAAGTAGAGTTTCCTTTCCACAATTATAAACCGAGTTAATTAGCTGTGAAACTTTCCTGTGTTCTTGAGAAGCTTCAAAACAGCAAAACATTCAGTAAACTTACATGTTAATGTTTTCTCAAGCAAGCATTTACTAGATTTACCTTTGTCTGTACTTAATATTGAACAATCGTCTGTAATCAAAGGCATTAAATTCGTTGTGAATGCAGCTTTTCAGTGCACAATGTATTCGGCGGTCCCATGGCGAGGAGCAACACACTGGACTAGTGTTCATGCTCTTGTGTGGCCCTGTGAAGAGCGCCTGTCACCAGTGACTGAACGTATTCTTCTTCAATTTCTATGGTGCTAAGATGTTCCTCTCACCCCTCCCTTCATAGTTCCCGTTTCTTGCGGGGGTTAATAGATGCAAAGGTCGACTGTCAGCTGGTTTCTACGTGACACGACGAAGCAGAAGCTATGATTGCTAATTTTGACTGAGTTCATCTCAGTGCTGCCTTAAATTTTTATTTTTTTGTTTTTTGAAAGTCGGGGTTGGATTGTGGATCTTTTGGCTCAGTGATTCCTTCGCATTGATTGTTGCCAGGCCTGCTGTCTGGTTCCAGTAATCTTTATAGGGGTTTTATAGCATTAAAGGTTGACAAGAGTCAGATCAGCATGTTGCGTTCACTGACCCTTGGAAATGAAAACTCATACTTCTGGCTTCCCTCAAGACTCAAAATTTATTTCTACTTTCAGTCAATGTTTAATCGCTTGCTGTAGTCATGTTCTTTAACTTCTTGATTCCAAACAATCCTTGTTTTAATTAATTCCTGTGGGATTTAAGGAAGTAGCTCATTAAGGAACATGTCTTTAAAAATAATCCTCCATTACACAACATGAAGTGAGTAAGATGAACCAAATTAATGTGTAGCATAATGAATTCATGGATTGAAGATGGCCAAAATTGATGAGATGTAGTTGCTACTCCTGCATCATTTAAAAAATATTCAGGCCCTTCTGGGTTTTGACGTGTAGGCTGACATTTTCGGGGATCACCTCAATCCAAAGTGTTGTTGACGGCTGGAAGTCAGAGGTCCTCCCAGCCCGAGGGTAAAAACACGTCCCTATAAATAGAGCTGTGGGAGAAACAGGCCAGCAGCAGAATGACAGGCATTTGTACTACCAACCCCAGCATAGATGTGGAGTGTGAAGCAACACACAGGGGTACAGAAACACACCCCTCCCTCGCTCCAGCAGCTTACTGAGATCTGTACTGGCTTCTCGAAAACCAGGATTGAAGGTCTTCTCGCCACATCTGTGCCTGTTGGTGTTTCAGAAAAGAAAAGGTTAAACGATGAAAGACGATACTTCAGATTCCTTTAGGTAAACATTCTGCACAGTAAGGGCTCATAAACAGTGTGTTTAGCATGTTCTTTATTCTTCTCACACGGGAAATAGTGATGATACACAAAGACTAAGTCTATTGTAAACTAATTTTGTAATAATTTCTAAAAATACTGCAAATGCTTTTTGTATGGAACATGTCTGGTTTTAAAACGACCAAAAATAGATGATGCTTTGGAAAAGTCTGGAGTTTTATATTTGGGGTTTTCCGAAGAAAAAAGAGAAGAAACTATTTTAAAATATTTGTATTCCTTGATTTTTATTCACTATTTATTCTCAATAAATGATCTGTTAATTTATGCATCCATTTACCTATCTGTCCGTTCATATGTCCTTTCACAAATTGTCCTTCTGTCCTCTTTTCCTCTCTATCTTCTTATATGATTGAAAGACAAGTCCATCTTTTCATTTTATTTAATTTGCTTTGAAGTAATTAATTTGTATTCATGAGTGAATTAGAGGAGAAGTACTTAATAACTGGTCACAAATCTAAATTGGTGAACGTTCCCTTAATGATCTCTGATCTCGGTGATCCTCAAGTCTTCACAAAACACTTCAAAACATTTGCTTTGATTCACTGTTTTGTGCTTATTCAAAATCAAATAAGGTTTGACATCCATAATATGCTCAAATTGTTATTGTTTTCCAAATATAAAGAGAGTTTTATATGGCAAAGAAATGGTTAATCTGGTATAATCAAGCCTTCTAGTGTACAGGTAAATATATGCATTTAGAGCCAATCTTGTTTACATGAACAAATTAGTTTTTGCCGTTTGCAATTCATAAACTTTGAAATAATTTTAGTTCAGTTTTGTAATGTAAACTGATGTTATATAAACTGCTAGTAGATTAATAGATGGGATAACATACTGAGTTTTAACTTTTAAAAGTCTGACAGGAGACATTTGTCGTGTGTTAGCTTAGAAGGTGCTAGCTAACATCCTAATGCAGCTAAAGGTATTCTATACATTTCTGTTAGCATGCTAGCTACTGCTAGTTAGGATGCTATATCTAACAGTATTTGCTTGCTAGAATACTACAGCTGTTAGCTAGGATATTATTATTTAATTTGTGGCATGTTAGCTAATGACAGTTGACGTAAAAAGAGCATGACTGTATCATGAGCTGTGTTTGACATAGCAGATAGTGTTACCAGGTTATTAGTGGCAATAGAAGGCTAATACCTAAACTTAAGTTAAATGGGATGGGTAATGTTTGCTACTGGTAGCAACATGCTAATACTAGCATTATTACCAATATAGATTCAAGATTCCTAACTGAGTTTAAAGCCTATAGCTCCTGTGTTTTGGCCCTATTTCAGCAAGAAAACCTTTGTGCAAACCAAATGGCAGGCATCATCAAAAAGACACTTTAAAAATGTCTGTCTGGTCTTTTTTTCTGCTGTCAGCCAATATTTAGGCATCCCTGCATTTGCATCAGAGGGAAGCTCATCTGTGCACAGGCCTTTAAAGAGGCACTTTATCATTTCAAAAACTGTTGTCTGACTCAGGGTTTTCTCCTGTCCTCTGCTTTTCCCCTCCACTGCAGTGTGATTTACCATGACAACTGAATCGGGTGCAGACTCTGAGGCCAACCAGCCACAGGCGAAGAAGGAGGCAGAGAAGGAGAAAAGTAAAGCAGCGGCGGACCCTGCCTCGCCCCAGAACCAGCCGGAGCAGCTCCCAGCTGCAGTTGGACACAGCACCCCGGCCAGGAAAGAACAGGTCAGCCTCCTCATGTTCCGCACGTCCTTGGAACGTACTCGGACGTAACATGAAAACACACAAAGCAAAGGTTTAGCCTGGGAATATATCAATAAACAGCTTTCATATTCTAGATAAACCGTGTTAATCCAATTAAATAAAGGAAAAATTTCACAACATGATCACTCCAGAATGAATCGGTTCTTTGTGAGGAAAATGGAAATTGTGGTGACGGCATGATTTCAGAGTCTTCCCCTATTGTTACAACCCGCAAATCTGATGGAGCCAGTTCTCCTTATAGCTGCTGCACCATTCATTTATTTATCGAAGAAATAAACGTGCGATTTGGCTGCAATTTGCAACATTTGGATATTTCTTATTTCTGAACTGGATTCCAACAGGTTGACACAGCGACTCCCTGACTGTGGGAGCAGCGACTAAACGGAGCCACTGAAGTCGAAGCTCAACTTCTTTCAGGGAATGATGGTTTTACACCAAATAATTGTTCTTAAAATGACTGAATACATCTGAATAAGTTAAACCATGTAAGCTTGACTTTATTTTAAGGACGATTCATGATTTTTTATCTTCACAAGAACATTCCCGTCTTCCACAAAAATCCACTGGCCAGGCTGGATTTTAGTTTCAGAAAATGATCTATTTTTAGGAAAAATAATTTCTAATCGCTGTGTGTTTTAAAAGAACTGACTCTTACATTGTGAAAGTATAATATTTAAAAAGTATTATTCTGTGGATTCCCTGCAGGATCTTTAAATGTACTTTAAAAGGTTGAAAACAGGAGCTTAAACATATTCTTTTACCATCTAAGGTTCTGGACACATTATGGATTCCCATTGTAAACTGTCAAATACTACAACGCATTAAGCTTTGACACATCACTATTTTGTAAATCGCATCATTTAGGTGTTAAAAAACAATTAAGTGATGATGGTTATATCCTCTTTTTTTACATTTTCATCTCATAATGAGTCGTGCCACAAACTGGTGAGTTTTTACTAAAATTAGACCTGGTCACACCCATTCATTATATTTGGCTAAATACAGCAAAGTTTGCAGAAGAAAAATTGTATTTAAAAACATTTTATGGACTTCAAAAATGGAAAATAATAAGCCTAAAAATTTAAGTGGCTGTAAATCTTAGGGTAAATGTAAAATATTACAGTTTATTTGTTATTTTGCAGGTAAAAGATAAATAATTCTCAACAATAATTTTTCAATTGGGGGAGAAAAAATAAAATTTTGCCCCTGAGTAATTTCAACTTTGGGATTTTGACCCATGTTACAAAAAGTTTGGATGCCACTGATGTAAATGTTCTAGTCTATTTGTCGTCCGTTCATCCTCTGATTTGTTACCCTTTGACGTGCCCGATTAGAATAAGCTGCATGTTTAGCAGTGCTTTTTTCTCCATGAATATTCAAAACAGACCAAACTGAACCAGTTTTATTTCCTCTTCCTGATAACGTCCTCTCCTCCTTGGTAAGCTGCGCTCTGAAATGTTCAGGGCTGCACTAAAGAGCCACTGATGGACGATGCACTGCTGTTGTTGCCATGGTGTAAACGGGAGGAAAATCCCAGCACTCCGGCATGGCGCCGGCTGTCATCCCTGTGAAACACACTCCAGCCCCAGGAAGTGGCTCCAGCAACAGTTTTTCTGCTGCGATTTCATTCATCTGCAGCACCTCTGCTCATCAGACATTAATCAACAGCATCTGTAAAACAATCTTAGTTATTTACAGGCTTTTTGCAATAAACTATCAATTAATTAATCGCAAAATTAAAAACAATTTAAATATGTTTCATCATTTCAATTCTGACCATATTTAAAGGGCAGTTTTGTTTAGACACTTCATAATCCATCTTATAAATGGCTTCTGTTTTGGTTATTTTGGATATTTAAAATAAAGTCAATTTATTTTAAGGGTTCTTTACAACATTAAAGTTTGCTGGATTTTGAAATGGTGGACTTGAATTATTATGCCATTTTGAATATATCACTTGAAAATGGTCTCAAAACAACTAAATTATTGTTTGTCACAGCAGTTTCTGGAATAATTTATTGTCCAGCAAAATTTGTTATTGTGAAAAGTCTTAGCTATTTATGTGAAACTTTCACATTTTTGTTGTCTCCAAGTAATACCCTGCTGTGTTTGGGCTCTGCCTGGACAGTTTGTCCACATGAGTCTCAGTGGAAACTCAGACCAAGCTGATTGATATAACCCAAGATGCGAGATGAGAAATAAAGACGACTCTCTAAAGCCTGTTTTTCAGGATAAATTCAGTTAGGAAGGGCCTTGTGCTCGGTCAGGTGGAAAAGTGGATTTTCTCCTATTAAAAAACTGTGGTACACCTCAAGCTCCTCTCTGTGGGACCTCATTAAATTTCCAGCCTGGTCCCAGTTATTTATAGCTTCAGGAATGTGACACGAATTGTTTTTGTTTTATTCTTTCCTCAAAGATAACTTGAAGTGACAATCCAGGCAAGGATATTTACACAATAAAATGGCAACAGAAGAGTTTTTATCTGGTCTTTTGAAGCGTTTTAAGATGTGAGAGGAAATTGTAATTTAGTACTACGTTAGATATGTGGCAACAATTTAAAGGAATGACTCACTTTTTAGAGTTAGAAACCGCCGGCAGACCATCTGCTTTAAATGTGACATGAAAGAGAGATGGAAAAAGAACACAAAACTCCAAACTTGGAAAGTATTGGGAGCAAATGATGCTTCAGTGGCCTTTTTGTAGGAAACAGACACTGCTAAGCTCACAAACACTGTGCTTGGAGTACATTTTATACTAGAAAGGATGAGAATTAATTTTCTGTTTCTGACATCAATACCACAGAGAAGCATTGCTCCAGAAATACTACCAGTGGGAAAGAAAAACAGAGTCCCCGGTGTTAATGCTTATGGATTTATAAAAGTTTTGCACTTGTTCCCTTTCCATCAGGAGCAGCAGGAGGAGGACCAGGAGTCCCAGAGGTCGTCCACAAGTCGTCTGTCCAGGTCTCCCTTGAGGGGCGTGAAGAAGGTGAAGATGATGCAGTGTAAGATCGCTCTGCTGGACGGCTCCGACTACTCCGTCAACGTGGAGGTGAGTCTTTGCAGGTGGCGGAGGTGAAATGTTTTTAATGATGTGGTTTACAGCAGCGTAGAGGCCGTTGTGAAAGGTTAAAGAGAGGTTTAGTTTTTATTAACCTGCAGCAATTTTAAGACATGGAATAATTTTTCACAAGTTTTTTACTCTGTGCGCAGTCCAACGGGCAAGAACTGACCCCTCTTGCGCTTTTATAATTTATTTATTTATTTGAGTGTGGTTTTGGTCACTGACGGTCTGACGGGTCAACACTACAGCTTTGTTCTACCCAAGCATAAAATTTCATGACATTTAGCAGGACAGGTTTGGCAGCTAAATGCATTAAAGACGCTGTTTTACAGTATCTGTGATTTTATAGATTTGCACATTTACATTTGCCCACTGAGAGTCACTTCTTGTGATGTATTGCCCTCGGTTTTTCTGTTTTGTGTGGGGAAAAAGCTCCTCATGGGGCACGTCGGCACATCAGAGCTGCTGTGAAAAAGACATAAATGATAAACTTCTGTCTTTTTGTCTTAAATAAGAAGCTTTAAATGAGACAAATTGAGCTCTACAGTTGTATTGATTCAACTTAAGCCTGAAACAAAAAAAGCTTTATCCTTTTAAATGTGTGAATTTGAACTTCACAACATAACAACCTCTTTCTGCCTGTAAAGTTAATCTTTCTCTTGAATCCTCACTGTATCAGGAATAAATGAGACCTTTGTTTGGCATTTCACTAATCCTGCTTTCCTTTGAGCTTTTCTCCAAGTTTGGAGACAGAAAACCTTAGAAGATTTCTCGGATGTGTCCAGGCTGAACAGGAGCTCAGACCTCCCTTTGCAAACCTTTTTATTAAGCAGATTCCTCCTCAGCAGGAGGTTGGATGCCGAGGTTAGCCGACTGTTCCTGTTGCGGTGCTGAGAAACTTTGTTGTGATGTCCCACCATAGTAAAGTAGTGGGAAAAATTGCTTATTTGTCTTTGCACCTTTGAGACGGATCCTGCATTTTAATTTGTTGTAGGAATTTCCTGTAGTTTCATTGTCAGTTTAAAGGTAGAATACATTTTTATGCATTTTGCCTTTCATTCACATGAAAACTCTGTTTTATGTCCCTAAAAACCAAACCAACCAAAGTGGAGATTTGATAAGACAGATTTGTGTTTGTACATGAGGAAAATGGAGATTTGGGGATCCGCACATTACAATCTGTCTACATCACACGGGTCAAACTCCAGGCCAATGGGCCAAATCCGGCCCACCATACCTTCTTATCTGGCCCATTACATGCTAGACTAAACACTAAGTCTACTTAAATATTATGTTATCAATCAAATCAATGCTGTTTTTATCTGCTTACTGCCAAATCATATCAATCAGTCCCTACAGTTTCTTGAGAATTAGCATGAAAATTCATACAAAATTAACAAATCCCCGCATGTTTTTGTGCTAATAATTGGGAGTTTATTGCAGATTTTTTCTGAAAAATTGGCAGAATTTCTCACTAGTACTAAACAGCTGTCTCTGCCTTAATTGATGTAAAATTATTGTCCATGATCTAAACAGCGAGTAATAAAAAGTTGCATTTTTTGCAAATAATTCCAGATTAGTTCCACAAAAACTTTGATTTTTATTGCAGAATAAATCACAGAAAAAATCATGAAATCCAGGAGGGACTGAAAAGAGAAAAGATGTTCAATAATATCATTTAATTTTAAGAATTCATTGATATTTTGTGAATAGGTTTCATTAACACATTCTGACGCCACCGGCCCTTTAAGAACATTCATGATCTTGATCTTGATGAGTTTGACACCCCTAATCCACAGAGTTGCTTTAACATGGTTTCTGATTGACATTGTTTTGTGTTTTAATAACTTTATATTTTAATGCTCTCTTTAAAAGCAGTACAACCTGTATGTCTGTCCACACAAATGAACCGCCTGGCGCCATGTTTAATTTCTAGCAGGACGCTGTGTTTGTTTTGAAGCAGTCTGATTGGCTGACATAGGCTTTAGCTTTGTGCTACACTGCCCCCTATGGGACTGGCATGTTTAAAACAACAGGGGTGGATTTGAATGGATTCACGTGGATAAAAGCTTTTCTGAAACCAGTACTGTGTGTACAATGTATTCATTTTTAAAATTTTGTGGGCTTGACAAGAGAAGACGTGACGCTCAAATACTAACATACATTACATTTTTTATTGTGGGTTTTTTCTCTTTTTCATCTTTTTTTGAATTGTGAAGATGTGTTATTGTGTGTAGTCATCTTCATTGAATCATCCTCCCAGCTCAGTTTAAACCCAGCAGAGATGAGACGGGACCAGTCCAGCTGAGGTCGGAAAACTAATTACCAGAGAGGCTTCCTCCTCCCAGCCTCCATCCCCCATCTGAGACTGGGGGATCCTGGCCGTCGAGTCTTGACACTTTTATCCCCCTGACCTTGTAGTTTTCCAGCTCAGTTCAGCTGGCCCCTGTGGGAAGCAGTCCAAGCTAATCGTTTCCTATCATTTTCCGCGACATGGAGCTGCTGAAGCTCCCACAGCTGCACTTCTCACTCTGTGAAAATGAAATCCCTGACATCTCTCAGATAATGAAATTAAATTTTGAAGATCTTTTTACCTTCAGACTTTTCTTTCTGTACTTACTGGATAGTTTGTGACTGTACAGGATGAAAGTATCGTAATAACTCTCTATATTTTTTGCCACTATTAGTCAAGCATCTTAAATTTATAATGTGGTGCAGCTGAGAAATGTAAAAGTATATTTGCTGACTTTCTGTTTGTGCAACGACTTATGCAGAAAGTGGCCTTCAGATGAAACAGGTTATGAAAATTGTATTTTGTTTTCCAAATAAGTGTCTGACTGTGCAGTCTCACTTCTCCTACAAGATCACTGTGAGGCTGTTCCTGTTTACGTTCTATGTTTAGACACAGTTGAGCAAGATCAATGTTCCTCATCTGATTTGAGGTCAGTTTACCTTCCAGCTTGCTTTTGTTTTCCCCTGGTGACGACATCCAGACAGTTCACCGCTTGCTTACTCTGCTTACTGGGTCTTTATCTTTTCCATAGCTGCTTGACTGATCCGAGAGGTTTTGTACATCACAGCGTTTTTTGTTTGCGTGTCTGTCGGCTTCAAATGCCGCGTTTGAGAGGTTGGGCAGAAGTCATCTGACATGACTGTGTTGACTTTCTTAGAGGTGATTGGGTAGGATTGTCTTCTTGCAACCAGTAGAGTTAAAATTCTGTTCATAACCCTAATAAGTTTTCTCCTGTTACATTTTATTCTCTGTATGTGATATTTCCCAATCGAGTGGACAGCATGTGTTTGCCATGTTCTCTTTATCGTGATAAATATAATTTGTGTCTAACCTACAACCCAAAAATACACTGAACTTCCTTTAGCCTCACCACAGCTAGGATGTACAGCTCTAAAACGACCCGTTATACAAAATTCATTCTTTGCTTGTTTTCGTACTTTTATTTGTGTTTCAGCTTCTTGTAAAAACAACCCAACTGCTTAAAAACACTCAGCATTTTTGGCAAAAAGTTACTGGGTTGTTTTTTATGTCTGGAAAATGAGCAGTTTCAAAAACTTCCTGATTGTTGAGTCACGCTGCGCCGACACCTAGCAACCCAAGCAATCCCAGCTTGTTTACAGCATATCGCTGAATGTGCTGTACAATGGCTGCTGGAAAAGACAAGCGTTTTGTTTTTGAAACCACTTGCTGGATTCTTGTTGGTTGAGCAGGAGGCTCTACTTTTGCTTTTCAAAGATGTACGGATATATAATTTTGCGTCTGTTTGCATCCATTTTCATGTGCGAGTGTAAACGTTGAGTTAATGGGCGTGGCCAGCAGGAGCTTATCTGGATTTAAAGTGACAGGATGCCCTAAAACAGCTCAGAATAGGCAGAACTGAGCAAACTAAAATTTCATCAAGGTTGAATTTGTGCCAAAATGTTGTGAACATGTTTTGTATTGGTCATAGGCCTATCCTAACCCGTTCAAGGAACCATAAAAGGCCACCTTTACATAAGTTGCATTGTCCTCAAAATCTGGATGAAACTGTATAATATATATATATATAAGTATTTCAAGGATATCTATGAATTGATTCAAGTTTAAAACAAGTTTTTGGTTTTCTTCTCACAGAAACGAGCCAAAGGCCAAGTGCTCTTTGATAAGGTGTGTGAATACCTCAACCTGCTGGAGAAGGACTACTTTGGCATCACATACAGAGACATAGAGAGTCAGAAGGTAATCTGAACGAAATAACTTGATATGCCCCTCCTGCCCCCCCTGTATGAAACTATAAAGTTGTTCACAAGCAATAACGTAATAATTCAAGCAGTAGTACAGTACAGTAGAGTACAGTAACTCTTCCTAGATTACATTTTGAAAGTAAGTCAGCGAGTCACACTAGTTAAGATCTCCTACTTTTATTTTTTATTTTTTTAAATACATCTTTATGTAACTTGTATAGAAACTGGTTGTGACTTTTTTCCTCTGTGGTTTTGCAGAATTGGTTGGACCCTTCCAAAGAGCTTAAGAAGCAGATCCGGAGTACGTCTTAAATCCCAGTCACTCACCTGTTGTACCACTAACCTGCTAAACCCTAACGGTGATTATCTCTCACTCTTTCTGCGTCGCAGACGGACCCTGGAATTTTTCTTTTAACGTGAAGTTTTACCCGCCAGACCCGTCGCAACTGTGCGAGGACATAACAAGGTGAGTCAGCTGCTGATTTCTAAAGGTTATGTTTCATTTTTTTCTAATTATCACTCATTTCTAGGTCTAATTATTCTACTGTTAGAAGAGAATTTAAGTGATTCAAAAAAAAATGTAATGCTGTTCTGGAGCTTGAGCTAAACCGTCCGACATGAGAATACCACCGTGGATTGAAACCTGCCTGTCTTCATTTCCTCCCAGGTACTACCTGTGCTTGCAGCTGAGGGATGACGTCGTTTCGGGTCGCCTGCCTTGTTCCTTTGCCACACACACGCTGCTGGGCTCCTACACGGTGCAGTCTGAACTCGGAGACTACGACCTGGAGGAGCTGGGCAGCGACTACATCAGCGAAATCCGCTTCGCACCCAACCAGACCAAAGAGCTGGAGGAGAAGGTCATGGAGCTCCACAAGACCTACAAGTTGGTGTCTGACTTTTTAGCCATGGTTTTGTTATGCTTTATTCCCCCAATGAAAGCATTTATTGATTAAGTCAGTAATCAAACCTTTTGCCTTTTGTGCCAATTTTGTCAAGTGGAGAGCACTCAATGGCCACATTTTGTTTTTTTAATCATCTTATCTGTGCATCGTCTTAAAACAATTTATTAAAAAAAAAAAGTTTAACTTGTAAGTAGATTAATAACACAGTGATGAAATTCAAATGTTTGACAGTTTTAAGAAGTGAAGCTTTCATTTGCTGCACAAACGCGGCATAAAATAGAGGCTCTGATCCTCTGAAAACAATAGCGATAATATCCTCATTCATTGATTTGTACCTGTTGGATTTTAATATAGAGGCACTGATTGTTTTTCTGTTTTGATTCACAAAGATATTTCGGTAACCAGTATTTGTTTTATGTTTTTGGTTCAGGGGGATGACACCAGCTGTAGCCGAAATCCACTTCCTGGAAAATGCCAAAAAGCTGTCTATGTACGGGGTTGACCTCCATCATGCTAAGGTAACAAGCTGACAAAGTGGTAACTCCTGATTTATTATTCCGTCTTTTACTTTATCCCTCAACACAAAAATAAATGCCTTTGTGCAGCATGACAACCGACTGGTGAATTAATAATGAAATACACATTGAACTCAAAAAGCACCTGGACTGGTACTTTAATTTTAAAATACATAAAAAGTAACTGTCGTAAAAAGTTATTGTTATCCAGATAAATACTTTTCTGGGTTTTGTTTGTGTGGGAAAAGAATCAGCAGCTTCAATCTGTACACAGATTTTTTGGCGGTTGTATTTTTTTTATTTTATTTTTATAAGAAATTTGTACTTTTTGTGTTGTTTGTTTCTTTGCTATTCCTTATCCAGAACTAGCATTTCATTTGGGTGATTTATTTCTAAAGTTTGAGACTTTTTTTTTTAAGTGTATGAACTATATTAGTTTACCTGTAAGGACTCCAGAGTTTAAGGAGCTGAATTGAAAGGAACTCGAATATGAATAAATGGCATGACAAATCCAACATTAATCCTTTTTAAAAATAAATTATGTTATTATTGTTTACAGCTGCCCCTTCTTTGTCCACTCTGGTCATTACACGACTCGCTCTCTCGCCACTTGCTGATCACATGGTCATCAACATAAAATGAACATGTTTTATTTGCATGTTCTTACTCATTGAGTCACAACCATTTAACTTTTTTTCAGCCATTTTTAGAGAATCTGTCACATATCGGCACCACTCCCACTTTTTGTGTTGCTCTTGTTCTGGTAAGCAGGCTGGAAAATTACATTTTTATCTTTTTATATACATTATTTAAGTATTTATTATGTCTGTTAGTTTGCTTGTGGGGGACTATTGAGTTTTTCTCTAAATTTGATTCATTGTTATCTGTCCATCCTTCTCTACATTCATCTAACTCAACACAGAGGAACTCTTGGCGTGCTCCTGCTGAAATTATATTTATGCACAGCTTTTTGGTGCAGTAGAAAGAAAACACAAACATGTTTTCCATTTTTGTTTTCTATTTTGTTTGTTTGGTATGATTGGACAATTGGGCTTAAATGTTGATCATCTTCTGATGAAAACGTCTAGAAAAAGTTGCTCTCCCCCTTCATAAACTGAGACACTTTCTTGAACATCATAGAATTTAACGACTAGTGATTTTCCTGAATTCAAAGTTGACTGGGAAAACTGCAGCAGCCAACAAAGTCTCTTTAGCAACATTTGTAAAAGACAAAATAAAACACTGAAGTTAAAGTGGAAAACGTCTGCTTCCTTTAAAAAAAAAAAAAACGTACATAGACTATATTCCAGTTACACAAGATTATAACCAGGGAGGTTTTTTTATTTGTTTGAGTGACTTAAAATCCCAGTAAACCAACAGCTGATATTAGTAGGCCTGTCACAATAACAAATTTACTGGGTGATGAAGCGTCCAGAGAACGTATTGCAATAAATGATAATATTGTTTTGAGACATTTTTAAAGTAATAATAATGGCTTAATAATGCAAGTTTGCCCTCTCAAAGATTAATAAACTTTAATTTTGTGTGGAACACTTAACACTGTAGCCAGAAGATATTTTATATAGCTTAAATAAAACATGATAAGCAAAAACAATAAATAAAACAGAAATAAAAATCCCATGAAACCTGAAATAAAATGTATTTTGATGTCTCTGTGAACAAATTTTTTTATGATTAATAAAAATTAATTAATCATCAGAATGGAAATGATCAAACTTATTTTAATTTGTCGTGCTTGGTGAGACAGGCTTAGATGGAAAGAGTTGAGGTTCGTCAGGAAATCCGATACAAATCGTTCCTAAATATGAAATGTCCCAAAAATATTTTATCTGTTTCTTCCCACACATATTCCACCCATGCTGTTACTTGTGATGCCCCACAGCACACCTGCTTGACAAACATCATGGCTGCCACGGTAACCCCTTGGTTTGACATCGTTTAACGTCGCTTCTGCACCGGTCGACTCACACCGTCTCACACCGTCTCTGTGGGTTTGCCTGAGCAGATCTGGAGCCCAGCCTGACTTTTGTTTTTTGTTTGTTTTTATTTATTTTTTATTCTTTTACTGTTTCTCTTCCACCGGCATCAAAAGCAGCATCAGAACAACAGGCAGGAAAGAGAGAGAGCATAAAACAGATTATCAAAAAGAGCTTTGAGAGTCAGAATGGGCCTGTGTATGAGCGATGCGGACGAGATGACAGAGATGAGGAAGTGGCTTTGATCAAACTGAATAGACGTCGGGGATCAGCGCCGCCTCCGTTAGTTACAGTTTTGATACACAAGAAAATATGTACATATCAGAAGAGCTTCCTCTTTTGTCTTCTCTCCTCTCTCATGAAATGCAAAGTTGGTAGGGAATCTCTATGAAAGCTTGGCTCCAGCTGAGGGAGAGGTAAGAGGCCGCTTTCCATGTGCTTACACTACCTGAGTGAGTGTGTTTTCCACTTGTGCATGGCTCCACACAACACAACCCATTTATCTCTCGAGATTGGTTGCTCCCACTTCGGATCCCTCGTTGGTTTCAGCCAGCCATTTCACGCTTGTACAGTGAAGAGCATCATCTTTATTTTTTTCCTAAAAACCTTCACTGCTGCCAGTCGGCGCCCCTCTCGCCGCCATTCAGTGTCACCGTGCACAGAGGAGCTTAGAGAACCTCGCGCCTGACTCCGCTCCATGCCTGCCTGCTCAACCCCCTGTCATCACCACAAACCTTTTTCTTTTACATTTCTACTTTGTCCTGCTGTGACGCCTGAACACTTCCCGTACATACCGAAGAGTTTATGAAAGTTTATTTGCTGTGGATTACAGAGGGGAGTGATGCAGCTGGGTGGGTTTTCCTCCAGCCTCCTGAAACAGATGTGTGTTCATGTATTTTCTCACCGTGTCGTTTTCGCAGGACTCTGAGGGCGTAGAGATCATGCTGGGAGTTTGCGCAAGCGGCCTCCTCATCTACAGAGACAGGCTGCGGATCAACAGGTTCGCGTGGCCCAAAATCCTCAAGATCTCCTACAAAAGGAACAACTTCTACATCAAAATCCGACCCGGCGAGGTAAAAACCGCAACAGATCGCTAAAGTCATCCATGATTCCTCAGAAAATATAAATTCAGAGGTTTTTAAAATGTGAAAATTTGGGTGAAATGGAAACTACTCTGTCAAACAATCTAGAAATCACATTGTAGAAATGTTAACGTTTCATAATTTATCACCGTTTGCCTCTTTAATCATTACGTGTTGAATTGGGACATTGAATTTGAAGGCAGCACTTTGTTGAAATGGTTAAAGAGAAAGTAAACTAGCATAATGCTGCAACTATCAATCATTTTAATAATAAAATATTCTGACGATTAGTCAATTAATCGGATAAAAGAAATTGTGACGCTGCAGATTTTTCATCTAACCACTGAAGCGTTTTTTGTACAAAAAGGGTGAAACAAAAATTATAATTTGAGTCGTGGGTGAAACATTTTCGCAGAAAAACTAAATTTTTTTATCTTAAATGGAAAATGTGTATATATTTTGTTCAGTTTAAACATAATTGTAGCTCTGAAAATGTTCTTTTAGCAAATTGCCTTTTTTGCAGTCTGTATACCAACAATTAATTGATTACTAAATTTGTTAACAATTAATTCAATGATCAATTAATCACGATTAGTCATTTCATGTACGTAATATCATTAGGGAATATTCTTCAAGGTTTTAATGAAAATAAAAACAAGGACTGAAGTTTGTATTTTTTGTTGTGTCTGTTGCAGTTTGAGCAGTTTGAAAGTACGATTGGTTTCAAGCTCCCAAACCATCGCGCTGCCAAGAGGCTATGGAAGGTCTGTGTGGAGCACCACACCTTCTTCAGGTAACAGCATGACGCTTACTTCAGGTTAATAACTATTCGCAAAATTTTGGTAAAATGTCTTTACCACTTGAACGCCGTCGCATTGCAGCAGAAATGCTTATCTATTGAGATCAACGCAAAAATTCCAGTTTGTTCATGTGAACGAGAAACTTTCTTCACATTTTGTGGAGTACCGCAGGGCTCCGTTATTGGATCAGTTTTTTTTACTGTATGTTTTCACTGTTATGCTGATGATGCATATAAATCCTGATGAATCCAAAGTTTTAGGTAGATTACATGCAGGTGTAGAAACCATTAAAACCTGGATGACATTAAACTTTAGTCTTTTAAATTGTGAATTTAAATTCAGAATGTCTGAAAAAGAAAACTGTATAATAAAGTAGAAAACCTTTTTGTTATTTTTGCCCAGAACATTTCATTTTAGTCCTACAATAAATATATTTCTTTCATATTTGGAATATTGTTAATATTAGAAATATCCTGTCCTGTCTAGTTCTTTGGGATTTGGGGTAATCCTGAAGAACTAGTTTGTGCATTTGCTACTTCAAAGCTAGACTTCTGTACTTTGTTATTTTGTGAAAAATTTCTATTTAAGGATAATCTGATATTCCTAAAAGAAATACTAACAAACACATATGATTCATACGCAAAGCAGCTCCATTCATGCTGAAAATAAATCTGACCTTTTGAAAGCATTTAGTTGCAGAGTGTGTTTTATTTAGAGGAATCAGAGTACAGTAGATTTAATGCAAATGTTCGTCACAAATGTTTATGTACATATTGTTGTGGTATATTACATAAAATCCCAATAAAATACACTGAACTTTGAAAAATAATACATTTAAAGGCACGCTGGGTTTTAAATATGAACAAAGTAAAATGACATTGTGGCAGTATTTAAATTTGGAGGAACCCAGATTGCTTTGCACTTTCCTCCTTGTGTCACTGTACTTGATCTCCTTCCTGTGAAGCAGAGACTGTGCTGAGCCTCGTCGTAGTTCATGATGTAAAGTTGCTGCTTCAAGCTAAACTGCGTTCACTCGAGTCATTTGGCGTAGCGAAGCCGGTCTGGGGCTCCCTGGAGACGCATTTAAATGAGGAGTTTTAGTGCTGTGGCTTAAATCAGTGTTTTATTTCCTGCTTGACTAATGTGCTTGTTTGTAACTTGTCACAGGCTCGTGTCTCCTGAGGCGCCGCCGAAGAAGTTCCTCAGCCTCGGCTCCAAGTTTCGCTACAGCGGCAGAACCCAGGCCCAGACACGGACCGCCAGTGCACAGATCGCCAGGCCGGCGCCGCTGTTTGAACGCTCCTCCAGCAAACGATACAACATGTCCCGCAGCTTAGACGGAGGTCAGACTGTCTTGCTTGCAAACTCTGGATTCAGGCTTGGTTTGTGTTTATTACTGCGTCAGTGCAGCGTGGCATGGAGGTGAACGACCCTTTGCTGAGGTCTGAAGGAAGCCTAGTGAGAATTCCTCAACTTCCCCTTGACAAAAGGTGTTCAAAGTGAGGCTTGGGGGCCATTTGGGGTCATTGGACTAATTTTGTGCGGCCCTCCTACCCCAGGCCACAAAAATTACACAAATTAGGACAAAACTACAACTACACAAATCTGCTTTTAATTGCAGTATTAAAATGCAGCTAAATACAACAAATGTTTTTAAAATGAAGACTGACCTTGATCCTGATTATACAAAGTATTTTTTCAGTTTTCTTCTATCCAGCCAAAAATAATAAGTAAATTGGATGCCTTTCATTTAACAAGAAAAACCTGTTTGAAGTTTTGAATCTACAATCTCATTCCTACAAAAACGTTCTGATTACCTTATTTGTTGAATTAAATATTGTTGAGCAGGTTAAAAAAAAACACTCATTTTTATAAAGTAAATTTTTTTGGCCCACATGACAAAAACTAAATTGTTTTTTAATGTTGTAACTTGACATTTCTGCATTAAAAACCCTTTTTATATTCTTATTTTAGGGTTTACATGAACAAATTTAACTGCACTCATCCACACTGAACAATCACTTTGTTACATTTGTTCAATGTAGAAAACTTAGTTTTTTTAAAAAGAACTACTGAAATAAAAACTTCTTAATGACATTCTAATTTATTAAAAAAACAGAATGTTTTAGATCACTAATATCTTTCATATTTATGTTTTGTGTACAAAACTTTTTTTGTTTTGTTTTGCTAAAAGTAAACTTGAGTCTTTGTTTCTTTAAAACCGTCGTAGTCCCAGATAATCCCGGATTAAAGATCGTCTCCTCCATCTTTCTCCTCAGCTCCCATCACAGAGAACCATGAGACTCCCATGAAGGGCAGCGCCGCAGACGGGGCGCCCAAAGTCATAGCCAAGGAGGACATCATCACCACGGTAACGACAGAGAGGAAGGCGGAGGAGGAGAATGCTGAGCGGGAGGATGCGCAGGAAGTTGCCACAGAGACCGTCGCCATGACGCCGCTCAGACACGACACAAAGGTAAAGATTTGTCCACCGGCTCTCACCGAGGCGTATATTCAGAGTTCCTGTTTTTTCTTGTTTCCTGTTTATTTATTTCTTTATTACTTTGTTGATGGCTGATTTAAAACTCCCAGTTGCTTTCAGCTTAACTTTCTGCACTAGTCAGGCTTCTCATCCTTTGTCCGCTTTACTAATTCGCTTTTCTTTTCTTGTCCTTCCTTTGACCTTCACATTTTACTCGTGTGTGCTCATGCGTGTCCCCCTCACCGCCTCCTTCCCCCCTTCGCTTCTCTCCATCCACACTTACGTTATCCAGCCCCCCTCCTCTGCGTACGCCAGCGACCCGCTGCGCTCCGAGCTCTCCCTCCCATCGTCCCCCATCTCTTCCACAAAAGTGCGGCGGCGGCGCAGGGAGAGCGGCCGCAAGCGGGCGTCGTCGGTCAGCCCGGCCAAGAGTGGCGGCGGCTGCCGGCGGCGGCAGGCCCACGCCGACCGCAAGGCCGCCCTGCTGGAGGAGCAGGCGTTGCTGCTGTCCGCCCGCAAGCAGCGCCTGGAGCGGGGCGGGCGATGCGGCGCCGGCGGCGGCACGCTCTTCTCCTTCTCCCTGCACCTGCCCGACCTGTCCTCCGTCCTAGACGAGGACGGCTACATCACCTTCCCCGATCTGTCCGAGATGCGCTTCGTCCCGGAGTGCGCGCAGAACCTCCTCCCCATCAAGTCGCCATCCCTCATCCCCTGCTTCCTGTTCATCTTCTTCTTCCTGCTCACCACTTCCTTCTCAGTCCCCTACGCCCTCACCCTGTCCTTCCCGCTGGCACTCTGCCTCTGCTACCTGGAGCCCAAGGCAGCCTCCCTGACCGCCTCCATAGCCCAGGGCTACCATGACCATGACAGTTCAGAGGAAGAGGAGGTGTGTGTTCCAGCTGACCCCAGAGTGACCTTTTCACATCTGATTCTGTCCCGTAATCGTTCAGAACCGACCTGGACATCGTGTGTGTCCCAGTGTCTGTCAGTCTCCTACTTTCAGAGCCTCATCTCTGCCGTCTCATCCTGTTGAAACCATCAAACATCCCTCACGCCGACAGAGATGAACCTGCAAGTCTCGCCATCTCATTTCTGATTGGCTGCTTCATGGTGACGAGAGGGTTAGACACAAACACGGGATTATTTTACCTGCAGTGGCGTCAAATTAAGTTTGTCACGATCGTGAAGCTGTGTTTCCATCAGACCATGAAATTGCGTAAGTTGAAATAGTAAAAATAAATTTATGCCAATTTAAAAGAAATTCACATTTTTTGATTGTGTTTGTCGCTAAGATGAGGATGAGTCACTGTTGCAAATTTTTTAAAATGGCGGTTTTGAATCTTGCAACAAAGTTGCCCCCGTGACTCAGTCAGTGACACCATCCATTCGCTAGTTAGCAGCTGTGTTTCCACTGACCATAAAATTGCGCAAATTGGAATTACTAAAATAAGTTAACTTAATGCAAACACCATCTTTTGATAAAGCGCTTTTGTGCTAGAGTGAGGTGGTTTTTCAGCCATGTGGAAATTATTGTTTTCGCAAACCTCAACAGAAACGCTTTTTCTTTCGCATTATGCCAATTTGCACACAGCAGTTTATTTGCAGGCATTGGCACGATGTGCAGCCGGCTCCACTGGAACTCTCACAGTATTGCACAGTAATAAAATGTTGTCATTCGAACGTTTTGAAGCCAAAACTCTTCTACAATTTCCCCAAAACGCCGCTCCCAAGTAGGCGGGGCTTGTCTCTCCAGTGCCTGAATAAGACGCCGATGACTCCTCTGATGGAGGATGAGCGATAGCGCCGTTACTGAATTATGAATACATCTCATGCAAGTGTTTACGTCCATGATTTTAATCACTTATTGTGTGCAGTATCTTATTTCCATGTAATTTTAACAGAAAAACTGCATTTGCAAAATTGTGTTTTTTTTTACATCAGAATATCAAAAGACTTTGCACACATTTGTGATGGAAACGCAGCTGCAGAAGAGACAGTTTTCTGTTGAGCAGAGTTGGGTGTAGAGACAAATCTTCCTATGACTTGGTTTCTTTGTGCCTAACCCATCTCAACTTCAACGCATCATCTCCCAATTTCTGACTAATCCTGTTCATCGAGAACTCAGAAAACGGCAACATCATGTAAAAATATTTATACGCCCTGAATGTTTTCACATTTCTGCTTCTTCATGTTGCAATCGGGAATTATAAAGTATTTTATTGGGAATTTCTGTGACCAACGCAAAGTTGTAGAAAGATTCAATTCCTATTTTAAATAAGAAAATAAACACTTATTGCCTAAAATGTGGCAAAATTAATGTTTTTAGCGAATGCTTGATCACTTGTAGCAAAGGATGCATCTGCAGGTAAAAAATACTTTTAACATCAACAAAAGCTCAACTCCTTCTGCTTGAAATAGCAGCGTAGCGCTGATTATTTTTTTGATTATCAGATCAATAATAGAACTACAAAAGTTGCTTAATAGAAGTTTTTTTATTTTTATTGTACAGAATTTGAACCAGGTGAAACTAAAAATGCCTCTTAAGTTCTGGGTAGAACATATTTACAAAAAAATAAGAGTTTTTTTTATCTTAAAAACCAAATGTGTGTGTATATGTATGTGTGTATATATATATGTGTGTATATATATATATGTGTGTGTATATATATATATGTGTGTGTATATATATAAACTAAAACTAGTAGTTTTAGTTTAATTACTGCTCTGAGTGTGTTATTCTGTCAGAAAATGTACATTTTGTTGCTTATTTACTCCATTTATCAACTATATAAGTTGATGGTTACTTCAATTATCGATTCTTCAAAAATCTAGAACGTAGATCAAAGTCTCCTCATATATTTGAATGAAAGAGTCAAAGTTCAAACCTAAATCTGACTGAGAATCTGTGGAGAAATTTGACAACCAATGTTCACAGATGCTCTCTATGCAGTCTGCCTGAGCTCCAGCTGTCTGGCAAGTAAAAATCCATGCCACACTTTTCAGATATTACTGTAAAACATTTTGAAAGCCAGACCTTCTGCTTCACAATTTTGCAAACTTTGTGTTGGTCTGTATGGGTAGTTTTGTAAGACGCCATTTTTAATCGTCATTTAACATCATTTCTCCGCTCGGTCTCCCTGCATCTCCTTCCAACTCAACCGAAGCTGCACACTTTTAAAACCGATCACTTATATCATGTTTCTGTTGATTATCGCTGTTGGGATGTGTTATTTCACATCCAGCATCTCGCTGTGCAACAGTGAGCTTAATGAAGTGATGCAGAGAGACGAGGATCGCCAGCTGCCTAAAACAACATCACCGCCATGTTGACATGCATGGAGAGGAGGGGGAGGGCCTGAAAGTCGGGCGACTGTACAGCCACAGAACCTGCTCATCAAATCTGATGATGAGCTTCCTTTTGATTCCGTGTCTTACTGCAAATTATCCACTGGTGCATCAGCAATGCTGATAAGAAGTTTACAGGCAGTCACCGTGAGCAGTAAAACCTAAAATAACTTGGTCTTGAATTTTTTTTCTCTTCCAGAGTGAAAAGGTGACGCAACAAATAATTAAGACAATTTTAAAGCCCAAAAATATGTAGATCGGCCCACTGAGTCACGTCGGCACATGAGTGGTTAAAAATGGTCGCCCCCCTGCTGGGGCGTCGCGATATTTACTGTCTTTTCAGACAAAAAAAAAAAAATCGATATCAGCAAAATTTAAAATCAGCAGGTCGGCCGTGTCCTTGGTTTAGACCAACTAGTTCGATCAGTGACTTTCATTAGGGCACAACTTCTTCATTTTTAAAATACATTCAGTTGTGTGCCAGAAGATCTTCACTGCCCATGAATATGTGTATTTATTCTGAATGTCTTTATTCTGAATGTATTTCAAGATGTCGCATCAAAACAGCCACTTTTACACGTCATTTTGCCCGACATGCAGGTGGCAGCGTTGATCATTCCAGGCTCCACCTTTGAATGTTTGATCATGGATATTTAGCTTTCCTATCAAGATTCAAGTGATTTTTTTAAAAAAGTTTTTTGTAAGCTAAGAAAAAAGTGTCTATCAGTGGCATTCTTTTCATAAGAGGGATTTGAAACAGAAATCAAATTTTGTCCTTTCTCATAAAACTACTTCAACAACAGCCCAACCCTGATGTCCTGAAACCCGAGTTTCATAAACTTTTTTAACCATTGAAATTGTTTGTTGAGTCACCATTTCACCCTGTAAAAACAACCGTTCAAGTTGAGTGTTTGTAAACTTCTACCCTGCAGTTCAAGGTTGCAGCCTCTTCAGCACAAATTGAGCGACAGTCCACTTTCCGATCAGCTTCCTCTGAGTCTGTTCTGCTTGCTTTGTTTTTATTTTTTCAATAGTTTTTTTTTGTTTGTTTGTTGTTGTTGTTTTTGGTAAGTTTCAGACTTTAGCTGTGGTCCTCGTCTGACATCATCTGACAACCTCTCATGTGTGGTAGCAACAAATCTGTGTTGATTATAAATGTAGTTCTTTTTACAAGTTGGGTCCTTCTTCTTTTTCTCGTTTGCATCTCGGAATGTTTTGTGTTGGTCTGCAATCGCAGACTGACAGCGAACGTACGGACTTTGCCTGTGATGGAGAGATGACCGCCACGGAGGTTTGTACGTCAAAAAGAGAGTAAAAAGAAAAGCAAAAAAAAGCTTTTTTTCTACAAATGTTTGAAGGTCACTCAGATGGTTGGTCTGCACATTTTAGTTCTTGTTTATATTTTTAATATTACTGTTTTTGCGCTTCCTTATTTTCAAGTATCGTTCTTTTAGTTTCATTTCACTGATCTGTGGGGTTTTCCTTTGTGACGCCATTCCTTTAAAAGCACATTATATCAATCAATCAATCAATCAAACTTTATTTGTATAGCACATTTCAGCAGCAAGGCATTTCAAAGTGCTTTACATCAAATCAAACACAAAATACAATGCAACATAGAATCAACAATAAAAACACAACATCAATAAATTTGCAATTGATTACGTTTCGAATACAACTCTAAACAGGTGGGTTTTTAGTATAATTAGTTTTATGATAAAATCAAACTTTTGTATTAAATCATCAGTTTTTACCAACTAAAATCTGAAATGCATCTAGCAGAAAACCATTTATAGCAGCCAGGACTCTCTCTGTTGTTCTTTTTGGATTTTACTGGATTTTACTTTATTTCAATACAACAAATTGTTACCTGGCTCGATATGGGTTCAAGTTTTAGCATGCTTCAGTCGTAACACAGTTTTTCCACTCACTGTGAGATGTTATTTAAAGATAATAAAAGTTTCCATTTAGCTAATGGAAATTTGCGGGAAAGACTATTTAAGCATGTTGGAAGTAATTTACTTTAATTCTCCTGCTTTGTTTTGTTTGCACTAAATCCAGCCAAATTACAAGTTACAGCGTCATTCTGTAATAAAATCCACAAGTAAAAAAAAAAATTGTAAAAAAATTACTATCTGAAGAAACTACCACATTTATTTTCTTTTAAAGTTGTAAGTTGTAGAAGTCAGAAGTAAGTACATAAATGGCCAGATGTACCTTTACAGTCTGAAGTCAAATCAGACCAAACTTTTCTTGTTTTAGGTCAGTTAGAATCAGGGGCGCCTGCAGGATGTTATCAGAGGGTACGCACACGTACCTGATTCACACGAACACAGCCGCATCCCCAACATGCATAAACCTCACAAAAATAACCGCACAAACCTACCCCACACAAATATGATACAGGACCGCGATGTGCATGGCACAGAAACAGCAGATCTGACCCACATGACGCCCAATTTAGAGGAAAATACACTAAATATTAAAGACAGAAGTGCAAAGCCTACCTTTTGAACCACAGGAGGATGGAGATTCCCGGGGTCAGTTGGTGTGTCTGAGACTTCCAGAGGAGGAGGAGGAGGTGAACGTTTTGACTAGATTTAATTGTTTAAATCTCCCAGTCTAGTGTGACGTTGGGGTGGCGCGTGGCAGGTGTCACGGTCAGTCAGTGGAGAAGTGATGAGATTTCCTGTCAGCTCTTCAACTCCCAAACAGAAAAAAACAACTTGTAAAAGCGCAGACGGACCGTGTACAGGATAAAAAGTTCAGGCGGGATCCACTCGACCCCTCTTAAAACTGTTTGAGGGTTAAAATGCGGTTATTCATGTTTAGCTTACAGAAAGCGCCAAGCTGCTAAATAAAAGTAAACGGACCGATAACATTCAGGTTTAGGATGGACATGTGTTCACTTTTGGCATAAAAGACAGTTTTTTTGTTCCCACAATTCTATCAATAGCAAAGGGGAAAAATAATAAAAAGTACAATAATAATTATATAAGATAAATCTCAAGGTTCGCAGAAAGCGTAGAGCCGTACAGCTGCAGGCACTACGGTTAGAATCGCTGAAATTATTTCTATTTGCTAACTGTCACAATAATGGGAGAGAAAGAAACGCCAGGAGGAACTGGTGCACTTCTATGATAGCAATAGAAATAAGTTTGTTAAATCAGCCAATTGGTCTGATTTAACTCCAGACACTGAGGAAGTGTCTTTTTATTCAGTGTATTTAAACTTCTGGTTTTACCTGGGTTATCATTCAGCAACACCCAAGAGACAGATTTTGTCCTTTTTAAGTTTGTTTATTGGCATGATTGTTTTACTCTGATTACATTTTATGTCTGTTTTCAAAGTGAAATGTTTCTCAAGGCAGAGCTTTAAAACTGTAGCAGCCAGAAGTTGTGTGTTTGTTGTATTTCAAATTGGAAAAACAGATTCTGTTTTCCCTAACATCTGCCTTTAATTCTTTATTTTCTGTCTATTTTCTGCTTTCACCATCCACCTCGCCTCTCTTTCATGACGGTTTTCTGCCTCCTCTCACCTTCTTTCTTCTCTCCGTTTTCCTCGCTGTCAGTCGGAAGCCGATGAAGACTCCGAGATGCGGACTCAGGTACACCGGGGTCGCTGTGTGACCCCGCTGGGTGACTGGAACCAAAATCAGCTTTCTCTCATTGGTTTTCCTTCTTTTCTGCTTTGGTTTCCCCCAAACAGCCAACTAATTGTTCATTTTGTCTGGGTTATCATTCAGCCACACCCAAGAGACAGATTGTGTCCTTTTTAAGTTGTTTGTTTTTTGGCGTGATTGTTTTACTCTCATTTCATTTTAGTTACTCCCATGCAGCAGAAGCCAAAGCTCCCATTTTCTCCAAATAAGAGTTTAACTGCAGAGCCTAACGACTCCTTTACCCTTTCTCTATCGTTTGCAGTATAGTTTCATAAGACGAGCAAAAGGGGAAAATGTTTTTATCAGGCACAGTAATCTGATGCTAGAGGTTAGTAAGAAACGGAGCACATCTGAAATATGCATGCAGGTGCTTTTAAGGAATTAAAAATACTCTTTGATGAGCGGATAAATCAGAGCGTTACATACGGTTTTCTTGACTGCAGTTTGAAGAAGTGGTTGCTGTGATCTTTCAGACTCTTTGAAAACAAATAACCAAATTAAACTGGAGTAGGTTTGTTTTGAGATGTGGGAGTGTTGTGCTTAAATACAAAGCATGAAACTTTTTTTTAACTCTTTTTCCTCTCTAAATAAGTTGGTCTTAAATGTTTCTAAGCATTTAAGTTTATATTTTTGTTTAAAGGCTGTGCAGAGCCTTTAAAAGTACTTCCCTCATAGTAATAACGTGTGTGTGTGTGTGGGCGTGTGTGTGTGTTTGTTTGTGGTGCAAGTCTGCAGAAATCAGGGTTCCTACACAGTCTGGGAAAAACCCGGAATTTAACTTTTAATAAGATGAGGGAGAATTCTGTAATAAATTTAAATTATCGCATCCATCTGTCGACCATCCATCCATCACTTCATCATCCCTCTATCCATCCATTCACTACCCTTCTGTACGGTTGTTCATCCATTCATTCCAGTATGAATTCATTCATCCATCCATCCATCCATTTTTATATCAACACTGCAAAAACATAAAATCTTACCCAAGTATTTTTGGTCTAGTTACTACTGCAAATATATTAATGCACTTAAAAAAAAGACAAAACTAACTTGAAAATAAGTTTGTTTTCTCATGCATAGCAACTTTTAAGCAAGATATAGGAATTTGTTTTAAGTAAATATTTAATATTGATTTTGTTTTGTTTTTAAAAGTGCTAATTCCACTGGCAGATTATTTCACTTATAATAAGACACTTTCCCATTTCATAAGTTATAAAATCTGCCAGTGGAATTAGAACTTTGTTTTTTTTGCGGTGTATTCATTCTTCCGTTCATCCATCCCTCCATCCATCCGTCTGTCCCCCCGTTCATCCAACCTGTCTCACTGTAGAATATCTGCCAAAAACTCATATTGACCTTTTGTATTTGTACTTGCAGACAATCTTGAAGGTTGTAGCGTTTTGACATGAACGTGTGTAGGAACCCAGAGAAAAGCAGCATTCAGATTTTTCTACTTCGTACCTCATTTAGAGATACGAACGTACGTGCGTATGTAAAGCTTGACTCCGTTCCCTCCCTCATCTCCTCCCTGTGCCGCGGTTCGTCGGCTGCAGGACTCTGAGCCTCCACCCGAGGTGGTCAAGCACCAGACCAACATCAGCGAGCTGAAGCGTTCCTTCCTGGAGACCGGTAGCAATGGCGGCGGCACTCCGGGTCTGACGGAGTGGGAGAAGAGACTGTCGTCGTCGCCTCTGCGCTCGCCCAGAGCGGACGAAGACCCGATGATAGAGCCGCTGGAGCTGCAGGACGTAAGCTGCAGCCGTAACGACGGCATGTCTGTGTGGGGCGTGGTGTCAGCAAACGGCGTCTTTAGTAAAATACAAGCAGCAGGAATCATCGCTGAGTAAATTTTAGGGTGGCGGTCTCAGATTTATGTAGATCAGGGGTCCCCAAGTCCAGTCCTCAAGGGCTACCGTCCTGCATCTCTGCTCCAAAATGTTCTCTGCAATAGGCTGGTAATGAGCAGTTTATTTGATCCAGGTGTGTTTCAACAGAGCTGCATCTAAAAGTTGCAGGATGGTGGCCCTTGAGGACTGGAGTTGGGGACCCCTGACGAAGATCCATTTGGCATCACAGTCCATCTGATTTCCGAGAGTTTTTATGTATGCTCAAAGGACAAAATCTGGTGCAAACATCTTGAGTAAACTTGAAACAAGACAAAACTAACTTACAAATAATTTTTCAGCAGCTTATGTTAACTAAATAATTCCCTAATATCTAGGAAAAACATATTAGTTTTAACTAAAATAATCTGTCAGTGGAGCAAAACTTTTTAACTTACAATATGAGTAAATGTCTTGCTCCATTGGCAGGTCATTTAACTTAAAACTAGCCCTTTTTATTAATATTATAGGTCAGTTTGTGTAGATCTTTCTTTGAAATGCAGTTATTTGCATGAAGTCCTGCTACTGATAATAATTTAATGCTAATATTTTAAAAGCTGAAGTGTTTCTAATAATTATTATCTGTAAAGCTTGTGCCATCCTTGTTTTAATTTTAAAATGTTTGTATTTCAGTTCTCATAAAATTCTGACTCTATTCTCATAATTTAAAAAAAATCCTTGTCCTGGTCCTAAAAATCAACCTGAATTCAAAGTCCAAATAAAGTTGTAAAACACTTGTCAAACAAGATGGCCGCCTGTGGCGTGCTGACGTCACTCTGAACGATGGAAACCCAAAGTTAATTTGTGGAAAACCCAAATTTTCCACAAATTAAATCTCCAAAAGCCAAAACGTCGACTCATCGCCCAGCCCCAACGCTAAATCTTTAACACAAACTTCAGACCTGCTTCTTTTCCATCACATTTTCTCACATTTGAGTGTTTTTGGATTGTCTGTCTTTTTGTAGGGATGTAAGTGTAGCTGGCAGTGCAACCAGCAGTCAGTCAGTCTGTCTGTCAGTCAGTCTGACTGTTTGTTTACCTTTAGGGTTGATCTGGAGTCAAACCGTCAGCTGGTCTGTCGGGTTTTGCTTCGAAGTATTAGTCTCTGAACGGGTCGTAAGGCGGTTATGGGAGGAGCGCGGCATTGTTGATTCTGCTTCTGTTGCCTGTCTCACAAAAAAGCTCTGAATTTCTTTCATTGCTTTGTTTGGATGGTATGTTTTCCACGTTGGAGAGGCTTTCTGTAGAAACTGATGACCCAAGTGGAGAGTTGCCCCAGAACTTGGGCTCCGTTAAGGCAGTAAAACGGCAGAGGAGAAACTGACGGTTTGGGGTTAAATGATGGTTTTTCACAGATTTCTCTGTAGAGTTGCTGGAATTTACAGATTTACATTTTAGCCGCATTTAGACTTTATTTTACAATAAAATGCTTTCAAGTTCTTATGCATATTTATTTAGACACATCTTACTCACTTTATTTAAAAATCCTCCAGTTATCAACCCCATTGAGAAACACTGTTTCCCTTTCAACACTTTTCGTCACAGTTTGTTGTTTTAAACCTTTCGGTTATTGCAGATTTGGGCAAATAGCTGTCATTTCAGTAATAATGAAGATAAAAACGCATCAGCCTCCTCTGAATGGATGTTCTCTTGTTTCTCTCATTTTGAACAGACTAACAGAATTAGACGTCTGTCCTTATCTATGCCACAGGAAAACAAAAGTCAAGAATTTCTAATGAAGTTTCTGTAATTACAAGATTAAAAAATAATTTTTTCTCATGAAATGTTTTTCCAACACTGAATAAATATTCTCACGTTTCAGGTTTTGTACATTTTAAGGTTTATTAAATGTTACAACATTGTGTGGTGTTTTTTGTTTGCTTGTTTTTTTTTTTTTTTTTTACGGTGTTCCTTAACAATATAATTAGCTTTACACTTTGTGTTTTCAGTTCTATTACTGGATTTGTCACATGACCTCATCAGCAATTGGTTGTCATATGAATTTGTCAACTAATAAAGTCTCTAATATCGGCAATAAATTTTACATTTTAACTAAAACTAAAAAAATAAGCCTAATATATTTATTGGACACACTTATTTAGATTACTTGTAACAAATTAACTAAATTTTTTAAAAGCTGAATAATCTTTGTTCTTTAAGTGCAGATCAAATAGCAGCGCCTCTGGTGGAGATTTAAATCCTGAATGTTCCCCGTTTGATTTGAATGTTTTCAAACTTTTTGTATTTCCGTTTCCTTTCAGGCGAAAGACGAGCAGACGGAGCAGCAGGCGGGACCTAAAGACACTGTGGTGAGCTACTTCCTGTTTCTGGACGTTTCTACGTGTTGTTGTGTTGCAACACAACAAAAACTTCTAGTGTCTTTCCAGCTCCACATGTATGTAGATCCTACTAAATATGATTTTAATCAGTTAATTAATCTGATGAGAAAGTAAGCACAAACTCCCAACCGTTCTGATCCGATGAAGTTAATTCTATTTTTATTATTGAAAGGTAAATTGTATCTGGATACTTGTGGTGCTCTGCCTGTGTTTGTCCGTCCGCCTGGTTCTCATTGCGTGACGCCTTCTGTCCTTTTAACCTGAGCCGTTCCTTTTTTCCAATGAGTGGAGTTTCTCTCCAGGCGGCGGTGGGATATCTGGTGAAATACGTGCCGGATAGCATTGTGACAGACGGGGCCACCTCCTCGGGGCCCCACGGCATCAGCCTGTCCACCACCATGGACGACGACGTCTTCGTGGACGGGACATTGAGGGAGGAGGCGGGGGGCAAAACCCAGGACGAGGAGGAAGAGGCATCGGACAACTCAGTGACCAAGCTCAGCCCTGGAGCGGTGAAACAGGAAGTGTCGCAGGCCATCAGCGAAAAGAAAGGCACGCTCATCATCTTTAAGCAGGCAGAGAACAAAGAGGACGAAGAAATGAGCGAAAAGGAAGGACTGGCAGAATCGGAAACCAACAGCAACCAGGAGCAGAAACGTCAAGCTTCACTAAAAGCTGAGATTAAAAATGGCGACGTGAGTCAGATTAGAGGCGTTGACTCGCCGAAGAAAGCGATGGCGTCGTGGATTTCTGAGGAGAAGGTGGAGAGTTCAGAAGTCGTCGGCGTGTTTACAAAGGAAGTGGAAGAGCTGAAGACTTTGGATGAGCTGCAGCAGAAAGCCGAAGGAATCCAGCCGAAGTTGAGCCCAACTCACGTTACGGTTTCTGCGTCCTTAGCTGTGGTACTGTATGAAAACCCAAAGCAAACCGCCCTTCATGCCCCGCCCACCCACAACCCCCCCCCCATCGCTGCATCGGTCTAACAGAACAACCCAGCATGGCTAGTAATCCTTCAGGAGGCTAACCGCCGCTTTCTGTTGCTCGTTTTTTAACCGAAAGACTTTCTTTAAGGTTCGTTTTGCATTTTATTGAGCAGCTTTCCATGCTTGAGCAGCTCTCTCCCATCGATGAGGAACCTACCAGGAGCTCTGACTGACTTTTGTTTGTTTTTCTTTTTTTATATTCAGCTTAATTATTCTTTCTTCTCATTTCCCTTAAAGGATGCCTTCATAGTAGCGGTGCACCGATTGCAGTTTTCTGACCAATTTACCTTTAAAAATCCTGACCTGCTGATTAAAATTTTGGCCAATACCTGTTTTTTTTTAATCTAAAATGTCACTAAATGTAGCAAGAAAGTCGCTAAGTTGGCAACAGTGAAGTGACTATTAACTGCAAAATGCAGACATGACGTGCATGTTTGCATCTTCTGCTGTCAGAGGGATCAGGAGCGGACAGTAGTTGATTTTTAGAGCTTTGCTGCAGTAGATAAGATCAGCTTCACATGTAAGTATCGGCAGATCTCCCAAAAAAATGTTTCAGCTGGCTCATAAATTGGTGCACCCCTACTTCATAGCTCCAGTTGCAGTTTTTCCCACCACATCCTCCAACATCCCCACCTCCACCCTGAAGGACAGGTCAATAATCTATTGTATGGATCTACCTGAAAAATCAGTGAAATGTTTCCAGTGGATTCCGAATCCAGATTTTGTGCTTCATATTGGTTTTTCCATACAATCAGCTGCCTTCACATCTTTATTTTTTCTCCTGTTCTGACCTGTTGCTGTTCATTGTGATGTTTTACTGTCCTTCCTTTACCTTTCCTCTCTGTCTTTTGTGTTCACTCATCGCTGTTTCACCAGTCTGCGCCTGGATGGGTTTCACCCTCTCACAAGGTGAACGCCGGCTCTCTGGATCATGACAGTGCCTTGCAAAACTATGAGAAGTTATGTGTAAAACACGATGCTGGCAGCATCCTGCTGTGGGAATACGATCACACTTTTCCAATCAAATGTTCAAGATTTCTTGCACCTCTCTGCTACTTTGTTTTATCGCATAAAACACAGACATTTGTGGCAGCATCTCGACTTTTGCAAGGCGCTGCGTCTTCATTGTATCCAGTGAAAATTAATCAATTCAAAAAAATGTTCCCTTCTTATCAGGAGTGATAAGAATCAAGACTGTGATGTTTGAAGTTGTGATGCAAAACTTAAACAAGGGCTTGTCTGTCGTTCGCAGGCATCAGCTGACCAGGAGAAGGCGGTAGTCGTTACTGAAAACGAAGCCGAGTCCGCAAAACCAAAGGTCAGTTTGGAGCACTGCAGCTTTCAGCTTAGTTTGCAGTGTGAAAACAGTCACCATCAGAAATTATTAATCATAAGTGTTTGTTTTTCTGTGTGTGTTTCCACCCAACTGCATGAGGACTCCTGGCTGTTTGCAAATATAACTTTCAAACTCAACCATTCTTCAGCTTCAGTAGTTCCAAGGAGCAGTGAAAGAGAAACCAGTCATAAAATATTAAAGTCTGTTGGTTTTACCAAGAATCTAAAACCTATTCTCAGTCTACATCAATTACATTTTATAACTCCTCAGAAGTCCGAATGGTAACGAGTTTTAAAGGAATTTCAGCCCCTCAAACACGCCATGTTGACTCCGTTACAAGCAGAGGAGAAAGTGTTCTGGTCCGTTGGGATTCTATTCTGCAGTTGGGATTATTTCACAGCGGTTACACTGCAAAACCAAATTAAAAGACTTCAAATTGGACTGTGCAATTGTTAGATTTGAACAATCCAAACGAGGAAATATTTCCATCACTGATGCTTCTGTTTGAGTTTGAATACTGCGAGATAGAAGAGCAGGGATTTTTGACTTGTTGAGTATTTTTAAAAGGTTTTAGAAGACGCATTTTTTTAAAAAGTCTCAGGAATTCAAATATGATCAGCAAAGCAGAGACAAATTTATCACCAAACCTTGAATTTTTCCTGCCAGTCGCTTGTGTCAGGGATTAAAATGAAAGAGTCCGTATCGCCATATTCATTTTTCCAAAGTGTATAAATATCAAAACATTGATTTCTGTTGTTGGGTGAAACTTATAGATTACTGTAAACTGTAAAAAGTTGTTAAAGTTGAGGAACCATCACGGAAAATGAAACACTTCACATTCCAAGCCAAAAAACCCAACTTGAGTTGAGTCTAATTTCATTTGATTAATTTATCTTAAGTTTTTTTGTGTGATTTATGTAGCTCTTTATTTTAAATTAATAGTTGTTTGTGAGGTTTAAGATGTCAAACCTTCACGAAAGTTTTGCTTTTGTTGTTATTGCCCTGAAATTTAAGGGAGGTGCTTTGAGTGAAGATGGTGTTGAACATTTCATCTTGTATAAGTTATATTGTCAGTACATTTTTTTTACAACAGAGGGACAAAAAATAAACCCCCTACTGTCTGCGTCTGACTAAATTCATTCATCATTTGTAAATTATAAATATTTCCACACAGTTTGGAGCGATTTTAAATTTGTTTGGTAATGTAACCACTGAAAGGAAAGTCCCAGTCAGACATCTGGTCTCTCTTCCACCACAGATGAAGTTAAGAGTTCATATTATTCATCTAAATGTCATTACAGTTGTACATGTGCACAAAGTTTAGAGTGACTTTACTTAAGTTTTAGAGGCGATGCTCTGTGTTTTCTTTCTGCAAACATCAATTAAAATGCAGATAATGGCAAACAAACAGGAGACTAAAAGTTCAGGGTTACATAATGGAAACACTCCTTAGTGGTAAAAACATTTTAGGAAGTAATGTAAAAAAAAAAAAAAAAACAGCAGAATATTTAATAACTGAACCACACAGGATGCAAAATCAAACAATATTCCATAAATCCTGCCAGGCGTTTTGTATTACTCTACTAGGAAGAGGACCCAGTGAGTGAAACAACTTTCCGACTGTCATCCTTCCCACCAGTTCAACCCAGTTGACCCAGTCTGGCCAGTTACCACTAATCGACTCGTGGCATCTGTCCGTTCTGCAGCTGCTCAGATCAGAGGGCCTGTAATGTGATTGTGGTGCAGAAAGTTAGTGGAAACCTTGTGACTGTGGCTCGTCTGCAGCCTCGTCTTCACTGGATTAGGGAGTAATTCATGACTGCCTGCTTGTTTGGAGAGTTCAGTCGCTCGGTTTCCGTCTGCATGTGGAGCTTCTTTATCCTAATTTGATGTCATGTGCGTTAGAGGGGAGGCTGCTTTAAAACGAATGGAGATGATGGAGTGAACACTTGTTTATTTCCATTAGGCTGTGTGATGCTAGAAGGATCTGGAATGGGAGTTAAATATTTTCCTGAGTACGTTGAGAAAAAGCCATCGAGTGTTTGGGGTGAGGAGTGACTCGCCTCTTGTTGTGATTTTGCCATATTTTCTGTAAAGTTGCCGGCTTGCTGCTCCCTCTTACTTCCTGTGATCCCTGAAACAGGAAGTGGAAGCTGTGATGACCTCTTGACCCCAGGGCTGGGTTGGCTTCAACCTATTGTTTTTTTATCGCAAAACACAGAAAGGGGAAAAAATAAGTCAGATATTGTAAATGTTGCATCTGTCATCCAAATGTCCCTCCTTTATTTCCTTTCTTTTCTCCTTTTTACTTTCTTTCCCTACTTCTTCTTTTCTTTAATTTGTCTTTCCCTTCAACATATTTCATTTTTTTTGGTTCCTTCACTTGTTATTTTTCCTAGTTTCCTTGTTTTTACTTCCTTCCTACTTTTTTCCCTTCGTTACTTATATGCTTGTTTTGTTTGTTTTCTTCTGTCTTTTCTACTTGGAAAGAGGGAAATAATTTACATTTCTCCTGCTGACTTACTCGTTTCCTTTTCTCGAGTGGTTCCCTTCCTTCTTCTAGTTCTTCCCTTCATTGCTTGTTTCTTTCCTTGCATTAGTTGTTTTCTTTCTTCTTTCAGTTCTTTTCTTCATTATTTGTTTCCTTTGTTCCTTTTGTTTCATTACTTTTATTACTTATTTTCCGTAGTTTATTACTTGTTTCTGTTTCCTTTAGTTTCCTTTAGTGGTTTCTTTACATCCTTTTATTACTTGTTTCCTTCAGTATTTACTCGTTTCTTGTTTTTCCTTCTCTCTCTTCTCTGGATTTTGCAGGTTTTACAGCCTGACCTCAATAAAAATGTCTCATAACTTGTGAATATTAGTGTTTATACTTCAAAAGTTTTACCTAAATGGTCGGAGAACTGTGGGAATTTGAGTCTGGAAAATGTTCAGTTCGGACACTAAGATGTGTAGGAACGCTGGATCCCAGATGGTTTTTAGATGTTCATAGTTTTTTATCTTCTATGTTTCCTTTTTTATGCTTCAGGCTCCTGACGGGGTGGAGGTTGCTGCCAAAGACGTGCCTGTGGTCCACACAGAGACAAAAACCATCACCTACGAGTCGGCCGAGGTAAATTTAAACTCTGTGAAAGCTGCTGAGAAAATGTTCGACTGATTGACCAAAAGAAAGAACCAATCACGAGGCGCCTCCTTTCGCTGCAGCGGTCAGTGATGGTTTTTTAGACGAGTCCTTTAAGCTGCTGGGATGATGGAGTCTGCTGGATAGATTCAGTCGTTTATGGTCCGTCTGGCCGTTTCCAGTCAGAGCGCCATACTTTCCACAGCTGGGCTCTTTACGATCAATAACAGCGATCTTAAAGCTGCAGGATGTTTCCGCCGGGCACTTGGTGACATCATGTCCACCTCATCGCTCTGACCCGACTGGAACGCCGTGTGCATCGGTCAGGCTAACGAGGAGGAGAAGCCTGACCGATGCACACGGCGTCCTCTGCAGCCTTTTATGCGACATTCAGTTTATCAGGAGAACCTTAACACCAAATTTGGTTCATTAATCTGTAATTTCCTTAGCATTGTTTAATTTCTAATGTGAGACGTTAACAGGTTTGGAAAGTGCTTGATGTTCAAACTGCATTTTTCTTATTAAGTCTAATCTAATGTTTGACTAAAAGCTTAAATGTGAAGAACATTATTTACAGTTGGAACCAGATATTTTCATACACCTAATAAAGACACTCATTTTGTTTCCCACAGTTTGAAGTTAAATCAGAGTAAACCTTTTTTGTTTTAGATCAGTTAGAATGATAAAATTATTTCTGTTTGTTAAATTCCACAAATTGAGATAATTTTTTTTAAGTAGTTTTACTTTTGTAACTTTCTTTATATTTTGTGTTTAAGCAATTAATTAGTGCTGAAAGGTCAGTTACCCTAACATGATTTGTTTCGATTGTTTCAAACAAATCCAAATTAATTACTTATCTGTCTGTGTAATTGGAATAAAAGTTGGTGTATGTTTTATAACAGTGTTATTTAATTTAAAAAAAAAAATTTATTAGTGTTTTATTCTAGGACCAGTCAGGTATTTAGTGGATATTTTATTATATATTAATTTAACTAGAATATTATCACAGGACTGTCAATAACAGTAATTAATGATATCACATTATGTTGAATTAAGTTGGTTTCAATTCTTTTAGTTCATTTTTTTATCTTGCCGTCTGAAGTTAAATCAGACTAAACCTTTTTTGTTTTAGATAAATCAGAATGTCCAAAATTATTTCATTAAGGTCATTTACCTCAATGTGGTTCATTTGGATTGTTTCAGTGTAATGAATATTTATTATTCCTAACGGTTCAGTGACTTAATGATCCTGTATTTTATACTTTTAACAGTTATTATAATTGGGAAACTTTTTTTGTTAAATTAGTTTATATGGCCGGTGTGCGACATTTCAAAACATAAAATGTTGTTACATTTTATCCTCTCCTCTTGTTTCTTTATTAGAAAACAAAATGGGCGAAATCTAAATGGGATCTGGTATGAAAACCTTTTGGGATTTTTATTTATTTATTGTTTTGTTTGACAGGTTGACACGAACGGAGACGCGGACCCCGGGGTGCTGCTGAGCGCTCAGACCATCACCTCAGAAACCACCAGCACCACCACAACCACCCACATCACAAAGGTCAGAGGGCATCTGCGCCTGCCAAACCCAGAATCAAACTTTCTTCAGACCATTTGTTTAAAGTTTCTGCAACAAGTTGAGATTTTTCCCGGGAACTCTGGTCTATTTTTATGGACAATTTGAAGCTTTTACAGGCAAATTCATGAACTAAAACGTATCTTCTGTATTTATTAAAAATGTTTTGATTCAGTTTTAGAGGTTCTTGTTTTCTGTTGATCAGACGGTGAAAGGAGGGATCTCAGAGACGCGAATTGAGAAGCGGATTGTCATTACCGGAGACGCAGACATCGACCACGACGAGGTCCGTCTCCTTTCTACCATAGTACCTGTGGAAAATTAATAAATGTCAGAAATTCATTTCAAAGAATGAAACCTGGTTGTTGAGTACAGTCAGAGATACAGTATGTCTCAGCTGTTTATTTTTGGTTTTTTGCATGATTAAGGCTGACGGCTAAAGAAAATACAGGATAAATTCAGATTATAAGTATATTTTCCTATTGGAAGGTTAAATAATAATATATTTATAAACAATAAGGAAGCCATGTTGTCAGGAATCATAGTGTGACAGTAGAGTCTTGTATTTAGGAAATACCTGACCAATACATCCTTAGTGTATCGGTAATCACACTAATATTTTGATGAGTAGGAAAACAAACATAAAATCAAACTACTTTAAATGTCTCTGAAATATGAACAAAAGGTTTTTTTGCGTAATTTGAAGTTCTAACTTTCTGTTTTAACTTGGAGGTTTGAGGAGAAAACCAGGTTTCCATTCAGTCTGGGATTTAATTTCAGTATTTTCCAGGTCTGAATAGCTACAAGAAAAAATATATATTATTATGGAAAAATATAATTTTTCTGATTTTGTTCCCTTTCCTATTGTCAAAGGTCACGTCCTTCCTTGTCTCCTTTCCTCTGTGTGTTTTCTTATAGTTTTTTATCCTACCTTTCTTTCTTTTTTCTTTCTCTTTCTGTCGTTCATTTGTCTTTTTTCTTGTTTCCTTTTTACCTTCATTTATCCTTCCTTCCTCCCACTGTTATTCTTTCCTTTCTTTGTGCCCTTACACACTTTCTCTCCTTGCCTTTCCTTCCTTGTGTCCTTCCCTTGTGTTCATCCTTATTGTTTTCATATCCTTCCTTCCTCCCTTATGTCCTCCCTTTTCCTCCTTTCTTCCTTCCTTGTGTCTCTCTTTCTTAAAAAATGTGAAGGAACCCTTCAGCCTAAAGGAAACAAAGTTAGAAGCATCACAGATGTTTATAAATCCATCTGGGCTTCTTCTTGGTTCTGCTGCCATAACAAGATTTCTCCTTTAAAAATCATTTATTTAATTGATTTTGTGTAATATTCACTTGTTAATTAATTAACTCAGTTTTGTTTTTAATCTGTGTAACCCATAATCATCAGAATGAATAGAAATCAGGGATTTTTTATATAATATTTGAATTAATTAACTTCTTTTTGATTCAGCTTTGATAACAAGTTTAGCTTTTCAAGCTGTGATATGAAGTGAACGTGTGACTGAGTTCTGGATTAATGGCAGATCTGACTGTAAGGTGACTGACAATGCAACCGCTCTTCCCCGTTCTGTCTCCCCCTGGTGGTCCCCTCCTGCCACTGCACCCTGTCGTACTCAGGCTCTGGCTCAGGCCATAAAGGAAGCCAAAGAGCAGCACCCTGACATGTCAGTGACCAAAGTAGTGGTGCATAAAGAGACAGAGATCACGCCAGAGGAGGGGGAGGACTGATCCAGGTAAGACCGACCCAGACCCGGGTCCCGTTCCCCAGCCTGCGGGTTTTCATTTGGTTTGGATCGGCCCGCTTCTGTCGCGCTCGCAGCTTGTTGCATCACCTTGTTGGGCTGCTGGTGTTTGTTCTCACGCAGCCTCTGTTTGCAATAACAAGGGTTTAAAGGGGATCTTTCATGCAAAATTCACATTTTGCATGTTTCTGTACTTCCATTTGGGTTTTTGCTGCTTCTAAAAAACAGCCCAAGTGCTTAAAAAAATAAACACCCAGCTGTTTTTGTTTTTTGTTCTTCTTTTTTTTTTTTTGAAATTTATTTAATATGAAAGTAGAAAATGCATGGTGTGGGACAGAAAAAAAATTCAAATAAAAATACATATATATTACAGAGCAAAGAAAAAAATATTGTTAATGTTTTTTAGTGTCTGGAAAATTAGCAGTTTCAAAAACCTCCCAGATCAGTAGAACTCTGCGCGTTACCTAGCAACCGAGCGGAACCCAGCCTGTCACTTAGCAACCCAAACTGACCTCTATCACCTTTGGTCAGTTGGTTTACCGCTGTATAATGGCTGCTGGAAAAGACAAGTGTTTTATTGTTGACTTACCATCCAGAAACCCCTCACTCTATTCTTGTTGGTTGTGCAGGAGGCTCCACTTCTGCTTGTCAAAGATGTACGATTGCATAGTAGCACATTTATTTGCAGCCATCTTTATGTGTGAGTGTAAGCGTCGAGTTGGGGGGCGTGGCCAGCAGAAGCTTATTTGGGTTTAAAGTGACAGGAGGCCCTAACGCAGCTAATTCTGAACTGATCAAGCTAAAATCAAATTTTCGAAGAATTATGTTGTGCAAAACATTTAATGAACATGTTTCGTACAGCCCAAGAGGTCCAACACTCCCCCCTGGTGGACAAAAAACAAACCTCTTTTATTTTCAACGCTTAAAACAAGATAATTTGGGAAATTAAAAATAATCGTACGTCAATCACACAGAAGAGAACAAACCATTTGCGTTCCTGTTGTTGTCTGTACAAGTAGAGATTAAATACTGGCTCAACCGGCTGCTGATCCTCTGAGATCCTCGGCCCGAAATGCAAACGCACCGTCACGCTCTGAAACCTGACGCCCGTTTACACAATCCGCTGCTCGGAAAGCCTGAGGAAAATCTGACTGGAGACGCCTCGTCCACAAACCTGAGTGGTTTATTTCCTCCTGCAGGAAACGGCACCAGATCAGACCATCAGGGTCTTAGAGATTTGGACCCCTAGAGATTTCTACCCCTTTTCCTTCTTACTTTGTCCTTTTTCTTTCTTTAAATTTTTCTTTTTCTTTCTCTCACTTTTCTTTATTTTCTTTCTGTCTCTGCTTTACTTTCCTCTGTTTTTCTTTCTTTTTAATATAAATCCTGACTTTCTCTTTGTCATTTTCTTTTTGTTTTCTTCTTTTTCTTTTCTGTTCCTCTATCCGTGCATTTTCTGTTCACCATTTGTCCCTAATGGGGTCGTGCTGGTGCCTACCTTCACCCTGTACAGGTCGCCAGTCTGTCGCAGGGCAACACAGAAACAGACAGGACACACAACCATTCACACACACACACACACACACACACACCTAGGGAGAATTTAGAGAGACCAATTAACCTGACAGTCATATTTTTGGACTGTGAAGGAAGTCAGAGAACCCACCATGCACAGAGTGAACATGCAAACTCCATGCAGAAAGACCCCGGGCCGGGAATCAAACCCTGTACCGTCTTGCTGCAAGGCAACAGTGTCACCAACTGCACCACTGTGCAGCCCTAATCTTTTCCTTTTTTCCATTTTTTTCTTCTTTTCTTTAAGTCCTTCAGTTCTTCCCACTGTATAAATGTAAATAGTTCAGAGTTCACTTCAGTTTTTTTAGAATTAAAAACTGATGTAAAGAACTGACCTCAGAAATGTTGATTCTGGAAAAGTCCAAAGTCTTTTAATGAACAATTGGAGACGTAAACGACCAAATAAACATTATTATTTGGGCTAATCAGCAAAATAAATCTGAATTTAGTGAACAGTTGAAAGAACTTTTAGGATTTCAAAGTTGAAGTGTAAAGATACTGAGTTTAACCTCCAGCTAGAAAATTGAAAAGCAAACTGGGTTTTTGACTCTGTTGAAAATGGATCATCGCTTCTTGTTTCTGTGTGTCTCCAAACTTCCCAAATGTGTTTGAACTCGCCTGCCGCCGGCAGCTTGAGGGCTTTGGCAGGTGTGACTGCGCCTGAAGAAACTTGTCTTTTATCTCCGTCTTCTCTGAGCATTTGCCTGCTCCGTCCTGTTCCTCCCCGCTCCGTCCCGCTCCATCCCGCTCCATCCCGCTCCATCCCGCTCCATCCCGCGCGTGTCGCCACTCTGAAGCTCATTTTGTTAGAGGCTGATCAGATCCCAAGGCGCAGGCATGCATGAGGACGCTTTGCATGACTTACCAGATGGGAACGCTTGGCTTTGTTTCTGCAGCCTTCATGTCTGTGTGTGTGTGTGTGTGTGTGTGTGTGCGTGTGCGTGTGTGTGTGTGTGTGTGTGTCGTTTGTTTAATGAGTGTTTCAATAGCATTAGCAACACTGTACTGAATATATTTCTTCTGGGGACATTCTCGTCAAACACACACAGTATTTGGAAGTAGTAGCAATATATAAAGTTGTTTCTTTGTTTAGTTTATTTTTGGGTCATAAACATTTATACCCAGGTTGTCCAAAGTGAGGCCCTGGGGCCGTTTGTGGCCCTTAGGTTGATTTTCAGGGTCCCTACTGGTGACTGAAGTCCTGAAAATACTTTGATTAAAAACCTGAATGTGGAAAATTTTATTTACAGTTGAAACCAGATATGCTTTTTTTTTTTTTCTTCCTGTCTGAAGTTAAATCAGGCTAATCTTTACTTGTTTTAGGTCAGTTAGAATTACCAAAATTATTTGTTAAAAACCAGAAAACTTTGTTTGCTAGTAACTTTCTTTCTATATTCTGTTTCAGCCTTTTATTTGAGCAGGAAGGTCATTTATTTTAACACAACTTATTTGGATTGTTTCTATAAATTAATATTTCTTTTTCCTAATGGCTTAATGACTTTTTGATCTGTGTAATTAAAATTAAAGTTGGCTTATATATAATCCATTAAAGTTATTGAAATTGGGTAAACTAGTGTTTTGTTGTCGGATCAGTCTGGATTACAGGGTGGGATTTCAAAACATAACATTTTCTTATATTTTAGTTTACTTTCTCTCTGCTGGAGTACGTAGAAAACTGTCACTAAAATGTATTAATAACAGTAATAAATGAAATATTATACTGAATTGAAAATGTATTTTATTATTTAGTCAGTAATTCCACTATCTAATCAAAAGAAAAGTTGATATTTTGTCCTATTATTGTTTTAGTTTCTACGTTCATTTTTCTTTCTTCTCTTGAAAGACGTAAAAACAGTTTCTGTTTACTTTACTTCGTAAAGCGTGATGGACTGCAGAGCCGCTAAAATAAAAAAAAGTTTATTTTGGCGTTTCCATTAACCTTCATGTGTCTTTGTTTGTTTTTGTCTCTCTGCTTCTGTTGATGTGGGTGAAACTGTAGCAGCCCTTCATCTGACCCACTTCACACTGCAACCACACAAAATCTTACCGAGTATTTTTGGTCTAGTTTCTAGACCAAATAACTTAGTTCACTTGAAATAAGACAAAACTTACTTACAAGTAACTTTTCAGTAACATACAGCTCTGGAAAAAAAATGAGGCCACTGATTTGACCTTTTATAGGTTTGAGTAAAATGAACATTATTTTATTCTATGAAGTCCCGACAACATGTCTCCAAAATTACAAGCACAAATTTAGTATTAATTTGCAGAAATAAAAAAAAATAAAAAAAGATGCAGTCCTTCCAGACCTCAAATACTAACAACAATATTAATGTTTTAACTCAGAAATCAATGTTTGGTGGAACAACCAGGAGGTTTTCAACAGAGTTCAGTGCAGTGGACTCTTAGTTTTTCACAGAACTGTATGAACGTATTTTAAGTAAATGATTTTTTTAATATTGATAAAATAAATACTAGTTCCAGTGGCAGATTATTTCACTATAACAAGACAGTTTTCCCATTGCTATAGTGAAATAATCTGTCACTCAAAGTAGTACGTTTTCATCAACATTAAGGAATTATTGACTTAAAACAACAAGTCTTATTTCAAGTGAAGATGTTTGGATTAGAAACTAGACCAAAAGTACTCATGTTTTTACAGTGTCAAATCCTAAATTAAATAGTTTCTATTGCAAGTATCTCAGCACGCTTGAAAAACTAACTTACAACTAACTTTTCAGTGAGGTATATGAGCTTGTTTTAGGTCAATAATTTCTTAATAATAGAAATACTAGCTCAAGTTTAAGATTACTTTGCCATAACAAGACATTTCTTCCATCTTATAAGTGAATTAATCTGCCACTGGAACAATAACGTCTTACCAGTATTAAGGAATCATCTACTTAAAACAAGCTCATATTTCTTACTGAACAGTTAGTTTTGTCTCATTTCACGTTACTCAGATGTTTGCAGTAGAACCTGGACCAGAAATGTTTGGTGATTTCTTGTGTTTTTGCGTCGCTGAGGCCTAAAAAGCCTCGGAGGTAATAAAATGCGCAGCAGCTTCTCACTTCTGTTTCTCGCTCTGCTCTTCCAGGAATAACCTTCTTCCTTCTTCCTGCGATCACATCTCACCGTCTGGACTGTCTGAAGGCTCCTCCTCTACGGACGCTGCAGCTCGCCGCTCCACTCGCAAACATCACCTGCAAACCCAACGAACACACTCTGCATGAGAAGGACGCCACGCTGCATCACCAACCAAACGGCCTCGTCTGATTCGTTTTAGTTTTTATTTTAATGGTCCTGAATCCGAAGTAAACCTTCTGCTTTCACTGCCTTATTACGACTTTGATGCATTTTTATGATTGCTGAGGATAATTACTGTAGCAGCATTTTATTTATGAGATAAAGCCATCACTCCAGGAACTTGTAATTGCTGTAGGCTGTACATGTTAGAGCAAACACTATTTAACCTCAATGTAGAAGAAAACCAAGCATCGCTTCACTCCCACAATGATTTTCCACCCGGTGCCACTGTACATATCACAGCCTCTCCAGCAAAGCCGGCTTACGATGATCTTTTTAAGGTTGATTTGTGTCATTTGAATTCATTTCACTTTTATTGTCTTTTATTTCTCGCTTTTATTGTGATGTTTTGGTTTTTCCTCCCACTCGAGCTCCACTTTTGGCGAGGAAAACGAAAAAACAAAATGACTTTTTGACGTGCCTGTGCAGGCTGGGAATGTTTTGTTTTGTTTTTTTCTTTTTTCCCATGGGGGGGACAATCGGCCGCAACAAAGCTCCGCGTTGGCGTGGCGACGGCGCGGCCGCGGGGCAAAGGGCTCAGACGGCCGAGCTCCGCCCGAAAGAGACGCAGAGCCCAGAGAGAGAAATCGGTTATCCTCCCCCGACATCCACAGCTTTTATCTGCTCCTCCATTTCACCTGCAGCCACGTTTTCCACAGCGTAGGGGAGGAAAACGGAGACTGACGCATTTCTTGTTAATTTGCAGTTTACTCCTAAAATAATAAAGTGACAGTACAGCAGCTGGTGTTCCTGATTGCTTTCAGTCGCTCTGATTTCAGTCCGTTTAAACAAATGACTCGAATCTTGCAGAATAACCTGAAACTGGAGAAATTTGGGTTATTGATTTTGCTCTTATTAGCTTATCTAGAGAAACTACTCATTACCTTTGATCAACATTATCAGAACAAGAATGTTCTGGCGGTTTAATGTGCTTTACATAATAAAAACAGAAAGTTACAGTTACAAACTGAACACCATACAGTCAACAACTGAACAGACATATAATGTTTACTACTATGGCTGATTACCAATATTGTATATGTTTCACAACAGTTTTGACACTTTGATAAAACCCAACCAGAATATTAGCTTCACATCATTTTATTCTGTTATTCCCTCATCAAAGTGATGCTTTGATATTTTTCCATGGATGTTTTGAAATCCTTTGTGTCCACGGCAACCATTCACATGTGCAAAACAACTTGACCTAGACCCGACTCCTTAGAGTTGCAGTTTCCAAGCTTCCGCCTCACAGAGCAGCTCTCCCCCTCTCTGCTCCTTCAGACTAGCCAGCAGTAATTAGCAAACACCTGGTAGAACTGCACTTCTGCTGAGCTCATTATTATAACTACTTCTCAGTGAAACGCTGGTAAAAACGTTGTTAAAGGGTTAATAGAGGAGCCATGTTGAGATGACTTCCTGAAGGTGGAGTTTCAGAAAGAGCAGGAGTTCTTAAAGAGACAGAGACCCAATTTCAAGGCATTAAATTACAAGGTCATTTTATAAGTAATTTTTGATATATATATGTAGCATTTTTTAACAGCTAAAGTTAATAACTTTATTGTGCTGTACAATTTGACTATGTATTTGGAAAATACGTGATGCTGCCTCTTTAAGATGCAGCAGATCAAATGACTTCAGTCTTTCAGAATAACGTTGAACTTGAATTATTAGTTTACGCTCAAGTAACTGATAAAGTTATAAAGCCTTAAACATTAATTACTGTTTTGGTTGAACAAGTATATGGCAGCAGAATTGCAGCGTTTTTATTATTGTAACTACGTAATGACGTCAACACCTTACTGAGCTGTGTGCGAGCCAAAGAGTAGTGAATTGGTGAGAGGCGTCACACCAGGAGAAATTGGAAAGTTTCAAAGTACGTTTAATATACACTTTTTACATTTGTTTATTCATTTAACTATTTCAAGAAGAACATGTTACATTAACATCTAAACTGTTTCATATGGTTTTGGTTATCAAACAAAAAATTAAATGAAATAGTTCGTTATTCATTCTGTTTTTTGTTGGGGGGTTTTATATCTCCTTTTATGGTGAATGTGATGCTGTTTTGTTTTTGTTTTGTTAAACTAGGCCAAAAACAAACGTACTTTTTGTTTTAAAACTTTCTTTAATCACAGTACAGATGAAAACAATCACCCATGTATGACTGCCTAGACCCAACGTAGCAATGAAAGTATTTAATATATTAGAAATATCCCTTAAATGTCCCACAATGTGGAAATTCAGAAATAAAAAAATATCTTTTAGAAAGGTCAGTCTTTTTATAAAGTGATAATTAATTTTGTCTTAGCAAATGAGCTAAGAAAACTGTCATCAATTCGCAGTAGGCCAACGTTATAAATGTGTGGCAGCCTGAACACACTAGCTCCATGTTGAAGCACGGTGATGGCGTCATCATGGTGGGGAGCAAGAACAGGGAAAATCGCCTTCCAGAAGGACATCCATGAATGGCTTAGAGTGGACCATATTCATCTGTTTAAATGTCCTAATAGTCAAAGTACAAAGATAAATCTGATCAAGAATTCATGGCAAGACTTGTCAATTAATGTTTATGGATGCTTTCCATCCAGCCTGACAGCTTTAGGCATTTTCTAGATGTTGAAAACCTGGTAGATGCATATCACATTATTAAGTTTTCAGGCAAGAGAAGTTTATTTGTGTATCACTTTTCGGCATGCAAACATAAAACATTTCAGTTGTTTTAATAAAGGAAAAGTATAAAAGGCTGGAATACAAACAAAATAATTGTTTTCCAGTTTTTTTAAATGCTACAAACAAGGACTGGGTTTGTAAATTAGCCTGTAGCTTGAAAACTTGTGTACAAAACAGTCGCTTTGTTTTTAACATGTAATATTGTTTAACATGCAGTCATTGATGAAATAAACTTGAATTGTTTTGTTTCATTCTTTTGAACCGCCACTGCTTCCACTTCACAACTGTGTTTATTTTTGTTGGATTATCGCATAAATAATAAAATATGCCATGGCTGTAACTTGGTAAATCTAAAAGATATTCAAGCGGTATGAACAGTTTTGCAGACGCTGTATTTTTTCCAAATCAGAGCGATTCATCTGTCCACCTATAGACGATCTTGTGGGTGCAGTACCTTCTCCGGGGCGTTAGGTGGCAGTAGAACGATGCCCCGTTTCCTGCGAAGCCGCACAGTCACAACAAGAGGAGGAAGAGGAAAAACGACAACTCTGGATCTGGATCGTCGTCGACTGCCTTGCGTGACAACACAGGGATCGTCCAGACTTTGGGTATTGGCGCTTTTTATTCTCCTCTCTCTGTCGTGTCGGAGCGCCGCGGATCGGCCGCACCGCCGCCCGGTTTGTAGCGGTACGTGCCGCGCGGTGTCGCCGCTGTCGGAGCGCTGCCTGTCGGGCTGCAGAAACACTAACCGAGGCTGGTTGGCTGGCCAAGATGGCTGGGCGCAGTGAAATGTGAAATGTTCTCGCTATGGTTGTTCCTTTCCTGCACGCAGCGTTGCTTGTCACGCAAACACTGGCGCGGAAATGCGCTGGTGGCTCGCAGAAGAGTGCGTGTGTTTGTTTCTGTTTGTGTTTTTATTTTTATTTTGATTAGCTTAACCAAGGCTCAGCTCGTTGTTGGGGCCTGTCGTATTTTCTACTTTTCAGAGGTTTTTTTGCATGATTGATTTAGCCACTTCTTTTTCTTCTTCGCGTCTTATTTGTAAATAAAAGCACTTTTAGTTGCATGTTGCATCAGATGTTGCTTCTCAGTTTGTTTGTATTACAATTAAGAGGCATGCGAGTGGAGCTCCACCCCTCTGCTGTTGCTTGCAGCCCTGATCTGGTGTGGAAATTAAAGCACGTCTTTAGTTTCTAATCATATCGTAGCACCATTTCCACACCTAAACACACATAAAAAGGTTTGCAATGTCCATATATTATATTAAAAATATTATGTTCTGCTGATTTTAAGCGGGTTTCTTCACCAAACAGCATAAACATATCAACCTAAGTAGAATACAGGACATGACGTAAGTAAAGGAAAACTCGGGATCACATCAGCTGAGTTAAACATATTTATTGTCAGTGATTTCTCTGTTTTGTGTTAAAGGTGCACTAATCTGACATTTCCTGACAGATTTCATTTCCAATTTTCTAAAGTCTGACGTCTCAACTAAATTTCAACTTAAAGTCATAAAATCTAAAACTTTATCCATGTGTTGTTTATAAACAAATAAAACAGCGACTGCAGATTATTTTTTGTTCAAATAAAAGATAAAAAATTGGAGTGTTTCTTTTATTACTTAATTTCCTGCTGGATTTGAGATTACAACCTCCATCAAGGAACTTGTTGCACATTTTTAAGCTTCTTTGTGAATTTTACTTCTTAATCTTTCACCTCAAATGAATAGTTTGATGCAGTTTTGTAAATTAATATATTTCATGAACTATACATTCACTCCTTGCATACTAACAATATGTTTCTTCTGTTCAATGGGAGGTTTTCTCACTGTTTATTATGTACTGGATTTATATTTTAGCATTTGAGATGCTAAAGCTAACATATGGTGGTCAGAACATTATGATAGTTATAGACAAAAATGGAATATTTATTACAACATCACATCGTCTCTAACCGGTTTTCTGTCCGGACGGTGAAACAGATTTAAAGAGAAGTGACAAAAGCAAAGGAGGTGGATTAGCAGTGCATTTAATTTACTTTGTATTACTGTGGATTATTGTGTCTGCTGCTCAGAAATTGAGCTGTTAGCATGACATGACAAATGTTATTGTATTTTAGGCAACTGTTTAAAAAAGTGTGTATCTTTTAATGCATTTTTCATATTTTCAAAAATAGGCTTACGTGGTTAAAAAAAAGTCTGCAGAAGGTGCCAATATTTCCATCCAATTTAATTATTGGTATAATTGATTACTAAGATTATCATTAGTTGCCACACACAGTATTTTGTAAAATCAACTTTTTTGAGTTTACATCATATTATAAAACATACCTTGAGTGTTGCCTTGATTCTTTCAATTACCGTATTTTTTGGACTATAAGGCGCAATGGATTATAAGACACCGTATCAGTGAACGGATCTATTGTCATATATAAAACACACCAGATTATAAGGTGCATAAAGCGAAACAAAATAGTCGGATAGGTCAGACTTTATTCAAATCATTAACAATAACTGTCGATATTAAACAAAAAAATACATTCTCTTTTTCAATCATCCATCTTCTACGAATCCATCAAATTCCTGGTCTTCGGTGTCAGAGTTCAACAGTCGGGCGACAGCGGCATCAAGGAAGCCTGGATCCCCTCGTCATCATCCGATTCAGTCTCGTTGCTGTTGCTTGGCTGTTCATTGATGATTCCGGCCTTCATGAAAGCTGGGGCGACAGTTGAGACCGATACCTTAGCCCAGGTGTTGAAGCACCGTACGTATCAGGAAAAGTGGTTTGTCTCCCCAAAACAAGTCTGTCTAGACAGCATAGAAAGCTGACTCCACGAGGTTCCTGACCAGCAGCGATTATCAAGTGGAGTGGATTCGTCGCTCACCAAAGTCGTAATAAAACATGCAGTACACTGTTCATACATAAGGCGCACCGGAATATAAGGCGCATTGCCGATGTTTTTGAAAATGTAGGGATTTTATGTGCGCCTTATAGTCCGAAAAAATATGGTAATTATAATTTAAAGTTCACAGATCTTTGAGACTCATCTAAAGACAACAATGTTATTTTTTATCACAATAACTACTGAGACTATTTATCATCCAGCAACATTTGTTATGCTGACGGGTTTAATACCGCCCCTTTAAGACGTTTTTAACCTGCGTCTCTGTCGCCTGCAGGTTGCTCCAGTTTGACCTGCACCATGTCTGATTTGCTGAGATACATCGACTACGACCACAAAGCCACCTTCCTGAAGATGCTGAACCAGCAGCGCATGGAGGGCGAGCACTGCGACGTGGTGGTGGTGGTGGAGAACATCGAGTTCCGGGCGCACCGCTGCGTCCTCGCCGCCTGCAGCAACTACTTCAAGAAGCTCTTCAAGAAGCAGAGCGACGAGGACAACTCCATCGTGGAGCTCGACTTCATCCGCTCCGACATCTTCGAGGAAGTGCTCAACTACATGTACACGGCGCGGCTGGCGGTGCGGAAGAAGGACATCAACATGATGATGTCATCCGGACAGATCCTCGGCATCAACTTCCTGGACAACCTTTGCACCCAGAAGAGGGAGCTGACCAACATGAAGACCCGCGAGAACCAGGCGCCGGACGACCACGGCATGCGGGCGCAGGACGCCATCTTGAAGGAGCTCGCCATGGAGGAAGTGAGGAAGAACAGCTTCTACGACCAGGGGATGGACGCCATCGGCCCCGGCGGCTCCCACGTCTCGCAGCCGCACAGCTACAACACGGGGCTGGGGAAGGACCCGCACGCCCACGGCTGGGGGTCGTCGACCTCCGCCGCCGACATGAAGCTGGAGTACCTCCTCTACGGCCACCGCGACCACAACTCCTGCCAGAGCGCCGGCGCCAAGCCGCTCGACCACAACACCAAGAAGGAGCGGCTGCTGACCGCCAACCGCCCGTACGGCTGCGAGCACTGCCCCAAAGCCTTCACCACCGCCGCGCACCTCAAGGAGCACCTGAAGATCCACTCGGGCTTCAAGCCACACCGCTGCGTCGTCTGCGGGAAGGCCTTCATCCGGGGGCCCGACCTGAAGCGGCACGAGCGCGTGCACAGCAACGAGCGGCCCTTCGCCTGCCAGATGTGCGAAAAGGCCTTCAAGCACAAGTCCCACCTGAAGGACCACGAGCGGCAGCACCGGGGCGAGCGGCCCTTCAACTGCGGCTCGTGTGACAAGGCGTTCATCAAGGCGTCGGACCTGAAGCGCCACTGGAACACGATGCACAGCGCCAACCCACGCAGACAGATGTCGCTGTCGCCCGCCGCCTCCCAGCACGCCCAGGCGGAGGCTGCTGACCAGAGAGACTGGAAACTGGAGACCGGGCCACACTCGCACAATTCTGGGGACTGCTGAGCGATCTAAACACACACACACACACACACACACACACACTGACATACAGGGGCGTCTCAATAAATAGGAATATAATCAATAAGGTAATTTTATTTCAGTCACTTAATCCAAAACGTACAACGGAGGATGAGGGCCATGCTAAGAAAATAAAGAAAATTACGAGAATAAAGTCAATAATATTATGAATTTATTAATTTTCCTCATATTATTGACTTTATTCTCATAATATAATTACTTTATTCTCGTATTATTTTGACTTTATTCTCGTAATTTTTTTTTTTTTGTCTTTTTCTCAATATGGCCTTTATATTCCATGTTTAAAAAAAACCAGTTCATTACACAGAATATTTTCAAATGTTAATTTCTGTTATTTTAGAGCACAGGTGCCAAACTCAAGGCCTGTGGGCCAAATCCGGCCCGCCAAAGCTACTTTTCTGGCTCTCCAAACACAAGACTCGTGAGTTTAGAGGGCCACATAATTACAATTTTAAGATAAATATTACTTTATCAGTCAAAAGAAATCCCTTAATATTTGAGAAAATGTGTGTTAATTTTTTAAAATCTTAATAAGCACAAATCAAAAGCAGAGAAAGATGTAATATATTAGAGGATTGTAGCCAAAACATGTTTTAATTACACAAACCGTGTTTTAAAAGTATTTTTAACAGACAAAAAGTTTCACACCACAAACGGTAAAAACTACAGAACTGAATCCGATGTATTAAAAAAAAGTATTACACTAAAATGATTATTTTAGTTATTGTTATTCTTCTGACCATTAATAATTAAAAATTCTTGCGATTGGATAAAAAAAATCTGATTCTGCAGCTAAGCCTTTTTTTATGCGGTATTAAAAATAAAATTAAAAATGCAAATAATTTAATTACATTTTTAAATGATTTAAATTTGCTTAAAATGCAATCAAGAGTTTGTATTTTTCTACAGTCTAGCTTAATTAATCCTTTTCTCTTAGTCCTCATATTCCAGTTGATGATTAATTAATTACTAATTTAGTTGACGATTATTTGATGAATCGATTAATCCCGATTAACCCGATTAATCATTTCAGCCCTACAGTTCACACAAAGTAATATTTCTGTTAATGTTAAGGATTAAAATGAACACAAAACAATTTTCATAAGATTTTTAACAGACCGTTATTTTATGTAGCTGCTAACTTTAGAGTTATCCATCAGTCAGTCACATCCACAAAACCACAAGAAAAAAGAAAGCTGAATGTGTCATGACCAAGTATACTGATGGAAAGTTAAGTGTAAGGAGAAACTTTAGTGGAAAAAGTTAACGGTACTCCATAGATTGTTAGTATCAGGATCACTTTGGTCATTAAATAAGCTTTTGGTGTCTTTGGAAGTGAGGGCAGAAAAATAAAATCAGCATTTCCATAGTTTGTTAGCAACAGGAAGGATTCATTGCTCTAAATCTTTCCAGGCAGACGTCTACTCTGCCGATACACTTGATGAAACACAGAGGACCAACGTAAGTAGATGCACATTGCACCTCAAATCATCATCGCTGACTGTAAAATCTTTACACTGGACCTCATTTAACCTCTCGTCTCGTCGAAGACGCAAATTTTACTTTTAAAGAGGAATTTTGGGCCTGATTCAGAAATAGCCAAATATGTAACATGCATCAGGTGTTGCCTGTTTCCTGCGTTTTTACGTTGTCTAGTATCACACTTTCTCCTTCCACTAAACTTTCGTAACATTTCTGTATTAAAAATCTTAAGTAATTTTATGAGAATTTCAGGTTATAGCCAATCAAATTGTTTGTTTGTTGTTGTTTTTTTTTACTTTTTTTTATTGAATTGCTGAAATAAATTAGCTTTTTGATTATATTGTAATTAATTGAGATGCCAATGGACTGACCTGCTAACATGCACACTTTAATCCCACTTACACACACTGACACAAGCACGAGGACAGTGATGCGAGTGCAGAACAGGAGAGCAGAGCATGTTCATAAAGACTGTGAGGCTGTATTATTATTATTATGATTATTATGATTATTATTATAATTCTAAAGAGTTATGTCCTTCCCACCTGTAAAGTCATGTAAATGTTTAGTTCACTATACTATACATATATTTTTCACAAAGGATCGTTGTTATCTAGACCGGAGGGGTTCTCATAACATGTTTTTTTTTTTTCCTTCTTTTCTTTTTAATAAAATAAACATTTAAATGTTCGTTTAACCTTTTATGGATTTTATGGAGATAAAAACAGAGTCCAAGAAAGAAAGATAGAAAGAGGGAATGGGGGAGAAAATAATTTTCTGCATAACATTTGTTGCATTGAGTATATTCATGTGGATGTTTTTAAATGGATGTGTTTAGTTGTATTGATTGATATTACACTGTAAAAGTAAGACGCAGACGAAACCAAAGTCTTGGACTCCTGACGGATCGTCCTCAGAGACTGTCCTGTCCAAGCAGAACCGGCCAACTAGATTTACTGTTATACAGTATGACTGTCATCCGGGGCTATCCACAGATAATGATCGGTGTCTGTATATACTGTAGCTTAGTTTGTTGCACAACTAGAGTTCACAATATTGAAATCATGCACATATAACATTGTCCTACTCCTACACTTTGACAATAAACACCATTTGCTGTGTTTTAATGTTGTTGTCTTTTTGTGGAAGCAATATAACTTTTACAAAGGTTTCTTTAACGTTTGCCCGTGACGTATGCAATGCGCCAGTCCGACGTTGCGAAGATTCCCGGAAATTGTCGGCGCTGCGCCATTCTTCACTGCGAAGAGAGACGTGCCAAGCTGAATGAAATAGCTTTTAAAGTCAATTCAGTATTTCGAAGCGCGGCCAACACGAATTGGACGGATTGCCGTTGCGAAAACTACAGGCAGACTACAATAATAAAACAGCGCAGAAAATTGACGTCATCATTCACGTCCTGTCCTTATGTTCGCTGATGGGCTTGGTAGAAATTCTAAACCCACGGGTTTAGATTTTTTTTGAGTTTCTCTGTATTACTCAGGCTGCGCTACAGCGTCTATTCACAGGCGCGATCCCACCGCTGAGCAGCACGGGGCCTTTAACCTGCTCTGTTCCCGACCTGGTGGTCCCGGGTTCCCCCTGGAGCACCATTTCGATACCGAACTTAGTGCGGACAACCGATCGGCATAGTCCACTGCAGCTCAGGGCTCCTGAGCTCAAACGATCCGCCAGCTTCAGCCTCCCGGTATCTTGGATTACAGGCGCCACCGGCAACTGGGGGCATTTACTTCTTGACCCCCATCTGCATTGCGTGACGTCGGTACTACGTCATCTGCAACCTAGCAATTCGCTCTACATGCTAGTGATAGCCCTTATCCTAACATTAGCCTTGCACCTAAAATAAGCATTTTACATATATTTTTAGCAATTTTTATCACACTGAATGAATTAAGTCAATGTAAATCAACATAGTGGTGATAGGATGTGCTACTGACAGCATTTAAGCTAGCCATAGCATTTTGGATAATCTTTGTACACTAATGTTAGCACACTGAATGGAGTAATTTTTTGTTGGTCAGCATGCTGCTGATTGACATAGCATGTTGCTGCTAGTGTCAACATGCTATTCACTCTGCTTGCTAGTGATTACCCTCATGCTAACATTAGCTTTGCACCTAAAATAAGCATTTTAGCAAATTTTTCATTTATTAGCCATGTTTATCCTACTGAATGGAGTATGTAAATCAACATACTGGTGATACCATACTACATGCTTGTGGCGCCCAAAGTCGGTCCTGGAGAGCCGGCTTCCTGCATGTTATAGTCCGCTCCCTGATTTGACACCTGGATCAAATTATGTCTCATTAGAACCCCTAAGAAGAACATTGAAATGCTGAGAAGTTTGGGAGAGAACTAAAACACGCAGGATGCCGGCTCTTGAGGAACAACTTTGGACACCACTGATTTAAGGTACCCTTAGGATTTGGGGTAATTTTACGTCATACACTAATGTTAGCATACTGAGTGGAGTAATTTTGTGTTAGTCAACATGCTAGCAATAACTGTCATCCTACTGATAGTATCAACATGCTAGTGACTATAAATGACTTAACTACTAATCAAATGAGCTTAAAATGACTTAACTATATAAATGTTGTGAATAAATGCAATCGGTGCAAACAGTAATATATAAATAACAGGAAACTGAATGAAATATACTTTAGTATATTTCATTCAGTTCCCTGTTATTATCAACACAAAAAATACTATACTATTTATTCACAATAAAAACAAATCCCAAGTGATCACTAGGCCTGTCACAATAACATATTTTGCTGGACGATAAATTGTCCCAGAAGTCATTGTGATAAACAATAATGTTGTTGTTTTGATGCCATTTTCAAGTACTATAATGCTAACGGCATAATAATACCAGAACATTTTATTCTCAAAGATCAATAAACTTTAAATTCTAACTGTAAGTCATTTTAAAGACATAATAAATTAACAAAACAACAAAGGAAATTAATTATGAAGACTTTGTAAACAAAATTGCCCTTCAAAAAAGGGCTAGTCGAGACCAAAGCACCAAACTGAAGACTTTTGCCATCAGTTTTTAATGAGAGAGAAACGATAAATTAAACAAATAACAAAAATTACTGAGCTTGTTTTAATTTATCATGTGATTATTTGATTTATTGCTTCTTGCAACAGGCCTATTTACAACTCGAGTGGAGTCAATCTGTGATACATTTATCTGACTGGAAAGGAAACTACTTGTTTATGTAGTCGTATTGAATAAATTAACATGCATTTTGACTCAGCCTTTGGTTTGTTGTAAACGTTTTTTCACTCAGCCAATTTGGGTCACATTCTGCACCTTCAGGAAAAGTGTTTTTATTTGGAGAATAATGAAGCCTGGAGGAAAAAAAATCAGTAGAAATCTCAGCGCTCGTCCCATACTCTGTATGCAACACTAGATGGTGCCCTGCTCATAGCGATTGACCCGTTCCTGTCCAACTTTGACCTTTGGTGTCCACTGTCCATCACTGTGGGAACCAGAAATGACACTGGTTTGATGGAAAAACCTGCAGTATTTATTAAAGGAAGCTGAGTTCAGAGAGAAAAACACAAGCTGGTTGAGTGAAATGTATGCGCTGTCACACCTCAGTGTTTTCCATGCTTTCTGCATGCGCTTGGAGGGATGCCAGCGGAGAGCCAGGGCGCTGTAGATTCGGGAATAAAATCGCTTTTGTCTTGGTTGTTCGTCCTCGCAGCCCAGTGGGAGAACAACCTGCTGCGAGCCAACAAGAGCAGAGCTTCAACACATGGGATTTGAAGCAGCTTTGTGGAAAAATGACATCAGTGTCTGATGGAAAAGGCAAGCCTGACCTCGCTGTCAGTGGATGCCTGAGATCTGTTTTCTGCATTTCCTGACCTTGTTCTTGTTTCTGAGCGTGTGTTTCTACATGCTACACATAGAGAACCAAAAAGACCAACAAAGTGTGGGAATTTTCTTCTGGTTTTCAGTTGTACTGAGGTCTTCTAATTAAGTTCTGAGTTGTGGTTACGGTTAGCATTAGGAATATGTTGGTAATGGGTACAGTTAGTGTTTGAGTTGGGCATAAATGCAGTTACTAAAATGAATGGAAGTTAATGCAGCATCCTCAAATCAATAAACCCTCCCAAGTATTTTTTGTCTAGTTTCTAGTGCCAATATCTTGAACATTTTGTTTAATAATACAACAAAACATTAAAAGTATCTTTTCAGCAAGATAATTAAGCTTGTTTTGAGTCAGTAACTATTAAATGTAGATATTTTTTAAAAATGTATTAGCTCCACTGGCAGACTTGTTTCACGTAAAACATGGAAGATGTCTTAAGGAAAAATCTGCAAAAGACCTTAATTAATTAATCAATAAAGTTATTCTTTATTGATTAGACACAAAAAGTTACAATCATAGAACACAAAGTCAGCAATTGAAATATTACATTTTGTCAAATGCCGTCGTTACACATCAAAATGTTTATTAAAGTTTCATTTATGATGTTTCAAAAGCAACTAAACAGGTGAGTTATTAGCCTTGATTTAAAGGAACTCTGTTTCGGCTGATTTGCAGTTTTCTAGATTTGTCGTGTATTCAAGCTGAGTGCTGTTTCTCCATGTTTGGTTCTGGTTCTGGGAACAAGAACAGCTCAAAGATTCTGGAAGGTTACTATGACAACAGCAGATCTTTAATGTATTGTGGTGCTAAACCGTTCAGTGATTTATAAACTAGCAGCAGTATTTTAAAGTTTATTGTCTGAGCTACAGGGAGCCAGCGTAGGGACTTTAAACTGGTGTTATGGTCTCTAGCTTCCTGGTTTTAGTCAGAACACCAGCAGCAGCGTTCTGGATCAGCTGCAGTTTTAGGATTTATTTTTTTAGGCAGACCTGTGAAGACACTGTTTCAGTAATAAATATAACTAAAGATAAAAGCATGGATGAGTTTCTCTAGATCATTTTGGGCCATATAAAAAAACTGAATGTTCTTAAAGGGCCAGTTGTGCTAAAATATATTGACAAAACCAATTTAATTGATAAAATATACATAAGTAGTTGTTCCTCCAGGATTTAATGATTGTTTTAGTGTTTTTTGCTATCAAAATTACAGATTTTGTGGTGCCTATTTAGAAATCTTTGTAAGGAATTTTTACCATATACTAATGTAAGGCGTTAAAAGTGACTTTTTATTACTCGCTGTATTAATTACGCACTATAACTTGACATCGTAAGGCTGAGGCAGCAGTCACTTAAACTCAATGTTTTGACCAATTTTGAGAAAATTCTTAGTAAAATCAGAAAAAAATATATTTTGTGTGAATTTTACAGATTTGTGAAAAACTGGAAGGACTTGTTGAAGTAATTTGGAGTCTACAGGGCCACATTAAAAGCTACAGCAGCTCAGATTTGGCCCCTGGGCCTTGAGTTTGACTTCTGTGCTCTAGATCTGGGTGGGACTTTAGTCTTCTAATCCTGGAAACCTTGTTCAGGTGATACAGGGCTGAATTTGTAACTGTATCTGTTTGCATTAGAAAAGTGCACAGCAGAGCAAACTGGTGTCCACATCTCTGTATATCCGGCTCTGGGCTCAACTATAGAAATGGATAAAAAATATCGCAAAGTTTCTGTGAATATAGACAGACGTAATGTGTGTGTGTGAGAGAAAGAGAGTGGGTGCATTAAAACCCATAACCGAGGCAGGATATGGGTTTGCATCACTGTCAGGCTGCGGCTGTGTGTGTGTGTGTGTGCGTGTGCGTGCGCGAGTGTGTGTGTGTAGGCTTGCGTGTGCGCATGAGTGTGTGTGCCATTGTGTCGTGACTGTATGTGTGCCTGTTTTTGAAGAAGCTTAAAACACAATGTGTGCACCCAGGGAGGCGGACTGGACAGGTGTGTATGTGCAATGTGCACTAAAGGTGGAGAAGTGTGTGTGTTTGTCTCTAATACCTTGTGGGGACGATTTTCCTGAAACATACTACGTTGTGGGGACCGAAGCCTGGTCCCCACAAGGGGAAATGCTGTTTTTGGGTCAGGGGTCAGATTTAGGTGTAAATTGAGTTTTGGTTTTGGTTTTGGTTAGGTATATAATGGTTAGGGTTAGAATAAGGGTAAGGTTTAGGCTGTAGAAATGAATGGAAGTCAATGGAAAGTCCCTGCAAAGATAGCTGAGCAAACAGGCGTGTGTGTGCATGTGTGTGTGCTCCACAGAGTGTTTGTCTATGTTTGCGTGCATCTGTGCATGTGCTCATATCTCTGTGTGAATGACAGGCAGGGACAGCGTGTGCATTCATCCAGGTTGCCCTGTGTCAGTCTTTATTTGTTTTATGTATGCATGCAGGCGTGTGCATGCACATGCACACATTGTCAGTATTTATTGAGCTGTGTTTGAGAAAGTTTTGCTCCGTTTACATGAATTCATGTATAAACAACTTCGCAAAAGTTTTAAATCACTCCTGTATTTTTCTGTCTCTTGGCCTCCATGCAGACTGACTCTGTTTAAATTTTAGATTCTAACACAGCATACAATGTTTTGCATAAGTATTAATACCCTTTGTACTATTACACATTTCTAGATCATTTTTTATTATTAAACCAGATCAAAACCTCTTTCACGAGGATGACCTGGCCAAGAAAGGCAGCAACACACATCATAAGACACACATCTGTTTGACAAGACAAACAGAAATAAGCAAAATAGACACTAAAAGTATGTAAAATGTGAACAATTTGACAACATCATGCAGCAGTTGTGACATACAATAATAAAAAAAAACCTGGCAATTTAAGATTTGAAACTCCGTTGACAGGATTTTCATTGTCAGTTGTTTAAAAGTTTCAGTGAAACGAGTTGTGACAGTTCTGGCCATGTAACCACAAACTGCAATTTTTTTAGTAGGATTTTTCTGTGGTTGTTTTGTGGTTTTCCATTCATATAAATGAAAAAGTTCCAAGTCCTTTAAAAAAAATGACAGTAAATTTCTGAAAAGTGTGGTGTACTTTTGAATTCAGTCCATTCATTGATCAACTTTTCACATTGCGCATTTAAAACCCACATTTTTTTCACATCACTTTTTGTCAAAACAGCTCCAGCTCAGTCAGAATGTATGACTGTCTCAATGTTGTTGGATGTAGGTCTGGACTTTGACTAGGCCATTCAAGAAAGGGGCTAGTTGAGACTGACGCACCATGCTGAAGACTTTCGTCATCCAGTTTTTGGTAGAAAGATGGTGACTAAAATGCAAATGGAAATTATTGAGCTAGTTTGTAAAACCATTAATTCATTCATCGCTTATTGCAACGGGTCTAATGACTCGAGACTTTTGCACAGCACGGCATGAGAGTGTTATGTGGTAAACATTAGTCTTGAGTGGGTTGTGACCTAAGAGTCACGTCTCTTAGGTCTGTGTACATACACACGGGTTTATGTGCGTATGTACGCAGCTTCTCTCCAGCTTCAGTGTGTGTTTATGTGCAGAGTGAACACCCGGTTTCCATTACGCCGGGCCGGCCGGGTTCCATCAGCCAGACCACAAGCCTCCTGTCTCCACTCAGGCTCCACCCTGCGCCGCCACAGGCTTCCCAGAAAAGAACAGCATCCAATTAAAAAGAAAAAAAACTTTAATTACGCTCATCTCATCTCTCTCTCACTCTGAGATAATAAAACGACTGTATACAAACAAGATGATGTGATTGATGAGTGTGAAAGGAGAAGGCTTGTGTTTTTTTTTCTTTATTTATATATGTATATGGGTTTTTTTTTTCTCCTCAAGCCAGCATGATGGCTTTTAATCAGAGTTGCTGACATTCATGAGGCATAATGTCATCCTTCTCTGCCTGAGCACCATCTGGAAATTCTTCTCCTTTTTTAAGAGACTTCATGATCTGTCTTCTGCTTTTATGATTTTAAAAAGCGATAAATCATCTTCCAAATGTGCATCTCCACTTACTGTCCTCTACTGTTAAATGATTTGTGGAGCTGAGCAGAGGTGGGTAGAGTACAAAAAAAAAAAAGAATCAAGTAAGAGTAGCACTACTTCATCGTAATTGTACTCAAATAAAAGAAAACGTAGCTGTCCAAGAAATTACTCAAGTAAGAGAAAAAAGTATTTGGTAAAAAAGAAACTCAATCATTTCATATTTAAAAATTATGTCAAGTAGAAAATTTTGTATTTTAAAGGTCAAATGAAAATAATTTATACAAGTAGTGAAAAATTGCACTCAAGCGTAACACTAATTCAACATATTTTTACTCAAGTAAAAGTAAAAAGTAGCCATCCGAGGTATTACTCAAGTGAGAGTAAAAAAGTACTTGGGCAAAAGTCTACTCGAGTACTGATCAATCATTTAATTTAATGATCAGATGGACCAGAATATAAGTGGACATTTTGGTATTTTATAGATGAAAACGACAATAAATCATAGCAAAATAAAGTTTTCCAAGTCAGTTTCTTTCAATAACAAACTGATGAAAGTTTAATGAAAAGTGCAGGTGTGTGTCTGAGTCTGGTGAATTTTTGGTTAAAACATGTTTGTTTTTCATTCACTTTTGGTTTCTCTGCCCGCCTCCAGAGCAGAGGTTAGTTAACTCTGGATCCAGAGGGAGTGTCTCTCAGGAATGTCCCGGTGTTTTCACTCGTCGCCCTGAACACATGAGCTCCTTTCTGACCTCTTTCTTCCAGCTTTATTAGCTGCGACCCGCGTTCGCCCGCAGACAGGCTCCGTCTTTGTTGGCCGCCATTGCGCTGACCCGCCGAGTCACGTGGCTGGATTCGGGTTATCGAGTCATCTCGATCTGCCTGCAGGAGCCATTGTTCGGGCCCGGACCAGATGTTCCGGCTGCTAGATTAGCATCGCATCTCTCCTCAGCGGGGAGTCCGGGCCTCGCTGCCTGCCCTGCCTCTTATCTTCCACCTGCACTGTTTGCTTTTGTTTCCAGAAACCTGCGTGGGATGCTTCATCCAGCCCTGCAGGGAGTTTTATTCTGCAGCCAAACGCAATTAAAGCAGAATGTCTGAATGGAAATAAGTTAAAATATTGCTCATGTTATCGCTAATCAGACCTGGGTTTTTATCGTTTTCCTCTTGTGCAACTTCCTTTTCTGTTATTCTCATTTCCATCTCTGTTCTTTTCTTTCCTTTTATTTTGTCTTTCATGTTTTCCTTTCTTCTTTACTCTTGTTCTTTTCCCATACCGTTTTCTTATCAAATTTATATAGGCCTACATTTTTCTGTTATTTTTCAACCCTTTTGTATGATTTTTTTTTGTCCTATTCATTTTTCCTTCCCTTCCTTTTTATTCTCATCAACTCCTTCAGTTCTATTCCTTTCCAACTCTTCCTTATATTATTTTTTCTGTTCATTTGCATTCCTTTCACTCCTTTTCACTTTTCTTACTTTCAGATTATTCCTGCTCCTTTCTCTCCTTGGAGCTTAATATCTATTATTTCACCATCTTTATCTTCACCCTTAACTTTCCTTATCTCCTTCATTTTTCTTCTCCTGCTCCTCCTCCATCACTCTTACAGATTTCTCTTCACTCGTTCCACCTCACTCCATTTTTCTTCCAACTCTCTTTTTTCTCGTCCATCTAATCCCTTCCTGTCTTCTTTCTTTTCTTATCCGTTTTATTGGATCTTTAATGTCCCACATTGTCACTTTGCTTCATCCTCGTTTTACTCATTCAGGGTTTTATCTTCTCATCTTAAACCTCCTTTTCTTCTGTTTAATAGCAGATTTTAAAAAATATTTGAGTTTTACCTGCAGTTCTTGCTTTCACTGATAAAAGTTAACATTTAAAATTGTTTATATATCTTTTGTTATGTTTATCTTTACTCTTTTAATGATTCATACTGTACCTTTCAAAAGTATTCATACTGGCTGTGACCCAGTTTTGAATCTTTCTCATGCGTTCCCACAGCATCATGCTATGAAAATGCTACAAAGTTAAAAGTAAAAGTGTAGCTTGTAGAAAAACAAGAGAGTAAATTTCTGCCAAATAAAATTTCAGATTGAAAAAACAAATACATTTCTGAGCTTTAAAAGTAAAAAAAATAAAATAAACTCAATATAACTCAGAAATTTTGAGATTAAATTTAGAAATTTTCTACAAAAAAAATTTCTGAGCTCTGAAAGCTGAAAATTTGCTAGAAAAAAACAAAAATTTTGAGATTATTTTCTAGAAAATATAAGAAAATTTCATAAGTTCTATTTTGAAAATTTAATTTAACGTTTCTTTTTGCCTGATTTTGTTATTTTGTAATTATGGGAAATATTTTAGGTTCAATCTTTAAAAAAAAAAAAACAACAATTTCCACAGCTTTACATTTTGATCCATATGATGATGTAATTTTTAAATATTAAATGACCAGTAGCCTTTTTACCAAATACTGTTTTAGTCTTGAGTAATTTCTGGAATGGCTACTTTTTACTTGAGTGAAAATATTTTGAAGTAGTGCTACTCTTACTTCAGTAAAATTTTGGGGTGATTTTGCTATGAAGTGTCACTTCTCTGGTGCTGTTTGTTGAAAAGTTGGGCTGTTTTAAGCAATAGGAGAATCCCACTGCAGTAGCCACGTTCGACCTAAGGAGGGCAGCACTGAGACTGAAAAGCACAAATAACTGTTGATTAAGACAAGAAATATGAGCTGACTTAAGAGTTTTGCACAGTACCGTAGTTCTGCCCGGTCTGTCCTTTCGCAGAGCTTCGACCACCTGGACCATAAAGCTGTCAGGAGTCATGGCAGATGCATCCTCTTCCTCTAACTCCTCATCTCTCTGTTTACATTTAAAGCTCCTCAGATGTTGGTTTCGTTGCCTAACACCTTTGCACACATTTACTGCGGGTTAGTATTTGTCTCTGGCCAAGGTATTTGTGATTGGTGGACAGAGAGCCTTATCAGGAAGCTTTTAATCATCCAGGTTTCTCCAAGCTAACCGGGTCTTAGGTGTGTGTACACTCACACACTAAGTGAGTGTGTGTATAGATTTAGAGGTGTGTCTTAATTACCAAGCTCAGGTTCCAAACTCTGTTCCTGGGCTGCAGTCAGATAAAAGTCAAGCTAATGAGGTCTCTCTTCGTCATTAGCATTAGTCTGTTTACCTTTAGTTTAGCTGTGCAAATGTATAAATCACTGCGAGTACAAAACGGTGGAAGCCATTTGTAACGATCTTGTCTTTGTTCAACTCCTTGAGTGGGGGCAATCCGAATCATTCATTCTGATGGCAGCAGGTTGAATTTTAAACACTAGAACTGTGTGACCTCCATCTGACGCCATTTTTAAATCAGAGCACCTCTTAACCTACTTTTTATGCTAAAAACAACTATTCATATCTGGAAACTGAATCCTTTGCCTGTTCATCTTAGCAAAAAAGCTGTTGGATTTGACAGAGCATCTGTGATAACAGACAGTGTCTCCCAAAGCATAACACTGCCACCGCCATGTTTAAGCAATCCCTCCTGGAAGTTGCACCTTTGCAATCACAATTATTACTTCAAATTCACTCATTATTCAGGAATTCACTAATTGCAATTTTCACCAGTCATTGCAATTCTTCCACAAGTCTGATCAATCACCTTAATAATGCAACTGCAACTCTGCTCAATTTTGACTAATCTGTCTTTTGACCAATTTCAAACTCAAATTACTTTATTGATCCCAAAGGGAAATTAAATATTGTTGAAACTAATGTTAATTCATATTAAAATTAACTTTCTAATTTCTTTCTATTTCATGTCTCTTGAAAATCGAACTTGCAAGGTAAGAGCATCTTTTACATTTAACAGTAATATTTGCATTTTCTTTCTTTTTTTTTGCAACAACCATTTTGAGAAATTTAGTACGATTTGCTTAAACTGTGCATATGTTATAAATGTGGATTTTTTTATTTAATTTTTTTGGACTTTGGCAAATCCTCAGGACAAGATTTTATAACTAAAGTTGTTATTTAAACTGCTTCCCCAGCAGCCACTGACCAATCGTGCTTGAGTTCCACTATTTGTGTTGCTAGGTAACAGGCTGGGCTTTGCTGGAGTTGCTTGGTAACGGCATAGTGCCTTCGGAATGTGACTTAACTATCGAGAGATTTTTGAAACGGACACCAAAAACATTAACTTATTGCCAAAAAAACGGCTGGGGGTGTTTTTTTTTTTTAAGTGCTTGGGCTGTTTTTAGAAGCAGTTGAGACCCAAGTGAAAGTACAAAAACGTGCCAAATGTTTCATTTAGCCTGAACTGATTTGGGTTACCCATTGGAGGCAACCTCAGCGCAACATTGAGGTCAAGACAGCAAATTAGAAACAGCCTCTTAAAATGAAATTTCAGACCCTTCACATGAGTTCCTCCTCCCATGTGGCTTGATCAGCAGCGAGCTCCTTTCTCTTGCCCACCAAGTGGTAATAATTTCAGGGGTCTCCCAGTTTCTCTTGCCCACTGTTGGGTGGTCTGACTCTGAAAGGAAGAATGCTGAAAGTTTGTCTGTGTAGCTCATACAAATTGCTCTGTTGCTCCGTATCTGATTTGGCTCTCAAAAACAAAAACTCTGTGCCTGCAAACTTACTTTTTGGGCCTAAAAAGTATCAATGAATCACCAAAAATAACACTCAATAGAAAAACTATTCGCTTTTTTTTGTTTGTTTGGGGTTTTGTTCTTTTGTGTTTTTGTCACCTTGTCATCCTCTGGACCAGCTTCCAGAAGTTTTCAGTCAATTGTCAATTTGTTCTGCACTAAATCAGGGGTTCCCAAACTTTTCCATATCTTGTCAAAGATATGGAAAAGGAGCATTAGCTTTTGGGAAAGGATTCCCTGAGCAAACCCACAGCCAATGCTACAAAATGTGAAGAAGCACCAACATTTAGTCTCTATTCAGTAATTATTACATTGATTTAGACTAAATCATGCCTCATGTTTTCTGATTTTAGTTGTCCATGCTATGCTAGCTTAAGGAGCAAAACAGCTAGATGAATCAGAAATATGAGCATAACAAATAACAGTTCAATAAGTCATTTTACTCTGCAATGGTTGAAAACAGATACAATTTTATGATTTAAAAAAATATAAAAATTTGGGTTAAAAAAAAAGTATTAGATTCATTTATTTGTTTTTGCTTTTTTCATCTTTAGGCAGCCTTAGCGCCTCCTGGTGGTCCCTACTTTGAAGAACTCTAGATAACCTTCATGGGGTAAATGCAAACAAACAAAATGGTTTTATGAAACTTTACCAGTAAAAAAAAGGGATATTTATTGTTACAATAGCAGAAAACAAGAAATTCAGAATATCAGGAGTACATATTTGAACAGACTATAAGTTTCTATCTTTCAGAGGCGGATCTAGAGGGGTGGTTAAAGGGGGCAACTGCCCTCCCTGCAGTGACTCGTCCTACATGCCCCTCAAATTTTATGTTGTTAAAAATCATAAAAATAATTTTGCCCAGAAGCCTCTTATAGCCTTCAAATTAAATATTAATCCAACAAGAACTGTCCTCCAGTAAAAGGACAGTTTTACTTCAAACAGTTTTACTTCAAAAATATTTTTACTTAAGTAACAGAAAAAAGAAGCTATTCATAAAATGATTTTAATGCTAAAAAAGATCATGACAATACCTGACTTAATATTTAGAAATTATGTCAAACTGATAAAAGTAGAAGTTAACTGCAAATGTAGGTATTTTAAAGACTAAAATTTAGATATAACAAATAGCATAGTTACAAATTAACTAAATGACAAACAATGTTTATATCTAAATTTTATCTTTATTTCCTTTCAGTGATATAATACAAAGTATTTTAGTATTTTTTATTTATTTATTTTTTTTTGTCTTTATTTACTTTTTTCCCATACTTTTCTACTTGACAATAAAACTGATTTAATACTCTCTTGTCCTGTAAAAGAAATTCCTAAATCCGCCACTGCTTTCTTTAAGATTGAAATCAAATAATTAATAATTAAAGGGGGAAAAATCTGGATTCTCTTTAAAAAAAAGGAATTACATGCATTTGCAGCAAAAATGTCTCCTTTTTTTGTACATTTTTTTTATTTTGGCGGGCCATGAGAGAAGTGTTGGTGATGGTTTAGATATTGTCCTGCATTTCTCCTCCCATCTGTTTCCAACATGCTGGTGAGCCGAGACGAACCGACCCTGCCAAGAAATGTCATCGATGTGTTTGAAAATTCATTGCCTCGCATCTCATCAGTAATGAAGTGTTTGAAACGTCTGGAGGGGAGCGGAGAAAAACAGAGGAATGGACGAGTTCCAGAGTATTCGTGACAAATCCTCTGCATGTATCCAATGGCTCTAAAAGTCACACACCACTATTGTCTGGTCATTAATAAAGTCAAAAGCCTCCAAAATGTCTGCTTTTGTTAATGACGGCTGATCCATCCTCATTTTGAGGGTGCCAATGACAAAATCCCATCTGGGCATGCTCAGTCTGTGAAACACAGGCCTCTTTAAATCACGTGTGCTTCAATTTTACGTTAAAATGTGTTTTTATTTTTTGAAAAAAACATCAAATAAACCTTGAAGTTTTACATCAGGGGCACCAAACTCATTTTTATTTTGGGTCAAAATCTGAATGTTCTTAAAGGGCCAGTGGTACCAGAATCTACTAATAAAACCAATTGTACTTTTGAAATATTAATAAATAGTTGTTTGTTTCAGCATTCAATAAGTTTTTCTTAAATAATTGAACATCTCTCCACAGTGATCAGTTTCTCCAGGATTTTGTAATTGGTTTAGTGTTTTTTTTGCATTCAAAATTACAGATTCTATGGAGCTAATTTAGAAATGTTTAAAAGAAATTTTGACGTTATTGGCGCTAATGTATGATGTTAAAAGTTACTTTTTCTTTAATTGCCGTATTGATCAGGGACTATAAATTAATATCAACTAAAGCTGAGGCAACATTGACTAAAAATTAAGGTTTTTGATCAATTTTGAGAAAAATTTGCATTAAAGTCAGAAAAAATGCGAGGATCTGTTGATTTTATTGCGAATTTGTGAAAAACTAGAGGAAGTTACTGATTTAATTTGGGCCACATAAAAAGCTACGGCGGGCCAGATTTGGCCCCCGGGCCTTGAGTTTGACACCATGTATTCTAAATGTTTGCAAACCATTTTTGAAAGGGAGCATTTATCTAATCTAATCTGTAAAAGTCTGGAGCATAACTCCTTCAGGGTGATTAGAGCAGGAGAGCAGTTTCTACTCTGGCAGACTCAGAGATTGTGAACTAATTACCCTACAAATCTGTGGGACTTAATTGAAAACAACGTATCACACCAGCTTAAAGCTACTTTTTTTCATGTCTGGGTTTCATTTTCATTCTTGATTTTTATACGGTATTCTGTAAATAGCCAGTTTCTAATTTTCTACTTGTTCTATTTTACTATCTACTTTATATTCTTAATCAGTCCACCTGTTTCCTTTCTCCAAGCAGTCCTCCCAGTTATACTTTAATGCTTTTTCTTTATGTCTTGTTGTCTTGCACTTGTTGGTTCCCAAATATTCAAGTTTCTTTTTTTTTGTTTAACCTACTTTTCCTACCTAGTGTCTCATCAATATCCTGTACAGGTTGCATTTAACAGTTTAATGACAATTGATCATCAGTAAAACATATTTTAAACATTTCTATGTTTCCATTTGGGTCCCTAATATTCCTAAAAACAGTTCAAGCACTTAAAAAAACACCCAGGCAAAATTTTTGACAATAAGTTAATGCTTTGGAAAATGAATGGTTTCAAAAAACTTCAGAATGAAACGTGAGGCACTGACCCTCACCTAGCAACCTCAGGGAAGCCCAACCCGTTACCCAGCAACCTCAGGGCAGCCCAGCCCGTTACCTAGCAACCTCAGGGCAGCCCAGCCCGTTACCTAGCAACCTCAGGGAAGCCCAGCCCGTTACCTAGCAACCTCAGGGAAGCCCAGCCCGTTACCTAGCAACCTCAGGGAAGCCCAGCCCGTTACCTAGCAACATCAGGGCAGCCCAGCCCGTTACCTAGCAACATCAGGGCAGCCCAGCCCGTTACCTAGCAACCTCAGGGAAGCCCAGCCCGTTACCCAGCAACCTCAGGGAAGCCCAGCCCGTTACCCAGCTGGTTTTATGAGTATGCGCTGTACAATGGCTCAAATTGACAATACGTTCACTAAACAAACATTGAGCGCAATTTTCTGGCGCTCAATGTAAAACATGTTGGGTTGAGGGAACATGTTTTACCGCTCACCGAGCTGTGTTCATGGGTCACAAAAAAGTGGAAATGGGAACACGATCAGTATTGTGCCTTCTTGATTAATAAATGTGCTGCTGGGATTGCTCTATACGCCCCTCAGGGCTTTTTGTAATACTAAACAGAGCTTGCTGGAACTTTTTAAGGGTCTTTTCTTATGTATTTTTCAGGCATATAGCTCCAGTTTATAGTAAAATCAAGTAAATATCTTACCTTCAGATGTTATAAAAATGCTGTATATATAAAACAAGACTTAAAATAAATTGGACTTAGCAATTTAACTCCTTGAGTGGTATCTGTCTCTTTAAGAAGCTTCTGCTCTTTCTGACGATATGCCTGGAGCAAGTCATTGCTTTTCAGGGAAGAAAATTTCAAAACGTATATCTTAAACTAGTAGCAGAAAATTATCAGTTTAAAAACATTAAATTTACATGCATCTAGAAAAACAGTTTATTATTTCAGTTACATTTTGCTCAGTGTAATATTTTTCAGTCTTTGACTGCAGTTTAATGACAATTAATCATCAGCAAAGCACATTTAAAGTTTTACTCAATTCAATTAAAGCTTTAAAAAATAACTGTTTGTCTAATCATGGGTAAAGCTAATCCAACTTGTACACAAACAGAGTGAAACCATCAAAGAATCCATTAAATTATTATTTACATATACAGATCACCTCTGGGGGTCGTGTTCATGTCCTCAATAAGAACAAGAACTCAAATCATCTACACTCAGTATAATATAAAGCACCATACAGCCCATAGCAACTCATAAAAAGGTGGATTATCTTTCCACTTCCCTCAGCTCTTGATGTTATGCAAACAAGATGGAGAGGGGAGAAATAAATTTGGTGACTGAGACGTCACGGCATCGACGTCTTTAAACAAGAAGAGTGAGATCTGTTGGGCTTTATGTCCTAATATACTGCAGATGATCCACTCGGCTTTCACAGCCTCGTTCCATCTTTCACTCATAAGATTATAACAGATTTTTAATAAGACACAGATTCCACATTCCTCTGTGGACTGTAAATGCCTGTGGGCATCCAAATCTTATTGTTCGCCCTCATCTTGAAACAATCTGATAATGACAAAAAGCCTGTGACACGCACACACAGACACAACGTTCTCATCAAGAGCTGGGTTTACGGAGAGGCTAGATGATGGTTTACATATTGCGCTGGAGCTCCAAGAAAATGAAGTTAGAGTTTTGGAAACTTTGAAGGAGATGATTAAAACGACTTCTCATAAAGTTTTGTTTCGAATTATTGTTGAACCTGCTTTGTCGTGATGCTGATCTCGTTCCAGGAACATACTGTGATGGTCTAGAGTTCAACCATGAGGGATTTCTTAAATTAGTTTTCTTTTTTGTCTGTTTTTCGTTTTTATTCAAATTTGCACCTTTCCATTGTGTAAACTGACATTCCTGTGATCGTATTAGGAGATGATCCAGAGATGATTCAGAGCCCATTAGAAGGGACCAAATACTTAAAGTTAAAGTGCTGAATCCGGCTGCAAGGTGGTTAGAAAGTCTTTAGTTCAGTAGCTGAGCTGTTTCTGCATGGGGGAGATTCAGTGAGTGTTGGTTTGTCTCCAGATATAAACAAAAATATGCGCAAAGGCCATTCTTCAAAGTAGGAAAGACAAGAGAACATGTCATTGGAGTAAGTATACTGTTGTGGTCCTTATCTTGTGGTGCGTTCACACCAAACACATTTTGGTGTTTATTCAGGCGTGTCAGACACGTGAAAATAGCTCTAGCCGTTGTTTTCCGTTGCCGGTCTATTTGTTGGACACATTTCACGTGAAAAACGCTCCAAACGCTTCAATTCACGCCACGCTAAATGCTTGAAACGCATCACAAAGGAGCTTTCAACGAGCTTCCACTTAGACTTTGATTGTAAACCAGATGCGCCTGAAGCATGAAAAGTGCTTGGTGTGAACGCACCGTTAAGGGCAAAGGCTTCCAGAATAGCTGCAATGCAGTGGTTAAAGCAGGCGCCCAGCATGTAGAGGTTGTATAAATGGTTTAAATAAAAAAAATCTGACCCGACTTTGTGCAACTTTTCTGCTCCACTGCTGAAGAATAAGCGCAGGATAATGTTCTGCTTCTTGTTCTTTTAATTCTGCATTGTAGACTTGGTATAAGCAGGTTCTTTGATTTAAAAAAAAAAAAAAAAGACAGGGTCCTTTGAAGACCGCAAATAAACGCATTTCTGCATTTCCGTTACGCATTCTGTGACGCATTTCCGCTGTGATGTCACTGCGACTAGTCGACGTTGACTCGACTCTTCTCTCGTTGTTGTCGACTTTTAAAAATATGAAGTTGTGCATGTATAGAGTTATGATTTTGGAAACCACAGCAACAAATATCCTTTCCTGTCCAACTCCTCACCATGTGGTGTGCTAAATCCTCCAGGAACCATTGAAACTCGCTTTTTGGCAACGAACACTGTGGTTCGGTGTGTGGAAACACCCCTTTTTCCTCACTGTTTAGCATGGCGGAGGATCTGTGATGGAATGGGTCTGTTTCCATGGTAACATTTGACCATGAGTCAATGAACGCTTACCATTCACTCACTACACTCTGTTACGTCTGCCCTGTGTATTGGAAACCTTTGTTTGCCTTTCAGCACTACCAGAATGTCCCACAATGGATTATGGGTAGTCAGTGACATCAGAGGACATCAAACTTTAGTAAATTTGGGTTTACTGAAATAAAATTTGCCTTTTTAAGTTCAGGTGTCTTAATGAAAATGTTATCTTCACCTTCTGGCCTGAAACTTTATATTCTTCCATCTTGTTTCTATCACCCTCCACCCCCCAAACAAAAGTGCTTAAATGAATTCCCATATTTAATGGGGAAATAAATAATTAAAAATACATTAACAGGGCTAAACTGAATATTTGTTTTTATTATTACCATTTTATTCATTCCAGCAGAAGAGAAGAGCATTTATCTCTCCTAACAAGACTCAGATATGCTGATTCCAGCCAGTAGGTGGCAATAAGAGGACAAATAGTTCGTCTGTATGTAATTATTTATTCCTTATTGCTATATTAAAGTGTTTTTTACATCCTACACCCATGGAAAAGTTTGCTAGACTTAGATGAACTGATAAAAACAAATGTATTATTGTTATGGTATCTCTCTCTGCTGAACATGCAAAGCAAAATAGTGTTTTGTTGCTTTTTGTTCACAGATAAGTAGAACTGTTGTTTTTTTTTAACATTACTGGACTTTTATAGCATAATTATCCCTTTTCTCTTCTTTGAGGCATGTGACGGTTCCTAGTGAATAGCTGGGATTACAACAAAGGTTTCAGAAATGCAGGAAAACCGTCTTGTGGGTCACCGTCAGCTCAACACTTTCTCACATCGCACTAACACTTGTGGGTAAGTAGACATTTTGCTACATTCATGACCCTGTACATAGCAGAAATACATGGCATGCAAATGAAAATGTTTAGTTCTCTGTAGTGTCAAATTTCCCTTCAATGCAAACAATCACGTATACACATGTGCTGTGACTTATGGGAGAGTCAGACACTGCTGAGTGGCTTCATTGTTGATGACAAGGGCCCCGTGAAGGAAGAAAAGGCTTCCTGTCTGTGATCTTGTTGTTGTGGAGACAGAAAGGCCCCCAGTAAAACAGATCATCCCGAATGCTTTGATCTTTAAGAGGAAAACCAAAAAAAGATCCTTAAACTGCCTCAGTTCGTCCACATGAAACAAACCACTGGCATAGTTTTGATGTTTTTTCTGTCGACAGCTTTCATCTGACTCGAAGCCTGGAAAAGAAATCTCTTCTTTAAAAACCTTTAAAAGCAGGAATTTGGGTGTTTAAAAAGGAACTCTTTGTCTGAGGCTGGAAATATTGGATTGTTCTGGGGAAACAAAGAGCTGCTCTTTATTCAGACATGTTGTTAAAGAGCTAAAAGAATATCCATAAAGGCAGTGCATTGACGTTTTGACTGTGTACTTTATATTTTATGTCAAGACCCATCTTTTAAAGTTTAGTAGACCAATTAAACATGATACTTCACATGTATTTGTACTGAAAACATCGACATCACAACAAAGGACAAGGAGGGTTTTGGTCTGACCTTGTTGATCCTTTGTTATAAAACTGTATTTCCACTCTTGCAACTGTTTCCATTCATTTCAAAGCCAAAAATAGGATAGAAATTAAATATGCATCTGCAAAAAGACCTAAGCTCTTATTTTACGACACTCATTTGTGGAAGCTGTTCAGATGGTTGCATACACTGACTCTCAAACATTCACGCACACAAGAGAATTAGACCATAAAAAATATTTGAGATGCCAAAATATTATTTAAAAAAGTGCACTGACCCTTTACTACACCTCTGAAATGAAAGCAGCTTATAGAAGTTTATTTGTGTAGTAATTTTCAGCAACAAAGCAATTCAATGTGCTTTACATTTTAAAAACAAAGAATATATCAGATTGGGTTGATGTAATAATGGAAAATAACAATGAAAAGGGATGATGGCGGTAATATTGACAGGAGTTTGTCCATCCCAATCAGTGGAATGGACAAACTGATGGAGCCATTGTACAGTGCCTACACCAATAAAACTAGCTGACCAAATGTGCTGGAGCTCAGCTTGGGTTGCTGGGTAACAGGCTGTTGTTTGCTAAGGTGGTGTTTTTAAGCAGTAATGACGCAAATGGAAGAACAAAAACATTCAAAGTACCATCAGCCTCTGTCATTGTGTCCTTGGGCATGACTCTCTTCAACCACTTTGCCACTGCCTGGCAGCCTGGCAGCCTGGCAGCCTGGCAGTGTGCCTGAGGGCAGCTGTGGCTACTATCCAGTAGTTGCCACCACCAGTAGGTGAATGTGTGCATTACTGAAGAGTGTGAAGAGTTTTGGGGTCCTCTGGATTAGGTAAAGTTCTATACAAGTACAATCCATTTACCATTTAAAGAAAAGTTAGATTGATGTTTAATTTTAATTTAATTTTCTATTTAATTGAAACACCGCAATTGCAAAATTGTGTTGTTGTTTTTTCCAACATTAGCAGGATGAGGACAGAGATTTGTTCACATTTCTAACAGAAACCCAGCTATTGGTGAGTGAATTTTAACTCTCTACACTGTAAAGCTTCCAAGTTAACACAAATATATGTCACACTGATTTCCTTAACCTTTCTGGGGTTTATAATCGGCCACCACCTCTTCTTAAATGACTTCTGTCAGTATGAGGACATAAGAACCAACAACACTCCTGGACCGTCTTAGTGACACCTCTTAGGACGTTTGATGGCTCCAACTACAGATCAAAGCGTAATTTGATAGCATCTTATTACCCTTTGCATTAGTTGCTCAAACCTGTCTGAACAAAGTGTAATCTGTTCCTTTGGATCTCAGCTGTCTAAAAGCTGCAGGAGTTGGCATGTACACATGTTTGTGTTTTGGTACCACTGACTGCAAGGTCATGTTTCCAAAGGTAGCAGTTCTCTACATTTGATCTAAAGACAGTTTTGCAGGTCCAACCCTGAGGTCAGGAGGGGTTGTTTTGATCAGTGCTGATGTTTTTCATGAGCAGACATGTTTGTGCAGCTCACATACACAAAGAAGACTGTGGTTAAATCTGGCAAACCCAGTTCTATTGACATGATCTCATAAAAATCATGTTTCACTAATATAATAGAAACTGACAATAAACTTCCAGAGGTTTTAGACTTCTTGGAACATCCCCTAAAGCATAGAAAGAGATGAGCGTGGGAGCCAGACTATCTGTATGAGGGAGGCAGTTAGAGCATGAAGATTGATGGATTCGTAAAGCATGGCTATTGATGTGTGCTGCAGTTTTCCATGTGGACGAACAGATTTGTGGTTCATGTGTGTGAAACAGAATTTGTCCCAGATTTTCTCTCTTCTTCTTCCTCTCTCTTTGCTCTCTTCTTCTCTCTGTTGGCTGTATTAAAAAAAAAAAAAAAAAAAAACAAAGCTTTGATGTGGCATTTTCAGTGTTGTGACCACAAGCCCAAAAGGAACCAGATGCTCTTTGGACTGGCTTGTGGTAGATTGGCAAATATATAAATAAAAAAAAAAGGAAGAAAGAGAAGATGGGCTGTGTTGGTGGGGGTAGACTTACTGTAAATTGAGCCACACTAAAGCAGGACGTAGTAGCTTTACCATCACCAAAAGTCAGAAGAGACTAATGGAGACATGAGCTGGAAATGCTCTTTGTGTAACTGCTTGTTTTTGGCACAAAACATAACATCGTCAGCATAGATGGGTGCTTTATTTTAAAACCAAAACTGGAAAGATCAACATTTGAGGCCAGAAACATGAAAATGAAGTAACTTTGTAGTGGTAAAACAAAGCTACTTAGGAAGCCAATTTGAGGATTATTTTTACATTTCTAGACATGCACAGTTGTGATGAACCGAGCAGTGAAAGGACAACGGATCACAGGTTAAAGTCCATAAAAGGTTTTTTATTTAGCCAAAAAAAAAAAAAACTTGGGTGAATTGGATCATGTAATGCTAGAAATAATTACGCATTCTCTCTGTCCTGCTATTAAAGTTTAAGATTTGTTAAAGATTGAACGGGTTAGGATGTGCCTATATGCAACACAAAACATGTTCATTACAATTTTTTGCACAAATCATTCTTATATAATGATATTTTTGGCTTTCAGAATGAGCTATTTTAAATCAAAATAAGCTGCTGCTGGTCATGGCCCTAACTCAGCATTTACACTGGCACAATCAAATTTCTACAAACAGATGCGCAATTATAGAACCGTGCATCTACGAAAAGCAGAAGTGGAGCCTCCTGCACAACTAACACAAATGCAGCAAGTGGTTTCTGGATACTCCACAACAAATCACTTTTCTTTTCTAGCAGACATTGTACAGCCCATACAGCAGTAAAACCAGCTGACCAAACATGCTGGAGTTCTACTCAGGTTGCTAGATAACTGACTGTTCTTCACGGGCGTTGCTAGGTGAGGTGTAGCACCTGCTGATTTGTACCAAAAAACGTTAGGGGTAGACGTTTATAAGCAGCAGTGAATGTAAATTTTGCATAATAAGATTGTTTAAGATTGTTTTATTGCACCTCAAAACCCAAACGTGGTTGCTGTTCCAACTTTAGTTTTTACATTGTGAAACTGGTATTTTGATAAATTTGTTTAGTATGCCCTAAAGTCAATCTAAATTGAACTTTTTTTTGTTTGTGTGAGGGAAAACTGTGGCTTGATGCTTCTGTTTTATTTTTCGTCATAGCATTTACTCTGTGTTCAACACATTCTTTAAAGAAGTGTTTTGAATCATTGTCCGCTGAGGATGCTACACTCTTCCTCAGTTGCTAAAATGAATTTTAAAAACACAACCTTTGCAGTAGGAGATGATAATGCTTCCTCTAAAGGACTGTGAAGTCTCCTGAACATGTGATGACGCAGCTGTTTCTCTATGTTCATTGGTCCTACGCTTGAGAACCGATGTCTGACCGCCGGGTCACCAACAACCACACCAGCATCAGCAGCAGCGCCGAACACAAGACGAATCAAATCCATCCTTCTCCCGAAAAGGCCTGCACTGCACCATAGCATGAAACCTCACGGCAGTTATGATTCATGACCATCATGTGACACAGCAGATTGGCAGAAAGCCCACATTGCTCCATCTCCAGCCACGTCCACAAAAACATGAAACCGTACATTAAGAATTTCCCCTGAGCGACTGGTGAGTGGAGACAAATTAGATGTATCTCCATCTAGATACTACAGTCCTAAATAGCCGCTCTTTTTGCATGTGTCCTCTTCTTTTCGTTTGCATTGTCCCACAGAGGTGTTCGTGATGTGAAGTGTTTATCTTTACACAACTGTTTATACAGAAAACCAGTCCAAAGCCGAGTAGCAGAAAGACGGGGCAGTAGATGAGTATTGCGACGTTTTGATTGGACAACAATCAACCCAGTGTAGAATAAACAGAGAAGAAACATTGACTGATTGTGTTTATTAAAAATGAAGACAGATCAGGTTCTTTTTTTTTTTTTTTAACGAGCTCCAGGATCAGAACCTGTTTCACCGTTGAGTCCATAAACACAGAGGAGTTTGTCTTGCTGACATTAGAGCAGAGGCGTACTGACGTCTTAGATATAAACAATGACCTGTACTGTTTGTTCCAGAACCACATGAAACACATTAAAACCTCTCTGAAAGCTGAGAGAACATTTTGGCACCAAAAGGAAAACAGATTCCTAATTTTGGATTTTCCCCTTTCGCAATCCAGTGCCATATTTGTGGACACTGTCAGTAGGAGGGCAGGAACCTCTGGGTCCCACGTTGTGAAATGTGCTGAAGAATTTAAACATGGGTCAAGTTTTTAAAGTTTTTAATTCTAGATCTGCTATTCTTTCTTTCCTCTGGTATGGGACTTTGTTTTCTGTTAACGTTCTTCTTTATTAAAGTGTAGCTAACCTCCAAATCAGCTTTTTTTTTTCTTTTTTTTTGCTTATAATCTGTTTAATTAGGATTCTGTCTTTATGTTTCTGTGTGTCTTTTGGCATTTTCATGTAAAAGTATTTAGTTGTACAATATTTTGCCTAAACTCGTCTCCTATTTAGGTCAATTGTTGCCTAAGTTGTTGAAATTTTCTGTTGGTTTTAGCAATGCAGCTTGGTACAACATCCTCACATCCTCATGTTCAGGTATGAAAATATTTGTTGCTAGTCACTTTTTTGAAAAAGTCGCTATAGCATCTGAAAAAAAATGTTGGATATGTGCCATTGATAACATTACTTAATTAGATAACATTACTTAATTAAGCACAATTCTATCATTGCGAGTCACTCCCCTCTGGATGCTGAATGCTTGAACCTGGAAGTTAAACTGATGGCCTACCCTCTCCGTTAAGTTTCTAAGTGATTGGTTTCTGAAAAAAACCTTAAAATTCAGTTCTTTTAATATTCATTTTCTTTTCATCCTCATTTGGCATGAGGAAGGCTGCAGCCTAGAGAGGTTGCCAGTTTATCACAGGTCAAGAGGTTCACTGGACAAATAACTAACCACACAAACTCATGCCTGAGAGCAGTTTAGAGTGAGCAATTAACCCAAACTCAATGCAGAAAGAAAAAGGCAGGGATCTGAAATGAGAACCTTTTTTTGCAAAGTACCAGTGTTAACTACTGCACCACTCTGAGGCCAATCTTTTAACATGAAAAATCTAAATGAGAAGGTGATAGTTATAACAAAAACTCACAAGCCTTGTCCTTCCTTAGTCAAACACTGTGAATCCCACAGCACTGACCTTCATAAACATACGATAATCAGAACGGGAGTGTGTTGCAGCTGACATATTTTAAAGTCTGGACTTGATGTTCCACAAAAGCTACTTCATTTCCACATGATTAGACCTCAGTAAGACATATTTTACAAGCCCCTGCAAAATGAGGAACAGTGATGATTTGCAGTAAAACAGGAACCGTCTCATTTTCCCAAATCAAAAACATTTGCAAGAGCCTTCACTGTCAAAACAGAAATTCAGTCATATTGTTTAGATCAAATTTTATCTCTGTGAATCCCTGCCATAAATAAAATAATCAGGGTGTGTGATTAAAAGAGGTTCAAGCCACTTAATAAATCCACTAAAACCAACATTACAGACTGAGAATTTGAGTGATGGACGCCTTCTTACCTCCCACCGTCATAATCGCGCCTCTCTTTCTTGTCAGAAACATCCCAAGAGTCTTTTTCACTGCCTCTTTTCTTCCTTTAGTGAGCAGAATATCCTTGAGGGACATAAAGCATTTATCAGCCATGCAGCTGCTTTTACCACCCAGGAGAAAATCCTTTGAACAAAAATAAGATGATAAATTGTATTTGACTTATTTATAATCCTTTAACTCTTGTTAAGTGGCGATATAAAGAATTTGCATCCAGCTGCTTTTAGAAATGAATTCTCAGTGTCTTTCTATAAATCATAGATATATATTTTTCAGATAAGTTGACATTTAGTCTAATATTAAACTACCTTTAAAGTAAGGAAGAATTTGCAGTTCTGGCACTAACTGCATTTACGTTGCATTCCGCTAATGTTGAAAAACCACAACTTTGCTATTATGGTTTTTCCATTAAATAAGAAACCCAATTAAAATCACACATAAATGAGCTTGTTCAGATGATAGGTAATTAAAAACAAGCGTCTGCCTCATTTTTTTAATTGTTGTGTTTCTATCATGTGAATTTATTTTTGTAATTTCAATTTTATGCTCAATGAAAATGCAACTTGTGAAGCACGTGTGACTTTTGTTGTGCCTCTGTCTGATAGATTTATTCCATGTGTATTGTAATTAAAGTATAAAACTGTATGTTATTCTTCTTTTTGTTTTGTCCTACCATCACCTTTTTTTAGTCTTTTTCTTTACTTTTGAACAGTCTGATCACCTCAAGCTGAAAATTCAGTCCTTTAACTATTAAGTAGCTGAATTTTTCAGGGACCAGATCCGATTCTCCTGAACTGTCAGCTTCTTCAAACAGTCAGCATGCCGAGTTGAAAGAATCTTCATTGTTGTAGACTGAGAGTCTGCACAGCTTTGCATGAGATAAAGTTAAATTGTTATCGGATCTCTGCTGCAACAGTTAAGCACTTGAGAAAATTATTTTCTGTTAAATATTTTTATTATTATTTTGTAGAAATCAGTTTTCACTTCAAGATCAATTTTACATTATTGGTATAATAATTAAGAGTTTTTTCTTGTAAATTTTGGTCAAAAAAGCCTAATTTTGTTGATTATGTTTGATTTGTAAAAACAATAAAAAGAGTCAAACATCCAGACACATTATTGGCATAAAACATATAGAAATGCAGACTAAAATGTATTTAAATCCTCTGGCATTGAAAGGCAGGAAACATGGCTGATAGTGTAATGGATGTTTTTAAATATATTCTTTTTAAATTTGTATCTAAAGGCCAAAGTGTCTGTGTTCTCAGTCATGAGCCACTGGAAACAGTTCACACTTTATAACATTTCCTTACCACATCTCTGTTTTTCTTTCAATGAGTCTCACCAGTGAGCTCATTAAAGCTGACATATTTTCATTTTTATTCGTATTCAGGCAGTGAGAAAACCCAAGTCCCACCAGCAGTCATTTAGTCTGGACAAATGCACAGCAGGCTCATTTTAAAACGGGCTGTCGCTGAATTATTTCAGTGTTGAGGTCCAGACATCAGCAGATACCTGAGAAACTTTATGCTCACAAACAACACATACACATACACCATCTCTTGACGGTGAAGAGAAATCTATCTTCCTGATCTGTTTAGTTTTAACGAATCTCCTCCATTTTGCCTGTGTGAAGGGGCCAGTTTCTGTAGAAAGATGCCTCCATCCATTTAACTTTTTGCCTAGGCAATGATCACTTTTTCTTTTGCAACATTAACCTGTGGTTCCAGCACTGCAAAAACACAAAATCTTATCAAGTATTTTTGTCTAGTTTCTAATGCAAATATCTTGGTATATTTGAGACAAGACAAAATTAACTTAGAAGTAACTTTTCAGCAAGATATAAGAGCTTGTTTTAAGTTAATAATTAATTGGTATGGCTGGAAAAAGAGCTAGTTCCACTAGCAGATTATTTTTCTTATATCATGGGAAAAATATCTTGTTATAAATGAAATAATCTGCCAGTGGAACTATTACTTTTTCATCAATAATAAGAAATTATTGACTTGAAAAAAACCTCTGATATCTTGGTTAAAATATACATGCAAGTTAGTTTTATCTTATTTCAAGTGAATTAAGATATTTGAACCAGAAGTAAAACAAATAAACTTGGTCAAGATTTTGTGTTTTTGCTGTGCACAGACAGATTTTTTTTTTTTTTACGTTCTCCACTTACATGTTCTGACTGATTGCTTCAAAATAGTGCATCGTGTGTATTTTTGGTTGGACACGTAGTATAAATCACAGGCTGTTTCCTGTGAGAGCTGCAGAGTCAGCCTGTATGCTGGCATCACAGACAGGGGCCCGTCAGATGAGGTCAGAGGCCCACAGGAACCACAAAAATCCTCACTCCACCGTGGGACTGCAACTGCTTCGCTCACTTTTGGGTCATTTTTGAACGAAAAAACTACAGGGCTGTATCATGCTTTTTATTGCATTTACAGTACTTGGTCTTATTTTTAGTTGGAGCCATCAGTTCTCCTTTGCTTTCACTTTGTTCTTCTGATTCGAGCCACAGGGAGCAGCCGGTTCTCATCCACAACCGGAAAACGGCCTCGGCAGTCCTGAAAACCACACAAGGTAAACAATCCATCAGAGGAAACATGACAGCTAATGGGTTCTGTGAGCGATTCGGGTTTGCTGTTAGGTTCCTGTTGCAAAGCCGGGTGTTTTCTTGTCAGCGCTGCATCACATCTCGCTCCATTTTCTGTCAATCAGAGCTTCAGGAAATAATCATTTATATCCAAACTGCTTATGTTGCTGCATTATACGCACTGATCAGCAATAGTATGTACGCTGCTCTACTTTTACCAGATTTATCAAATTGGAATCACAAAGTTTAATGTATTTTAATAAGATTTTGTTTGTTTGTTATACCAGAACAACATTGTTCCAAAAGTGGGCCTGTTATGTAAAATTCACTTTTTGCATGTTTTTATACTTCCATTTGGTTTTCTACTGCTTCTAAAAACAGCCAACTTTGTTTTTTAGTAAAAAAAAGTTTTTTTGGTGCAGGAAAAAGAGTCATTTCAAAAACATCCTCATTATTAAGTCACAATTGTTACCTAGCAACCTCAGAAGAGCTACACCCGTCACCTAGCAACCCATGTGGAGTTCAAGGAAGTTTGATTGGCTGGTTTTACAGCTGTATGCGCTGTACAATGGCTGCTGGAAAAGAGAAGAGCTCTGTTCTCTTACCATTCAGAAACCACTTGCTGATTTCTTGTTGGTTGTGCAGGTGGCTCCATTAATGCTTTGCAGAGATATACGGTTGTATAGTTGCACATCTGTCGGCAGCCGTTTTCACATGTGAGTGTAAACATTGTCACCTTTAATTCCTAAGTGTAAAAAAGATTGTATGATTTTCTTAAAAAAATAAAATCTGAAAAGTGGCAGGTATTTGTGTTTATTCCAGCTGAATTACTACAATGCAGAAGAATCTTTTGGACTCTGTTTTTCCACCAGTTGTGTCTACCTTGCCCTGGGGCCACATGTGGCTCTTATCATTTCTTGGTATGTCTGCAGTTGTACCAAGCTCTACATTTTCACATGGATCAAACAGCCTTCTTTGATATCTTCAAAATTCTGGATTTTTTTAAAAATGTAACTCCAATTTAAACTTCACAACTTGATCCCTGACCTGTTTGTTTCCTGGTCTGCATGATGCTGTTTGTCCTCTAAGCTCTTCACACAACAGCTGGAATTACACTGAGACAAAATATGCTAATTAGATGACTATGCAAGTCACAATAATACATTTTACTGAATATAAATTGCCACTGAAATAAATGATAACAGCGATAAATGATAATGTTTTTTGAGATCATTTCCAAATAACATAATGGCATAATATTGCAAGTTCGCGCTATCAAAGATCAATAAATCTTAGTTTTGTACACAATACTTTACAGTGCAAATAAAAAATATGTTAAATATCTAAAATAAAACAGAAATAACAACATGCATTATGGAGTCTCTATAAACAAAATAGCTCTTCAAGTAACATGAACTAATATTATCAAGCTTATTTTCATTTATTATGCAGTTAATTCATTAGTTGTAGTATTAGAATAAAGGGAGGTGAATACAAATGTACACTTTCCTGCACTACGTTGTGTTGGTTTGTCTGATAAAAATCACTATAAAATATGCTGAAGTTTGTGGTTTTACTGTGACAAAACATTAAAAAATTAAGAGTAGATGTTCTTCTGGACAAAAGTTTGCTTTTAGAAATCAGAGTAGATTTGGTCATTTTCATGGATTGGTTGTTTTTTATTTCAATTTCAAGGAACACCAACACCTTCATCCTAAGGGACAGTTTATCCTTGACCCAGGGAGCTTTTTCTTTTTTCACAGGAGCTCCACACAATAGGATCTCTTATTGCACATTTTCTGAGCCAGACCTCCCTCCTCTGTCATCTCTCTCCATTTCTTGGCTCCCAGCCTGGACTGATTTAACTGTGTAATATCTCTTTGAGGCAGCAGATGTTGGCTGTGTTGAAACTGAACTTGAAGCCAGCCGAGTTCAGGAGAACGTTCTCATGTTTGATTCAGTGTTTTTATTGTAATTTAAAAAAAAAGAAGAATCACAGGTTTTCTGATGCGTTTAAAACAAATGATCAAAAAAGGCTTGTTGGTTTGAATAACACAGTTTGAAGGACTCCTTCAGGAAGCAGAAACTCATGAAAAGCAGATATTAGCAACATAATCTCCATGTATTTTGCTAGAGTCAGATAAGGCAAATCTCTTAAAGTTGTTTTCATCAACAGTTATTTGGGGTTTTTGAATATTTCTTTTGGTGCTTTTTGTACTCAGCCATGACTGCTTGATATGCTGTGTGTGCATGAAACAACGTTGAAACACAATGAAAACATAGAAACGGTTGTATCATACTGTACTGCTGGATGTCTCCAGATGGAAACAGAAGGGGGCCGAGATATCATCCTGTGTCTGTATATTTTTCTGACCTACATGTGATCCTGAAGGTTTATCCTCTTCATGTTGTTCAGTGTTTCGCTCTTTCACTGCAACTTCTGCTCCTGCCGACCAATATCTGACACTATGAGACGGCTCTTGTTTTGGTTCTCCTTGCTTGTTTTCAGCTAATCTGGTGGATCTAAGTAGATTTATTTGTCCCATAAACTGATTTTAAATCATCAGCAGAGAGCCAAAAAATCGATTCACATAAGAATCAGGATTTTTGTTTCTACGGTTCTGAATTCATTTAAAACGTCCCCGAAATCGGGCTCCGTTTTGTAACTACGGGACGTTCTGACGTCACCACGCAGCCTTAACTGGAACGTGCGCTTGCGCGAAAAGCAACAAAACAAAGAGGAAGCTAAAAAAAAATAAAAATAAAAAACAACCCGGCAATTCCACTAGCCAAAAGTAAATATATTTAGTATTTTTGAAAAATACTGCTCTCATTAGTAGAGTTTGAATAAAGATACTCAGCATCAAAATCCAAGAGATGGCAGTAGAGCAACATTAATGGATACGAGTTGCAATCAAAATCTAATAAAGAAGAAGAAGTTCAACCGCCCGTCTTCTTTGAAGGCCAACATTCGGACATTTGGATTAATTTAGGTTTTAACCTAATGCCAGGGACGACCGCGCTTGGCATGAGCTTCACTGAGTGAATTGTTCTGAAAATGAATATTTAACACTACCGAAACACCGCCAATGAATGGAGCAAAGCTACAGCTGAGCCAAGGTACGTCATACGTTAAGCAAATATTTGTTGCCGTGTTTAACAACGAAATGCGCTCCGATGGCAATATTGATATTTTACTTACAAATAGTCCGCTTCTTGTAGCTGAAAAAACAGCGTCCAGTATCAGGCTTTTGTATCCACAAGAGACATAAGAACGGAAGTATTGTATTATATTAAGTTTTGTTACGGTTCTGCACTAAATAACTACAAAGTCTATGAAATGGGTAAAAAACGTCTGGATGAAAATTGCAACGCCATTGTCCAAACTCCATGACTGTTTCAGGGACTCAGTGATTCCATCTAATCCTGGGCACTTTAATGTTTCATTTAGTTATTCTGTCTTGCAAAGCGCACTGCAGTAGATCACAACAAACCTTTACAAATCCATAGACTAAAGCAGAAATTATGAATAATTGTTTTGATTTGGAAAATCTAGTTTAAATTGAATCTGAGATAGTAAGAGATTCCCATCTATACCATTTACCAACACAAAGCAGCACATATTGGGGAGTGAAAGGTAAACGATACATGTCTTATTATTATTATTATTATTATTATTATTATAAATTAAGATCTAAAAAGTGTGTTGTGTGCGTTTATTTTCGGTCACAAAAGAGAACCATCTTCCCTACAGCTGCACGATCTTTGGAGTATGATTCTATATTTGTACGTTCAGTGCCCTCTTGCAAGGCGTTTTCTTAATATTTACAAGAAGATGTGAAAAATATTCCCTTATTGTCTCAGAATGAGCTGTTTTAAGGCCTCTTCTTACTTTAAACCTAAATAAGCTGCTGCAGGCCACATCCCCAACTCAATGTTTACAGCAAAAATGAAAATGACTGCAAACAGATACAACCAGACATCTTTGAAAAGCAAAAGTGGAGCCTCCTGCACAAGCAGCAAGAATGCAGCAAGTGATTTCTGGATGGCAAGTCAACAACAAAACACTCGTCTTTTCCAGCAACTATTGTACAGTGCATGCAGCAGTAAAAATCTGCAGAACAAAAGTGCTGGAGCTCAGCTTGGGTTGCTAGGTAATGGTCCAGTGCCCGTCGAATGTGACATAACAATCTGCAGGTTTTTGAAATGGCTCGTTTTCCAGACACCAGAAAACATAAATGTACTGCCAAGCGATGTCTGGGTGTGCTTTCTTTAAGTGCTTGGTTTGTTTTTAGAAGCAGCTGAGACCCAAATAGAGGTACAAAAACACGCAAAAAGTGGATTTTTGCATAATAGGCTCCCTTTAACATCTCATAACTCAGTGGGACTTTTATGCTCGACGTGCGCCACTCCCTCCTCATTCCGCCTTTACAGCACCCTGCAGACATGATGCGAGGGTCTGCATCGAGACACGGAGAAAACAGAAAACAGCAAAGTCATCCAGTTCTTCAGAACGCTGGTTTAATAAGAAACAGAGAGACAGCAGCTTTGAAATGTCCCCGCACACATTCGTCTGCGCTGGCATGTTTGGCGACACTAATGAAGACGGCTTAATGCGAAAAACATGTTGGAGAGAAATCCATCAATCAGAGGCAAACTCATAATCAGCACAACTGAGTTCCTGTGACACTGGTTGACCCGAATGCAGCAGGTTTTCGGGTGGCTTACCTTTGACTATCAAAGCCGCCTCATTTCCACCTCATGTAGATCTCATTCCTGCTGCAGCACAAAGAGGGTGCAGCGATGCTTTGATTAGCCACAGAGGACAACAGAGGGGTCAGCACAGCAGAACAAGCCTCCAGCCTGTCCTCAAAGCAGAGCTTCTTATTAATACCCCTCATGGGCTTCCTTCTAAATCCCGCGTTTGTCCGGATCTTGCTCAACGGCTTTTCCGGTGAATGAGAAAAGAAGGACTTTGTAAGCTTGGAATCAGTCTCCCAGAGCGAGGATCCACGATTAGAGTAAAAAGAGCAAACACTGTGGAGCGTAGCAAGGACCAAGGAAGGCGGCAATGAGGAGTTTAAGACTCCAAACAATGAAAATTAATTAGAAGTCCCTCACAGGAGCTTTGCTCTTCTGATTAAGGAGGAGGAGGATTAGAGATTAATCACATGAAATACTGTTTTTGAATTGGTGGGGCCTCCGTTTCCCGGACTTCAGTATCTGAGTGAAAACATGCACTTAGACCTCCCACTGCAAACAATATCCCAGCGCCGTATTGCACAAAATGTGCTTGAATCAGAAACAGAAGATAAAATTCACTTCTTTCCACAGTTGTGCCTTAAATCAGGACTGCCCAAATTGTAGTTTGTGGGCCACTTGTGGCCCTTGAAGTGATTTTTTTGCGTTTTTTTGCGGAGAGTCGTACACAAAAAAAATCTAACAGAAAATATAAGCTAAAGCAAAAAGGATTCTATAAAAATAATAAAAATATGAGGAAAAAGTGATAAAATTATGACAATAAAGTCAAAATAATATAAGAATAAAGTTGTAGTTTTATTATGACTTCCAAGAAAGTCATACAACTTAATTCTTGAAATATTCTGGCTTTATTTTCATTACTACTATTTTATGGTGTTATTTTGACTTTATTTTTCTAATATGATTTTATTCTTGAAAAACTCTGACTTCATTTTCATATTATTACAACTTTATTCTCAATTTTCTTTTCTTTTTCTTTTTAGTATGACCTAGTATTCCACTTTTATAACTAAGCTTTTTGTCTCTCAGTTTAATTTTATATTATATATGACCACAATCATCCAGCAACCTTTCTCAAATCACTCGTGGGTCTAAGCAAAGATAAATACTGCAAGAATTTTCAAATAATGACATGTATGTCATTATTTTTATAGTAGTTATAGTATTTTTTGCCAACCATATAAAAATAATGTTTTAATTCAATAAAAAAAAAATTTCTTCTGAATTTTTAGGAAGTCAATTTTATTTATTTTTTACTTGTTTTAAATGTTTGTTTTTGATGCATGTTTTGCTTCTGTGTGCTTTTCTATCAGCCTTTTTATAGCAATAATTAGTTATTTTTTAAAAGTACCACAATATATTAAGCCAAGCAACTTATTAATTAAGTTACATGTGTCAAATAAAATTTTATTGTGCATTTAAGTCCGAATTTAATTTATCGAATTCGGGCACATTTGGACTTCCATAGGATTATCACAAGTCGATAGCGCTGCACTTTAAACATCAAATGTTGAGGGGTTTGTTTTTTTTTCTGTGCCGCCACAGAAACATGAGTACCATTTCCCCGTCACAGTCTGGACCTCAAATGGGGCACTAAAGTACAACCTCCACGCCCCTTGAGTCTCTCCTCGGGCGGAGCGATGACTCCGGTGTCTGGACTCACTTTTTAAACACTCGTACGGGGCGCGGGGCGCATGAAGGACGCGAACATCCACCGAGCTGCCTCATTTAAGACGCTGCAGCGCTGAAAAGCGTTTTGGACTCGCCTTTGGTTTCTATGTGCGCGTATTTTCCTGCCAACCTTGGGTGGTTTTTATTTCTTACCCAACGGGAGGTTTGTTTTCTGCCATGATGCTCGGATTTCGAAGGATAATTTGCTCCAAACTCTGGATTAAACCGGGATTTCTGCGGGAATAACTAAAGAGGAAACAGAGCAAACCTGTCTATTGAGAAGCTGCTTTCAGGCTGGAGAAATGGAGCTTATTCCTGCTGTGTTTCTTATTGCTTTTTTAGGTAAGAAACTTTATTTTTTTATTCACTTTTATTTTGATTTATCTTGATTTGCTGCAACAAAGAAGAGACCTAAATTCCACTTTATCCACCTGTAATTCCCTTAGGTTAAAATGTGTAGAAACGTAGAAATCATTCAAAAAGTGAAGCTTGCATGTTGTAATAATTCATTGCCCTCACAGATATTATTGAAATAGTTAATTTATACTAAATTACTACACTAGACTCGTAAACAAAATCTTTGTAAAACAAAAATATCTCTATGGCTAACAGTCATAATGAAGATGGTTGAGGTGGTTCTCCAGCAAACCTCCACAAGCAGGCTAAACCACAAAATGCTAAAGACTGTTTAGAGAGTTAATGGGAAATTTAGTGGAAGTAAAAAATGTGTTGGCACAAACAGAAAATATCTTACAGAAAGAGTGACAAGATGCCCTGATGAAGATACGGATGGTGGTGAAATGCTTGTTTAATTTATGTTTACATAATAAATAAAGCTGAAAATGAAGTGGAGTCCTACTTCATCTGCACACCTGTTTATTTGGCTGTCAAGCACCTGTCTTCTCTCTCTTTCTCTGTCTCTCTCTCTCTCTCTCTCTCAAATCCAACAATGCAAAGCTCCATAAGATTTTCTGAAATATGTGTTTTAAAAAATTTAGTTTCCTGTGCAAGTCACAACACTCTATTTCAATAATCTTATCAAAATTACAGCAGCTGCTATAGATTCAGAGAAAATATGGAAAATAATTTGGATACTTTTTCCACTCGAAATAATTTTTGTGCATTATACAGTAATACAGTCTTAACCTTTTAGAAATATTATAAATAAGGTTACGGACATTTGTAAAACATAGAGCCACATTGCCTGTGCAAAGATTGATAAAAGATTGATAAAACTCAGGTAAAGCAATTTACAGAAGTTTTAGTAAAAGAAAAAAAAAGGTTTTTTGCCATTAGCACCATCTACAAACTGGGGATTTCCGGTGTTTTTACTTACTAAACTTATATTTACATGTCTAAAATTGCTTTTTTTAAAATCTAATGATAATTGAACAGTAAGAAATTGTTTGACTCCAATTCAAGTGTTTGGAAATAAGGTGTAAAAAAAAAAAAAATAAATAAATAAGTAAAACAAATCTAGCCACTTTTTTGTGGGGGGAAATAGAAAGCCTCTCCAATCTATACTCTTCTTTTTTTCTTTTTTTTTTTGGCACTTCTGGAACTCCCTACAATGCCTTTTTGATGAAGGTTCTTGGTTACTGGCGTTTGTCCCGGCGGCCCCAAATGCTTCCTGCTCAACTGCTCAACTCAAACGCTTTTAATCAGCTTCTAGCCAAGTCTGGCGTTTCCACGGCTACCACGGTTCCGCGGTCTCCACGGTTACCAAATATGTTTGCTTCACTGAGTGGACCGCAGTAATTCATGTAAAACGAGCCCCCCTGACTCAGCATTTTAGTGCAGTACCTTGGATTTTTTTTTTTTATCAAGCTGACATATTTGCATTCAAAATCTAGTGAGTAAGATTAAAATCTTCTAAAAAAAAAAAAAACTTAATTAACCACAAAAAATGGTTGAAATATGTCAGTTTGTGTGCGATTTAACAAATGAATTGAACTACAGCAGTAAACTAGTGATTGCTGCACCTGTTTATCAGCAGGTTTGAATAATGACGCCCCCTCAAGGAGTCATGTTGGAAGGTCAGAGGTCATCACCAGGCCTCACTCAGGCTGTTCGGCAGATGAAAGCTCTGCGGGTTAAGAGCCACTTTAAACATCCGTTCCTGATAAAAACCCGTGTCTGAGCGGCTCTGGATTATGATTATGACCCACTCCATCTGCTGCAGATGACAGTACAAAGCAGCGTTTTGGCAGCAAACCTAAAGAACTGCTGGAGATAAAAAGGACGCCTCGGCGTTCCACTTATTCTTAAGTGCATTCAAGTGTCTTAAAGTCTCAATTAAGTGGTGTGTTATTGCAGGTTTTCACAGCGGCAACAAAAATGCTCTGTCAGTGTGGATTACAGTGTGCTGGAAATTTATTGGAGGAGAAAAACCTCAGAGCTCACATGCAGAGTGTTTTTAAAAGCAGAAATGGAAGATTAACAGACTGTGAAATCATATTTTCATGAACCTTTAAATAGGGCTGGATAATATGACTTAAGGATAATGGATCCAATTCCCAATTTAAATACATTTTGTTGCTGTTTTTTGTCCAAAAACGAAATGACAGAAAATATTTTTAAAAAGTGGCTTTTCTTTCAGTCATCGCTTCTGTGAGTTGTACAATGTAGTTATAGGGCCAGAGAATGGTCATTTTTGTTTAATTACAAGAAGATAGTCATAATAATAGCAGAATAAAGATGCAAATTTACCAAGAGAATTTATTAAAAGTTACAAGTAAAACGTCTAATGGAAAAACGCATGGATAATAAATATTTTCATTCATTCCACTAATATTTGGACTTTATTGTCATATAACTTTATTCTTGTCACATTTTGACTTTATTTTTGTAAAAAAATAAAATTCAAACATTTGCCTGATGCTTATATTTTGCCCTATTCTTGATCTGAATTCAAATTCCAAATAAATAAATAGCTGTAAAACATGTTTGTGTAAAACAAGATGGCCGCCCTGGGCGCGATGACATCACTCTGAACAATGGAAACGCATTTGTGACGCAAAATTCCACAATTTTCCAAGAATGAAATCTTCAAAAAGCAAAAATATCTAACCATGAAATATAAGAATATATTTCTAATAAAAATGTCTGCATTGCTGTGACCACATCTATCCTTTATTAGTGTGTTGTATGATGAAAACACTAAACATTTAACCTTTTATTGCTTTAGTTGTTTTAAAGTACCTTAATGTGGTTAAGAAAAAAAATCTGATGCTGCATATTTGATTGGAACATTGAGAGACTGAAATGCTGAATCAGTCTTTTGAGCCTAAATTAATCTTTTTAGACAATGTTATTTTAGTCCACACTAACTAAATTTGAGTCTAAATGAGGCTTAACTTGCCAGATTTGATAAAACAGTGAAGTTTCAGCTCAAGTGGTTTTCTGAGACCAAGCAGCCAGAGAAGCCTCATATTGACATTAATGTGCTAAAATGAGATTTCTAGCTTTTATGTCTTTCTTCTATTGCTAAAGGAAAACTTTTTTATGCTCATTTAATTCAAAACAGAAACATTAATATTCCATCTGCTTTGGCATAAACAGTAAACTCACTCATGTTTATTATTTGCACCAAAATAATAAAAACCAGACAAACATCTGCATGTTTTGTTCTGTAATAACTACAAATGCATATTCAAATTTTAATTGACATTTGCATCTAAATTCACAAATTATATTGTGGCACTTTTTGGGTCATTATTGATAAAAAAAATGTTGATTAAAAAACACCAGGAAGCAAAACATTTCTAAAAATATTCTTTTAAAAAAACAAAAAAACATTCAAAATAAGTAAAATATGATTTAAAAAATTACATTGTAAAAATTCAGAGTACATTTTTTACTTGAAGAAAATTTGTACATAAAGATGTACAAATCTTAGAAGAAGATATAATACTTAATTTGACGGTGTTCAAATGGCTGGGGGGCCATTTGTGTTTGATTTGTAAACGTCGACTTGCTGGTTGACCTTTGTTGATCTCTGGAAACATTTATTAATATTTTTTTAATGATATTGATGAGATTTTAGTCCTTTCAGAATGAGATGTTTTAGTGCGTCCTGTCACTTTAAATTTGAATAAGCGGCTGCTGGCCACGCCCACAAATCAATGTTCACACTCCTACGTGAAAACGGCTGCAGACAGATGCACAATTATACAACCATACTGTACATCTTTGAAAAGTAAAAGTGGAGCCTCCTGCACCACCAACAAGAATGCAGCAAGTGGTTTCTGAATGGGAAGTTAACAACAAAACAGACCAAGTGTACTGGAGCTCAGCTTGGGTTGCTAGGTAACGGACTGGACTTGTGTGGAGTTGCTAGGTAACGTTGTGACTTCGTAATCGTGTTAATTAATCACAATTAATCAGTAATCAAAAAACATGAACTTATTGCCAAGAAACGGCTGTGTGGATTTTTTTTTTAAGCTGTTTTTAGGTTCCCTTTAAAGAAAGTCATTTGAACTCCAGTAGAGTCTAAATGTCGCCAATAAATTAAATATTTTAAAGTTGGTTTTAGTTTCTCTCTGCTCTGAGATAAAACAAACAAATGTCCTTTGTGTGGCTCCCTCTCTGGCTCTTTGGACTTTTATTTTTATTTTTTTTTTACTTGGCTGCTGTCAGAGCTCCCAGTGCTCTTACCTCACCAGTGGGATCAGGCCAACTGGAAATGTTCGCTGTGGTTTAGGGCTCTGGGAGTTTTGTGGTCTCTTTGAATCGAGGTAGAGTGCAGCAGCTTGGGAAAGCAGCAGCAGAAAACGTCTCAGTTGTTATGATTATTGCCTTAATGAAGGGAGAGGGTAAAAAAGATGGCTTTCCGCTCGCCGGTGCATCCGTCACCTGGGGAAGACGCATGAGACTTCAAACGGGGAGCGTATCGGCTCCTTATAATCATTTCCTCATTTATCTCCCAGTCGGTCTGGTTCCCATTTGGTTCCCATTTGGCTTTAACGCAAAAAGATTTGTTACTCTGATTTAAAACTAGTTTACATCTCATTATGATGCTGCGATTTTTAGTAGATTTGGACAGTGCTGCAAACTTAAGAGCGCAGCTTAAGGAGATAAATTAGACAAAATATTTCACTTATTTGCCAGAAATTAAAATTATACGCTTCAGACAACAGGAAAGTAAAAAATAGGGATTTTTTCTTAAAGGTATGTCAAGTAAGGCTGAAACAATTAATTGTGATGAATCTATTACAATAATTGTCAACAAATTTAATAATTGATTAATTGTTAGGGTATGCAGACTCAAAAAAAAATTCTATTTGGTAAAATAACAACAAACTCAGAGCGGTAATTAAATTAAAACTGTACAGAAAATATATAAATTTTGCATTTAAAATTAAAAAAACAACCTTTATCTCAAATTATGCTTCACCTAAAACTCCTCAGCCAACATAGCTTTGCTTCATCAGAAAAAAAACATGCTATTAAGCACATTTTCAATTCAATTATTAATCACTGAATCCCAGAAAATAGCCAATAGATTATCCATACACTGTATTGATCAGTCAAGTAGAAAGAGCTGAGCTTTTGTTGATGTTAGAAGTATTTCCTACAAATGATGAAACACTAAATTACTCATTTATTAATGCATGTTTTATGTAAAAAAATAAAAATGTAAGTGGTTAAATGGAAATTCTGCAGAACGTGCCATTTTTTAAAATCAGATTAATCATCAGAGTAATCAATAGAATAAACTACGTAAATAATTGCTTTAAGGAAAACTGCTAAAATCATTATTGTAATCGATTATTGATATTAACTGATTTCTGTTGCATTGCTGATGTCAGTCACGTTTATCTTTATAGCATTTTGAGACGTGCTTTTACATCATAAAAACAGAAGAAGAAGTCATAAAACCAATATAGTCAATAATCGATCATTTTGACTAGTGCCTTGTTTTCATCTGATTGGCTCTGGTACCAGAAGCTTCCAGTTTGACTTCCATACTTTAATATTTTATATTTTCTTTGTCACTTACAGTTCAGTTTATCAGATTCCACTCAACTTTCTTACTATGATTAAGACAATTAAATTACAAACATACTTTATTGATCCCTAAAGGAAATTAAATGATATCAGAACTTCTATCATCCAGTTGTTGTGGATCTCCACTAGCAGTCTGTCTTGCAATGACTCTAAAAAGGCCTCTGACTGAAGACTGTTGCTGTATGACTGTCATGCTCACATCTAATTATCCAGGAAACAGACAATATTCCACAGTAACATGACCTGAATGACACCATCAGCTGCTGGCTAACACTGCTAATCCAACTTCTACTATGCCTACTTTTTACTTTTTACTTGAGTAAAAATGTGTTGACGTATCACAACTCCATTCACACAAGCTCTGCTTAGTTCACTTTAATCAAACTCTTGTTCTTTTGTCTAGAAAGTCCGGTTCATTTGGGGAAGTGTGAATGTATAATCAAACTCTGATGCAGATCAAAAATTCAAAGTTTAGTAAACCTACAAGTGAACTCTGGTGCAGTTCAAATGCATATGTGAAAGCCAAGTGGACTGCAGACCGCTCCAAAAGCAGGAAGTGGACTAGCGCAGGGCATTGTGGGTAAATATAACCAAATAGCTCTTTGACCAAAGACAAAAAAGAAATCCTGTACCCGCTAAAATCTGACACGATTTCATGTTTGTTTACATTTTGTGAAAAAGGAAAGGAAGAAGGTTGTGCTCATGTCTTCCTCTGAGGTTTTATATGTCATTTCCTTCAGCAGTATTTGGTGCAGCGCCCCCACAGGCGAGGAGGGAAACAGGTTTTCCAAAGGGTTTGGTTTGTTTGATAGTGCAGTGTGAAAGAACCACAGCAGCTGAAAATGTCACAAATGTTACAACTTTAGTCCCAAATTAAACTGAATTTACCAGATTTATCAGGTGTGAAAACACTTAGTTTAGATTAACGTTGTCATTATTTCTGTTTTCTGAAATAGTTTGGAGGCGCAAACAACAAACAGTGCAGCTTCTTAAAACCATATTGTTTTGTGTTTTTAATTTTTCAGGCCAATTTGGTGTCAAACAGCTGGAGGCAGCTTTGGCTTTCTCTGGACTTTTGGTTTCTTTTAATGAAATGGGGTTTTTGTCCATCCTTACCTCATTAGTCTCGAATTAAAAACACAGAGCAACCTGCAGTGGCATTCCAGAGCATTGGATGACACTTCCAGGTCTGACAGAAAGAGTTTAGAGCCAAGTCTTCGTATTTCAAGGTAGATTTTTATGATATGGGGCATTACATGGAATAAAACCTCATAGGAATGTGAGCCTCAGGGCCGGTCTTTGTCTGTGGGCTTTGGAAATGCTTTCATTTCCGACATTTTATCCCGACAGGCTCATTCCAGCGCTGAGGTTATTGTTTTCCATTTGGTTGGACGGAAAGCGGGCCAGCGGAACTCAGACATAAAGCGTTAAACCGTTATTCATCTTGATCAGACACATTTTTCATTAAGAAGAGGCGTCACTTATGTGCCTGCTTGGTTTAAGATGATTAAATTAAGAATTCAAAAGAAGTTCAAAGCAGCTCAGTCAATTGAAACCATGAGGAAAGCTTTAAACCATGGTTCTTTCATTTTTTGATCTTGCTCTAATTTACCATTTATGAGTCCTGCACAGTTAATTTAGTAGAGTATAAAACCCCAGAGTTGCTTTGAGCACTGGGTGATAAGTCAATTTTTTTGATTAATTGAGTTTTCTGTTCTTGAAGATTTAATTTTTGGAAAATCAGGGGGCTTTTTCCACCAATTTACTCCTGGTGCTTCCATAGTTCATAGTGATGTCAGCACGCCAAGGGCAGCCATCTTGTTTGACAATCATGTTTTACTATTTATTTGGATGTTGAGTATTAGAGCCAGTTTACAATTTTTCATTTTATTTATTACCATAATAAAGTAGTAAGTTTATGAGAACTCCTACACAAAATAAATGACAAAAAATTTAAATAACATAGATCATCTTATGAAGTTATACTTTGATTTACATTTTACAGCTAATACTTAATACTTAACAGAAATAGTTAATCTTTTAGCACATCAGCAATAATTATTATCAGTAGCAGGACTATTAAACAGTCATGCAAACAACTGTGTTTATTTTTATTAAAACAGATTTTAAGATATTTGTTCTGGTAAAATTGCAATTTTTTCCTGCTAACATGACTATATTCTCATAATTAAACAAAAATTCTTGTAACGTTTTCTCAATAATTAGTTGTACAACTCACAAAAGAGATGATTGAAATAAGTTGAAAATATTTTCTGTCATTTGTAATATATATATCTATATGTATATAGATATATATATTGAGTGTAAAAACAAATTTGATTAAAATCAGAAATTTTATTTTTATACTCTTTCGTTCAGCTCTAGCCCCGGATTGTCCTCTAAATGTAATTGTGTTGTTTTTCCCTCAGTTTGGGCTGAAGGCTCCTCTCTGCCTCACTCCGGTCATCATTCTCTGAAGAAAACCTTCGGCGCTTCGTCCAAAGACTCGCTGTGCAGCCACATGCTGAAGCATCTCCACAACGGAGCCCGAATCACCGTGCAGATGCCTCCCATCGTGGAGGGCCACTGGGTGTCCTCCAGGTTAGCTGGTTTTCCTGCTAGCTATTTTACACAAAGGTCTGAATTAGGCCTGCAAAAAAAAGTTATTTTATCAATTGATTAATCTATCAATTATCCTGATAATTAATCGATTCATTAGATTTTTGAAAAATGGCACATTCTACAAATTTTCATTTAACCACTTGAGCCTTTGTATAAGAAATATGTTAAAAGATGCAAATAGACAAGTAATTCAGTTACTTTTTAAATAAGATTTTATTGCCTAAGATGCTATATTTTAGCATTTTAACCAATGAAATGCTATATTTTAGCATTTTAACCAATGAAATGCTAAAATACAGCTAGCTTCCAAAGTAGCATTTAGCTTGCACCAAATGCTAGATTTTGAAAGGGTTAGCTAGCTTGCCAACACAAGCTAGTTTTAGCTTTAACTAGACAAAGCTAAAACTTTGCAACTTGAGGAGTTTTGGGTAAAATGTATTTACAGACAAAGAAGGTCTTTTTATCTTTAATGCAAAATGTTTTTGCAGTTTTAGTTTAATTTTGGTTCTGAATATGTTATTCTTTTAGCAAATGTCCTATTTTTTAGTCTGCATTTACAACTAATCAGTTACTAATTTAATTGACGATTATTTCAATAATTAATTAATCATAGTTAATCATTAATCATTTCAGCCTGAAAACATTTAATTAAACATTTATTCATTTAATGGTGCATTTAATTAATTATTTGAATAAATGTATTTAGCTAATTTTGACCCTTTTGGTCCTCCATACTTGCCTTCATACCACTGAGCAGAACATTAAAATATCACAATCTTTTAGTTTTCTTCATCTGTATACTCCAGTTAATAATTAGTTTACTAAATTAGTTGATTATTTCAGTAATCATGATTAATCTGTTTAATTGTTTCAGTCCTAAAACATGTAATTAAATGTTGATTTTATGGTTAATTAAATTAATTATTTAATTATGTGTGTATTTATTTAATTGTTGATATTTTGAGTCTATATGCTCCACCTAAAGATTTATTGATTTTCTAAATTACTTGAAGATTACTCTAATAATTGTTAAAGTCCTAAAACATTTGTTTAATTTTGGCCCTTTAGGCCCTCCATATATACCTTTGTAGCTCTGAGCAACGCATTAAAATTTCACAAAGTTTTAGTTTTAAGCAACGTCCTTTGTTTTAGTCTGTATACTCCAGTTAACGATTAATCGATTTACTAAGTTGATGATTAGTTCAATAATCAATTAATCACAATTAAACCGATTAATCGTTTCATCCCTAGTTTTAATTCATGCTCTGTGTAAAAATGTGGAATGTAATTTCATTTTAACATGAACTTTCATAAGTTTCATGTGGCTTCCTGTGTCTTTGTTGCAGCTGTGAGGTGAGACCTGGCCCAGAGTTTCTGACCCGCTCCTACAGGTTTTACCCCAACAACACCTTCCAGGCCCACCAGTTTTACTACGAAGACAACCACTGCACCAAACCCACCTACACGCTGGTCATCAGCGGCCGCCTGCGCCTGCGCCAGGCCTCCTGGATAGTCCGGGGCGGCACAGAGGCAGAGTACCAACTGCACCAGGTCCAGACCGTGCCTCACACCACCGCTAAGGCCAAAGAGCTGAACGAGCGGCTCGGTCGTATTTGCAGGGGGGCCGCGAGGGGCCCCTGGGAGCCCGGCTTGATGTATGAGCTGTGGAACGAAGAGGGAGGCTTCGACTGCTCCAAAGAGCTGAACTTCACCATGCATGAGCTGCAGCTGCTGCGGGTGGAGAAGCAGTACCTGCATCACAACCTGGATCACCTGGTGGAGGAGCTGTTCCTGGGAGACATCCACACTGAGCCGTCGCAGAGGCTCTACTACAAACCGTCCAGCTACCAGATCCCCCTGCAGAACGCCAAGGTTGGTTCTCTAAAAAAAAAAAAAAAAGGGGTGACCTGTGCGGTTTTTGGGTCTTTATTTAGATATTTTCTAAACAAATTAGATTATATCCAGTTAACTGAGGATGGATTTACCTGCATTTCCATAACCAGTAGCCATGTTGACCATTAAAACTGGGGCATGTAACCTTTATAAAGATATTTGTTAAAACTGTCATTATGCCGTGACAGAATAATATGAGTAATCTGAAAAGATTGACCTCTTCCATCTCTTACCGCTGTCAATCATGCTCAAGTATGACAATCATGTTATCATTCTCATGCAGCTTAATGTGCCAATGGCACAGAAACAACTTACTGTTCCAGGAAAACCTTTTTCTACCATCATTAGTAGATAAACAATGAAGCTATTTATCCATAACTGAAGTAACTGTCTTCAATGTTAATTCAAGCTAACCAGCATTCAGGGTAATTAGCTAAAGCTAACTGGGTGAATGATAACTAGATTTCAACCCATGTTTGGTTTGCATTGGTTTGCATCGCTGGGTTGAAAACTAGTTAACATTGAACCTAGTTAGCTTCCATACAAACCAGTTTTGAAGCTAACATAAATTTACTCTTTGGTAAAAGACTAAAATCATGGACGGTCATTTTTTTATCATTGGTAGATAAACAAAAATATTGTTTATTTGTAGATAAATAATGACACTGTTTATCCACAAACTAGCATTGAAGCTAGCATTCAAGTTAGCTTAAATGCTAGCCAGGATTCACACTAACTTGAATTTAGTCTTTGCTAAAAGTTAGCGTGAATGATCATGCTAACTGGCTTGAACATCCAAGACCTATCATAGCCTAACATATAGAAAGGGGGAGGGTGTAAGCTCCGCCTACACAAGCATGATTGACAGCACAAACACCCACTCTGATTGGTTATTTCTAGTTAGGAATGGAAGAAGACAGAAAAGTTCAGTCTTTTCATAAATGTAATTTCATACTAAACTGTCATGGCAGTTTTAACAAATACGTGAAAAACATTTTTTATATATAAAAGTTACATACTGTAAGGATCGAAATGAAAGTGTTCATGAACTTATTTGTTGAATATCTTCAATATGTAGTTCAAATAAATTGAGGAAGGCTCTCCCTGGTGTCATTAAATGTCAGAAGAATCTCACTTTTCACCACCAACTTTTCTCCCTTTATGCAAAGGAATGGCAGCAACTGTGTATGTTAGTGTATGTTAATATAAACTAAGCAGAAACTGTGTTGATTTAATCTCAAATCCAAAACCTCTGCTGTGCTGACAGGATGTAATTTCTCTGTTTATGTTACTGAACAGGGGTTTCCCTGCTGGCTACAAACTCCTGAGTGATGTTTTCACTGTCACGGTCCGCTAAGAATACAATGAAATCTTGCTGGAGTCGGCTGTCTAAACAAATACCCTATCCACTGGGATAATGGGCTTCGGTGTTGCAGATCAGAGCGTGGAAGGATCACACGGTCTCCCCTGTTGAGCTGAAAAGACCACAGCCATACTGACACCCCCTTTGACCTGAAGAGGCGCAGTGTGAAGCCTGTGAATTTCTCTGGGACCAATTAAGCATTCGTAGAATCTGGAGTCGCGTTAAATACTCCAGAAAACTGGGTCTGGTTTCAGGCGCGTTTCAGGCTCGAGACAAAGAGTGTTTCCAAACCTGAACCTGGTATAAGACTCGTTTCAGTCATGAACACCAAGAGGAAGTTAATTTACCTTGAAGTGAAAGAAGCAACAATATGTAAAATTGACCTTTTTGAACTTTATATTATGTTATAATGTTATCCACTCATCAAAAACACACCTGGAGTGTTGAGAAATCCTTTAATCTCCATGGCAACCATTCAGCTGTGGAAAACGCCTGGGTGGACCAAGCTGCCATACAGAGCAGCCCTCCCTCCTTCAGCTCCTTCAGACTAGCCAGCAGCAATTAGCAAACCCCTGGTGGAACATCTGCTGAGCTTATTATATGAGCTGCTACTTCGTGAAACGTTGATTTAAAAAAACATTGTTAGAGCGTTAATAGAGGAGTAAAGTAAAAAAATGTTTAAGTCATATATGTACACATATATATACACATACATATAGCTTTTTTTAATGACTTAAAGTCACATAATTACTTGTAGACCTGTCATAAATTAATTAATAATTTTAAAACTTTTCTAAGTTTTTCTCTTTTCTCTGTTTCTACCAAAAGCTGGATGATGAAAGTCTTCATTTTAGTGTTTTGGTCTCAAAATTGTCCTGTTTTTGCAGGACAATTTTGTTTACAGAGACTTTATGATTACTTTTACTTGTTGTTTCTGTTGCTCTAATCATTTTGAATATTTAATATCTCCCAGTTCCAGAGTTAAAGTTTATTAATCTTTGAGAATGTGTTCTTGCGTTATTATTCTATTACCATTATATTTATTGAAAATGGTCTCAAACAACAATATTATCGTTTATTGCAAGAACCTTTCAGAAAATTTATTGTCCACCAAACATTGTTATTGTGACAGGCCTGGTTACTTAACGATAAAGTAACACTATGTGCCTTGAAAACACATAATACTGCCTCTTTAAAAAAAAGAGTAATGGATGGATTTAGATTTATCTCAGCACAAGATAACATTTTAATTCATCAACAAACCTTTCTGGATGTTTTCCGGTTCTTTTTTTTAAGCTCAAAATGCACAAACTAATCCATGTTTTCTTAAAATCCTATTAATCTTTTTTATATAAAGGAAGTATTGCTTAGTTGTGGGAACAAACAGTAAATTTGTTTCTAATTGTCTTGTTTCTTTGTGATTAAAAAGGCTCTGCTGCTCGGCTCACCCACCTCTTTAAGCTGCAACATTTTTCATTTTTACTCAGGGGGTTTTAGTGACGATCCGATCCATTAATTTTAAGCTGCTGTACCCAGAACTGGTCCCAGCCCAGAACCCCTTGCTGGTGCCAGCATGTTCATTTGTGGTTACTGGGTGGAACTCGGCGGTGATGCAAGAGAGAAATTTGTTTCTTTCATTTTCTCTCGCCCAGCTGCAGCGCTGCGCGGGAGAAAAACGACTTCTTTGTAATCATCTAATCTGGGTCACAACCGCTGCTTTTATTTTGTCACTTACATTCAGAAATTTCACTGGAAATCATTTATATTTGAAAAAATACTGTTTCTGAGGACTTGCAGGACTTTATTTAATTGAAATTATAGTTAGAAATTCACTTTATTTCTGCATTTCTTAATAAAAAAAAATATTTTTTTAATGTAGTTTTTAATATTCACCTGGCTATTCATTAAGCTTGTTTGCTGTTTCTATCTTCTATCTGTTTCTAAATCTTATGATGTTTTAAATAAGTTTTTATTATTCTTATATTGGTTATTGCTTTTATTGTCATTTTGTAGCATATAAAGTACATTTTATAAAATTTTATTATTATTATTAAAATAATTAATTAATTAATATTAATTTATTGCTTATTGCGTCAGGCTCGTTTATGATAAATTAATTTTAAAAATTCCAGAAATAAAATCACTTTTAGTGTTTTTTATTTTCTTGCATTTTGGAGTGTAAAACTGGACATTTTAAAATTGTTTCCAGAAGTGGAAATTTTTAAATTATATTCTTGGTAAATTAAGATCTTATAGACAAAATTAGCTACAAACAATATAGTTTATATCGTCTCAGTTTCATCACTTCAAGGTCACAATTTTCAAACAAATTGGAAGTTTTAAAAAAATTAATTAAGCAAATAAATGAAAAAAACATTGTTTTGTTTTGGTCAAACCACTAATTGTACTCAGAATGTTTTATTTTATGCCAACACTATATTAAGCTAACTACTTTAACCACCTACATTAATAGTGCTGGTCATGCGTTTTCTTCTTGATGAATGTATTTGATCTTTGTAAAAGGAAAAGCTGTGTAGTTTCCTTAAACTTCTGGGGTTTTTTTTAGTTTACATAATAAGAAAAATCACAAACATTCAAGTATTACGTGTGGGAAAGAAAAATCTCAATTTTGACCAGTTTCATGTTTGACCAGTAGTAACACACAGTTATTGTTGGCAATAGCGCCACCTACTGTTCCATGTAGAAAACAGACTCAGCCAAATATAAACAAGACGACATGGCCCTTAATGGTTGGTCTTGGCAGCAGCACATCTGAACGTAGTGCTGGGAGTACTTTCTGTTGGAAATGGAAACCAAGGTCCAGAGTTATATTGGCAACAATAATTCAGTCAATGACTCTGTCCAAGAAAGAGGCGCAAATAAACTCTGAAACATCGGGGTCTCTTCTCTTTTCCTGGAGATTTAAACCATTTTAAATTAAATTTGGCCGTTAGCTCTCGTCGTGCTCCTTCAACCTGATGATGGCAGTAAACCAGTGGGGTTAACCAGTGTTCACAAATTTTCTTAGGTAACTTTTTAAAAATACTGCTCTTGAAAAACATTCACATTTGTAATATGTTGCTTTAAGACACCTGCGACACAAAGAAGTGTGATTTGTTTCACTGACGGACCACCTAACTAGAAATTGCCCCGGGAATAACGCAAAGAAAGGTCGTATATATTAAGACCAATATCTGCATTCCTATTAATAAACATTATCTTTAATAATGTTTAAAAACTTTGCGCCGGTATCTCCAGCTTTTCTTTGTAAGCCACTTATCCATTATTACTTTTGAACAGAATTGTTTGGTAAGCTAGCTTAGCTGTAGCGTCGCACTTTGATCTGACGTCACGGCAAATAAACGGTGGTTTACATGCAGTACCTCGTTGAACACTAGAGGGCACCCGCGGACCAGCAGTTTGAGAAAGACTGGTGTAAAAACACTGAAATGATCACTAAATTTTTGGGGGGAAAGACGTTTATCTCAAATTATAAGCAAGAGTAAAAACATAAGAGCTAGGGGTGGGCGATATGGACTATTGTGAAATCAATAAACGTGACAACACTTCTTTTTTAGGTAACTTTCTTTAAAATACTGCTTTAGAAATATATTCCCATTTGTAATACGTTTCTTAGGGCACCAGTCACATAAAGAGGTGTGATTAATTTCACTTAAATGCATTTAATCATATTTATTTTGAATTATTTGGTATTTATTGATTCACCTTTGTTGAACAAACAGTGGGGAAAAAATTGTGAAAATAACAATCGCAACAATATGAACAGCTGTGTATATTTTCAGGCATCATTCATTTGTATTTATTGTGAAAATTATCAATCAAAATCTTATCATGATCAGAAGTTTATCATGATAAATGGCCACCTAAAAAAAAGGTAAACCATAACTTTACAGAGAACAAATTTCCTCTTTCAACGTTATGCTAACAAAAAGCGTCATTCCTTTTTACATTTTCCATAGTTTTATTGGTCTGTCATTTTCCCATCATGCCTTCTGCTCGGGTTTCGTCCAGATGTTCTCAGTGGAAGAATAAACGTGGAACCAACGAAGAAGAATCCTCACAAAAGCTAAAGAAAACAAACGGGCTCATTTCGAACCGTGTCACTGTGCCTGTAACATTTTTATTTGCAATCTGGAAAACAAAAAAAAAACTTGTCCAAGTTCCTCCCAGCTGGATTTAACACTTCACTGAATTATTTTATTTAGCAATAATATTTCCGTCAAGTCTTCAGGGAAATGCAAGCACGAACAGTCCAACTTATTCTTTATTTATCTGCTGACAGGATTACAATGCAACCAGAACAAATGTTTTTTGTTTTTTGATTTCCTGTAGTCCTGCATCAACTCTTGCTCACACGAACATCTATGATGGTGGTACAACCATTTAAAAAAAATACAAATGTCCTGAACGTTTTAATCCCAGTCATCTCATTAATCTCTCCCTCCGAGGCGTTTATGGAGCTGCACCGGGAATATCTCATCCGCAGATTTCTCTCCTCCCTTTTCTTTCTTTTCATTTGTTCTTCCTGAAGCCCCGTTGCAGACAGGTTGTCTGGGAAAACAGTGACCGAGTTTAGGAGGTTGGGTATTAAACCTTACCCACCCTGCAATGACGGAGTCAAACCAGCCTCATGGGAGTTCGGTCTTTGGAAGAGATTTTCTTGAGTAGCACTTGAAAGCTTCCAGTTGTTCTGCAGTTGGAAAGCTGCAGCTGTCCAGTCTGTGCAGCAGACGTGATTTTATCTGAACAGTATGTTCATGTTGATGATGTTGCATCACGGCGACCTTCGGTTTCACCCGTGGTGTTGAGGCTCCACCGTTTCATCCAGACATCTGGACAGGACGCAATCACTCTGAGGCGAACCTGGGTCTTTATCTGAGTTTTCTTCTTTCAACTCTCACACGCTGGTGATGCATTTATTTATCCCATCATATCTGGATGCAGTTTTTGTTCCTGTTATGCTCCCCACTTTCCTGTCGTCACATTCCAGGATGCCATACTAGGGCAATATTAAAGAAAAAGAATAAATTTATGCCCAAAAACTCAGAAATTTTATATAAAAAATAAGTAAATTTCTCAACTCTAAAAGTCAAAAGTTTGCTAGAAAAATCTCATAAATTTTAAGAGTAATCTTAGAAATTTTCTAGAAAAAAACAAGTAAATTTCTGAGTTTGAAAAGTCAAAGATTTGCTTGAAAAATCTAACAAATTTTGAGAAAAATCTCAGAACTTTTCTAAAGAAAACACACAAAAAACTACAAAATTTCTGTACTCAAAAAGTCAAACAATTTCTAGAAAAAGCTAGGAAATTTTGAGATTGATCAAAAACATTTGCTAGAAAAAACAAGTACATTTCTGAGCTTGAAAAGTAAAAAATTTGCACTAAAAAAATCTGAAAATTTCAGAATAATCATGTAAAATTTCTAGAAAAACAAGAAAGTTTCTTAACTCTAAAATTAAAAAAAAAAATGCTTGGAAAAACCTAAAAAATTTTGAGAATTATCTCATAAAGTTTTAGATAAAAACAAATATATTTGAGTTTGAAAAGTCAAAAACATGCTATCAAAAACTCAGAAACTGTTAGATTAATCACAGGGTCCAAAAATCTGACATTTTTAAATTAATCTCAAAAATTTTCTAAAAAAGAAAAATCAAGTAATTTCTGTTCTCCAAAAGTCAGAAACTTGCTAGAAAAATCTCATAATTTTTTTGCATAATCTTAGAAAATTTTTTAGAAAAAACAAACATTTTGTTTGAAAGTCGAAAACAAACTCAGACATTTTTTGATTTTCTAGGAAAAAAACAAGTAAATTTCTGAGTTTGAAAAAGTGAAAATTTGCTTGAAATAAATTCAGAAATGTTGATATTAATCTCAGAGATTTGCTAAAAGAGAAATAAGTTTCTGAGTTTGAAAAGTTGACAATTTGTTTGAAAAATCTTAAGATTACTCTAAAAAGAAATGCTGTTGATTTTGTGTGAATTTCTACGATCGCAGGATTGCTGAAAACTGGAGGACTGATTGTAATTTGGTAAAAAGAAAAACCTGCTTTGTTTTCATTGATAAATTAATATATAAATAATGGTTATCTTGAAGATCTTATTTATCTGACTTACTGAAGTGGAGAGGGCGTCGCTGGCTGTTGGTTAGCCATAGATTTGGTTTTAAGGTTTTATTCTTTGTTTTTAAGGCGTTGGCACCTTCCTACTTCTGATCTTTTAAATCTGCATATCCTCTCTAAATCTGTTGAGGTCTGTTGTGTAAATGCTCTTATCTGTCTCAAGGTCCAGATTAACGCGTGGATGAGATCAGGAACGAATTGCACCTTTACATCTGGACTTTCACAACAGTAGACACTTTTAAAACACATTTCTGTTCCTTGCCTGGAACTGGAAAGTCCTGGTCTGAGTTGAAGCCTGGAACTTGATCTCATCCAGATGAGAAACAGGCGAACATAGAAGAAACCTCTCAAACATGTCAGAGTCGAAAGGGAAGAGTGTATCAAATTTTTCCCGGGCCAAAGCCAGAGACCGCTAGAAGGCTAAAAGAAGCAAATCCCTGGAGTTATTTCAGCCAGAGGTGTTTCAGGAAATTGATTGATTTATAAAAACACCATAAATACAAAAGTAAAGCTGACAAATGTGCTGTCTTGGATGAACTAATAAGAGAATAGTAAGAAGAGAACAAAAAAAAGAAAAACTCAGCCAACTTCTCACACTTTGTTCAAGGTTAGGGTGTAAAAATGTGTTTAACAATTAAATTTAAGTAGGGTTAAACATGTTGGTGTTTTCCATGGAAGTAAAGCAATTTATGTTCCAGAGATAGCTAATGATAATAGTAATAACCACAATAATAGATTGTATATTTAATATTTTAATCCTAATAATTTTATGTTTTCTTGAAAGTCTGGTTCATTTGGGAAGGTGTGAATGAATAATGAACTCTGATCCGCCTAAAACCAACGTCTTAGTTTGGTTAGAAACCACTCCAAAAGCAGGAAGCAGACTAAATCACAAGGCATTCTGGGTAAATACAACCAAAACAAATATGTGAGTCTAGCACTAGCGGAGTTAAGAAGTTGTTTGTAAGTAGAAATCCTAAAGCTCCTAAAATCTGACGCTACATATTTGCTTACATTTTGTGAAGCAGGAAGTCGTCTTCTTCAGAGGGTTTCATGTTTCCTTCACTGGTTCTTGGTGTAGTGCCCCCACAGGCAAGGAGGGGAACATCTTTTTGAATTAGTTTGGTTTGTTTGACACAGTGCAGTGTGAAAGAGAACCGCACCAGCTGAAAATGAACCAAGTCTACTAAACTATCTAAAATTTGTTGTATTAACGATACCTTTCTACCAGAACAACATTTTTTAATAGTCAAAGTATGTAATTAAAAAAGTAAAAGGACTACATAAAGCATTTTTTATTTGTCAGTAACATAACTCGCCTCCATCTTGACTAACTGAGCCCATCATGCCTTCGTTTCCAGAACCACGACCACGGCTGCATCGTCTGCCGGATCATCTACCGCTCGGACGAGTTCCACCCGCCCATCCTGCCGCCGCGGGCCGACCTCACCGTGGGCCTCTACGGCCAGTGGGTCAGCCAGCGCTGCGAAGTGCGGCCCGAGGTCCTCTTCCTCACCCGCCACTTCGTCTTCCACGACAGCAACCACACCTGGGAGGGCCACTACTACCACTACTCCGACCCCACCTGCAAACACCCCACCTTCACCATCTATGCCCAGGGCCGCTACAGCCGAGGCCTGGCCTCCAGAAGCGTCATGGGAGGGACCGACTTTATCTTCAAAGGTTTGCAAACTTCTCTTCTTACTTTAGTTTGTAATTAAGAGAAGAAAGGCGTTCGACTGGTTGGTGTTGTGTTTCCCAACCAAAGTCTTACACAAGACGCAGCTGGAGTGAAGATGCTCCTTTGAGTTTAGAAGATCCAAAATGTTGGGATTCGTAGAGAGTATGATGTCTGGAAATGTGATTTTGAGTTTGGAAAGTCAACATAAACCACTATGGATAAATATTAGCTGTAGATGAAGCTACAGCTAAAAAAATTACTTCTAATATCAACATAAAAAGCTCAGCCATTTCTGCTAACATCAGCACAGTGTAGGGCTAATATGTTGATTACTTTTGGATTAATTGATTAATATTTGGATAAGAAAAGGTTCTCCATAAGACCATTTTTTTTTTTTTTTTTACAGAATATGAAACTAAAACTCTCCAAAAACACAAAATCTTAAGTATTTTTGGTTTTATCTGCTAACAGATTAGTATAAAGTATTTTTTTAGTTGCAGATGCATCCTTTGATACAAGTGATCAATCTGAACGTTAAAGGAATTAAATGTTATTGCATTTCTGGAAATTAAAATGTGTATTTTCTTATTCTAAAACCTAATTAAATTATTTGTTTGAAACTTTAAATTTATTTCTAATGACGTGTAAAAGACCTACATGGTTAAAAAATCTGCAGAATGTGCCAATTTTTTCATCCGATTAATTGTCAGAAAAAAATCGCATAATTAAAATTACTGCCCTCAGAATGTGGTTTGTTCAGCAAATTGCCATTGTTGTGTTTCGCTGCTCCTGTTAACAATTAACCAATCACTAAATTATCTAACAGTTGTTGCAATTACTGATTAATCACGATTAATCGTTCCAGACCTACTTATATATATTGTTAAAAAGTTAGTTGCGTTATTTTTGTGTTTGACTATTTTGTTCTTACAGAAAAGACTCGTTTTGAGTTTGTAAAAACAGCTTATTGATTTATTATTAGATTATTTCAGCAAATGATTGATCACAATTAATCTAATTAATCGTCTCAGTTCTATTCATATATACAGTATATATTGCAGACAAGTTCATTCAAAATTAGTTTTGCTTTACTATTTGCACAAGAAACTAAACAAAAATATTTTGCTAGATTTAGTTTTTTCAGTGAGCTGGTACAACGTTCGGGCGACAAAAATTACAAATAAATAAAGGTTGCATTTTTCCAAATACTTCAGTTTTAGCCTTGATAAACTCAGCAGAGAGCTGATTCCTCCTATGTCTCCGTCCTCTAGTGAACCACATGAGAGTGACGCCCATGGATCTGGCCACCACCTCCCTCCTCAACGTCTTCAAAGGCGACGAGTGCGGCGTTCAGGGCTCGTGGCAGGTCGGGGTGGAGCAGGACGTCACTGTCACCAACGGCTGCGTGGCGCTCGGCATCCGCCTCCCCCACACGGAGTACGAGCTCTTCCACATGGAGCAGGACGCCCACGGCCGCTACCTGCTCTACAACGGCCAGCGCCCCAGCGACGGCACCAGCCCGGACCGCCCCGAGAAGAGAGCCAGCTCCTACCAGATGCCCCTGGTCCAGTGCTCGTCCAGCAGCCAGCGGTCCGACAGCAGCGGGGGGGACGATGACGCCGAGCAGACTCAGCAGCGCCACAACGGCGGCTCAGGGCGGCACGCCGGCCGCAGCGGATGTGTCGCCGTACTACTGGTCACTGCTCTGATGCGACTTTGCCAGAGCTAGAGACGGCAGTAAAGGCGTTTTCTTTCTACAACAAACAGTGGGACTTAACAGCAATAACTCATCTACTTAGCAGGAACGTATTATGCAAAATTCACATTTTTGCAGATTTTTGTACTTCCGTTTGGGTCTAAACTGCTTCTTAAAACAACCCAAAGCGGCTAAAAATAAAATAAAAACAACCAGACGATTTTTGACAATAAGTTTATGCTTTTTGGTGTCTGGAAAATGAGCCGTTTCAAAAACCTCCGGAATGTAACGTCACAAATCAACAGACCTGTTACCTAGCAACCCCAGAGGAGTTCCGCCTGTTACCCAGCAACACCTGCGAAGTTCCAGCCCGTTTGATCAGCTGGTTTTACCGCTGGGCAATGGCTCCTGGACAAGACAAGAGTTTTGTTATTGACTTACCGTCCAGAAACCACTTGCTGCATTCTTGTTGGTTGTGCAGGAGGCTCTACTAATGCTTTTCAAAGATCTTATGTTGTATAACTGCGCATAAGTTTGTACCCACTTTGACGTGTGACTGTAAAAGTTGAGTTGGGGCGTGGCCAGCAGCAGCTTATTTGGATTTAAAGTGGCTAGAGGCCCTAAAGCAGCTCATAATAGAATGATTTTGTGCATAGAAATGTAATTGCCATGTTTTGAATAGTCCAGAGACTTATCCTAATCTGTTTAAGAAAGCATAATAAATGTTTTGTTTGGATACAGAGGGTGAGAACTGAACTCCTCCCTACCAAAGACTTGACACTGCTGCTCTGCAGGAACTGCACTTTAGAGTGAATCCACGCGACTGTGGATCCACAACTAGATTAAAAATCTCTTTATTCCTACAGAATTGAGATTATGTTTGTTTTCTGCATCGTTTTTATCCAGAACTCGTCACGTTGTGGGTTCTTACAGCAAAAAGCAGAGGCTGGTGAGTGGAAACATTTTCTAGACAAATCATGTCTTCAGGAGAAAAACTCAATAGATTCTGTTGACTGTAAAACAAATTTAAAAAAGTGAGCCGCTGCATTTTCACAGGTTAATTTTAGATAAGGATATATAAAGTCAATTTGTTTTAGCAATTTTATTCAAAAGTAAAACTTGTTTTTGAACCATTTCTCAGAAAGTTGGGGTTGGGGTTACATATAACCAGGATTTTTCAAAATATATATTTCAATTTAGACTTTTACTTACCCAAAAAGGAGCTGGAAAACTAGTGGTGGTCACACTTCTGCTAAGCTGCTAACACCAGAGCTAATTTTTGCTCACTCTTTCAACTTCCACTAAATTTATTTCTTGTCTTTCACTAAGTGAATTTTTCCAGCTAAATTTGCTAATTTACGTGACTGTTTTATAAACTTTAAGTTGAATAAAGTTTGGAATCTGTTGAATTTAGTTTTTTTGTTTTTTATAGTTGAGAATTTTTCAAGTAGTTTAACGTTTACTCTTACTTTGAAAGGGGAGAAAACTACTTTTGCAGCAGTTCTGTTTCCTCTCCCTTTTTTTCTCAATAACTTTGTCAAACAAGAAAAACACAACAGAATGCAAAAGGACAGATAAACTTATAATGTTAAAATTAAATTGTTGCTGAAAGGTTGTAGTCTTTCAAGGACAGATATTAGCAGCTAAATACAGTATTGGTGTAGTACTTTAGCGTTAGCAAAGCTACCACCACTGGATGTAACACTGAAGATGTTCTAACAAAACAACCAGGATGATACCTGGAGGTTCTCTCTGTTTCAGCTTACAGGCTTAGTTCAGAATCGCAAGCTGCTTTTTCAACCAGTTTTTCCTTCCACTAAACTTCCCATTGAAAACAACAAACCTATGTGGCAAATCAGTAACAATTTGCATGTAATAACTCTTAAGAATGTGTCTTAATTTTTTTTTACTTAAATGTGAAAGAATAAACTAATGTATTTAACTTGATTAAAGACAACTTTACATCAAAGCTTAAATTGGCAAGATAATTTTTTTGTTCAAGTTTTTTTAATAAGGCTTTTGTTGAAAAACTTTTTAAAAGTCGTTTAGTTATTAATAAAACAGTCAGCGGTCTTTCACATTGGTTAATAGTCACTGCATTGTGCATTTTTATCAGCATTTTGTATAATTAGCAAAATCAGAAACAATTCATACAGTGCAATAAACCTACAGTACAAATCTTGAAATTAACTTTTTGAAAGCAATTGCTGAAATAAATGAAGTCGTATGGATTCCGATTCACCTGAAAGACGTTTTATTCGCATACAGTTAGAAACCGGAGTTTTTATAAACTCACGGAACGCAGCAAACTTGACATTCTCACCTATTAAGGAGTTTACTTACACCATAATCAGTCCTGAGCCGTCCAAGTCATTGCTTCCTCCGGAACATTTTACATCCTTGGTCTCAACAGCCTGATCACGAGATCCGCCATGTTTGAGCCAGTAAAAATACAGACGTCTGCTTGAACGTTTAACGTTTCCTTCCAAGATTATTACGTCCTAATATTAAGATAATATCATTAATTCTTTCATAAAATGGAACCAGAAATTTATGTTTTCTGTTATTTGAGCCCAAAGTTATTCAATTAGTTTATTCAGATGACAGGAAATGACGTCAAGATTGTTCCAGGATATGATGTTCTGCCAAGTGAAACGTCTGATCCTGTCGGTAAGCAGGAATATTGGATTATAGTATTAATGATTTTGTTTTTATCATTTAACAGAAACTGTAAAAAAAAAAATAGTTTTGGTCACAAGGTTAGATATTTTTAACATTGTTTCATGTGGTTCTTTGTTGTTTACAAGATAGGAAAAATAAATCACCGAAAAAACGTGGACATCTCTGAGTTCAAAAAGTCAACAATTTGCAAAAATAAGGAAAAGAAATTCTGAGAAATATTCTAGAGAAAAAAGTTTCAAAGGTTACAAATTTTCAGTAAGTTTTTCCAGACATTTTCCAAGTTTCAGTAGCTGAGCATTTTTGACTTTTGGATCTCTGAAATTTCCAACATTTCTTTTTCTCAGATTTCTAAAATTAATCTCAAACCTTTTGTTTTTCTAGCAAATCTTTTGACTTTCAAAACTCAGAAATATCTGTATTTTTTCTACAAAATTTCTGAAATTCTGAATTTCAACTATTGAAATGGAAATTATTTTTTTTAATTTGGAAATTTCTGAGGGTTTTTTTCTAGCAAATTTTAGACTTTTCAAACTCAGAAATGTCCGAAATGTGAACACGTTATGACAAAAAACGGAAACATTTAATAAAGCTCTATCACTATCTTCATTCACCTTTCATAAGAAAATCCTTTAAGCTTTCAAGTTTAATTACTAAACTAAACTAAAAACATTTCAGACAGTGTTTATAATCAGTTTTATTTGATTTATGAGCGTGGAAACACTGCCAGCATTTTCTACGCCGTTCATTTGGACCCAAACAGTCAGAGTTTAATATTCAGTTCTGCTGCCAAAAGGACAAAGTCAACATTTCGTTTCCCACGATCCCGTCTCCGTGGAATCACCTCAGCTTCACGCTTTGATAGAACGAGTCAACGTTTGCGTATGTGTGGGAAACGGGAACGTCGTAAAGAGAGCTAATTTCAGCTCGTTATCTGGCTGAATTTACTATAACAGACTCCGTCACGCAGAACGTCATAATGAGCTGAAAACATGGAACTGCCTCGGCTAATCTCCAACAGATCTGATAAAAAAGATCAGCAGAACCCGAGCTTTGGTTCTGGATTGTTGGGTCATTTTAGTTATAACATGTTCCCACAGCAGATTAAACCAAACCTTTCAGTTTGTGCTTGAAGTAAATAATGTTTGAACTTCACTTTTCGATCGGCTTTTGTAAAGATACAAAAAATAAATAAATAACAGCAATAATTTGGCTTATTTAGCCTTTCATAAAGAAAAACATTGGGTGTTAATTTTTCCAGGTCATATTTTCACCATATTATTCATATATTTATAAATGTTAATGTACTTAAATATCTAAACATTTATTTTCCAAAAGCAAATATTTGGGCATCAGCTAAATTTAGCTAGAAGCTAAACGTTTGTTTATGAGCTAAATATTTAGTTAGCAGCATAAATATATAGTAAGTCCAATATTTAGCCTTCTTGCTAAATATTTAGTTCGTACCTACCAAGCTAAATATTTAGCTAGCAAGCCAAACAATTAACTTCCTTGCTAAATATTTAGCTAGCAAGCCAAACAATTAACTTCCTTGCTGAATATTTAGCTAGCAAGCCAAACAATTAACTTCCTTGCTGAATATTTAGCTAGCAAGCCAAACAATTAACTTCCTTGCTGAATATTTAGCTAGCAAGCCAAACAATTAACTTCCTTGCTGAATATTTAGCTAGCAAGCCAAACAATTAACTTCCTTGCTGAATATTTAGCTAGCAAGCCAAACAATTAACTTCCTTGCTGAATATTTAGCTAGCAAGCCAAACAATTAACTTCCTTGCTGAATATTTAGCTAGCAAGCCAAACAATTAACTTCCTTGCTGAATATTTAGCTAGCAAGCCAAACAATTAACTTCCTTGCTGAATATTTAGCTAGCAAGCCAAACAATTAACTTCCTTGCTGAATATTTAGCTAGCAAGCCAAACATTTAACTTCCTTGCTGAATATTTAGCTAGCAAGCCAAACATTTAACTTCCTTGCTGAATATTTAGCTAGCAAGCCAAACATTTAACTTCCTTGCTGAATATTTAGCTAGCAAGCCAAACATTTAACTTCCTTGCTGAATATTTAGCTAGCAAGCCAAACATTTAACTTCCTTGCTGAATATTTAGCTAGCAAGCCAAACATTTAACTTCCTTGCTGAATATTTAGCTAGCAAGCCAAACATTTAACTTCCTTGCTGAATATTTAGCTAGCAAGCTAAACATTTAACTTCCTTGCTGAATATTTAGCTAGCAAGCTAAACATTTAACTTCCTTGCTGAATATTTAGCTAGCAAGCTAAACATTTAACTTCCTTGCTGAATATTTAGCTAGCAACATACATATTTAGTTAGCAAGCGAAATATTTAGGTCTGGTTTGAAAATATGCTACTTTTGGAAAATAAAGATTTTATTTGGGACTAAATAGTTAAAATAAATATTTATTTGGGAACAAAATGGAAGCTTAATATTTTGTAATAGTTATAAATGTAGAAATAATGTAAAGAAAAAGTGTTAAATTTTCAACATATTTAATAACATATTTAATAGCTGCTGTTGAAATGTCACGTCAATATCTTTGCCGTTTTTCAGATATTTAAAACAAAAAGGTTTCAGCTGTTGTTCCCACAGCAATTTCAGAGACTTTAGAAGCTTTTTGAGTTCAATCAATCTCAAAATTTCCAAATGTTTTGGTGTAAATGTACAATGGAACCAATATTCCATATTCCATCATTTAAGACAAGTTAAAAAAATGTTAACTTTAAATATGTGTTGATACCTACCTAAACTATAAAGAACAGTAAAGTTTTTGGAAGTGAAAAAAGCAAAAGATGGCTATGAAAACCACATTTTTTTTTCAATTTTATTGGTCAATGATTAATACCATGGGAGATAGTTTTAAAAATGGAAACCTCATTTCAGTCAATACTTGCCTCAGAAGGAATAAATGTGAATAATGTTTATTAATAATAATAATATAATAATAGTTCTGAATTGTGAGGAAAAGGACAGGACAAATGCACATAACGAGGCACCGATTTCCTCAGCTGGATCTGAACATTCCAACAAAAATGAAAAGTAGAAATTACAAACAAATTTACTTCAGAGGCAGTCCAGCAACGTTTGAATGGAGGTTCTGTCCGTGTTTCTGTTTGGAAGGATTTAAAATAACATTTACAAGACGCCTAGTATTTCTTTCAACTCCTATTAAAAGCACACAGAGAAAGAGAGAGAAAAAAGAAAAGAAAGGAACAAAAACTGGACTGCTTCTTCCCAATGCTTCCCTGTTTTTCCGTGATCCGTCTTTCCATTGTCCCACCAAATTACCTGCAAACCCATTAATCAAAAACTAGAAAAAAAAACAAGAAAGGGATTAATTTTGTTGTTGTTTTTTTTTAAGTGAACTCTCTGGGCTCAGTAAATGTGCGACATTGTAAAAAGGCGACGCCTTTGGATGAAGCTGTACAGATGCGTTCACTGTAGGCCACACAACCGATGATATGGCAAAGTCAACAGAAAGACGTCTTGCTCTTCCAGGCCTCGTCGTTGTCGTTTGTTTTCTTTTTTCTTTTTGGAGCCGGAGCGAAGGGATATGGCCGGCGCACGCGAAACCAGTCTACAAGATGAACTTCCCGAAGAAAAATCCGATGAAGATGGCTGCTATGACGACGAGGAGGGAGGGCAGGAAGGTGGCGCTGGTTTCTCGGCCGACGATGTTGGTTGAGTTTGATGTCATGTGGTCTGGGCGCGGCTGCATCTTTCTCATCCTCATTCCCTCGTCCTGCAAGAAGCAACAAAACCTAAAACATCAATACGTTAGCAGCCGCGATCTGATGCGTCGCTTCAGGTTGACACTTGATATTTTGCTCGTGACGCGCGTTGGGAAGAGCCGTTGTTCTCCATTGCCTGTCTCTTTGTACAATGGCGGATGAAATTGAGAGAGCGGCACCAAAAGCTTCTGTAATCAGAGGCTCAGCTGTCTTTGCTGAACATTTTGGGTTAAATTTTTATTTAATAAACAACGGCACCAGCTCATAACGGCTCAAAGTGCATTGGAGCCTGCTGCCTTTTATCCCCTCTCCTGGGTAGATCTGAACAATGGAAGATGAAATTGAGAGAGCGGCACCAAAAGCTTCTGTAATCCTAACAGAGGCTCCACAGATATCTTTGCTTTAACACTTTGCGTTCAATTCTTATTGAACAAATAATGGCTTGATGCACGTTGGAGTCTCCTGCCTTTTTTTCCTCTCCCAGTTACTTTCAACAATGGCGGGTGAAATATTGAGTGTCTTGGTTTTATTTAATGAAATAAACAGGATGTCGCCATCTTTGAATTTACCAGATAATTCAGAGGTGACGACCGTTAGCAGGTCCACATGATGATCTGCTAACCTGCATCAGTGTCTGCATCTCCTGACAACAACGACGTCACGAAGCGGAGTCTCTCTGATTGGTCGACGCGTGTCAAACACTTGAAACGTGTCCACATAGACTCTGGATATAAGCCAAACAATCAAATCACGATCGATCTGAACCAAACGTCAAAACACAATAATAAACTTATATTAATTTATTTGTTGCAGCATCTAATTACATTGAAGCTGAACATCGTCCCTTTATTAATAGTTTACTACTGCTAATTACATCCTTAGAGCTGCAGGGCTTATTTGTTTAAACTGACCAGGTTGTGACAGTGTAGTATGAGAGAAAATCTGAAAAAAATTGAGCTCCTTTGCCTTCTCCCACCACAAACTAGAAACAACCAATCACAGCCAGGAGGCGGGTCTTAGCGTTGTCAATCAACATCACGGACTGGCCATTGAATGTGCTAACACAGGAGAAACAACTTACAGTCATGATACGGGTCTTAAATTTGATTCAGAATGGTGTTAAAAGACTTAAATGTGTGTTGGTGAAACCTGCAGAAACTCCTGATGATGTGATAAAAAGGATTCCTGCTTTTTATTCTAGAAAATTACAAACTTTTCCGGATTGAAGTCTCCCTCCTCAGCCAGTTTTTGAAGCATACAGACTTCATCTCCAGCTGCCGGTTCTGTAGGTTTTTAGCACAACGGACACACCCAGTGACTAACTGAGGCGTGAACTTTTATTATTCTGCTTCTCAATGAGCTGTGGCTTTATCTTTGTCTTGGTATGTGGCTAACCTTAATAAACAGGGTTTTTTTAAAGTCTTTTCAACATGTCTGACCTTCAGTTGCCTGTTTTCCTCGCTGAGCTTGTTTATGTCCGACTGCAGCCTCTTGCACTTCTCCAGCAGCTTCTTCACCTCCATGTCGTCTCCTGCGGCAGCTGTGGCCGTCGGCTCAGACTTCAGGGAGTTTATCACTGGGGCCGCTCGCGTCACTTCCACGTCGTTCTGCCCCACAGAGAGGAGGAAAAGCATGACTGAGGAGAAATCCAGCATGGCCAGACTCAACCTGTTAGATCCCACCGATACGCCGGAGAAAGGCGGCTTTGTCACAGTTTCTCTTCTTTGATTGAAAAAAAAAAAAAGGAGTAACGATTGATGTGGTTTTGTTTGTTGGACGGCCAAGATGACAACATGGGCAAAGAAATAAAACAGCTCTACCGTGGAGTAGAGCTTAAACAACCCAACTTTTTATTGGAAATGAAACTGAAATCTGATTTCTGATGTAAATCGACTAAACGTACAAATATGTCTGAAACAAGCATTGGTGGCAGAGTACATAAAAACTGAAGTAAGAGTTCATAATAAAAGTAGCCTTCCCAGAAATTAAAAAAGTATTTGGTAAAAAGTTTACTCAGGTACTGAGTAACTGATCAAATTATCAATCATTTAATATTTAAACATTACATATTTAGACCAACCAAAATGTAAATATAAGTGGAAATTTTGGTATTTTAAAGACCAAAATGATAATAACTTATGTAAGTAACAACAAAATAAAATCAGACAAAATAAATGTTTCCAAATCAGTTTCTTTCAACAAAAAACTTAGAAAACTTTAACAAAAACTGCAGGTGTGTGTCTGGAGAATCTTTGGTGAAAATCTGTCTGTTTCTCATTCACTGTGTAAAGAATCCAGACGTTTTACTCAACTGAGAGTGGAAATACTTCAAAATAAAATCACTCAAATAAAAGTAAAAAGCACAGCGCAGTAAAAGTACTTCTAAAAGTACATTTTTTCAGAATGCTACTCAGATAAATGTAGTTGAGTAAACGTAACTATTTACTACCCAACTCCCGCAACAATTAATCGATTAATTGGATGAAAAAATTTTTAATATTCTACAGATTTTTAATTTAACATCCCACACAATATTAGAAATGCAATAAAAAATGCAAATAAACAAATAAACTTTTTTTAAGAGAAGAAAATAAATATTTTATTGCCTAAAATGCAACAACATAACATTCCTTTAGTGAATCTGACTAAAAGAAGATAAAACTGTCAAAATTGTAATAAATTTTGTACATTTTACTCTCAATTATTGCTCTGAATTTGCTTTTTTAAAACTTCTTCATAATCTGGATAGTCCAGTTCACGATTAATCAATTACTAAATTAGTTGACAATTACTTCAATTATTGATTAATCGCGATTAATCGTTAAAGCAGTTTACAAAAATATTCACATCCCTTGAACTTTTTCACATTCTGAGATATTACAATATTAGTTTAGTTTATTAGGATTTATTACCACAGTAATACAAACATGCTTTGACTTTGATCCAGTTGTCTGCAACTTTAACAATCAAAAGTGTCAAATTAAAACTTGTTTCAAATGTTAAATCACTCAAGAATATAAAAACATTCAAAGACTACTTTTATTTTAAAGAAAAGAATAAAAACCATTCTCTCTTTCTCTGTGTGAAAAACTCCTAGTAAAACACGTCCCGTAGTTTTTGTTCCTGTTAAACTTTAAGATATAAAAGTGAATGGGTGTGTGCGACATTACACACACTGTTGTGTGTTTCTGTTGGTCAGAAAAATGTGAATGAAAACAAAAATCCTCAATCAAAAAATCTCTCACCACTTCGTTTTCAGAGGGCAACTCGAAGACGCATCTCAGCTTGGAGTCCATGAGATCTTCGGGTTTTGCATCTTTCCACTGACGGATCAGAAACACGTCATTCGTTAACTCAATCTGCGTCCAGATAGATTTATTTTTCCACACACAAACAAACGTAAATGTAACCTCAAACCTTGAAACCCAATAAAAACTCACAACATGCATCTTTTTATCTGCTAAACTGATGCAGCATTGGCCTTACTCTCCTAAATATGTAAACAGTAATGGCTCATATGTAAAAAGAAAGAATAAAAGCTTGTTTAGTTGTGTTGCTAAGGGTCTGCTGCCCCCTGGTGGACAACACGGGACACATCTAAACCAAAAACTGATCAAGTTTAGATTTTACCCAAGAAACTACAAAAAAAATTAAATATTTTTTTTGTTTTTAAAGCAATCTGTAGAGTTGAACAATATAAGAAAAAATATTTGAATGCGATTGCCCCACAAACAATATTTCAAAATTTATTGCTGAATATAAATGTAGAAATGTATTGATCCTACTCAGAAATTTGATAGGTAGATAGATTTAACTTATTTCATGCAATTTGTTCAACATTACTTATGTAATTACATAAACCAGATTTAAAAAAACATAAAAACAATCAAACATAGCAATAGTAGTAATATAAAGAGAAATAATGATTTAAATTTAAATCATAAGATGTACAAAATAGCTTCTCTTTCAGCCAAAAAACTCTCTGTGTTTGTTACCAAGTATGGTAAGCCATTTAATTCAAAATTAAATACTATTATTAAATACTCCACCAAATAAATTATTTCCCCATTAAATAAAACCAAATAAATCTGTTTTTCTTTTTAATTGGAAACCTATTTTGTCATGGTTTTATTCATTTTTTCTATTTAGTTCTGTATGATTGACAGTAAGATTTCTGAATGTTTAATATTTGAATATTTCTTTCACTATGTTTGAGATACGTTTTGTTACATGTGTTCAATAAATTTAGGGAAAAAGTCGCTCCAACTAAGGAAACGCTGGCCCTTCATTTGAAAATAAAAAATACAGAACCTGAAATAAAAACACAGAAAATAAAAGTTCTTGAAATAACTAAAATAGCTTCACAAAATAAAACAAGATGTTAAAATAAACACTGAAATTAATAAATAAGACAAAAGTAGCCTACCCACATTTTCAAAATTTCTTTACATTTTATTTTATTTAATGGGAAGATTTAATTATTTGATGGAGCATTTATTTGTTATTGATTAATATTAGTATTTATTTAGATTATTTTTAATTAATTAACTTATTAAAAAAGTAGATTTAAGCCTAGATTTAATATGTTAAATGTAAAAGTTGGTGGAAATGTGTTCAAAAGAAACACATTGAATTTTAACAACAGTAAAAATTTGCCCCAAAGTCAAAGGATAAAATTTTAAATTCCAGGTCTGAACCAATAATCAGAATTATATTTGATATTTCAGCACACACTGGAAACATTTCACTGAAAATGAAATAAGATAAATAAATAAATACTTACCACAGAGTCATTGTCAGAAACATTCGATGGGATGAAAATCGTCTGAACCATAAATTTGTGTTTACTTTTTTCATTGGGGTCATAGTCAAATGGTTGTAGCATAACTGTGAAAAAAGAGATTTGATTGTATAAATAGATTTTAAAAAATTACAAAAGTGAAAGAATATTAAATATAAACTTGAGTAAAAGAAAACCACTGAGCAAATGCTTCAAACTAAGGAACAAAAACAGAAGCTGTCACTTGATGAGCTCTGGATTGGATGTATTTAAAGAATTTGTCTTGAATTTAATTTTAAATGCAAAATTTATATACATTTTGTACAGTTTTAGATTAATTACTACATTGAATTTATTGTTGTTTGAGCACATTACTTTTTAGAGTTTGCATACTCCAATTAGTTGAGTTATTTAAATAATTGATTAATCACGATTAATTGAATTAATCGTGATTAACCTGTTCAGTGGTTAAAAAATTTCCTTGTGTTTTGAGTTTTCCGCCCATTTAAATTCCTTTCTACCTTCGCCACATGCTTGCTCAGGATGAAAGATTTCAATAAATGATTTACCCTTGAATAACTTTTGCTAAATTAAACTGAACTATCCTAACGTTTCAACTGAATCTATACAATACACACTGTACGAATGAACAGGAATACACATTTGTTTTTTAAATTATCCAAAAATAAGGGATAATTTGTAACCTGTAGTATTCTAGTAAACGAAGTATCATCAAGGTTGGGTACGACTGGACCGAACCAGAGTAAACCAGAAGTTTTTGGAAGGAAAACACACAAAGATCGTTTTTCAATGGCAGAAATATATTTTAGTTTCTTACCAGAGATGTTGACAGTGGCACCTGGGTCGATGACGCCGCTGTTTGGCCGTACGCAGTACCTGCGAGGCGCCGTCGTCTTCACTTTGAAACATACTCGTCTATCAGATGGGTTCTTCAGTTTGAGGTTAGCGGTGACTACATCTGTGAACGGACCTGGTGCACACAGAACAACACACACACAGACAGGTTCTAGTTCTGTATTCAATGCAACACACACCTGACAAAAGCAATCTGCACACACGTTAAATTGCAAAACATGTATAATGTTCTACGAAGTCAACTGGAAGCAAAACATTCACTTTATTTCAAGATTGTAACTGACACAAATAAAGGCCTGTAGTGTTTGGGTTCAAGGTTCAAAAGAGACTTTAAAAAGATTAACAGAAAAATAGAAAAAAGCAACTCAATTAGACAGACACGATTATTGAATAGCCGGCTTATTAAGTTGAAGCTAGACTGCTGCGTCTTGCATTAGAGTTGATTAAATAGATAAAAAGAAAGAGAAGTAGGAAGCTTGAAACTAGATAAAGAGAAAGACATTGTTTAGTGCTGGTAATATTAAACAAGACTCAAATCACACAAAAACATGATGCATAAACACCCAAGTTCTTCACATTTTTAAAAAGTTATAACCATAAACTAATCGATTTATTGGACAACAAATCAATGTGTGTGTATATATATATATATATATATATATATATATATATATATATATATATATATATATATATATATATATATATACATATATATATACATATATATATATATGTCAGTGTTTCCCAGAGTGCTGAATATACATATATATATATATATATATATATATATATATATATATATATATATATATATATACACACAATATCCGTATATTCAGCACTCTGGGAAACACTGACTCACTCACTCTTTGGTTACCTAGCAACTCACTCATTCTTTGGTTACCTAGCAACAACCTGTTGAGCAACTTCCTTTCAGGTTTCAGCACTGTGCCTCATAACTACTTAAAAATAAACACCACAGAGTGAATCTGTGGATGAAACAGGAAAAGTCACATCACCAGTTTGGCAATATTTAAAACAAAAAACTAATCAATAATTATTGATGACCGGTATGAAATGCTTACATCATGACACAGCCATGTTCTCCAACCCTAATTGTGACTTTATATGACAGACCAATATAAAGTGGTTTTAAAATATAAAATACGAGGAAAATACAATGGTTTTCCAAACTTTAATAAATTTAAATGTGAAATGTTTTACATGTAATTGTATTCAGACCCTCCATGGCTTCATGAATTAAATTGAACCGAGAGATGCAATGAAATATGTTCGAATGGCCCAAGATCCGATTGAGATTCTATGGAAAGACTTGGAAAAAAAAAACACTTTACAGAACATAACTCAGGGTTCATTCACACCAACCATGTTTAATCCACTTTAATCTAGCTCTGGTCCGTTTGTCTAGAAAGTCCGGTTCGTTTGGAGAGGTGTGAATGCACAACCGAACCAAAAAAGCAAACTCTGGTCCTCCTAAAAACCTTTGATTGAAGTGAACTCTGGTGCGGTTCAAAGGCAGATGTGAATGCATACCAACCGGACACCCATTCAGAAACATGAAGCAAACTTTAGCCCAGGGCATTCTGGGTAAATGGAAACAAAACAAACACGTGTATCTGGCGCTAGTGGAACAAATGGTTTGTGGTTTACAAAAAAAAAATTATAAATTGTACAATCGCTGAAATCTAAAGCTACTCCATTTTTGTTTGCATTTCGTGAAGAAGGAAGATCCCTTGAGTGTCTTCTTCAGATGTTTTTGTGTCGCTTTACTGAGTAGTTACTGGTGCAGCGCCACCACAGGTGAGGAGGGGAACAGCTTTTTCAATTAGTTTGGTTAATTTGACACCAAACCAGATGAAAATGTGACAAATGTTGCAACTTTAGTCCCAACTCAAACCAAGTCTACAGAACTAATAGGTGTGAAAATGTCTTTGATTCAACTCTTTCGGAAAATAAATTGCAGACATTTCAAATTTCATAGTTGGTGCAGACATGCCTCAGATAGATACCAAACTTTTTTTGATTTCATTCTTTAGTCAACATCCACATTTACGCAATATTTTGTGTAACATATAAAATCTGTCCTGTATACACTTGATTATAACCTACTTTTTAATCAAGTAGGTTATAGGTTGAGCACAGATTGATAAACAGCAACGACTTCCTGCAGATGAGATCCAACAAACCACCTGAATCAATTACTGTCAGCCCCTCCCACACAGATAATTTCAAATCGATGTCCCATGACGATATTGGAAACGGGAGTCCTTCCCCCCATCTGGTCTTTTATCAGGGGATCAGTCGTTACATAACAGATCTCCATCTTGTGACAGTGCTGGCTTCAAATTAGAGCCTTAACCAGGGTCAGAACAAGCTGCTTTCATCATCAATGCCATGTCAAAAACACAAGTGGTCGCCAAGTCAGAGGTACAACAAACTCAATCTGGGCCAATTAGCTTGGGAGACTGCACAGAAAGCATGTCTTATGACAGCATGGTAACTGGGTTGGGGAAAAGCTTTTGATTTTACATCCTGAAATATTTTCAAATCATCCAAATCTTGTTTGAAATTGAAAAATAGGGTTTATGTGGAGCGCAAGGGTTTGGATACAGCAGCGAAAGGTATCTACAGAAAAATTGTGCAAGTTTAGCTTATTCCAAAAATATCGTCAGAGGATGCAGCCCTTACTTTAATTCATCATTTACTTCTCAGCCCAGTTTCTGAACTGAGCCTTCAGGAACAAAATTAATCTGGGATATTTAAAGCTATGAGCGGCCATCAGTATGCGAGAATCCATACTGTTCTCATCTCACACCTGGGAATATTTTGGCTGCAGAGAACAGAATGTTGGGCTTAAATAACTTTAGTTAAAAGAATCAAGTTCTAAAACAGCTTAATTTAATTTTCCAGAAGACTTACATTTCCAGTTTCAGACAATCTGGAGGTAGGAGCTACCGTAATTAAGTATGTGATGAGAAGAAACTTGAGAAAATGAGGCCCAAGTCCAATTTATTTTGCCTAAATGTGACCCATATCAGATTTTCTATGGCAATCTGAGCGACGCAATTTCAATCTTTTCACCCAAAAACAAAATAAATTTGAGCCACTTCTACATCTGGTACTAAATCAGATACGCATCTGCTTATTTTCAAAGTGTCTGAATGTCGCATTTTATCAACATTTACGTCACTAATGTGAAACATGCGTCATAATTCTGCGCCAGAAAAATTAAGTCGTAAACAAAGGCTGAAAAATGAAATTATGAACTTATAAAGAAGTCTGTATCACTGAAAGGCACCACATCACAATCCAATAAAATGTTTATTCCATAATCTCAGAAACAATTAATTCTCTCTCACAATCAAGTTTAACTACCAACTAACGATTGTTTTAGAAATTGATTTTTCTGACAATTAATTGGCATCTGCTAATTTTTTCATTTATCTTCTTAAGCCTTTTTATACATCAGAAAAATATTAAAATATGCAAATAAAACAATTAAATGATCTTTTTAATATATTGTTGCCTAAAGTGCAATAACACTACACTGTACCGGCTTATCAATAGTGTAGCGCTGATCTGATGATTAATTTTTTTTATTAGCCGATTAATCAGATAGCAAAAGACGCTTAATATGATTTGTTTTGTTTTTTTGTAAAGTTGGAACCAACTGAGGAGTTCAGGGCTGAACATTTTTAAACATTTTACAGATTAAGTTTTTTTTTATCTTAAATGTAAATTGTTTTTTTTACAGTTTTATCTTGGTGTGTTCTTTCAACAAATGTTTTATTTTTTGAGTCTCTATACTCCAGTTACAAATTAACTGATCATTAAGTTACTTGTTTATTTCCATTAATTAGTCTTTTTTGTTACAAAATCAATAATTTCAGCTCTAGTAACAAGATTAATGATAATTTATGTCATTTTAATCCATATTGTGTGGAGTATTATACATAAAATCTTAAAAATACCAAAGTAAGGCTTTTTAAAGAAACAAAAAAATGACAAAGCTATAGTTAAATACTCTGTTGTTAAGCAAACTCCACTGTTTCAGATAAAAGAGAGATAAGCAGCGCTGCATGACTGCCTGACCCCACCTGGCTAAACGCAGTTACACTCATGACTGGGGAATTGTTTCAGACAGGTAAAGCATAAAAAACATTCCTTTAAACTTGAAAAACCTCAAAACAACCGGGTTGTTCAGTTCGTCCTTCCAGAGCTTTATTACCTGCAGCTGCCTTTATCTTTAAAGAAGAGTAACTTACTTAAAGTCAAGCTATCTCATGTTGTGAAGTCATAAATTCAGTCTTAGTGATTGTTGGTGAACGCACCTTGTTTCAACAGGTGGAACATTTTAATGGAAAACTACTGATATCATTAATCGCGTTCAGCTGACGAGTAACTGAACTTTAACTGTTGGAACGAGGAGAGTCGCTAATTTTATTATGAAAGGGCAAGATATTGGCCCAAATTAAGAAAAACTAACAAAAACAAAGAAAGTGTTTCATGACCTGAGAATGACAGAGATAATCATCTTCCAGGAAGACATAAAAATAAAAATAAAAACCCCAGACTTGTAGAGAGTTTCCCCTCCAGGAAACTTTTCCAGGAACCAGGACGGGTTTCTGCATATCTTTTAAAACCTCGTTTCCACTGCGTTTGCCAGCGTAAAATCAGATGAACCAGGTCAAAACAGATGAACCAGGTGAAAAAATTACTGGGAACTTTGTGAAAGACATTTCTGATCAGTTAAATATTTCCAGTATTATGCCTCTGTTATAGTGCTGGGCATAATTAACAATGAAAAATTACTTAAGATTTTTATTTACTCTTACATAGGCCTGTCGAAATAAGCAATAAGTCAATTAATCGCATGATAAATCAAAACGAGTTCAATCATTTCCATAGGATTGATTTATAATTTTTCTTGCTTCTTCGTTTTTCTACCAAAAATTGGATGGTAAAAGTCTTCAGTTTGGTGTTTTTGCCTCAATAGGCCCTTTTTTTGGAAGGATAATTTTGTTTGAGACTTTATAATTAATAATTTTTCTCCTGTTTTGTTTAATTTGGGTATTTAAAATGTCTTCCAGTTCTAGTAATAAATGCTCACTAGAATTTAAAGTTTATTCAGCTTTCAGAATGTGTTCTTGAATTATTATGCAATTATATTATTTTTAAATGGTTTCAAACAATATTATTGTTTATCGCACTAAATTTTGGAGCAATTTATCATCTAGCAAAATTTGTAACTTTTGTTACAAGAAATTCCAATAAATTATGTTGAAAAACTGCCATATTGTTGGGAATATTTCCACAATTTTTCTCAATTGTAAATGTGTATCAATAAATAATCATTTAATTAAAAATATGATATTGTGTGCTCCTCTATTTATAATTTTGGTTTAAAATATTTGATTTTATGGCAATATTTAAATTTTCACACTCTTTGAAAGCGGCGTGATGTCAATAATGTTCAGGCGGTTCTGAAATTCTGCTAAGCTATCGCTACAAGTCTGAAGTAGTCATCTGTGTGGAAGTAGAGACTTTCAGTGACAGATGGGATCTGAATAATATAGGATTTACATTAATTTCCATGGCAACGGCTTTCCTTAACACGTGTCTGTATCTCTAGAAGTTAAGTCATCAACAAAACACTTGTCCTTTCCAGCAGCGTTTGTATGGTAAAACCAGCTGACAAAACATGCTGGAGCTCCGCTTGGGTTGCTAGGTGACGGGTGGAACTCGGCTGGGGTTGCTAGGTAACGACACGGAGCCTGTTGGTTTTAACATCAGGAGGTTTTTGAAATGGCTCACTTTCCAGACACAGAAAAAATTCCTAGCTTATTGCCAGAAAATGGTTGGATGTTTTTTTGCTTTTTGTTCTTAAGCTCTTGGGGTGTTTTTAGAAGAAATGCACAAACCAAACGAAGTATAAAAACATGCAAAAAAGGGAATTTTGAATAATAAGTTCCTTTTTAAAGTCAGTTTTTAAACCATTGGATGGAAGCTTGTACAAAGATCCAAAGAGTAGAATTAAGATTCAAAAACACTGTAAGCATAAAATAAACTAGTTCTGAAAGATGCCACCTCTTCCTCAAACCACTGCCAGCTCCATCTTTTCCCATCTCTGCAAGTTCACTGGGCTTAGGGTCCCCAGGCCCGTCCTAGTCTAAAAATACCAGCCAAGGAGAGGAGGGCTGCCCTGGTTGCTTTGCTGGAGGAATCCCAAGAGAGCCTCCAAAAACAGTCCAGGTCTCACATACACACAGACCAATTTAGCTCGGCCTCTGTAACAGCAGAAGAAGAGGAAGACGACATGGATAGTTTCTAATGCTGCTCCTCAACGTCCGACAGGAATCGTTTCATTTTCATCCGTGCTATCCAAAAAAAAAAGAAACTCTAGATGATGTAATTGTTTTGTTTTCAATTTGCTGTTTGAATTTGAATTAGATTACGACAGCTAAATAATTTAATTAGAGTTGGTTCATAGTCAGATTATACAATGCCAGAAGGGATGTTTATTTGCAAAGATCCACTAACTCCTCCACGACATTTGACTCACACACAGCGAGGATGCGCCAATGCACCATATAACAAATAAGAAGATTATAACTTCTTCTCTGGAAGAACATGCAGATTACATTTCTTCCATTCATTAATCCAAGAGCCAAACTTCTGCTTTTTAACCCTACTTCCTTACATGCAAGATAGTTGGCAGGATGGTATTTAAAAAAAAAAAAAAAAAAAAAAAGTATATAAATTTCTATGTCATACCAATGCAATTTAGGCCTTCATCCATTTAAATTTACAGTGAAAGGTTGCTCTGATGAGGAAAATAAAACCCTGTGACCGATCAGTTAGAATAAGTTGAATTAAAGCTGGATTTCTTAAACAGGGTGAAATATGGCGGTCCTTTATGAGATTATGCTCTATGTCTCAGTCAACTGGCTAATTCTCAATATAAGGTTCAGCTGAGGCAGAAACCTTCGTTTATGGTATTAGGATTTAACTCTTTGCTGCCTCCTGAAAGCCAAACAGATCCAGACTGACAGCGTTTAAAACCAAAAGCCACAGAAACACTTATGATTATTTTAAAGGTTTGGGAAAAGGAAAGCTTCAAGAGGAGCAGCTAAATTCAGTTATTAGATAACAAAATATTTAAAAACAAAACACTTTTTCAACATTAGTCATGAAAAACCCACAGACAGTAATAAATTATTTAGATTAACAAGGAAGTCTAGTTGCTATCCAGTTGGAACCAGTGTGACTAAATTAGCATTGGAAAAGCTTTCATCTCTTTTTAATTTTTAATTTAGCAACATTTTGGGAAACCAGATAATCAAACTGCAACCAACAAAACAAGATGTTTTACAATTAGGGGTGAATCAATTAACCGCAATTAATCAATTATTGAAATAATTGTCAACTAATTTAGGAATCAATTAATCGTTAACAGGAGTATAAAAACTAAAAAAAAAGAGCCTATTTGATGAAACAACAACATATTCAGAACCATAATTAAGCCAAAACTGTACATTTTGTATATAAGATTTAAAAAATGTTTGATTTTTAAACAAAAGGTTAAAACAATCATGATTACAAGCAGGCCTGTCATAATGTTTGATAAATTGTCCAGGATTAATTGTTGTGATAAGCAATAATATTGTTGCTTCCAAACCGTTTAAATAAAATATTCACTATAACATAGTAATGCAAGTTTTCTCTCCCCAAGACCAATAAACTGTAATTGTGTAAATAATACCATTGCAAATATCCAAAATAAAAACAAAAACAAAACTGAAATGAAACCGACAGACAACCGAAAATATAAATAAAATGAATTATGAACTCTCTAAACAAAATTGCCCTTAAAAAAATAATTGAAATCATCACCTTCATTTTGATTTGTCATATGATTAACTAATTAATTGCTTATTCAATATTCAAATTTTAGTTGTATAGAACATTTCAACAAAAAGGCAGGTCAAAGTGCTTTATACACACATATAACAAAGTTAAAAAAAAACTAGAATGATGTGAAAAAGTTAGTCTGGAAACTTGAAACTTGTTGTGTCAGGTCCTAATTAGCTAATTAACTCCAAAGCAAATGTTCCCCGAGCCTCTAACTGATCTTTCAGTCTCAATCATGTGAAAGACTCCTGACTGGCCAAATGTCCAGAAGAAAACATTGAGTGGAAGGAAAATGTTTGGTAGGAAAAGATGCAAGAAAATGCAGCAACCATCCATTCACAAAGTTATAGGAGTTTCACAGGCAGTGAACTGAAGCTGGAGTCAAAACGTGGAGATCAGACCAGACATTCAATTCAAATTCAAAAATACTTTATTTATCCAAAGGGAAATTAATGCTCTTCAAAGAGTTACAAATGGGTTACAAATGTCGTTGGGTCCTGCTCATGATTAATAATTATCAATTGGTTCAGATCTATCATGTTTTCACACCTGATAGTCCATTTGTTACATTTTCATCTGGTGTGGTTCTCTATCAGACTTTAGTGTGTTAAATAAAACAAATACTTTGAAAAACCTGCTCCCCTCCTCACCAGAGGACAGGAAATAACACAAAAATCTCTGAAGAAGACTTCCTTCTTGACAAAATGTAAACAAAAATTGAGTAGCGTTAGATTTTAACTAGACTAGTGCATTTGCTTTGGTTGTTTTTACCCACAATGCTCATCCACTTCTTTCTTTTGGCATTCACATATGCATTCGAACTGAAACAAAGTCCATTTCAAGCACTTTTATATATTACATATTTGATCAATTGAGTTTTTCAGGCAAACTTTAACGTGTTTGACTATATTAGGTTTAAAGCTAAACCCAATTATGAGTGGTTGAAAAGCCAAAAAAGCAACAACTTGGTATTGGACAAATTATATTTTCACAAATAGGGCAACAGTATCAACTGTGTTTTACATCAGTGACGTGCGGTGAGGTTCATAGCTGGTGAGGCACTGACGTCATCAGAATCAGATTTGCAAATAGATGCATAGATTGACAGCAGTTTACAGGTTATGTTTCACTTCTGCATCCTTACACATACAAACTGTAGCTCACAAAACACACATATTATCTCCTGCTTCGATTGAAAGTTCACTTGAGAAAACTTTTTTAGTGTTGTAATGTAGTCATCCATGTCGAAAGTCGGGATAAGCGAGAGGAAAAAAATCACTATCTCTATTATAATCTATCGCTGCACTTGACTTGCTTCCCGAATCGTTTAGCCTAGCTCGCTGTCACTTACTCGGCAGTTGAGGAGTGAACAAGACGAACGTCTGGGATCTTGAGCGCCCCCTGCCATGAGGCAAGAGAACTGCCTGCCTCACCTCGAACCTGTTCTCTGCCGTTTATAATCGCTCATTACACAAAACACGTTACACAAACACAGTTGGTGACAAAAAGCACTGTACATTATATACATAAGCTAAATTATTGGAAATAAGTTCACATATTAAATTTGTTTAAACCATTTTATTGACGCCGTACAGCAACATGCTCTCTCCGCTTAGCAGCCAGCGCAGAGCCAGGGGTTGCGCAATCCAAGGTGAGGCAGAGCTCGCTGCTGCCTCACCGGCATCGCTTCCAAGCATTTGAAAGGGAAAATAAGAAAATTCAGCGATTTTGAACAAATAAAAATCGAAATTAGTGAAGCTACATGAAAAATAAATATTTTTTAGTACAAACCACCGGATGAATATAACAATTTAAATTACTTTATGATTATAGATTTTCTTTCTTTCCATGATGGCTGGTGAGGCACTGCCTCACCTGCCTCCCCTGACCGCACGTCACTGTTTTACATAACATCTCCTCGGCTTCACATATCCCCACCTGACTTATAAACACCTGTACTTCTTAACGAAGCTAAGATCCTAATGTTTTTGCAACAAGATTTGATTACAACAAGCATTTTCTATACATTTGCTGTGCAGTATGTAATCTCTTCAAATAATGACATAATTTGTTGTCATGGTGACGTCAGAAACAGCAACATAAATAAGCTAAACAATCTGATAAAGAAATTGGTTCTGAAACCAAAGAAGGATTCTTGAAAAAAAAAAAATAATCATGAAAATTATAGACAACTGAAACCGCTTTAGAAAAAACAACGTCTCTTCAATCAGAGGTTTCTTCAGACCTACTGTAATACCAACTGCTACAGGAATTCCTTACTGTCCACAGCAACTCTTTGAAGAACCTTGACTAACATGATTTACAATAATATTTATTTTCCCTCTGGTATTTAATAAACCATAGTTAAACTGAATTTTAAGCAGTAGCTGATTCAGGAAGCCACATAAAGTATTAAAATACAGAATAAGAGTTTCATAAATCCCACAAAAATATTTTTACGAATACTTGTTCCGACTAAAATGACCCAGTTAAGGTTTGATCAGTGTAGATATTTTATATCGTGAGATGAAATCTGTTAAAATATGTCCCTAAAACAGTGAAATAGCCCTTTACTTTAGTGCTAACTTCAGGGTATAGTAATGCTAGCAGGCTAAGCTAACTATGGCTAGCTGACACATCACTGAGCCTTATCGCAGTCAGGAAAGCAATCACAGACAACCCAATTGGTGGATGGTTTTATAACCCATTGAGTGGGTTCTGGTAACAATATCTCCGTTAAACACATTTACAATGAGCAGTTATAAGTTAAAGGTTTAGGAGAAACGGTCTAATATTAGCCCAGCGCCTACTAAAACGGTATAATGTTGCAGTCAGCTAAGTTTGTCATTCAACTGTCAGCCACTTTATCAGCTGAACATGGAGATATTTTTCCGTTTAGTGTCTTAGTCTAAAGGACATGTGTTGCTAATAAAGTTTATGCTGATCCTCGTCCCCTCCTGTTGGATAATTTTAAGGCTAACATTGGGTGATACCTGCATAGTAACAGAAACTGAATGTACACCAGCAAACGTACAACGCAATGTCTTCATTTTAATTCCGTTTTTTAAACTCTGACATCCGACACATAATAGTTCCTTCAAAGCGTTACTAGTTTGTTGATGGTTTATTTCCAGCGACGTGGTGGTCAGTGGAGGCCCGTTTAAATGCACGCTACGGCGGTTAGCCATGTCACTAGAGTCCGAGGCTGTGAAGGCCCGTCGTTTTTTCCTTAGCCAACTTAAAATGGCGGTGAATGCTTGCTAGCCTGCTAAGCAGCGTAAAACAAATCATTCCAGGGTGTAATAAAAAAAAACAACAACACACACAGACAAGACACTTTATATGTCAAGACATATTAAATATCCTACCTTTAAATCTGAGGTCGGAGGGAGGGTCGAGGATCAGGACCTGGTCCAACTTGGACATTTTAGCTGAGGGGGGATGCACTTAGTTGTCGGTATCGTGGAGTGACAAGTGGAAATCCTGGATGCCCTGCCACGGAGTGAGTCAAACGCTGGCGGAGTTTTAGCGGCGGAGCAGCATGCGAGTAGAAATACCTGAAGACGCTGGAAGCTCAACCCTGCGCGGCGTCCTCGTGGCTCGGTAACTGATGAGATTACGATACATTAAACTCGTTATACACTAACATACTTAGAACATCTGATAAAACCTGCTCAAATATCCCGATGTGACTCTCATAAGATTAAATGCCAAGACCTGGCATCGATTTTGGAAAAATAAGCTGCAAATGATGTAGGGTAGTAATTAGATAGTAATGAGACAACTTGGTGTAACATGAGGAGTTAGTTTTTTATTTTCATTTTTGTTTTAAGTCATGACCTCTGATAACAAAATCAGATTTTATTGGAACATTTTACCATTGCATCTCATTCTTGTATGATTAAATAAATGCTCAAAATAGATGAAATTCCACTACTTCACAAGTAAACAGTCGTACTGAATAACTAAAAATATGAAAACTTAATTTATTTCAGTAACTCACTTCCATGAAACACATTATATATATTAATTACACACAGACTTCGGTTTTTAAGCATTTACGTCTATTAACTATATTGATTTTCTAATTGCAACTAATAAAAACATAAAACATGAAATTAAATTGATTTAATTAACCAATTTTCTTGATCTAGCAAATCAAGAACATTATGGAAAAACCTGACTATCCTGTTTGTGAGACTATTTTACAAGCAAAATGTGATATTAAATAAATAAAATTATAAAAAATAAGTTTGTTTCAGTAAATCAATTCCACAAAATAAATTACATAGATGACATACACAAAAAATATCTATATATTTCTATTAACTATTTCTAATTACAGCTAATACAAACATGACATTAAATTGATTTAATAAGTCAAATTTTTTGATTTATTAAATAAAACAAATTAAGATAAAATTATGACTTTTAAATTAAAATCTACTTAGAAAAACGTGACACAGAGTGATTATCTTTTCCTATTGGTTTGGTTTCCTTTTGTTGTCATGGTAACCAGGACTTGTACTCTAAAATACACTTTGGTGCACCAAAATCTGCTTTTACTTGGCTAAATACAGGAAATATTTTCAAATAAAGTCTGACCTGTATGCTGTTTTTATTTCTGAGAAAAAAATGAAAATATTTTTACTTTAGTTTATCAATCAATCCCAAATTAATAAGCAAAATATTTGCATTTCAATTAAAAATATGCAGAAAGCACTCCTACAAAAATGTATTTAGATAAAATTGTTCATGCTTAGTTTATTTTTGACTAAGTAAAAAAGAAATCACATTTTTGGCAATTTTAGGTTTTCAAAATTAAAGTTTTTTTGAGTAATTCTGAGTTTTGAACTGCCCTGTTGACACATATTCAGCTGTTAATGGTACATGATTGAGGTCAAATTTACTAAGTGACGCCATTACACGTCAATTTATAGGTGAAGACAAATTGAACATTGTTATCAACATGTGTAGGTGATGATAGAAGTAAAATTTTCTCTATTGTGGTGCATCATGAATAAAAAATGGGACAGGATCACATACCATGTCCAGGTGTCCTCACTTCACTCATGAAATGGGACTTCTGCCAATACACAATATAGCCAAACTCAATTAAATGCTGATAAATATATCTAATGAGCTGCAGTGGGATAAAGCTACATTAAATAAAGGTTCATAAACCAATCACTCTCCGTCTATCCTGACAGATCTGTATCACATTGAAGAGAATCAGATTTATATACATTTATCAGTCTTTTAAGATTTAATTTATAAAGAAACCTTGTTTTATTTAAACTGAGTGGCACTTAAGAGGTAGAGCAGGCACGCCACTATATAAAAGCCTTTAGTCAGTGATGCAGCTTTTTTCGATCAAAAATCAGACTCATCTCAGGCAAATAAGCTACACAAAAATTATTTATTTGTTTCAAATAATTTTCTGAAAAGTAATTCCACCCCAACAGGCATTTTGGCCAATTTCACTTTCCAAAACTGTCTTAATTCAACCACAAGTGATGGTTTTCAAACATGGCTGGCTTGTTTTTGACTAAATTGGAAGATGGATTGATATCTAAGGTGAAAATTTGTTAGATATGAAACATTTTAGCCCGCAATTCTGCTTGATTCTCATCTCTCTTCACTCCTCTGTTTGGATTTTCTCCCATTGACTTGGATTTCTCCAGTAGAATTTCAAACAGGCCAATCAGTGAACAGAAGAAGTTGTGAACGATGATGTAGATTTAGAATCGTAGTCTGTCTGTAGTTTTAGAAATGGCAGCAGAGGAAGTGAACAAAGTCATACAATCTGTGTTGGCTAAATATTGACTAAACATTAACCACCATCTTGTTCAAGTTTACATTTCTGTCTTTGCAGTGGATGATGGTAGTTTACAGAGCAGGCAATTTACAGTAAGCTACATAGAGTTGAAGTGGCGCATTATGTATGTCACTGGGATATGTTAGCATAACGGCTAACATTTTCATATTAGGAAAGAAAAGATAGGGGAACAAAAGCTGTAAATTTGCACCAAAACATCTCTGAAATTTTCTCTGAAAAAAAAATTCATACCAAAGAATGTTTCTGAGTATGAAGAGCTGAAAATATGCTAGGAAAATTTCACATTTTGAGAAAAATCTCAGAACTTATAAAAATATATACACCATGTTCCAAATTATTATTCAAATTGGATTTAAGTGTCATAAAGATAATTTTTTTGTTGTGCTGTTAAATTTATAGATGGTATTGTGTGTGAGGGATCTTTGAATCACTATAATTAATTTCAGAGAGCTGGGTTGATTAGTTTGTCTGGTGAGCTCAATTAAAGGAAATCATCTTAAGAAGGATGTTCCACATTATTAAGCAAACCACAGGTTTCAAGCAATATGGGAAAGAGAAAGGATCTCTGCTGACGAAAATCATCAGGTAGTATAGTTATTATCGTACTGTGAAGAGATTTGTGGCTGATTCAGAACAAAGATGGGTTTGTACAGATAAAAGCATAATGAGGAAAGTTTCTGTTAGACAAATTCATCAGATTAAGAGAGCAGCTGTTAAAATGCCCTTACAAAGCAGCAAACAGTAATTTGACGCTGCTGGAACCTCAAGCTGGAGGATCCTCCAGAGGCTTGTGGTGCATGAACCTACTATTGGGCCACCGCTAACCAGAACTCACAATCAGAAACGGTGGCAGTGAGCTGAACATAAAGATTAATTTTCAAACAGACTCGTTCACTGATGACTGCTGTGCAACCCTGGATGGTCCAGATGGACGCAGCAGTGGATCGGTGATGGATGGTCACCACATCCTAACACAGCTGTGACGTCAGCAAGGAGGTGGTGGAGTCATGGTTTGGGCTGAAATCCTGGGGAGAGAATCATTGGTTGGCCCCTTCAGAGTCCATGAAGGTGTGAAAATGACCTCAGCAAAGTATATGGACTTTCTGACTGATCACTTTCTTCCATGTTTCAAAAAGAAGAGCCGCCCCCTCAGTAGCAAAATCATCTTCATCATGACAATTCACCATCCCATGCTGCAAGGAATCTTTGGCGGCTATGGGCATAAAAGGGGAGAAACTCATGGTGTGACCTCATCCTCCTCTGACCTCTGACCTCAACCCTATTGAGAACCTTTGGAGCTTCCTCAAGCAGAAGATCTGAGGATGGGATGCAGTTCATATCAAAACAGCAGCTCTGGGAAGGTTTTCTGACATCCTGCAAAGAAATTCAAGCAGAAACTTTCCACAAACTCACAAGTTCAATGGATGCAAGAATTGTGCTGCGATATCAAAGAAGGTTTCTATGTTAACATGTAACTCTGTCTGTTAGATGTTTTTGATTGAAACAGCTTTTGATTTTAGTACATGTGACCACTTAATGCTGCACATTCAAAGAATGACCGTTTGCAGTTCTTTATAATCCATAAAATGTTTAGAAAATCTGCTGTGCATAATAATTTGGAACAGTGCATTTTGAGTTTCCTATTTTTGAAAAAAATACTGTTCTCATGGGGAGCTTTGTTCAGTAAAATTTGATTTATACTGTAATAGTTCATGACCTGAAAATTATACTGACCATCATTTGCATTAACCATTTAAGAAAATCTGAGAAAATATCACTTGCATAATCATTTGGAACACAGTGTTTATATATATTCTGAGTTTTCAAAGTCCAACTTTTTGACTTTGGAAACTCATAAAATTTAGAAAAGTTAAAAAAATTTAAACTTTTTAAATTCAAAACTTTTCATGATTTTTCCTCTAAAACATTTCTGAGATCAATCAAAATTTTTTTCTTTCCAGAAAATTTGACTCCTTAAACTCAGAAATTACCTTAATTTTTCTAGAAGTTTCTGAAACTAATTTCAAAATTTCTGAGTTTTTTTATGGCAAACTTTCAAAGTGCAACTCAAAAATTTCCATTTTTTTTCTAGAAACTTTCAGACTTTTCTTAGCAGAAATTTACTCCTCTTTTTTTCTATCTACAATTATCCTAATATGCCGTTGCAAGTTAGCAATCTGGTAAAATTTCCACACCTCCAGCAAGCAACGGTTTCCTATCCAGAGCTTCTGTACGAAGCAAAGCATAGAACATTTGTAAAACAAATCTAACATCTATGTATCACTTCTAAATGTTTCTCAGGTGAGAAACATTTAGATGTGACACAGAAAAAGCAAAAGCAAAGAAATCTATAGGCAAAATATTAATTTACTTAATAATTTACTAATTATTAAGTAAATAAATTGTAGGATTTGTACAGACTGTAGGATTTGTACAAATCCTACCTGCAGTCCAGTTGGGACAAATCGGATTGCGATCAAGGTATGTAATAGCACAGGTACGCTTGATGAAGTGGTAGTAAATGGAAACACAGCAGAACATTTAATTTCATAAGTACAGGCCATCCAGGTCAGTCAATTTTGTCCAACACCACAGCAGCAATTTGTTACGTAATCTGCCACATAATTCTAATTTACTTTACCGATGCATAATCCTAAACAAATGTCAGGGGATAGACGTTCAAATTACCTCCTTAAGGTTTGAAGTTGAAGTTCAGGTTACTTCTATACTACAGACGTCTTAACTAAATTGCAAATGCAAAAAAACTTTGAAAACAAAACAAAAAAAGAGTATGAATAATACTTTATTGCAATGTTTTAATACACAAAATTAGACCTGTTGTACTGGGAACACAGGGATGCATGACTTATACATACTGGATGAGATTAAGTATAAAGAGTGGGCACTTTCAAAGTGCACAGTTACACTGTACCAACAATCATTGTCTTAGTGGCAGTCACTTATCTAGATTAAAAAAAGGCACTTTTGTGACATTTCATCTAATACTGAAGGTCATAATCAAACTAAACATTGAAAAAAACAAACAGTTTTAACATTCAAATCTGAGCAATCTTTCATTTAAAGTCACAACTTGCAGTGTAGGGAAAGGCTGTAGTCACAACTCTGATGTTTACTCACTTTAAATGATATTCACTGCGTAACTCTGCTTTTAGGTTCCTTAAAAAGTTGGACTCAACACTCAGATCAACACACGTAGGACTCCATTAGTGCTGATCTGAATCCGATATACAAAAAAGATATTACATCAAATGGTAGTAAAAAATAATCCAATTCATTCATTGACATTGTGGTGAACAGTAATAGTGATCTCTTTAGGCGTTTAATCAAATGCTGGGATTTTAAAAAAATGGTCAAAACCAAAACAGTAAAAAAAAAAGCATTGTGTTTTCCTGCAAATCATAAAAATCTTGTTTAAAAGATAATTTAAACAACAACTAGTTGTTTTCTAGTAAATGACCTGCAGTTTTTTAAAAGTATAATTAACGCAAATGGTAAAAACAAAGCTGTCAGCTATTTACAGTCATTCTCTGAAGTGAACACTTAAATGTTTCAACATGTACCAAACATCTTCGCCAAACTCATGATGAAGTTCATCCTGCAGCATCATAGTAAAACCTTTATAGAGGAATGTAAAGGTGTGTGAGCGACTCAAAGAAACGCTCAGCTGAAGTTTGTACAAAACAAAACAGGAAAACAAATCTATGAATACATGAAGATGAATATAGCTGGTCTAAGAGCCACAGTAAAATGCATGAACAACAAAATCCAGCATGTAAACAGCAAATCATTTTGGGTAATCTGGGATTATAACGTGATAGATGTAATTTTGTCAAACCAAAATACTTCTGACTATCAGAGGAAATCAAATGTAGTTAAATTAATTGGTGTTTTGACCTAATTAACGCTGTTTTTTACTTTTTGGTGACCTTGCTTTATCTTCTGCGTTGGCAGGACGTCTTGTGTGTGGATTTTGTTTAGGATCCGGTGTTTGGCAGCTAAATGATCTCCTCTCACTAGCAGCACCTCCTGGTGGTGGGATTGGGCGGCCGGGTGAGTTTAAAGGAATCATTGCTCTCCACTTCAGAGTTTTGCAGGGGCGGGATCTGTTTACCTAACAAGGCACAAACAACAGTTACTGACACATGAAGGGGTTTCATCAAGAAGCTTTCACTGCAGATCCAAAGGTTTCTTGCACAACTTCAGCTCCTTCCACGGTGCTGGGAGAGGGACAGAGGTCTGGTGATGGGAAGACTCCAGCAGCACTTTAATTACTGAGGAATCAACTTTATCAACAGACTACATTAAACGTTTAACTGCTAGAGCTTGGACATTAGAAGTAAGAAAATGTCAATTTCCACACAATATTTAAACAATGTTTAGTGAGATTTTGGGTTATAATCTGAGAGAAGGAGGAAATTTAAAAACAAAAAGAGTTTTTGTATATCAGTGTGTGTGTGTGATAGATCTATGGAATGGATTAAATGATGAGCTTAAAAAGTGCAAATATGAATTAGCTGATTGGAAAACATGTTTTATAGGATGAATATCTCAAAGGCAAAAAAATGCTACTGTTAAGTTTCTCATTGTAAGCTTTTAAACACTTCCATTACTTATTACATCAAGAAAGTTTCTCATCTTAATGAGATAGAAAACTTGCTAGATTAGATTTTTATATCTTTAAATCCAAAATACTCCACAAAAGAAAATTGCAGACAACCAAGACCATCTTCTTCATGAGACCATTGTAGAAAAACAGTGTCTTTAGTCAGAGGCTTTGTTAAATTTCTCTTTTTAACTGATTTTATTCTCGCTTTAATGAGCTGCTGCTCCTGAATTTATTTCCTAGATCTGGCAGTAAATCGCTTCTGTAACAGATCGACCTGATTTGTCTTGTGCTCGGCTTGATTGACCCTAAAAAGACCGCAGTGATAACAGAATAATATTGGTGTTGATAAATGCGTTTCTGCAGCTTGCTACACTCTTAATGAGTTGGAAGAAAATGTAACTTAATAACAACTTTCAGCTCATTTTAAGCAAATAAAAAACAGTAATAATATTGATAATCATGACATTTTTACACCCACAACATTCATGATTTTCACATCGATACTTGGTTCTATCCAGAACCTCAGAAATTGTATTATTAAATTAAATAATTTAGCAAACCTAGCCACAAAATGACAACATTTGGTGGGGAACTATTTCAGGTTTCGTAAAAATGTGTTTTATTTACTTTACTCTGAGATAAATCTGTCTTTTATTCATCCATGTTGCAGATTATGTGGGCGAGGCCAGAAAACTATGAAGAAACTGGGATGTTTTCCTATGATTCCATCAGAAGAAACATATTTCACTGTAACTTTGTTAATAAATCTCATGACATGCTTCATGGAAGAACGTAAAAGTAAAGGAGCTACAGGCAGAATCAACAAATGGAAGAAAACGTAATGAAAACCTACTGATTTTCTGAAAGAGCTCCTCAACGTTCACCGCATTTCTGGCGCTGGTCTCAATAAAAATAGCTGCAATTGATTCAGCAAACTCCTTTGCTTCCTTCATAGGAACTTCCCTGTGAAACAGTAGAACAGCGTGAAAATGGAAAAAGATGGAAAAAAGTGCAGTTGTTGCAAGCAACTCTCCTTTCTTCTATTTATAACTGGACAAATGCTGAAAAAAACTGTGTGGAGTAAGAAAAGTTACAGCAATTAGGACGCTTATTTCTTTCTCCAGTGGTAAAAATGTGTGAAATGAAAAGTTAATCTCCCAAATCTCTAAGACTCTAATGTCGGTGTTCTTGGGTTTATTACTTTTGTGTTATAGAAAGAGTTTCATTATTGTTCAAATACAACCACAGATAACACAGAAAAACTATGTAATCCCTTTAAGATTTCTTCTGCTTTTACTGTTTAGTGGCACTTAATGTTTTACATTAGAAAAGCATTTTCAGAGCAGACAAAAGTAGTCTGAATAAACACCCAGTTTTCCAATACTGATTTCATTTAGCAAGTAGACTAAAAGATCTCATAAAGCAGGGGTGGGCAACTCCAGGCATGGAGGGTCTCCTGCAACTTTTAGATGCATCTCTACTTCCTTACACCTGAGTCAAATAATGAAGTCATTAGCAGGACAGGAAAACTTGACTGCACTTAGGAGGTGATTCAGCTGTTGGATTCAAGTGTGTTTGATCAGGGAGACTCTAAGAGTTGCAGGACACTGGCCCTCCAGGACCAGGAGTGCCCACCCCTGTCATAAAGCAACACATCCAAGAAAAACGCATTCAAAAACAGATAAGATAGGTAAGAGTCATCACCCGACAATGGAGAAACGCTTCACAGTGGTGAACCTTGGTCTACCATAGTTACTCTGAGTCATTGTCAACTCATCCAGGAAGTCACTAGATAATCCACAGCAGCAGCTGTAGGCCTCTTTCAGTAAAGTCAGCGTTTATGTTTCAACAGTCAGAAAGTTCCAAGATCCAGAAAACAACACAAAGGCCCGCCTCATATTTGCAAACAATATCTTGACGATCCTCAGAATTTGTGGTAAAGTATTTTAAGGACTGATGAGACAAAAGAGGACCATTCTGGATCGAGTGTGTCCTCGTACATTTCATTATTACATTGATGGAATCATGAATCCTCCTTTACTAAAATTATACTCGAGTGTATTTAGGTTATGCAGCTCCACACCTAAAAAACTAAACTGAAGATTTACAGTCACCTACACAAAGTTTGGATATAACCCTGACTGAGACACATTAAACAGGCCATTCACACTTGAAAAATTTTAATGTGTCTGAATAACATGGGAATGAATTCCTCAACAGCGAAGGAATAATCTCACCTGATGTCTCCTAAATCATTCTTGTTTCCTGCTATGGCTACAACGATGTCCTCCGGGCCGTGCTCCTTCAGCTCCTTCACCCACTTCTTCAGTGTCTGGAAAGAGTCCTGGAAAGCAGGAACACGCTGTGGTCAGCTCCAGAACACGCCCAGAATTTATTACCAAATGTCACACAGTCAGAGTTTTGCTATTTTCACAATAGTTTCCAAGGGCCGACGAGGAAAGTATGACTTTTGTAGGTCATGGAGGCACAGCATCCCAGAGTGATGGAAAAGTAATGCAGTTTTATAAGCAGATCTTATTGTCAGAACCAGTTTGTCCATTTACATCCATTCAAAACAACAAATATTTGCTTTTTATTTTTATATATTGAGGGTTGGAGATCAGTTTGTTGCACTCACCAGTTTAGTTATGTCATAAACAATGACAGCAGCAGCTGATCCCCTGTAGTACATAGGAGCTAATGAATGAAACTGGAAAAGAACAAGTTTTTAGTAGTTAGAATCAGCAAACAAATACTGATCTTCCACATTTAAAATCAACAAAAAATTAGGCTAATTTTAAAAAAGGTTGAAATGTAGTTAAAGAAAAACCAGTTTAAAATCTAAATGGTAAAATAAAACATTCCTCTTTGCAGCGACACTCCCCAGTTGCTCCTTCATGGATCATGAATGCGTTTCCAGGCCAGGAGGGATGAGCTGCCCTGACACTGACCTCTGGGTCTGCTCCAAGCCCACAGTACCTCCAGTAGGATTACTGAAGAGTGAAGCTTTAAGTGTGGTGGATGTTTTGCTTTTTGAAAAAGATGATTTTGAGGATTTTTCCCCACCAAGGTGCAGGTAGAGGTGGAGGGCATTGTGTTTGAAGAATGTTTAAATTTGAATGAGTGTTTAATGTTCTGTTTATATGTAATAAAATTTGCAACATCAGCAAAACTGCCCTTGTTGTCGTCAGCATAAACTTGCATCATACTTTCCGTTTGGTAAAATAAGCATGACAAAAAGGAATCTCCTCAGTCTTCTTCTCTACAGCTAAAAACCACCGAAACAATTCACCAATTTGTCTTTTGTATGCTCCTTTTATTCAGCAACATATCTGCTGACAATTATACAAAACAAAAGTCTTATAATAGTCTCTTATTCTCTGTTTTAGATCACAGACAGTCCTGTGTAATGCAACAACACCAGTGACATGACGTCTCCAAATATTGTGTTCACACACATCCAGGAAATATATGAACTAGTTTTTCCATGCAGTAAGCAAGTTTGGCAAGTTCTAGATAAATCCACCCACTCACACCCGACCACACATGAACACCACCCCCCTTCAATCAAATAAATCACAGCGATGTCACTCAGTTACTCACATTCTTTCAGTTGGCTTTATTACATAGAATAAAACCATAAATATGGCAGATAAAACTAAGTGTGGAGGCCTCTATTTTGGCAGAGGCCAAAAAAAGAGGTTTGTGGTTGCTGTTTATCATTGTAGGCTCTGATCAGCTGTGGCAGTCAGCCCGACCAGCAGCACCTGGCCAGTCCTGCCAGGTTCTTAAGCTGACAGAAGTTTGCAATGAACTGAAACAACTTTCAGATGGCATTCTGAGGCAACTAAACATACATGTAATGACGTTACATGTCTAATGTCATGTAACGTCATGAAATAATTTAATTTAAGCCTTAAATGTACATCTCAATGGATTGCTTGGTCAATGAGCCAATGAGTCAGGTCATGACAAATTGGGGGCTTGTCCGGGATCAAAACCTAGAACCTCCTGGGTGGTGACAGCGGTCCATTTCTATGGCTTAAAAAGGATATAAATGAAAAAGTTTTCACATCTTTAGGTCAATCACCAAAAATATATCCATATTTTTTGCCGCAGTGCAAAACAAAACTGTTCCATATCAAATGCCCAAACGTTCAGACATAATTCCAATTAGGATTTGCGAAATGTTGTAATCAACAGTTTAAAAAAAAAAAAAGAACAATAATAATTGCATGTAATTCTCCAGAACCTCCAGATGGCAAAGAAAAATATCCAGGTTGGAATTCTGCATCTCTGAAATCTAGCGTAGATCCCCAAAATGTAGATATTTTTGTTTTAGTGTTGAGAGAGCGTGTTACATTCAGCTAATCTAGCAATATAGAACTGGTGCATAACTGAAATCCATAACATTCACTATACTTATAGAAGAAAACAAATTTAGTTTTGGAAAAATACTTTTTAGACATCAGAGATTTGTGAGAGACTTCAGTATACCTGGATACCTGGATATGAAGCGACTGAGTTTCCAATAATTGCAGAGGCTTCTTGGAATTATTCTAACAACCACTTCTAATTCTAATTGGCCCATTTGAACATGCCTCGAAGGTGGATGCAGTCAGGATAAAATACATCACTCATAGGTGATCACAACTCTCTAGTTTTATAAGCTTTTGTCTAAAAATACTAAAGAACTCCACACCAAACAGATGCAAAAATGGTTGGCTATGATGAAACAGGAGGAAGAACACCAAGCTTGCCAAGCTTCCACAAATAATAATAGCATGCTTAAGGAAAGATGTTTTGTATTGTATATCCAGTATCAGCAGATACTAAAACACAAATACTTTTTTGTCCAATTGTCATAGAAAGTTTCCAGTTATGGATTATTTATCTGGCCATGACTTAGTTGAAACTACAAGACATTTAATAAAAATACTTTTACAAGTAGGCAAATCCTGCTTTTAAATAAATAACGGTTACGTCTGTACAGACTCGCTAACAAGAGTTCTTTATTCTTCTCTCCCTTTTATTTTCAGTTTAAAATAAGTGAAAAGAAAGACAAAATGTCTCCTAACCTTTGAACACAATCAATCATCCTAAAAAAATACACAAAGTGATGATTCGGCTCTCTGGTCCAGATATCTAATGGAAAACAACTTCATAACCATGATTCACAGAGTCCAGAGTCTAAACTAAAAGAATTACTGACTAACTGCTCACCCGTTCTTGTCCAGCTGTGTCCCAAATCAGAAATTTATGTAGTTCGTTCCCACATGGTACAGTCTTGGTCAGGAAAGACGCCCTGTGGACAGTAAGGTGTATTTCTCAACAATGGTTCTCCAGTCATTCTTATCTGTTCAAGTCAGCAACAAGAATTTATAATGAGGTTCGATGGTGTATCCAGGTGACTTTAGAGGCAATAAAACACAAATTGAAATGAATTCCTCTGTTATTTGTAATTCTAAAAACAAATTTAGTTAAGAAAAACATCACTTATTTAAAATTTTTACACATTTTGTTGGTTTAAAAACATATGTGATTATAACCTTTTTAAAAATCCACAGTGCACTCAGTACTCAAAATGTGAAAGAATGTTTTCAGGCATTTTAATACCAGTCTTAAGTATAAGCCTTCTACACCCTAGCACAATTTTTCTCTGTAGGTCAGTCGGTCTAGAAAGCCATTTTAGATCAATTAGATAAAGGTCAGGGTTCTGTGTGGGTCATTCCAGAACATGTAGTCATTCTTTTATTGGGAGAGATTTCTGGAAAAATACTTGTTTGCAGCAGTGGCAGAGCCTCATGTAATTCATATACTCACCCTATGGTGGGGCTTATGTTGTGATCAAAATGATCTTGAACAAATCTGCAAACAATGCTGGATTTACCCACTCCTGTGTCCTGGAAGCAGAGAGGATCACATGTCAGTCACAGCAAACAGAAGCACACAATCTAGGGTCACTTTGAACCAAACTGATAGAGCAACTGGATGGTCAGGAGCTCAGCTGATCAGTCCTTTAATACCAATACTGACCTTAAGTTTACAGCAAAACTTTATTTCATTTGTTTTTGTTTACCCAAGTAAGCAGATATAATATGTGGTGCTATGAAAAAGTGTTTGTGCTTCTTAATCTGAAAGATTTCAATTTACAATTTTATTTAACTTAGAACGGATGGCCATATAGGTCCCACTTAGTTGCGGACTTTGACTCCAAAACTTTTATTTTGTTCTTTAGTTTTGACCCATTCAGAAATGGACCTGTTGGTGTATTTTTAAACTAAAGGCTTGTGACTATGGAATATTATCTTTGCTGCCCAGATACTGAGCTGGTAGCTTGACAGTCATGAAACAGTCATACACCAACAGCCTTCAGTCAGAGGTTTCTTAAGATTCACCGCTAGACTGACTACAACTGGAGATCCTTAACTGTCCACAGCATCATCACCCAAAATCAGGCTTGTTGCAATATGCAGTAAATCAATGAATCACAGACTAAATATGAGCTCAATAATTTCCATTTGCGTTCTTGTACCAAAATCTGGATGACAAAAGTCTTTAATTTGGTGCTTTGTTCTAAACTAGCCCTTTTTTGAAGGACAATTTTGCTTACAGAAACTTCATAATTCATTTTACTGGTCGTTTCTGTGGTTTTGTTTAATTACTTTGGATATTTAAAATGTCTTCCACTTCCAGTGTTAAATATGCTTTAAAATCAAAAGTTTATTGATCTTTGAGAATGTTCTTGCATTCCTTTGTTCTATTACATTAGTTGAAAATGATCTCAAAACAACAATATTATCGTTTATCACAATTTATCATCCAGCAAAATTTGTTATCATTACAGACTTACTCACAAATCTAGATAGATACTTAGACGATCTGAGTTACAGCTTTTAATTTAAATTTTTTCCAACATATCATTGTACCAATAGATACAAGAAAGATACAACTGTGACATCAAACTATGTTTATTAGCAATGGGTACAGTTTAAATTGCAGGAAGCTTCTGAAAAGTTAAAGAGGATTAAATGGCTAAATATTTACTGAAATAAGATCCTGGAGCCAAAAGTACAATTATAGCCCTCTAATGAAAGGTTTTCGCGAACAAAGTGAACAGTTTTGATGAGCACGTCAGTAGTCTGTAGCTTTGTACACAGAACTTTCTAACCTTTTTAAAGTCTAAAACTTTCCACTTTCGCCTTAATTTCAGTGATAAAGTCAAATTTGTTTTAGATAATCGTTCATCTTTGATAGATTGTTTAAAGATCGGTTGAGGCTTTTTTTCCCCTTCTTCTTTATTATTTCAGTTTTTGCAGACGCAGCAGGAAATCTTACGGCTTACGTGTAGCCGCTGGTCAGTGCATGACGTCATGGGCGACAAACTGTCAAAACCGTTAAAAAGCCGTTAAGCGAAAACCGAGTAAAAACACGGTTGTTTTTTTTTGTTTAAATAGTGCAATAAAACAAACCAGAACAGGACTGTGGTGCAAGTTGAGTGGATAAAACTGTGGGACTTTTTCTTTTTAAATGAATAAGTTTCTCGGGGTTAAACAAAGAAAATAGCTTAAGTCGCAGCTGGAGGAATGGAGAGCCGAAGCCTTTGCGTTGCTTTTTAACGTCAAAATGTCTACCGTTATTTCCAGTCTCTGATGGAATTTTCCCCACTAAGAAGAGAAAAACATCTACCACTTACCCCTAAAAGGCAAACTTTGAGCTCCCGTATAGCCATGGCGGGTTCTTTAAAGTGTCTAGATCATCATTTGTTGGTGTTTTATCGTTGTTTTTGTCTCGTCATGTTTGTCACAGCTATTTTTCCCCCCTCTTCTTGGATAAAAGAGAAACACAGCCCCTGACACAGACAGGCAGACCATCAACCCCAAAAGCTGGCAGTCTGTGTAGACTTCCGATCGAAATTTTCAAAATAAAGTATTTTTCAAAATTGGTCAGTAACATCTTTTTCATCTTAAAAAGTTAGAATACCATAAAAAGGTACACATTTCACAAAACAATTCATAGGTTTAATAATTATGGCTTACAAGTGTTAAAACTTCAAAATTCAGAGAAAGAAAAGTAGAATATTGCCAAAATAACTGCTCAAAAAAGCAGATCAGCCAGAGCTGTGCTGGTGTCAGATTAAATCATTAATGCATCTATAATTTCACGGAAACATTAGCGTAGCTGTTAACTGTTTTGTTGCGTTTTTCTCTTTCTAAACAGCATCAATGATGCTTACAGATTAAACCTAAAATGGACAAGCCTGCACTGAACAGAGATTTAGTCAACAACCATCAGTTTTTCCTTAGGGTTGCGTTTCCCGAAAACCGCAGAATAAATGTTCCTCAAATTGCAGCTGTCTTCCACATGTTTTTAAAGGTACAAAAGATTGGACACTTTATTGTATCGCAGATTATATTGTAGAAGAGTTGTATTTGTGTCCAAATAAATAATAACGTACCAAAAACGTTTTCTTGCTCAGGAGGAATTTTTGCCAACTTTACTTTGCAGAATTGTTTCAATTCAGCCATATTTCAATTTGAATTAAATCAAAACTTTGCAAAGCCCATTCCAAAACTTTTGGTTTTGAGATTTAAGTGCTTGCATTTAAGGTCATGAGGCGATGATTGGACATTGCTACCCTGATGTTTTTCAGATATTTAGCATCGGTTTAATGCAATGTGTAGAAAGAATCAGGATGCTTTTATGAATATTTAAGATGGGTCTTTGTGTTGTTTTTGGTCTTGGATCTGTCCCACTGAAGTAATTTTTACCCAGTTACTGCTTTAACATGTTCGATGTTTTCACATTTGTGAATAAAGACTCTCACTGTGGTTCTCTGGGGTCCCAAAGCCTTAGAAAGCAGATTGGAGAATCATCTTTAATTTCTTTATGTTAGAGGAAAATGACCGCGGCTCTCACCCGGAACGTTAGCTGGACATAGGCATCAGCATCTCTCCTGACCCCACTAGGGACAAGGGTGTGGATGAAGGAAAATGTAATGATGTCAGAAAGGTGCAGTACAAACAGTGTTCAGGTAAAATTAGACAAATGTATGGAAGAGGACCATAAAAACTGAAAGAAAATAAATTCTGACTTTTTGTAATCTCAAAATTCTGAGAAAAAAAATCAAAATTTTGAGATGAATAAAAAGTCAGAATTTAAGCTTGTGGGTTTCTCACTGATTTTTTGGCACATTTGACAAAAATACTTTTTAAATAACCAGTTTTATCGCTTTAGGATCACTCTCCAACACCCTTTTATTAAAAGGGAACACTTAATTAGACTGTGACCTAAAAAGTGGAAAATTCTGACACTTTCAGAGTAAAACCCCCAAACTTTCAGGCTGTGAGCAACAAGCAGAGATTCAGATCAACACTTTATTCTTCACAGCATTAGTCTGCCAGCAACAGTCAAGTACAAAAGCTCCAAACAATGTGAAAATAGCCCCAGGAGAAGCTCTTGTGTAGGTTTCAGTCACAGGATTAATACAGTTATATCCAGCCTGAGACAAAAGCATGGGCAGCCACACTATAATTATCTCTACAAATCTGTAATGATATAAAAATCAACATATGAGAACATAAGAGCTCAAAATACATTGCTATAATTTACAATAACGGCAATGCCTTTGCTTTAAATTGCATTTGAATGATGACAGTCCTTTCCAGGAGTCAAGGATCTGTGGTGAAATGACGGAACGCAACTTTAATAATAATAATAAAAATAAAAATAAACTGCACACAAATAACCTACAACACCCTTCAGTGGTTTTTTTCACACATCCCACATAAAACATACCCAGAGATGTGCTACATCAACATTAAACGTAAATCTCCATGTTTCCGGTGCACTTGTTTACATTTTGCTGTGATGGAATCGAGGCTTTTCTGCTCCAGTTTTCATTTCCAAAAACAGCAATAGAGCTATATATGTCACTAAAAAGCTGTAAATTAAATCAGGGCATTTGTTGAGCATGACACACTGCAAAAACAAAGTATTTTTGTCTTACTTCTAGTACAAATAACTTCATACCATGAAATAAGACAAAAGTAACTTATGAATAACTTCTCAGCAAGATATATGAGCTTGTTTTAAGTAAATAACTCCTTAATATTAACGATAAAGTTCTAGTTTCACTGGTCGATTATTTCACTGATAAGACATTTTTCCCATAATCTGCCAGTGGAACTAGAACCAGGTTGCTAGGTAACAGCGCAGTGCCTATTTATTATGAAATACATGAAATAATCTACCAATAGAAGTCAATAATCAAGTAATTATTTACCTAAAACAAGCTCCTATATCTTGCTGAAAAGCTAATTGTTAGCTGAATTTGTCACATTTAAAGGGTACTAAGATATTTACACTAGAAACAAGACAAAATAGTTGGTAAGGTTTGTGTTTTTGCAGTGTATGTATATTGTTAGAATGATACTGAAGTTTAAAACATACAGAGAGACCAATCAGAAGTCCTCCAGCGCTCGTATCCGTGGTTCTCTGGCGACTTGAGTTATGGCACAGTGGTTGGTGATGTCAAATTTGAGGGACTTACAACAATCTTACGTTTTGTGATAATTTCTTGATTTAATTATCAGTGAAAAATAAACTCTAATCTGTCTCACATCCATCATCGTCACCCTCTAATCCTCCTTCAAACAGGCTTGGCACAGCAGATTTAAATGAAATGGTCCCTGGGAGTTTCCACAGCGGCAGCCGGTCATCTGCCACAGCTGCTACTCTGTTTCTAGGTTTTCTGTTTTGCAGCGAAGGGAAACAGAGTCAGAATGCCGCAGAGGATACAGGTGTTCAGTTTCCTGTTTCGGTAACCAATGCTACAGGTGAACTGACCGTCGCTCATCTCACATGTTGGTGTCTCGTCTGTCTTTGCTCGGTGACGGCTTCGAAGGATCCTTCAGTGGCTTCCCGTTGGTCGGGGCGGGTGCGTCTCCAGTGGCGGCCACGGTGGAGATGGAGCGTTTGGTTTGTTCCTCGCTGCGCGCCTCTGGGCTCGGCTGAGTGGGAGGAGCTTGCTCGGCCGGCGGCGGGACGGTTAGCTCCTGCTGTTGCTGCTGCTTGTGGCTCTGCAGCAGGCGGAGCTGGACCCGGAGCTCCAGGATGGCTTCCTGCTCCTCGTGGATGGCCTGGTTCAGGTGGGTGTTTTTGTTCTGGAAGGAAACAATGTCAATACTTCAGTGGCTGCAACTAACAACTAGTTTAGCAATTGATTATTCTCACAATCGATCAATTATTCTGTTGATTAAAAGATTGTTCTGACAATTAATCAATTGCTTTGAAGATTAATTTCTTATCCTCATAATTAATTGATTGTTCTGTTGATTAATCAATTACTCAGACAATTAATTGCTTATTCTGACTATTAATCAATTATTCTGTTAATCGATTGTTGTGGCAAATAATCTTTTGTTCTGACAATTAATAGATTTATTAATATATTATCCTCATGAGTAATAAATTATTCTGTTGATTAATCGAGTATTCTGATGATTAATCAACTGTTCTCACAATCAATTAGTCTCACAATTAATTGCTTTTTTAATCAGACTGTTTTTTACGTGTCTATTGAATCAAGGAAAAGTTCCCCTCCACTATGTGATATTAATGTTGCTCTACATGTTATCACGTCACTGACTTTACCTCAGGGAAAATAATAAAACAGCAGTTTATTCATTTTGGGAGTGAACAAAGTTGTCAGAACGCTGATTTGTAATCTATTAGTAAAGTTTGATTGAGCTATCTGACTGTTTTGTTGACGTTCCCTTTAGCAGCTCCATTTAATGGATGCATAATGTAACCTCAGCCTCTACTGTAGCGTCTCTTCTATGCGCCTTACAGTGTGGAAAATATGGTAATATGAACCAGGTGAAGCTAAATTAAGCCACTGGATGGTTTATTTGAATCTGAAATGCAGATATGTAACATTTGTACAGTTTTGGTTTGATTACTGCTGTCGGTGTGTTTTTCTTTTAGCAAATGCCCTTTTTTTCAGTCTGTAAACTCCAGTCAACAATTTATTGATTACTAAAGTAGCTGACGATTGTAGTAATTTAATAATTTCTTGGAGGCTTAAATAGAATTAAGCACAAATGCATGTTAGATTTTTATTTCAAAATAAAAAATTTTTTAAAGGGTAGGAATACTTTTACAAGCTCTTAGAGTTTTATCAAGCATTTCTTTTAACTTTACTCTCTTGATGCCACGGACAGGCTAACGTGAGGCCGTTAAACCACCCTGAACATTTCTCACCTCCAGTTCCTCGTTTTGTTTCTGCAGGTCTTCCAGTATCATCTGCAGCTCTTCCTCATCTTCACTCTCACTTTCGCTGTCTGAGGAATATTCCTCAGTTTCGCTGCGACCCTGTTGCCGACTGATGAGGGAGGAAACACGCCACTGTTACCACGCTATAATCACATAATCATAATTAAAACGATTCTCTGTTCTTCTCTTACCTCTGGATGTCTGCGATTTCCGCCCTCAGCCTCTCGATTTCTTCCTTCTCGGTGGCGATTTGCCTCCGCAGCACTTGTTCGAGCGCGATCAGCTCCTCCTGTTCGGTCAGGATCTCATTCTCCTGATCGCCCAAAAGAAGTTGTGCAGAATTTTAATGAGGGACTAACTGGCATGCTGTTGATTTAGTCACACGAAAGTGTATGATTGAGTCACCTGTGCTAAAAGCAGGTTGATGACTTCCTCTTCATTCTCGGTCATTTCCTCTTTGGACACGTCCTCCTTTGAGAGACTGGCGATTTCTTGTGCTATTTTACTCTCACACTCCTGGAACAAGAATAGAATAGAATAGAATAGAATAGAATAGAATAAGCTTTATTCCAAAGGAAAATTAGATGTAGATTCAAAGAAAATAAAATCTTACCAAGTATTTTTGGTCTAGTTACTAATTCAAATATGTTATTATAGAACAATCTTACAAACAACTTTTCAGCATCGTTTTAGGTCAACAATTCAAGAAAATTGAATAAAATTTCTTGTTCCATTGTCGGATTTTTTCACTTTTAACACGGGGAGAATGTCTTGTCATAAGCTCATATTTTATATAAAAAAAATATGAGCTTATTTTAGGTAAATAATTCCTTAATATTGATGAAAAAGTTCTAGTTTTTCATCAATATTGAAAAACTAAAACCTAGTTCTATTTTTTTCAATATTAGAAAAACTAGAACTAAAACAATGCTAAAAAGTTACTTGTAAGTTAGTTTAGTTTTACTTCAGGCATACTAACATATTTGGACTAGAAACCAGAGACAAATATTTGCTAAGATTTTCTGTTTTTGCAGAGTTGTCCCAGTAATTATTGCAATAACTTATATTGTTGCTTTAAGGCCATTTTTCAAAAGACATAGTGCAAAAACACCAAAATCTACAAAGTATTTTTGTCTGGTTTCTAGTTTCAAATGTTTTATTACACTTGAATAAGACAAAACTAGCTTACAGGTCATTTTTCAGCAAGATATGCTCGCTTGTTTTAAGTCAATAATTCCTTAATATTGGTGAAAATGAACCATTTGCAGATTATTTCACATAACATGGGAAAAATATCTTGCAATAAGTAAAATAATTTGCCAGTGGAACTAGCACAACTTCATCACTATTGAGGAATTATTGACTTAAAGCAAATTAATACATCTTACTGAAAAATTACTTGTAAGTTAGAACACTTGAAATAAGACAAAACGATGATATTTGCACAAGAAACCAGACAAAAATGTTTGGTAATATTTTGTGTTTTTGCAGTGTTGTCCCAGTAATTGCTGTAATAAACTATAATACTGTTGTTTTGAGACCATTTTCAAATGACACACTGCAGAAAAACTAAATTTTATCAAGTATTTTCAGCCTAACTTCTAGTGCAAATGTACAATTGAAATAAGACAAAGCAAAATGAGCTTATTTTAGGTAAATAATTCCTTAAAAATGATGAAAATGTTCTGGTTCCACTGGCAGATTAATTTATTTGTATCGTGGGCCAAATGTCTTGTTATAAGCTTAATGATCGAGCTGCAGTTATTGATTAAAACAATTTAATTCCATCATTTTAATAAAGGATAAATCTGAATTCATGCAGGATTCAGCAACAGCTAATTGTCTGTTGTGTTTTTTGGCCTCCTGAGTTTCCCTTCATCTATAATTGATCATTCCAGATGAGTGGGATCATTACCTGCCGCTTGGCCTCCCTCAGCTTGCGTTTGAGAGCCGTCAGGATTCTCTGGACCTCCCAGAGCCGCTCCTCCTTGGACAGGTCCTTCACGCCCGCCTGCAGGTCTCTGTGCAGGCAGTTGAGCAGGAACTCCTGGACACACACATCTTCACTGGGTCACACTGATCCAAGATCACGAGCTTGACAAGCATACAGGCGTCGAACACAACAACAAACGGCTGTAACAACACTAAGTCTGGGTTCCTACTGTTAACTTATAAAGTTTACACTGTTCTTTGTTAGTTTTTATGCCTTTCTGGACATTTGAGTTCAGACTTATCTGTAGGTTAAACATGAAGCACATAAATTAGAACAACCATGGAAGAAATAAAATCTTTGAGGTTCACTCTGTTGTAAGAATTTTTTAAAATGCTTGTGCTCACAAGCTGTAAAAAAAAAAAAAAAAAAAAAAAAAAAGCTTTTTTTTAGTCTTTCATTGTAAATGTTTTTAAAAAATTGGAAACCTAGAAAGAAATAAAAATAAAGATCCCTAAAATTTTTAAATTATAATCTAATCACAAGTTAGGAATTTAATTTAACATAAAACATGTAAATACAACTACATTTTTTTTAAAATATTACAATTTTGTCCTGTAGAAAACCTAAGATCAGGAGGAGAAAAAAATAAATAAAATAAAAATCTAATAAGAATATAATTCAGATTTTTACAATTTTGAATTGTAAAAATCTGAATTTTGTAATTCTGATCCTTTTTTTTAAAACCAGGAAAATGGTTAAAAAATAAATAAAACTTATGTTTTAATCAAAGACAGGCAGAATACACAAGTAAGAGTACCACTCTAACATATTTTACTCAAGTGAAAGTAAAAAAAGTATTTGATAAAAATACAACTAAGTGCTGACAACCGTATCATGATTTATTATTTATTATTTTTACAACGATGTCAGACAGAAAAAAGTAATCATATGCAAAGGATGTTATTTTAAAGACAAATAAATAACTACAATACTATAACTACTAATAATTAGAAAAACTAATTAAGCCAGAAGAAACATTAACATAATATTTTTTTCAACATGAAACTAGAAAACAACTCTAGAACAACAAAGCTTGTGTACAAGCAAGAGGTCTCACTTTGACTTAAACTGCAGGTCTCTGTTTGATACATTTCTGATTAAGACATATTTGTTTTTCATTCAGTGGGTAGAGAATCCAAAAATTTATACTGGATTATATTTCACAATAATATTGCTCAAGTAAAAGTCTAAATATAGTAGTTTATGGTAAAAACTACTCCGAAAAGAAATTTTTTTTCTAAAAAGTTACTACTTCAACTTTTGCAATCATGTTCCCATCTTTATACATTGAACCGATGAAAACGAGAAAAAGATGGTGGACTGAAACCAACCTGCCGCCGAATCTCCTCCTTGATGTTGTCCGGGGTCTCAGGCAGAGCGGGCATGGTCGCCATGTTGGACCAGCGAAGTGGCCGCACCACCGGCTTCAGGACAACGTCCCCAAACAGCTCCTTCACGTGGGTGAAGAAGATGTAGAGAACACGGTTCCCAATCTGAAAGGAAGGAGAACGAAATGTTTCCACCCGGCAGCTGAAAGGTTTCTGGAGCAGCTTCTCTGTAAATTCCAGAATATTTATTTGTCCTCATTACACCAACCCTGGATCAGAAGTGGCTATTTAAACAGACGGATTTCTGAATAAGTGGAACTAATGGATGGAGACAGACAGACAGACAGAGACAGAGACAGAGACAGAGACAGAGAGAGAGAGAGAGAGAGAGAGAGAGATGGATGAACCAATGGATGGATGGATGGATGAACCAATGGATGATGGATGGATGAACCAATGGATGATGGATGAACCAGTGGATGGATGGATGGATGAACCAATGGATAGATGGATGAACCAGTGGATGATGGATGGATGAACCAATGGATGATGGATGGATGAACCAATGGATGATGGATGGATGAACCAATGGATGGATGGATGGATGAACCAATGGATGGATGGATGGATGAACCAATGGATGATGGATGAATCAGTGGATGGATGGATGGATGAACCAGTGGATAGATGGATGAACCAGTGGATGGATGGATGAACCAGTGGATAGATGGATGAACCAATGGATGATGGATGAACCAGTGGATGGATGGATGAACCAATGGATGGATGGATGAACCAGTGGATGATGGATGGATGAACCAATGGATGGATGGATGAACCAGTGGATAGATGGATGAACCAGTGGATAGATGGATGAACCAATGGATGATGGATGAACCAGTGGATGGATGGATGGATGGATGGATGAACCAATGGATGATGGATGAACCAGTGGATGGATGGATGGATGAACCAGTGGATGGATGGATGAACCAGTGGATAGATGGATGAACCAATGGATGATGGATGAACCAGTGGATGGATGGATGAACCAGTGGATGGATGGATGAACCAGTGGATGATGGATGGATGAACCAATGGATGGATGGATGAACCAATGGATGGATGAACCAATGGATGGATGGATGGATGGATGAACCAATGGATGGATGGATGAATCAATGGATGGATGGATGAACCAGTGGATGGATGGATGGATGGATGAACCAATGGATGGATGGATGAATCAATGGATGGATGGATGAACCAGTGGATGGATTGATGGATGGATGAACCAATGGATGATGGATGGATGAACCAATGCATAGATGGATGAACCAATGGATAGATGGATGAACAAATGGATGGATGGATGAACCAATGGATAGATGGACAGAAAAATCTAGACCCAGATATTTTCCGTCCCCCGGTCCGGTCTGCCTGCAGACCTGAATGGCCAGGTTGAGGACGATGGAGATGTTCTGGATGTTCACCTTGGTATCCATTGCAGAGTGAAATGTTTCCACCTGCCAGATGAAAGGTTTCTGGAGCAGCTTCTTCTCTATAAATTTCTGAATATTTTCTTGTCCTCATTACACTGATCCTGGATTCCTGCATGTTTATTTAAACAGACATGTTTCTGGCTCAGAATAAGTAGAACAGCCGTAGAGACGGCTCCAGTGGGGATAAATTAGCTGCACTGAACTGGGGCTGGGGGTCAGACACAAACTCATGTGAGAACCAATAAAAACTCACTAAGCTTGTTGCTAGGGGACCATTCAGGATTGGTACTTATTTTTAACTTCATAATTTCATACTTTCCAGATTCAAAATCAGAGAGTTTTAAGGTATTTTATGAGTCTAACTGAAGATTCATTTGGCATTCGTTGTCTCCATTGAGAGTTACCAGACAGGAAATGGGCAGAGAGACAAAGGGGATGATGGGGGGAGACACGAAGCAAAGTCAGAAATCAAACCAGGACGGCTGCATCGAGGACTAAAGCTTCAGTAAACAGGGTGACCACTATACCGCTACATGACATAATGCCCAGATTTATCACATTTATACGATGGACACACTTTAAATATGGAAACTACAACAACCACAGGGTGGATAGATGGACAGATGAACAAACTGATAGATGATAAAGAAACAATAGATTGATGAATTATTGACGGAAAAAATTATGATTACATGGATGGATGGATGGACGAACCAATGGATGAATGAATAAACTACTGGATGGATGGATGAACTAATAGATGGCTGGAAGAACCAATGGATGGATGGATGGATGAATCAATGGATGGATGGATGGATGAATTAATGAATGAATGGATGAATGAACTAATGGATGGATGGATAAACTAATGGATGGATGGATGAATCAATGAATGGATGAATGAACTAATGGATGGATGGATGAACTAATGGATGGATGGATGAACTAATGGATGAATCAATGGATGAATCAATGAATGGATGGACGGATGTTTTAGACTAACAGCAGATAAATCTAGACCCAGATATTTTCCCTCCAGCTGACCTGAATGGTCGGGTTGAGGACGATGGAGATGTTCTGGATGTTCATCTTGGTGTCCGTTTCCCTGGCGATGACGTGGTCCATGTGCGTGACGAGCCAGGAGAGCAGCAGGCGGGTGTCCGCCGGCACCTCGGCCAGCAGCTTGTGGAACTCCGCCACCTTGTCAGCCTCTGCCGGCCGGCCGCAGGCATCCTCAAAGCGCTGGGTCAGGTCCCGGCCCAGAAGGTTCTCCGGCAGTTCCCGGAGGTACTGCTTCAGCAGGCTGGCCACCGTGTGCGGGTCGTACTCCTCCAGGCAGGGACACTCCTCCCGGTCGTAGGCCGCTTTCAGCTCATCCACTTTGGACTTCATACCTGCCACGAAGAGATGAAGAAAGGCTTTTTTCTAACAACCAGGGTTATTCAGGTTTCAACAACTCAAATGTAAGACCTGTAAAACCTTTCTGAAAGGATTTTAAGACATAAACTTGCATATAACCATGACGGATATAAGGACAGCTGGCTAACTTTGCTCTTACTTGAATAATTTCTTGGAGGGCTAATTTTTACTTTTGCTACGCTAAAAATATGTTAAAGTTGTGCTACTCTTACTTGAGTATAGCCAGCTGGCAAGTTAGCTAGCAAGGGTGAAGCTAGTAAGCAAGGATAGCTATCAGGGTAGTTAGCAAACTACCCTTGCTAACTGTTTAGCAAGGGTTGTTAGTTACTCTAATTAGCTAGCAAGGTTTACTAACTAGGGTAGCTAACTAGCGAGCAAAGAAGCTAGCTAACTAGCAAGAGGATATCTAGCCAGCTAGCTCTTTGCTGGCTAGTTATCCTCAGAGGTGTGTAGAGTACCCAAATATTGTACTCAAGTAAAAGTAGCACTATTTTTGTTTATTTTTAACTGTAGTAAAAGTCAAAATTAGCTGTAATTACTCAAGTAAGAGTAAAAAGGTATTTGGAAAAAAGTCACTCAAGTACTGAGAAACGGGTCAAACAAATTACATCATCAAACTGAGCAAAACATGCAGTTATGCTGCAATTTTGGTATTTTAAAGACCACAATGAAGATAATTCATATTAATAACTTATACAGAAAATAAGTAAATTAGAAATTAGAAAGAAACATTTTTCCAAATCAATTTATTTCAATATAAAACTCTTTAGGGAATTTTTAGTTAAAACATGTTTGTTTTTCAGAGAATCCAGAAATTTTACTGAAGGAAGAGTAGTGATCCTGAATAATAAAAAATAAAGTACAGTGTAGTAAAAATAATCCTAAAAGTACATTTTTGCCAATAATTACTCAAATAAATGTGAGTGAGTAAATCTAAATAGTTACTAACCAACGCTGCTATTATTGTAACAAAACTTTAAGTCCATATCAACTACATCTAAAAAAAATCAGAGTTTTGTCCTCATTCTTAAATTGTGGTCAATTCAAGATTCCAGGTACCACAAATGGCCCCTGGACCCTACTTTGAACACCTTGGCTCATCGTACTTGAATGAAATTGTGTTTTTTTAGATAAACTGTGAACTGCATGATAAACGGATTAAACTGAATACCTGAGACCCTGTAGATGCCCTCACACTTCATGCCGTAGTTCTCGATGTAGTCCACGCATTCCCTGAAGATGGCTGGCAGCTGGATGCCGTCGTACAGAGCCGTCCTCTTCACAGCCTCAGCCAGCGGCGCTCCAAAGATGGGTCTGACGGTGGGGGTCTCCACCGGGACCGGCTCAGCCTCTGAAGCTGGCTTCTTCTTCTTCTTCTTCTCCTTCCACTGTTTGACCACGTCGGCGGCCGTCAGGTCCTTGGACTTCTTCTCCTTGGCCTTGTCCTCCTTGGGGCCCTTCTCCTTCACCTTGAAGTCCTTCTCCTTCTTCTTGGAGAAGCTGGGTTTCTTGAACACGTGGATTCCCTTGGAGCGCTTCATCTTGGATGGGCTCTCGGCTTCGTCCGCTGAGCTGTCCTCCTGGAAGGCGGCGTATCCCTCAGCTGTAACACGAGGAAGAAACGGGGTTAAATCTGAGAGGAGAAAAAAAAAAATTAAACATTTCTACAATAGAACGACGACGGCAGCAAAACAGAAACAGGAAGAGGGTAAAGAGAGAGAACAGGGAAAAGAGGTCAGCCACTGATTTAGCTCAGCTCCCTCAGCACCTCTCCTCTCTAAAATGACGTCGTTTAGATAGATTTCCAGCCAGTCGACTCTTCCACACCTTCACTGGGAATCATCCACTCCCTCCTTTCTCTCACTGGGTCACTACACTGCAAAAACACAAAATCTCACCAACTCTAGTTTCTGCTACAAATATCTTATTACACTTTAAATAAGACAAAACTAACTTAGGAATAAATTTTTAGCAAGATATGAGAGTTTGTTTAAGATAAATAATTACTTAACATTGATCAGGGTTACCTAGTAACTACTTACATTTACTCAATTAGACTTAATTGGGAAAAAATATATTTTAGTGGTATTTTTACTGTGCCAAACATTTTACTTTTACTTTAATCATTTTATTATAAAGTATCTCTTCTTTTACTTGAGTAAAATTTCTGGATTTCCTACCTATTGAGTGAAAAACAAACATGTTTTAACCAAAACTCTACCAGACACAGACACACACCTGCAGTTTTTATAAAAGTTTCATAAGTTTTTTATTGATTTGAAAATGTTTATTTTGTTATTTATATGAATTATTGTCATTTTCATCCTTAAAATACCACAATTTTCACTTAACTTTACTTTTTGGATCATCTGATTGTGGAATTTTTAAATATTAAATGATTGATAATTTGATCAGTTACTCAGTACTTGGGTAGAATCTTTACAAAATACTTTTTTACTCTGGTTTGAGCAATTTCTTGGACAACTCACTTTTGATATTGATAATACTATAGGAAAAATGTCTTGTTTTTAGAGAAATAAGTACTTTTTTATGTATATCATTGAATTATTAGCTTAAAACAAACTCCTATGTCTTACTGAAAAATTACTTGTAAGTTAGTTTTGTCTATACACTTTGTATATTAAAATGTAGTGAGATGTTTCTACTAGAAACTAGACCAAAAATACTTTTGGTATTTAAATTTTGTGTTTTTGCAGTGTGTGGTGGGGGCTGCTTCCATAAGTGGAAAAATGATGACACAAAGTGGACAAACAGCCCACGCTATGGGCGAGAACAGGATGGGAAAGTGGAAACACCTCTTATCTGTTTCCACAAATGCACTGTCCTGTCGTATCAGCAATGTTCAGTTCTGTGCAAAAGTCTTTAACCAGCTCTTATTACTTTAGAGGTGACCTATTGTGCTTCCTTGGTCTTTTGGCTATATATTCTGCACAAAATCATTGATAGATAATAAGACTTTAGTCTGCTCAGTTCTGCCTATTAGGTCTTCAAGGTCCTCCTGTCACTTTAAATCAAAATAAGCTGCTGCTGGCCACGTCCCCAACTCGATGTGTTGCAGTCTGACATGAAAATGGCTGCAAACAGACATACATTTATTATGCATTTAATCTAAAACATTTTACACATTAATGCTACAAAATGCAGTTTAATCACATTACCAATTCTAACCTAAAAGAGTCTCTCATGTGGAGGGTTACAGAGTTCACAGCAGCACGGTCTTATACTGCGGTCAGGGATGCAGAGTTGCAAAAATTAGTAAAAAGATGAGCAAGGAGAGCAAGACTGCTGTGCTCTGCCGTGAATTTTGCTTTAAAGATGCTGTATTATATGTTTTCCAGACACATAGTGCTATTTTATAGCATAATCAAGTAACTATGTTACCTTCATTGGATATAAAAGTGATATATTCGTAATTTAACACCTTGAAATTGGACACCTGTCTTTTTAAAAACTTCTGCTTTTTCTGAAACTTCCTTCCTTCAGGAGGTCATCACAATGTTGCTCCTCTACAGAGTAAACTAGTAAACATTACATTTTGTCAAGTGCTGTCGCTACACATCAAAATGTTGTTCAGTGTTTCATTTATCATCGTTCAGTGTTTCATTTATCATCGTTCAAAACGACTCTGAACAGGTGGGTTTTTAGCCTAGATTTACGGGAACTCAGTGCTTTATGACTTTGTATTTTTATGATTGTTCCTGAGATGTGCTATACAAATAAAATCAAAATTGTTAGAAAGTGAAGCCACATCTTACTCCTTTTCTCCTTCTTCTTGAACTTGTTCTTCTTCTTGCTGTGCTCCTTGTCGTCGTCTGAGACGTACGGGTCCGGCGGCTCGTGATGATGACCATCGTGAGGCGGCGACGGCTCGCCGGTGCGGTACAGACCCGGGAACTTGGTGGGGCTGATCTCCTCGGAGCTCGGGGTGCGGGCCACGCCTCCTGGGTGATCAGCCCGGCGCTGCTCTGCAGGGCTGCTGCTGGGCGGCAGGAAGCACTCGGTCATGTCTGGTCTGGTCGTATCGCTCCGCTGACTGAGACGTCACGCCCCCATCACACCTGCACAGGGGAAGACATGGGTGGAAATAGGAACAACAGGAGTCAATGCAACACTTTTCCTACTGTAGATCCTGATTTTAATGTGATTTGATTGACAAAAAGTAACTCTAAAGAAATCAGTGTAAGGTATTGAAGCAAATTATTAGGGGTTTTAGTCCAATTAGTAGTAATTAATCTATTATAAAAATAATCATTCACTAATTTAGTAATTGAGTAATCATTAACGGAAGTACACAAACAAAAAAAGGCCAATTGCTGAAAGAATGTATTCAGAGCAGTAACTAAGTCTAAACTGTTTAAAATTTTAATTCAATAAAAAAACATATTTTTATGTAATGTTTTTCTAATGTTAAAGCTTAAGTAGTTAAATAAAAAATCTGCAGAATGTGCCCATTTTTATCAAATTAGTCAATAACTTATCAAAATAATAAATTGATTTTTAAATTCATTTAATATTAACTGTAGCACATTTTTTTTATTTAAAAGATGAATTCTTTGTTTGTGCATTTCAGTGTATTTATAATATTGCATTTAAAAAGCTTCAGTTGTTCAATAATTGTTAATGGCAGGAGTATAAATTGTATTCATTTTTAATCTTTTTACTGACCCTTTAATTCAAGCAACAGCTGCAGGTCTTGATATGATACAAATTAATGCTGAATTAGAAATAAAATACAGAACAAACTGATATTTTTTAGTCATCTTTTATATATCTTTTACAAAAAGAGACAAACTGTGTCTGTGTGTGACAAACAATCAAAGATCCAGTGTGATTTTTTGTCATAGATATCCGGTGTGGAAACAAAAGCAGAACCGACTAATCTCAACCTGAGCAAACATAAATATTATGCATATGATTTGCAAACTCCAAATTTAAAGCCCAGTCAGGCCAAATAAACAACCTCTTGATTGCAACTGTGGTCTCCACCCAGCAGATGGGGCTTCTGCCATTCAAAAAAACAACAACAACATACAGTCATTTATTCATAGGTGACCCCACCATTCATGTATCTGATGCCTGCAGACAGCTTGAAAAGCAGGGTAGTAACATGATTTATTACTGCAGCAACGAAAACAAAAAGGAACCTGAGCTGCTGTAAAGTGTATTAGGAAGCAGATGAAATGACCCTAAAAGGAGATGTGGCTTTAAGGACTAACGCAGCTGTTATCTGTAAAGTAAAAACATGGCGCAATACAACAACACAGAAATGACCGGTTATACAAACCACTGTGTAAATATAACACTGGCTTAAACTGTAGAAAACGACTAATCAGCATCAGCAGCGTCAACTTTAATCTCCCCCTTGTTTGCTTTGGTAGAGCGACATCACAATTTACAATTAATTTCTGCCCCATTTGAGCAAACTAACTCCACACAGCCAGTCCTATTTAATTATACTGCTGTTATAATACCACAATTTGTTGTCAATTCGTAATTTGAAGCGTATTTTCTTTCAAATAGCCATAAAGTGAAGCTCTGCTCTGAATGAAGAAGGGGCCCATCTGCTAACGTTACTTCAGCTAGCTGGAAACATGTCGGTTACGACAAAATCCGCTGATATATTCATAAATACTTACTGGTTACCTTCAAAATTCACAGACAGATGCAAAATCGTATTTTCAGACAGCCATTCTCTAATTGTTAGAGGGTAAGATTTAAAAGAATATAAACTTTACCAAGTCTTGGTCGGGCAATCCCACGGTGGAGCTTCCGGTTGAGTGTATACCAAATAAACTCTACAGCGCGTGCGTGAATGCACAAGTGCGTCTTGGGAAATGAAGTTAAAATGGATATTTAGTTAAAGCAGACCAGACAAGTAAAAAAATATAGTATATATCTAATATCCAGAGGTAGGTAGTAACTACTCAGTTTACCCCGTTACATTTATTTATTTATTTATTTATTTATTTATTTATTTGGTGGGGTGGGGAGTTTAGGAGTAGTTAGATTACACTTTTTATTATAGTGAAGTGTTGCTACTTTCAATAGAATAAAATATCTGACTTCTTCACCCACTATGAATAACTTTACTGAATGAAAAACAAACATGTTTTAAACAAAAATTAAAATGACACTTTTTATTTGTACACAAGCTTTGCTGTTATGATGTTATCCGTCTGCTGAGCCTTTTGTCTTATTTTGAGGTCAAGAAAATACAGTAAGCTAAATATTTTGACACGGGAACACTTTTTACAAGGTAAGAAGATTAACGTTCATACTTTATAAGTAAGTATGATTAGAAAGACATTAAATATCGCATTACGGAGAAGCTACGTCTAATCATTGGTAACCATGGAGACAATGGGTCATGTAGCCTAGCATCTATGGAAAAAACTGGTTAGCATTTAGTATTTTGTACCTTTTTAATGCTTCTCTGGTGTAAGCAGAAATGCTGATTACACCATGGTCATATAAATCATGTGGTGTGAATTCAGGCAAAGTCGGTAATTTGAGCTACACATCAAGAGGAAGGAGGTATGGTTCGGTTTCTAAGCTAGCTATATCAAATTTTTGTAAATACCACCGTGTATGAGCCCAACCAGGTGTGTTACGTTCACAGACAAATTAGTACTCGGACAAGTAGAAACCATAAATAAACTGAAAATAAACAATTTGGGGAATCAATTTTAATCTCAACATTGTTCAACATGTTCAACATTGCCGTTCCTCACTTCCGACATCCATCATGGCGCCTCTAATGATTAAGTGATGTAGTTGCCAATGGTCCATACAAAGATGCATAGTGTTATAAATTAAATGCCTGATTCTGACTAAATATTTTTGCAACACAGTCAAAGCATTCTTGAACATTTGTTATTCCTGTTGCGTTTAGAGGCACGTTTCCATATTTTTAAATTAATAAGGAGTTAGGTCAGGGAAGTTTATGCTAACGCATCATCTGTTCTTGTCAGATGCTGGGTCTTAAACTGTGTGATGGATAAGTCAGATGGGTCCTCTCCTTTTTATCTCTCAGTGCTGTTTCATAAAGCCGCAGGATGCTTGTCCCCTCCGTTCGTCTCAGTCCATGTTTAATGAGCTGCAGATCCAGAGGAGGAAGCAACATTACGATCGTTTGGTCGTGGACTTGCTTGGCTTCAGCTTAAGATCTACAGTAAGTCTTAAATTTGTCAGGTTTTTGTGAGGTTAACAAAATTACACCATAAAACCTAAACTTTTTTCCAGCTAAATAAAACAGAGAAACAACCATATCTGCTTAGAAGACAAATGTAAAGTTTAAAAGAGAGTGTCAATCATTACTTTGTTGCATAAGTGTGCAGACTGTAAAACCAATTCGATTCAGTTCTAGCTTTTCCTTCCTGCTGGATTTATTTCTAGACTGAGGCCTCATCATTTGGAAACTTTAATTTTCCTCTCGAGTCAGTATGTTCTTCTGTTTAATTGGATCAATGGTAGGCTTGGTGCTTCAGCAAATTTATCCACAAATTAAACAAAAAAGAAATTGTTCTTCATGTCCATGATACAAAATCTTACTATGTCTCAAAGATGGTCTTTATTGATTTTTTATTCTAAAATTAATTGTGGTTATTTTTAAACCCACCTTTACATTTGTCCCCTGTGATTATTTGACCCAAGAATGCAGTGTCATGCCATACCAGGACACCCAAACAACAAACATTACAGGCTTGGTGTTTGGACTCCTTCAGGTTTTACTGCCAGGTCTGAGCAGTGCAGTGATAAATATCCTCTGTGTTTCGGCCAAATTAGGTTTGGAGAATGTTTAGACTGTGGTATCATTTTGATCTCAGCTTCATTTTTGATTTCTTTCAGGTGGTGGAACTGTCAAACAGAGCTCTGAGCAGCGGCTCAAACTAAATTTGGGTAAACCATTTACTATTCCGAGTCACACGTATTTTCCCAAGGCTCTGTGGTTGGGATTTAGAGCTGGTGGTCATCTGAACATATGAAACAAATTAGTCCTCTGATGATCTTTAGTTGGCTCTGTCTGCACCCAAAACCACAGCTGCAGTGGCGAAAGGAGGTCGGGGCTTGATATAATAATTAAAAAGAAAAGGACAGACAAGGTTCCATTGTACGCCTGCAAGATGAGTCTGTGCACGTTGCTGTGGCATGCCAATTGGGAACATAATCAGTGATAGGGCGTCCCGCTGCTTTTTCAAAGTGCACTGGCACAACAAAGAACATTTGTGTGCGGTGGAGAGAGATTGGCATCAGGGAATGTTTTCCTCTTGGCTTGCATGAGATGGTCATTGAGAGCTGAACACCTGTGGACCAGAATGGAAGAATAACAACATTGTTTCCCCAGGAAATTATGCGTTTCCTGACTTGTGAAACACTGAGCTAAGATTAGAGTGGCAGAAAGGGCCACTGGGAAAAAACATTTACCCGTTAACTTCTGTGACACACCTTTTCCATATAAATATAACAAGCAGGAGCAGCTATTTTAAAATAATCTTTTTATAGAAGTAGTCTCTTATTTCGACTGAAATGTGTTGTTTTAGACCACTGAATTTGTTTGTTTCTTGGATTAAAAACAAAAAGCATTATGTATGTCTTATAAAAAATATATTTTCTCCATATTTTTCACCATTATACTATAAAATTATATATTTTTTATTGGTAAAACTGATACTTCCAGTATAACTTAATAAGATGCCTAACATTCCTCATTTAACTGTTTTATTATAGGGGTTCCCATCAACTTATTTTATTCTTGTATCATTACAACTTTATTTTCATATTTCTTTTACTTTATTTTCATAACACTAACAGTATCACCATAGTGTTATGACTTTATTTTCTTAATAAAAGTAAATCTTAGTATGAGGGCCAGGCTATCATGTTAGGCAGAATATAATCAACAAATGGATTCCAGAGGATTTCACAAAAAGAGAGCAGAATGGTACCAAGAATGGAGCCTTGTGGAACGCCACATGTAAAGAGTGAGAAAAACTCATTCACCTGTTTTCTATGCCTATTGTAAAACATTTTACAGTTTTTTGGTTTAAATTTCTTCACTTAAACAAGCCAACATTTTTAGACAGCAAAATTATAAACAGGAAGGTTAAATCTCGAAGGATTCCTAGAATGAAGGCTTGTGGAACTCCAAATGACCAACATTCATTTATTGGATGCAGAAACTCTTACTGGAAAGTTGGGCTTCAAACTGAATATGATTGATGGTTTGTAAAGAGATTAAACATAAAATTCTGACTCTTACTGTAACTACTACAGCATTCAGGCCCAGAATAACCAAAACAGCAAGATTTCATGAGTCAAAAATCAAACTATTAACAGTAACTACAGAACTATGATGTCTTTTAAAGCTGCAGTGTACAACTTTTATTTTAAAAATATTTAGTTTTTTTTTTGTTTACATTTGTTAAATTGTTACTATGTTGTGAGTTTGAGACAGATACTCTCCCTGAGCTGCTATTGCCATCTGAAAAAATGTATCACTCTGACCAAAAACAACCAGTCACAAACAGAGGGAGGGTCTTAGCGCTGTCAATCAATGTCATGTACTTGTAAATATGCAAATGGAAGATAAACACCTTAAAGTTACAGGAAAACCATTTATCCAACATTATTGTTGGCCATGCTTACTAGCCTTTGAATTCAGTGGTGCCACATGAAGGGTGATTGACAGCGCTAAGCCCCGCCTCCTGGCTCTGATTGGTTGTTTCTAGTTACCGCTGGGAGAAAGAAGCTCTTTTTTTTTTTACAGATCTATCTCATAATGTTCTGTCACAGCATAACAGTTTCAATGAATATGTAGAAAATATTTTTATGAAAGTTACACATTGCAGCTTTAAAAGCAGTGAAAAATGGATAATCAAGGTTTAATTCTGTTCAATTGAGACTAGCCTTTGATACACAAACACTTATGTTACCAAATCTTATGTTTATTTGGTACAAGACTGGGATTTTGCTGACAGTAATTGCAAAAATACATTATTCATATACACCTCTAGTAAAAAACACACTATGGAAGACATATCTAAAAATATACAGTAACAGCAGAATAAAAAACAATTTGCAGGAGGAGGAGCCGGGGGTTTATTTTACATGGTTACTGAGGAATGCTAACATATAACAGTGATGGGTTTCTCTTCCCTTAGTCTTTTGGTGCCAACATGTGCCCAGAGATTGGATCGGATCGGTTTAGGTCAGAAGAGACAGTTCAAGCACTTGACGGCCTTGCTGCCGTAGTCCAGGCACTCTGGGCCGATGCACTGGCAGCAGGCGTTGTGAAACCAGCGGTACTTTGATCCGCCCATTGACTCACAGTACTGCTTGCACTGACGAATGGAGACGCAGTCGTCAAAGTAAACCACCGTGCACATTTTCTCTGGAAGGAAAGGAAGCAGGTTGAGTCACGGATTCAGCAAAACATGGTTCACAAGAACACATAATTACCTTTAGCCCTCAGTGTTTCTACTTTTACTTGATGGGTTTGCTGTAATTAAGTGAGGCCATGTGTTTTGGTCCGGTGTAATGAGTTAACTGCTGAGCTTTGTGGGAATGCTGTAACTTTGGTTTAAGAGTGAAACGCCAACAAATAGCAGCAAACTAAAACAAAAACATGGAAAAAACTGAAGCTCTGCATTATCAGAGCTGGTCCGACAGATTCTCTATATAAAAACACTGAAAAACTTAGAGTAGTGTTGGGAAAATACACAGAAATATTTAAATATACGATTAAATTATTATTTATTTATACAGGAAAATCTCTTAAGACTCAATACAAGCTACTTAACATTAATCATATATAATAACTTAAAAACTTAAAATGGTCCGACATTATTGGCCGACCTGCTTTTCCTCCAAGTTTGAAAATAAATTGACAATAATGAAGAGTTCTAGAAAACCACAAACTGCGGTTTTAATATACACAGCAATTAAAAGCAACAAGATGATGTGATCCTAGTTACCATGACAACAGAAAGAAATCAGAAAGCTTGGAAAAGATGATCACTTTGTGTTGAATACCAAATTTTTTTTGAGTAGATTTTGATGTAAAAGTCGTACTTTTATCCCAATTCATTTATGATTTGAGGTCGAGGGGCCGCAAAAAAACCCAAAACAAAATTCAGTCCAGGTGTGTCAAAATGGCCCCCCGCCCCCTATTTTGAGAAACGAGGTGAGAAGAAACATGCTTTACCGTGAGGATCGATGCCGGTGTGGATGCTGTTCCCGGGCACCGACACGTTCTGCGGCTGGCTGTTGAGCGACTCCAGGAAGGAAACCAGGTTCTCGTGGTGCGTGAACTCCTCCGCCACAGGGAAGGACACCACCATCATGTTGATGGGCGCGTCGCCCTCCGTCAGGGCGCGGAACAGCGAGGGGATGGGGCGGTGCAGCTCCTCCACCGTGCTCTTGGAGGTGGCAGGAGAGTCGCTGTAGTTCTTGGGGTTACACATCCCTGACAAAGGGAGACGCGTCAGAGAAAAACATTTCTGCCTCCACAAACCGTTTTAAAAGCAACCTTTCAAGACATTTTGTACTTCCATTTGGGTCTCAACTGCTTCCAAAAAAATTTCCATTCCACAGGAATTGCACCATTACCTAGCAACCCCAGAAGAGCTCCGCCCGTTACCTAGCAACCCCAGCAGAACTTCAGAAAGTTTGGTCAGCTAGTTTTACTACTATGTGTGCTGTACAGCGGCTCTGAAAAAGATAAGAGTTTTGTTTTTGGCTTACCATCCAGAAACCACTTGCTGCGTTCTCACAGGAAGCTCCACTGATGCTTTTCAAAGACGTTTAATTGCTAATGCTAAAACGTGCTAAAATATTTAAATCAGATTAATCCCTCACTAGCTTAACTGCGTAAGCTTTGGACATCCCTGGCCTATCCTAACCTGGTCAAGGCAGCATTATCGTCCCCTTTAAACTCAAAAGGGTTGGTTTTGGAAACCCACAGCACTGTAAAAAAAGAAAAAAAAAGAGAGAAAAAAAGTCTCATCTCAATTAAGGTCTGTTTAACACTTCGTTTAATTTCAACACAGAAGCAAGTCCCCACATCCCCAGATATGATCTCCCAACCCTGTGCAACAAGTCCAAGTGAATTACAGCTAATGAGTAAATCATTTAATGGGGGACGGAGTTTGACAGAGGATTTGGATCAGAAACCGACGCTAAAAGCAGACCCAGAGCAGATGTTTTAGATAAAACACACTCATGGCTGCTCCACTCCCTCCCTGCATTTTTTAAATCCAAGCTCCTCTAACCAGCCTCCTAAATCTTTCCCCCCCAGATCATCTAAACACTCACACTTCAAAGCAGTCGGCGTTTGGCACAGATAATTTGCTGCAAGTGGAAAACGGACAGTAAAAAAGCCAAGAAAACATGAAGGAAGACAATGTATTTGCTCAGAGCGACAACATCTCCTCGGAGGGCTGTAAAAGCCCCGTCCAGGAGGAAAAACAGCGCTCCAACATCTGCGCCGCAGCAGCTGCTGCAGCAGCAGAGCGTGGCGCTCAGATCCTTGTTCTTCTTTTCCACATGAAAGCGTTTTAATAAAGCCTCCATGTCAGTAAGTGGAGCAATATCTGTCAGTCAGCGTGGATCTGAGAGATCTGTGATCTCCAGAGTCAGAGGAGATCTGACTTCTTCTTCTTAAAACATGTCTGTGTCTGAAATCTGATCTTTGAATTTTTTTGCACAAAGTAAGTTAAAGAAATCTACAGACATTCCATTAGAAGTGAGTAGTTTACCCAAAAATCCTACTAAAGTAAAAGTAGAACTATTTTAACATATTTTTCCTCAAACAGTTAAGTAAAAAGTAGCCGTTCAAGAAATTAGTAAAAAAGTAGGCCTATTTGGATAAACGTTCACTCAAGTACTGAGTTACTGATCAAATATTTAAAAATTACATAATCAGACAGACCAGAATATAAAATTAAGTGGAAATTTTGGTATTTGAAGGACAAGAGATGGATTTGTCAAAATTTGTTTAATTATTCTTTTAATTTATTTTGTTTTGGCCAGAAGTTGTTTCTCCTGACATTTATTGGCATATTCAATTTGCTGCTATTGGCAGTTGGTGGTTACCATAGCAACCAGTATCTGACAGCTCCGCCCCCTTTTTCTGTTGGTAAACTGTAGTAGTATGGATTAGGGTCAGCGCCGTGGTTTTTTTAAATAAATATTATAATTAAACATATGTTTTAGGCACATTTAATCATATACATTGTTTCATGAGTAATTTTGCTAGATTTCTGAAATGTTTTTAACTGTTTTCATCATTAATGTTCTGCGGTTTAGCTATGTTTAACTTTACAACTGTTAGCCGCTGCTAACTGCTCATTGGGACCCACTGTGTTGAAGTTTCTTTAGGGTTATTTATTGTATTTTATTGAAAGTGTAGGGGCAGACCCAGCTGGAGTGATGTTATCCACCAATCTGACTTCCTCTTTTGTTAGAATAGATTTAGTGAACCCGTCTGACGTGAACCAACTGAGGCGAACAGCGAACACACGCATCAGCTGCACCTACCAACGCAATCGCAGCACTCCTCCCACAGGTTTCCCAGACACAGCATGCAGTCTTTGCAGCAAGAGCAGTTTCCATCGGAGGGGCGGCATTGGCACAGCTCCTGCAGGGAGTGAATGGAAACACGCATGAGAAAAAGAAAACACACACACAACATGCTTAAGAACACCACAAAGACCTCAAGAGGCATTTCTGCTTCAGAGCAACAAAACTTAAGGTACGACGCAGAATTAGGCTAACAAAAAACAAAAAATACATAAAATTACAAAATCAAAATCGTGATCTTGCAAAAAAAAAAGTTGATATCGTGTTAAAGTCGTAATATTACGATAATAAAGTTGTAATATTATGATAATACATTTGCAATATTACGATAGTCACAATATTACAAGAATAAAGTCGTAATATTCTGGTAATAAAGTCATAATATTGTAATAATAAAGTCATAATATTACGATTATAAACTCGTAATATTACAATGATAAACTCGCAATATTACAATAGTAAAGTCACACAATTTTGATATGTTTGGTCTTCCATACATGAGAAGCAGCAACGTTAGAGCAGAGAGTGTGACAGACGCAAATTTAATGATTGAATGTGATATATAAACGCTCAACAACAGAAATTATTGTTCGTTTATGTAAATATATGCGCTCAGATTAGTTTCACTGCAGACTCTGATTGCTGGTAAATAATGCCACAGAAATTAAGTTTTTAAGAAAAACTGCGATAAAATGCTCATGAACAACAGTAATTTGAATGAGACGTCTGTAAAAAAAGAATGAGAGACGAAGACGATGATAAATCAGGAAAACATCAGCAGAAACAGCTTTTCCACAGCAGGTCTCAACACGTTCGCCTTCATATTCGTTCAGGTCTGTCTTCTTTAAGGCGGCGCAGGAGAAAATGAAGCTCAGAGCAACATTCAGGACTCTTTTCAGGAATAATTGCTGTTTATTATGATATTAATCTGACTGCAGTGGAAAGTATAGAACCAAACATGTTTTCCGTGTTACATAAAACTGTCTTTTCTAACAAGAATATGTATTACTAGTTCATTAAAAATATACTTACGCAGGTAGCCGCCTTTCATCTTACAGTTTATTAAATATTTGGATTTTTTTACTTCATGTGCTGTAGGAATCTCAGCAATTTACTCTGTTGCCTTTATTCTCATATTAATATGACTATTCTTATATAACTTTGACTTTATTGTCATACAACTTTATTCCTGTAGTGTGATGTCTTCATTCTCATATTATTACAATGTTATTCTTGTATTATTACAACCTTACTCATCTAAAAACTATGTCCTCTGAATGGCTTTATTCATGTATTATTTTGACTTCATTTTGATAATGTGACTTTATTCTAATACTATAAAAATTTTATTGCCATTGACTTTATTCTCATATTATAATTTTATTCTCCAAATGTCTTGAATCTAGTATTATTTTGACTTTATTCCTGTAATGTGATTTTATTCTACTGTTATTACTTTATTTTCATGTTATGATTTCATTCCCATTTTATTACAACTTCATTCTCGAATTATTTAAAATTTATTCTCATAATATGACTTTATTCTAGTGTTATTACAAATTTATTTTCATATTATTACAACTTTTAAGGGCTTTATGTTTGTATTACGAGTTTGTTCTCATATGATTTTATTCTCTTATTACAGATTTATTATCATAATATAAAGACTTTATTTTGTTTTATTCAACTTTATTCTCTGAATAGCTTGATTGTTTTACCATTTAAACTTTATTCTCGTAATATGACTTTATCTTATTACAACTTTATTTTCATATTATAACGACTATTCTAGTACATCTCTATTCTCATATTAATAGAACGGTAGTCTGGTAACATTATGACTTTTTCTTGTTTAATAAATTTTAAAATCTTAGTCTGGAGCCAATACTGCGTTGTACTTTGTATTTTTTAAAAGTACATCAGAGAAGTTTGCCGTTTAAAGTGACGATGCTTGAAAAGGTTGGTGTTGTGAACACATCCTTTTATTAGCTCTGCAGCTGCAGTCCTTCATGAGGCAACAGCTCCTGAGTTTTGCTCCGTTTTACCTCATGAGTCACATCGTATTAACTTAACCTCCTGTTAAACCCAGAAACTCAACAACCGAGGTGCAGATGGCGAGATATCCATGACTCAAACAGCCACAAAAGCCACTTTAAAACGTCCGTCCACCATTTAAACTTTCACGCTAAGTCACAGATATTTAAAAAAAAAAAACAACAACAACAACAACAACAAAAAACAAACATATATTAAATCTTAAGGTAAAAGTAGGCGATAAACTGGAGTAAACAAGATGTCTGTTTGGTAGGTTAATGAGAAATCAAAGTTTCCAGTTTGAGACGCAGCGCTTCTGGAAACTTCTACAGGAATCAGAGAACAAACTGTGTCATTTCACTTCGGAGTGGTTCGACTTTGAAGGAGACAAAAGTAAAACCTTGTTGGTGGGATTAAACGGCGCCGGAGGAGCTCTTTTTTCCTCCCTCTCGGCTTGGAGCAGGGAGCACATTCCTCCACGTCAAGGTCACGACAATAATGGGGGAGGAACGGGAGGAGAGAGGGGCAAGAAAACACCTGGAGAACAGAGCGGAGCAGAAAGTTACCCCCTAACTTTCCTCCTGCCTTTCCCCCTCGTTTTGTTTTGCTCTCCTTTCCTTTCCGTGTTGTTTCTCCACACAGCTTCCCTCTCATCCTTTCAGGAACCGTCTCCTCCGTGTAAACACCCTCAGCGATGATAAAAGACTCAGAAATGACTCAGCAGCGAGGGATTGCAAAAAACCCACACACAGTTCGCATAATCACCGGCTCTCTGCCCCTAAACCTCCGATCAAGACCGTATCCCTCCGCTAATTATACCTCTTAAAGGTGGTGTTGTAAAAAATAAAACTACACAGCACGCAAAGCCACGTTTTATTAACCAAAAATGCTCCCTATTTTCTTAAAAGAAAACGAGAAATTAAGGTGCTGCTAACATCGGCTAGCTTAGCGCTTTAGCTATCAGGATAAAGTTAGCAACAAGCAACTTTGCAAGCAAATAAAAACAAACTAAGGTGTATATTTATAGAAAAAGTGTTTTTTATTTTGAATAGAGTCAAGTAAAAACTAAGTACGCCCCTGCTGTTTCCATTGGCGCCAAGAGGAAAATACTAGCTAAATGCTGATAATCAAATAAACCTATAAAAAATTTAGTTTTGTCAGTTTGAAGCATAAAAAGATGCGTTAAAATCATTCCTAAATTTGGATCTGGTAATAACGCACACCAAACCAACCAAAAACAACATTTAAAGCTCTGATCAAGATCTGAGCCCTTTACTACATACACAGCACACAAAGCCACGTTTTATTAATCAGAAATACTCCTTATTTTCTAAAAATGTAACTTAAAATAATCATAACAATCCAGACTAAAATTTGAACATCTAAAAATGACTGTTCTAAACATTTTACCTATCCTAACCTGTACAAGGAAGCGTAATAGGTCACCTTTTAGGGGTTAAATAGTTTTGAAACCTTCACTATATACACCATAGCCTGGGCAGCCATGTTGGATTTTAAACCAGAGAAACTTGGGCAACTTTTCCAACTTGGAACGTAGAAATATTCTCTCGTCGGTCATCCTGAGTTTAGTTTATTTTTAAGTTTGCAGGTTGTAACTTTATGTTGAACATGTGTAGCTTGGATGATAACCATTTGAAAAATGAGCAAACAAGCTAGACGGCATGAGCGGCTATTACCGTCCAACAGCAACGTCCATGCCGAGACAGATGAGGTCATCTTAAAAAGCTCTTATTTGGCTTCTCTTGCTCTCAAGAGGAAACCCAGCCATCAGTCAAAGTGCAGCCGCTGCAGAGAGCGGCGCGTTGGAAAGTGAACATGCGTCTTCCTGAACGACTGTCAGAGAGTGAAATGTCTTGAAACCTGCTGCCCCACCCCACAACCCTGCTCAAGTTCCTAAAAGTACAACACACACACACACCTCCTGCTGACCTACTCCGACCTCCCACCCTCGGGGGTTTTAGAGAATCCAGACAAATGAGTGGAAGTGGCAGTAGAGCGTGAAAAGCGAGCTCCAGACAGCAGATCCAACTAATCACAAGCAACACGGACCATCTAGAGCCTCTGCAGGCGGAGAAGTTTCTCCTTCACAGACACAAGCCGTCACTCTTGTCTCTGGCAGCTAGCAAGTCAGTGTCAGCGAGGTCGCAAGAGCTGCAGAGCTCGTTATGATCATTGGAAAGAAGTCAACTGGAAGAGCTGAAGAGAGGAAGACTGCTGATGTGATGAAGAAATGGACCAGAGATGAACTCTTAGGCTGTTTTCACATCTGATTCTCCGGTAGATTTGGATCGATTGAGGACAAAAATTGCAACATTTGTAACTAAAATCTTGTAAAAACCTGCTCTCCTCCTCGCCTGTAGGGGCACTGCATCGAAAGCTACTGAAGGAAACAAAATGAAAAACAGAAGAAGACATGAATGCAACTCCCTTCTTCACAAAACGTAAGCAAAAATGGAGAAGAGAGATTTTTGAGGTAGTTAGATTTCTCTTTCCTTTTTCAACAAGAAGCCATTTCTCCCGCTAGAGCTAGGCTAGCATGTTTGATTTAGCTGTATTTACCCAGAATGCTCTGTGCTGTAGTCCACTTCCTGTTTTTGGAGTGGTCTCCGGTCTGCTGGACGTTCAAACTAAGGCTGATGTTTTTAGGTGGACCAAAGTTTGTTTTTTTGGTCCTCATCACAGTTTGATTACACATCGCATCTCCCCTAACAAACCGGACCTTCTGGGCAAACGGCCCAGAGTTCTATGGGTGCATTCACACCAGTCGTTCAGTTTGCTTTAATCCAATTCTAGTTCGTTTGCCTAGAAAGTCCGGTTCGTGTAGGGAGGTGTGAATGGACAATCGAACTGCGATGTGGGTTTTTAGTTGCCTAAAAACCTCTTTCTTGGTTTGGTTGAACTGAACTTTGATGCGGTTTGAATGCATATGTGGACGCAAGTGGACCGGAGACTGCTCCAAAAGAAGGAAGTGGACAACAGCATAATGCATTCTGGGTAAATACAAGTCGAACAAATGCGATGCCAAAACTAGCAGGAGAAAATCTGACGTAACTCCATTTTTGTTTACATTTCCTGAAGAAGGAAGTTGCGTTCAGTCTTCTTTAGAGGTTTTAGCGTCTTTTTTTCAGTGGTTCTCGTTGCATAAATTAGTTGCAGATTATTTCAATCATTGATTAATTGCTATTAATCTGATTAATCATTTCACCCCATATAAAAAAATCTAATGCTTCTTTTAGCAAATGAGATTTTTCTCTAGTTATTGATTAATCAATTACTAAATTAGCTGACAATTATCTCAATAATTGATTAATTGTGATTAATCGTTACAGCCTTGTATAAAACTTTCCTCTGGCTTCAGACAGGATGACGTTAGAAAAGGGAAATTTTTCACAGAACCAGAGGAACAAGTAGGATTTTAATTTAGAAAATGGTTCAGGTGGAGTTCAGACAATAAACATTTCTGCTTCCCTCCATCTTTTCCGAGGAAGTGATCTGCATTCCTCACTGCAGATGGCAGCTTGTTCTCCGTTATGAAGAAGGAAAGTTCACTGTGAAGCTTCTTTGTGGCTCTTATTCACCGTTCACGTGGAGAGAATCAAAAATCCTGGCTGCGTTTTGCTGCTTTAATCTGCTCAGAAGATTCCAACCCCACAATCATCCCTCCGTTTCGCTCGCGATCTGTGGCCAGGATTTAAGGCCTCACCTGAATGAGGCACTTGCTGACGTCGCTGGCGCAGAGGGCTTTGTTGCAGCCGGAGGTCAGAGAGAGTCCGGCCAGGAGGAAGAGCAGCGCTGCCGTGGCGGCGAGGATCAGCCGAGCGGACCTCATCCTGACGGTCTCACCAGCGCGCGACGGGAAAACACCTTGAAGCACAAAGAGCGTCAACAGCAGCGTTTTTATTCAGGTTTTCATTTCAAAGCAGCCAAAATAAGAAAAATGTCTGAAAAAGTTTCATAAAGTTTGAAGAAATCAAATTTAAAACTGACAATCTGATTAACCGATTACCGAATTAGTAATCGATTAATTGTCAACTGGAGTATATGGGCTCAAAAAAGGCAATTTGGTGGGAAGATTGGACTGGAGCCTCACTGAGAGCCGTTCTTTGTTCTTGTACTGCAGTAGCCATCACTATTTTATTTAATTATATACATTGATATTTATTTAATTAGCAAATAAATAAAATAAGAACGAAAGAGCACGAGCATTGCTCTTTGATAGTTTTTGTTCACAGTGTTGTGCTTTCAGTGCGTTGCCTCGATGTTTAATGTTGCAGACATTTCTGACGTGAAGGATATGGGCACATGCCCAGGGCGTTATCTTTTTAGATGAGCACAACAGAGAGTTTGTTCTGCTTTTAATACTGGTTAAATGTATTTCATCTCTAAGTATTTAATATCTAGGTGTTTTTATGGGAATGTGAATCTTTCAGATCAAGTTGATTCTCAATTTCGATGATATTTCACATTTTATTGTGTCATGCAGCGCGGGGCGCTGGTCTTGACTCGGGTCGGGTGGTGTTCACTACAACACTGCCATCTATTTAAAATTCTCTGCTAATTTAGCAATCAAACAACTGTAAACTGGAGTATAAAAACTCAACAAAAGGCCATTTTGTGGAAATAAACAAGACATTTTACATTTGGCTGAAGCGATAAATTATTAAAATAATCGTCAACTAATTTAGTAATCAATTAACCATTAATTGGACTATATAGACTTTAAAAATAGGCCATTTGCTGAAAGAACAACCCACTCAGAGCAGTAATTAAGCCAAAACTGTACAAAAATAAAAACATTTAATATTTAAGATAAAAAGAAATCTGATTTATTTGTAAATCTGATCCACCCAAAACACCTTAAGAGTTTCTTTCAACTCCTGTCAAGCATCTTTTCCTAAAAAAAATTTCTGATTTAAAAATGAAACTGAATTATTTGTTTGTTTAATGTGTTTTTAATGTTGCCTAAAAAAGCTTAAGTGGTTAACCTTTTAGGGATAATCAATCAATCACAGCGGCTCAAGGTGCTTTATCTCATAAAAACAGACAAATAAAAAGTAACAAAAACATCAAACAGTCACCATGACTATTTTGGTCAAAGTTCCAGTGATTCCTGTTCAAAAGCAACTCAGAGTTTCAGCTGCTGCACTGTGAAGCAAAGTGGCGGCAGCATCATGCTGTGGGGATGTTTTCCATTAGCAATCATTTGAATCAAATGTCTGGAACACCACCGGTTTAGGTCAAAGCGTCTTCACGAGTTAGAATGGTCTAGTCAAAGCATGACAGGCTGAGCGCAAGTTCACAAGAACAGATTTGCTTTAAAATTGTTAGCTAATTAATTTTAATTGATTTGTCGCAGAAAAACCAAAGTTAAATGGATCAAAGTTCGTGGATGTAAATAGAAACATTTTATTTCAGTTGTTTCTAAAACGTTCAGTTTGTTTCAGGTCGAAACTCTTTTCTCTCTGCGCCGCGAACCGGACTTTAAATGTGAAAAGGTGGAGCGGCGGGAGCTGATTGTCCTGTAAATTTGGTGGAAATCGCAGCTAAACTCTGATTTCTGCAGAAGGGGAGAGAAGGAAAGGCCCGCAGTCTCATCTCATTCAAATCCAGCGCTGCTTTTTCCCTCTTTTTAAGGAATAACAATGTGCGCAACACATCTGGCAACATCAGCTGCCTGCATCCATTTTCTGACTCTGTGTGTGTGTGGTGTGTGTGGTGCGTTGCACTTTCACACATACACTTTTTTTTTCCATACATCGTCTCCACATGACGAAGAGAAAACATGTGAGGGACATTAGCTCCCTCATTCCCGAGCGCCTTTCTGCTTTTTCTTCTCTCTCTCTTTTTCTCGCTCTCTCTTTTTTTAAGTTTCACTCGCACGCAAGCGCAGCAGCACCGATTAAAAAGGTGTTTAAACTCACCTGAACGCAGTCGATAAGCTTCCAGGTTGGGTTTGTTGTAAGAGGCGGAGGTGGTTTTCTCTTTGAACTCCTCCGGGATGGTGATCCGCCGCCGCTCCGGTGTCCACTGTGTCCAGAGGGCGTCAGTCTCTCCGCAGCACAAAGCGACAGGCAGTCGGGCGCCTTAAAGGCACACGCTCCATTTTCAAAGCGAAGCCTCTGCGGAGAGAAAACTCCGGCGCCCGAGGTCAAACAGATCCCAAATCAGCGCACCGAGACTCGGATTCAGAGCAAGAAAAAGAAGAAGGAAGAAAAAAAAAAAAAAAACGTGCGTAAAAGCGCTGCGTAAAACCAACACGTGAGCGGGTTGGCTCGGGTTGCGTGATGGCTCTTCTTCTCCTCCCAGTTTGCGGGTCTTTTGTCTCCTCTCCTATCGGCGGCGCTTTGGGAGCGCCTCGTCAGGTGAGGAAGCCGATCGGGCGTCCCGCTGGGCGGCTGGTTCGTAAGGCGGTGCGCCGCTGAAGCACCACAGGTGTTCAGCTGCAGCTGGAAACTGCAGCTTTAACCAGAAAATGACCACAGGACGTGACAAGAAAAACACACAAAACACTTCCTAAAGTAATGGGTGGGCACTCCTGGTCCTGGAGGGCCGGTGTGCTGCAATTCTTAAATGTTTCCCCGGTCCAACACACCTGAACCCAACAGCTGAATCACCTCCTGAGTGCAGTCAGGTTCTCCAGAGTCCTGCTAATGACCTCATGATTTGACTCAGGTGTGTTGAAGTAGAGATACATCTAAAAGTTGCAGGAGACCTCGAGGACCAGGAATGCCCACCCCTGATATAAAGTAATGTGTTTTTTTTTGTCTAAATCGCCACGATATTCATTTAGACAATGAAATAAAATGAAATCACTTTTGGAAAAACATGATTTACGATCAGAGTAATTGTACTCAAACACGAATAGCCACCAGTTTAACATATTTACCCAAGTAAAAGTAAAAAGTAGACCAAGAAGTTACTCGAGTAAGAGTTAAAAAGCTACTCAAGTATGTAACTGATCTAATTATCAATAATTTAATATTTAAAAATTACAAAAAAAATAAAGTTGAGCGGAAATTTTGGTATTTTAGGGATGAAAATGACAATAATTAACATAAATACATAAAAAACATTTAGCAAAAGACAAAATTTCCAAATTTATTATTTTCAATAAAAAACAGAACATAACAGAAAACTTCAGTACCTCAGTCCTGTATATCTGGCCTGCATCAGCAATTTGCATTGCTGTCCGCAGTGCCCCCTCCTGGCAGATCAGTGTACTGCATCCACACAATAACAATAAAATAATAATAATAATAATAATAATAATAATAATCATCATCATTATGCAGTTGAATAAAAAAATACTCCAACACAAGATATAATTTCACAACAAATAAAATTTATTCAATTATATATTACAAATATGTACAAGTCATGTAACAAGTAAATATTAAAATAGACATTTTTTTTAGAACTATCGTTCAAAAGGCATTATGTTGAAAAAATAGGATTTGTTGTGATCTCACGTCGAAACTGTAAAAGTGTTTTTTTTTTTTTCCTTTTCTTTTCTTGGAAGCCACAACAGACTTCGATGTGCGCGAGACACAATATGGACGACACAGGAGGACGCTCTGAGGCCGCCAGAAGAAAGAGACACGATGTTGGGGTGGAAAATAAAAAAAATAAAAACAAAAAGACTAAAGAGAGAGAGCTGGAACACTTCAGTTAAAACCTCACGAATTTAAAGTCCACGGTACTTTAAGATAAAGAACATCGCAACGCATGCACAGCATTAAAACCGCCAAAGTCGAGGAAACACCAGCTGTGGCGTAAAGCTCCAGATGTGGAAGGAAGGAAGGAAGGAAGAAACGTTTGGAAAAAAGAGAAAAGAACAACAACAACGAACGACGAGAACATCACAGACGAAGACCGGATAAAAAATCCAAAACAAAACGACTTTGGTCCATTAAAACATCAGACGGAACGAGTTTACAATCAAAATATCTATTTTACTTTTTGTTTTTTTTACAGTTTAAAACAATAATTACATGACTATGTACAAATGCACATTTTCTTTTTTTATGTATAAAATAAGTTAAAAAAATTAAGAGCACAGTCTGTACACAACGTATGAACACTTTGAAAACATTTGAAATCTTCACGGCCCGGTTCTGGTAAAAAAAACAAAACAAAACAAAAAACCCGGCTGTAAGTGCTGCTCCGTGGCGTTGCCGTGGCGACGCCTCATATGGGGGTCAGGTCAAAGTCGTCGTTGACCTCCACCAGCGGGATGTAGAACTCGGGGATCTCGAAGATGCTGGTGGACTTGTAGGTGGCCGGGTCCAGTTCCTGCAGCTTCAGCTGCCACTCCAGGCGCTGGACGGCGTTCAGCGCCGCCGCCTCGTGCTGCTGCCGCATCAGCAGGCACGTCTGGGGGAACAGGACCAAACGGGTCAGAACCAAATATCAAGACCAAACGTGTCAGAACCGGGTCTGAGAAACAAACCTGGTTTGGTTTCTTCCCTACGCTCAACCTTTGAGCCTGAGCTGACTGTTAAGGGCAACAAACTGTTGTAAACTGCTGCAAACTGTTGTAAACTGCTGCAAACTGCAATAAACTGCTGCAAACTGCAATAAACTGCTGCAAACTGCAGTAAACTGCTGCAAACTGCAATAAACTGCTGCAAACTGTTGTAAACTGCTGCAAACTGTTGTAAACTGCTGCAAACTGCAATAAACTGCTGCAAACTGCAATAAACTGCTGCAAACTGCAATAAACTGCTGCAAACTGCAGTAAACTGCTGCAAACTGCAATAAACTGCTGCAAACTGTTGTAAACTGCTGAAAACTGTTGTAAACTGTTGTAAACTGCTGCAAACTGCAATAAACTGCTGCAAACTGCAATAAACTGCTGCAAACTGTTGTAAACTTCTGCAAACTGTTGTAAACTGCTGCAAACTGCTTCTCCTCTATTAAACAAAAAAATTAATAAAATTGAAACTTTAGGATTGAAAGTGAAAATCAATCAGGACTATTGATATGTGATTATATGTAATTTCTTGGGAATCTACAGAAAAATAAGAGAAAAAAATATCTGAAACCTTCGAGATAAAAGAGAAAGAAAATAAAATAAAAGAAAGAAATATGTCGACTTCCTTCAGTCTGACCTTTGACCTTTCAGTTTTAATCAATTATTCAGTGAATAACATGAAACCTCCAGCCTCTTATTCATCCCTGATCAGTAAAAACCTTCATCAGTCACCCTCCTCTTCCTCTGAAAAACCTCCAAAATAAAAAAACAAGTCCCTGAACTTTTATTTTGAAAGTCTGACCTTGAGCTTGTCGAATTTGTCGTCGACGTCCTGCAGCCAGGACATGAACTGCCGGGCGTTGAACCGATCCCTCACCGACGTTTTTCCATCGTCGCCCTGACAACAAAAGCCCGACAGGTTCAAACCCAGAGCAGCAGGTCAGAGGTCAGAGGTCAGAGAGAGGCTCACCTGGATGTCCTGAGGCATGTTGTACACCTCGGCGTCCAGCAGGACGGTGCAGGCGCTGAACGGCAGCGTCTGGTTGGCTAGTGTTCTGGCGGCCCGGTAGTGGACCCGAAGCACTTCCTGTTCGTTGGAAACAATCAGCTTCTCCTGAAACGAGAGGGGGCAAAGGTCAGCTGGAGGTCGTCAAGTTAACCTGGGTGACATTAATAAAGATAAAATAAAAACCGTACGCGCTCGATGCTGTGCTGCAGCCGCAGCTTCATCCGGACGACTTCCTGCTGCTTGAACATTTCCTTCAGCGGCTCAGGAAGCGAAGGGGGCGGAGTTATCTGGAAAATACGATTATTAATTATTGATCATTATTTTCTAAACATGTTTAGAGAGAAAACTGATCAATTATTCAGTTTAATGCGAAGGAGAAACATGAAGAAGACGAAGGAAAAAGCTGCATGATTATAAAATAAAAATAAACATGATACTGCCACCACCGTGCTTCAGAATCAGACAAGAGTACAGAGGGATTAAAATGCACAACGCACTTTTCAGATTTTGATAAAGAAGCCATAAAGAAAATAAGGAAAGACGGAAGGAAAGAACAAAGGAAAGAAAAAGAGAAAGAAGTAAAAAAGAAAGTAAAAAAGAACGAAAGAAAAGAAAAAAAGGAAGGAAAGAAAAAAGAAAGAAGGAAGGAATAAAGAAAGAAAATGTCCCATGTCAGTGTTGTGGTTCTGTTGCGGTTCTGTGTGATCCGTTCGGACTCACGGTGGGGATGCAGAGTTTGCTGAGCGGGTTCCCGTCCAGCAGGTACGACCCGTTGAACGTCACGTACTCGTCGTAGTACTGCGGCGGCTGCGGCGTCACGTTGCACAGCACCTTGCGCTTCTCCTCGATCTTCCTGCGGATGTGCAGGAACTCGTAGTACGGGTTGGCCCGCTCCGTCTGGTACGGCTCGATCTCCTCCAGCTTCACCGCGTCCACGATGGCCGCCAGCGACTGCTGACACCTCTCTCTCTCCTGCTGGGTGGCCGAGCTCAGCGGCGACGCCGCCGGCTTCGGCATCTTCCTCTTGCGTGGGTGCGGGACGTGGACGTCGGCGTCTTCGTCCGCCGGTCGGGCTTTCAGCTTCGCTCCGGAGGAGTCTGAGTCTCGGTCGGCGGACTGCGGCGAGCAGCTGCCCGAGGCGCTGCCGCTGTCCGTCTGCGGTGCCGACTGGACCGACCTCGGGCTCTGCTCTTCGGCCGCCGATGTTTCCGTCTTTTCGTCCGCCGGCGTGACGTCCATCGGCTCGGGAGACGTCTCCATGTTAGTGTCGGCCGCGCTCCCGTCCAGGGGAGAGCTCTCTGCTGCGGCGCTGCTCTCTGAGCCCTGATGAGCGTCGCTCGACTCCTCTCTGGGGTCGGACGTCTCGGTGGACGCCGCGTCCTCCATCTGGACATCAGGACAAGTGCCGACGTTGTCAGTGGAAGGCTGGAATTTGTCTTCATCGTCTGCGGACGCGTCGTCTTCTTCTTCTTCTTCTGCTGGAGCAGAACTGGGAATGTGCAAACTGGTTTCTGGTGGAGGACTGTGCGGCGCGTCCGGCGGCGTTGGGTTGTCAGAACCTTCGGCCATGTTCTCCTCAGGAGGGTTTTCCGATTGGAGGTCCGATGGCTGCTGGGTCTCGGTGCTGGAAGACGGCGTCGTCTCTCTCTGAAGGAAGGTCGCTGCGTCCTCGAGCGCCGACGGCTCGCCGGACGTCAGCGGCTGATCCGATTCTCCGCAAACACGTTCTCCCTGTCGCAAAAATCACATAATAAGTTAGAATTAGCATTTCCAGTTATCGTTTTTATCCTTCTTCTCTTTTTCTACCAATTATTGGATGATAAAAGCTTCAGTCTGGTGCTTCGGTCTCAACTAGCTCCTGTTTTTAAAGGATAATTTTACGGGGGAATTCTGAGACAGGTTTTTATAAGCCTGGCGGGCCTCCAGGCTAAGCATCCTTTGTTTTTGTATTTTAGGTTTTTCATACTTCTGGGAACTTTGTAGTCGACAGCCATCTTGATGGGTGTCCATAACTGTCATGACAGTTGCAATGGAGTTGCTATGACAACAATAAGTAAGCCTAGAACTACCTACTGCCTCGTTCCAATCCAATTTAAGAACAACAAAAGTTCATTACTTGATTACAGTTTTTGAGTTCTCTTGCTTTTTGTTGGTGTTGAAGCTTTACTCCGCGCTTCCTACCAAGATGGCGGTTCAGTGGCAAGGATCACTTCCGGTTCAGACGTGATGTATGCCTTTTCTTAAGACTTAATATTGAAACGTCTTCCAGTTCCAGTGTTGAATGTTCATTAAGAGACTAGTTTATTTATCTTTAATTATCTGTTCTCACATTACTTTCATGCCATTTTGTGACATGAAAATATAATTAATCACAATAATTTCTGGGACAATTTATAGTCCGGGAAATTCAACAATACTTCATTGATTAAATGTTGTTGTAACTTGTATTAATTAAAATTCTTCAAAGAGTTATTGTAGAGGGAAAAGATCTCCTCTAGCAGTCTGTATTACGGTGAATGTGAAGAAGCCTCTGACTGAAGACACTGTTTTTGTAAGTCTAATGAACAGGATAGTAAATACTTTTCATATTTCCTAGCTGGTTCCCGTGTCAGGCCTACCTGTGATGTTTCTGTCGGACTGGTCTCGTCTTTCGGTGCGGCCGGATCCGGGGAAAGAGGATTTTTCTGCTCCGCCTGAGAGGCGTCGCCTTGTGGAAGTGTCTGGTTTCTATTTGGAAGATCTTGGGTTGCCGACAGTCCCGCCGTGCTTCCCTCCTTTTCTCCGAGAGTCTCTGCCGGCGGGTTTGGGTTCGGATGTCCGCTGAGGTTCTCTTCGGGTTCCGAGCTCTCCTTCGTCTTCGGCTCCTCCAACGCGATAAGGCCACACTTGGACGGACGCTCCGTGCCGTCTCCCTCGGCAGACGGACTGGGGTCTTCCTCCAGGACGCTCTGTAAGTGCTGGGGTTCGTGCTTCACCGACTGAGGCGCGTCCAGAAGAGTGCTGCAGTCTCTGTCGTGGACGGACGGCGACCTGGCGGCTTGGATGACGAGGGAAGACTGGAGGAACGCCTGCTGGGAGTCGGAGGTCTCCAGGTTCATGTCCGAGTCGTACTCCGTGTGTCTGGGAGTCAACGTCGTGGCCTGGAACGACTCCTCGGAGCTCGCTACGGACACCAGGGACACGGAGCGGGACATGAGGCCGCCGCGGTCGCTCTCGGGTCGCGGCGACCTGCTCAGGCAGTTTTCCACCACGGATATGACCTTGGCGCTGAGGGAGGGCGCGCTCTTCCCGTCCAGAGACAGCGTCCTGTTGCCGCTGGCGTCTTTCTTTTCTCTGCCGTGGACGTCGGACGTCTCCGAGCTTTTGGAGCGCGTCAGCTCCTTGTTCAGGCAGATCTCCGGTTTCCTGTCTTTGGGTTTGGACTTTCCCGGGTCGCACAGAGGCCGCTGCCTGAGCCTCTCCCGCTCCTTCTGCTTGAGCTTTTCCAGATGTTTCCGATGCCACAGCTCGATCTCCTGGTCCTTCATGCTCAGCATTCGCTCGAAGCTGGTCTGCATCAGGTCATCGTTCACCAGCCGCTTCTCCTTCGGCTTGGCGTCCCGAGAGGCCGTCGGGGTTTTCGGTTTGCTCTTTTCTGCTTCTCCCTCGCAGGACTTGGCTTTGCCGATGCGGGCCTGCTGGGAGCGCTCTTTGTGCCTCTCTTTGTCCTTGTGTCTGTCGTAGTCTCGCTCCCGGTCTCGCCGGTCCCGATCCTTCTCGGGTGTTTTCGCCATCGGCTCCTCTTTTGACTTTGTGGATGAGACCTTGCTGCTCTCAGACGGATAGCTCCTCTTATCTTCCAGAAGTAGCTTCAGGTTGGAGCTGGAAGACACGCCGCCGTCTTTCATTTTGTCCTTCTTTTTCCGGTCGCAGTCCTTCTCTTTCAAGCGGTGATCCGCGGTCTTCTCCGGCGGTTTCCCTCGTCTGTCGCTGTTTGCTCGGTCTCTTTCTTTGTGATCTCCGCCTCCGTACTCCTTGTCGGACCGTTTCTCCTGCTTATCTTTACTCTTCCTGCCGTCTTCGTGCTTCTTGGTGGCGGATAAAGACTTTAACTTCTCGTTGTCTCTGTAGCTTTTATCTCCAGGTGAGAGTGAAGAGGAAGCTCCGGATCTGTCCTTTTCCTTCCACCGCTCCGCTGAATTGTCAAAGTGCTCCAGTTTAATCTTCTTCTCCTTGTCCAGATGAGTCTTCTCCATTTTGTCTGCATCCTTTTCTTTTCCTGGAAGCCTCTTGTCGGGTTTGTCTCGCGCTGTTCTTTCGGACGGCTCCAGCTGGTCCTGATCAGCCGTGACTGGTTTCTCCTCTGCTTCTTCTTTCACACCGCTGTTCTGCAGCGACTCCTCTGGACTCCGGCCCGATCCGTTACTCTCCTCCTTCGTCCGCTCCTCTTTCCGCTCCTTCTTCACCGCCTTGTCTTTCTCCCGCTCCTCTCTCGGCCTCTTCTCCTTGCCTCCGGAGTGCTTCTCCTTCAAGTTCCTCTCATCCTTCACTGGAGACGAGTCCGCCGCCGTCTTCTGGAGCGAGCTGGATTCCTCTCCGTCCTTTTTCCCCGCCGGCGGCTCATCCGCCTCATCGCTTTTGAAGAAGTTCTCCTTCCAGAACTCCCTGTCGAACTCCAGGTTCCGGTGGCTGTCCTTCCTGGCCTCCTTCTGCCTGTGGCGGCTGCGCTCGGCTTCGTACTCCCGCCTGTGTTTGTCCTTCTCCTTGTGTTTCAGCTTGTGCTTCTTCACCACCTTCCCGTCCAGGTCCGTCTTCCGCAGCACCGCCGGCTCGCCGCCGTCCACGCTGTTCCCTGTGACGGCGTCCTTGCAGGGGCTGGCGCGGCCGTCGTCTGCGTCCACGCCGGGCTCCTTCTGATGATGCTTGCTCTTCTCCCTGTGCTTGCAGCCCTTCGCGCTGGAGCTTTCGCTGCAGAAGTCCGCCTCAGAGTAGTGGTTGTATGAGCCGTCGCTGATGGACACCTTGGTGTTTTCCTGTTTCAGCGGACACTGCTTGTCCGCCAGGCTGTGGTTCAGCTTTGGAGACTTGATGGAGGACAAATGGAAGAGGTGTACGGACGAGTCGTCTTTAGGACTGAAGGACATCTTGAAGGAATCCTCCTCGCGCCCCTTTTCGTTGCTTTCCGACACCGTTGCAAGAGAGAGAACCAAAGTCTTGCTGTTCTCCTTCCCGTCTTCTTCGTTCTCCTTGTTTTTGTTCTGGCTTTTGGTCTTCTTCTTCACCTTCCCCTTGTCCTTCTGCTCGGCGCCGTCCTTTTTCAACCTGGTGTCCATTTTGTGGCTCTCGGAGCTCTGCGAGCAGGTCGGGGAGTTCCTCTTCTCCGACAGGCTCTCCATCTCGTCGCTGGACGTGTCGGAGCTGCAGTGGACGCGGGAGCTTTTCTGCTTCTTGGACTTTGAGGACGAGTCGGCCTTGTTGCTCTGTTTTGCTGCCACGTGGTTCCTGTCTTTGTCCTCCTTCTCGCGCTGCCGCAGCTCCCTCCGGGGGATGTGCCTGTCGTTCAGCGCCTTGCTCAGATCCTCCTCCTCTTCCTCGTCTTTAAACTCGTACTCGTCCATGCCTGGCACGGACGACGACGCTTTGGTGGCCGGTTTGCCGTCAGACTCCTTCTCGGTGTCGGAGTCCTCCATGTTGTCGTCCACGCTGGACGGGTTGACGGACGGCGGGTCTTCGGAATCTACAGGGAGGAAAAGACGCGTTACAACAAACTGGATTACTGTCGCAAAAATTCAAAACTCAAAGTGAAAATCATATCTTCAAACAAGTCTGTTATTTTGATGATTCCTGCTTTCAGCTAACGAAGCGATAAAAAGGATTTTTATATATGTGTACAGTTTTGCATTTACCCAAAACATGTGGAACATCTTGGGTTTTTTTTTTTGTATTTTCATGTGAGATCTGAAGGGAAGAGCTTGGAGCATCACTGCATCATTTAAAAAATAAAAAATAATAATAATAATAATAATACAAAGAAATGGATGCCTGACTAGTCATGAAAATCCTCCAAGAGAAATTGAGTAGACTACAATACATAATTTCTCCAACAGCTCCAAACATATCAATGGAAAGTTTAGTGGAAGGAAAACTGTGTGGTAGGATTATGAATCAAAAGCTATACAAGAATTCTGGGGACATTCACAAGATGTGGACAGCAGCTGCAGTTGATTGTGTAGACCAAAACAAACCTTTCTTTATTAAAAATTACTTTTAAGTTAATCTTTTAACTTTCTGAGAAACAAAATGTTGGTTTTTCATAAGCTGTGACCCATAAACACTTTAATTTACACAAATAAAGACGGCTATAAATCAGTTTTTGATGCAATGGACTTTATAGGAGTTTGACTTTTTGAATTGAATTAATGAAATTTTTCATGTTTGTGGCAAAAAGTTTTTTATTTAGTTAACTCAAAGTTGAGTAATCTTATTGATTGACTATCGATTTCCTTAAAAGCCTTGTATCAAGAGGGTAGACAGTCTTTCTACAACATGCCGAATAAAAAAAAAAAAAACCTTCAATGTTGTTTTGTGTCTGAAGAAAAAGTTTAATAATGTGGGAAAACCTCAATGTTCTACGGCATATTTGTAAAGTACAACAATACAGGAACCTCTGAGGTTCCCGAGTCGGTAAAGTTATCTAATTTTATCTATACAGCACAATTTCAGAAACACTTCAAAGTGATTTATATAAATCAGAAGGAAATGCAAACAAAACAACACAACCAAGAGAAAGACAAAAAGGCAGGAAGGAGTAACAACAACCCCAGGAAAAAGACAGAAGATGTTGGGTAAAAGCCTCCCCTGCTCACCTGAGGAGCTGTCGTCCTGGTCGGACAGCGACGCCTCTCCTTTCAGGAGCAGCTCCAGCTCCTGGGAGTCGGCCACGTCCACCGGACGCTCGCCGCGCTTGTTGGCCTGGAAAGCGTTTCCGCCGTGACGGAGGAGGAGTTTCACAATCTGCAGGTTGAGGGAAAGACAAAAGCAAGACTTAAATAGCGAGTAAAAAATACACTGAGGATTGCTTATGGAAAAAAGAACAAAGGTCCTGGTGCTAGAGCAAAGGTAGCAAACTGCAGTCCTCAAGGGTCGTTGTCCTACAGTTTCTAGATGTGCCACAGCTACAAAACACTGGAATGAAATGGCTTAATCACCTGCTAGATCAGTTCTCCAGAGGCTTAATGACCTAATTATTCTATTCAGGTGGTGCAGCAGAGGCTCATCTAAAAGTTGCAGGACCTCGAGGACTAAAGTTTGTCACCCCTGGGCTAGAGGGATTTTCTTCAAGTGATGCTCAAATGTTTACATTTTTTCAATTCAAATACGTTTAATATATGAGGTTCATCAATAACAGAACATTTTTCACTCAATCAGCAAGCTGAAGGAACGCTTTAACGTTCCCCATCAGGTCACTTCTGATAGGCTAATGAAGCTAATTAATAAATTATATAATTATACATAATAACATAATATACAACATAATAATAATAATAACAATAATAATAATAATAATAATAATAATAATAACAGGTATCAGACTAGACCACAAGTCAGTCATTTCTAATGTTGGGTTTGATGCTTTTTAGCGACACTAGGCAACTAACACTAGTATTAAGAAGCAATATGTATAATCAGAGAAATTGAAAATTCTGTGCATGTATTTTAAATGCACAACTCTGAATGAAAAGATTTTTTCAAATTACAAAAAATATCACAACTAATGATGAATAAATAAGAAATTACATAAATATGGACTCTAATAAGGCAACATTTTTAAGTGAAACTGCCTAAAAGCTCCTAGGAGAATACAGTAAAGCAAACTTTCTGTCATATCAGCTAAAATTGAAAATTTCTCAAGGACTAGCAGGCCAAGAAAATTTAATTAAAAAAAAAATTTGTTTTTGTTGAAAATTAATGTAAATTGTTGACGCAAAATTAAAAAGGATTGAGTTTTCAAATTCTGGAAAACTGCCTTGATTGAACAAATTTATTCCCTATTATCAGAAGAGGATTTGGGTCATTTTGTTCCAAAACATTTAGCAATGTTTAATGAAATTCAATAAAAGCTGATTTGGGCGCAAATCAGCCCTATCTGGAAAGATGTGGTTTTACCCTTGCAGTAAAGGAATATTTCACTATTTATTTAGCTGCATTTGAAACATTCAACTTGTAAAACTGATTTCATATCATAAGAAAGCAGCTAGGAGCTCATGAGACGGTGCAGCAAAGACATTTTGTGGTTTTTAGCCACAAAATATTATGAAAAAAACAATGGTTGTTCAGAATGATTGTTTCAAAGTCATGTTTGAGAAATAAAAACATGCTGAGATTGAAATATGCATTTAATTTCTTAAATGCCTGGTAGTGCTATTTTGCATCATAGCAAAATTTACACTAAGAGTAGGTACAACGTTGGAACTGATCAAAAACTCCAGTGATATTGATCTTTGGATAGATATAAATTCAGAAATATTTTGTCTTAAACTGATGCTTAAAGGTTTTAATCTCATCATTTCAATCTGAAATCTGATCTTCAGCCCTTCAGCTGTGGACAAACTTTCTGATTGGTACTTACGTCTTTGTGGCCACTGCTGGAGGCGTCGTGAAGCGGCGTGTCGTCGTCCAGACCCTGCGTATTCACTTCTGCTCCTGCAGCTATCAGGACCTTCGCCACGTCGTAGTAACCCAGATTACAGGCTTCGTGGAGCGGAGTCCAACCTGGGGGGATCGGGAGGAAACGTCGGACCAATCAGAAGTCACAGCTGCAAATGGTTCTGCAGAAACAGCGCCAGCACCGGGAGGCGTCCTGCCTGCTTTCTCTGAGAGACGCCGCCTCTCGTCATCAGTAATGAAGCTGCTAAAGGATTTTCTACCTGCGAAGTCTTTGACGTTGACGTCGGCTCCCAGGCTGATGAGCTCTTTGACCTGCTTGGCGTCTCCGCGGATCGCCGCCATGTGGAGGGGCGTCTCCCCGCGCTCGTTCCTCTTGTTGACTTTGTCCTTCTGGCGAGACGAGGCGCTGCTGGGGACTTTCTTCTGCACAGGCGTCGTCTGCGAGGGATGGCTGGGCGTCGAGTCTGCACACAGGAAAGAGGTGATCAGGTTTACGCTGATCACTTACAATCTGCCGATTTACATGAAAAAGTGTATGATCGGTGATCGCTGATCACTGTCTCTTGTTGCCGATCACCAAACGATCACATTTATCTCACTTCTCAGCCTGTGTGAGCAGCTGATCTTTTTCCTTCACACTGCGCAAGCGAGCAGCAACAAATCTTGTCACAATCGAGCTACAGAATATCGCAATAAAATTCAAAGTCCTCGTCGCAAACGACTCACAGCTCTGATAGAGTTGATTTGGTGTAAAATGAGACGTTTCTGAGTTAATTTATCACAATGTTTTGGATAATTACTGAAAGACGCAGCAGAAGTTTTAAAATTTATTTTGTTCATGTTAGCAGATCAGATATCTTATTCTGGTTTCTTCTTTTTTTAAACTTTTCTTTTTCTGGTTGAGGCGCTGAATTTCAGATAATTACTCTCTGGTTTTGGACGCTTTGCAGCTGGAAGAAATTGTTTTTTTTGTTCTTTACTTTTGGAAAGTTATGCAAAAAAAGAAAAGAAAAAAAATCTGGTGCATGAGAAGGCAAGGAATGAAGGAAAATAGGGAGGAACAGAAGAAAGAAGCAACAAAAGGAAAGACAGAAAGAAGAAAAAGAACAAAGAAAAAAGTGAAGGAAAGAAGAAAGGAAAGAAAATGAAGGAAAGAAGGAAGGAAGGTAAATCAGTTGCCTGGAAAGGCAGCAAAGGAAGGAAGGAAAGAAAAGGGTAAGGAATGATGGACAATCAGATACTTGGGAAAACGGACTGATAAACATCTGAACGGACGTTTTGATGGATAATCTCTCTAATTGTGAATAAAATCTGGAATCGTTTATTTTCCTGAATATCCTCCAGAAACTCGTCTCAGGAACCGAGTGACTCAGTCTAACCGGATCATCCCGACTCCTTCTGGGAACCAGTAAAGATCCGACGAACAAATGATTCACAGGCGAATGAATCACAGACGTCTGAAGTGAACGGGGGTGAAAGGTCAGAGCCACAGACCTGGACTGTTGGCCGTCATCTGCATGAGGAGAGCCATCTGCTTGCGCTCCGACAGCGGATAGCCGAACAACAGGTTGGAGGACTTGGACCTTCTGCCGCCGGCTTCCTTCTTCACCTTCTTCTTCTCTGGTCCGTCTTTATCTGCAACAGAATCAAACGAACACTTAAAAAACAAAAACAAATCTCCATTGTCACCCCGATCAGTGAGAATGTGAACCGTTTTTCCTCCTCCTCTCTCTTGTATCTGTTGAGTTCGCTGGGAAACAGATGACAAGCATGAGGTTTGGAAAAAACAAGACGGAAAAAATAAAACGGCATTCTCCGAGGTCAGTGAAGCGTCGACGGCGTCCCCCCGCCCGCCCCGTCTCCAATCGGTCGACTGGTGCTAAACACAGACATGCTGAGCTGTAACTGGGGCAGATGCAAGGCGAAAACACACACGTGCATGTGTGTGTGTGTGTGTATGTATCTGTGTGTGTGGGTGTGTGTGGAGCAGCAGCAGCAGATTTTGACTTGAAGAAAAAAAAAGAAAAAAAAAAAGAGTGAAGTTGGATCAATCCCCGACCACAACTTCTTCAGATTTTGTGCTGTAAAAATTCTCATTTGTGCTGCTGTCATTTTAAAGATGTAAATAAATGTTTCCAGAGGTCAAAGGTCACGCAGCCTGTCTGCATTTACAAAATCAAATGAGTTTGTGCAGCGAAAATGTTCCCTTGTGATGTTATACTTAGAAAAATAAAATGAAAAAAGTCCAGATGTCAGAGATGAACCTGCGCATCATTTAAAAAACAAGAATGTTGATATAAATTAATTTAACTTTGTACAACATTTGATTGATTTATAATTTTTTTGTAATACAAAAACATAAAATTTACATAAAAACCTAACCCCCACAATACACCAACATAAAGAATAAAAAACAAACACATGTCACAATAACCAATAAATCAATCGTATGATAAATTAAAACAAGCTCAATAATTTCCATTTACAATATTTATCATTTTTCTTTCTACCATAAAGCTGATGACTAAAGTCTCAACTAGTTCTTTTTCTGAAGGACAATTTACAGAAACGTCATAATTTGTTTATTTAGTTTGGATATTTAAAATTTCTTCCACTTTCAGTGTTAAATGTTTCTTAGAATTTGAAGTTTATTGATCTTTCAGAATATGTTCGTGAATCATTATTTATATTACTGGAAAAGACACAAACACACATCTGCAGTTTTTGTTAAAGTTTCATAAATTTTTTTTAATGAAAGAAACTGATTTGGAAAATATTTTTATTTTAATTTATATAAATTATAATCATTTTGGTCCTTCAAACACCAAAATTGCAATTTAAATATGTATTTTAGTTTACCTGATTATGTAATTTTATAACATTTAGTGATTGATAATTTCAATAGTTACTCAGTACTTGAATAACATTTTTTTAGTAATTTCTTGGATGGCTCCATTTTACTAGAGTAAAAATAAGTTGAAGTAATGTTACTGTTATTTGAGTATAATGTTTGAGTTCTCCACAAAACTCTGTATAACGGGGAAAAAAATAAAACAAAAACTCAGCACTCATTTTCTAAATTTTCCAGTTCAATACATGATGCCTTAGCCAGAGCAAGACGTTCGATTTGGACAGATTTGTACTCGTAAATTTGTGATTTGTACTTGTAATTTTGTAACCGTCAGTGTTTGACGGAAAAGTTCCACATTTTGACGGATTTTAAAATCCCTCGTAAACTTGTGATTTGTTCTTGTGTTGTTGCAGAGTTGCAACTTTGTAACTTGTAAAATTTTATCCTCACAGATAAAATCTCTGATTTCGCATGCGTCTGTGGGAAAACGCAGAACAAATAGAAATGTTAAGTTTATTCACATTTACTGTAGGGATGCAGTTTTCTGACCGATTACCGATCTTTAAAAAGCCTGACCTGCCGATTCCGACTTTAGCAGAAACCTTTTACAGCTTAACTATTTTCTACTGTTAACTGCAAACGAGCAGAAATGACCTGGTGGGCCCATCGGTCAGACAAACCTCTGTAAGTAAAAGAGGACAGTGGCTGATTTTTAGACCTTTGCAGAGGTTGATAAGATTAGCTTCACATGTAATTATTGGCTGGTCACCGAAAATTAAGGAAATTGGTGTCGATAAACAAGTACATTACATTATGCATTTAGACTCCTGCTATGGTGCACCGATTTATTGGTGCACCCACAGTTTGTGCAACGTAATAAGCTAATATCCGTTGTATCTGATGATTTATCGGCTCAGGTGATTTATCGGTGCACCAGTAGTACGAGTCTAAATTCATAAATGTAAGTCAATAAACTAGGGGTGCACCCATTTATCGCCACCTATTTTCTTAATTTTGGTGATCAGCTGATGATTATGTGAAGTCGATCTCATCAACCTCACCAAAGATCTAAAAATCAGCCACTGTCTCTTCTGCTCTACGTGAGAGAAGTCTGACCAGCAGACCGGCCACCACGTCACGTCTGCTCATTTCCACGGCTGCCAGTTCAGAGACTTTCTTGGCAACATTTCAGACAAAAAAACCAGTGTAGGTCAAAATCAGCAACTGGTGCACCTCTAGATTGGTACATTTTTATCGACAGTAATTATACTCCACACTCGTTCACCCACATATGATTTGAAAGTAAATTTGCTTGATTTTGTAAACGTGTTTGACCTCTGAAAACTTTTATTATTATCTGTAAAATGATGGCAGCACAAACCAAAGAGTTTGCTGCACACATTTGAAGAAGGTGGTGGTGAGGTGGCAACTTCTCCAGGTACTCGAAGAGGACAGCAACAGGGAGAGGAGGGGCGGGCTGCAGCAGTTACCTGCGTATATCCTGCAGGGGGGCACTAATCTCTCTCCCCAGGTCTCACTCGACTGGCCTGGGTCTGAGTCATCTACAGTGCAAAGCAGAGAGGGAGGGAGAGAGCAACAGGGTGGGGAGGGGGGTTTGGGACAGCACTGCATTAACGCTCATGCTCTCACACCCTCCTCGTTGCACATGTAGTCAGACACAGACAGGCGCAGCGGCACGCTCCGCGCTGCAGATTATGAGTCATGGCAACACAGGAGGCAGGAGAGGCGATCCAATCGGGCGGCCGTTCGCTTCCTCCCTTCAGCCGCTCCGCTAACCGGCGCCCTGAAAGCCAGTTTACCTTTCAGGCCTCTGCAGCACATAAATCACATCTAAACTGGAGGCTTTCGTTCAGCAGGAGGACCACACAACGCAGCGCTGCGCTCCACAGAGGAGGGCTTCAGGTGCGTGTAAACATGCGCTTTGCTTTGTTGTAACAGCTGAGCTGCACACACCAACTTATTCATCAGGCCCAGGGTGTGTTTACTTTTCCCACAGTGAAATTCAAGCACTTTTCAAGGTTAGGTTTCCAAACTTTTCCAGCACACACACACACACACACACACACGCACACACAAAAACCAATGAACTAAAAAAAAAAAGAAAAAAGAAAAGTTTCAGTTCATCACTGTCAGGGACGGAGAAAGATTTTCTGGGCCCCCTCCTCCTACACCAACACCAGATTCTTCATCATTCCTAGGCTGCTGTCTGTGTTTGGGCTGGACGTTATAATCGGTCAATACTGTTGATTCATTTTTGATTTAAATATCTGGCAGCCAAACTGGCAGTGTGAGCTTTCCTCTTTTCCACAGTTTTCACTCCACAACGTTTGTATTTTTTTAAAGCAGTTATGAGACATGATGGCAAATCTTGAAACTGCTGCTGCGCATGTTACTCAACAGGTTGTTGCTAGGTAACCAAAGAGTGAATGAACCTTGCTGTAGCTAGCCGTGAGAGGTTGAGCTGCTAACATCTTTTCTCTGCCTAATTTCCCAGAATGCTGTGCAGTTCTGACGTTCAGTGAAAATTCTATCAGACGTTTTATCTATTGTACTGATCTCAAGTCTACAGCGAAATATATTCACGATTTATTGTCCAGCCCTGTTATGTGTGAAATACCTGCCATCATTAACATCATTTGTAATTAGCTTACATCATACCAGTGTTGTTATGGCTATTGATTTTAACCTTACAGGAGTAGAAATTATTTAAAAGCAACATAAACTGATAAACACTAAATTTACAGTAAACTAGTTTATTTTCTTGCATTTCCCCAACAGTGGCTTCAACCATCAACAGGAAGAGATTAAACCATTATTTAACTATAAAAACAATATAGTTTGTCCATGTGTAATAATAATCAGTGTGTATTATTCAACATTATTTTAAATAAATATATATTTTATCATGTTAGCTTCGTGCTCTTGGGTTCCCCTGGTGGTGTGGAGGCCCTGAGCAAATGCCTTGGGTTAGCTTTAACTACTTATAATATTAATTTCTTGTGACAGTGTTTTACATTCCACAACAGGGACAAAATACACTGAAATATAACAAAATGTTATGTTTTGAAATGACTCTCTCAATAAAACAATAACAAGAAAAAAGCTTAATACCTGTTTAACGTAAGAAAAAGAAGAAGAAAAAAAACAGTACCACCCTTTACATCAATCACAGATCAATAAGTCACTGAGCTGCCAGGAGTAATAAATATTAATTTAATTAAACCAATCCAAACAAATATTCCTGAGGTAAAAAAAAATGACATAAAAATCTCTAAGATATTTTCACTGTCGGTTTTCTGGCATTTAGAAAATACGAATATTTTTACAACAAGAGACGTTTAATTGATTTAACTTGAGAAATTGAGGGAAAAAAAACATACTTATCTTGTTATTAGGTGTATAAAAATATTAGTTATAAATATTGGTATCAACTCCCATCACAACAGACATCGAGTCTCTAATGTCACTGGAGGAATTTCTTCTTTGCAGAATTGCTCTAATTAATTAAACCACACTAGGAGGATTTCAATCGTGAAAGCTGGTTTAAGTTCCTGCCTAACCATCCCAGTCACATTTAAGTGGAGTTTGACTAGGCCACTCTAAAACCTTCATTCTGTTTTGTTTTTCAACCATCCAACTGTATATCACTGTCCAAAAAATCCAGGTACGTTTGAACTGAAGATCCTGAAGAAGCAAATCAGAACCAAAACATCAACTAACCGTATTCAGAATCTGATTTGGTGTTTTAGTTAGTTTAGTTAGTTAGTTAGTTTAGTTACTGGTTCAAAACAAGTAACTTCTTGCGCCGGCGAGTAAAAATGACTCAAAAATATGGTTAACTACACTTAATTCAGGATTTAGTTAAAAGATTATAATTATTTTTGTTGATATTAATGAGATATGGAAGTTTTTTAATCTTACTAAAGTAGGTCATGATTTAAAAAGCCTTTTTGTGTTCAGTGTGATTATTTTAGTTTGGTATTTTACATTTACAGGTATAATGTAAAGCACTTTGAACTGCTTTGTTGCTAAAATGTTCTATTCAAATCAATTTGATTGGTTAAAGTGAGAAAAAGAACAACATCCATAAAGCTGCAAATACTTTGAGAATATTTTTGCTATCAAATCAAATCATTACATCAAGATTTTAATTTAATTCACCAAACATCACTTCTTTGGCATCTTTGATTTTAACACAAAATATATAATTGTGTAACATAATTTCAGATTATAGCTGCACATATAATCTGTGCAGCTCTTTCCAACTACACAATCAGAACAACCTCTGGAATCCACCAGCAGAGATTTTAAACTCGTTTGGATGTTTAAAACCCACCAGATCCACCAGGTGGCAGCGTGGGGACATGGCAGCAAGCCAGCTGAAAGGCAGTGTGAGGCAGCGACTGGGCTTACCGGATTCCGAGTCCCGCTCCTCCGTCCGGGGCGGACTTGTAGTGAAGGAGAGCTTGCGCTTCATGGAAGACTTGGCTTTCCCTTCCTTTCCCAGCAGTTCACTCCGGTCCAACTTCGGAGTCTTGGTGAAAGGCGACAGCTTGTCTTTGCTCTGCCGGAACGGAGAGCATCGTTAGAGAACTTCAAGGATCGGAAAGTCGGAATATCAAACAATTATTTGGTAAAATAAACAAACTGCTTGCAGCTTCGGGAGCAAACAAAACAAGCAGGAAAATGAAATGAATCCAACAGGAGGGATGAGAATATTAACCCAACAACACAGATATTCAGGGATATACAAATCCTCACTCAGGTGACAAATCAATCAGTTTCTGAATGGGAACTAATCAATTAGAAATCAGGTCTGGTTGCACTGGTGCAAATTTTTCACACCAATAATAATGTATTGTGTGTTAAAGTTAATTATTTCAGGCTTTTTCATCAATATTCTGGTTCATATAGATACATAAATAAAAACTGTTTTATTTAGTCGAGCAAAACTGCAGAAAATATCCAAAACATTTATATATATATTATTTCCTAAGTGTGGATGGACTAATGTACTATAAATATCTTTATTGTGCATTTTATTTTGAACTTCTAGTTTTTATATATGTGAATTCATTTTTATTATTATACTTTCTAATTTTTACATATTTTATTTTTATTATTTTTAATATTTGGTCATTTTTTTAATGTTTATTTTTAATTTATTTTGTCACCTTTTATGTTTTATAATAATATAAACAAATAAATAATAATAATAAAAGTTATTTAGGATTCTACAAATCAATAATCAAATTTCCTGAGTTCTCAGTTTTCTTCTGTTTTGAAACCAAGACTTTAAAAACACTTTTTCAAAAAGACATCAGTAATGAAGGACAGAAACAAACTGATGGATGGATGAACATCTGAATGTTCATCCATCCATCTGTTCATTCATCCATCTAGTCTAGAAATAAATATTTTTCAACAGTGTAGTTATCAGACCATTTGTTTAATTTTGAATTGAATTTTATGCTTCCCCAGACTTTTAAGGGTTGTGCTTTAAAAGAAATGAGAGATAAATAATCAATTTAACTCATAAAGCGGCTTTTTAAATAGTTGTGTTTGATACAAAATTGAGTTAAATCTCCTGCTAAGTGGCTAATGAGTTTATTTCAAAAGCAAAAACCTAAAACACTGTGGTTATTTATATTTCTTTCTTATCAGAATATTTAGATTAATTCATCCTGCCCGCTACATCTGATTGGTTTAATTTAGGGCTGAACCGATTCCGGTTTTCTGGTCGATGCCTTTTTTATTTTATTTATTTTTAATCTGAAAAACCGCTACATATAGCGACAAAGTTGTGACCGAGCAAAAGAGGAGTGGCTGATTTTCAGACCTCTGCAGAGGCAGATAAGATCGGTTTCACATGCAAGTATTGGTCGATCGATTTATCGTTGATCCTCCAGTTCAACAGATAAATAGTTCCACCAATCATCCATTAACGCAACATCTGCATAAAATATATAAAGTTAGCATAGTTGGGAGCAAACATGCATGTAAAACCTGCAGCATTAGTTACTTATCAGCCCTCCGATCTGAATGTAAAGCCCTTTCAGCTCCATTACTTTTATGGAAGCACTTTGGTGCAGTAAAATACATTTCTGGCAGTAAGAAAATGTCTGCAGTGTGGCGCGTCTTTGATCTCGGAGATGAAATGTGCCAGCTGTGCAAAGCTGGAGCGTCTGGCGATGTTGAGAGCAGAAGAGAGCTAACATGTGAAGGACTTTTGCTTTAAAAATAAGGGCAGAAACAATCTCTCCTTTATCTAGGAGAATAACTAAAAAGTGTGTTGGATAGGAAGACGGAGAACAGCTTGCAGATGTGCCGCTCTAAACAGGGAAGCATGTCAGAGAATTACTTGTTTTAGTAGAAACTGTCCAAGCAAAACATCAAAACAAGCAGTTTCATTAACGAAGCTTAACCAAGAACCAACCAGCTATTTTTAGTCATGGTGTTGGTCTGAGTCTCAGATTTTCAAACACAAAGGTCGTGTGGAGCAGAGTGAGAACACTGGAACTAGGATGTGTTCCCTGTTTGGCAGCCAGATGTTATTTTTTATGGGATGTTTGTTCACAAAATGTGGTTTCAAATTAGAGAAACGTTCATGGAGATGTTTAGCATGTTGTCACATCACAACAGCAAACTTCCATGCATTACACTTGGATTTGGAAACAGCAGACAATACAGTGAATTTTAATTAGAAACGATTAATTGTGATCAATAGGATTAATCTGCAATTAATAATCGTTAACTGGAGTACAAAGACTCTAAGAAAGAACACCAAACTCAGCAGAAATAAAGCCATAATTGTACCAAAGAACATATAAATGTGGCATTTAAGATAAAAAAAAACCTTTGATTGTAATTATTTTCAACCAAAACCTTCTTAAGTGGTATAGTTTTGTCTTCACCTGGTTCAGATTTTGCTAGAAAATCTCCCATTACTTACTTTTTTCTAAAAAAAAGGAATTAAATAATTTTAACTCAAAAAGAAAGTTGCTTTATTTTCATTTTTAACATTTTAGTTTGTCATTTTTAATATTTTATATCACTTAGCTACAGAGGCATATTGTAATGTATTAAAATTTTCTTTTTAATAAAGGAATTGTATTATTTGTATATTTTAATGTATTCCTAATATTGTATAAAAAGACTTGGATTTTTTAAATTTGATTAATCGTTAAAATAATCAATAACTAAAGTCATTGTTAGCTGCAGCTAAGCCCATCACAGTAAGCTATTAATTAATCACATAGTAAATTAAATTGGCTCAATAATTTCCATTCTGATTATTAATATTCGTATTTACTGAGACTGTAGTTTATTTTTATTTATAGTTTCAGTTGTTTGTGGTTTTTATTTTCTTTCTGCGTGTCGTTTTTGGTCGTTTTGTTTTTATTTTGGATATTTAAAACATCTTCCAGTTCCAGAGTGTTCTGTACAAAATTAGAGTTATTATACCATCATCATTATATCGGTTGAAAATTGTATCAAAACAATATTATTGTTTATCGCAATAATTTGAAAGGAGAATTTATTGTCTAGAAAAATGTGTTATTGTGACACATCTGTACTTTATACACCAATCTGTTTGGGTCTATTAGAAGCCGACTAAAATTAAGTCAGTTTAATTATACTTTAGTGAAACTAAAGTAGCTAAGAGTAAACTTTAGTGGTTGTGTTTACATACCTTCTTCCCCGCCTGCTTATCCACCATGGCTCCATCTCGGTCGCCCCCAGGTTTGGCCATGGTGCGGCTCCTGACTAGCTTAGACGCCTACAGCACAGCCGGCTCATCATGCACCTGTGGAGCAAAGGCACAACACCAATGAGAGGGGCTTCAACCCACTACCACTTCCTGCAAAAAACAACTCTCGATATTGCATCAGACACAAGGAAGAGATCCAACAATCGCACAGAAATCTACAATCAAACGTTGTCTTCCTTGCGTGGTTCACAAGGTTCACTTTCAGTGACGGTCTGCTGCCGACTGAAAGAGGGAGGAGAGAAATGATACTTTCACACGTTGCTCTGTTTCTTTTCTTCAAAGCAGATCAGAAGTCAGGGATTTTTATTGAACTTTCCATTGTATCAGAAGAGACTGCATGAATCACAGCTTTAGGGACTCTTCAGCCTCTGAGAGGAAAACGTCCCACACACACACACACACACACACACACACAGGTTATCACTACTTGTGCTGGTCGATGTGACCAAGCTTCTCTCTGGTGTGGTTGATGACAACAACAGAAGAGTAACCGAGTCGTCACAGTGCTGCGTGGGCTAACTCCAGCTGAACCTGAGCTAACACAGCTAGCAGGACAGCTGAGCTAGCTCGTCACATGAGGATTGCCCTCCTCAGTCATAAGACCCTGAATGAACTTTCCCTTCTTCCTTTTTTACACTCGGTTTCATTAAGCAGAAGTAGTCGCCCGCTCTGCACATTGGAACGTCCCACAACGAGCTTATTCTAAGTTAGGAAACTGACTTAGAATGATAAGCTGCTACCAAAAGGACTGGGAGAGCCCCATTACTCAATATGGGCGCAAATTACTTTTTACAGCATTTTACGGCTGACACTTTCTTTTTTGAAAAAGTACGATGGTGTGCTTTTTTTTTTTTTTTATCTAGTAGTAACAACAAAACATAAAAAGGACATAAACCTCTTCATTAAATACCACAGAACAAATCATCTAGAAAATAAATTTTTATTTGACTGAAATTATGAATATTTGAAACGGCATCATCTACAATGCAAAATACCACATTTTATTTTTAACTGGTAGCAAAAACCGTCGTCCAAAAACCAAAGGAAAAATATTTATGTCTTGGTGAAATTTAAAGGCAACATGAACTGAATCAGGTTAAGAACATTTTCTTCTTCTGGCTAACAGCTGAAAGAAAAAGCATTTCTGATGATGTTAATTAGGTAAAATTTTCATGTTAATGTCGAGCTGCATCTCCTCCTGGATGAACATAAAAGCTTGTACATCTTCTGGATTTTTTTTTTCCTATAACTCAAGGTAAAAGAACATGCTGACTGTTCTAACAAGGACATTTCATACTTCATAATAGATTAAGTACAGAATTGCTGGGAAGCCCCACAGATGCATTTGTTGCAGCAAAAACAAAAACCATCTGTAAATCTTGATTGGAGGGATTTTCGGGTAAAATCTGGTGACAATCAGCACGAGATTTGGACCAATAGGAGAAGAAGAGTGACGAAAAACATTTTTTTGTTGCGAGTAAAAATGTTTTTCCTCCTGTGACCTTTATTTTATTAGGTAAAAGTTATTTGTGGATATCTACGGTCTGCTATGCTGCTGCTCCAACCAAAGCTATACTCTCTCACGATTAATAAATGAACTGTTGTGATACGTTTGCTGAGTTTCTGGCAGGAATGTGATGCCATAAAAGACAACCTTTAATTTCAAAGTCTTCCTGCTCAACACCAGTGGCAGATCTCACATGAACAATAACATGCCTTCGCTTAATTTTATGTTTTCAAGCAGCTCCAACAGTAAAATCTCTATCAACGCGTTTCACTTTTTATTAAATTATAACCACTAACTAATCTATTTGTCTTTACTCCGACGCCCCTAAACAAAATTAAATAGAGCTGTTCTCCAACAAACCTGGAGGGCCAGTCCTGAAACTGGACATTTTATAGCTTCAGAAAATTATAATACTTGACAATGGAGAACAATCCCAAAACAGAGAAACAATCCAATGTAATGGTTTAGATCTGAGCATATTTATGTGGATAAATGGCTCAGTCAAAGTTCCGATCTAAATCCAACTGAGAATCCTTCATGTTTACACAGACGTTCTGTATTCAATCTGACTGAATTTGAGCTATTTTGTAAAAATAAATAAGTAAAATACAAGTTGATTCATAAATAGTCCCAAAATACTTGCAGTTCTGACCTGAACATTCAGAGACACATAAAGATAATTACAAATACAGCCTTTTATTAAAACACAAAGAATAGTCCTAGGATTAAAGGACTAATCTCCAAGGGAAATATTGAGCTAATAATCCATGGATTTATCTGTAGTCGCATTGATTACTGCAACAGTATCTTTACAGGTCTGCCAAAACGCTGCTGCTGGTGTTCTGACTAAAACCAGGAAGATGGAGCACAGCCCTGCTTAAAGAACCTACACTGCCTCTCTGTAGCTCAGAAAACATGATTTAAAAATAATTTTAATAGTTTATAAATATATTGATTGGCTTAGCACAGTTTCCCCCAGAGAACTTGCTAAGCCCGGTAGTTGGGCGCTAGAGCAATCATTTATCCAGCGGCCCGTCATGTTTTTGAGATGAATAATACCTGGACCCCAAAGTCTTAAAAAATGCAAACGTTTTAAAAAGACAAATAAATAAGCAATACTATGCCTGGTGGCCCACCAGAACCAGAACCTGGTGGCCCACCAGGCTTATAATACACTGGGGAAAACCCTGCTTAGAATCAAATTACATTAAACATCTACTGTTGTTGTATCAGCCTTCCAGACCTCTCTGGTCTTCTGGTTCTGCTCTGCATCCCCAGAACCAGAACCATACATGGAGAAGCAGCAGCGTTCAGTTTTATGCACCACAAATCTGGAGTAAACTTCCTGAAAACTGCTGAAACAGTGAGTTCCTTTAAATCAAAGCTAAACCCACCTACTTGGTGTCATGAAGTGTTGCTGTGTTTTGCAGCCCGTCATCGTTTTTCTTAATTTGGCGCTGAAATGTAATGCTTTTTCTTGCTTGTTGTTTTATATTCTTTCTAATCATGTAAAGTACTATGAATTGCCCTGTTGCTGAGAATGTAGCATACAAATCAAACTGAATTAGGCTGGTTCTGCAAAGCACTGAGCTGAATGCAAAATGCATTCAACAGTGGTTATATTTTTATTTGTAAACCTGAAAGACACCAAGAGATGGACTCGATACTAATACAAATTTGAATAATCACTTTTATCCGTCACAGAAAGCTTAAAATCATTTCAAAACTCTTAAAACTAAACTCTACATATACAACAGAACGATCTTAATGCAAATAAAAAATAAAATCATACCAGCATGGCAAACAAAAGCTTAAATAGAAAATACACCAGCATGAACATCACAGTCATATTGGACTGTGGAGTGGGAATAAAAGCAAAAACATTGCAGGTTTAGTCTGCCAAGGCTTTTATAGCAGAACTGTGAACAAACAGCCACACTGTGGCACATAAAACGGAGGAGAAAAGGCTGCCGACGCTGTAAGTGTATTTTACGGTGAAGTCTGGGTTCATCCTGATTTTTCTGGATATTAAAAACATATTTCGTCTTTGTAGTGCAAAATTACTGGATGGACGGACAAAACACCACCAGTTGGAAAAGTTTTCTTCCCAGGCAGAAAAACACTATAGATTTAATTTCCTTTCAATGATTTCAGAATTTTTTTCCACTTGCTGTTTCTGATTAATGACAAAACAAAAGCATAGCAAACATTAAATTAATAGAAATATGTCAGATGTACTTACTCAGAGCATGTATTCAGCTATACAAATGGGGCTGTACAGGATATTTGAAACATTACGAGTTTCAACACACTGCTAAAAAATAATATTATAATCATATATTATCTAAAAGGCTGTGAGAAGAGCTTGACATGCAGTTTGAGTTCATTTTATGTGCATAAACTGAGGCTGAAACGATTAATCGTGTGAATCACGACTTAATCAGTTGTTGAAATAATCGTTACCTATTTTAGTAATTGATTAATCGTTAACTGAAATGTACAGACTCAAAGAAAGGTCATTTGCTGCAAGAACAACACACTCAAAGCAGTAATTAAGTCAAAACTATATAAGAAAATATAAACATTTTGAATTTAAGATTCCATCCATCCATCCATTTTCTGTACACCCTTCGTCCCTAATGGGGTCGGGAGGGTTGCTGGTTCCTCCCCAGCTGTGTTCCGGGCGAGAGGCGGGTTCACCCTGGACAGGTCGCCAGTCTGTCGCAGGACAACACAGAGACAGACAGGACACACAACCATTCACACACACTCACACCTAGGGAGAATTTAGAGAAACCAATTAACCTGACAGTCATGTTTTTGGACTGTGGGAGGAAGCCGGAGAACCCGGAGAGAACCCACTCATGCACAGGGAGAACATGCAAACTCCATGCAGAAAGACCCCGGGCCGGGAATCGAACCCAGGACCTTCTTGCTGCAAGGCAACAGCTGTACCAACTGCGCCACTGTGCAGCCCAGAATTTAAGATTAAAAACTGTAAATATGTTCTACCCAGAACTCCTCAAGTGGAATAGCTTTAAGTTGACCTGGGTCAAATTCTGTAAAAATAATCTCTAACCCTAACCACATTTTGCTATTAAATTATTAATCATTTAATCCCAGAAATAATCTACAGATTGCGCCATCAGTGTAAAAATACTAAGTCAAGAAGAAACATGTCAATGTTAAAAGCTTCGATTGCTACAAATGATCAAACATACGCCAGAGGAATGCTATAAAATGTTTATTTTCTTATTTAAAAAAGAAACTGAATTGTTTATTTGCACATAATAATGTATTCTAATATTGACTGGAAAAAAAGCTTAAGTTGTTAACTGAAAAGAAGAAGGTACCATTTTTTTTTTACCAGATTAATTGTCAGAATAATCGATTGCTACAATAACTGTTAGTTTCTGCCATGGATACAGCATGGCTGCATGTTGCCAGGTAAAATCTTTAGCACAAGCCGGCTCTGCTGAGGCCAGTCACTCATTAGTCAGCAGATAGCCAGTATGCAGCATCATTGTTATTCAGGCAGCTGAAAGCCAGAACCGAGCCGCTCAGAGTGGGTGTGTAGGTAGAAAGCGCTGCTATCGGGGGTAATAAGGCAGAACAGAGAGGCCAGAACAAGACCGAAAAACACAACACACAAACACGACTCCAATCTGGCCCAGAAAACGAAAAGTAGGAGGAGGGTGTGGCTATAATTACAGACGTATTTGGGAACTCGCCAGTTTCGCTGCGTTTCACGAGCAGCTCGGGGCTGCGTAAGCCCCTGCAGGCCCTGCCATTAACCTCGGCCCATTTCAAGTCCAGATCAAACCCGTCCTTGATGACTGTTTAGGTTCGCAGAAGCTCCAGCTATGATTACCCGAGGATTGGATTGAGCACAGCGAGAGCAACAATTACCTACTCCAACCGATGGTAGTAGAGAAGACGGACATCAAATGCAGGGTGACGTACTGCAGATGAAGCAACGTTCAAGACGCTCGGGAATCCTCGCTTCCTCTGCAATACGATAAATAATCAAGGAGGAAGGAAGAAAACACTGAAGAGACATACAATGTGAATTAGGCTGAAACGATTAATCGGATTAATCAACTATTGAAATAATTTAGTAATTGATTAATTGACAACTGGTGTATATAGACTCAAAAAATGTCCATTTGCTACCAGAAAAACATATTCAGAGCAGTGATTAAGCAAAAACTGCATAAAACATACAGTTCTGTAAAAATGAGGAGCCACTGCACTGAACCCCATTGAGAACCTCCTGGTTATTCCAATAAATATTGATTTCTGAACTTAAACCATTAGTATTGTTGTTTCTAAATGAATATTAATTTGTTTTCTTTGCCTTATCTGAGGTCTGAAAGCACTGCATTTTATGTTACTTTCACCATTTCTCATTTTTCAAATAAATACTACATTTTTGCTTGAAATTTCTGAGACATGTTCTCAGTAGCTCATAGAATAAAAGAACAATGTTCATTTTACTCAAACATATACCTATAAAGAATCATTTTAAGAGGTCTCTAAATTTTTCTGATTTTTTGTTTGAAAAGAATTAGAATTTATTGAGGAAACCATAAATCAAAATCTTATGTTTGTCACAATAAATAATACGATAATTGCCCATCCCTACTGCGACCCAGGCTTTTCTTTTTTATATTGCAAACTTCCAACGGTAGCAGCTGTGTTTCTATTAACCATAAAACTGTTATAGGAAAATAAATTTGCTTAATGGAAACGCTAATTTCTTAGAAGCTTTTTAGATAAGACATTTTTTAAGCTAGGATGAGGTAGATTTTCCACTTGTATCAAATGTATTAGCATAATAAGATAGAGATTTGATCACATTTCTAGGCCTCTTGCAATTAGAAATAAATCAATTAATGACATGACAAATTTAAATAAGTTTACTTTATTTGAATAATTTATTATTTTTTTCTTTTTGTTCTATTTCTACCAAAACATGGAAGACAAAAGTCTTCAGTCTGGTGAATAGGTCTCACCTTGTCCTTTTTAGAAGCACAAGTTGTTTACAGATACTTCATGATTGATTGTATTTGTTGTTTTCAGCGCTTTGTAAGCCTGACGGGCCTCCAGGCTTTGTTTGCTCCCCCACCAGGCTGAACATCCTTTGTTTACATAACAGTTTTTTTTTTTAAATACACAGTGAAAGCAGAGACGGATTTAATAGTCTTTTCGATGAAACAGGTGGAAGCACAATGCCAAGGTCTGGTCAGAATGTGAACACAGGAGACTGAGGTCAGGAGTTTTTTTAAGCAACTGGAACTCCGAGACCACTTCCTGTCTTTAGCGGTGAACATGCTAACAATTTAAGCAAATAAAGTGACAAGTCTTGAATAAAGGAACGGAAAATTAAATACACTTTAAGTAGGATGAAACAACCACCATATACAGTTGGTGTTTAGGTCTTGTTAATGACGTTTACCATAAACCAGAGATGCACCAAGGTATCGGCTAGCTGATTTATCGGCCAATTGATTTCCTTCATTTTGGGAGATTGGTGATTGGCTGATTTTTACACGGGAAGCCGATCTTATCCACCACAACAAAGGTCTCAAAGTCAGCCACTGTCCCTTTCTGCTCTCCGGTGAGAGGTTTGACTGATTGACCGGCACACCAGGTCATGTCTGCACGTTTACAGTTGACAATTCAGCAACTTCCATCCATCCATCCATTTTCTTACACCCTTCTTCCCTAATGGGGTCGGGAGGGTTGCTGGCGCCTATCTCCAGCTGCGTTCCGGGCGAGAGGCGGGGTTCACCCTGGACAGGTCGCCAGTCTGTCGCAGGGCAACACAAAGACATACAAGACAAACAACCATGCACACACACTCTCACACCTAGGGAGAATTTAGAGAAACCAATTAACCTGACAGTCATGTTTTTGGACTGTGGGAGGAAGCCGGAGAACCCGGAGAGAACCCACGCATGCACAGGGAGAACATGCAAACTCCATGCAGAAAGACCGCGGGCCGGGAATCGAACCCAGGACCTTCTTGCTGCAAGGCAACAGCTCTACCAACTGCGCCACTGTGCAGCCCCTCATTTCAGCAACTTTCTTAATATATTGAGCAACATTTCAGACAAAAAAAATAAAATTGGCATCGGCTAAAATCAGAATCAGGAGTTTAGGCTATTTTAAAAATCGGTAATTGGCCAGAAAACTGCAATCGGTGCACTCCTGTCAAAAATACAATGACCTTGTCATATTTTCAAATTTCCTGTCAACTTTAAACATTTCTTAACTCAAAAACACAGTGGGCTGCTGGACGACTGCCATAGTGATCCTACCAACGGGCCTAGCAAGTTTTATTTATTTTGGATATTTAAAATGTCTTCCAGTTCCAGTGGTGTTAAACCTTCATTAGAATTTAAAATGTATTGATCTCTGAGAATGTGTTCTTGTATTATTATGCCATTACTATTATATTACTCAAAGATGATCTCAAAACAGCGATATTATCGTTTATCCCAATAACTTCTGGGACAATTTATCGCCCAGCAAATTGTTATTGTGATAGGTCTAATACACATTTGTAATGGAAACGCAGCTGCTGACCGCAGTAAGTCAGTCTCTCTGAGTCTGGACGCACTGAAAACATGATGTTCTTACGATCGCGACTAACAACAACAACAGCCATTTCCCTGTGGAGCGGTAGCATGTTAGCCTGACTGTACACTCAGAGTCAGAGCACGCACGTCTTTGCAGGAGTGGAGCGGTTTTGGGGAGTTGGTGGGGATGCTGGTGTGTGCTGAAAGGAGGTGAGGGGGGTGTCACGTTTTTAACTGGGATAGATGGAGAGCGCATGAACATTACGGTAACCTGATCCAGGGACTGCAGGATGGGGCAGGGAGGGAAGAGGGCTAAGAATAGCACCAAGGCTGACACACGGCTCGCAGAGTACGTCGCCCCCAGCAGCAGCAGCAGTAGCAGAAACGTTACTCCACTACATCTTCCAGAGCACCGCCTGCTGCGCGCTCTCACACGCCATGTGGAAAATACATGTGATACCCCCCCCACCCAACCCAACCCAGTCTTCCATGTGGCTGCACTTAAAACCAGCTGCAAAAGCATAATTACTTTAAAAACAATCATAAATGGGCTACAAGTTAAAATGTTGTGCAAAAGAGGAAAAAGAAAAAAAAACACAAACATGGCATTTATAGGGTCAGGCTTCACATCAGACGGCAGGAAAGTCTGCTGAAGGAGACTTGCTGCAACGATAAACAGCCAGTCACGTGGTGGTGGTCCTTCTGCTACCAGGCTAAATGATGGGGGAGGTCTCACTCAGCTGCACACACACTCCCAGCCTTCGTCTCACTCCTCCTCCTCCTCCTCCCCCTTCTCCTCCTCCTCCTCCCCTGACTGCGTAATGAGAAGGAGGACAAAGCCAGACGCAAAGGCACGATTATGGAGACTGAGGGAGAGAGGGGAAACAATACCCAGCAGGAACCTGGAGCTTTTAAAAATAATTCAAATTAATGTCTTGGATTGGGGGTTTTTATGTATAATTATACAACAGAACAATAATAAAATCTGTTTAAGATTTTATCATGCTTAACGAACATAATGTGGAAGGTAATTTTATGGTTTGCCCTGCACACATATGCAAGCCATAAAAGCAGCGACTGAACATGCAGCGCTCCAGAGAAATGAGAATGAGCCCACACAAAACTGAGATTAATAATCACTGACTAATCCTGAAAAATGCTTAGATTAGTTGATTAATAAAACAATTATTAGTCACAGCCATGAATTCAAGTGATTACAACCTTGATCCAGTTCTGGAAACTAGCAGTTTTTGTCTTAAAGTGTGAGATTTTTAAATGAAATCTGTTTTTATTCTCTCCCGAATCCTTTTTTTTTTTTTTTTAACCTTTCTGCATTTTTCCATCTTAGTCATATTTAATAACCCAAAAATCCTGTTAATGTACCATCAATGACTAAACAGGTCCATATTGATGATTATAACAAGATTAGGGCTGCAACTTGACTATTTTGGAATTGATTAATCGATTATTATGACAATTAATTAGATTTAATTTTTTTAAATGAGCACACTCTGCATATCTTTCATTTATCCAACCTTAAACCAGTCTTTTATACAATATTCGAAATATGCTAGAAGATGCAAATAAATAATTAAATTCCAAATAAACATTTTATTGCCTACAACATTCCTTTTGTAAATCTGTACCAGATGAAACTAAATCTATGCCACCCGAAGGTTTTGGCTAAAGCATATTTCCAGACAAAGGTATAAACATTTTCCAAACATGTTGAATGGAAAATATTTATATTTGTTGTAGTTTTGGCTCAATTATCGCTCTGAATGTTTTTTATCAACTGGTCTGTATGCGAGTCTTTGTACATCAGTTAGCGATTAATCAATTACTAACTTGGTTAACAACTCAGTAATCGATTAATCACGATTAATCATTTCAGCCATGGTTTATTTTGAGGAGACATCCATGATAATGGGATGTAAATCAAATTGTTTTTTGTTTTTATGGAAACGATGTTGGAAAATAGCCCACGGGAACAAAAACAGAAGAACATTTGCTTTCAATTTAGACGCCTCTACACAAGGTATTTAAAAGCATTTTGCCGTCATTTCTATAAAAACATCTTGAGCAACAGAATCTCGTGTTTTTCCACAAAATCCAACACCAAAAATGTCTCAGAAGGACACCAGCAAACAGTAAAACCTTGTGCACACTTCCAAAAAGATCAGGACCCAATTGTTTTTATTTCTTCAATCTGTCCCAGAAATCTGTAATAAAGTACATGACTGTCAGAGTTTTGGTGGTGTGCTGACAAAACTCACAGAAAACTTGATACGACTCATGAAAGCTGCTCAACCTCATACTAAGCTTTGACTTTTTCCCCTTTGGAGAATGTTGGTGTTTTCGTGAATCAGTGAATTACACAAGATTCTGCATTTAGTTGTGCATTTCCATGGAAATTATATGGCTTTATAGGATTTTTTCACAAGATTCATAAGATAGAAGTGTTGTTTAGGTGAAAGGAGGCAGAAGCAGCTGCATTTATGCTCTAAACGTAAACCAGTTCAGCTCTAAATTACACAAATATCAAGCACTTTATGGAAATGGCCAAAACCAGTTTACTGTAGTTTGACCAACTTTAACACCTGGACAGGCTCCTGTACGTTCATTTTTAATTTTTTTCTTCCTTAACTTTATAGCGTGACAGTTAAAGTGTACCTTGTCATTTTCTTTAGAGGTTGAGTTTAATCAACTCAAAAAAGGTCATGTTAAATAAATAAATGTTTATTTGGTTACTTGTGATCTTTGTTTATTTCCAACTATTTTTCATTATTAAATATAGGTGCTCTTTAATTTTTCCAATATAAATTTACATAAATACTACAATATTTCTTAAAATATTGCAGTATAAATCAGACACACCCCATATAAAACAGAGAACCTGACAGGAAGTACTCTAACTGTTCTCTTTGTACAAGTTTCACACAGGAAGATAATTAACGTTGCACCACTTCCATCCTCCATTTCCTGTCTAAATAAGCACAAATTTGGTTTAAATTGTTTAAAGCGTCATATGAAGAGCAAAGGAAGAGTCTATAAAAGGATTGAGCAAACTTTACAACCCTGAGAGATATCGTAATAAAAATAAAAAGCTCTTTAGAGCCACAAAAATAACACAACTCAAAATAAAATAGCTTGTTTTCATAAGGCCTGCTGTAGGACATTTGTACAGATTTTTAACAATTTCCTTTTTTAGGTTTAAAACATTTTCTTTAATGTTAGATACATTTTTTTTTAAAAGTCAGAAATCTGCAAACTATTGGGAAAAAAACATGACTTCATATAAAAGGATACTTTTTATGGTGCTTGTATCACTCCTTTGGAAAATGTTGTGCATGCATCTTGGAAAAAATGGCTAGGAAAAAAATGCTAACACTGTCATTTTTAGCGTAACTGGTTTTTAGTTTAAAAATGTTCAGTTCTTTGGCATTTCTGGCCAAAGTTATCAAAACCGTCTGTAAGGTTTTTGAGATTGGAGTGGATTTAATCGTATCGTTTATCATTTATCATTTATCATACATGTCTTGCGATAAGAATTTTGATTTATCGTTGTCACAACAGATTCCGTAAAATCTTACAATTTTTTCCACCATTTGTCAAATTAGTAAATACATTTTAAAATATGATTGAATGTAGTTATTGTGTGTAAGTTGGTGATAAAAATTGCTACTTTTTATGACCACTGCCCTAAAGTAGAGCATTACTAATGTGCATGTTTTCAACACATTTCAGCAACAAAGCAGTTCAAAGTGCTTCACAGCATAGAACCAAAAACACAAAAAGTCATAAAATACACATTACTGTCAACAACTGAGAAAACCAGAAGTTCAGGTTCAGATTACACTGGTCAACGGCCAAATAATTGTCGGTGGTTTTTCAACTGTTTTAGGGTAATTTTGATGTGCTGAATAAAAAAATAAAAAATAAAAAAAAAATCACATTAGTTTTGCTCAATCAGGTCAACTTTCTGAACTATGGATGCAACATGATGAGCATCAAAAAGCATTACTTATTCTCACATATGGATCGGTTTCCTGATAATCTGGGATCAATGAGTGATGAGCAGGAGGAGAAACTCCGTCAGGACAGAAAAGAGATGGAGAATTTTGTACAATGAAAACATAATGGTCAATTTACATACTTCCCCTTATCAGTGTTTATTATTCAGTTTACAGAAATCCAAGTGTGTAACATTTAATTAATACACTGTTTTTTCTCCAAAACCTTGTGGATGAGAAAGAGAAAAAAAAATGATAATGTCATTGATTTAGTCAACAGATTGAATTTCTCTAAATCAAATTAGCATAAAAACTTGACCTGGTTGAGAAAAATGGATGGATGCAATCAATGCATCAACACCAAGTTCCTTAATTGTGGGAGATCGGTGATCAGCCGATATTTGCATGTAAAGCCGAGCTTATCGACCTCAGGAACGGTCTAGAAATCAACCACTGTCCTCTTCTGCTCTCCCATCAGAGAGGTTTGATTGACGCATCCGAACAATAGTCATTACCAATAGACTTTCTTGTTATACTTTGCAACATTTCAGGCAAAAAAAGAAAACTGCAATCGGTGCATCCCTACTTACAACAGAACCTCAAACTACCCCTGCAACTGAAGAGAGCCAGAAGCCATTTATTTGAAAAGTCACATGGAAATAATGATGCTCAGATTTTACATTTACAAAAAACGAAGTAACAAAACCTCAGCTTTCACCATCTATGTGGCTCCTCAGATCCTCCTGCAACAAGTTCAAGGGCCCAACATTTAAAGGAGGGCGGTAAGTGCTGCTCTTCCCCTCCTGTTGTCTGAACTTAGTGCATATTTTGACATGGGCAAGCAAACAGAGAAAGACAGCGGATGCCTGCAGGCGTCCGTTCACCTCTCGCTACCCTAACCCCACACAGACAAAACACGGCCCAGCCAACCAGGGCATCTGGCTTTCGCTCGGTTTGCTTTTGTTGTTGTTGTTGTTTTTGTTCTTTTTTGGTCGGCCATATTGCAGAAGGTTCTGCTTTTAGATATGTGAAAAGCCTAATAATTCACTGTACCCAGTAACCTTCAGCTGCTGGTTACTGGGTTACTAACTGACTTGGAAGGAATAAAACTTACCACTTTGCTGCCTTAATGCTCTTAAAACCAAAATAATTCAACGAGTGCAACAGTTTTTATCATTTTTCACAAATACCATCTTGGCTACATTTTTTTTTTGTACAAACGCTTTGAGCAAAAACTCAAAGTCTTACCAAGTAAGCAGCTCTGAAAAAACTAAGAAACCATTTAAGATGATCACTTTCTCTGAATTCATTTTTATAAGTATATGTTTGAGTAAAATGAACATTGTTCTTTCATCATATGAAATTCTGCTGAAATTCTTCTTCTCCTCCGAAGCCAAATTTGAGTATTTATTTGCAGAAAATGAGAAAAACGATGCAGTGCTGCCAAACCTCAAATAATGCAAAGAAAACAAGTTAATATTCATTTGGAAACAACAATACTAATGTTTTAACTCAGGAAGAGTTCAGGAATCAATATTTGGTGGAATAACCTGGAGGCTTTCAATGGGGTTGAGTGCAGTGGGCTCTTCATTGTTTGTACAGCTGTATCTAGTTTCCAGAGCAAATATATTAGTACACTTGAATTAAAACAAAAACAACTGAAGTAAATATTCAGCAGGATATATAAACTTGGTTTGAGTCAATTCATAAACACACAGACACAAACTTCAATCGGGAAAAATATTAAGTTAGAAGCATAAAAAGTTGGTGTGAGTAGTACTTTTTAAAAATCTATCTTGAAGAATTACTGACTTAAACAAGCTCATACGTCTTGCTATAAGCTTGTTAATTTAGAGTTAGCTTTGTCTTTTTTCAAGAGTACTAAGATATTTGCACTTGATAGACAAAAATACTTGGTAGGATTTTGTGTTTTTGCAGAGCAACTCTTCCAAGCTGTTTCACATCCCAGAAATAGTTTGAACCCTACTTTCTGTTCTGGACACAAAACTGAAAGTTAAACAGTTTTACAGCCTTATCCATCACTTAAAAGCTTCCATAAAAAACAGGAACAGCCCGTGTCACCAGGGACAGGGTCCACACATGGTTTGTAGATAAATCTAAAGCATCATAAAATCGGCCGAATGTTTGTACGCGAGGACGCAGAGATAGGGTTAACCTCGCCGCTGGAACATGACCATTTAACCGGTCAACCGGTTGAGTCTGAAAGCCTTAAGAAGACTACTGACGCTGCTCTGAATGTAGGTTAATGATCTGATACCCAAGCACAGGACGTGAACAATGAAGCTTTTGCTGCTGATTATAGGTTAAAAGAAGAGGGAGGGAGTGAGCGAGGGATTAGAGCAAAGGTCAGAGCCGAGGCGTGGGTCCAGCTCCTGACTGAACCAATCACCGCCGATCTGTTGCGACTCATGAAATGTGAGAAATGCATAACAGGGGAGTGCTTAATTTTTGAACTCATGCAGTAATATCACTATAAAAAATATCAGTGTATTCTTCAACAGAGGAGATGTATTTCAGAGCCAGAAAACCGGAGAAATATCAAAAATGTGAAACATTTTTAAAACTGAAGCATAATGAGTCCAAGATACTAAAACAGGAATTTACAACCGAACATGCTCAGGGCCAGATTTAGAAAAATAGGGGCCCCTGGCTGTTTCGGTGCCCCGGTATGAACTGATGATGATAGGGTTAATGTGTCCTTTGGCCAGTAGCTCCATGTTGCTCCAAAAAAATACAAATAAAAGACTAATTTCATAATTTTCAAATACTTTAATGTTGTTTATATTTATAAAAATGCCAGGATATTATTACAACTTGCCTGATATGGACCTATGGGACTTTGATATAAAGTACTATGTTTGTAAAACTTGTACTTATTAAAGGCGCAGCATTGTATACTTTCCAGGCACATTGTGCCATTTTATAGCATAATCAAGTAACTATGTTACCTTCAGTTGTCATCAAAATGTTACAAGTATGAAATATGACTTAAAAGAACCGGTAACACTTTATTTGATGGGTTGTGAATACATAACATAACACCAGTCATGAACATGAGTAAGTCTTCATGAATATTTATGACTGTTGTCATAAAGTGTCATTCAGTAAATTATAAAACTTTTAATACAAAGTTGACATTATTCAAAATGTCTTTGACAACTTGACAATAACCAAGAAATTATGATCCCACATAAATTTGTTATTAAAGTATTACTGATTAAACTAATTATGTTGCTTTATGTTATTAAAGCTGAATGGTTGCCATGGAGATAAAAGACTTTCTCAAACATGCATCAAATAATCAAAACAACTCTAATTATGTTTTTGATGAGGGAATAACATTGTAATGCGATCCAAATCTCAAAAAAGCTGATTTCATATGATACTGCGCCTTTTAAAATAATAATAATAATAAAGAAAATCTACCTTTAACTTCTGCTCTACTGTAGACACAAAGGCAAAAAGATAAGGCCACTTAAGGGTGAATACAAATAACTTCTTACTGCCGCTGCTTCATGAGGAACAGAGATAATAGAGGATGAAGTAAGCTGGTCTCGATCTGTGGTTTCAAAGTTTCTTTCTCACAATCTTGTATCTTTTAAAACATGAAACCAAAGTGTGAAAAGAGACTCATGCAGCTCAAACAAAACATCTTTTTGAACTTTGTAAAGGACCATAGCAAAGGTCACTTCTACTTATAAAGGCTTACGTGAAAGAGACGAGGAAGGAATTCCCCCAATGACTGACCTTGACTAAGAGTTAGCTGGACATGGGGTTTTTCCAACAATTAATGTTTTACCCTCAAAGTAAATTAAACTAATCAATACCACCGTATTACAACATCCAGTTTAATAAAAAACTCAACCAGGTAGTTTGAAAATTTGGTTAACAAGTAGGCCTGTCATGATAAGTTCTGCCGGACAATAAATTGTCCTAGAAATTATTGTGATAAACGATAATATTGTTGTTTAAAGACCATTTTCCAGTAATATTATAACATAATGCAAAAACACATTCTCACAAAACAGTAAACTTTAGATTCTATGGAAAATTTAACACTGGAACAAGAAGACGCTTTAAATATCCAACAAAAACAACAGAAACTATAAATAAAATGAATTATGGAGACCAAAGCACCAGACTGAAGACTAATCATCCAATCTTTGTTAGAGAGAAAAACATGGAAATTATTTTGAGTTTGTTTTAATTTATCATGCAAACAATTGATTTGATCGCATGATTTAATCTGGCCTACTAACAATACAATTCAAAATTACTTTATTCATCCCAAAGGGAAATTAAATGTTGCTGCAACTCTGAATGCTGATGATGTCCAGTAGCAGTCAGTCTAACAACTAACCTGTAGAGGGCTCTGACAGTATGGTAGTCTCCTACCATAAATATCTAAATATCTGGTCAGGAGAGACGATTTTCCACAGTAACAACTCAGTTGTGGCTAGCACTGCTAATCCACCTCATTTGCTTTTGCCACTCCATTTTAAATCTCTGAAATCCAGATTAGAAAGCTGGGAAGAGATAGTTTGAAGTTCCTCTACATCCTGTGTTTCGGCTCCTCTGGGATTTTAATCGTAGTTGAGCTATAATCTGAGCTTTTGAAAAGCTTATCACCTGCTCCCAGTTCTGAAAAAACACCTCGTTTCCACGGTTACGCATTGTAACATGTGCCCAAAAGTAAAAAAACAACAACAAATAAATAAAAATGTCAAACAAAAAGCCTCCCAGCTGTACATCATCAAAACCAGTGGGAATAAATATTAAAAACAACACCACCTTGTGGACAAAACTCCAGAAAGAGGAAGAAATCAAATCGAAAGCAGATCCAAGATGGCGCCACCAAGACCAACAAATAAAAGAGAAAAATCTCCAGAAAATCAAATTAAAAACAAAGATTTGTAAACATACCTGCTTTCCTTAAAAGTACAGGAAAAAATAAAAGTCAAAGTCATGAAAAAAACCACAACAGATAACAATTCTGTTATTTGTTTTTGTTTCTCTTAATAAGCTAATTTATAACTGTCAATAAACAATGGACCGAGTTTCTCATTGGACAGTGAGAATCAAAGCCACTGTTAAATGTGTTAAACATTAAAACTATGCGCCATTCTGACATAAGTTAATGATGGTTTTGGTTTGATAGCCACAAAATAGCTGATTTTCACCACAGTTGGCATCTGAATCAGGCATGTCCAAAGCAGCATCGGGAGCCGTTGCAGTAATTTTGCAAGAACCTGGACTGCAGATCCAGAATGGTGTAAATCCGTCCTGCCATTAAAAGAACCTTTTTTAGGATGAAATGGAAAATGTTCGCTATAAACACAAAGTGCTTTTATTTTATTTGTCCTGTTTCTGTGCTAAACATGAAGCAGCTTTTAGTTATAAACAGATTTGGGTGCACTCTTTCATTAAGCAAAAGTTTTTGAACAAAGTTTGAGTTTTTTTGCTGGTCAGAGACTAAAAATATCCACACTACAAAAACCTAACAAACCTTTCGACTTTATTTTTAATTAAGACAAATGTATGAGATCTCTCCTCAGACCCACAATAATTTATTTTCTGGGGTTTTTTTATTACTAAAAAAAAGATTTGCTGTTTAATTTATTGCTAAGAAAGTAAAAAGAAAAAAATTCAAAGTTAAATTATGCTTACATTTATAATTGTGGTGATAAAATATGGACACCCAGGTGTGTGTTTTTTTTTTGTTTTTTTTTTTGCGTTCGCACCAACTTAAATAATAAAAATAGTATATCATCCAGTGACTAGGGGATATTACAAAAAAACATATAAAAACTTAAAAAGAAAATCAAAAAAACTTTTGCTTTATTTGTAAAGACAAAAGAAAGAAAAATAATTTTTGTTTTCCCCAAATACTTTCCAAAACTTTATAAATTTTTATTTAATCTTGATTTGTGGGCTTAATCTATCTTCACACAGCAATAATACAATATTACATACAAGTAATAAACTTGTTTTCTAGTTCATGGTTACGCTGCTCTGTTCTAATGCCGCCCTGGGCAGCTGCCCATAATAAAAACTACAATTCTGTGATATTTACTACAATCATCCATGGTATCTGTTGTTTGTATGAGAAAGAAAAGCCTAAAAATTGAAACACCAGCCATGTACCGTCACGCTGCGCTCTGCAACCCGTTCGCAGCACGTTCAGATACCAACATGTCTTATATAACTTTCCTTTAAAAAGGGTGTGAAAACATGCACAGACATGTCTTCAGGAGCTTCAACATTATAATATAATGACAGCAAGTCCTAAAATAACCCAGGGTCAGAGTAATGTGCATCTCCTCCATCAACAAGCACATGTATAATTTTTTCCCACTGAGAGGAAATCTTATAAATCCAAAATAGGGCAGTAGGGTTCTCATCGTCAGACGGCATGGCCACAAACGAAGCCAATGTAAACAGGATGCGACTGCCTTCTTTGGCTTTAGTAAAGTGAAAGCAGCTATGGACTCGAGAATAAATCAACACCCATCGTTGTTTCTTCCCCATCCTTATCCAACAGGCCCACAGTTCATTCATAAAAAGAAATCTCTTCTTAACCTTTTAAAATAATATTAAGAAATAGAGCCAAACGAAGCTCTTCCCGTTCTTCTGATCACCACGCTACGTTAGCATGCTAGCAGGGAAGGTCACAAGTCGTCAAGGCGTCAGCCTGCTGAAGCGCATGGCTGTTAGACACTGAGATACTGAACTCAACACATTAAAAACAACGTTCAGCCGCTGACAAAGGCCCTGCTGAACGCATTGCGTAATCTCAGGCTCCACCCGCCAACACACAAACTGGCTGGCTGGGCCTGCTGAAGGCGCAGTAAACAGTCTGGATCGGCTGGACGCTTGTTTATCTTAAACAAAAAACGGCACCTGTAACTTTTCAGCCTCAGCTGAAGTCAAAATGAATTTATAAGCAGCTTGAAAGCAGAGGAAGCGGCTTGTTCTGTCCAAACAGACCAAATTAGAGCAACAGAGAAGCCTTTAAAACCATTTCAGTCCGGCTATTCTTATAAAAAAAAAAGGTATTAGTCAACACTCTACAACTCTGACGGTGAGAGCAGAAAACCGTTTCTGGGGTTTTCCCTCAAGATATGAGCCTGGCTTGATTGCTCAAAGCAATAAAAGAGGAACTGCGTTCGGAGTATTGTCTCGGGGGAAGGACTTTCTTTTTTCAAGTTTTACCCATTATTGGTAAAGAAATGTTGCAAGATGGCTTTAATGTAAAGGTGCAGCCCTTTAAACCTCACACTGAGTCACTGCCAAACATTAATTCAGGACTTTTTTTTTAACTAAATATGATCAAGATTATATTTGTTGCACCATGTAGTGCTGCACAATACCACAAAAACCTGCATCAAACATCAATTACGATTTACTCACATTTCCCCGACTCTGATCTAATCAGGTTAATCGTGATCAATTAATTTAGTAATCAATTAATTGTTAGCTGGAGCATAGAGGCTCCTGAACAGAACATTTGCTGGAAAAAAAAACAACTATTAAATTTTAGATGCAAAACCTTCTTTATCAGTAAATATATTCAACCAAGGACTCCTTAAGCAGCAGTTATATTTTCATCTGGTTGAAACTGTAAAGAAATTTTTAAATTATTAATTGGTTAATTGAAAAAAAAATATATATACTGTATATAAATAAATCAGCCCTACATTATACATATTTATTGATCTGCTGATATTATTGCATTTCTGTAAAATATTTATTTTTTATTTAGAAAAGGTAATTGCATTTTTACATATTCTTAATATTAAGGGATTAAATGAAAAATCTGCAAAATGTGCCATTTTTTTTGTGATCAATCATCAGAATAAAATGAATCCAATCACATTTTGTACAAGACTTTAGATTCCAGTCCATAAAATATATATTTAGCCCAGGGGTGGGCACTCCTGGTCCTGGAGGGCCGGTGTCCTGCAACTCTTAGAGTCTCCCTGGTCCAACACACCTGAATCCAACAGCTGAATCGCCTCCCAAGTGCAGTCAGGTTCTCCAGAGTCCTGCTAATGACCTCATGATTTGACTCAGCTGTGTTGAAGTAGAGACACATCTAAAAGTTGCAGGAGACCGGACCTCCTGCAACTTTTAGTGCCCACCGCTGATTTAGTGGATATTTAAGAGATTATTCAACTGGCTAAATATATTATTAATATACAAAATGTGACTGCTTAGCTTTGGGATATGATGTCCAACAAAATATTGTCATTTTTAATTGCTATACTCCTACTGCTAATATTAATATCATTTAATCTGTGGCGTACATCAGAAATCTATGATTTTAAACCTGCCTAATAAGAAATAAAATCTAGAAGCAACTTTTGGTGATACCTTACTAAAATGACTTTCAAGACTTATTTCCTCTAGTTGCTTTTCTTTCCGTTTTCATCAACAACATGCACGACAAATTTTTTTAAGACTTTCTCTTCCAAGAATTTGCAGAGTGATCATTAAAATCAAACAGTCATCTTCTAAGACACATCTACGGCAAAGCAAACAACGGCGGTTTGTTTTTGAAGCTCGTTTGAAATTCCTTCTCCTTTCTCTCTCAGGCGCATGTAAACACGCAGCTAATTGATTGCGTAACAGCCGTGTATTTCTGCACTTGCAGAAACACGTAAGCAGGGAAGCATGGCCGACTCTGATCTGTTTTATTGAAGCTGGACCCAGAATTACTCCCGCTGTGATGAGAACCAAACATCCACGGGGAGAAAATGGTCTGAGCTTATCTGGCTGCATTTGCATCATAGCACCTTGGTCAATACCATCTCACTAAGAGGATTACACTCTGTCTGGACTCCAGAGGATATTACATATGGGGGCCATGCCATATTCTACAGCTGCACGTATACAAGGGGCTGTATGGAAGCTATTTATTTGCAGCCTGTGTTTATGTTAGATATAAAGGGCTATTGAAGTGTTTTAGATGCAAACCTTACAGATTTAGGTGCAAGTTCTGCCTCACTGCACCAGTCTGAAGATTTTTCCTAAAGTGCACGTTCCACACTGACGCAACTGCAGATCTTCACTCATGTAATTTTCATGGTGCGACTGAAATTAGAGAGAAAAACGTGATTTTTTTGGGAACCTGGATCACTTGAGGCACTAAGGGTGTGATCAGGAATATTCAAGATGTAATCCACTCTTTAACAAATGTCACATCTGTGACAATACTTCTGACTTAACTGACTTCCACTAGGGATGCACCGATCCACTTTCCTCACTTCTGATACCAATATCTGAGGTTTAGATACAGAAAAACAGTGCTAAACTGACTTTAAACGTTTTTAAACAGACATTAATATGCCAAGTTAGGCATTTATTTTACATCTCTACACCAGTACAGTCACACTTAAATACTTGGACAAACATGTACAAAGAACTTTCAGTTGTTTAGTCAATAAAATCAGAAGTTTAACAGCCATTGAAAAATTGGTAATAAAAACAAACAGGTCAACTTCATTGGTCAAACAAAAATAAGCAGCAACAAATCTTTCAAATGCTTCAGAGAGTACATTTACTAATAATATAATGCAAAATAAAAAATAAAGAATGGTGTCACTCAGAGCACAAATAGTAGAATTAGACTGAGTAGTTGTTTCAATACCAATATTAATATCGGATCGGTGAATCTCTACTGCAGGCATTTTATTATTCATTTGTTGTTCCATATTTGACTTATTCAGAAGTTTGTTTGCGAAACAAAAGAAAGTTATGAGAATTTTATATGAGGCCATACTAATACATTGCTTATTTGAACAAATATCTTGAAATTAAATTAACTTTGTTGCTATTAGTTATGTGTAAAGCCAGAAAGAGATTATTGTTGATTAATTTACAAAGTTCTTTGTCTTAACCTCAAGTGGTACAAATAGTTTTGTCACTTGAAGTGGTACAGGAAGTACAATTTTAAAAGCAAAACTGTGCATAATACTTTAAAACAAATGTGCCTTCTGGTGCATGGAGCAAAAGTATGGAACAGTTTGGATGAGGAGTAGAGGAAAAAATTAGAAAATTCACTAAAATATATGCTTAGACTTCATCATACCTGCCAACAAATCATATTCATGGTGTGGTAATTTATTTTTCCCTTGACTTAGAAATTGTTCTGTTTCAAAAGTTTCATGAGCGTTGCGGTCCGATTCATGCTGCTTGCCAGGAGCTACAGAAACTAAAACACTACGGTCAAAGTTCACCAGGATGACTGCAGCAAAGCAGAGCAAGGCACCAAAACACTCAATTCAGAAAATAAAAATCCACCAATGTACTACAACATTTATCAAATTAATTTAACATCAGGAGACAGAAACTGACAGGAAAAATTCTGGACTGAGATATCCAGAGAGATTCAGGCGCAGATTATTTCTACTTTATCCAACTAAACCATAAGTAATTTAAAGTAATAAGAAATGAAAGTGATAAACAACAATTATTAGATTCATAAAACGCACAAACATCAACAACAATAGTCCGTACATCCACTGGCATAACAACCAAACTGATGGTTAAAAATCAAGAATATTTTGTCATTCAATTATATTTAAGGTCTAAATAGAAAAATGTGATTAAGAGCCATTGTGGGTTTTTTTTAATTATTTCACAAATTACATTTTCCATTTTTATAAATTGGCTTGCAGATATTGATCCTGGACTGTCTATCAATCCATCTCCCTATCAATCAATAGTGGTAGTCTCTTGACTCACATGTGAGACAAATGTAGTGTTACAAAGAAAGTGTCCAAAGCCTCACAGCAAACTAAAGACACGTCACTTCCTGCAGAAATGCTAAAGTCCAACAAAAGACACTGGAGTATTTTCAAAAAGCCTCCACAAATGTCTTTCTCTGACTCAGTAGAGACAGATTACACTCCTTTCAACCTCAATCATTTCTGTATTTTAAAAAATTAACATTTAAGTGACTTTCAGTGGCTATTGTGACAAAATATGTTCAAAATCCAGCTGCACATCTAAACTTGTTGGAATAAATCAATTTAATTCTCTCCTTTTTGAAAGGCAGTTTTATTTACACATTTTGACGTTTTGGATATTTAAAAATATCTTCCAGTTCTAACGTAAAGTTTTTGTTTGAAATTAAAGTTAATTATCTTTGAAAATGTGTTCTTGCATTATTATGCCACTGTCACATTACATAAAAATGGTCTCAAAATTACAAAATTATTGTTTTCTGCAATAAACGATTTACTGTCCAGCAAAATTTGACAGGATTACAGATCTGTAATATGAACATAATGCATGCAAGCAACAGATTGAAGCCAATTAGAGACATCAGGCATTATCTGGCATAAAATAGTAACCTAAAATTATCCAAACACAGGCATCCGTTTCATTGATGAGGGTTTGAACTTTCTGGACACTTGAGTAGTAAAAAAAAATTATTACTTGACAATAGTCACAAAAAGGGCTGAAACGATTCCTCGAATGATTCAAGTATCTGTTACGCCAGAATTACCAATATTTTATTTGCTAATTTTTTTTTTATCTGATTACTCGATTAATCGTAAGAATAATCAATTTATTACTCGATTACTAAAATATTAGTTTACAACAGCATTAGTCACAAACAACAATATTATCGTTTATCGCAGTAACTTCTGGGACAATTTATCGTCTATCAAACTTTGCTATCATGACGGGGCGATGTACATCCCAAAATAATAAAGTGATGTCTTACAAACAACTGAAGTATTTAAAGCAGCTCTAGAAAGAAAATTTGCAATCAAATCAGTCATTTCACAGAAAACAAAACAAATTAATCATTTTATTTGTTCTTTCAGTTTTGTTTATTTACTTTGGACATTTAAAATGTCTTCACTTCCAGTGATGAACATTCATTAGAATTTAACGTTTATTGAACTTTGATTATTGTCATTTCATTATTAGGCCATTATTACCATTATATTGCTTGAAAATGGTCTCAAAACAACAATGTTATCGTTTATCGCAATAACTTGTGAAAAAATTTATGGTCCAGAAAAATGTATTACCGTGACAGCCCTACTTGTCAATATAATATCCAGTCAAATTGTAATTACATCCCAATATAAATAAATGTGTGTGGTATTTCAATAGCAAAGGAGTACCTGAACGCAATATTTGGTTGGTGAATAAATTTCCAAGCAGCATTTATGCAAAGCCAACATGCTAATAATATTTTTTTTACTTGTTTCTCTGTCACTCTTGATGTAGATGTTTAGTGGCTGATATGCAACCACTTACAAAGACTGGTGAAAAAGTGTATTTAAAATATTGCCATCAATGTGTTAAGTAGCAGCATCACAATGCTCATCACCACGCTCTAAAACTGGGTTCCCACTGTGATTAGCATCTACGGAAACATCAGAAAATCTCTGGCCAGGAACCTCAATCTGCAATTAATTTGACGGATCAGACGCAGTTTTGTGCTCTTATGAAGATAAAGCAACCAATCAGAGGTAGAGGTTTTCTGAGAAAATCATGCAATGTGGGCTCTGCCTTACCAGACATCTGATTACTGCACACTGACATAAACATGAGCACTGATAGACCCGATTGATCACTGATTGAGTGATATTCCAGTCTCCTGAGTGACATGTTCAAGTCTCCATGCGCTTTCAAATCAACCAGGTTACAAAAACACCAGTCCAACATGCCGAGCTTTAACTTTAACAGGTGACTGCATCCAAGTATTATTGTTCCATGTATCCAGTGTTTACTTCTCATACTGTTACAATCAAACTGATTGGAAACCAGACCCATTTTTTTAGTTTTTGCAGTTGTTTTGTTTATTTATTTTGTATATCGAACATGTCTTCCAGTTCCAACATTAAATTTTCAATAAAATGTGAAGTTTATTTATCTCTGAGAATGTGTTCCTGGACTATTATGCCATCATTTTCATTATATTGCTTGAAAATGGTCTTGAATGACAATATTATCGTTTATCACAAATATTTCTGGGACAACTTATTGTTCAACAAAATTTGTTATGGTGACAGGCCTATTGAAACCTACTTACTCAGTATCGTGTCTGCTTAAAATCTTACCACTGAGTTTAAAAAGATAAAAACTATCATAAAAGCTTAAATCAAGAAAAAAAAGTTTCTTCTTTGTGTTGAACAAACAATTTCGAGAACTGAAGTGATATTTAAATTAGTAAATGCAAAATTGTTTAGAAAAACAGCATTGTTTTTAAAAATATGCACCTCTGGTTTCTGTTTTTCTGACCTGCTTGTTCTGATTTTGACTACTTTTCTAACAATTATACCCAATGGAGACCTGGGCTAAAGATATTGTAGTTTTGAATTAGAAATATCAGACATTATTTGGCATAAAATAATAACCTGAAAGTCTCCAATCACTGGAATGGGTTTCATTGATAGGGTTTGACCATATTGGACATCTGAGAACAAAACAGCATTACATTACAGAACTGTGTTACATGAAAACGGTCTCAAAAACAACATTGTTGTTTTTTGAAATAAATTCTGGAACAATTTATCATCCAGTAAAATGTGCTATTGTGATCTGATCCCCATTCAGAGAAAAATCATGGGAAAACTGGCTGATCCTGATCTTTGGAGCAGAAACAACAAACATTATCAGCCATCATCGTTACAATGTGACCTCTGAGTCTCAATCAGTTTGAACTACGAAGCGACGCTGAGGCATCTTATCACCAACCTTCCTGAAGCACACACACACATACACACACCGTTTGTACAAGACATCTGGATCAGACGTGTTCGAGCTACAGCGTTTTAATTACAACATTCATCACGGTGCCTGCACAGTCGGAGGAGTCAATAAATCGTGCGGCGCTCACGGTCAGCGGCTAAGGTACAAGAAGGACTGGTTTAGACGGCGCATTTTAAAATCTCATAGGCCTCCCAGTCACGCAACAACACGCAGCTGGTTTTAATCAAAAACTGACACAGAAGTTCCAACTTCCAGCCGACCCAAATGACCCCTGAGCGCCAAGGCAAGAGAGAGCCGCGCTGGTTTATGGACAGCGGGGCCTCGGCACTGAATCTGCCAGACCCAAAGCCACCAGAGGTGACAAGTACCGTAAAAAAGAAGAAAGTGGAGGCGTTTCAACATTGTGTGAGTTTACAGCATGTTCGAAAGAATGCGGTAACAGGAGTCCAAAGGGGAGGTTTCGAAATAAACAACCGATGCAGCACAAAATTTAACAAAGTACCACTTAAATTCTTAAAAACCAAAATTTAAACTGAAATACAGATCATAGGTGTATTTCCGCTATGAGGTGCTTATGTATACATTAGTTTTTTTCCCTGTGGTCCTCATGTTGCTTAACAGCATTTTACAACCAGTGTACTCGTGTTATTATGACTACTGGCTGCAATTCATCCCTGCCTGCTTGCGAGTATTTCAAGCTCAAATCGTAATCGTTATTGCAATATTAATATTTTTGTTAGATGTTGCATTTAATGTACCATTCTTTCAAAGTCTATTTGGCCAATCGCACTTAAAATTACCGCTGGCAGATTTAGCAACATATTTCTCTTAGCTGGAAGTAATATTATTGTTATGGTGCAACTTGAACCTGATTAGGGTAATGGCAAAGAGGCCTTCCAAAATACCAGTGAAGGAGCTGGTATTTTTGGAAGAAAAAAAGGTTTTGACTCCAATGATCACAAAAATAGCATTGATGACCATCTTTAAATAGAAATCTAATTAAAAAACCATTTTTTTTTAATACCAAGCAGCACAATGGTAGTTTGCCATAAATTAGTAATGTGAAAACAAGGTTTAATAAATATATATAGTATTAAATGACATTTTGATCCACTGGCTCCTCTTGTCCCGCTTAATAAAAGTAAAAAGCAGTGTAGTTTCCACATTAAAGGTTAGCGAATAACGACATATTCCAAATTTATTTCTCTCCAATTGCATTGTAAACATGACCCGGCATTAAAATGTTTAACAAGAACGCTCAACAGAGTACAACAACGATGCTCAGTTTTATTATTCGACATGGATTTGGATAATATTGGAAATCTCAGAGTTATAAGGAAATTATTTATAATTAACATGGAGATTGTTGTTTATTAATGAAAGCCATGCCAACTTATAACAAATGTATGTTACATACATTTTGTCTTGGTTTTAAATTACTGGTAGGTCGTTTTAATACAACTTCTCTCAGAAAGTCTCAATATAAAAATAATTACCACCAACGCATATTGATGTTGGAAACAATATTTTCAATACTGTTCTTAAATTATTAAAACTCTTCAGTAAATAGCTGAATAAATAAATTTCAAGTACACTAAAAATGTTTGGGGTTTTTTAAATTTAAAATTAAATTGATAAAGTGTTCCAATCACCTACTACTTAAAGGGAAAGTGCTATAATAAATTAACTATTAGAGAGAAACATATCCAAGTAAAATCTAAAACAAATGGATGTGCTCTAAGTTTCATTCTACCAATAATAATAATAATATTAATCAAGAGTTTGATGGTACACTGAATTGTGGAGGTGATTGCGGGAGTTTTCGCTCACTGGCGTGCAACCAACAACGTTTTGTCTCCTCATCCAGCAGAGCAGAAATCTTAGACTGCAACACATCCCTGAAATGTATATTTTATGAAGCGGATAAACTGGTACATCAACAAAAGCCTGAAAAATCCCACAACACAACAATGCAATTAGATCGTCATCAACACATTTTGAACAAACAGGCCTTTCATCTGAAGCGCCATCATCGTTATATGAGAATAATAGGACCCATTCATAAGAATCTGTCATTGGTGTCTAAACAAAGTGCTTATTAGAACCGATCTTTAATGTGTCTAAATGTTTTGAAAAAAATCAGGCTTTGTATTTAGTAAATACACTATGAGCTGGTTATTATAAACACATTAAAGTAATTACATCCAAAGCAGCACAATGGTATTTGTTACTTTGCTATGGATTAATAAGGTGAACAACCAAATATGATCAACATGTCTGTATTACTATTGGTGTTAAATATCAATTAAATTCACTAGTCCAAGTTCACCAGCTTAGTTAGTTAGAAAGATTAGATAATCCCAATTAAATCTGGTATTTATTAGCAAAATTAGGAGACACTTTAATTCTAAAACCCAACACCACCACCAAGGTAAAGTTTACTCTTGTCACATAAAATAATGAAATCCTAGAGCAGAAAAGGACAAACTGTGGCTTAGAAAGATTTATTTGCTTTTGCATATTGTCAACATGTTTTGATTCTGTATATTTAAATGGTATCATATCACCTACTACATTACAGTGGGGAAAAAAAAAGATTTATATGCCACATCCAAGCCTGATTACTGCCAAAAAATTGAAATAAAAGCTTTCTGACAACATGAAGTAGGCAAAAAGCTCAACAAATATACCCAATGTAGATAAAGTCACAGTCGTGGATCAGTCTGGAAAGGATTACAAAGCCATTTCTGAGGTTTTGGGATGTTAATTTGAGTCATTACCTACAAGTAGAAAAAGCATGGAACATGGTAGATCTTCACAAAAGAAGCCAATCTACAAAAAATACTCCAAAAGAGAATGGATGATTCATCCAAGTGGTCGCAAAAAACCAGAACATCTAATCAGACTTCAGTAGCCTAAGTCAAGGTCGGAGTTTATGAGTCAACAATGAGAAAAAGACAGGGTCAAATCTGCAATCCATGGGAGGTTCATGGACAAACCCAATACTGATAAAAAACCAAAACACGCCTTTATGATCTCAAAAACAATTCAGGAGGATAAAAGTAGAACTTTTTGGAAGGTGTCTTGTTACATCTGGTTAAAAAAAAAGAAGCTAAAACTGGATTTAGGACAACCAATGAATGTGACGATGGTGAGCTGCTCCACTCCAAAACCTGGTGGACAGAACCATAAGTTCTGCTCTGCTTTAGGAAATCCTGGAGTGGAGGGTCTGGCCATTGGTTTGTAACCTTAAGCTGAAGAGCCCTTAGTTTATACAGCTGGATAACATTCAAAATCACACAAGCAAATCCAGGTCTGAATGAGTCAAACAAAAACCAATAAACAATGCAAAGGTTAGGGATCGGCCTACTCAAAGTCTGGAGGTAAGAAGTTGATCTTAAAAAAATAGCTAGCTCTCAGAAACCTTTCAGTGTTAGTTGATTAAAACAATTCAGCAAAAATGACTGTGCCAAAAATTCTTCACAGGAATATAAAATACACCCCAATTACTACAACGTTATCAGGTGTAGAAAAAATATTTAAATTAAATCAGGTTGGTGTTGATACAGATTTTGTATTTACACTGTTTATACCTTGATATAGGAGTGTCCTTTTTGAGCATAAATGTTTTATAATCCTGAGTAAATGTGGCAATGTCTGAATTAAAGCTTTTAATCATTAAAGTCTCCAGATGCAGTCAAACTTCGAATGACAGATAATTTCTGGTTTTCTTAGAGGTCTGACCCATCAGTCCAGATTTTCTTTTTAACAACTTCGACCCATATAAACACGCTCATTTTAATTTAACTACTACATGAAACAAACACTGACATTAAAAATGTGCTGAAGGCTCCGAGGTACATCTGGTTGTTTGAAGCTGAAAAGATGAAAAGGAATTATAATAGGCATTTAAGCATATGTCACTGACCTTTATCGGATTTTTAGTAAAAGTAAAAAAGGTGATGCATTTACAAACCAAAGATGAGGGAGTTCACGGGTTTCTTTTTGATTAAAAGAAATTCCAGTTTTCAATTAATAAGCTGCTGATCAAGGGCAAAAAACCTAATAATTGAATGGTGCGTCACTATTACAGACTACAGTGGAAATCAAGTCCTTGTATTTCTAAGACAATGAAAAGAACAAGTACCCTCATTCATGCAGCTGCATCTGCAGTCATCTTTGTCTATGCTTCCTCTGGTTTACACAAAACCTTTAATAATTTATATTATTGTTCATTTGTTTAAATACTTTAGAGAAAATTATAATTCTGTGCATTTTATGTTATTTTGCATTTTAAACGACTTTTAAGGTAAATGTATTTACGTTTAAATATGCAAGTACAATTAAAAAGCTTTATGAAATACTGTGTCACACAATAGATGTTTACCATCTATCCATTTTTGTTTTTAGCTTGTCGTCTGCCTTCAGATTGCTTGTCTTTTTAAAAAACAGACAGCTTTTGTATGAGGCAAACACACCCCCCAAGATGTCAGAGTCACCGGCTTGGAGAATCGGGCTCCTAATTACTTCAATGAAACAAGTTCCTTGTATGTGTGTGTGTGTGTATTAATAAATCCTAATTACATCGTACACTAGACCTGGTGGTGATTATCTCAAAAACCAGCGCTGATTGTAAATAAACGGCGGCGAGATCACTGCAGACAACACCACCCACTTCAGTGGAACATTTATGCCGCTCTCGCTTTCTTCCAATACACCGAAACCAACGTAAGAAAGCGCTAAATTCACCAATCTCGCCTTGTCTCTTTCTCTCTCTCTTTTTTTTTGCTTATAACCTGCAATGAATAATAATAATACATTTACCCTAGTTAAGTTTACATTTGAATATTTAGATGATTGCTACTCGCTGCCAGTGAGGTGAAAAAAACCCACCAAAAAACAGAAAACAAGCGAGAACGTGTAATATTTCAAACGGCAGTAATCAACACAGACACCCTACCCTGTTCGAGACAAAAGCCCACTGCAGCCCCTTTCGCTGCCCTTACACAGTTCCCCCTCCCCAGCGTTTCCAGCCCGTCACTGCCTCGCTGACTGACTGGGTCTAACCCAGCTGCTTCGCTCCGACATTTTCCTATCTGCTCCCTGAACCCTCGCTTCAAACACAACGCTTCACTGGTACACGAGCGGATCCTAAAATGTGTCTCGGGCTGTTTAGGTGTCATAAACTACTTCAATGTGTGTAAGGCACGTGGCGTACAACTATACTGAGCCCACGCAAACACTTAAACGTTCATTTTCGCACGCAGTTTACGTAAAGTTAGCTCTTACATTAGCCTGCTCGCTGTAAACGTAGCCAGACGGCTAACAAGGATTTCTAACCCAATCAAGAACAGTTTTGCACTTACCTTCAAACCGGGTCACACGCTCCTACCAACTCATTCGCGTCCTGATTTAACTTAGTGGTGCGCGATTTTAACAGTTATTTTCTGAATCTTGAACGTTAACCGTAGCCTACGGCTGTGTGACGTTCATCGTTGCTTTTGAAAACATCGCAGCCGTTCGTCTGTCGTCCGCTCCGAGAAAAGCCTAGCAAAACATGCAAGACGTGCTCTCATTGGTCGAGTTGAGTCACGTGGCACCCCGAGCCCCCACCGAGCTTATAAGGTCTCCGTCTGCCGGACAGACTAGATGGGTATGTGTCAAACGATTTAAGTGATATTTTGTGGAAGCTGTGAGTAACTCCGCACTTTCTAATGTTGGCAGTGTTATTTGTGCTTTCGCGTTTCGCGATTTAGCGGCATGTTAAACGCTTTCATGTGGATTTTAAACGTGGTAAATCGGACTAAAAGGGAAGGAGAGGGAGAAAACAGGAATGGCCGCTTGACGTCATCTTTTCCGCTGCGGTCAGTAGGAACTTTCTCGAAAGATGACGGCTTGAGCTAAACAGTGGATACGTTTATTCATGTTGACGGTTGCTGCTTTTATTTTTAGGCCTAGTGTCGGTAACTAAATGGTTGGCATTAGTTGTCATTTAATGTCCGCCATTTCTTTGTGTGAATGAGTCAGCTTTGAACTGGTTGCGCAGTGGCATTTGCATCAGGGCGGACATGGCGCGCATGCGTCACGGCGCATAATGTTGCAGACCATAAAGTGGGGGGAGGGGCGCAGACTAGACACGAAAACGCCACCGGGACGGGATGGAGACCAAGCAGCAACAGAAAATATACAAAATAAATTATTCCTGAAAAAAACACACAAAACTTATTCTACATTTTATGACGCCGTCTGGAAAAATACATCTCATTATTTAAATAGAGGGGGGATTAAAACATAATATTCAAGCTGAATTAGATTAAACATAGATTGTGGTGTTTAATACCAAACGATATTTAATACATTTTAGGAAAAATGCATTCAAAATATTTATGAACCAACTAGTGAATGCTGCTGACATTAACTGTATTTTTGAGGACAATATCTATATAAATGCACATACAGGAGTATTTGTGGGAGAATAAATTAGTTTTTGATGTAATTCCATTTGGTTTTATTTGGTTGCTACTAAACTAAAATGGACGAAATATACAGGCACCAAAAACAGATGGATTAATTGTGCTATTTTGGGTTTTTAAAAAAATAGATACATGATTCATTGTCGTTAATTTTACTGGAACAATAACTTAATATTAACTGGTCATTGATCTGGATCAGTAAGGAAGCACCAACAAGATAAAGGAAATTGACTTCAGAATTAATTAAATATATTAACAAAACATTTTTTGTTGTAGTAGAAATGACTTTGAAAAGAATTACCTTTTTGTAAAAATGCAACATAAAATTTCACATATTTTCTGGTTATTTATGTAAAATATTCTTGGACTGAAATTGAACACAATTCAACTAATTGTGAACTGTAAAATAACATTACAAAATAAAGGTTTTCTACTTTTACATTTTCTTATTAGATTTAAAAATCTTTAAATTTATAAATGTAAGTGGAGAAAAACTGAACGCTTTAAAACTTAATTTTATTGCCTATAAATGTTTTATTTAAAACAATGTACCCCTCTGTTCTTATGCTTTAACATTCAAATTTTTCTCATTTTCATAAGTCATTATGCTTTATTATGTCATATTTTTGCTTAATGTACAGATGCCAATATTGAAAATAAAGTTGATTAAAAAGCAGCTATAAAACTCAACCTGTTTGCCTTTTTTTAAGTTAAAAAAAACATACATACAAACACAAAATTAAATCATAAGGTATTTATAAGGATATTACTGGGGAATAAATGTATTTTAAGGGCTAACAGCTGCATTTAGGTTTTTGTAAGCCACAAATAATTAATGTTTGAAATAAAGCAAAATGCCAATATGATTTACAGTTAAAAGGTTAAGACATGAAAGTGTGTTTAAAAATAACAGCTACCCTGAAGGTCCAGTCTTCCCACTCGTTTCCTCTGAGCTACTTTGTGATTAGTTTCTGTCTCCACCAGGTGTTTTTCAGTTGTAGATAAATGAATCATCACGTACAGCTCTGTGTCAAAAAAACACAGAGCTGTCACAGTAAAATATACAAAGAACAGATTCCCACTTATTAAATGTGTACAACACAAATACTCCCACCATTTTTGGTATTAAAAAAAGGACTAAAAATGTACTTCATTTCCAATTTAATCAAAGCAAAAAAAAAAAACCTGTGCCACATTTTTTCCTAAAAATAAATTGGAATAGTCAAACCTTTAAAAGAAAATCACAAATCTGCACTGGCAGAGGAAATATACATCAATGCGTCCGTGCTATCAAATAAAAAAACTAAAAACTTTTACCTGTGACATTATTCCTGTCGGCTCTAAATCAGGTCGGCCATTTTCAGGCTTTTTTTTCCAGAATAAAATCTGGATTCAGACGAACGTCTGAATTCAAGGATAAGTGTGGCTCATGTTTTGTTTACTTAAGCATGAATCGGCATTAAAGTAACAGACTTGAAGGTAAAATAATTCAATTAAACAGAGTTACAGGTCATATTGAGGTAAGAAAATACAACTACAGCCTTATTTTCAGGGTAAAATTCTTGGATATTTAACATTCCTCAAATTACATAAAAAACCTATGAAAATATGCTACATAAAAATAAGTGGCTTAATTAAAAAATAAAACTGAGGCACAATCTCTTTTCAGTGGTTAAAAATGTCCCTTAATAAATATCTATTCACTCAGAAGGTGACATTAATTTGGAATATTTTCACTTTAAGAAAAAATTAAAAACTCTCCTGCTTCTTTTTCTTTTTCAAAGTATTTAGAAATTTAAGATAAACGTAACTGCAAGTCTTTTTAGTAAAACAAAATTTGCTCTGGCAAGAAAATAATGTGCTCACCTATAAAATCAGGTGATTTTTGGTATACAGGTAACTAAAGATTAACAGACTAGGCATTAAAATATATATATATATATATATATATATATATATCTTTAGTCAAACTAAAAATGGTTTAAAAACAGAATATCCAATAATTAAACTAAAAACCTCCAGTTTAGAAGAAGATAGTCAATATTAACCAGATTTATTTGATGCCATTCTTCTATATAGTTCCCCTTGAGCAAGTTTACCTGATACGATGTATTTTTAATAAATTATGCACTAATTTTGTACAACTATGTAAAAAAAAATGGAATAATATGGCTTCCTATAGTAATTAGGTGTAAAAATGTCTATAAATAAGTAGTAGTTTATCATTAAGACATACTGAGTAAATGTAAGAACCAAGCTTGGACCTAAACAGGTATATGAACATTTTATTTACACAATATGCTTTGAATTAAACATGACAGCAACTTTCTCTCAGAGTACCATTATTAATATCTACAGGTCTGCTCTGACACCGAATCCCGGTCCTGGAGGCGGTTCTGTCAGGGAGGTCAATCCGCCTGCCGGTTCACAAGAGAAACGGCCACTCCTACAAAACGACAAAAACAAAACAGGAAGGCGTAAAAAGTTGGAAAAGCAGACGTTATTATCAATCTGATGTTGGTTGCGCGTACCTTGGTCCAGGTGGTGGGACTCGTCCGGCCTTCAGTTCGTCGATAATTTGCTCCATATCCTTTGGTGTGAGGTCCTCCTGAGGGACAAATAAACCGTTTAGTGATGGGGATTCAGAGTTTGGACTATGACTGGTTTCAGTTTTAAATATATTTAAAAATACAGTTAGTTGAAGGCCAGAAGCAGTAGGTGCCATTTTCAAATGACATGCTCAAAACCACAAAATATTATTAATATGTTAATAACGGTAATAAATCATATAATTTAAAATAGTTAACAATAATTAATGATTGTTTATATTATTGTGAATATTAATTATTGGGATTTATAAAGTATTTTTGAATTTGAGATATGGAAGATGCTTTTTTTTTTCTTGTAATATAGGAAAGGATCAACATTTTGATTTTTTTGTTTTCTGACAGAAGTAGTGCTGGACGATATGGCTGAAAAACGTATCACAATATAACAATCATGATCATAATCATTATTATAATACATTTAATTTGTGTAGCGCTTTTCTAAACACTCATATTTTACAGGAAAAGTCTTTCATATAATTCAATATCAATAATTACTGATTAGTATTTTTTGTTTAAATATTTTAAATATTATCAAACTGATGGCATGACCTTTCCTGTTTTATCCAGTTTTCATTCTGCTGTTGTTATTTAATTATTTTTTAGCAGATATGAGGCACAGTGACAAACTCTGAAACTGCTGCTGTGTCAGTTATTGGGCATGTTGTTGCTAGGTAACCAAAGAGTGAGTGAGTTGCTATGCAACCAAGGAGCGAGTGAGTTAGTTGATTCTACTCAGTTGCTTAGCTGGCTGGGAGAAGCTAAAGTCTTTCCTCTGCCTACATCTCCCAGAATTCAGTTTGATTCTGAATAATCTTTATCAGATGTATTATCTACTCATATTGATCAATATATGTTATTGATTTATTGTCCAGCCATACCTTGTAGTGTATATTGCGATATTCTATCCAGGTTATGCTGCCATTTTGTTGGCAATTAACCTCCTTTTGTGTATTTGAGAGTCATTCTCTGCGAATTGGATGTTTTTGTCGTATATTGTACAGCTCTAATAGACTTTAAGAGTGCATTCACACCAGCCATGTTTAGTCCGCTTTAATTAAATTCCAGTTCATTTGTCTAGAAAATTTGGTTAATCTGGGAAACTCTGGTCCACCTACAAACCTAGGTCTGTAGTTGTAGTGAATTCTGGTGAACACCAAGCGAACCAGAGACCACTCTTAAAGAAGGAAATGCACTAAAGAGCAAGGCATTATGGGTAAATACAACCAAAATAAGCATGTGAATCTAGAGCTTGTGGGAGAAATGGCTCGTGATTTTTTTTACCCACACAAAACAGAAATCCTGCAATCACTAAAATCTGACACTATTCAGTTTTTGTTTACACTTCATGAAGAAGGAAGTTGCGCTAATGTCTTCTTCAGAGGTTTTTATGTTGTTTCCTTCAGTGGTTATTGGTGCAGCGCCATCACAGGTGAGGAGAGGAACCGGTTTTGGTGTTCAGTTGTCAATACACTGTGAAAGCGAACTGTACAATTCAGCGTGTTTATATGCCATCCTCAATGATGTATAAACATTTTGGGTTGAGGCAAAATTGGTTGATCTAATATTATGTCCAAGGAAAGTTAATTGTTTGTTTACATCCAATGTAGACTAAAACTCGCGTAATAAAAAAGATCACTATTAATTTCTGAGATTTTTTACTTCTTTTGCCTCATACTCTGTAGTTAATTTTAAGTTTGCAGCTCCTTTTCCTACTGGTAAATAACAGCTGAATTATTTAGAAAGCATGGTACGAGTAGACTGTAGCACACTGATGTCGACTGGCAGTGCTGATAGCTGCAGTCTCTGCAGGCGTTCCTTACTAACTTACTCCAGATTTTAAACTAATTTCGTTAATTTTGTTAAGAGCACCATCTGCGCTGAGCAGTCGAGAACTCACATAATAGTTGTCATTTATCTGGACCATTGGGGCGTTCACACAGGCGCCCAGGCATTCCACCTCTATCAGAGTGAACATCTTGTCTGGAGTGGTTTCTCCAACCTTGATACCTGTGGAGAACATAAGGAGAGAAACATGAACTGATGCAGCAACATTTGACAGTAAAGTATTTAATTCTCCTTGCCTGCAAGTAAAAAGAATGTTAGTGTTGCCTTCTTAATGTCTGTATCTCCATATTGATTGTTGATACTGTGGAACTATTATGAAAAATTCACTTTTTTAACATTTTTATACTCCCATTTGGGTCTCTGCTTCTTCTAAAAGCAGCCCTTAAAAAAAGAGCCGTTTTTAAATAAATTGATGCTTTTTGGTGTCTGAAAAACATGCCATTTCAAAAACCATCTAATTAAGGATTCAAGGATTTTTTTTTATTGCCATACCACCTTTGCATGTTTGTAGTACAAAATTTGGAGTCAGGTCCCAGATTGATAAATAAACAATAAAGTAATTTATGTAACGTACAGTTATATAATTAAAAAAGTGTGCGTGTAAATAATTTACCAGATGAAGCTGAATTAGGTGTCACATTCTACAGGCATTGTGCCGTTACCTAGCAACTAACACAAAGCTCCAGCACGTTTGATGAACTGGTTTTATCACAGTACAATGGCTGCTGAAAAAGACAAGTCTTTTGTTGTCGACTTACCATCCAGAAACCACTTGCTGCAGACTTGTTGGTTGTGCAGGAAACTCTACTAATGCTTTTCAAAGAAGAACGGTTGGATAATTGTGCATCTGTTTGCAGCCATTTTCATGTGCGAGTGTAAATGTTGAGTCGGGGGACGTGGCCAGCAACAGATTATTAGAATTTAAAGTGACAAGACGCCCAGAGCAGCTCAAAATAGGCAGAACTAGCCCTACTAAAATTCTTATCTAAGAATAATTTTGTGCAAAAAATATATAATGAACATGTTTTGTATTGCCCACAGACCTATCCTAACCTGTAGTATAATAGGTCACCTTTAATACAGTTTAAACCTGTATATTTACATGTTTGTACTCACTGTTTATTCAATTTATAAGTGATTAAAAACTTCTACAGTCACCTGCGTTTTCATGTCTTTATTGGTTCATTTCCCAATCTCAAAATGTAAAATCCCTCTCTTACCCAGCTTGTTCTGGATGGCCTCCAGGATGCTGTCGGAGTTGCAGAGCATGCAGGGGGTTGTTGTGCAGATCTGAATGAAGTATTTTCCCACAGGTTTACGCAGAAACATGGTATAAAACGTCGCCACTTCATACACTCGCATCGGAGCGACGCCCAGCACCTCAGCCACCTGAAAAAAAAGATAATAATAATAATAATAATTACAAACGTTCATATGGAGCAAAAGCTGAAGTAAAAGCATAATCCAGGTTTATGAACCAAATTTAAATGGCATTTTATGATAACAGTAGCTTTAGAAATAATTTAAAGTGGTGAAATTTAGCTGTTTTAACGACTGGACACTTATGCATGAATTAGTATTTGAATGAAAACTGAAAGCAATGTTTGTCGTTCTATTAAAACACTGTAAAACAAAAGAGAAATAAATTTTATTATGATTTTAGAAGATAATTTAGGGGGTTTTTTTGTTGGATTTTAAAGGTCCAACAAAAAAATCTGTCAGTTCAGCTACATAAACTTGACATTTTGAACAAAATAAAAGTTATTTATAAAGAACCGTTATTTAATTTCTATTTTTAGGTTCTAAAATAAATTTTGTGCATTGTGGAGTATCTTTATTTAGAAGCAGTTGATAGTTTATCATTTTTAGCTTAAAATATTTTGAGAGCCATTGTAGGATGTCCAATAACTGGGGTTGCAACTAATGATTATTTGGAAATTATTGATTAATCAATTATTCTAACGATTAATCAAATATAGATATTTATCTAAGCCTTTTTTCATACAATATTAGAAATACCATAAAAGATGCTAATAAACAAAACTGAATTATTCTTAAGTAAGAAAAACATGGCATTCTTTGGTAGAAAAACAAAACAGTCATTTTGACCCTCAACCCAGACAAATAAAAATCATTTAGAGCCACAAAAGTTACATGACCTTTTGAGAAAAAAAATAGAAGAAATATCTATGGTAGGTAATGTGTTCCCCTTAAAGAATCACCATTTTATTAACATTTTTAGTTTTTAAAAAAAGGTAACATTTTGAAAATGTTAATATTTGTGATCATGTTATTTTTCTGTCTTTTTTGGGAAGGTTTTGTCCAGCAATTTCAACTTTTTTGCAAATAAGGCTTACAAAATGTACAACTGACTGCAACTTTTTGAAAAATGTGCAACAAAATCAGTAATTTTAGGTATAAAAAAACAATAAAAAAAAACACTGCATCATTCTAGAGGGACTGTAAATGTAATTATTCAATTTAAAAAGAAACAAAACACTAAAATAGAGATATAATAAGAAATGCAGGTTTGAGAGGATTGTTTCTGATTTATAAAAAAAACAACCATAAAATTCAGAAAAATTTTGCCGTTTTTGCATTGAATTACTAAATTTCTCACAAGACGTCAAATCTCCACATTTTACATTATCAGTGCAAATATGTTATTGAAATCACACAGCAATAAGTAGATTTTATGAAATGAGAACATAAAACTCTACAAATCCAGTTGTTTTCTTGACATTTTGCCACTGACAATAAAAACTCATCAGAATCAGTATCTGCAAACATCAAATTGTATCAAGTGGATTTTCTTTTTGGCTTAGAAACTATAAAAAACCCCAAAGCAAATGCTTCGCTGTTGGTGAAATTTCAAGCACATTTCTTTTCTTTGAATCAATGATTATTTCAATCAGATGATCAGAATCTTTACTCAGAGGCCTAAAGAGACGACAAAGTCGGTTTATTTGTGTCGATTCTGCTAATTTCGGTGCATTACAAAGCGCAGCGAGTTTGAAAGAGGCTTTAGAGAAATTACTGTGCCTTGTTCATGGCGGAGATGGGGAGCCATCCTTGTTGCCTTTGGGCCAAATCCAAGACCGGGATGGTGGCGGCTTGCTTGTGTCCTTCGGGATACATGGAGAGGATCGCATCAATCCTCTGCAAGAGAAAACACAGGATCTTTAATAGCATCGTTTTGTTGCTTTTCTTACACAACTTTATAATCAGAAAATCAAAGTGTTTAAATATTTCTTAGGAAAGCAGATATAAATCCACCTCATTTTCAAAAAAAGTTTTATTTTTGAAATATTCAAGCTATTCTTCATTAACAGGTAGCTCTACAGAAAAATAAAAGTTACACCAACAAAAGTGATTGGAAACAAAATGTGAGAATGTACAGTTGGGCGATAAATTGATTTTATTGGTTAACCCAATTTTTTGTTTCTGAAGATTTATTTCTTTGGAAAATCTTCACTTTTTTTCACAATGGACTTGTTGTGCAGGTTAGAGTGATGTCACTGCGCCCAGGGCGGCCATCTTGATTCACAAGCATTTCGACAGATTTTATTTGGAATCTGAATTCAGGCCTTTATGTAATAAAGACTTACATTTCTTTTTAAATTATGAAAATAAAATCATAATATTACATAATATAAAGTCTTGTCTTCAACACTAAAGTTGAAATAATACAAAAATAAAGTCAGAATTTTATGAGAACTCAAACACAAAAAATAAAAATTTAAGTTATACTTTGATATAGGTTTTACAAATAATACTTCATAAAAATCAGCAAAAACATGCATATAAACCACTGGGTAGCAGATCAGACTTCAGAAGCCGTTATTACCTTTTTGTTTTCTGCTGTGAACTCAAACGAAGTGTCCTCGTTGTTGTCAGGCGTGTCTCTGTGCTGAAGCAACAACAAATAATGTAGAACACAGGCTGGGTTATAAAGAGTCCATGCAGTCTCCACCAAATATATAAAAACAACACAATTCTGGAAAAAAAAAAAAATCACCTGAATCACCTAAATTCAGTACATTGAAAAGCTGATGCAGAACAGTTACTTTAATGCTTAAATAGTTTGTTTATAAAAGATTAACCAGGAGGGCCCCATGAAAGTCCAGAGAGGAAACAGGTGCTTTTCTTCCAACCACAGAAAGAAGGAGATGAATAACAGACAATTATTTCTGCTTCTGCACACACTGCCCCCTTGTGAGCAGCAAATGCCCCTTTGTGCAACTTTAAAAAATGTTAAAAAAAGAAGAATCTTGGCTGGTTTTTGTTGTTGAAATGTCTCTATCACCACGAGAAATATGCAAAGATACGAGTTTCTGCTGGATGTGATGTTTGTCTGAGCGCCCCACAGATAATTAAGGTTATTCCCTGGGTAAAAAGGGAACAATCGGAAAAATAAGCACTCCTGGGATTAATCTAGTAGAAACATGGAGCAGAGTGAGGCAGGGGTGATGAAACACTGTTATTGGCTGATGAATTTGGAAGAACTAAAAAAATGTAATCTTGAGAATAGTTCACAAAATTCAACTTCATTTCTAAAATAAGAAACAATGCAGGTGTTAAATCTTTTTCTTTATAAGAATGCACTGAATTTTGAACATTTTAATAAAATATACTGATCCAAAGATTAGATAATTGTTGAATCATCAGTGAGTTTGAATTCAGGAGAAGATCTGGTTTGTACCTTTGTGTGTAATAAAGATAACTTAAGCTGCTCATGTTCAAAATTATACATTAAAAACACTTTTGTGAAGGATTTGGTAAGTGGCTTTACTTTGACTTTTGTTTAAATGCTGTAAAGCTAAAGTATCTCATGCTTATTTTATTATTTTACCTTGGAAGTAAAACAAACCTTTGCACCAAGTAATTAATTAGTAAAATTAAAAATGTGAAAAACAACATCTTGTTTGTTTATTTTCAATTCAAAAACAAATAAAACACTAATCAACTTTTAATTTTTTGTCTTTTGGTTGTCAATTGTAAATGGAAAGAAGGAATGATACACGGATTGAGACTGTACACCTTCTTTTTATTAAAGAAAAATATCTGAGACTTTTGTTTTTGAATCTACAATAAATTTGTCTCTTTAAAATATTTCAAGTTCAAATTATTTTGGCACAGACAAAAACTAAAAGAATTCACGACTTTTCATATTTTGAATTTTCTTTAAAAATATATTGTTTTAAGTATTTTCAACTTGGAAATTTTAGCCAGACAACACAGAGTATATAATGATAAAAATAAGGGGATGAACTGACCTGGGACCCTTTTTAAGATAATGTTGTGGATGTTGATTTGAAACTGAAAAACTCACCACAAAGATGCCTCCAGCTCCAGCTCGTGCAGCAGATCGATGCAAACCTCTGACCTGCCTGGCCTGCAATGCAGAGTTGGACAGGTAAAATAAAAATAATAAAAAAATAACCTAACCTTTTAAAATATATATGCTTAGTCAGCTGGATACCATTTACCGTCAAGTCTCATTTTTAAAGTGATAATTTGGAAAATAAAACACCAGTAAACGCACTACAAACACAGAACCACTATTTGCAGCAACGTCTTTGTACATTTGGCTCAAATGTTTAGTTTGTACTTTATTTTAAAATGGAGTCTGCACACAAGTCCTGTTTCTGTACAAAAAACTATATGATGAATTAAGCACATGAATACTATAGAGAATAAAACGACATGCTGATTGTGTGAAAAAATTTCAGCCTTAGGGTTGGATTGTAAAAAATATGCTAAAAATGTAGCATATTTCCAAATATTATTCTGCAAGAACCTTAACCATCACAGCACATAAACAAGAATAGCAGAAGTCACTCATTCAACCTCTAGTAACAGTTTAAATTACACATTATTTACTTAAATTATTATATGAGCGACGTTTCACATGGTAGCATAAAGCAATATTTAATATTTAAATACGGATGGCACGGCTCTAATATATATACAGTCATATTTATTTGCTTTGCTTAATCGACGTACAGTTGCGTAAATCAACACCAAAACCTCTCCTGATCACCTATAAATCCGAAATAAATCCCACAAATCATTAACGTATCGATTCTACCTGCAAAGATGTACGTTTTGAGTAAATATGCCTTCATACAGTCTTATTTGTCAAGTTATCGAATTGTACATTTCTGGTAGTTTGATGCTAAGCTACATGGTCCTGTCACTGTTATCAAACGTTGCTTAGCATAGCTTAGTGTAGTCTAGCCTAGCATAGCAGTCCGGGCTAAATGCCCTTGTGAAGAGTCACAGCACTTTCTCTCCAATCTGCCGAGCAAACAGTTTCTGATTGAGATAGTTACCATTTGCGAAAAACCCTAAACTTACCGCCTGCGAAACAGCAGATCGAAGTGCAGAAGATAAAAACATTCTGAAGCTTCGAGTTCGTGTTAGCAGCAGCAGAACGGGACAACAGCGGCGGACATCAACGCCGGCGCTCGATTAGTACGGTCTGACGTCATATGCTGCGTTTCTCAGTTTCAGTGTAAATCAATCCCAGATTGACCTCAAACTGTTAGGACAAGCGCTTATTTTAAAATTTAGTTTTATAAAGTGCCTTGAAATAACATTTTTTATGACTTGACACTAAATACATTAACTGATTGAATTTAAATTAATCAAGTGGGATTTTTTCTAAGAATGAAGTAGTTAAATTGACTATGCAAGTGTTAAAATGTTATTACTACAGTTTAATACATAATGTGTCCAATAGTTTTACTTTCTGAAGCTGAATTTATCATCTTATTTACACAATCCCATGTAAATTATCTCAAAAGAATGTTAAAAATAGAAAATTTGACATTTTATATCTAATATGAACACATTGTAAACACTAAACCAGAGATGTCCCAAGGCTGATTGCCTGTGGCCCTTGACTTACATTTCAAGAATGACACAAATTTGTCCTCTACATCCTCAAATCTGCTTGGAATTATTTTATTAAACTTGGCTAAATACATGTTTTTTCAAATAATGAGCCACTGAAATCCTTATTTTATTGCTCAGAAGCAACATTTTGTTCTATTTTTTCCAATTGACACCAGAAAAACCAAATTCATTTATTTTAATAAGGCAAACCTGCAAAACCCCATTTAAGTTTTGCGTCTTTAATAATTTATACATCCATTTCCAACAACAAATCTGACTACTTTATTTGTATAATTGAACCATCACATGCTTAATCGCTCAATGGCTTATCACAGCGGTCTTCAAACCTTCTGCCTCGGGGGCCAAAACCCACTAATTTTTTGGGGGGGCAAAATATTAAGTACATTTAAAATAAAAGCTCTACTTGCTTGATAATAAACTTTTTTTCTGAAATCTATGAATCCTTAAAGATTCCAAATTTAATCACTACAAAAACACTAAATTTTACCAAGTATTTTTGATCTAGCTTGTGATGTAAATATTTTCATAGACTTAAAATTATGCAAATCTCTCTTCAAAGTAACTTTCCAAGAAAATATAAGAACTTGGTTTAAATCAATAATTCCTTAATATTGATTTTTTAAAAGTACTTGCTCCAATGGCAGATTATTTCACATACAACAATACATTTTCCATCCATCCATCCATCCATCCATCCATGCATCCATGCATCCTGCCAATGGAACTGGTACCTTTTCACCAATATTAAAGAATTATTGACTCACAAGATCCTATATCTTGCTGAAAAGTTACGTGCAAGTTAGTATGCTTGAAAAAAGACAAAACTAATATATCTGCACTTGAAAGTAGACCAAAAGTACTTGGTAAGATTTTGTGTTTATTGTAGTGAAGAAAAGAAGAAAAACAAACTATTTAAAAATTTTGGAGTCATCAATTGTTTTCTATTTGGTTGGGACAATTTTTACGATTAGTGGGCTGATCAAAATCCTTTCAAGAGTCACAAATGACCCCTGGGCCACAGTTTGAACCCCCCCCCCCCGATATACCAGTAAACAGCTGCTGCTTCCTGTGTTTTTTCCTCATGAGAGCGCATTACCGTCCCTCTGAAAACAAACATCAGCCTGAATCCACAGCACTCATCATGCAGCATACCACGCCTTCCTCCTCCTCCTCTTCTGTCTCCTCCGCCAGCCTTTGGCTTGGAAACATAATGTGATCAGCATGCCAGTGGAGGCCCATCCAACCAAAAAGTGGGAGTGCTCCATCCCACGAGCCGATTGGCTGCCCTGACACTAAGCAGATTGAGGGAGCAGTCTGCAGATCCTGGATTAGAGGTGGGTCTTTATGCATGCTGAATTGTGTTGCTTCATTGCAGGAGGCCTTGCTCTCACTGCAGGATTCACCGGAAAAGACTCGACATTAAAGACTCAACTTGTCTGCCTCTGTGCCTCCATAATGGTTGTTCCTGAATCTCAAGGAGAATTGTATCACCCTCCTCCTGACCTACAGAGGGATGCACATGTACCTGATTTCAGCTCCTATGTGGGAATGTACAAGAAGTCTCTGGAGAATCCAGAAGGTAGGTCAGACTCCCCACTTCTCTGGGCCTCTAAATCCCAAACCGTTGCAACTGAAGATAATTTACCTGGGATGAGGATGATTTAACAAACACTCAAGAACCAAATAACCTTAAATCAACCCTCAATAACACAACATGGGGATAAAAATATTAGTCTCTTAACTAGAGAACTCATAAATTATACTCAATTAAGATTAGCATTAGTTCAAAATATTTTTACTCAAGTAAAAGTAAAAAGTAGCTGTCCGAAAAAATTACTCAAGAGTAAAAACGTATTTGGTAAAAAGTCTACTCAAGTACTGATGAAATGATCAATCATTTCATATTTAAAAATTACTCCATCAGATGGACCAATTATTAAGTCAAGTGGAAATTTTGGTATCTTAAGGAAAAAAATTACAATAATTCATTTAAGTAAAATAAAATTTTCCAAATCAGTTTCTTTCAATAAAAAAAACTATGAAGTTACAGGTGTGTCTGAGTCTCGTTTTTGGTTAAAAAATATTTGTTTTTCATTCAGTGGGTAGAGAACCTGGAAATTTTAGTCACGAGTAGCTAGATAGCCTAATAAAATTACTCCACTACAAGTAAAAAGTACACCATAGTAAAAATACTGTTAAAGGTACATCATTTCAAAAAAGTTACTTAAGTAAATGTAATTGAGTAAATGTAACTAGTTACTTCCCATATCTGCTCTTAACTCTTTTATTGTTGTCTTTGTTCATTTTAATGAAAAGTGTTTTGTAAATGTGACTGGTCACAACAAAGCCATGAACAAGTTGACTTGGAGTGTTTAAAGTTATTTACAGATTCTGAAAATTTGGAGTCTAAAGGTTCCAATTATGTCAAACACACGTAAATCAAAAAAGAAATCTTGTTGTGTGCATTAATATTTTATTTGTAATTTAGAAGCATAATAAAAGAAAAACAAACTTTCGTTCCTTTGGCACAAACAAATATTTTCTGCACCATTACATCTAAAAATTATCCACCCATTTCTATCAACTGTATTTATTTGCTGGTTAAGTCATTTTAATTAAATAGACATAACAATAACTACTGACGTGTGATCAGAGCATAAACGAGCAAAGTCGTAAAAACAAAGACCAGTTCTCGCCAACCGAAGACACGTTAACGGCAGAGCCGTTCAAAAGAATCGAATTGTTAGCTATATATACACCTATACTCTCAGAAGGTATAACTTAGCTTCCTTCGATCATTTAAGTTGATTTCTCTTCAGATTTTATTTTTGAGTGTCCCGCTTTTAAGCCACTTATCTATTGTTATTTTAAACACATTCCTTTGGTAAGCTAGCTGTAGTGTCGCACTTCGAGCTGACGTCATGGTAAAATAAACGGCCGTTTACATGCAGTACCTCGACGACCACTAGGGGGTACCCGCGGACCACCGCAGTTTGAAAGAGACTGCTGTATTTCAATACATTTCACCCTAAAACGAGTCTTAAAATGTGAATTTATTTCAGCGTTCTGGAAGGAGGTTGCAGATGAGTTCTTCTGGAAGAAACCAGCTACTGGTCCAATGCTTCAGTACAACTTTGACGTGACAAAGGGCAACATATTCGTCAAATGCATGGAAGGAGCCAAAACCAATATGTGCTATAATGTCTTGGACAGACATGTGAGGGAGGGGAACCTCGGCGAAAAGGTCGCCTACTACTGGTAAGCAAAAACTAAAAAAACAAACAACCAGGGTAAAAGATAGAAAGGTACTGATTTGAGCTTTGTCAGGTATTCCAGTCAAAACCAACTGCTGCCAACTACACTGTACAAATCCCACTTAGCAGCAGCAGGAATGTCAGGGCCTCAGTTTCAGGGTTAACAGTTTTAGATTTTCCATTATAGTTTAGTTTTATTTCATTGTCACTTTCTGTGCAATTTAATTCATTTTAATTAGTTTTTAGAGTGTGCTTGCTTGTTTTTATTAGTTAAATATTTTTTTATATTGACAATAAATTATTGTGATCACTGATAATATTGATGTTTTGAGACTATTTCCAAGTAATATACTGGTAATAGTATAACAACATAAGGACACATTCTCAAAAATTAATTAACTTTAGATTCTAATTAATATTTAACTCTGGAACTGGAAGACATTTTAATCATCAAAAATAAACAAAACAACAAACAAAATGAATTAGAAAATGACTGTCAACAAAATTGTCCGTCAAATAAATGGCTTGGTGAGGCCAAAGCACCAGACTGAAGACTTTTGTTATCCAGTTTTTGGGAGAAAAAGAAAAACAATAAATAATTAAAATAAACTTATTAAGTGTGTTTTAATGTATCATGTGATTATTTGAATTATTGCACATTTCAACCGGAAACTGAACTATTCTTTAGTTTTAGTTTAGCGTTTATTATCTATGTTGGTGGTTTGAATTCTTTCACACTTTGGTTAATTTTTAGATGCAGAAGTCAAAAAGCAAAAGTTATGTATTTAATCACACACCGAGAACAAAGACTCAACAGTATTTTATTTTTAAATTTTGCAATTATTGTTGAACAACCACCTGACTCCGGCGTTTTCTCCCAACTTTTGCTGCCGCCATTTTACAGACTAGCGTAGCGTAGCTGGCAGCAGTAATTTGCCGACCTCTGACGTAAACTGCTCATGTGTGAAAAAGAGAAATAGAATCATAAACATGAAAACTAAAGATATTATATCTACAATTACAGTAAGTTTTAGTTTTATAAACACTATTGTAGTTAAAGTTTTTCCCCATTAATTCCAATTAACAAAATTGTTTTCTCAATTTCAGTTTTTGTTATTTTGTTAGTTGTAGTTGCTTAGTTATCCCACTTTGCATCCTTTTCAGCTTTTTACCTACCTGCTGTACTTTCTATTGTTTCTGCAACAATACATGAAGGCAGATATTTGCTTTGTCAACTGAAGAAGCAGTTGCTCTACCAGCTCAGCAGCATAGGGGTTCAGTGGGACATGGCCACAGTGCTGATCATCCAAGCATTTTAAAACTGTTTGAACCAAATAAAACAAAACACACACATTATGTGTGTTGGCTGCAAAAGCTTTTCCTGCACAGTTTTCAGAGAGGTAGAATGGTTGATCCGCTAGCTTTCAGCGGACGCTGGTTTGTTTTGACCATCATCTAAACTGTTATGACTATAAATCGGATTTTAAAACAGCATGACGACAGAAAGTATTTAAAGACCTGATTAAGGGTTTAATCCTGCACATTTCTGCACTTTCTTTTGTTGTTTTGTTTTGTCTGATCAAACCCTTAATCAGACCTTTAACCCTTTGAAGTCGACGCCCGCCCTGTGGCGGGCATAACGCTATGCATTTAAAATACGTCTGAAAAAAAAAAAAGTTTCTGTTGGACAGTAGAGACTTCAAACTTTGTAAAAGTAGTGGTTTTATATTGATTTTGTTTTATATTTACTTCCAAATAAGACCAGGAATATGATCGATCATGTTAGCCATAGCATAGTGCGCATTTTACGCATGGACTCGAAAAAATGGCTTTCGTGTTGCATTCGTTCAGTTTTTGGTCGTAAAACAACTCGCGATTGCACTCAACGTGCGTAAAATGCGCACTATGCTATGGCTAACATGATCGATCATATTTCTGGTTTTATTTGGAAGTAAATATAAAACAAAATCAATATAAAACCACTACTTTTACAAAGTTTGAAGTCTCCACTGTCCAACAGAAATGAAATGCACACTTCGCACGGCGTCTTTTCTTTATACAGAAGTCTTTTAAATGCATGACGTCATGCCCGCCACAGGGCGGGCGTCGACCTCAGAGCTTGTTTGTAAACCCCTTTATTATAAATTAAAAAAAAAAAAAAAAAAAAAAAAAAACCCTCAGAGGGTTAATCAACAAAGGAAAGTGCAGAAGGAAGAAGAAGGTTGAATGTGCAGGAAGACGTTTAGATGAAAATATTCCAGACACAAAGTATTTTGACTCTTTCACAGCTACTGTACCTTTAATCACATGAACAAAACATTTCATACGCAGATAAAATGAAGTAAATTTACTTATAAATAAATACATTTACAACTTAGCTCTTGCTGTCTACTTGGTTACCTAGCTGCATATCTATCTAGTTAGAGAGCTAAGTAGATAGCTTGCTAACTTGATAGCCAAATTGCTAAATATCAGTTTAGCTTGCTACATAGAGCCGTCTAGCTATCTGTCAATCTAACACTCCAAATTAGCTAGCTTTCTAGATAGATATTAGCTTAGGTGGCTAGTTGTTTGGTTAGGCATAGACATCTATTGAAATGGGGACCAAGCTAATTACAGCACAGCTAGCTAGAGAGTTTTTTACTTATTTATTAACCATATTTATTAACATTTATAGTCTTAAATATTAGTAAAAGGTAGCAAATGCTAACATGTTAAACCAACTTACATTAAGCTATATTATTATGACAAAATTGCTATAATTTGTGTAATTTAATGTCACTACCAAGAATAAATATATATTGCAAGAAAATGATAAATATAAATATATATTGCAATAAAATTTATTGCACAGGTTTTTGCAGCGCTCTGTCCTACATTAGCGTCTTACTATGAATCTGTCTGCTGCCTTGCCAGGCACAATGACAAGTGGTTTTGTAAATAGCTGTCCGGACAAACATCCAAGCTAAATATAGACTTAGTAACAACTGGACCTGATTGACTCCACTATGAACTCCAGAGCTCTCACAATGCTGGACCGTACTGCGTCACCATTTTTGGTAATTTACCTGTTTTATGTGCACTAATGCAGTTTCCTGACTAATAGATGCTGATTCTGTCCCTCTCTGGTTCAGTCAATATAATAAAAACTCTAGGTTTTCAACAGGTATTCAGAGTAAATCTCACATTATCACAGGATCTTTAGAATGCTACATGAATAAAATACAGAAATAATCATTTTGTTGTTTTTTCAGGGAGGGGAACTCACCTGAACATCACACGACTATCACCTATGGACAGATGCTGAGTCACGTCTGCCGCTGTGCCAATGTGCTCAAGAGAATGGGTGAGAAACTCATCTGAGTAACTGAAAATTACAAATTTGATATAATACTGAATATATAATATTGAATTTCTGACAGCTTCACTCTAAAGAAGCTCAGTTTTGAATGTAATCTTGAAGTAACATTAAACTAAATTACAATTTTGTTGATTTTACTCTGCTTCCCATTGCTATTTGCTAGCTAGAACACCAGTTAGGCATTATTTAGGCTATCTAAATAATGTATATAGATACAAAGTGTCTTATGTCAGAGGCCTTTTCAAAATAGAATATTTTTGAATTAAATTTGAATTTAACTAATGACGTAGATAACTTTCTATCTACCTAAGTAACGAGATAGCTAGCTAGCTAATTACAGAGCTTGCAAATCATTAGCTATATAGCTAGATATACAGCTAATAACAATAATAAAGCTAATTACATTGAGTAATTAGCAATCTATCTATCTCATTACTTAAATAGCTAAGTACTTAGCTTGCTAGCTTTACACATATAATGATAATATATATAGCTAGCTAGCTATGTAGCCAATAAAATAGAAAACTAAACATAGAGCTAGGTAAATGCCAAACTAAATTGCTGGCTATCAATATTACCAATAAAACATCCACACGTTAAAATAAATTTTGTAGCATAAAGAATATAACTATCTATGGACAGATAGCTAGCTGGCTAACTATCTACCTAGTTTCAATGTAGTTAGCTGTCTACCTAGCTTAATCTGGCATTCAGTTTTCTTGGTTAGAAGTAGATCAACAGCCCAGATCTCAGCTATTCGTTCTCATATTAAGCTACAGTCATAATTCAGCCTTAGCTGAACTGTTCCTCTGACGGACGTTGTTTTTAAATTTAACCCTTCAAACTTAAAGAAACGTGTTTCTGTGTTTGCTTAACCAGGAGTGAGAAAAGGAGACAGGGTGTCCATCTACCTTCCCATGATCCCAGAGCTCGTCTACACCATGCTGGCATGTGCACGGATAGGAGCCGTCCACTCTGTGGTGGTGAGCCTGGGCGTCTGCTCAGGTTGTAAAATGAGCAAGAAAATGTGGAAAAATACACACAAACCTCCTCTTCTGGCTGGGTGTACGCTGATTAAAAAGGCTGTTTTAACCGTTCTTAGCTAGATTTTGTCCTAGAAGAGCCAGGCGATGCCGTAATTACCAGTGTAGAGGAGCAACAGAAGGCGCGGTGAAAGGTTTTCTATAGTTTCAAATTGATTTATGGTGAATGAGGTTCATTTAACATAGAAAACAAACTCAGAGTCTGGTAGAGTTACGTTTCCTGTGCATGGCTAAAAACTACTGGAGAAGACTTGGGCCACTGTAAAAAAAGAAAGAAAAAACTGATTTTAATCTCATAGTTCAGAAAATTTTGACTTTAATTTCAGAATTTTGATTTAAAAATCAGAATTCTGATTGTGATTCCCAGAATTATGACATTAAAGTAAGAATGTTGCTTTTTTTCCTCTGAATTTTGAAATTATCTTAGAAATTCTGAAACTAATATAATTCTGATTTTAATTTGAAAATCAGGACTAATTTCTGACATTAAGGTCGCCTGTCATGATAAATTTAGCTGAACAATGAATTTTCACAAAACTTATTGCAATAAACAATGATATTACTGTTTTTGAGACCATTTTTGAAGTAATACAATCATAATGTTGGCAAAATAATGCAAGAACACATTCTTAAAAATCCATAAACTTTAAATTATAATTAACATTTAACACTAGAACTGGGAGATATTTTAAATAAACAGACCAAACAACCAATTATGAAGTTTCTGTAAACAAAATTATCCTTCAAAAAAAGGGCTAGTTGATAACAAAATAGCAGACTGAAGACTTTTCTTGTCTAATTTTTGGTAAAAGAGAAAAACAATAAATTATGCAAAATGATAGAGCTTATTTTAATTTATCATTAATTAATTTATTGCAAAAGGTCTAGTTGGGTAAAAACACAAAACTGGGGGAGCAAAACCAAACTCCACTTGCTCTGTCGTTAATTACGATTTGAACAACAAATTAAAAATCTGATTTTCTTCTTGTAAAAATCACTCTTCCCGCCTCCTTTGAGAATCCAAATGTATATTTTTGTTCTCATTTTGTTTTCTAAAGAAATCTCTGCTCCATTCCCACAGGATAAGTTGATGTTGTCCTCGTTTATACAAACAACCATGTTGCAAGTTGCTGCTCTGACCCCATTTCCACAGAGAAACCCTCCGTTTCTGTCAGCGCAGACTGCCGCACTCCAGCAGTTATCAGCTGTTTTCTGTGTGAATGCTGACAACTGACAACACCTGCACTCAGTAAATGGGTCAGACACGACTGGCTGCTTCCAGCTCGGGAAAGCTATTTTAGCGATTTAACCTTCCTCGTCCCTGCATAGGTTAGCGGCCGTGTTAAAAATAAACGCAACCCTCTAAGGTGAACTCTGTGTGACCAACAGAGGCCTGATTTTGGCTGGCTGTTGCATTTTCTCCAAGGTTTGAGCCAATATAATTTATTATTATCGTTCTGGTTGGGATTGTTGCCGATCAATATGAATAATCATGAAGATATTCAGACTCAGGCGAGTAAACGCAGCGACTCTGCTGAGTTCAGAGTCTGTCGTGATCTGAAGCGCTGCCATCAACGCTGAAACTTTACACTCCATGAACTGTTAACCTTGGCCTGAGAACAAGATGGCAGTCGTCTAAAAGAGCAGCTAACGGATGGCTCATTATGTAAGATCAGACAAGGTTATTCAGAGAGATTCAACTAACAATTAATTTAGTAACCGAGCATTCTATTGATTATTTTTGACGATTAATCGATTATTCTGGCGATTAATTGATTATCCTGATGATTAATTGGTTAATCATGTTAAAGAAAAATCCATATTCTGCAGATTTTTTATTTAAACATTTAAACCTTTCTTATAAAATACTAGAAGTACATTAAAAGATGCAAATAAACAAATCATTTGATTCCTTTTTTAAATAAGAAAATAAAAATTTTATTACCAAAAAGCCAATGATATAGCATTTCTTTAGTGGATGCTTGACTTTTTGTATTAAAACAATATTACCAACATCATCAGGTGAAAATCTAAGCTCTTTCTACTTGACTTACCATCAGTACAGTTTAGAACTGATCTGTTCATTGATGTTTTTAGTTACCATGACAGGCCTGTTGACGATTATTTCAAAAATAAATTATTCACGATTAATCACAATAAATCATTCCAGAATTATCATTATGGAATGATGATTTATTATTCCATAATGATAAGTTATGGTTATCATTTTTTGAAGGACAATTTTTGTCCCATTTTTGAAGGACAAGTTTGTTTATAGAGGCTTCGTAATTCTTTTACTGTTGTTTATGCTGTATTGTTTATTTATTTTGGATATTTAAAATGTATTCCAGTTCCAGTTTAATTCTAATATGTATTAGAATTAAGGGTTAATTGATCTCTGAGAAGGTGATTGCATTATGATTATGCCATTTGCATTATAATTTGTTTGAAAATGGTTTCAAAACGACAATATCAGTTTATCGCATTAACTTCTGGGGCAATTTTTTTTCTAGTAAAATTTGTTATCGTGACTGGCCTATTGACAATTGTTTAAAAAAAAAACAATTAATCATGATTAATCGCGACAAATCATTCCAGTATTATTATTATTCTTCTGTTCAGTTTGCAGGATTCTCCTCAGAGTCTCTGTGTGAGAGAATAATGGATGCCCAGAGCAGCGTTCTGGTCACAGCAGGTACGGCAGGCTACAATCATGCTTCAGCAACCCGCAGGCTGCGAAACGATACTCATCTGTTCAGTTTCACACCTCATCATACGCTGCACATCCCTCACCCACAGATGGTGTTTACAGAGGAGACAAACTGATCAACCTGAAGCAGATCTCCGACGAAGCGCTGGAGAAGAGCAGGGAGAAGTAGGTTTCCCAGTTCCCAGCAACCAGTCGTATTTACATAAGACGCTGCTGGTAATGGGACGTAGAGTGCAGTCAGCTGCTATCAGAGTGGCTGCAAACAACAGACCGCCAGGGTTTTAGATTACCAGGTTGCTGGGCAACATGGAGCACTTAAATCCATCAGGAAAAGCCCGAGCTGCTCGTCTCCAATGGGAACAAGCGCCAGAGAGAGATGCGAGCGAAAAGGCAGAGCATGCTGGGAAGGGTTATCAACCGAGGGACACAAAGAGTCACAGGTGCAGATGTGGGTTTGAGACAAAAGACTGGAACAAAACACCAACATGAATCAGATAAAAATACGACTCTGAGGCGAGATTTCACTCCCTAATCAACTGTGTGTTGCATGTCGTGCATTTTATTTGTCAATATTACAGCTACGACTAATGATTATTTTAGTTATCGATTAATCGATCTTTTATTCTGACGATTAATCAATCGATCTGGTGATTAATCGGATATAAAAAGTACCCTCTGCAGATTTTTTATTTAAGCTTCTTTATACAACATTAGAAATGAATTAAAATATGAAAATAAACAAATAATTAAATTCCTTTATTAATGAAAAACACTTGGTCTAAAAACAACTGAAAAGTGCTCGACTTAACATCAATACGTTGATGTAAATTATTTATAATTGGAAAAATTTTAAATCCAACTATAGTTGGAGTTATAAAAAAATTTGAATAAAGTCAAAATTAGGACAATATATTAAAAGAATAAAGTCGTATGAGCGTAAAGTTGAAATAAAACAAGAATAAAAAATATCAGGATGTTTATAATATTTTGAGAATAAAATCATAATATCACAAGAATGAAGATGTACAAAAAGGAAGTAGAAATAATACGAGAATAAAGTTGTAAAGATATCAAAATAAAGTCAGAATATTTTAAAAATAAAATAATATTACTAGAATGAAGTTGTATAACAACGTGGAAATAAAACAACAATAAAGTGAATTTTTTGGAGAATAAAGTCATAATATGAATTTATTTCTGTATTATTTTTACTTTATTCTCACAACATTCTAACTTTATTGTTGTATTTTATATTATTTATATTTTGTTAGTGTGGATTTACTAATCTGTCGTAGCTGGATTATACATCAACAGATTTTTTTTCATTTTTATTTTTACAAAAACTGAACCAGGTTAAAACTACGCTACTTCCAAAGTCCCAACAATCCTCTACAAGGTGAAATTCCTCATAAAAGATCAGAGCCGTCGTGGATATAAATGAAACTGAAAGCCACCGTTCAGAAATGATCTGATAAATCAAAATGAAACTGAATCTGCAAATCTTTGCAAGCAAAGCTGCTCGTTTACTCACATGCTTTTTCTTTTCTTTAATTTTTCTCACAGAGGGTCGTCTAGCATCAGCAAGTGCCTGGTTATAAAGCATCAGGCTCTCAGGACGAAAACAGGATCTTCATGCAACAAATTACAGGTCAGCACGCCTGAGTTTGCAGCTTTATTCTTTAAAATTGAGCCACAAGGAAATATAAGTGACATTTAGCTGTTCTGTGCACAACCCATGTGAAAACATCGTTTAATCTCATTTTACATTTATTAGCATGACATTTTTGTCTCACAATAAGAAAAAAAAATTACAAGTCATATTACGAGAACAAAGTGTTTCAAGAATAAAGCTGTATGAGAATAAAGTTGAAATAATACAAGAATAAAGTCATAATATTGCAACTTTATTCTAGTAATATTTTGACTTTATCCTCAAAATAAGACTTTATTCTCACATTATAATTTTATTCTTGTATTATTCCTACTTTATTCTTGTGATATTATGACAACTTTATGCTCGTACAACTTTATTTGTGTAATATTGTGATCTTGCTTTCATGAATATTACTTTAATCTCTTAATTGTATTTTATTTTTCTTAGTGTGGCCCTAATACCGTGTCACACACGTTAATTTCCTCAAAACCACTAAATCTCCCAGAAAAAAACTTTAAAATTTATTTCTAGCCATTTGTGGCTGCGTGTTGTGATGCCTAATCAAATGAAAACATTGCTAGTTCAATAAACAAGATCGCACTAAAACAGCAGCTTATCGGCCATGTTTGTTTACACAAACAAGTTATTTGACTTTGGGTTTTATTCGCTTTAAGCGCACAGACATTTTGAGATAAACATAAAAACTTCAGAAAAGGATAACAATATGGATGTTAGTTGATGAATTTAAATGTCGAGCAGGTTTGTGTTTTGTGAGTCCAGACTCCGTGGGACTCGGAGCGGGACGAGTGGTGGGACGAGGCGATGAGCGACTCCTCTGAGGACTGTGAGCCTGAATGGCTGGACGCCGAAGATCCGCTCTTCATCCTCTACACCAGCGGCTCCACCGGCAAACCTAAAGTAATGGATCTCGCCAAAGTATCTTTCCACAGTTTGCCAAACTAAAATCAGAGAGCTGTTAAGCGAAAACACTGCTTCTAAAACATTCCCAGCGCTTTAAGAAACAAACAATCCACTAATTTTATCCATCGTAACCCCTCTTTCAGTACCGCCACTGGATTTACAACAGATTTAATTATGATTTAATTCTCATGTAGATGCAGATCCCACTTTTATTTTTGCAGATTATTTTTGCATGATTTTACCTTCACCACCACTACTTTATGTTAGTTTATCCTGCAAAATACAAGTACAAAATATTGGGGTGTGAAGACTTTTCCAGGACAATACAGAAAACTTTTATCTCTTTTCTAATTCAGACTACCTCTTTAATCACAACAGGGTGTCGTCCACACCGTCGCCGGGTATCTGCTCTACACCTTCCTCACCTTCAAGTGCGTTTTTGATTATCACCATGACGACGTGTACTGGTGCACAGCGGACATCGGCTGGATCACGGGTCACTCATATATAACCTACGGTCCTCTTGCAAACGGCGCCACCAGCGTCCTCGTGAGTAAACGTCAGAACTTTTACTCCAGAGTTTCCGCTCCCTACGGTCTAAATGTTGTCGTCTGGTTCCAGTTTGAGGGAATCCCAGTCCACCCGCATGTCGGCCGGTTCTGGGAGATCATAGAGAAGTACAAGGTGACAAAGTTTTACACGGCTCCCACCGCCATCCGCTTGCTGATGAAGTACGGACAAGAACCGCTGCAGAAGTCAGTTGCTGACGTTTAATGTTTCCCTTTTTATGGAACGGATTCAAAATGTATTCTCTAACTATTAAATTGTAGTGTTTTTTGTTGATTTATTTATTTATTTTACTTCACAATTTTAAAACTTCTTTTTCATTTTTTTTTTGGTTATTTTCTAACTTTGCAATAATAATCAAGATCATAATCTTGTTTTTCTCTGTTCTGAACACGAACCACTTGTTAAGAGTTTTATTTAATTTCCCTTCAATAAAGTATTTCTGAATATGATTTTTTTAAAATTGGATATAAAATTTCTATTTTCTGTTGATTGTTAAATGACTTTTTTCATCTTCATAGCAATTAGTCTTATGCATTCCTCTTTTATTACTTAATAATATTGAATTTGTCTCATCTGTCCATTTTTCATAATTTCTATCTTATAATTTCACTTTTTTTTTAGTAATATTCAATTTCTATTTTCTGCTAATTTCTTCATTTATTTCATAATTAATTGTATTTGTTGTCTGTGGTGTTTTCTTTATTTATTTTGGATGTTTAAAATGGCTTTCAGTTCCAGTGTTAAATGCGCATTAGAATTTAAAATATATATATTACTTCAAAATGATCATAAAACAACAATATTATCGTTTATCACAATAACTTCTGGGACAATTTATCGACCAGAAACATTTGTCATTGTGTATAATAATATTGCATATTGACTAGATATAATCAATGTCAGTTTTTTTAGGTTTTTCTTTATGTTTCCAGGTACGACCTCTCCACCCTGAGGATTCTGGGTACTGTAGGCGAGCCGATCAATCCCGAGGCGTGGCAGTGGTACTACGAGACAGTCGGTCAGAGCCGATGCCCCGTGGTCGACACGTTCTGGCAGACGGAGACGGTGAGAGAATCGCACTGGAGCGGAGAACCAGAACTAGATTTCTACTGTTGGTACCGTGTTTCCACGCTCCGTTCGGTTCCCACTCTTCGTATTGAGGCTTATTACGTTATATTTGGTGTTTGAACTGTTAAATTAAGATTCACGTAGCCTGGATTCCCACTAACTATGTTGCAGTCATTGTTAGATTATGTGTGTGTCGATGTGTTGGTGATGTTTTGTTGTTTTTAAATCTTCTGCAGGGAGGTCATGTTTTGACACCTCTACCTGCCGCCACGCCTCTGAAACCAGGATCAGCTGTAAGTGACATGACTTACTCTGACAAGTTCCAAGTGAAATCAAAATGTTTAAAAGAAACAGACAGAATTTTAGGACAATAATAAGTGCTTCCATAGCTGTTGCTAAATCCGACATACGGCAGATATTTATGTTTTTAGAACAACTTATGTTCAGGTTTTCATTGTTTAAAGCTTTTCTCAAGGCAGCACTAGGAAACTCTGGATGTTCAGATCAAAATCTGGATGTTTTAGGAGCTAAAAGCAACTCTAGACCTTCAGATCTCATCTGTCTTTTAATTCACAATGAAGGTCTAATTAAAGAATAAATGATTCTTCGTATAATCAAGAAAATTACAGACAATCCTAAGCATCCTGTTAATGAGAATGTTAAACAACAGTGTCTTCAGTCAGAGGCTTCTTCTGATATCCACTGGATCAGACATGATGTATTTCTGGTTTTAAACTAATAAAAAAAATAGCAGGGATTTTGTTATTTTAAGTATTCTTGTGACTAATTAGTTTCTTATTGACCAATAAATTTTAACTTTAAATTTTAACTTGATATGAATGAGCTTCAGGCATATCACTTGCTCCAAAGCACCTATTTTTCATCAAAATTATAAATTTGAATTCATGGCAGCCTAGTAAAATTGGCTACCATGGTAGTATTTTAATTTATTTTGAAAAATATTTTCAATCATTAAATTGTAGGATATTTTTCAGCGTTGAATGTTTATCCCAAATGGACATCAGGAGTAGGGTTTATTCTCCAAAGCTTAATTATTTAGTGTTCCCATGCAAAGAAGAAAGTATCTGTAACTTTTTACAGCTTGTGAACTCATGGTATATTTTTTAGTTTTATGAGTATAAACTGTCAGACGTTCTTGAACTACATGTAAAAAAACCCTTTTTTTTTCCATTTATTTCAACGCTGCAGGGGAGTACAAATTAGTTGGATAAAACATTTTTTGCTGTAGATGAAATTCAGGTTAAAGAAACCTGCATAAATAACATGAGCTGCATTTAATTTTCATTTGGGATTAATAAAGTATTTCTGAGTTGAATTTAATTTAGTGAATTGAATTTCTGAATGAAAGAACTGACTTATTGTATATTTCAGACATTTCCTTTTTTCGGAGTAGAGGCGGCCATTTTGAATGAACATGGAGAAGACGTGGAAGACGAGGCTGAAGGTTATCTGGTAAACTTCCCAGCAGAACCAAACCATTCATTCTGGATCTCATATCTGACCTTTAAGAAAGGTCTCATTTCTAAATTTAAAGCTAAAAACTTATTAAAGTGTGCATTTAAATGTTGTGCATGAGTAAACGAATCTCTTCCTGTTGCAGGTTTTCAGAAAGCCCTGGCCGGGAATAATGCGCACAGTTTATGAAAACCACGAACGCTTCGAAAACACCTACTTCAAGAAATTCCCTGGCTTTTATGTGACTGGTGACAGTGAGTCGTCAAAATAAAATGTTCCCGTCAACCGACTACACGTCTCTATTTCTCACAAGGTCACGGATGTTTGGTTTTTAAAGCTCTTCTGGAGGTTATGCAGCTTGTTTTCTCCTTTTCAGGCGCCAGGCGGGATAAAGACGGATACTTCTGGATCACAGGGAGGATAGACGACATGTTGAACGTGTCGGGTAGGTTTCAGAAAGTCACACCTTTCCTGTCGACCTTCTGCTCAGTTTGACTTTGGCTACACTCACAAAAGTCAAAGGTGAATTCAATCATTTCAACAACAACAACAAAAAATCTGATTTGTGCAACTTTCATATGTGTCTAAATCAGATAAGTATCTGTTCTCAAGGCATCTGCAGTCTGAACGGTTATGTCGCATTTTATCATTTTATCATATCAACTTTTATGTCATTGAGGTGAGACATGCATCATAATTCGGCACCAGAAGAAGCCAGACAAATATGGACGTAAACAATGGCTGAAGCAAACAGAGTGGACATCCTTGGCTAGTAATTGCGACCCGTATCAGACTTTTTCACGGCAGTCTGAATAGCCCAAATCCAATCTTTTCACTCCAAAAAATCCAATCTGTGCCACTTCCATTAAATTTGATAAATATTGGGAATGCACCGACACAGATGTCCCAGGATTAGAATCGCCTGACATCCATCCGATACAGAAAAACAGCCTGACTTAACTTTAAATGTTTCTTTTTTGTGCTTAAAAACTTAATTAAACAAATCAAAGTGTTTATCTATTTACCGCCAAATTGCATTAGTTAAACCATTCCAGTTTTACTGTGATGTATAACTGTAAGTTTATTTAAAATTTTCCAAAAAAGTCACAAATATTGCTTTGACGTGACACCAACTTCCATCTGTAAGTGGCAGTATATTGTACATTTCTTATGTCAAGTTATAGTCTACAGTCGATTATTTACATAAGTGCAAATATTGCAAAATTCCTTGCAAATATTTCAAAATTGGCAATTTATTGCTAAAAGCTACGCAAAAAAAAGGAAAAATCCTGGAGGATTGATGTGAAAAACTGTTGTGGCGTATTCACACCAAACACGTTTTGACTGGTTTACATTCAAAGTCTTTAAAGTCGCCTTATGGTGCGACTCGAAGCATTTATGAGTGTTCGATGGGTCAAACAAATAGGCCAGCAATGGGAAACAACGGCAGAAGCGATTTTGACACATCCACATAGACTTTGAATGTAAACCAGACGCACTAAATGTGTTTGGTGTGAACGCACCATCAGATATGATTTAATTTTAAGAAGAACTTATCAAATGCAGAGAAAGTTTTAACCATTTGTTTATCTGGTTTATCGATACATTTTGACACAAACGACCCCTTATGAACATTCGCGATCTTAATGTGGCAGAAACTGAAAGCGAGTTTGACGCCCCTGCATTAATAACTCCATCCATTATTACTTCGGTAAACAGCCGTGTGGTGTCACTGTTCGCTCTAAAACCCGTTGTCGTTCACACAGAAGTGAGATTGTGTGTCTTTTTGTCTCGTCCCTCAGGCCACCTCCTGAGCACAGCGGAGGTGGAGGCGGCGCTGACGCTGCACTCGGCCGTGTCGGAGGCCGCCGTGGTGAGCCGACCTCACCAGGTGAAGGGAGAGAGCCTCTACTGCTTCGTCACCCTCAAAGACAGCCGGGAGTTCGACAAGAAGATGGTGGTGGAGCTGAAGACGCTGGGTGAGGCTCAAACCCAAACAAGGGGATATTGGTGGGAGAATGTAGCTTCACGCTCAAATTGAAGAAAGATTACAAAATAAAATAATTTTAATTGCATTGATTTTACTGCAGCCTATTAATTACTGTATTAATTACCCTCTTCAATAAACCTTTAAATCAGTGTTTCTCAAACTTTTTCAAACTGAGGACCACTTACCCCATTTAACAAACACTGACTGACCACCTAACTAGAAAATGCAATAACACATATATACAACCTGAAATGAAAGTATTCACTGTTTTTATTCCTAATAATGTGAAGATGGTGCTGTTTTGTAAATGTGAAATTAACAAGTTTTTGAGTTATTTACAGATTCTGAAAGCTTCTAATGATGGAAAACACATGGAAATGAAAAAGTTCTTTACTACAAGTGTTGTGAGCACTAATAATATTGTTTTAGGGCTATTTGTAATTTGGAAGCATAATAAAAGAAAAATAGATTTGAGTTGCTTTGGCAAAAATAAACATTTTCTTTCAGCCAGTAGATATAAATAGTTTTATTTTAGGCGTTCAGATGTCAGTGTGGGGCGCAGCGCTGTTCACACATCGTCACCATCTTGTCGCATTCAACACGCTTAATACTGCCGGATATATTTATATTATTTAGTTTTGTAGCTAACAGCAAGCACCGACTAAACCTACATCATATTTTAGATTTTATGAATATAAGCAAGACGTATCGTACAAATAAACACAGGTTGGCGTTTATTGGACACTGATGTATAGGTAAAAAAAAAAAAGCTTCTTTTTACTAGAATGTTCTTTTTTCACCATGAACAATACTCAAGATCAAACATACATTAAAAAATATCCTGTTTGTGTCCTTGCAGAAAGTTTGGTTACATCATTAATGATGCCTGAAAAGATTAAATAGGAAGTTAAAACTTTTTATACAATGCAAATTCAATCCAGTTTGCTTAAAGGTATTTTATAATGACAGATTTAAGTAACTAACACAATTAGCTAAATTATGATTACTTTAAACCTTACAGAAAACTATTAAGCATCTAAAAAAACAGATGTTTGTCTTTTCCATTAACTTAAACATACTTAAAAATTATATCTTCTCAGTTAAATCAGATTTTGTACGTTTATCTCGAAAAAAGGAGCAATGTAAAACTCAAACTCAATTTATAGCATTTAGCTAATTTACATCAAACAGAACACTGAAATGTTTCTTTAATCATTTTTAAGTTTAAATTAGATAAAACTATTCATGTTTTTCAAGTGACATTTTCTAGAGCTTCCAGAATAAAACTTATTAGTGAACTGATGTAGCTTCAAAAACAAGTTCCAAATTTAAATTTTAAGTTCTTGTTAGATATAAAATACTAGCAAATAATGCTTTTATGTGTAAAACAATGAATATCAATATAATATCCTAAAACAGAAATTATATTAAGTTATATTCATAACTAATTGTTTATTTCTCACCTTTTCTGTGTCCTCCTCTTAGTAAGAGAGAAAATCGGACCAATCGCCACACCAGATTTTATTCAGAACGCCCCGGCGCTGCCGAAGACGCGTTCAGGTAACATCTGGTGCTTCCTCTTCCTCGACTGTTTCCCTACAAAACGCTCAGCTCTTCCTGTTCCTCCTCCTCTTCTTCTTCAGGAAAGATAATGAGGCGAATCCTCCGGCAGATCGCGCGCAACGAGAAGGACCTGGGTGACCTTTCCACACTGGCCGACCCCAAGGTGGTGGAGGTGTTGTTCAGCCAGAGGAGCGAGGCCACCGCCTGAGGAGGCGCTCAGGCGTTTAGAAAATCATTTTTAAAGCCAAAGAAAATGTTTTTATTGTAGAATTTTGGGCCAAAATATTGCAGTTTTATTAAAGTGATTTATTTTCCTGCTGACATTTGATGTATACTTCCACATTAATCCAGCCATAATAAAACGTGTCATCCGTGTTTGTTGTTCCGCCTTTATTCTGAGCGGCTAAATGTCGCCCCCATGTGGCAGGAATCATCTTCTGCAGCTACTGCCTTAAAACAGCTCTCCTTTTCTTGCTCAACAATGCAGAAAACTCTCCCACATGCAGTTATTTCAGGGAAATTAACATATAAAAGGGCGTCTTAAGGGAAGAGAGTGACACTATTTAGAACTTACAAACTTCAGATGATTTAAAACTGAGATAAAAGAGAAGAAAAAAAAGAGATATTAGTCTCTTTTATGCAATCAGGAACACAGAGGAGAAAAGGGCGAGAAAACGGAGATGTTGCATCATTACCCCCAGCAGTCGGCTGTTTGTAACCATGGCAACCACCTCCTCCTCACATCTTCATCCCGTCCTCCTCTCTTTCTTCCTGCAGTTGTTTGGTAACCCGGTAGCTCCGATCCCGACTTCAATAAGTTTTCAAAAAAAATAAATAAAAAATAGAAGAGCATCCAAAATTTATTTGATCCGGAGTTTAAATAAAATTGAATTAATAAATTAATTAATTGATTTAGTTGTATTAATTTAATTTAGACCAATAAAGATTCTATCTATTTAAGTGGCAGCATTAAAAAAAGAACAAAATTAAGAGATAAAAGTTTATAGAGTTTTTAAATTTTTCTTTGGGATTAAAAAAATTTATTTAAATTTGTTTTTGAATTTACACCTAAGCTTAAAAGCACATAAGAAATTGTTGAAAAAAAAAAAACAGATTCTGTTAATTTTTAGTTACTTTCACTTTAATTTTACCCATTTTTCTTTCTTTCTAATTTAACTTTATTTTATACCTACTTATATAATCTATTTGACTTTTTCCCTGACATTTTTTTGTTTTCAACTTATTAATTTTGTCTTACATTGGATCTATTTTTTCATTCCTTCTGGACTTATTTTTTTAATTTTTAAAATATTTATACCTTTTATTCATATTTTTCAGTTTTTTTTCTTTTTACTGTTTTTCTGTTTCATTTTATTTAATTAATCTCGAGTGCATATTAACTTTTTTGTCTGATCTTTTCTCTTATTATGTATTGATTTATTAATGCAGACCTAATTAGTTTATTAGCTTTGGCTGTCATAGATACTTACTTACTTTGTAAAACTATATTTTTATAGTCACATCTGCAACAATAATACAAAAATTCAAACTAATGCTCCTGATTGCTAAGTAACATATGGTAATGGTGTCACTTAGTCACCAAAGTAAACCATAGCTATATTTTATAAAGTTGTTAAATATACATTTCATTGCAGAAATCTTAAGGATTTCTTTAGACCTGGACCTTAAAATGTGACTTTTTTTTTAGCTCATTATTTGTGGCTTCACACTGATTAAATAAAAAGGCTTCAAACTGCTTTGTTGCTTCCCTGAAGGATCGTCTCTGTACGCGCGAGCATTTGGGCTGTTGGGAGACAAAGCAGGCGGTGAATGAATGCGCGGCGTTGGGTTTGTGCCAGAACCGTCCGAGGCAAACTCCAGAAACAAAAACAAAAGGAGGAACTAATAAGGCATTTAATGAAGGTCCTCTCTTTGTTTTCAATCATGAAAGGCAAAGACAGATGGTGCAACCGAACTCGCAGCTCTGCTGGGCATTTTATATGTGATCGTTTGACAATCAGATTAAAACTGCAGCAGAAAAATAAACAAACTTTCCTTCAAAACAAAGCAGTATACACAAAAAACATGATTAACATTCATTCAGAAAAATATGGAGCTAAATTGCAGCCACAAGGTTTGCATAAACTTTTATTTTAAAACTGAAAATATATTTTTCTTTAAGTTTGAACTTAAGCCCATCCCAAAAAGCAATAAATCAATTCACTCCACGATAAATTAACATTTTTCTTGTCCCTCTTTCTATGAGAAACTTGGATGCCAAAAATCATAGGTGCTTTGGTCTGATGTAGCCCTTATTTTTGAAAGATTTTGTTTTGTTTACACAGGCTTCATAATTTATTTTGTTTATTTCTATTTTATTTCATTAGAATAAAAACGAAAAAGATGCATTAATGTGAATTTCTCTGGTAATAAAGAGAGATAATATCCAAATATTGATAAAACATCACTTTTTTAGCATCTGAAAGCTGCAAATTGGCATTTCAGCTCAAAAGTCAGACGTCACATAAACAGTGATGTAAGACTGATATTTCATGTCTAAAACTGATGAATCACTTGGTCCTTAAACACATTTAGCACATTAGCGGAGAACACAGGATGTCTGAAATGTTTTCCAGGAAACCCCCCCTGCTACACGGGAAAAAATTAGATTATTCAATTGAGGATAATAATCCTCCATCTTGCTTTGTCCAAAGGACTGGAAAGTAGCTGTGCTATAAATAAAACAAATGTTAAACTGAGCTTTGACTTGAAAGCTACAGAAAATGCTAACGTTTTCAGTGTTGAATTAAACAGGAAACAGTTTGTGTTTAAATCGGAGCTCAGAACCTAGTAGCTGTCTCCTCTTGTTTATTTCTGGTCTAGGGAAAACATCATAAAGCGGCATGGAAGAGCTGAAAAACCTAACTGACGCCATTTTGTTCTACTTTCAATTGAGTGAAGTGCTGGGTAATTTTTTAGCCAAATAAATAATTCCACTTTAAGTTAAAATTCAATGTTCGGAATTGCACCGTAAACTGACAACCTAAAGTCTTCTCCTACCTTACGCTAGCAGCCTCTCTGCGTGGCTCAAATTCTTCTTCTTTGTTTTAATCGCGGATAGCTCTGAAGTTGACCCGCTGCCAGAACCGGTGTTCTATCAGATTATCATACACTGTCAGAATAGCATATGTGCAGTGAGTACGCATGCGCAGACATGCGCATTAAGAAGTCCGACCGTCAGAGGAGCTGTCAGTTCAGCATAGAGGGCACATTGTGACGAAAATAAGTAATTAAATTGTTTTTAATGATAAGTAGATAGATATACATGTGTTGCCGTGGTTTTAAAGTATATTTAAAGCAGGGTATAGCTGCAGCTCCAGTCAACTACAACACACGCCCATGTAAAACCCATTAACCTAATTAACCGCTAAATCAAGATGTCATACAGCTGTTAACAGCAAAGTGTATGACGATCTACGTCATGATTCTATGTTGCTAATTAAATAAAATCATATGTACAATGTATACCTGTCTGATAGATATAGCCGTCAGTTCGTGCTAAGCGTATAACGATCTGACAGTTTATGCTGATCTGACAGAACACCGGACATGCAGGTTGAGCTCTGACTGGTTAGTCCTCAAAAGGGGCGGAGCTTGTCACTACAAAGCCAGCCCACTTAGAGGATATGATTGGCTGATTTGACAACTATCTGCCGAGCAACAGAGAAGAACATTTTGATTGGGTGAAAACCGTTTGATTTCAAATAAGTAAGTTTACAAATTTTTTACTTTATTTTATTTTATTTTTTACGGAACATAATAAAACCCTAAAAAAAATCTGATACAAAGTTTAATTTCTTTTTGAAATTTTCCCAAAGTCAAATATTTTTGACTTTTGAAACTGAAAAATTTCAGTTTACAAAATTGTAGACATGAGGTACAAACACATGAATGATGCAAACTCCAGACAGACAGACAAGAATAAAATCCAAGAGAAAAATGCTACAAGTCAGAAAAGAATCCTGTAATTACAGTAAATAGAAGCAAAAACCTACAATCAACAAAACAACTTCAAATGAAAACTGCTTCTGGTGAATTTGTGTTTGCTTTTATGTCTTGGAGTTTGAATCATTAATGTGTTTGCAGTTCATATTGCCATTTCCTGGGTTTAACCATGAAACACAAATTCTCTCTTTCAGTTAATCTTTAGCAAATAGTTACCTCAATAAAATCAAACTTTTCCTGCATGCCTCATCTATATGATGTTTATTTTCTCTTTTCTGTGTCTGTTGCTGCTCTGGGTGTGACTTTTACGTCTCTTGGGTTGCTTCCTTCCTGCTGCTGACATCCAACATTAAAGGAGCGGTCGGTCTCCAGATAGCAGCAGAATGTCTCTGAGTGAGCATGACTTTGCTGTAAATTATTCAGCAGTGGTGAGTTCCTCTCAGGGCAGAGGGAAGTAAAAGCAAAGCGTCCACTTCTTCTCCCCTCTGCTGGCTCACTCAGAGACATCAGTGGCTCCCAGCCTGCAGCCGGGGCCACATTAATTATTCATTAAAGGTATCCTGGGCCCTCAGCTTGCTGCTTCATCCACTCCATCAATCCCTTTACCCATTTTCAGAAGCTCTGAGTGCCAACAAAAAGCAATGTTTTTCACTGTCTAGCTGCGATTCTATTACAAATGTCAATATTCCGAGATCAGCTGTGTTTCTATTGATCTTATAATTGCACAATTTGAAATTTGGGGGGGAAAAATGCATAATAAAAACTATAATTATTTAGATAAAAAAAAATTTTGGTGCTCAGATTTGGTGTTTTTTCAGTTGTGTAAAAATTGGTTAATTTCTCAAAACTGCAATGTAAATACTTCTTTCACATCAAGAGTCGCATGATCAACAACCGGATGTTACTACTGATGGAAACCATGAAGAAGAAGATGACAGGAAGTGGTAACAGGATGACATGTTTCTTAATGGCATGTCACCTGAATGAAATTATTTACTTGTGATTTTCATTTCTTATTTATTTGAAACAACACAATTGCGAAATTTTGTTTCTATACATTAATAGAGTATCAATAAAGCTTTGCACATATTTGTAAAGGAAAGGAAACTAATGTCCAAAAAAGATCATTTTGTAATTGGGTTGTTTCCATTAAAAGAGAAACTCAGTTAAAATCTCCTGTAAATAAGTTTGTTCAGGCAATAAGTCATTAAAAAACATGCAGAGCCATCATGGTCCCAGTACTTCCTGTCTTTGTCTTCTTTGTGGTTTTCACCAGTAGTAACAACTAGCTGTTGATCAAATGACTTGTGTGATGCAGAAAAAGTGTTTTCATTGCAGATTTGAAAAATAAACTTTCAATACAGTCAGAAAAAGCACCTAATCCTAGCACCCAATCTGTTTATTGAAAAATGTGAGCTCTTTTTAAATTGGCATGTTTCAATTGAACAAATTTATTTTTGTAATTTTTATTTGTGTAACTCTGCAGTTAATGGAAACGCAGCTACTTAGTGCCAGCAAGAAGCAGAAATCTTTCACTCTGTAGCTTCATTTCATTAACAAATGTACAAAAAACTTTATCAATATTCCACTAATGATGAAAAAACACAAATTTTCTATTGAAAATTTCATTTTCTTCAAAATTGTCATGTTTTCATTAAGCAAATTTATTTTCAAATTGTCAAATTGTGCAATTATATGGTGAATGGAAATGCAGTTACTGCTGTGATTTCAATCTGAGGTTCAGGTTAGAAACTCTAATCAAACTCTGGTGTCATTAAGAGATTTTCTTACATTTTATGAAGATAAATACAATATTTGAGGAAGTTTTGAGGTATAGATTTTAAGATAAGTTTACAGAATGCAGAGTTCATAGAGAAGTAACTAAGTTAAGAATTTACAGTAATGGATTATAACAGTACATCTAAAAAAATTAAAATATCGCATAAAAGTAAAAATCACATAGAATCATCATACATTTAGTGATAATATATTCCAAGTCTTTGTTTTTTGTAACTTTGATGAGTATGACAGATGATAAAGGGCCCTTTACACATCCTCACAATAATGTCTTCACATCACCGATAACTAAGTGTATTTTTCTGGGGTTTGTCTTGCGTGACATGCTGATGAAGATGACACATGTATGACCGTGATAAAAGAGGATTTAACTTCTGGGAGGATGAAATCTTCTTATTTACGTTCTCTGTGTCCGTCCCGCCTGACCCACTGTAATCCTGTGCGCTGCACTGTAATCTGCAGACACACTGGTATCTCACACACACACACACACACGCACACACACGCCCACACACACATGGTTTGGGATCAGCATGAATAGAAAACTCATTTAAATCACAGGGGATACAATCCACCATGGCTTTACACTTTTTCCAGGATGCTATTGGTGTGTTTTAGATTTTCAGATAATCTTTTTTAACAGAAATTTTTTTATTAATTTCTTCATCAGATGTAAACTTTCACCAACTTCAACTGCTTTTCTTCTGGTCACTTCAATACGTCCTTGTAGAACCATAAGTCGAAACAACTTATTCCCAAAAACCATGAATACAAGTACAAAGTCTTGTTAGGTTGTAATGGTCATGTTCAAACATCCAACACTGCAAAAATGCAACATATTACCAAGGAATTTTTGTCTAATCTCTACTGCAAATATCTTAGTGCATGTAAAATAATGCACATAAAATTAAATTACAAGTAACTTTTCAGCGTTGTTTTAAATCAATAATTGATAAAAAGTAAAAGTTCTACTGGCAGATTATTTCACTTGTAACGTGAGAAAAATGTCTTCTTATAAGTGAAAGAATGTCAGTAGAACTAGAACTTTTAAAACCAATATTAAGGAGTTATTGACTTAAAACTAGCTCAATTTCTTGATTTAAAGTTACTTGAAAGTTAGTTTTGTTTTATTTCAAGTGTGCTACATTAACTGCACAAAAAACTAGACAATAATATTTGATAAGATTTTGTGTTTTTGCAGTGTTGTCCCAGTAATTATTGTGATAAATTGTTATTTTGAAATAATTTTTCATATAATACACTATAAAAACACAAAGTCTTACCAAGTATCTTTTGTCTAATCTCTAGTGCAAATATCTTAGCACACTTAAAAAGATAAAATGTATTCAAGTTTGATTTTAAATTAGATAAAACTAAAATACAAGTAGTTTTTTGGCATTTTTAAGTCAATAATTATTGGAAATTGATAATAAAAAAAGACAGTACTAGTTCTACTGGCAGATTATTTAATTTATAAAATGGGAAAAATATCTTTTTATAAGTGAAGTAATCTAGCAGTGGAACTAGTTCGTCTTAAAATGTATGTTAAGGAATTGTTTACTTTAAAAAGCTCCTAAATCTTGCTGAAAAGTCAATTAATGTTCTAAAAACAAAGCAAAAACTGGGGGCTCGTCCGGGATCATCCTGTAACTCATAATCGCATGAAACCAGAGGGGAACTTGTAAATACACATTCATGTTTATTACCATTTAATATTTTCATAAGACTATAGCTTGTTAGACTTTTTTTTTTTGACACAGACGTTCCATTTAAAACATTCATATTTTTGTTTTCACAATCCGTTTTTCTTGTCAAAAGAAACAAACATCCATATCCAACAGTAACAAAGACAGCCTAGAAGGTACAATAATTTACTTAAAAACTGGTATTTCATGTGACAACAATATCAGCTCGAGATTCCCTTTGCGATGAGCTTTTCATCACGGCCGAGCAGAGTGACCACAAAAGACTAGAGCTCGGATGTACATGCACTAAAGTGCTAGTGTTCAAAAGGCATGCAAACTGGTTTTATTCTGCCTTCCAAATATGCATAAGTTTCTTCAGGTTCATCAAGTCAACAGAGATTCATTCATCTTAACGTAAAAATAAATAAGGACGGTAGCATCAGAAATGACACCATGGGTTTCCCCTTCAGGCCAGAAGAATAAAGCAAAAATTGTTTTGTTTTCGTTTCTGGCGTTGAAGGAGAAAAGTGAACTTGACAGGCAGGCAAAGTGAAAAAAAAATCATGTACAGATACATGAATGATGTAAAAAAATAAACTGGTAACAGAAAAGAACAGTGCAATGTTCAGCTAGCCAGCAGTTTTTTTCCTGAAAAAAGGTTAAAAACTGCAGCAAATACATTTAAATACATTTAAATATGAGGGGTAATGAGTAACTTAAACTTACAGGTGCGTGTCAATTAATTAGAATATCATCAAAAAGTTTATTTATTTCAGTGATTCAGCTCAAAAAGTTTAATTTACACAGATTTACTAAAACAGAGAATATTTCAAGTATTCATGGATATTAATTTTGATCATTATGGCTTTTAACGAACAAAGGACCAAACTTAATTTTTTTTTAGAAATTCAGAGAATTACATAAAGTCAATGAAAAACAGGATTAACAAAGAAAAGGTCAATCCTAAAGAAGCCTACTGTTCACAGCAATGTCTCTGAAAGTTGAGTGGAAGGAAAAACTGAATTCTAGAATTTGGCTGCTAATGGAGGCAAAGATATTTTGTTAGTTCTGCATTCTGTAAACTTTTCTTCACACTTTAAAAAAAAATATATTTAGACATACTTTACTGCCTTTGCACAAAGACACGATAGTGAATTTGTCAACGAAATGTTTGGCAACAAGAGTACACAGAAAAACTACAAGTGTAACTGTAAATACGTACAGGAACACAAAAGAGTTGCTGGACAGTTATTTCCTTTCGTTTTTGATGGCGTACAGCTGGAGTGATTTTTGGTTATATGTAACCTTGGCAACACGTTTTGTTTTTAAAACGGAGCAGCTAATTAGCATCTCACTAACTCAAATAACAGAAGGAGGAAGTGAAATCCATCTCCTCCATGGATTATTAAGAGAAAGGATCACATCCCCTACTCCAACGTCTCTCTGTGAGGCTTTATAACCACAGAAATAATTTTTAAAACAGGAGCAGCAAAAGCAAAGGAGGTGCATCTGAAATGCTTGGTAGCAACTGATGTCATCCAGAACATGTTGCTCTGGAATATCGGATATTGACCTGTTAGCATGCCATGACACTTTCATACAGCAACAGTCTTCAGTCAGAGGTTTCATTAGATATATTGTTACACTGACTGCTATTGGATATCGACACTAACATCAGTATCGGGTGACATTAGTCATTTTTAAACACATCAGTACCAGACTGATGAATAAAACTGGGCCGATATGAACAACCAATATTTATTTTTGTTTCCAAATGTGTCAAAACGGATGTGAAATATATATAATATTGGTAAATATTGATATTAATATCAAATATCAATATCAGCCTTTAATATAGATGCATCCATAATAAGAATCCTTTTTTATGTGACTTTCAAATTTCCCCAAAAAACTGAAGGGTTTTTATTATCTGTAAGCCACAACTGAATTGAGTTTATTTCATTAATCCCAGAGGGAAAGTCACCTTTCAGTCCAAACAAACATATTTTAAATATTTTAAATATTAAATATTTCACTCTGTGTCAATATCGATTATTTTGAACTGAATTCCAGCAGGAATTTAAATTTTTCTGTGATATTCTGATTCATTAAGACGCACCTGGACAGGCACCTCTGATGGAAATGGATTTACCGAACGCTGTGATCTCATGATATTACAGTACATTCCAGATTCTTCCAAAAAGTCCTGGTTCCTTTAGTGATCCGCTGGTGCTACGTATTAGAACCCCCTCCCCCGATTCAGGCGCCGTGTCTTTACGAGTCTCTCGTTCTGGGGGGACGATTCTGAGGTACTGGGTCGGCTTAAACGAAGAAAGAGGGGGGAGGGATAAGTCACGCCGGTTCTTCTCCCTCCAGGATGGGCTTCCTGTGTCCCATCGGCGGGAAGGTGAACCTCCTCTTCGTCCCCTCGCTCCACTTGGGTGAAGAGGAGGGGGAGCGCGCGGCCCAGCGTGACGGGGGTCGGCGGTTCGCCGGGCGGGCCGGCCGCAGGAAGCAGGAGTCCAAAGGCGGCGCCACCGGCGACCGAGGCAGGTCCTGCCAACGACAAGCAGCTGTCAGGAGAAGAAGAAGAAGAAGAGCAACACGGCGTCTGCAGCTGAGTGACGAAGAGGAAGGTGAACACCAGAGCTGGGTAGTAACTAGTTACATTTACTTGAGTAAAAAAAAAAAAGTACTTTTACTACATTGTACTTCTTTCTTTTACATGAGAATAATTTTATTATTTGAGTAAATTTTCTGGATTTTCTACTCATTGAATGAAAATCAAACATATTTTAACCAAAAATTCACCAGACAGACACACTTTATTAAAGTTTCATACATTTTTTTTTTTATTGAAAGAAACTGATTTGGAAACATTTATTTTCTTGGATTTTGTTATTTTTTGTTAGTTATATAAATTATTGTCACTTTTGTGCTTAAAATATCAACATTTCCACCAAACTTCAAATTTTGGTCCATTTGATATTATCATTTTTAAATATTAAAACATTCACAATTTGATCAGGTACTCAGTACTTGAATATACCTTGTACCAAATACTTTATACTTAAGTAAAAATATGCTGAAGTAGCAATACTCCTACTTGAGTACAAATTTTGGGTGCCTACCTCTGCAAATTATCAACATAACAAAAGACTCTATTTAAAAACGCTTGGCGTATTTAACCAAATGTAAATGTAACCTTAATTTAAAGCAGATTTGAGTAAAAATCACTGGATAGATGTGCAAAAAGTAAACATCCTGGTTATTTAAAGACAAATAATTGGTGATGTTGCCATAATTTTCTATTGTAAGATGATTTTACTTCGTCTGTGATCATTTAACAAACAGAAAACCTTCATCTACGTCACCCTCCCCCCCTCTGGGGAACACAGATGAGAAAGTTAGCACATCTGGATGTTTTAAAGACGACTTTGAGCGTCAAGGTGAGGAAAATGTAAGTACTTGAGTTCAGTTAATGTAGAAGATGTTTAATGCAGAAGGAGGAAGATTAAAAATGTTCAGTCGAACGTAAAGGTTGGAAGAGTTTGATGCGTCTATTCCCTCCAAATGTCAGCAGAGAGAAACAGAGAAAAAAGCACTTACTTCAAAGGAGGACGAGAAAAATCGAACAACGATTTCAGTTTCATTGCTTCAGAAACTCAAATTAAAGGGGCAGAATAATATTTTCCAGGGACATAATATAGTTTTATAGCTAAATCAAGTAACTATTTTACCTTCAGTTGTGATAAAAATGGTGCAGCTATACAGTGAACCCTCGTTTTTTGTGGGGTTGCGTTCCAAAAAGAACCAATAAAAGGCGAAATCGTGAAGTAGTTAACTTTATTTTTTACAATTATTATACAGCATAATTAAATACTCTATATTGAATCCAAAGAACAAATCCTGTTTTCAGGCCCATGAATTTTTTTTTAACAAATATAACGCTTTCTTACAAATAACTAGAGTAAAATAATCATTTTAATCATCAATACAAAGTACAGTAGGACAAACTGTGACTCGGGTAGTTCACTGTTGCTCTGACCGCAAGTCACTGGTAACTATGGCAACCAGTGACAGTTTAAAAGCCCACTGACTCGTTCTGCAGTCAGGATGCGCGCGCATCCGTTCAGTTAATAAAAAAATCCGTCAGACAAGCCCGCTCTGAATATCAAACGAAACTGTGACATCACAGTGTGACATCACAATGTGACATCACAGTTTAACTCCAAAGGCAGAATTCTGACATCACAGCGACTATATAAGCTCCACATCATCTAGGTTCATCACAGCTGTTTAGAGTTTCTAGAGAAGTCATTTTACCTTAGAACCGAAAACAAGCAAAATTACAATGGAGTCCAACCAACCTAGAGTTGAAGACGTTGCATCCGACAACATTACTGAAAGGGAGGTACAGCCACCCAAACCACTGAAACGTAAGAAGAAGAAGGTGTCTTTTAAAGTCTGGTTGGAGCAGCAGGAACTTAAGACTTCAGATGAAAATATCAAACAGCAGGACGCTTCACCTGTGACTGAAAAAGAATCGATCGACAAAGCTTTGGAGACAGTCGATCAGACAGGGGACAGACCGACACCTGAGAGGGAGACAGATGAGAAGAACCAGGAACCCATTCAAACCTGCTCGGAGGAACAGGTCCCCGTTGACAAAGAGATTTCTAAAGGAAATAATGAAAACCAGAATGAGTCACTGGTTACCAAACAGGAATCCATCTCAGTTCTGCAGGAGACACCAGTGAAGAAACAATCCTTCGAGTCTGGCGTTGAAAAAGTTAAAAACCAGGATAGTTCTCTGCCTGAAGAAGCAGGTGGTCAGGAACATTTCTTAAAGAAGGAGATTTTCAAAGAGGAACTTGTGATTTCTAAAACTGAACTGGTCACCAAAAACGCAAACATCTCCAAATCTCTGAAGAAAGCGAATCAGAAAGCATCAAAGAGTAAGCGCATCAAGAAGACGCCACTGTTGTGGAAATCTTTCCCCGAGCCAGAGGGGGTCATTGATCTCGCGTTTTTCACTGACAACAACGATATCAATAATGGTTCTCTGCCGGAAAAGCAAAATGATCAGGCAGCTTTGCCCAGCAGCGGAAAAAAGACGATTTGGAAAATGTTCCCCAAGTCAGAACCTTGGATAGATGTCAGTTTTATTGCAGAGAATATCGAAACCCAAAGTGTTTCAATGACGGCAGAAGGACGTGATGAGGCAGATTCCTTGAAAAAGGACAGTTATTCCAAGAAAACTGTGATTTCAACAACACAGGAATCCAACAACAAGGAATCCATCATCAAACCGAAGGAGACACTGGATCGAAAAAGGGAGAAAAGTCCATCTACAGGTAAACCCAAGGACCTCAGCCAAACAGAGACTTTACCTGAGGTTCCTCGGAATCAAACAACAGAAAACGTTCCAGGAGAAAGTTTAGATGAAATTCAAATTTTGCCCCACTCTTCAGAAAAGACAACGAGTCAAGCACAGTGTGCATGTCTTGCCAAACTTAAGGAAGCTGAATCAGGATACATTAAAGTACAGAAATACTTAATGCAACAACTTGATAAGATGTTTGATACAAACAAAAAACTAAATGCCAAACTGAAACAGCAGAAAGACATGCTGAGGAAAATTGTCTCAGAGAGAATGCAAAGCATAAAGCCAATGGTTTCTGTTCAGACTCAGACTGATTCAGAAGAAACCCCAAAGCAGAAAACAGTCCAGTATCAATCAGCTTCAACGCAAACCGAGACGGATCTACAGGAAACCAGCAATCCACCAAAACCAGTCTGTGATACCATTTCAACACAAACTGAGCTCTTTTTCTTGCTAAAACAAAAGCCCTCTGAAACACAACTCAATGGGCATCAGCTGGAGACCCACAGTGATGAAAACTGTGAACCACAAGACATTTCTATAGTAGGAACAGTTGGGAATCCAAGAGACTCCATTAAAAATGACATTCAGATGATTCAAACAGAGATCGCTAAAGTAGAGCAGATCACGAAAGAAGAAACGGTCTCTGAAACCCAACAAAATGGAGACCAGCTACGTGGCAAAAAACCGTCAAGGAAATATAAGTACAAGATCAAGAGAAAGGCAGCAAGAAAAGCTGCCTGTGAATTGAAAGCCGTCACTAACAAAAACATTTCTGGAGAAAACAGTGACCAACAAGAAATTTCAGCACCAGAAACAGCTGGGGATCAGACAGCTGCCATCGAACCCGAGAGTCACACAAATGAAACAGTCGTCGATAAAACACAGCAGGCGACCAAAGAAGAAACAGTCTCTGAATCACAACAAAGTGAGATCAGAAATCAACATCCGAAAAAACCATCAAAGAAATATAAACGCAAAAACAAGAAAAAGGCAGCAATGAGAGCTGCCTCTAAGTTGGAAAACGTCAACAATGATCAGGTTTTCGTAAAAAACACAGAAGAAGAATACGTTTCAATACCTGAAATAGTCAAGGATCAGACAGCCACCATCATAATTGAGATTTATAAAAATGAAACAGCGAATGGTAAATTACAGCAGGCGACTGAAGACAAAATGATCCATGAAATACAAGAAAACGGGAACCAGCCAAAAGAGAAAAAATCTAAATCTAAATATTGGAAAAAGAGAAAGAGGGCAAGGAAAGCTGGACTGGGAACTGTAGTAAACCCAGCAGAGACAGACCAAAACACTAAGACAACAAAACCCGATTTGGAAATACCAGAGATCCCACAGACAGCTTCTAAGCAAGTAGAGATAAAACCATGCATAGATTCAGAAGATGCAACAGGTAGGATTCCTGTAGTTTCCACTGGTCTAGTGGAAAAACACAGAACATCCCCACCACAGGTAAAGGCTACGTCAAGCGAAGATACAGTCCAAACAACAGCTCAGGAATCAGAGACTCCTGCAGCTGAAGAGTCGACTGAACAGAACAATGACCAAGAAGAGAGTCCCAAGAAAAAGATTTCTCTGTGGAGGCGTATCAAAAAGGCTCTAACTCCAACATGTCTGCGCCAGTTCAAAGACAGAAGTGAAGACCCTCCAGCGTAGACATCAGTTTATGTCTCCAGTTTATCAGATTTAAAAGGGGTGGGGTCACGTGTGGGTTGGGTGATTGGCAGTAATAAAAAAAGAGCTACAGTTGTTGTTAATTGGACATATTAATATTAAAAAGCCAGGACTGCATGGTGGGAAACGTCTCCCTGTGTAGCTGTGGGTTCACTCCGGGTGCTCCGGCTTCCCCCACATTCAACAACATCAGCACTCATGTTCATCCATTGTAAGATTTTTATTCCTAATTCTGAACAGAAAACAAGACGACCAAATTTATTAAATTAAAGGGAGATTTGGGAAAAGTAAATGTGAACAACGTGGAACAAAAAGAGTCTTTTAGAATCTAAACCTTAGCAAATTGTGAAACTTTTTTAAAACTATTTATCTTAGTTTAGGGTTATATATATATATATATATATATATATATATATATATATATATATATATATATATATATATATATATATATATATATATATATATATTTAATTACATATAGATATAGATATCCATCTATATTTATATATAAATCTGTCTCTTTCTCTATAAAGACATATGTCTATAAATACATATATACGTCTATACGTATATATATATATATATGTATATATACACACGTATATAGACGTATATACACGAATATATATATATATATATATATATATATATATATATATATATATATATATATAAAATTCCTTCTCACCCACATGGTGGTGATTCGTCTTCCGCTTAGCTCGGGTCCTCTACCAGAGGCCTGGGAGCTTGAGGGTTCTGCGCAGGATCTTGGCTGTGCCTAGGACTGCACATTTCTGGACTGAGATGTCTGATGTTGTTCCTGGGATCTGTTGTAGCCACTGTTCCAGTTTGGGGTGACTGCCCGAGGTCCCGATGACCACAGGCACCACTGTGGTCTTCACCTTCCAGGCCCTCTCCAGTTCCTCCCTTAGGCCCTGGTATTTCTCTAGTTTTTCATGCTCCTTTTTCCTGATGTTGCAGTCACTTGGTATTGCCACATCCACCACAACGGCTTTCCTCTGTTGTTTATCCACCACGACTATGTCTGGTTGGTTCCCTCACCATTTTGTCTGTCTGGATCTGGAAGTCCCACAGGATCTTAGCTCGGTCATTCTCCACTACCTTCGGGGTGTTTCCCACTTTGATCTTGGGGTTCCAGTCCATATTCTGCACAGATGTTTCTGTACACTATGCCTGCCACTTGGTTGTGTCGTTCCATGTATTCTTTCCCTGCCAGTATCTTGCACCCTGCTGTTATGTGTTGGACTGTCTCAGGGGCCTCCTTGCACAACCTACACCTTGGGTCTTGTCTGGTGTGGTAGATCTGGGCCTCAATTGCTCTGGTGTTTAGGGCCTGTTCCTGGGCGGCCATGATGAGGGCCTCTGTGCTGTCCTTCAGTCCAGCTTTTTCCAGCCATTGGTAGGACTTTCTGATGTCAGCCACTTGGTTATTTGCCGGTGGTACATCCCATGCAGGGGCTTGTCCTCCCATGATGGTTCCTCCGGCACCTCAGGTTCTGTTCCCCATTGTTTGAGACATTCACTGAGCACATTGTCTGTTGAGGCTTTGTCCCTGATGTATCTATGGATCTTGGATGTCTCGTCTTGGATAGTGGTTCTCACACTCACTAGTCCTCTGCCTCCTTCTTTGCGGTTCGTGTAGAGTCTCAGTGTGCTGGATTTGGGGTGGAACCCTCCGCATTGTTAGTAGTTTCGGGTCTTAACATCTGTGGCCTGTATCTCCTCCTTTGGCCAGCTAATTATTCCTGCAGGGTACCTGATTACTGGTAGGGCATAGCTGTTTATTGCACGGATCTTGTTCTTGCCATTGAGCTGGCTTCTCAGGACTTGTCTTATTCGTTGGAGGTATTTGGTTGTGGCTCTTTTCCTTGTGATCTCATCAAGGTTGCCATTTGCTTGTGATATTCCCAGGTATTTGTAACCTTCCTCTATGTCTGCTATTGTTCCTTCTGGGAGTGAGATCCCTTCTGTGCGGATGACCTTCCCTCTCTTTGTAACCATCCGACCACACTTCTCTAGTCGAATGACATCCCAATGTCCGTGCTGTATATCCTGGTGGTGTGGATCAGTGAGTCTATGTCTCGCTTCGCTCTTGGCATACAGCTTGATGTCATCCATGTAGAGGAGGTGGCTGATGTTGGCTCCATTCTTGAGTCGGTATCCGTAGCCAGTCTTGTTGATGATTTGGCTGAGGGGTTCAGGCCTATGCAGAACAGTAGTGGGACAGCGCATCTCCTTGGTATATGCCACATTTGATGGATACTTGTGCAAGTGGCTTGCAGTTGGCTTCAAGGGTGGTCTTCCACAGCCCCATTGAGTTTGCAATGAAGGTTCTCAAGGTTCTGTTGATGTTGTACATCTCTAAGCATTCGATGATCCAAGTGTGTGGCATTGAGTCATAGGCTTTCTTGTAATCAATCCAAGCCGTGCACAGGTTGGTGTGTCGGGTTTTGCAGTCTCTGGCAACTGTGTGGTCTACAAGGAGTTGGTGTTTGGCTCCTCTGCTATTCACCCCGATGCCCTTCTGTGTCGTGCTCATGTATTGATCCATGTGTTTGCTTATCTTAGCCGCTATGATGCCTGACATGAGCTTCCAGGTTGTGGAGAGACAGGTTATTGGTCGGTAGTTAGATGGGACCGGGCCCTTTGTTGGATCCTTCTGGATCAGGATTGTGCGCCCTTCAGTTAACCATTCAGGGTGGTTCCCGTGAATATATATATATATATATATATATATATATATATATATACATATATATATATATATATATACATATAGACATATATATGTATATGTACATATACACAAGTATATAGACGTATATACACGAATATACATATAGATATATATACATGTATATATAGATACTACTTTGAAGCTATCAAACAGACTTTTGGCTATGGAGCGCGATTTTTCTGAAGAAGCTGTACTGTAATAACTTGTTTTTTGGTTTTGTATATCCGTATATATCCGTATATATACTTATATATATATATATAGACAGATAGACAGTGAACCCTCGTTTTTTGCCGGGGTTGCGTTCTGGTAGGAACCCGTGATAGGTGATAGCATAATTAAATACTCTATATGAAACCAAAGACCAGAACCTGTTTTCAGGCCCAAGCATTTATTTTTACAAATATAACGCTTTCTTACAAGTAAAATAATCATTTTAATCATCAATACAAAATACAGTAGGCTCTTTTTTTCTTCTGGGCAAAAACACTTACCAAAATTTTCCAAGCTGTGTTACGTATATTTAAATACTGTAACGTTATTGGCACACAGGTAGAGAAGAGGTGCAGAGACTGTTTAGCCAATCAGGACGCAGAACACAATGCACTGTGAAAAAAAACTGCACAAAAAACATCCACAAAGCAGCGAGACCGTGAAATGTGAACCGCGTTATAACAACGGTTCACTGGATATCAAATATGTCTTCGGAATTTAACGGCTCTGTCTCTTTAAGAAACTCCGGCTTTAGGAAGTTATCACATCATGACTCTTTTATTAACCCTTTGGGGTTTTTATCAGCATTTCTCTGAGAAGTAGCCTCCTTACGGAGCTCAGCTGATCAACATTTTCAAACAGCGTTCGCTCATTTCTGCTAGAAACGTTAAAATTGCAGCTCTGAGGAGGAGCTGCGCCTCGAAGGCGGGGCTAGGTCCACCCAGTCGTTTTGCACAGCTTAATGGTTGCCATGGAGATTAATGATTTCTCAAACATGCATGAAAGAATCAGAGCAACACTCCCGGTACGTTCTTGAGGAGGGAATAAAATTCTAACATAATGTAAAGCTCAAAAATATTAATTTAAAGACTGGCCCTTTAATTAAAGCTCTCAGGTGGGAGTTGATTTAGGTTTTTTAGTCTTCTAAAATATTTCGGATCAACAAACTGTCTTCTAAATTCACTCAAAATATCCAAATGTATTTCTCACAAATACATTTGTGAGAAATGTCACTTGTTAAGCGACATGATCGATACAGAAACAAGCCGCAGTGATCGATAACGGGGATAGAAAATGTGTTCCTGATTAAAACTGGTGCAGAAATCCAACCGTCTGACGGCGGCTTGCAGGACTTTACCAAGTTTTTAATCACAAATACATCAGATCAAAGATGTTTTTGGAAAAACAGCCCAACATACTTTAGAACAGGAATGACGGAAAAACACAAATCCTGAATTTCTGAATGCACAGTAGCTCCTTCATTTCTTTCCATTTAATAAAATGGAAAGAAAATTATATAAATCTGTTGAGGGATTCCATCTCATTTCTAATCAGAAGCAAACTTTCTGATTAAATAAATAAATAATTTTAAATCTAAATTTGCCATATTTACTTTAGATTCAAACTGTATGTTTACTAAGCAGCTAAAAAAAATATGTTTATTATTTTCTTTCACATGGCAGAAACAGTTTTTGTTCCGGGTCAACCAACGGAAAACCGTTCATCTTTTTCAAAACAACTTATTGAAATAAAAAAAATCAACTGAGAAATAAATACTAACATATCTGAATGTTTAATGACACAAAAAACACATAAATAATTCAATATAATTTCATGAAGCAACTATCCAGGGACAATTGTCATAAATAAAATTAAACATTTTCCGTCTTGGTCAACTTAAATTTAGGGTTTTTACACTTAAATTTAATTATTTGGATCTTTTTTTACAACACAAATGTGTTAAATGTGTATAAAAGTATGTTTTTAAAATGAGAATAAAAACGCCATCAGTCATCTTCATCTTTTGTCAAAAGAAACGATCGGATCAACCTGCAGGAAAAACAATCCCATAATGCACTGGAAAGGTGAAGGACAACCATAGCAAATGATATTATGACATGTAGAAGTGAACCTAGTGGAAACAGCGTTAGTCTGATTTAAAAGCAGCTCAGATGGAAAAACATCCAACCTGTAAAATCTGCCAGACGTTTTTTACTAGAGCAACTTTTAGATGAACAAACAATCAAAACACAAATCTGATGAGTTTTAAGATCCCAACTGTGGTTTTGCATGATGATTAATTAATTCATAATGATCTATACTTATTCAATAACTTCAGAATGCACATGTTTCTTCTTCTTTTTTTTTTACATATAAGAAATAACATGTGGTTATGAGAAATGGATTAAATTAAAAGTTTAACGTAAAAATATATATATTTTTATTGGAAATATATGTCAGGATTGGTAAATAATTGTGTAAAAACTTTTACTTTTTTTCCATTTGATAAATGCATTCAAATTTAAGGTTTACCTTTTGCTTCTGCTGGTGAGGAAAATTATAAATTTGTGATTAAATTTATGTTTGGCGTTTCATATCCAAACTAGTAAGCAATAAATAAAATTTTGGCGAGTAAAATTTTTACTTCAGAATATTTATAGCAGCTTTGGTAAACAGAACATGTTAGCTAGAAAGTGTTAAATTTATCTAAACTGAAGCCAGTTGGATAAATCTTGTCTCATTTTTTAAAGTGACACAATTTAAAATAACATAAAAAAATAGTAACTTTATATTTATTTACTCTGTAGTCGGCTAAACACAAACGAGTGAGAATATTAGCTACTAATTGATAAGAAATTATGCTTTTTGTTGGTTTTTAAACATCCATCTGAGTGTAATTAATCTATAGATATAATGTGTTTCACTTAGTGATAAAATTAATTTAATAATATTCTACTTTATTAAGTGGCTCTGTAGTTTGGGATCTAGCTGTAGTATTAGCTTCTAGCCTAAACTAGATGTGCAATTCTGCAAAGTTTTGTATTGATCAGAAATAAATACGGAGTCATATGGAAGAGGATTAGGGCCACCGAAAAAAATAATAATAATTCTGTCTTTAAAGTCAGAATTTTTTTTCTTTTTTTTCGGTGGCCCTAATCCTCTTCCGTAGAGTCACCAATACTGATATCAATATTGATATTTTTTATTATTCAGGTTTTATATATCATCAACCTTCACCTTCAAGTGTTTTTGTGGATTTTCCTTTAAATTATGTTGTTACAACACATTAACATGATAAATAGAAAAACAAAAGTTTTCAAAACAGTGTGAAAAATTACCAATTGAGAGCAAATCTAAACAAAATATTTTTGAGGAGGCATTCAGAAAGTACAATACAAAAATTAAAAAAAATTCAAGATGGATTCTGAGACTAAAGTATCAATTTTACCACATTGGTATCGATACGATACTGATACCGACTTCAGCATTATTAATATTTTTGGATTTGTTCGCACACTTCTCAGCTAAACCCAATTCAAAAGGAAAAGTTGAATAAAAACCGATATATTCCCTTTAACATTTCATCTAATTAGCATCGGCACATGAGTGATAAGGTCAAAGGTTAATAGTTTGCTTGTTGTTAGTGGTTTGTAGCACATGCACAACACACAAAGTGAGTAATAAAGTTATGGAATAAGTTGTAATGTTAACGTTAAAATCCACAAATGTCAACTTGCCAAAAACACCATTAATATGTGAACAAGAGCAGGGCCGGCCCAAGCACTTTTGGGGCCCAAAGCAGATTTTCATTTGGGGCCCCCATACAACACAACAGCAGATAGTTTATCATTCTTAAGCTACTCTAACATACCAGCTGTCATCAGCGTCATTTTGTAACTGGCTTGGATCATACTAGTGTTATTTTGTAGCAATCTAAAATAAATCATTTGAATTTTGAAATGCAGGGTGGTATTTAAGTGTGCCATATTATTTTAGTTATTTGAAAGTAACATAAGTAGATAAAAACTGTATTTACAGCAAACAAAATAACAAGTTTAACATTTTATATTTCCCAAACAGCAGGAAGATATTAACGTATTATTTGTTTAACAATTATAAACTTGTTAGCTCTCTGCTATGCTAAAGCTGGTTCACTCCAACATAGCCTGTCACAGATGCAAAGGCTAGTTAGCATAGCTACCAATGACAGTGGATAAAGGTCTTTTCTGTAACAGTAGTATTGAATTTCCACCCTTAGTACATAGGGTTGATTGACAACGCTAAGTCCCGCCTCATGGCTCTGATTGGTTGTTTTTGACAGGCAATTTTGCCGGCCATGATAGGAGAAGACATTGATTTTTTCACAGATTATCTGTCTCACAATCAGAGGTGGGCAGTAACTAGCCACATTTACGCAATTATATTTACTTTGATTTTCTACCCACTGAATAACAGATACCTTCAGTTTTTATAAAGATTTCTTCAGAAACTGGTTTGGAAACATTTTCTTTTGCCTCATTTTGTTATTTTTTGTTACTTATATGAATTATTGTCATTTTTGTCCTTAAAATACCAAAATTTTCACTTCACTTTATATTTTGGTCAAAGTAATGATGTAATTTTAAAATATTAAATGATTGATAATTTGATGAGTTTCTCAGTACTTCAATAGACTTTTTACTAAATACTTTTTTTACTTGAGTATTTTCTCGGACGGCTACTTTTTACTTTTACTTGTGTAGAAATATGTTAAAGTATCTTTATTCTTACTTGAGTACATGCTTTAGATACTCTGCCACCTCTGCTGTTTTTTCCTGCCTATTTTTCTAAAAGTTACTAACTGCAGCTTTAACTTGCGCGTATGCTTTGGGCCGGCTCTGAATGAGAACAGAGGCTGTTTTACATTCTAAGTGCAGAAAGTGTGAATAAGTTTCATCTGAATGAATATTAGTACTATGACAAACAGAATGGGGTTGTAGTGGAATTTGTGCAACTGATATTTAATGGACAACAACATGCAAAACCAGCAGTCGGGTCCTACAGAGATAAACAGAACATGCATCACCACAAAGGAGCAGAACCAACACAGGCATGGCGCAACGTGTCGACCGCGCCGACGGCTTCACACACTGCTGACCTGTGAAGCATGCATTAATGAGGAGGGGCATGTGGAGGAGGTGAAAGGTCCGCGAGCCTGGTGAACCCACCGCCACAGGACAAGGGAGAAGAAGAAGAAGAACAGAAGGAGGAGGAAGAGGAACTTACATCATGGAGACAAGCAGAATTAGAGTCCCCAAGGAGTTGTTAGTATGACAGTGTGGTTCTGGATCAGCGGACAGGAAAGAGGAGGGACAGAGCGAGCCGAGAAAGGAGGAAGAGGAGAAAACGGGGGAGAGGAGGGGAAGATATAGAGCAGGAAATGTTATTTTATAAAACTGAGCAACGGAAAAGAAGGATTTGCAAATTGAAAGCAGACATAGGGTGGCGAGTTGCAGCCTCCAGATCACAGAGCAGTTAAACAAACCTGGAATAAAAAGCAGCAGAAGAAACAGCTAACTTCAATGTCAGTGAGTTTTGAAAATCCTGTAGCTTCCTTCCAGTTATGAGGACTTTTATTTATGTTTTTCAATATAAAAATCTGGAAAGTGTGGTGCGCATTTGAATTTAGCCCCTTTTTCTTGGATAACTTAAAATTCATTCTGATTACTTTCAGAAGACCGGCTGAAATTATTAATTGTGATTAATCATCAGCTAAATTAGTGATTGATTAATTATTAACTGGAGTATACACACTCTAAAAGGCAATTTGCTGGAAGAACAACACAGTCAGAGCAGCATGTAAGCCAAAAATCAGACACAAAAAAAAAAACATTTTACAATCCTCAGGCTGTAAATATGTTCCACCCAGAACTCCTCAAGTGACAGTTTTAGCTTCATGTGGTTCAAATACTATAAAATATTCCAACATCAATGTCAACTTATTTATAAATTGACCAAACATAAGAGTTTGTGTTTTTGCAGTGTAGTGATTAGCTTCGTTTATAAACTTTATTTCATAATCTTTTGGTTGAGGTGTTACCATTTTTTGGATAATTATTCCTTCTGGTTTTGGAGCGATTTTTGCTCCAACACTTTTTTACTTTTGGACAGTTGTTATGACGCGTAACCGTAGCAACAAAGTTTTGCTTTTACAACTGGGAGCATCTGATTAGCAGTTGTAATCAACTGCTAATCAGATGCTTTTGAGCAGGTAGCATTTCCCCTCAAAAGCAGAAATACTACATGGATTATGACCCTAAAACCCCAAATTCAGCATCTCTCTGTTCAGCTTTCTATCCATACGGCCAGACAAAGATTTAAAGTGAAGCGGTAAAAGCAAATGAGGTGGATTAGCAATGCTTCAGTGCGGGGAGTTCAGAGAATATTCTGTATATTGAACACTCGATCAGATGTATTATCAATTGATAATGATCATGTGCCCACTGTGATTTATATTGTTTTTGATTTATTGTCCAACTCTATTTGGCCCTAATAGAATTTACCAGAGTTCAAAGTTCAAGTAAATAGAAGCTCTAAAACAAGATGGCCGTCCTGGGCATCACTCTAAATCCTAGAAACACAAGGAATTTATCTTCCAAAACTTAAATATTAAAATATCAAATAATCAATAAAATAACAGTGAATTATCGCCCAGCCCTAAAAGATTGATTAATAATTTCACTCTTCAGCTGTAAGTCTGTGCAATATTGACGTCACAGCTTCAGTTATCAGCAAAGTGAAGCGTATTTCAGTAAAAGTCGGAGCCCAGAGGACAGACTACAACCAGCAGGAAGATACAGAGAGAAGAAGAAACTCCCAGCATGCATCAGAGAAGAGAGGCTCAGTGTTTCTGAGGAGAGCTAAATGTTTTAACATTACCATCGCATCAGTCAGTGTTTTCAATCTGAGAGAGAAAAAAAAAAATCTACATTTTAGTGCATGTTGTTATCTGGGCTACGACTGAAAACTTGTTTGTCTTCAAAGGGAATCCGAGGCGATGATGTCAGTGTGTCATAAAACATGGCCGCCAGATCAACTGAATGATGAAGCGCTGAATCCAGGGCATCTGTATATTTACCTCCATACATCCAGATTGTCCTCTGTCCGTCTCCGCCGTCCGGACGGCGTCCCTGCCGTGGCCGCCCTGCCCGCCTGCCTGCAGCCGCCGCTCCTCCCGGAAGCTCTGCTCCTGCAGCTTCTTGTTCAGGATACGTGCCGTGTTTTCGGCCAGCGTGTATCCCGGCGGCGCGGACAGGTCCTGTCGGATGCTGACCACCTCTGGGTTCCTATCGCCCTGAGTCTCCACAATCAGCTGCACTGGGCTGGGTGACCGTCCCCTGGCGGCGCCGCCATGAGCCGGGCTGGGCTCTGCGGTGGTGGGTGGCGTCTGCCGGGAGCGGCTTGGGGATTTGTTGAACTTCTCGAAGACGACCGGCGTGTGGTCAATGATGTTGAAGAGGCTGGAGAGGCCGTCATTGATGGTGGTGTGGACGGGGCTGTCCCGGGTGGTGGTGGAGCGCGCCCACGCCGACTCACTGTTGCCCTTCTGGGGGGTGGAGGGCATGGCGGTGGGGCTGTCATGACAACAAGAACCAGTAATTATTGCGATAAATGATAATATTGTTGTTGTTTTGAGACCATATTCAAATGATAGTTTAGTCGGTTCTTCCTATTTTGATCTCCTTTCAGCTGTTTTAGGGCCTCTTGTCACTTTAAATCTAAATAAGCTGCTGCTGGCCACGCCTCCAAATCAACGTATACACTCGCAAGTAAAATTGGCTGCAAACAGATGTGCAATTATGCAACCGTACATCTTTAAAAAGCAGAACTGGAGCCTCCTGCACAACCAACAAGACTGTAGCAAGTGGTTTCTGGGTGGTAAGTCAACAACAAAACACTTGTCTTTTCCAGCAGCCATTGTACAGCACAGATAAAACCAGCTGACCAAATGTGCTGGGGTTGCACTTGAGTTGCTAGGTAACAGGCTAGGCTTCTGGGGTTGCTAGGTAACAGGGATTGCCTTCTGATTTGTGACATTACGTTCTAGAGGTTTTAGAAATCTCTCATCTTCCAGGCACCAAAAAACATTAATTTATTGCCATAAAGCAGTTAGGTGGCTTCTTAAAGTGCTTAGGTTGTTTTTAGAAGCAGTAGAGACCCAAATGAAAGCGAAATGTGACTTTGCATAACAGTTCCCCTTCAAACATCAGAGTGGCGATCATCCAGCTCATTTTGATTTATCGTTAATTGATTAATTGCTTACGTGGCGGTACGGCTGTTGTTTGGCGGCTCGTTCTTCCCGGACGTGGATGGCTTGCGCTGCAACTTCGGGGAGCCGTATTTGGGCGAGCAGCATGGTCGCTCGAACTTGCTTTGCACCACCGGCGAGTACTGCACCTTCCTCGTGCTGCGCGACGGAGAAGAGATGGGTGTGCTGCCACCTTTCGGGGTGAGGCAGCGGTGGGGGCTGCTGGTCAGGTTCCGCAGCAGGTCCGTCTGCAGGCCGACGCTGATGGTCTGGGTCGTCTGGGTTCCTCGCGTGGTGAAGCCGTTGGTCTGGCAGGCGGTGTCGTGCACCGCCAGCCCCGGCGGGGAGCGGATGGCGTTGCAGACGGATATGGCCACCTCCTTCATGTCGTCGCTCAGGTTTTTCTGAAGCTGCAGCTCCAGAGAGGAGGCATAACCCAAAGTGGAGCAGATGGGGGACGGACTGGGAGACGTCCGGAGTCCGCCGCCCTCCAGGAGACACGGCCACCGGGGACCGCTGAACACCTCGTCTGACTCCCCGGCGTCTCCGCCCAGCCGCGGTTTGCTACCCTTTATTGCTGAAACAATTCATCAGATTAGTAGAGACAAATCGATTGTTGAAATAATCAGCAAATAATTTCATAATCAATTAATCATGAGTGTGCAGGAGTTAATTTATTTTGTTTAGTCAACAAGTTGTTTCTCCAGACATTTATTGGTGTGTTAAGTTCTGTTACACTGCTCTTGGCAGTTGGTGGTTACCATAGCAACCAGTAACTGACAGCTCCTGCCCCTTTTTTTCTGTTGCCGTCGGTAACTGTGGTATGTATCAGAATCAGCTCTGGGTTTTCTTTAGAATTATATCTGCCAGTTCAACTGGTACTTTTTTAAAATCAAGATTAAAAAGTTATTTTTGTAAAACAAGCTCCTGTGTCTTGCTGAAAACTTACTTGTAAGTCAGTTTTGTTTTATTTGAAGTGCCTTAAGATATTTGTACTAGAAACTAGACAAAAATACTTGGTTACATTTTGTGCTTTTGCAGTGTTGTCCCACTAATTATAGCAATAAACTATAATATCATTGTTTTGAAACGATTATCGAACGATGGAGTGCAAAAACTAAATGTTATTGTGTACTTTTGGTTTACTTTCTATTGAAAATATCTTAGTATCTTGCTGTTTGTTTTTATTTCTGTCCTTCTGTCCAGTTTAAATATTCCACTTGTTGAACTAATAAAAAACCTTTTAATCTTATCTTAGTAACTGGAGTATACAGAGGCTTCTGTTGAAAGAACAACACACTCAGTGTAGTAATTAACCTAATCTGTAAAAATATGTCTATAAATTATGAATTTAATATAAAAAAACAACCTTAATTGGCATAATTTTAATTTCACTCAGTTCAAATTCTGTTAACAGAAAATACTAAGTAGGGCTGAAATGATTCATCAGATTAATTCTGATGAATCAATTGTTGAAATAATCTATTTTAGTAATGGGTTAATCGGTGCACCCCTAATAAAAAATATTTTTATAATAGTTACATACATCAGAATAATTTATAACTAAAACAATCATTAGTTGCAGCCTCAGTACCTTTGGAATAAAGCAGATCCGGGTCCTGGGTCGCGGTTCGGTCCGCCGCCCCCGCTCGGGTCGGACTGTGGAGGATGGGAACCCCGTAGTGCTCCACTCCGACCCCGGCCCCGGGGCCCCTGAGCGGGGACTTGTGGCAGTGCTCGGGGCTGCTCAGGGTGCTGGTGGTCAGGGTGGCGCTGGTGGTCAGGAACCAGGAGGCTGGCGGAAACGGGTCGGACCCGGCCTCCCCCTCCAGAACCGACCGTGGGCCAGGGAAGCCCCAGCCCTTGTTGCTGAACTCCTCGATGTACTTGAGGTCGTCCGGAGAGAGCGGCGGCGTGACGTCGTCTTGGTCGGGGCCGCCGGGCCGTGACTTGTCGGGGAGGAATGGCGAGCTGTCCATCAGCCGCTGGAAGTCGCTCATGGAGCATACAGACTTGGCTCTGAACATAAAACACATCAAAAGCAATAAATTAAACCATGAGCCAGTTATAAACCATCACAGTTGGGTAGGAACTAGTTAAATTTACTTAATTACATTTTAGTAGCATTTCTACAACGCTGTACTTTTCTGTATTAATATTGTCTGTAATAATTTTGTAAACACCTGTGCCAGGGAAACAAATCTGTGTCATTCCCCAGGCCACACTTTGGACACTCCTGGGTTACGGGCTATTCAGAACATGTTCATTACATTTTAAATAAAATCATTCTAAGATAATGAGATTTTAGTCTGCTCAGTGATGCCTATTTTGATCTCCTTTCATCTGTTTTTTCTTTTTTTTTCTCCCCACCAGGGGGTCTTTTTGTGGGCTCTAGTGTCCTTTATATGACAGTAGGCTGACAGGAAAGGGGGAAAGAAAGGGGAGAAGACATGCGGCAAATGTCGCCAGGTCTGGGAATCGAACCCGCGGCGGCTGCCTTTCATCTGTTTTAATGCCTTTTATTGCTTTAAATTCAAATAAGTTAGTTCTGACAATTCCGCCAACTCCACATTTGCACACACATAAAAATAGTTGCAAAAATATTAAACAACGGTACATCTTTGAAAAGCAGAAGCATTTTCTTAGAAATTGGTTTACATCTCTTTTATTTATTAATTATTTCCATTCATTACAATTGCTTATTATGTTTTTTTCCCTTTGAGACCTAAAGATATAAAGGGCTTAATAAATATAATCTATTTTTATTATCATTATTATGACCAAATGTTCTGGAACTCCACTTGGGTTGCTAGGTGACGAGTGGAGTTCCGCCTGGGTTGCTAGGTAACGGGTGGAGTTCCGCTTGGGTTGCTAGGTAACGGGTGGGGTTACAAGGTGAGATTTATGACGTTACATTCCGAAGGCTTTTGAAACGGCTTGTTTTATAGACATAACAAAACATTTCATATAATCCTGAAAAAACATGAACTCACCTCCTTTCTATCCCCACCCAGGATGATACACAATCCTAACACAACCAGTTTCGATCTTTCCTTCTTTTTTTTGTAAACCAAATGAACCCTTCTTAATATTTCAAACTTGGCTGAATTATTTATAATCATAGCAGTGTGGATCTCTATCCTGCCTAAAAAGAAAAGCCAAATAAAAGCCACCAGGGACAAACTGTGTGTCACTTCTAGTAAAAGCAAACAGAATCAACACAAAACGTCCCAAGGGGCCGTCGTGGACGAAGGAGTGAGAGAAATGCAGTAAAAGCCTGGAAACGACAACCAGTCAGGCTGAATGCAGTTTGACTTTAACTCCTACCTGAGGAGACTTCCACCTTCCCTCATCTCCTCTTCTGGGTATCCAGGAGCGCCGTCACCCTCTGAAATCTCATTCAGAGCCTGAAACAACAGATGTAACTCTGTTTACACCCAGCAGGGGAGGCCAAACATCGGCCAGAACCCCACAGCTGAAGATACTCTGCACCCATATTGTATTAGAAACTTAAACAAAGTGATTATCCTGTGATTTTTTTTTATGCACTCAGTAACAGTTTAAACAAGTATTATGTTAATAAAACAAAGGGGCAGTTTTGTTGTCTTAATAAAATGCAGACAGTTTCATAACCTTTTGGATATTTTCTTTACTTTATTTGGTCTAGAAAAGATCTTTTCTCAGCAACAAACCCTTCTTTTATTACCCTGTAACACCAAGAATTGATGTTAACTGACCAGGAATAAAAGCTGGATTTTTATTACTGTAAAGTGGGTGTTCAAAGTGGAACTACAATTGTCACAATAATAAATTTTGCTATTGTGCCAGTAGTTATTGAGATGAAGATATTGTCATTTTAATGTGATAGATGTAACTCAATAAACTACGTTCATTAGCTTGGAAGACTAATAAACTTAAATTATGTAAAAAATACACCACACTGCAACTGTAAGACATTTTAAATATCCAAAATAAAAAACAAAAACCTTAAACAAAATGGAAACAAACACCACTAAAATCATGAATAAAATGATTTATGTACAGAGTTATCTTCTTGAATCAAGACATAAATGTAAAACCCAATCAATAACTTTATAAAAATTTAAAACATAAAAGAAATTAAAATATGTATTTATGTATATATGTATGTTTATGCAAATTAAAATTGATCAAATTTAAATATGTTTCAATTTTTTTTTTATTTTAATACAAATTACAATTTTTTTTAATAACTTATGAAATATAGAAGTACACATAACATGTATTAATTTTAATTTCATTTATGTATGCGCCCCACAAATCCTCTTGTGAAGGTTTGAGTAATATTTTTATATAACTGTACGTTAGCTTCAGTGTAAAATTAACATGCTAACATGCTAACCTCGTTCATGCAGGGGAACCTCTTCTCGCTCTCCAGTCGACAGGGCGGCGGGACCTCCAGGCCACTCAGGGGGTCCAGAAACAGCGCATCCAGGAACAGGTTCTCCGTCGGGCCCTTCAGCCTCACGGCGGCCCCCTGCTCTCCCAGCAACGCCTCAGAGTCTGAGTGGGAGCGCGTGGGGGGCGCAGGCACTGGAGTGGACGAACAGGGGGACGGAGGAGTGTGAGGGGAGCGCGGGACGCTGCACGGGCTTTCCTGAGGTGAAAACACTCCTCTGTGGGCCAAGCTGCCATCTTTGATGTCGGGGCCTTCGCCTCGTCTGCTGTTCAGTTCCCTTTGCATCTGAACGATTAAAGATAAACACACACATCAGGACAACCAGTCGAAGCTAAAGCTATGCCACTTGAGCATTTCTAAATAAAATATATTTACATGAATAAATATGTACATAAACATGTATATATACATATTTATATATTTATGTTTTTGTACATTTTTGAATTAATTACTGCTCTGAGTCTGTTGCTCTTTCATCAAATGGTCTTTTTTGAGTCTGTATATTCCAGTTAACGATTAATCGATTACTAAAGGAGTTGAGAATTATTTCAATAATCAATTAATCGTAATTAATTTGACTAGTTACTTCAGTGCTAAGTTTGTGCAAATGTTTCTCTGAGAAAAATTGGCATGTTCCAAATCTATAATCTGCTCGGCTCATGAATTCAAAATAAACAAACAAAGAATTGATTAATTGAGATTAATCTGATTAATCGTTTCAGTCCTGGTACTTTGCGATGTGAATTTTCCACACTAATTTTGCGATGGTGATGTATTTGAGATATATTGTGCAGCCCTACACTGTGGCATCAGGTGGGATTTAAAATATTTAAAACCCTCAAGCTTAATTGACTTAAAATCTGGATTATTTATGATTGCATTAAAGAAATTAATTATGGCAATAATTTCAAACTTGATAGTCATGATACTCTGTTAATAACTATTAAAAATGTTTTATTATTAATAATTATATGTTCTGGTTTGTCATCTTTCAGTTTGCAAAAGGATACTTTTACAGTTAAAACCCAAACAGATGCAGTTTGTTATGTGTGAAGCTCTTACTAACATTTATTTCCTGTCATTTTTTACCACTGGCTGTCCTGTCGATTTTTATTATCTACCTCCATGAACCACATAAAACACGGCGCCATCTATAGCTGCTTTAAATTAACACCATGGGCTGTGGCCACATAAATACAACAACTGTTGATGCTTTAAGTAAATACATTTTTCTAATTTATTGATGTAATAAGAGTCCCTTAGTAATCCTTAAGAAGAGTATAACTTATTTGAGTATCTTTAGGCTACCTTTATTAACACATTGCTGAATAATGTATCTGCCTTCACTGCTTCATATCTACATTCAGTGGTGCATCAGCATCTTTTTTTAGCCGTGTTAAGAGAGCTGTTTTCCCCTCCCCTGCTTTATATGATAATAGTCTCACAGTGCTATCATGGTAATGATGCTCGTTCTGCTGCCTTTTGCTTTGACCAGCAGCCACAAAACGAAGAGAGAAGCATCCGGTGAAACTGAGGGAGAAAGTAAATCCATTATTCAGTGACCCTCGGAAGATGCTTTAACCACAGCAGGGATGATATTCAATCTGAGAGCTTTGTCTTTGCTTCTCCTCTCAGATTAATGCAATCATTGGTGATCAGCTGAGACAAAGTCAAAAACTTCAAGACTTGATTTAGTTTCATCTTTAGGACTGAAAATGTTTCTATATTTCATCATCTTCATTTTAAGAATCTCTCTGAGATGTTCTGACTAATATAAGATCCTCAGTGCTTTTCATGTCAAAATGTAGAGGGATTGAAATATAAATATGAAACCTGGAAAAATCAGGTTTCATATTTAATACAAGATGGAGGGATGGATGGGTGGATGGATGGATGGGTGGATGGGTGGATGGATGGATGGATGGATGGATGGATGGATGGATGGGTGGATGGGTGAATGGATGGTGGACTCATCTAAAACAAATGAATGAATGGATGGATGGATAAACAGATTGATAAACAGATGAATGGATGGATGGATGATGAGTTAATGTGTTTAGATCTTTAACCATCTTTATGTCTGAATAAAACCCGTTGCCATAGCGACTGGACAGTAACGAGGATCTTCCTGTTGCCGTTCAGTGAACTGAACTTACTGAACCAGCTGAGCTGCATCTTCTACAGTAACAACCAGAGTTCTCTCTTAAATTCTGGATGTTTCTCCCACTTGGTTAGACTTCGGTCCAGAACTGGGTCAGTCCCAGCGTCTCTCACCCGGTCCATCTTCCGGCGGAGTTCCCTCATGCTGCCGTCCCACTCCTGGCGCTCCCGGTCGAAGCGCTCCTGGAGCTCCGCCCTCTCGCGGCTCCACCTCTTCTCTCCGTGCTGCAGCCTCCAGCGCAGGTCCAGAGACTCGCTGTGGCTCTGGGCCAGCAGGCGCCGTTGCTCCTCGCGCTCCTGGGTCAGGGCCCACTCCGCCTCTCCTCCAGGCGGCTCCTCTTCGCCTCCCTGAGCTTCACCTCGCACCTTTTCACCTCCCTCCTCCTCCAGCTGTTCAGACCAAACACACAGACAACTGGGGTAGATTTAAAGAAATATGACACCTGAGACAGGAAGATGTGTGGCTAAAAAACAGAGAATGTTGCCTTTTTCATCAGAATTAAGACTAAAACTAGGACTGAAATGATTAATAGTGAATAATCGATAACTTAAATAATTGTCAAATAATTTAGTAGTCGATTAATCGTTAACTGACTCAAAAAAAGGCAATTTTGCTGAAACAACAACATATTCAGAGCTGGAATTAAGCCAAAGCTATGCTATATGGTATATAAGCATTTTAGCTTCATATAATTCAAATTCTGTAAAACAAACAAACAAACAAAAAATCCCCTTTTAAGTAGGACTGAATTGATTAATCAGATTAGTCAGGATTAATTGATCATTTAAATAATTGCCAACTAATTTTGTAATCAATTAATCAAACTTCACTTGGCATGGTTTCATCTCCATCTGGTTTAAATTCGGTAAAAAAAAAAAAAACACCTCCTTTAAAAAGGACTAAATTAATTAATTGGATTATTTGTGATTAATCGATTAATGAAATAATAGTCAACTAATTCAGTAATTGATCAATCGCTAACTGATTTAAAAAAGACCATTTTGCTGAAGGAGCCACATACTCAGAGCAGTAATTAAGCCAAAACTGTACAAAATAATACATTTGGCATCTAAAATAAAATAAGAAACGTTTTTGTGTGTAAATGTGTTCAATTTCAAATGTAACATGAAGATCAGATTCTGTAAAAAAAAATCTAATTTTAACTCTGACTGAATGGATTAATCTGACTAATTTGATTGACAGATTATTGAAATAATCAACCAGGAATTGATAAATCAGTAATTGGAGATTACAGACTCAAAAAGGGAATTTGTTGAAAGAACAACATATTCAGAACAGTCAAAGTAAAAACTGTTTAAAAAATACCTACAGTTCGCATTAAAGATAAAGAAGACTGTGGTGTGTTGTTGCATTTTATGCAACAGAAATATTTATTTTCTAATTTCTAAATTGTTTATTTGCATATTTTAAAGCATTTTTGATACTATATGAAATAAGCTTACATGATTAAATGAAATAAATTTGCCAGAATGTGCCAATTAATTTATTTATTCAAATAATTGTCAGATTAACAAGTCGTGGTTGCTTTGAAGCAATCCGATTGGCTGACAGGTTTTAGCTTTGTGCTACACTGCCCCCTATGGGTGTGGCATGTTTAAACCACTCTCAGAGACAGATTTGGATGGATCTGTGTGGATGAAAATGTTTCTGAAACTGATTCCGTGTGAACAATAATATTTTTTAAACGATGTGGCGGAGATGTTTGTTTTTATAAATATATTTATACATGTGGACAAGGCCTGTGAACTGTGATGAAAGTCATGTTTGCTTTTCATTCATTTCTTTCTGCTTTTGTTCATGCTAAAAGCTGGTCTTCATCTGATCCAGGGGGAAAAAAGCACCACAGGTTTTAGATGAAAACAACCAACATACTGTCTGTTGGGTTATAACTGGGCGCCTCTGTTACTTTGTTTATTTCAGACAAAACACAAAAGCTGTTCTCCTGACTTTGTCTTATAGGCCGTCTTCTCCTGAGAAAGAGAAATGCTGAACGAAGGACTCGGAGGTCTTGAAGAAATCTTCAAAGCTGCAGAACTTCTCGTTTTTTTTGTGGCTTTGATCCGCCAGCAGCTTGCATAACTTTCACAACTGTTTGCCCTGTTTATATTATACTGCAGCTATAAAACTCTGTGAGGCTTTTCAAACAAGCCAGAGGTCAAACTGGACCTTATGTTCACATCTAAACACACAGGTGAGGGGCAATTTTCATTTCCCCTCCGCTCTGCTGAGCTGCAGAACGAATCAGAACGAAGCAGCCCGGAGCGAGCGAGAGAGCGAGCCGACATTATCAGATGAAACTAAGCACATTAGTTCTCAGAGCAGCCCTTAGCAACCTCTGCACTGTGGGGGGATTGAACCGTGTAAGAGCCGCACGGATTAGAAGTGCGAGAGTTAAAGAGATAATCTTCTTCCTATGGCTCAAGCCTCCTAATTGGTTCCGAAAGCTTCATTTTCCCGTTTTTCAATCAGATAAAGCTTAGAAGAGACTCCACTCTGACACGACGAGCTTCAGATTGGATCTCCGAACGCTTCGGTCCAACGGAGAACATGTCCTCCAACTGACTGTGAGCTGCAACTCTACAGGAGGTTGAGTTGCCGGATCGATTTAAAGTGGGTTCAGTCCTTTCTGGCCTTTTCTTTCTCAGCCAATTACGCAAAATTCACATTTTGAATGGTTTTTGTACTTCTATTTGGGTCTCAACTGCTTTTAAAAACAGCAGTTTTTTAAAAAGAGTTCAAAAATCAACCTCCCATTTAAAAAATACCTCCGGAATGTAACCTCACAAATCAGCAAGGTGGTTACCTAGCAACCCCAGAGAAGCCAAGCCCGTTACCTAGCAACCAGAGACGAACTCCAAGACATTCGGTTAGCATATTGAAAACAAATAAGAAAACAAACATTTATCGCCTAAAACGCAATAGCATAGTTTTTCTTTAGAGTACGCCTGATCATTGTTTCTGGATTAATCAGTTAATAATTGAATAGCAAAAGGTGCTTCATAGAAGATTTATTTTTATTTTTTGCATTGGGTGTAGGCCTATCACAACAAGCTCATTACTTTCCATTTGCATACTTTATCATTTCTTTCTCTTCCTATTAAAACTGGTTGTCATTCTGGTGCATTAGTCTCAGCTAATCCTTTTCTAAGGACAATTTTGTTTATGATTTATAAATTTAGAAGACTTTATAATTAATTTTATCTGTAATTTATTCTGGATACTTAAAATGTCTTCCAGTTCCAGTGATAAATATTCACTAGAAAACAATATTATCATTTATAAATAAAATATATTTTTTTATACTGGGGGAAGCTAAAATTAGCACTTGAGAAGTTGTGGGTAGAACATATCAAGGATTTTTTTTATCTTAAAAGCAAAATGTCCTCAGCAACACTATTTAAATCAAAATTAGGTTTATTTTTAATCATTTCATTGCAGCCTAGAAGGGCCAACGCATGCAGTGTGTTCAGATTTGGCCGTCACGCCTGGAAGAGGCAACATGTTTCCTGTCCTCTAACTGTTTGCTGAAAGAACAGCTTTTTTCCACCAGATTGCTGTGCTCCTTTAAAGGTGGGCGGTGAGACGCCATCTGTACCTGGGCGGCCTGGCACTTCATCTCTGTCCACTTGACCTCCCAGGCGGCCTTGTCGTTGGCATACGCTTGCTGCAGTTGGCACCGCCTCATCTGCTCCTCCCTCAGCTCGTCTCGAAACTCTTCCAGGAGCGATCGCAGGGCCTGCAGCACTCGCCTGTTCTCACCAAACTGCAAACAGACGACCAACACCTTAATTATTTTAAAAATAAAACAGCAACATTGCACACAGGAAGCCTGCATAAATATTTAGACACAGACGGGTACAAAATAATGCCAGAAATCCTTAGAAATCTCAGAGTTACACTGTAATAAAAGCTGAAATATGATTTATTTGCCTTGCATGAGAACTGAGCAGCTTGGCTCAGTGGTGGGTTTTGCTTGTGGTTGGTCCTCCAGTGGAGGAAACCAGTTATCACCTGGAGGTGTCACTGCAGGGCTGCCGGCTCTGTCAGCCTTTTCAGAAAAAATTTAAATGAGCTCAGGTGCAGGAAGGCCTGAAGCTGCCATGAAAGTTTATGACCAATAATAAAGTGAAGGCTAAATTTAAATGCCTGGTAGTTTATAGCACAATCAAGTACCTATATTACTTTGAGTTGAAATTAGGCCTCTGTTTCTTTAAGAAGCTCCTGCTCTTTTCGACACTGTTTAAAACCTTCCTTAGGATCGTTGGACTGAGAATCAACTCATATAATGAGGTCAGCAGATCTGCAGTTCCACCAGCTGTTTGCTAATTGCTGCTGCCACTAGTCTGCAGGAGCAGACAGGGGGAATAACAGGGAATTGGCTGCTTCAAACAGCAAGTCAAGGCAACTTCTTTCAAGTGAATGAAAACGAATGGCACTCCTGGACTGACAGCTTTCCAAACTCCAACTGTTAGTGCATCAAGTGGCATTGCACCTGGATATTTCAGCTTCACAAGCCACATTTTATTCCAAACACTTCATAAATGCTCTACATAAAATCTGTGAATAGCAATTTTCTGCAAATAATTGAGTAACAGAAAATCTGTGAATGTGCTACAGTTGGTGCAACATACTACCGCTTGCACATACTGTAGTTTCTCAACAGAATATTGTACGGATAAAATGGAAAACTACCCACAGGACCACGAAGTGAGACCTCAGGAAAAATTCTCTTCATGACGTGAAGAGGAAAAATATCAAAAGCTTCTACAAAGTTAAGCACTTCAGGGTGATTAATAATGCATCCAGACTGCCTACATGTACAGGTTTTACGTTACAGACAGGGGCGACTGGGACCTAAAGGCAGATCTCTGAGAAAGCTGAATATGGACAGAATCCTGAAAACACCTCAGCTTCTGTAAACATCACATTTAACCGAGATTCCAGGATTTGATTTTGGTCTCAAGAAGCAGAAAACTTGATTTATTCAACATATCTGGTGCTTCTAACCAGCTAAAGGGGTCAGAATCTGTTTACTGTGGCAGAAAGCTGCAATCAGAAGCATCCAAATATTTTTTAACATAGAAAAGGGGAATAAAGTACAACTGAAGAGCACAAAAAACATTGATTCACCAAGTTCAGAACAAGTTAAATTTTCAGGATTAACATGACAGTTTCTGTTTTATTTAATCTGAGCTGAATATCTCATTTAAATATTTTGACTTCAACACAGAATGAACTCTGCAGTTAAGCTTCTTTTAATTTGCAGCAACAAAATATGGGTTTGTGATCTTTATTTATTTTTCACAACACAGCGGTACATTTGGTTCAGTTTGGGACAAAGTTGTAACATTTGCAGCTGGTCTGGTTCTCTTTCACACTGAACTGAGTCAAACCAAACCCTTTGAAAAATCCACATGTCCGTTTTAGCTTGCAGCTAAAAGCTACGACAGCTAAGCTAACGTTTCTAGTTCGGCAACAAATAGACCTGATTTTGATTGCAGTGCTACATTAAATATCACTAATATTTATGTTAGTGTTACACAGAGGTGAGAGAGTCAAAAACTATAATCGAGTAATATGTTCTGTGTAGTTTTATTGTTTATAAGTTAGATAGGAGTTGAAAGTAGTTCTAAGCTTGTAGCTTGTTTATTATTGTTTATACTTTATCTCAAAAGTAGATCCCTCAGTTATGCTTTTTACCTTCATTTTTCTTTTGCTGCAGCAGACTCTTTATTATTTGTATTTGAATGTATTTCTGACTCTTTGATAAGAAAATAATATAGAAGAAAAGTTATACATTGTTTTAACTGACCAATTTAAACTTCTGTTTTATAATTTATTCATTCTACTTTGAAGGTTGCAAGACCTTAACTCCAACACTGTCAATGTGTTTATTATTTACTTTTATTATAATATTGTGATATTTGTCACTGTGTTAAAGTTATTTGTTTGAAAAAAGTTTTTAAAAAAGTTCACAGATGTGTGACGTCCCATGGGAACTATGTAAACATATTTAATGTCCAGTGATTTAAAACGCTGTAAGCGGGTCGGTACCTGTCTCTGGTGCTGCAGGTGCTGGTCAGGGGACAGCAGAGAGACGGCGGGTCCAGTTTCAGGGACGTCCCCCGGAGTTTGTGCTAAACACGGCCTGTCGTCTCGTTCTGCCTCCCCCTCCGCCGGCTCCGCCGTCACTCCCATCTCTGGGAAACCCTCCAGCTTCTCCAACTGGAACAGATGAGCGAGTCAGGAACAACCTGCTCTGATTCATGCACTCCGTTCTGTTTTCATAGCAACACTTCCTGCCAGAGATTGGCAGCTTTTCCGAACATTTACAGTGAAAAAGAAGACAGACGACCACTGTTGAGTCTGGAGGAAAACACACATTATTCATATTCTGGACGTTTACACACACGTGTCAGGTGGAGTAAATCTGGCAAGAATTAAACTGAGAAGGAAAGCAAAGCTTTCTGAAACTGTACGGTAATTATCATGCATTTCAGATAAAAAATAAAACTCAAACTACTTCAGGCCACTTTCTACATGACAGTTATAGCTTATAGAAGGTTATAAAGGGTATCTGCAGGTTTCAGCAAGTCAAATTTAACACAGACATGCACTGCAAAAACACAAAATCTTACCAAGCAATTTTGGTCTAGTTTCTAGTGCAAATGTCTTAGTACACCTGAAATAAAACAAAACTAACGAGTAATTTTTCAGCAAGATATATGAGCTTGTTGTTTTAAGTCAATAATTCCTTATTTATTATTGAATAAATAAAAGTACTAGCTCTATTGGTAGATTATTTCACTTTTAACAAGACATTTTTCCCGTGTTATAAGTCAAGCAAAAAGCTAAATTAAAAAGAACAAGACAAATACTTTGTGTTGTACCTAACTTTTTCCATTTTAAGAAGATTTTCATTTGTTATAGGGGACCTATTATGGAAAATTAAAATTTTTTCATATTTTTAACACTTCCATTTGGGTCTCTATTGCTTCTAAAAACAACCAAAGTGACCAAAAGAAAAAAAAGACATCCAGCCTTTTAAGTATCTGGTTGAGTCATAATTGACGGGCACTCCCTTGTTACCTAGCAACCCCAGCAGAGCCCATCCTGTTACCTAGCAACCCAAGTTGATCTCCAGCTCGTGTGGTCAGCTGGTTTTACTGTTGTACAACGGCTGCTGGAAAAGACAAGTGTTTTATTGCTGAGTTACCATCCAGAAACTACTTGCTGCATTCTTGTTGGTTGCGCAGGAGGCTCTACTTCTGCTCTTCAAAGATGTGCGTGTGTATAATTGCGCGTCTGTTTGCAGCCATTTTTTAGTGTGAACATTGACTTGGATCGTGGCCAGCAGCAGCTTATTTGGATTTACAGTGACAAGATGCCCTAAAACAGCTCAAGATAGGCGCAACTGACCAGACTAAAGACTAAAGTTTCATTATCTAAAACTGCTTTTGTCCAAAAAAATGTAATGAACATGTTTTGTTAGGGTAGGTTTATTTTGCCTATAAATCTACTCTAATCTGTTCAAGGAAACAGTAATAATTTCACTCTAAACTTTTTCTTCTGCAAGTGGTCCAAATTTTTACCAACATTTTCACCTTTACAAACATTGAATCGCGTATTTACACACACATACGTTCCTTAAGAGCATTAAATCAATGCTGCAGCTTTAATTACTGCACTCAGTTTTCTATCGACAGAGATTTAAACAGCAAAGGCCAAACTTTGCTGAAGGTTGTGATCTCCAGGAAATCTTCTGAACAAAACGCAAAACAAAACACAACATGAATCTCACAGACTGAGGCTCCAATCAACCAGAAACCCAGGAGGACAAGTAGAGCTGAAGTGGAACATCGACTGCAGAATCGATGAGTCAAACGGTAAACGGAGAGACTCAATCAAGCCTGGCAGCTACTCGACTGTCAGACCTGCAGGTACACGAGTCCCCGTGGAGACAAAATGTCTCCACCACTGGAAACAACTCAGGATCAGATGCCCGTTTTTTATCGTCTTTACTGCTTTGGTTTTAATAACCGGCAATATGGAAGACTTTAGAAATAATCTGCACTGAAATCAAGAAACACGTCCTAAAGTAACAAAAACAAAACGTAAAATCCAAGCACTTTTCAAGCATTTCCATGTCACACTTTGGAGTTAAAAACAATTCAAATGAACCAAAAAGACGGTTTCACTATTATGTGATTTCATTAATTACTGTTATTAATGTTTCATGATGGTATTTTACATCCTACTGCAGGGAGAAAATTTTGAGACAAACACCCTTTAAATCTGATTAGTCTGAGAACAAAACAGAAATTTAACAAAAAATCCCCCAATTTCAATAACGTTAGTTAATGTATAAAATATTAGAATTAATTAAGAAATTAATATTTATTTAAACTGTGAAGATCAATAAGTAATTGAGAAATTAGGAATAATAAATATTAATTACAATGAGACAATCCAAGCAAATGGTGTCGAGGTAAATTACCTTCCTGCTCAAATTCAATGCTTAAATACAATATGCAAAGAAAATTAGCAAAGAAAATCTTTAAAAAATTACTGACATTTAGCAAATAAAAGTAATTTTGGTAATTAAACTGATCTAAAACAATAAAAGTTAAATCTGATTTAACTTAAGACAGAGACACAAAAATGCTTCAGTGTCTTTTTATAAAGTGTATGAAAATATCTGTAAATTATGTTTTCCAAATTTAGGCTTTTAATCAAGGGCTGGATTGCACTTTATTATCAAACTGCTCAGTTTGAATATCAAGTACTTTCAAGAACAATAAACAAAAATCAAGCACTTTCCAAACCTTGAAACACCAAACTTAAGCACCCTGAAATTCACTCAGCTGATCAGTAAAGTAAATAGCTTGAAACTTGCAGCAGACAGATAATCGTCTTTGTTTGTATTTCTGAGAACAGAAGCTGCGTGGCTCACGTCGGGAGCGGCGGTCTCGTCTCCAGAGTCGCCCTTGCAGCCGAGCCTCCAGTGCAGCAGGATTCCCCTGAGCTTCATGTAGAAGATGATGGTGTTGCGTCTGAACAGGCGCACCTCCTGCTGCAGCAGCGCTCGCTCCTGAGCCCAGGGCGCCGCGTGGCTCTGGAGGCCCTGAAGCTCCAGGCCTTCACGCTGCGGCTCCAGGCGTAAACGCTGCTCCTCCTGCCACAAAAAAAACATGCTGACTTATACATTAAATCATAAACCAGCAGAAAATATAGACATTCAGAAATATTTGAGGCATATATCAGATATGTATTATAAATCATGATAATTATTGAGCAGTGAACTTTCAAAAACTTTCATTTGAAAGTGACAAAAAACTAACACAAATTCAAGACAAAGTCTGAAGTTTTGATCATTTATTTTGCTTTTCCTGCACCATAAAGATATCATTAAGTTGCAACATGCTTTTTAAAGTTGTTCATACTTTACTACATCACGTATTCTTCCAGGTATGGTAACTAAAATCGTGACTAGAATATAAATACATATACCTATCTGCATTTCATTCTTCAACTAAGCACTAATCGCCTCAATTTATGGGTTTCTACCGCTACCCTAAATGTAATTTAAATCTAAAAAAATATTTAGACAACTACACCACAATACAAAGCCATCAAAATTAAATTCAAAATCCTTTACTGGCTCAGTAAAACAGTAAGTATCGTAGGAAAAAAGCAGTTTTACCAAATTTAATAATTCATTCTTCTCCTGCATTTTAAATGTTATTTACGTGCAAAAAGCTCAACCTGCACAAAGTGGAATGAAGTCGTCCTCAAAGCCTGGCTTTGTCCAACTAAGGTCCAAATCTCTGCGGTGAAATAGAGCTGCCGGAGGTAAATTGTGATGTCATGGCGTACCTGGGGCAGGTTGCTGCCAGGCTCCCGCTCCTCTGTTGCTGCTCTCATCCGGCGTTCGTGATCCAGACGAAACTGAACCTCAGCAGCTGCCGTGTCCCGGTGCTGAACCCACAACAGCACAAAAAGGAAAACCTTTATTAAGATCCATGCAAAGGTTTTACCACAATTCAAGAAGCACTTGAAGGACAAAATGAGGATTTTCTTGCTGATTTTATTTGTTGTTGTTGGTTCATTCACTGCAAAAGAAACCGCCAGTTGAGGAGAACTTGTCAGATAACTCGTTTAAGATGTTTTATTTAGTTTTACTACATTAAAGTATTTGGTACTGTGTTGTTTTTAAAGACATGTGCATCTTCGTTAATTAAAAAAAACACTGAACATGAATTCTGTGAATATGACGTGCAGGTAATCAAAACCCGAATGCAACTTTGTCAGAAGAAATTTAGATTAAACAAGACAAAAAAAACTGAATTAAATTTTTGAGAATTTAATTTCAGAAATTTTTGAGAAAAAAAAATTCAAATTTGCAAGTTTTTTCTCAAAAATGTCTAATTTTAATCTTAAATTGTTTAAGTTTTTTTCTAGCAATTTTTTTAACTCCTCCAGAGGGTCTTTTGTGGGCTCTAGTGTCCCTTATATGAAAGTAGGCTGACAGGAAAGGGGGAAGACATGCTGCACATATCATCGGGTCCGGGAGTCGAACCCGCGACGGCCGCGTCCAGGACTCAAGGCCTCCAAACGGGTTGCGCCATCCCCTACACCACCACAGCACGACCTTTTATAGCTAATTTTAACTCTCCTTCTTTTTTTTTAAATTTCAGAGATTTTTTTGGCACAACTACTCTCTATTTTTTCCTATCTAAAATGGCCCTAACATGGCGATAGGTTAGATTTAAATTTTTAAACATGACTAAAAATGTGTGATTAAACAATTTATTACATTTTTAAAAAATTCTCATCTTCCTTACAGCTTTCTTGGGCCGCTATATGCCTGTAGGTGGACCTCCAGGCGCCCATGCCCCCCACCTTGAAAAACACTGACCTAATAGTTTTTCAGAGAAACTGAATTTTGGCCGTTTATTAGCTGTAATCCATATATGAAAGTATTTTCTTATGCAACTTTCTTCTTTTTTAGGTGCAAATAAATGTACTTCTGATCAATGTTGCAGGTTGAATAATGCAGCTCAAGAAAGAACTTCTCTTATTTGCTTTTATGTATTTTTATGAATATGGATGTGATCACTAGTGTTAAAAAGTAATAACCACATAGTTAAATTTAACCCACAGAATTAATGTTACATTTTTAGTTTCCATCTCTGCACCTCTTCAGTTTGTGCCGTCGGTAAATTGAGCTCCTCGGTTTGTCCTGACCCGGCATCACCTCCCTGTCAAGTCCAATGTCAAATGAAATGCAAATCACACATGCTGACTGCGCGGTGCTAATCCTGCCATATCCAAGCTGCTTTCCCATTCACCCATTCATTTATTTCACCCCACAGATTAAGCTGCTGCTGAAAGCACAGGAGATGAACAAAAAGTCCACATGAATGTGCTATAACTGTGACTACAGCAGCAATGTGCCGCATCACCACTGCCAGCATTACGTAACTCTATAAACACAAACATCAGCCGGTTATTATGAATGGCCTAAGTCGCTAAAAACAAGAGATACATGGTGCAGAGTCTGTATTTAAATGTTTAGTTTAATCAGTTGAGTATGGAAAGTGAGTCTGTTCGGTGGTGGACCGGCGCCAGGGGGCATCGCTTCGCTTTGGGGTGAAATGTGTGCAGACTCAGCTCTGATAGCTCCAACAGTCACATCAACAGCAGATTTTAGCTGCCGACGCCTTGAAGGACAAAAAACCGGCAGCAGAACGACTGTAATCCAAACTGTCACTGCAGGTATGAAACGTACAGGAAAAAACAAACAAATAAAAAAAGAGATTAAAATTAAACCATCAGTAGCTATGGGGATGTGACATTAGTAAATGTGACGGGAATGTATGGAGAAAAATAGCTGTCAAAACACATGAAAATGTATGTACAAGCCAACATGTGCTCTTTTATTCTTAAGAAATTCCTTCACAAACAAAACATACAATCCCTTTTATATATTTGATTTGACATATTTGAAGTTTTTTTCTGTACACATTTACTTGTACATACACTTGTTTTGACAGAGACATCCTCCATAGAGGTGAGATTGTGTTTATAGTCAAGTGATTGTTGCTTGAATGTCAAACGCGATAAATTTTGGGGGCATTTTTAAGGTTTTGTAAGAGAGCTAACTGAATTTCACCCTATTCAAACAAACCGCAAAATCTAAATTAGACCAAAACTAATCACACTGTAAAAATTACACAAAACGAGCCTGAGAGGCTCTAATATTTGCTAATAATGATGATAATAGTTTTGGCTCAATTTGGACACCCATTTCGACTTCTATTTTTATGCTCAACAGGTTTGTGTCCATGTAATTAACCACTGCATACCAGCTAATTAAATATTTTGCTGAACTATAACAATTAAAAATCATAAAAATATGTTAACTGTAAGCTTAATTTATTACATATTTCACAATTTAAGAATTTATAAATCACATACATAAACTATTTCCATCGTTTGTGATTCAGATCCCTGTTTGGGTAAATTGATTTATAAAAATATGTCTAGATTACTGACTTCTTTACAGTAAACAGGAGGTGGATTGTAAATAAGTATTTTAAATCACTGGCTTTCAAAGTAGGTGCAAAACGTTCCCGTAGCTTGCACAAAGTGGCTGGTAGTCAATACAAAACATAGTTTTTATATCTAAAAAAAATCAAGAAAAGCATGAAAAAGTGAAAGAAGGAACTACTAATAATAGATAATAGTATTCATAAAAGTTTAATACAAAACATTAGAGCTATTTTAGTTTCACCAGCTCCCAAAAATAACTTCTGAATACTGACTTCACAGCTATGTGAGTAAATAATGTGACTGTGGTTCTCAACATGTCAATTTTAATTTTTAAACTTTACCTTAACTGCTAACTAAAAGCGGTTACACATGAAAATACAATTTCTAGGTATTTTTTATAGCTGTTAAACAGATTATAGTTAATTTCTTCCTGATGATGTTGTGCTGCTGTGTAACTTGTTTACTCTAAATTTAGTATTTATCTGCTAATGTTACTTTCAAACACTTAAAATAATATGACACACTTAAATACCAATCTGCATTTCAATTTCAATTTTTGGGTGTGTTTGTTACTCCTGTAAGGTTAAATCAATATGCATGACATCCACAGCAGTGGTGTGATCAGATAAGGCTAAACTGATTTTTAACATCCCGTCTAGAGAGTTCGATCTTCTTCCATCTGATCAACGCTTTACGATGCCGAAGATCAGAAATCTGCGAATTAGGGTTTCTTTAATTTCTACAGCCGTTTCTGAGATTAATCTCCCTGGCTTCAACTGGATCCAGACCACTTTGTAGGTTTTTTAAATACATATTTCATAATCGTAGTATGTGATGTTTTCCGTTTGTGTATTTCGATGCCAACTGTAAACCAGTTTCCCTCTGGGAAATGAATAAAACTAAAACTGAAGCTGTATGGGGCAGTAGGGTGACCTCAAATAAAAATCTGCTTAGGGCCCTAAAAAGGCTTGGGCCGGCCCTGAGTTTGACACATGCACTATACATAAATGCACTTTAAAATTGAAAATAAAAAAAACTTCTTTAATTTACGGCAGAATATCAGCAGCTAGCTGATGGAAAATGACAAAAAAATACATTTTCATCATTTTTATTAATCTACAAAGATTTTTGCTCCCTCACAGAATCCCCATCTTATCGAACTAAAATATATATAATCATTATTTTGATCCATGTTTTAGGAGAAAATAGATTGTGCTTACATTTACAATACACTATAAAATCCCTCTCCAGATATATGAAGAGCAACAGAATTTTAACGTATAAATACGGTAAAATACCAGCAGCTGTGGTTGCCAGAATTTTGACGTATAAACACAAATTTTACCAGAATGGATTTCACCAGAACAGTAACATTCTGGCAACCACAGATGTTATATTAAATCATTTAACACAGATGTTAAATTAGTGACTTGTATTTTTTTTTTTACAGTGTACGTTAAGCATTAAAAGCTTCAGATTATTTTCAAATTCTACTTAAAAATTAATTAAACCCTGTGGAGCTTCATTAGACGGCTGCTCACTCCAACCTGAAAGCTTTAAGTCACATTTTGCTCTGAATCATTTTAGTTGAGGGAGCAATTAAATTAAAACAGCATCCGTCTCAAAACCTGTTCGGATCCATGTGTTAAGACCTGGCAGAGGGCCTAAACTGGCGGTGAAGAGGAGAAATAGAGGAGGGAGGAGGCACTGACCTCTATTCTTAAAGCCAGGGGTCTGTGGTACATGGGGAGTCCCGTGGCTCCCCTGCTCTGGGCCGGGCCCCCAATCTGGCTCTGGGGCTCCACGCCTCGCTCCTGTCCTAGACGCCACTCCAGCTCATCCCTCTGAACGGACTGTGAGTGACATGGGAAGGGAGGGTAAAGGGGTGGTGGCCGTGGTAAAGGGGTAGAAGGGTGGGCAACGGGTACAGGGATGGCCGTGGTCGTGATGAGAGGTGGGGGGAGGGGACATGTGTGAAGTGGATCGTGGACAAAACAGACAAAAGACACCAAATAGGGTAAGGGACCGAGGAACGAAAGCAAGCAGGAGGGGGAAATTAAAATAAAAATAAATAAAATGATAAAGAATATAAGCAGGAGAGGGGATGCAAATAAAAAAAAATCAACTAAAGGACTGAACGGTGTGGAGAACGGTCAGACTAGAGTACGAAGAAAAGCGCAAAAAGGAACACCAACTTAAAGATGACGGCGTATGAGAGAGATGAGAAGAGAACGAGAATGAGGATGAACAAAATCATGGGCTGAAACATCTGATGGGAACACAAAGAGGAACAAAGAGAGGGAACCGGGGGGAAAAGAATGCAAAACACTTGTTATGAAGCGCATGCAATGAGGGATACATGAGTCCAAACCAACAGCTGAAAAATACCACGGAAAATTGCAGAGCGAGAGCTAGCACGCTAATGGTTTTTCCAACACATGTCAGCTCACAGTCATGTGTGCCGCAGAAGCAAAAGTCTAAGGAAAGCGTCTAAAAGTCTGTATGAAGCAAATTATATCAAGAAACTGTAGCATTGAAAAATTCATAGGGGTTTTATTTGACATTTTTGAGCAGAAACAAGTTACAAACTATAGAACCTCTTAACATATTAATTGTGTTAGCATGTGCTAACAGTCACTAGCTAACAATAAAGCTAAAGCTTCCCAAGACAAGACAAAAGCATTGCTCAATGGAAAGAAATATTAAAAATATAAAATATCTATGAATTCCTAATAAATTTTATTGTAAAATTACATACCTTGAGACTGTGGTAGCATGTGCTAACGACTACTAGCTAACCAGCTTAGTTTGCTAAGACAAAGAAGCAAGGAACAAAGGAGAAAAAAAAGTATAATATAAATTCCTAATGATTCCTCTTTTTTAAAGTTGTAAGCAGGAAGTCATTAGTTGCATGCCTTCAGACTGCTAAAATGTACTAACGCTTGCAAGCTAACAAAGTTAGCAAAGATAAAAAACATTCACCAAAGGAATAAAATACTCACATACCATTCATCTAAAAAAATCCCTTAAAATTTTAGTTTGAAAAAGCATAGATGCACTTTTTGAAGCTTTGAACATTAATGATTATCATCTGGCTATAAAGTTTTCCAAGACATTTTTCCAAATTAGCTTGATTTTATCAAAGGATTTGTTTCAAATACTGGCAAATTAAGTGAAAGTTTTATGACAAAAACAACAATATTACTGCTAATCCAAAAAAAAAAAAAAAAAGAAATGATACGAATAGAAGGTGTTGTAGTTGCTATTTAAAGGAAAATATTTTTAGGGTAGTTATAGTAAAGGAAGCTATTTTGCATTTGAATCTGGTCATTTTGTTCATTTGCTTAAGCCTCTGTTTAAACTTAAAAGTTAAGGTTTTTCATATCACACAGGAAAATCACAAAAAAGTTAAAGTCGTAAAAAGTGGGTTGGTCTGCTTTTAATAATTAATATACATTTTTGTTAAACTTTTAAGATGTGTAAACATTACAGTCAACGTTACTGCTACCGCCTGTTGTCATGGAAACCCTGGAATTGTCATAGCAACCATTTTGTTTTTCATTTCTTAAGGCCAAGCGCACTTGTTACTTGTCTGTTTGTTCAGAAAGCAGATAGTACGCTTATGAAGTAGATTGGTCTGTTGTGTTGCTGCCTTTCATTGTATCGGCTTTTTAACAGTTTTTGGAGATTGGCCAGTTTAATCAAATGTCCTCACTTGAAACCAAACAATCCCCAATCAACTACGTGTGTAACCATACAAAAATATCACAGTTCTGTACGCATTTGGATTTAAAGTAAATTTCAAATTAAAAAACAAGTAATTAAAATATTAAGTAATATTTTTTTTTCTACTTTTGTCAATAGTACACAGAAAAAACCTTCTTCAATTTCTGAATTTGTTAGATTTTAATGTGTTCTGAAATCTAAAAAAGTTGAAAGTATTAACTAACTAGATACGTATGGTTGGATTTCTTTCAATGAATAAAGAAGTATACACAGGAGGAACAAATGCCTGAATTGATCAAATGTACAACAACGTAACGACTTGAAAATGATCAACATTAATGTTTTGTGATTTTTAACTAAGATATTTAAAGACAGAGCATGATTAAATTACCAACTTTAATTTTATACAGAGTATAAAAACTTGCATTTGAGCAGCAGCTGATTTTTCACCAGCACCAGATTTATTTACATTTGGCTTATTTTTAGTGAGTAATTCATTCATAAGTGAGTTTTGTGATCTATCTAAAATGTGTTTGCTGGCTTTAAGTTTGGTTCGGTCCACTGTTCTTTCTCCGGTGTAGCTGCATGACAAATGTTGAAGTTCCCACATAGAGTTTAGTGATAGCTTGATTTGTTTTGGTGCAAAATCAATCAATCTAATATATATATAAAATTTTAAATATATCACTTCTGCTGTTGAGACTCAGGTCTTTAGAGTCTACGTGACTTGAGTTCAATTCAAATTTAAGGCTTCGCTCACAGCAGACAAATGCGACTCAAAGCCAATTTTTTTTGCCCAAATGTGACTAAATTCTGGCTTTTTCATGGCAATCTGAGCAGCTCAATCCCAATCTTCTCACCTCCCAAAAATATCCAATTTGTGCCACGTCCACATGTAGCACTGCATCAAATATGTATGCAGTCAGAACAGCCATGTCACATTTCATCTGACTTTAACGTCACTGATGTCAGACATGTGTCATAATTCGCAATCAGAATAAGCCAGACGATGTACAACGGGATAAACAATAATTGAAAATTATAATTATGAAAATAATCAAGGAAGTGTCAGTGAACGTATCGCAGTCAGTGAACGTATCGCAGTGAGCGAAGGTATCTTGGTTCCAACTCCATAACCAAACAAACGTCTCTACAGACGTCGCAGTCAATGAGCTACAAACGGTCGTTGCTATAAGTTGTGTTTTCTTTCGTAGGATCTTCCTTCGACTTGTGAAAATCTTGTGATGTTACTGTCGGCTCCCATTACTTTAATATCAATTCCTATACAGTGGCAACCATTAATGCGCTGCTGTGTAACATTCTTACATTGTTCTTATTTTAATTAGCAGTGTAAAAAATAAACACAAAAAAAACAAAAAACTTATTTCAGCAAAACTGGAATAGTTTTGCTGGAACTGAGTGTTAAGACCTGCTGTGTGAATGTAGCCTAACATTTGAGTCACCAACAATGGATAAAACATGGTACACATTTTATTTTTGTTTGTTTGTAATGTAACAACTTTATGCTGACGCTAACCTGAGTTAAACGTTATTATTGAATTTTCATTCGGTGGAGAACTTAACCCTAAATCTAGGAGTAGATCTGGAACAGTTTCTTCAAGTTTGTTTTGTTTTAGGTCATTAATATAAAATGAAATTTGCAGTTAAATGTCTATCAGAGAAAAATACACTATAAAGAGTGTTGTTGTTCCTTTGGTGACTGTATTGATTGGTCAAATGTATTTATTTCACAAGCATCTGGACTCAGTACTGACTGTTAAAGCAGCGGTTAGCTGTGATTAAACCACCCAGCTTCTCCCAGACTAACCAGTAAATCCTTCAGGTAGAGAAGCAAAGCAGGAACAAGTCATTAGACAAAATGAGTGTTCAGAAAGTTTTAAAACTTTCTCTACAAAGAAGACGGGGTTCTCCTAGTGATATGTGTTTAAAGAGCAGTTTGTTGTATTTCTAATAGGGTCTGACTGATTTGAAAAAAAAAAAACACAAGATGTTTGCTTGATCATGTAGCAGAGAGATAATGAAGCTGCTCTGGAAAGGTAAACCGTACGGAAATGTTTGCTTACACTGAGCTGCAGTAAAACATGGACAGAAAGCAGGATGCCAGGCAACACGGTTCTTCCACAGGCCACTCATACAGCACCATGCAACTAATGTCACTAAACATGTTAATTTTTCTCACATTTTACGGTCTGTGTCTCTGAAAACACCACAGAGTTACCACCTCCCTCCTGTAGGTCTAAGTATGTGACATGACATATTGTAAACACACAAAAGCCAAACCATTTATGCAGCAAAAAAAAAATTATAGTCAGAATAGGAGTGGGCAATATGGATAAATTTTTGTAGTATTAAAGTGATAATGATGCAAATTCTAATAGAAACCATATTAATTATTTTGCATGACAAAGAATTCATAACCAGCTCTTGAAAAACATTTCTATTTGAAATAAGCTTCTTTTCAAGACGCCACATACTTAAAGTGTAACTTATTTCACTAAACTGCATATGGAGACTTAAATTAATCATATTTTCAAATTTACTGATTTTTATTGATGCTCTTGTGAAAAAATAGTAGAGAAAATAGTCAAAATAATATTTTAGTCATTTTTTTAACATTATCTGGAACTTATCATCACAACGATAAATCCTAAGAAATTTGTCACGATAATTGATAAACAATCGATGATACAATATTTGCACAACACCTGCTCTTATTCAATAAATAAGAATCCAGCATACATTGTTTTACAACAAGATTTATGGTTAAAATCTACAATCAAACTAAAAATCATAAAGTAATTTCTGCTTAAAATTGTACTTTGCTCAGGCTAATTAACCATGTACACACATATCAAACCTTTACTATTTAAACATTAACCAATATGGGAAAATAAAATATAAATATTTTCATCTTCAAATAATTCAAACATAATTTTATTGGACCAAAACTTCATCAATAAGTCTGAGCGTTAGGTATATTTCCTTCACGTTTATTTAAACAGAACTGGTATTTATTGACGCTCTTATGGAAAAACTGTGGAAAAAACTTTATTTTAAACATCAACTGGAATTTATAGTGACAACAATAAATCGAAAATCTTATCATGACAAGAAATGTATCATTACAAACTATAAACTATTCAATAATTGCCCACTCCTACTCTTGTCATTCAATTAATAGGAACATACATATCAAACCTTTAGTATTTAAACATAAACCAATATGGTAAATTAAAAAACAAATCTTTTTCTCTTCTAATAAATCAAACAATTATTTTGGACCAAAACTTCATCGATAAATGTAATATTTTTGAATTTACTGATATTTCTTGATGCTCTTATGGAAAAAACTGTAGAAAAAATAGTATTTTAAACATTAACTGGAGTTATTGTGACAACAAAATCATGACAAGAAATTCATCACGATAAACGATAATTGCCCAACCCTAGATCAGAATAAGGCAGCAGAATGTTAAAGATAAATTTTTACCATGCAACAAATTCAGAAGGAGGCCCAGAAAGCTGAGCCAGATGGAAGAAGCTGCTGTAACCCGTTCAGTACTTACTCCATTCACACCAAGCAAACTCCGCTCAGCGTCCCGGGGGACTGGAAGCAGGAAGGCTGCAGACAGTGAGTGCAGGGAGGCGGACAGGCAGGCAAGGCTGCTGGCTATGAGGATGTGCATGGAGATGCAGATGTGGATGCAGCGGCAGCAGGAAGCGATGGCGGTGGCAGTGGGACTGAGGAGAAGTGGTGTCTATTGCCAGTGTGGCAGAGCTGGGTGGCTTATCATGAAGCAACCTGAGACTGAAGGTCAACAGGGGCCTACCACATTTTTGACAACATCCAATTTTTCAGGGTGATTTTTTCTTTCCCTTCGCAATGAAACATTAAGGCCAGTTTTACTGGCCTTAATAAAAATAAATAAAACTAAAAATAAATATCAACACTTCAGCTTTAGTACCACATTACAGTAAGATAACTCTTCTAAATGATTTGGAAATGCTTAAACCGCAGTATGTAACTTTTATAGAAATATTTTCACATTTGTTGTGACGGTCTAATGAGAGAAAATAAATGAAGCTTTCCCAGCGATAACAAAAAGCAACTAATCGGAACAAAAGGTGGGTCTTAGCGCTGTCAATCTTCTTCCCGTCAGCAGAGCCCATCATGAATGCTAAGGCTACTTAGCATGTCCACTGATGACAGCAGATTAACAGTTCTCCAGTAACAGGAAGTAGTTTCTCCACCATTAGCAGATATAGCAGCATGTTTATGAGGTTGATTGACAGCGCTAAGACCCTTCACCTGGCTCTGATTGGTTGTTTTTGAGTGGGAGTGGTGCATTTCTTCAGACGGCAATAATAGCTCCGGGAGAAGAAGGAAATTGATCTTTTCACAGATTATCTATCTCATAAACTGTCACAATATGGTGACAATTTTAACAAATATGTTAAAAAAAACAACAAAAAACAATTTTTTTATAGAAGTTACAATCTCCAACTTCAACCAAAGTGAACAAAAGAATCCAAAATATAGATAATAATAATAATACCAATTTGGTATCAGTAGCACGCTTTTATCAATCCGATACCAATAGGATTGATAAACGCGTGCTAGTATTGATACTTCAGTTTCTGATTCCATCTTGGAATTTTATTTTATTTTTGTAGTTTGCCAGCTCTACCTCAAAATAAAAGATTTTTTTACAGTAATTTAGGAATTTTGCAGGTTTCACCACTTCACATTTACGACCGTTTTAAGACCATTCTGAATTAAATTTAATGCCTGTATTAAGACAGAAATTTACTGAAAAAAAATGCATATTTTGTTATGCTTTCTATGTAATAAACTCCCAAAGTGTCAAGCTTTTTTGAACAGAATGCACCTGATATGAGTTGGCTACAGACACGAGCCAATTGCAAAGACGAACAGCCAAAACATTTGCACTAAACAAAAGATAGACGTAAAAGACTTAGCTAACTAGCTAGCAAGGTTATATTAGCAGCCTGACAGAAAAGTCCTGCGAGGAACTACATAAAATACTACTAGATTAAATAGTCATGCCAAGACAACATTTAAATCATGACTAATACATTTATAGACAATGTATTTTAATCTTTTAATGCTTCAAAGACATTCTAAAGTCTTAATTTGAGACTTTTTAAGGATGTGCAAACACTAACTAGTGCAATACAAAAACTAGCTCTGGTTTAGTGGAGAAAAAACAATTAGAAAGTATTTTAGTTGCACTTCTTCTGCAGAGAAGAGTGATGACGGTGTCATCTTGTAAACTGAAATTTTAATAATCTTCTTAAATCTGCCCGACAATGAAGCGCTATTAAAATGTCATGAACCCATTTTATTTAAAGACAGGCTAGAAAACAAATCTGAGACACTGTAGTAGATCAAATTTTCCTCCAACTTAATGAGTTTCCCTTTGTCGGGTCTGTCTGTGCAGGTTGCTGCACACTGTTGCCACCATCTTTAATTAGAACTGATTTTTTTCCACACACACTGCTGACTCAAGCACTCATCTGGTTGATTTTGGCCTTAAATGCTCCTCTAATGACTGAACACTTGGGAAAGTTTAATGCAGACTCAAATAAATTTAAAATGATTTTACCCATCATTAGCCATATATCTGGATTGATCTGCTACGCAAGTAAAGACAGGGACAAATCAATGTTGTTTAATGTTGAGATGATCCTTTTAAGATTGGAAATGGAATAAATTAGGGATGTAGCTAACGATTATTTTAGTTGTCGATTGTACTGACAATTAAGCGATAAATCAAATTAAAATAAACTGGCACATTCTGCAGATTTTACATTTAAATATTACAAATACATTAGGAGATGCCAAAAAAAATAAAATTATTTTTCTTGTATAAGAAACTGAAGATTTCATTGCCTAAAATGCAATAGCATAGCATTCCTTTAGTGTACGTTTAATCATTTGTAGCAAAAGATGCTTCTGCATTTAAACTGCTTCTAACATCACATGAAAAGCACAAGTGTTTTGTGCTTCACTTATAATTTGTTGATTCATTTTAAAAAAAATAATTGGACAGGAAAAGATGGTAAATAGAAGATTTTTGGTGTTTTTTGTTTTTTTTTTGACATATTTTGAACTTGGTGAAGCTAAAACTGCTACTTGATGAGTTTTGGGTATAACAGATAAAATAGGGTTTGCTTTATTTTTAATGGAAAGTGTATATAATTATGTGCAGTTTTGGCTTATTTACTCATCTTAATATTTTCTTCTTTCTGAAAATTACCTTTTTCGGAGTCTGTGTACTCCAGTTAATGATTAATTGATTACTAAATTAGGTGATGATTATTTCAATAATTGATTAATCATGAGTAATTTGATGAATCGTTTAAGCTCTAGTATAAATGTAAGAGCCTAAGAGGACTTTCCTTGAGCCGGTCATTAGAAATGTTTTTCCTTTTATGCTTTTACAAGGAAATAAAGCAGCAGAAGAAATGAAAATTAAAGTAAAAATGTCCCCTAGATTGAACAGAACCGCAGTAAAGTGTCTTGGACTAACCTGGAAGTCTGTGACCAGGTCTCTTCCGAAGGTGCCGATAGGAGAGTCGCGGGACATGGACGTAACGGTAGACAGGAAGCTGCTGGACTCTGTGAGGTTCGGCATTGGAGACAGATCGTCGGTCCTCTCTCTCAGCCCGTCTCCTACGTGGTCCAGCTTCTCCATGAAGATGTGCAGTTCTGTACGGAAAGCCTTCATGCGAGTGTTGATGGTGTCCAGAACTTGAGAGTCCGGTTTGGATCCGCCTTCCAGGCTCTCCCCTGTGGTCACCAGCAGCCGGCCTTCGAAGATCAGACTGTCTGTGTCAGTGATCAGACGATCGACGGTCTTCCCCAGCCGGTCGGCCTCTCTTTTCACGTTGGCGAACGACTCCCGCTCCTCCCTTCTGCGATTGGCGAGCTCAACGGCGCTCAGGTCGCTGCCATCCGAGGGTTTGATGCTTCCCAACCCCGACGTGGTTCCCGTTTTCTCAAACAGGTCTTCAGAGTCACTCTCTCCGCCAACTGGACCCTCCCGTTTTGGCTGTAGGAGAAGAAGTCGGCCCGTTTCCTCCTCTTCTGCAGCCTCTCGCCGGCCGGCGTCACTCTCCGCGTCGCTGTCTCGAGGGCTCCCGGTGCGAAGGCCGAGGTGCGCGGCCAGGTCGCAGCGCTGGACGTTGGACATGAGGACTCGGTTCTCGTACTGGAGCTTCATCACCTTCCCACTAAGCTCGTTGATCTGCATCCGCGCCGATTTAAGCTCCTCCATCATCAACCCACAGCTGGAGCCGTTACCGCCGCCCCCATTCCCAGATTTAAACAATCCCGCCTCAACGCCTTCGTCAGCGCCGGAGATGCTGCTGGGGCCAAACTTGAAACGATTGAGTTCAGACGTCAGCTGCCTGTTGTGGTCCTCGATCTCGGAGATGGATCGGCGCAGAAGTTCTGCTTCCTCTTCGACGAACTGGAGATGTCGCCGCAGTTCACCCGCGGACTCCAACGGGTCTCCGCCGTAAGGAGACGAGGGCATGCTGGCGAACGGTTCCCGCCCAAAGCAGTCTCTTTCGTACTGACTGCGGATGTCTTCGTTCTCCGCTCGCAGGCTGCGGTTTTCCACCTCCAGCTCCACGATCTTCCTCCCCAGGATGTTGGCTTCCTCCTCCACCAGCTTCAGGCGCAGTCGGAGCTCCGCCTCTCGAGTCGTATGAGGGCCGCCGCCTGCGCACTCTGTCAGGGGAAGAGGGCTGTCAATGTCTCCGTAAACTGATTTGTACTTCTGCAATTCCTGTTCAAGTTCATCCTTCTCGCGACCCAGCTTTGCCATCTTCTTCCTCATGAGGCCAGATTCCTCTTTGGCGAACTGGAGCTGGCACCGAAGGTCTGCACTATCCTCCTGCGAATAAAGACGAGGCAGGTCAGGACTGGAGGATGGCAAAGTTGAGATTTCAATTGGCAGAGTGACATTTTATAGCACAATCAAGGAACTTTAGTTGCTTTATATGTCAAATAGGATTTAAAAAGGGAGTGCCCTGGTGGCGTAGGGGATAGCAAGACCCATATTTGGAGGCCTTGAGTCCTCAACGCGGCCGGCGCGGGTTCGACTCCCGGACCCGGCGACATTTGCCGCATGTCTTCCCTCCTCTCCCTCCCCCTTCCTGTCAGCCTACCTGTGTATAAAGGGACATTAGAGCCCACAAAAAGACCCCCTGGAGGGGTAAAAAAAAAAAAAAAAAAAGATTTAGAAAGAAATATGACTTTGTAATTTAAAGCCTTGAAAATGTGTCTCTGTCTCTTTAAGAAGCCCCTTTTCTTTCTGAAACGGCCCCTTCAGGAAGTCAACATAACATCGCTCCTCTATTAACCCTTTAGCAATGTTCTCACCAACATTTCACTGAGATGTAGCTCATAAAATGAGCTCAGCAGATGCGCAGTCCCACCAGGTGTTTGCTAATTGCTGCTGCTAGTCTGAAGGAGTGCTCTGTGAGGCGGAAGCTCAGAGCCTTCAGAAATGGCCACTCCAAATTTTTAGACTTGTTCTTTAGCGCTTTTGATAAATCTCAAAACATTTAGCGCACTTAGCTTCCCCTAAATAACTTTTCCAAATAAATTATAAAGTGCTAATTTTTCTTTTGTAAACTTTGAGCTCAATAAAATTTGACATCTGTCTTGAACTTCTGGTTATCAAGTAGGTTATGTTATGTACGTTATATTCATGTTCTTATTTCAAAGTTTATGCAGCAGTTCAATTTCCTCTCTTTTTTTCAACCAATAACTTTATTTAAAACAAGAAACATACAGGAACAAAATAAAACGGAGAATGGAGATATACACATAAACATGACATATAAGGGTATTATAGAGCATGTAAATTAAAATGTTAAAAATAAATATGTACTCAAGGATTGTACTCTTTCAAGGGTTCAGACATAATCTAAATAAAAGTTAGAGCTGCAGCATTAGCTTCCACTAAAACCATATTGATTTTACACTTTAGGATTAAAAAACTAATATGTAGGATTAGTGGTTGCAGTGCTGAAATAAATCACCTTTACAATAATATTCTAATTTATTAAATGGGTTAGTTCGTGGAAGATGCTGCCACTCTAAGATATCCAATATTTTACTTTAAAAAACAAGAATTGTGGGGAGGTTTTTACTCCCAGATTTCACCTTCAATTGTTTTTATAAGGCTGACGATGTATACCTACCGCATAACACAGTTCAAGTAAAAGGGATTTTATTTTTTTACCTGACTCGAGGATTTCTTGTCCTTAAAAGCTTCCCTGCTTCCGCGTCGCCTCAGTGCAGTCTAAAAAAAGAGAAAATTAAGTTTTTTAAATGCTCTCCTAGATCATTAATGATGCTGCAAATTAAAAAAAGATGATCAAGAACACCAACATTGAGACAAAACCAAGTAGAGAACATTAATGTTTATGATATGATTGGTACTTGATTATTTTTGCTAAAAGAAGAGTCAGAAATAAGATAAGAAGGGGGTTAATCTATGCATTAGATTGTAGATTAAAATAACAGAAATGCATACTGGGAATTATCCCACATAAATACAGACTGAAAACATTTCCTGATAAACATGATGCAGTGTGCTTTGCAACACGATGCTGCTTCACACCAACGCGTCTTCTCGCCTTGCATTCTGACACTTCAAAAAAAAACACCAAAGGGGAGGGAGAAAAGCATCTGGCTGCCCAGCGTGGAAATCTGTCCTGCAGCTAATACTGCAGTGCACATCGCATGCAAAGCCGGGATAAAAAACAAAAAACAAAAACAAGGCAGCCTTCTGCACGCCGGCTTAGCCTCACCAACTAATAAAATCATTCAGATTTTGTCTTGCATTACCATATGACAAACAGGGGGAGAAGATGGAGGAGAAGAAGACAGAAAGGAGAAACCCACAGCTATAAATGGAGCTGCTGCCACAGACAGATTGCTGCTCGGACGGTTATTTAAAGTCTGACGATGAGCAGAGCCTCCTTCTAGGAACCATAACTGGCTGTTAAACTGTCATTGAACATCGTTCATGTAGGAATACCTACTACTTACTTATGATATATATAAAAAAGTAATTAATGTGTCAGATTTTCTCAGAAACCTTTTGAGTCAGTTTTTAGAATAGTTCGGTTTTTATGTGTCGTGTCCAGACAACTTTGCCGTTATGCGACCTGTAACTGATCTTTTTATGACAGTCTGAACAACACAGGTCGGATTAATTTATTTATTTTTGTCGAATGCAACCCAGGACACTTGGATATCCGATACGTATCCGATCGTTTCGAAAGTGACCTGAATCCTAACGGCCAGGTCCAGATGACAAACGTTACGATGTTTATCAAGTCGTAACTTGATAAAGTGAAGTCGTGATAAAGAAAAACAGCAATCATGGCGGACAATAATGAGGATTACGTTGTTACTGTGCTGCTCCGATCGGACAAGAACTTCAAAATCGTAAGCTAAGCTCCACCGTTAGCATCCATGTTAACTTCCACAAACACTGAGCACTTCTTCCTCATATAGCGGTCGACACACTCAGACGTTATTGCGCCCTCTACTGCGCATGCAGGACAGTTTCAGGTCGTTTGCCGTTCACACATATAAACCGCATATACTTGTATGGGTGAACGACCATGCCAAAAAAAATCCCGATTTGACCAAAAATAGGAATTGGGTCACTTCAGGCTGCAGTGTGAACGAAGCCTTAGTCAAATTAGAAAAATCCAATTTAGATGTAAATAATCAAACATTCAGAGTAGTGAAAGTTGTGTATTATTTCAAAGTATATTGAAATTAAGGTTTCACAGAGATTAAGTAATTTATACAGTTAAATGTTACATATTTCTTTGAATTAGGCTGTTTAAATTGGCTAAAGGAGTTGATTTTGTCTCATCTCAAAATGCATGTTAAAGGCTGAATAAATAAGATAAAACTAATTTAACTTGTCCTTAATGCTTTTAAATAAAATAAAAATGTCCTGGTTGCTTTTTTAAAAATTGTTCTGTATTTATAAAAGTCTTTCCTGCCATCCAAAATGGGCCAGAGTCAATCATTCATGGCCAAATGGATGGAAAACATGAGGAATAAAACCCATTCTTCTCCACAGCAGCCTGTGACTCACTTCCTGTTTTCTATAGCCAAATATGGACTGAACTCCATTCCGTCACTTTTCCACTAAAAGACTGGTTCTTTTTCTAGAACTTTGTCCAGTTTATTTTTGGTTGAGGGGTGGCATGATAAACGACAACCCTGTAAAAACAAAATCTAAGGTTTTTTCATTGAGTTTCTAGTACAAATATCTTAGTAAACTTGAAATACAATGAAGCTAACTTATAAGTCACTTTTCAGCAGCTTGTTGTGAGTCAATAATTTCTAAGTATTGGTGAAAAAGTTCTAGTTCCACTGACAAATATATTCACTTACAACAAGATCTTTTACTCATGTTATAAGTGAAACAATTGACCAAAAACTAGACCAAGATTTTGTGTTTTTGCAGTGAACGATTCCCTCCCTGTGCAGCTGGAACGATGTTTGCATCCATCCATCCATCCATCCATCCATCCATCCATCCATCCATTTCTTTTTGTCTGAATGTCTCCGACCAGCAGAGGACAATCACTCTAAATAGGTTGCAAAATAACAACACAACAGTGACTTTTACTTATGTTGGTACTTAGCATTAATTAACTGCTCTCAACAGTAATTAGCAGAGCCTCACAGACAAGTCTTTGTGTCGGTGTGTGTGTGTGTGTGTGTGTGTGTGTGTGTGTGTGCGTGTGTGTGGGTGCGTTTGTTTCTAATACCTTGTGGGGACCATTTTCCTGACACATACTACGTTGTGGGGACCCACTGCTCCTTGTGGGGACCAAAGCCTGGTCCCACAAGGGGAAACGCTGTTTTTGGGTCAGGGGTCAGATTTAGGACTAAGGTGTGAACTGAGGTTTGGTTAGGGTTAGGATAAGGTATGTAATGGGTAGGGTTAGGATAAGGGTAAGGTTTAGGCTGTAGAAATGAATGGAAATCAATGGAAAGTCCCCGCAAAGATAACCACGCAAACATGTGTGCGTGGGTGTGTGTGCGTGTGTGTGGGTGTGTATGTGCGTGCGTGTGTGGGTGTGTTTGCCTCTGCTCGATTAGCTTAAACACAAATCACTGAAGCCAGAAACGATGCTGCAGATGTGGCTGAAAACAGACGTTCCCACCGTGAAAATGAAGAAATCTGTGTCACTAGGACCCGCCTTGAAGCTGGATGACATCACACAATGACATCACCAGAAAAATATTTTTAAAATTCCCTCTGTGGAAAACATTTTGGGAGGAGTGAAAGACATTTCAGCGGCATCTGTACTCATCAGCTTGGCCTATTTATGATTTTCCTCAAAGAAGGAAGAGGCGCCTGTTAGACGCGGATTAAACGGGAGCGGAGATGTAAGGGGGGAAGTGGGCGGGTCTAAAGGGGATTGTGGGTACAAAAGGCGCTGCGGCGGCCGTCAGATGCAGATAAAGCCCAACGGAGGACTATGGCTCCACAGAACGAACGAGTCTCAGAGAGATAAGTCGCTCTGAAATGTTTAGAGGCAGATTATATTAGTGAGATCTGCATGAATGAGCGCTCAATCTGGCCTGTAATCCCTTTGAATAAATTGATTAATACAACACAGCCCTGACTGAACACATTTAGGAGCCAAAAGGCCTCCCCTTTTGTTGCCTGATTTAATTTTTTGGGCCAATTCAAGGACACACAGTGGAGCTGCCGCTGCATCGGGATGGGTTATTTTTACACGGACGATCAATCTCTGGCTTGCAGCACCTGCAGTAGTCTAAATATATTTCATCTGGACAACATCCATCCTACAAACACACACGGAAACTCAATTTACAGCTTAAAATGGAGCAAAATTATAACAAAACCGTTAAAAAACCGATAAAAACTTTGTTTATTCCAGCAATTCCACCGAAACTCATAGTAAATACCTCAGTTCCACAATAATGTAAATTTTGAAGCCAATGTTTCTGGGAAATTTGATTATAAAATTAAATATTTAACTGTTACATTAACAAAAACCTGGCCGTTCATACGGAGTAATATCTCAGTATATTGATGGACAATTGAGTGGAAGGAAAAAGTCTGGTTGAAAACACTGGAATAAATGGGAAAAATATAATTCAATTCAACAAGTGAAACTCTTGTTAAATATCTCCCTTACAAGATGACATAATGTATTTGAAACTATATTTTCTGCAAATTTTGATGATCATAACTATTACATTAACACCAATAAATGATCATTTTAAAAGGAGCTGGCCATTCACATGACGCTATATCCAAGCATATTGATTGATAGTTGAGTGGAAGGAAAAAGTCTGGTTGAAAACCATCCTTCAGTCAACTTAAAGATAAACATATTTTTCAAAACACTGGAATAAATTGGAAAACATGTCAAACAATAAATGCTGGATAATCAAAAGCAAGAAATATGTTTTAGGAAGTCTCTGTAAGCCAAACTGCCCTTAAAAAATAAACCATTAGAATGGAAATGATCAAATTCATTTCAATTTATCATGCGATTAATTAATTAATTACTTAATAAACGTGTTTATATTATCAGTCATTATGAGTTTCTCTAAATCTGTTGCCTCATCAGGAAGTCGTGGCGACAGAAACTTCTGAAGAAGCGTCCAGAAATCATAAGCTGGGCGAAGCGTCTCTATCGCCTCACATTAATGGCCGCCCAGACAGAGGCGGAGCTAGAGGGGGGGCCGGGGGGGCCAGTGCCCCCCCAGCCATCTGATTGGCCCCCCCAGCGGCCCCCCCAAATGATCGACATGTCACGACACCCAGTCATTCCTTCACAGTAGGTAGCACTATGTACCACAATGGGTTGTGACACTTGTGACTGTTGTGACTGCTCAAAAGCAGCAGGGGGCGATATGCACCATTTACGTTTATTGTGATACACCATTTGGACACAACAGAGTTGACCCAACAGAAGAAGAGAAGGAGAACCGCGAAGAGACGATAGAGAAATATTGTACAGCTAAGAGGAATACAGTCGATTTGACTCCAAGACGGATAATCTGACTTCAAAGGTAAGTTTTACAATGGTTTACTACTACCAATAAAAAAAACCCGTTAAAAACATTTTGTGCTCAGCCAGGAAATAGTTTCTGGTAGTTGAGTTACTACTATAAGTTGCGAGCATCAAGCTAACAATGCTACAGCTATAGACATACGTAGACGCCGTCTTAGTGAGCGAGTCGGCCAGTTCCTATGATACGTCACGTCTGCCAGTCAGACTCGTAATGTACGCAGAAGCAAAAAGTATTGTAAAGACGCTGACGTGTTTCAGTGTGTTTACCACTCACGTCTGCCTGAACAATGTCGGGAGGATAAATACGGGAAGTAAAAAAAAAAGTATCCAACGTGGTGCATGTGTTATCAGACAGAATGGATCACGACATTCCTGATTATATGACCTGCCAAAATCCTCTGGTCTGTAATGCTCTTTCTTTCTAACAGCGATTTCTTATTAGCTCTCGCATTAAATAAAACTATACAGAATGAAAAATGTTAGCTATACTAAGAAAATAAAAATCAGAGTAGTTACTTCTGGCCAATATAATTACATGGGAAATATTTATTGGCTCAGAAGCTGTCGTTTAACAAAGTCAAGAAATTCTGTTCATAAAATTGTGTTCTTTCTTTCTTACCTGTGAAAGGTAATGCTAATGGAGCCAGCTTGTACTATAAAATGAGTGAAAAAACTCCACACAAGTTCCCCACTGACATTTGCTATTTTTACTAATTCTTTTCTAAACATTTTCTATGAAACGGCAACACTTTGTTAGAGGTTCCGTTTCCCCTAGGAAAGGGCATGAACTTGTGACAATTTAATCTGTTACTCTTTTTGCTTTATTATGTTTTCCATGAAATGTTTAATTTATTTAAATTCTTATGTGTTTAGCTTTGTCATTTTCTTTTATGTTTTCTTTTATCTTATCGCTGATGTTTAGCACTTTATTTCAGCTCTGGCTGCTGTTAAAGTGCTTTATAAATAAAGTCGATAATGATCATGAACAAAAACAGGTTAGTCGGTCCAGTAGCTGAGAAGTTTGAATGCTGAACATACAGCCACAGTCTGTTTCCCCTGACCTACACACTGGAAGTGGGGATCTATTAACACTAAGTAATAGGAAGTGATACTTGGCATAACATGACTGGCTTGTTTTTTTTCCTAGGGTCAGTTGAGAATGAAAAGACAGGGAGGCAGGATAGACAGCTTCTTTATAAAAAGAAGCAAATCAGGCACAGATCAAACAGGGTTCAGCTCTGACATCAGCAGTCCTGGTAGCTCATGTCCTGAGAACAGTCACGAGAAAGAAAGTCTGGCAAACACCAATCCACCATCACCAGGTCAGAGTATCTACAGAAACAGTCAAATTCCTGCCCCGTTTTAGGTTATTTTTACTTGCTGGCTTCTGCTAATGTGTTTCTTTAATTGTTGGTTCAATTATGTTAATGTACTGTTTTTACAACGTAGTTCCATCAAAGGAGGAGTCTGAAAACACAGAAAGATCTGCGCCTGACCAGGATGATGATGAGCCAGAAGGGGCAATTGCAGGAGATACCACTGATCTCTTCTCAGCAGTGTCCAGCACTCCTTTTGCTTTTCCAAAAGGACCCAGTGGCACCCTGCAAGGAGTGCAGTCCCTAAACCCCAAAAGTGCAACTTTCTTGAATGAGGAGCCTCTGATTGCTTTTGGACATATCTTTGAGTCAGATTTAGATGACCTGAAACATGAAGTGCACCAAATAAGGCGTTTGCTTGATCAGAGAATAAAGAGTGATTTAGGCACACCTTCTACTTTGCTTGATTTTATTCTGTTTCTTGAACCTTATAAAGAGGTTTTACATGAATTATTCAGACTTTGCAAGATTGCAGTAGTTAGTCCAGTTAGTACTGCTTCTTGTGAGAGAAGCTTTTCTGCTTTAAAATTAATTAAAAGTTACCTAAGGACAACAATGGCTGATGCCAGGCTAAGTCACATTGGAACACTTAGCATAGAGTCAAGGAGGGCACGGGGCCTCAACATGGATGACTTTGTAACATATTTTGCTTCATCTCACAACAACCGAAGGATTTTACTTTTATGAGTGCATGAAGAAGTCTTGTGTTTCTCGTCATGATTTGGGTCTTCACCGACTGGTACTTGTACCAATGATAGTTTAGGAGTCAGTACATTTGGTCATAGCTGCATTAAGTTCGAAAATAAAATGCACATGTAGCATCTATTAAATAACAGTTTCCATAACATACAACCTTCTTTTTTGAGATATTGTAATTGTGAACTGTGTGACACTGCATTCTCATTGTAAGTCTTGTCTTGTTACAATGGTGTCATTTAGAGGTTAATGTCCACTTATGCTTTGTGTGGCATGCATTGATAATAAACTGCAAATTACATGAGCAAATCTCATTTCATGAGTCTTTATTTATATATAGTATGTGAATGAAAGTACTTTTACTGTATTGTCATTGTCATAGTCAGTGGACCCCTTACAGATAGCCCTGGCCCCCCATTGGCCCCCCCAGAAATAAAAGTCTAGCTCCGCCACTGCGCCCAGAGATTTCTCCACACATTTCCAATGAATTTTGACTTCTTGCTGTTAGACTCAGCTAACAGAGAAAATGAACGGCACAGCAGTTAGAAAATTTACTTTGTCTTGTCTCCATTGAATCAGAAATGGTTTTAAAGTAATTATTGAAATTACTCTTTGTGGCTTTTCACCTCAGTGAAGTGTGCTGATAACAATGAATTTTTACAGCCAGTATGAATTATTTAGTTTACAATTGTATGGAAGTAAATATGTGCCATCAGAATTTGAATAAAAAATGCCTCTGAAATTTGAATGTTGTATATTAGTGCTTACTTTTTCAGTATTAAAATAAATTCAGAATATATTTTTAACCTAAAAAAAAATTCAATGTCATTATTTTTGCAGTAAAAAAAAATTCGGTGTAATTTTTTTACATGGTTGCAATTTTCAGTTATTAAAAAAATTCACATTCCTATTTCAAAGTGATCAAATTTTCAATATACATATTTTTCACAGTTTAAATTTTCAGTGTTAAAAAATTCAGTATATAAAAAATTCAACTTTTCAAAATTCAAATGCAATATTTTCGTTGTCCTCCAATTCAACTTGCTCAAATTAAGTCTCAAATTCAGCGTCTAAAAATTCGCTGTCTCAAATTCAGCGTCTAAAAATTCGCTGTAAAAATGGCCAAGGTTACTTCAGGTCACAGACATTAGCAATGGATGTCCGATTCCAACATCCACCTAATCACGTGACACAACCGTCATATTGAAGAAATACCAGCATCACCCAGGCTGGCGACCATGGAGGCGAACGCAAACCCAACGGTGAGTTTAATGCTTTCATATTTCTATAGTATATTTTATTTTGTGCATGAAGTCATTATCTTAAAGCCTGATTTAAAACACGGGTTTGGGCCGTTGTTAATCTTACAAATTGTAGATTTATTTGTGTTTTATATAGTTTCTATAATTTTAATGAGAAAAGCACAGTAGGATTGCCATCCCTTTCGTAAAATACGGAATCGCCCCGTAACGAGACGCGATTTGTTCGGTATTTCTGTATGTCCGACAGTAACGCCTATCACATGCATATAAACATTTAGTGTAACAATAATTACAAAAATAAAACACAAGACATGTTAAGCTCAGCTAATGTGGCGGGAGCTAGTAAGGACCCCAGAACGCTTTGGACCATTGATGATGTCACGGTTGCCTAGAAACACTAGGGTGCAAAAGAGGGTTAGCGGTCGTGGTGAGCCGCTCTCAACCTGCGTCTTTTTAAAACGTCCTCAACCGATACTCTACCATGTCCTAGCAAAGATACAGGAGAGGGAAGACACACATGCCATGCTGAACAGTGTCAGTGAGGATGAATGCTAGCAATTGTAAAAAAAAATTAAGAGGGAAACTGAAGAAATTATACTGTCTCTTTATTCTTTAAAACTTATGGTACTGCAGTTTTAGTTTCTCTAGTGAAATAGAATGACACTTTCCATCTGCTAGATCCTTATTTTAATTTCTGAAAGGTGGGAACCCTACAGTACAGAGCTTTCCTGAGTAAAAGTGATCATTCTCATAAAGTGTAAATTTCTTTTTAACTAATCCTTTTTCAACTGCTACTTTGTCTTTTATATATTTTGTGACTACAGGGTAGTCAGGATGCTATTGTTGAATCTGCAAGCCACTTACTTAATTTACTAACTGAAAGACCACGGAGTGGAGGAAGAGGAGACATGATGAAATTCTGGACTGGATGGGAAAATCTGCCAGCAAGTCTGTCTGTGGAGATTGTTCGTGGAAACTACACCACATGCTACAAAACACTAAGAATTCCTTGTCACTACTGGAATTACAACTCTTTCAGTGAGGATTTTGTAGCATGCATTTCCTCTACGCGGTCTGGCTTTGGCTTGCTTTGAGTGATTGACCTGTTAAAATAAATAAATAAATAAAAAACAATCTACATTTAAGCTGTAGCAGTTCTTTGTTTGTGAATCAGTTTGTTAAAACAAAACAGTTTTGTTGAAATGTAGAATCAATTCAATTTTCTGATTTTGTCAGATCACAAGTTCGATACATATGTTTAAATGTGATCATATGTATTACTCATTAGAGCGACAACATTGCTGTTACTCTAATTTCTCTAGTTTTGTCAAATTCAAAACTAGAGGAACTAGAATAACAATGTTCAGAGTAGATATTTCATTTCTCTGAGTCAGTACTGTTTGTACAGGCAGTTTTAAATATGAAACTGAAATTGTTTTTTATGCAAAATTTTATTGAATGTACTTAGATGAGTTCATATATGCTTTAGGCATTAGAAAATAAACAACATAAGACAAAACTTTTTCTGATTCTTATAATTCAAGTAATGTAAAGCACTACAACAATGTACAAATGTACCTAATGGGTTCCTTTTGAGTAAAGAAAAAAAACAAACAAATTACAAATTTAGAACATTTTTGTTCTCTGACATGTCTACCATAAAAGCACTAAAATTCACCTCTGTGGTAACATGATCAGCATTTTGCTTTACATTTCATAAATGGTGAATTTTTAAACTGGTACGGAAGCGTATTGCTGTCACAGGAAAAAAAATTGAGCGCTATCACATTATAACGTCATATGTATCTTATTAAAATGTGATAGTTATCTTGTTAAAACATGATTGCCTTCTGGTGATTTTGGTTGCTTGGTTACAAACAGCCGTTTGCCGTTATTCAGCTATTGTTATTAAATAAAAATCTGAACATAAAATGTTCAGCAAATACATCTGAGCCTCCGTTATAATCTTTATAACCTCTGTCAAGGCACCGTGGGGTTCAGGAATTGGATGATGTGTACGACCAAGAACCCAGAGCAGGTTAGGAGTCATGTTGCTTCAGTTCGAAGTGGGTGATTGTCCCAGCCACTGCAGAAAGTATCCAGATCATCCTGCAGACATGGCAGGAAGACTTAATGGCAACAGAAGAGGAGTGCTTCATTTGAAATGTCCAGGTATCCCTCTTCTTTAAGGTAGTGTAGCACGTCATAATAGATGCACGTTACAGCCGTCCACAGATCTCTCCACAGTCGCTCAGTCCTTCAATTATGGAGTAATAAACAACTAAAAACTGCCCTTCAAATCTCATCATATTGAAGACCACACAAAGCTAATGTTACTATAGACATTCAAAAGCATCACATATTGAAACTTGTCATTTGTACAAACCTTTGATTGTGCACACTCTTCCCAGATATAAAACTGCTTCTTCCTGCTCCAAACGATCACGGAGTCTATCAAAAATATGATTCACCAAAAGTTCCTTGAAAAGAGAAAAAAGAAAAAAAACATTTAAAAAATTGTCAGTAAAATAAAAAAGTATTTTGACATCAGTAGGTCAGCATTGAGAAGTCACAGTAATCTAAATTAAATTATGATATTTAATCTAAAATAAGTTAACAGATGTACTTACAAGCATATATTTTCTTGAAAATTAGTTAAAATCAACTGAAAAACAAAGGCGGTTGTTTATAGTGTTGCTAGGTAACAGAACGAGGTTTTAGGCAAAGTAAAAAGAATGTAAATTAATATTGTATATCAACAATTGTCAGATAAGAGAAGCAGTATTTTGGATGATGTTGTAATGAAGTCATCTGAACAATACGGTAGCTGATCAGAATGGGGTTGTGGTTATAATTAATGTCGGAAAGTGTTCACAGCCCCTCTTTGAAGCACACAAGGCAGCGATATTAGCGGTAGCATCTCCTGAAAAATTACGACTTTACTAAGACTGCCTGTCTCAGTCTCACCTAAGACAACATACAAACAACCCAGAATGTCGCCACCCATCAGTTCTCTTTAAAGATTCTAGACTTGATCCAAGTGGTATTTCTTTTTGAAATAAAACAGGGGAAATTGGACGTGGGACAGCGGGGAGGGGCTGGGGGTGCTAGGAGGTAGCTAAATGTAATATGCCGGCACTACACGGTGTAAGATTAACAACGGCCCAACCCGTGTTTTAAATCAGGCTTTAAGATAATGTATCAAACTTCATGCACAAAATAAAATATACTATAGAAATATGAAAGCATTAAACTCACCGTTGGGTTTGCGTTCGCCTCCATGGTCGCCAGCCTGGGTGATGCTGGTATTTCTTCAATAGCATGGTTGTGTCACGTGATTAGGTGGATGTTGGACTCGGACATCCATTGCTAATGTCTGTGACCTGAAGTAACCTTGGCCATTTTTACAGCGAATTTTTAGACGCTGAATTTGAGACAGCGAATTTTTAGACGCTGAATTTGAGACGGCGAATTTGAGCAAGTTGAATTGGAGGACAACGAAAATATTGCATTTGAATTTTGAAAAGTTGAATTTTTTATATGCTGAATTTTTTAACACTGAAAATTTAAACTGTGAAAAATATGTATATTGAAAATTTGATCACTTTGAAATAGGAATGTGAATTTTTTTAATAACTGAAAATTGCAACCATGTAAAAAAAATTACACCAAAATTTTTTTTACTGCAAAAATAATGACATTGAATTTTTTTTTAGGTTAAAAATATATTCTGAATTTATTTTAATACTGAAAAAGTAAGCACTAATATACAACATTCAAATTTCAGAGGTATTTTTTATTCAAATTCTGATGGCACATATTTACTTCCATACAATTGGTACTTAAATGCAGCATCACTGAAAATGTAACAATTAGGACAAGCAGGAGATAAGAAGTGTAGATTTTTGCAGTACAGGGTTGGGAAAATCCACATTATTTCTTGACATGAAACAACTTAAGGATAAATAAGCTGTTTGTTTCCAGCATGTATTGTGAATCAACATATGCTGGATTCTCGCTGGATGCATGTAGAACCTGTAGATCCAGGAAACACAGAATTCCCATTAGGACTGAACCTCGTTGCTATGGTGACCTTTGCCAGGATGCACAGGTTGTACATCATTCTGTACAGCAGAATAAAAACAACTCCTCACTGCTCCTCTCCGCTAAGCCGACTCTGACCTCTGAGAGCAGACGTGGAGCATCAGTGAAAAAGACAAGGGAGCCTTTCATGGAGGAATGTTGCTCACGCTTTAAAAATCTTCCCAAACAACCCAGGAAGCTGATGGCAGAGGACACGGTGCCATGCAGCCAACTGGCATCAAGGGAGCAGTGAGGAGGCACTTCATGGCGTGTCAGATTAATGAAACAGATACAAACAGGACAGAGGTCGTCATAAGGTTTCCAAGTACAATTAAAGTCTCAAACGACTAGACTGATGCATAAACTCCATGAGGAAGTAGAGCGAACCTCTGACAAACAGTGTTATGATGGCAGAGGTAGTGGAATACAATGCATTATCTGAGACATTTTCTGGGTCATTTTTGCCTTATGAGCCAACACTGAGGCAGAAAAATTCTCCAATGAGTCCTACATCAGGTCTGCAACGTTATTAGCAGGAAACAACAACAACAAAAAAAATCAAGGATAAAGTTCAAGAGGAAAAATTGTGAGGGATCGTTGGATGCGAGTGTGAACGCTGTCGGACACATTTAGAATGTACAAAACAGCAGTTGAGAAAATGCTTGTGAAAATCTGTCTTCAGAAAAATACTTAAAAATAAACATTAGCATAAAAAGCTGCTTAAATGTAAATACCACAGTTACTGCAGCACATGTTTTTATGCTGTCATAGAGCTCCCATTGGAATTTCCATACATAAAATCAAGCTACTACATTCACTTATTGATCTTTGATTTGACTATGAATAAGTGTCATTATGACAAAAAATGGGATGTTTACAACCGGTTACCTTTGTGAGACAAACATGTGGTAGTTGCCGTTGATCACAGTTTCTTAAACTTAATCTTACTAGTATATATTAGCATGAGAAAGTGCAGAGATTTGTTGATTTTGCGTGAAATTCCACAATAATTTGACAAAGAAATAATTGATGTAATTTGGAAGAAAAAAGGCAAAAACTGCTTTAAACTGACTGATAAAATAATATCTAAGCAAACTGTTATCCCGAGATTTTATCAATATTAGAAATATAGCGCCTTATCAATTGTTTACATAGATTGTTGCCATTTTTGGTCTTTTTCTCTCGAAATAAACATATTTGGGACTGGGCTTTTCTCACCTTGATCTGTAGATTAGACTCAAGTCCCAAAACTTGAGTCTGAGTCAAGCCTAAAGCTTTTAAAATTGAAGTCAAATCTTTATTTTTGTGACAAAAGTGACGAATTCCATTTGAGTCTCTATGTCACATAAACCTCATTTTAAGTAAAACATAGCAAGTAAAGATGTAAGCTAACAAAGAATAAAGCTACCTTTTCCTCAGTCAGTGTTTTTATGCAAGAGAGTGTTTTTCTTGCATAAGTTACTGGCATGCTGGCAAACAGGTTATGGCATACTTAGAGCATAGTGCTGACTCTGCAGATCCCACGGTGGGGAGAAAATTAGACGAGAGACGAGGGGAAGGCTTACACTTCAGTGAGCACTTCTATAAGCTGCTTTAGCTTCTTTGAAATGTATAATTACAATCAGGTCCCATGATGACATGCAAACCAGCCACAACCATTTGTATTCTAAATAAAACCCTGACGGAAGCATAAAGGAGCAAAAAGGTTCAAATACAGGTATGACTGATTAGGACAAAAATCCTGGGAGCCACAAGGAGTTGTATAATTACAGGAACCAGATTATAAGAAGTGGAAAGCAGGAAATTTCAATGAAAAGCGGTAGAGAATTATTTTTAACAATAGCAGAGTAACAGATAGAAACCAGCTAGTGGAAGAAAGTCAGAAGTTTACATGTTACTAGAGCTGAAACGATTAATCAAATTAATCATGATGAATCAATCATTAAAATAATCATGAAATAATTTAGTAATTGATTAATTGATTGTTGAAAGAACAACACATTCAGGCCACTAATTACACTGTATTGATGTTCAAGCAGAAATGGCTGAGATGTTCACATGTTAGAAGTATTATATACTGAAGATGATCAAGCTGTACTAAATAAATACATTTTAGGCAACAATATGTTTATTTTCTTATTTAAAAATAGAATTAAAATATTAGCATTTATTGTGTATTTTTAATATTTTATCAAATATATATTTATATTGTATAAAGTGCTTAAGTGAAAAGTCTGCAGAATGAGGAAATAGTTTTTATTAATCAAATTACTCTGTCAGAATAACAGAATAATGGAGTACTAAAATAACTATTATCTTCAGCGCTAATTGACAGTGATGCTTCATGATTTCATTCATGCAGTTCATGATGACAGGGTGAAAAAAAATACATAAAGGCTCAAATACGTACATCTACTTCCACTACTCCAGTTCAGTGTAATTATAGCGTAAATTCACAACAAATGTTGCCTCAAGCCGCTTTATGAAACATCATTTCAATTCAGTCCTGACATATCAACCAATGTTTAATTAAGTCAACAATCAAACACTTGTCTTTTTCGTAGAGCGGTAAAACCAGGTGACCAAACGTGCTTGAGTTCCGCTGTGGTTGCTAGGTAACAGGTCTGAGCTCAGCTGGGGTTGCTAGGTAACGGTGAAGCGTCCACCGTTTGCAACGTAAACTGGGTGATTTTAGTAATAAATAAGTTTCTAGATTCCAAAAAACATTAACTTATTGCCATAAAACCGTTAGGTGGATTTTTTAAAAGCGTTTAGACTGTTTTTATAAGGAGTAGAAACCCAAATGGAAGTACAAAAATGTGAAAAAGTGAATTTTTAATTACAGTTCCCCTTTAAAAATCCCCCAAACCTTTAAATTTCTGACCTGAAGCTCAAAACTGTTGGGGTAGGAGATATGGATTTAGATTAGAATATGATTTAAATTTACGGTTTTATTGTGATAACGAGAAAGATTATGATAAAAACAGCAATTTGTTACTTATATTTTAACTAGCTGTATGGCTATTCCCATGTGAATCACGCTTCTTCTGGACTGCAGTTACTTAAACAATTAAGTTTCATTTAATTTAACTGCACACTGTAACTGCATTTAATCACATTTTCAATGTTACTGATATTCATTTAACAAACAATTGGAGAAAATTGTAAAAATAACTCTTCTGATAATACGGTCGGTTCTGTTTTTTTATTGAACATCATTAACTGGAATCTATCAAAGCAAGAACAAATCAAATTTCTCATCACAATAAATGATAAACGATACAACACTGGAAACATGTTTTCCATCAAACAAGAGAATACCAATACAAACTGCTTCAGTTTGCAGCACAAAGCTGTTATTTAACAGCGTTTTTAACTCTCAGCTGTAAGCTCCAAGCTACCGTCTCACTTAACATATTATTGATTTATCTTCAGTAAGGAAATTCTCCCTCTGCCTCTTGTCGTGACGCGCTGCAACGCTGAACAACCACACCGTAAAGCGGCGGCGTGTTAATTAAACGCAAACACTCCTGAGCAGACAGTAACGAACCGTCGCGGACGTCCCTCTTGGCTCGCAGTCCGAAACTGTAGCCGCTTGGTTACTCTGCGACCGGCAATTAAGGCAGCAAATCTTTTCGCGGTAATTAATGATGGCCACCCATCACCGGTTGCCGTGGTGACAGGCGGTTTAAAATCTGAAGAAGAAAAGAAGACCTGACCTGCAAACAGCAGAAATGAGGTTGATTTTACTCCGATAGTTGGTTTATCTAGTTGGACCGTTGCTGGGTTTATGTTTTCGGCTTTTTAAATGAACTCCACCTTGTTCTGTTAGAACCGCTTGAGTCGCTGGGGCTTTGACAACAAGCCCTGATGAGTCCAGAAGTGGCAGCTACGCCTCGAGGTTTTGGGGGTCTGACAAGGACAGTGCGAGGCCGGAGGAGGAAACTGGTAGAAAAAGGTCATCAGGACAAAATGGAGGGGAAAAAACATCAGCAAGCAAACAAGAACGTGACTAACGCCAGATCCAAACCGCTCCTGTACTGACTGGCATTTTAACTCAATTCAAAATACTTTATTTATCCCAAAGGGAAATTAAATGTTGTCATAACTCAAATCATCCAAGTATTTTAATAAATATTTACTTCTGCACATTCCTTTCAACATTAATTATTGCATTACTGTAACTTTACTTGCAATTTAGAACGTTAAGTAAACTTTGAAAGTACAAAAAAGTATCTAAAGGGGCAGTGTTAAGTTTTCCAACCACATAGTGCCATTTTACAGCACAGTCAAGTAACTATGTTACCTTCAGTCGCTAAAAAAAATGCTGTTAATTATATCAAATATGACTTAAAAGATTTCCAGGAAAGTGGCTCTCTGTCTCTTTAAGAAAATCCTGCTCTTTCTGAAACTCCGCCTTCAGGAAGTCATCCCGTCATTGCTCCTCTGTTAACCCTTTAGCGATGTTTTTACCAGTGTTATACAGAGAAGTAGCTCGTAAAATGAGCTCAGCAGATGCGCAATTCCTCCAGATGTTTGCTAATTGATGCTGCCTAGTCTGAAGGAGCTGAGTTCGGAAACTGCATCTCTTAGGCGGAGCTGCGACTTGAAGGCGGAGCTAGGTCTACCCAGGCGTTTTGCGCGGCTGAATGGTTGCCATGGAGGCTAAAGGATTTTTCAAATATAAGAAAGAATTATAGCAACACGCCATTGATGAAGGAATAACATTATAACACAATGTAAAGCTCAAAAAAGTCAATTTTACATAATACTGCCCTTTAAAGAGTTACTGTTGATGGTGAGGATCTCCAGTACCAGTCAGTCTTGCAATGAATCTGAAGATGCCTCTGACTGAACACTGTTGATGTGACAATCTCATGACATGCTACAATTTTTAAATCAATGTTAAGAAATTATTGAGATAAAAGAGGCTCCTGAAAAGTTTCTTGTAAGTTAGTTTTGTCTTATTTCAAACATACTAAGATATTTTTACTAGAAAAATACTTGGTAATATTTTGCAGTGCTGTTGTCATTATTTGTATATTTTAAAGCATTTCATTTTGTAATGAATAAATGAACAACAACGATGAGAAAACACGGCACATTATTGCTTAAAGATGCAGGTAGGCAGATTATTTCTGCCCAGTTTAGCGCCGGGCAGGTGGATCTGAAAGGTCAGCTCCCAGGTGAGACTATGAGTAAACGAGCTTTCCTCAGCTTTTGTCTCTCATCCCACCAGAGACCAAAGGGACGAATGGAGGCCGACGCCGTGTGAAAGGCGTCGACTCGGCGTCTCAGTCTGGAGGTCACATCAAACTCTGAAAAGCTGCGCTTTGAAACGGGCTGAGGCTCTTAGCAACAGTATAAAAAATAAAAAATACAACGTGTTTGTGGAGCAACACCAGCAGCAATAAATGTCGCTGTGCTGTGTCTTCTGCCCGACTCACCAGGCATTCTGGGATGGCAGCATGTAACTTATAGTAAGACATTTTTCCCAAGAGAGAAAAAACTTGCCAATGAAACTAGCCCTTTTTCACCAATACTAAGAAATTATTCACTTAAGACAAGCTTCTGTATTTTGCTGAACAGTTACTTGTAAGTTAGTTTTGTCTTTTTAAAATGTAATAAGTTATTTTCACTAAGAACTAGAAAAAAATAGTTGGTAAGATTTTATGCTTTTGCAGTGTTTGAGAAACTGGACTCAAACACAGAGTGCTCTTAAGCCCCAACAGTGGATGCTGGTTTGCTAGGTCTCCAAGCTGCTGCTCCTGATGTTTTCCTCATCAATGGACAAATTACTGACTTGGTTTTTTTTTCACTGTGAGGCTTTGAGTTTCAAAAACTCTGGAATTTTGAGGAGGAATTTTAAAAAGAAAATTAATGTTTCTTCTATAAAAATTCAAAAATAAAATAAAATAACCCCCCGCCCAACATTTCAAAGATGGTTTTTAAGGTGTAATTAAATCAGAAGTTTGTTATCTGTTGTTTTTGATGATAATTACCAGCAGCTAAGTGAAGTGAGACTCGGATAAATACAATTTTATTAACCTGGTATCAGAAACTTGTATCTGGGTCTTTCCATCTGAGCTGCCCCGATGTTTTCTGGTTCAGACAACGGGGCATTATTCTCATCTCTGACAGGAGCTCTGAAAAACGGGAGGCCATGAGGCTCCATCTGTCTGCTAATGAGGTTAGCATTTTATGGTGGCCTCACGGTTCACAATAGGAGGGAGGGGTTCCCTCTTCTGCACACATGGATGAAAAAAACGGCCCAAAGGGAGTGGAAAGTGAAATTTTAAATGTTTTGTCAACAAAGATTGTGGAGCTGCAGTGAAGCTTAACTACATCTAAACTCCGATGGACTCTGCAACGGTGTATCCAACTGCAGCAGCTACTGGGGACAGTCACAGTTTCTGAAGATGTCAAGAATTATATTGCAGATCTTTGGATTGTACTTATATTTTCAAAATAAAAATAAAATGTTACCAGTGGTGGCAACACCTCCACTTAGGCTTGTTATGATAAGAAATTTCACTGGATGATAAATTGCCTCAGCAGTTATTGCGATAAACAGTAATATCGCTGTTTTGAGACCATTTTCAAGTATTATAAATGGTAATTATGGCTTAATAATGAAAGAACAAAGATCAGTAAAGTTTAAATTCTAACCAACATTTAACAGTAAATTTTAAATATTATAAATGAATAAACAAAACAACAGAAACAATAAATAAAATGAATTATGAGGGCTAGTTGAGACCAAAACATTGAAAACTTTTATCATCCAGTTTTTGGTAGAAGGAGAGAAAAGATAAAAACAATAAATCATATTAACTTCATTTTAATTGATCTTCCTATTAATTGACTTATTGCTTAATGCGACAGGCTTACCTCTGCTAATTCACTATCAAGCTAATAGCATTGCTAGCTTTCCATTTAGCACATTAGCATTTTTGCCAAGTCTGAAAATGTTTAGCTTAGCACTTGGCTTCTGATAAGGAAGTTAATGTTTTCATATGAACTTTAAAGTGCTACTTTGTAAAATTTCAGTCATCATGTTTCTGTTTGACTTTGCAATGCCTCCTCGATGTGTTCAGATATTCTGAAGCTACTTAAACGTTTTATTATGAACTCATACCAACATCTAGAGGTGGGTGGAGTACCCAGAAATTTATACTCATGAGTAGCAATTCTTCAACATGTTTTTACCCAATTAAAAGTAAGAAGTAGCAATCCAAGAAATTAATCAAGTAAGACATAAAAGGTATTTGGTAAAAGATCGACTTAAGTACTGAGAAACTGATTATCAAGCCTTTCATATTGAAAAACGACCTCATGGAAAGTTTGGTATTTTAATGACCAAAATGACAATAATTCACATAAGTAATTCAAAACAATCAGGCAAATGGAAAATATTCCAAATCAGTTTCTTTCAATAATAAAAAAAACCCAACTGACAGACACACCTGAATGTTTCATTCGAACACATTTGTTTATCAGTCAGTGGGTAGAGAATCCAGAAAGTACAGCGTAGTAAAAGTAAAAAGATTTTCAGAAAAGATACTCAATGTAACTAGTTACTACCCATCTCTGCCAGCACCTATTTTAGATGTGGACCTGACATCTTTTCTCCTTCATCGACTCTTAGCGAGAACCACTAAACTTTCCCGACCATATTTCCTTCGATGCGACGTTCCCCTCCATTTTATCGGAGGCTCTATTTTCCCGGCAGCCTGTTTCTTTCCTTCTGCTTGAAGCGGAGGTGAGGAACGCTCTGAATCAGTCAGAGTTACCGCCTGCCAAACTGCTCCCTAAATATAACAGCTAATGCCATTCGCCACGCCGAGGAAAAGCTTCCACAACACCGAAACATTCTGATGTTTTGAGGTTAAAGCTGCGCTGTGCGCTGCCAGACGACGAGGCGGCTGTCGCTGCCACTGATACGGCGGCGGTTTGCAAACTGAAAGAGGTTTCGGTTTTTTTTTAATTTTTCCTGCAAATCAAACATTTGCACTCCGGAGAATCTACCGGGATTCTCTTACAGCTTCAAAGAAATGAAACTGGATTATTTAGCGTAAAATACTCAAACACAAAGACGCCTTGTAGAAGGGAAAATATATCTGAATATCCATCTGTCATGGATCTGGTTTCTGTTCCACATGGAAAATAAACCATATAAATTCTGTTGATTTGTTTTTTGTTTCTTATGATTTAGTGGGCAAAGATAACTTACAGCTAGAATATTTTCTTAAAATCCTTCCTCTATTTTTTTTTTTTTTTAATTATTCAACTCCGATGCACAGAAATGAGGAATCATTATTGATAATTGTAGATTATTTCATGCTATAATCTTGCTTTTACTGTATAGTATTTTTCTCTGACGTTTTTTATATACATTTTAATACTTTTATCTTTGTGTGAACGTACATGTCCTGCCCTTCATCTTTAACCTGTACTAAAGATGAAGTACATCACTATTTCAGTCTGTTTTGCACGTATAACTGAGTTTGACGATCCAAACATAAAATCATCACTATTCATCAACTGAGTTCTAAATAAATGATGCATATCACTAAAAATAAATGTATTTTTTCTTAATTTTGCTGCTCTTAGCCAAAAAGCCAAATCAAATTTATATTTTCCTTCATTGATCTGATGTGGATGATGCTTGAATTAACAGAAAATACAAGCAGAACCTTAAGATCTCTGAAGATCAAAACAAATAATCTTTTGATGCTGTTTTGAAAAGCCTGGATTCGTCTGAAGACGCTTTAAGAGGCACTCTGACGTTTGTATGGCGATGCTCTCATTTACTGAGTGGCAGCTTTGATGCTTCAGTAAATTATATCACTTGCAAAACATTTTCAGAAAATCCCGTCTGCGCGGATGACAAATTCAACCTTTCACGGGTTTTAAACTTCAAAGGAAAGCGACAAACTCCCCAAGGTTTCACACAATTGATGGTTGCCCCATTTTCTCTATGCAAGCCAAAGTTTACCTACAGAAGAATAAGAGAGACGCTTTAAAAGGATTTGAATTCTGCAGCATATTGTGCAGAAAAACGGCTCTAAACTCTTTTTCTTTGTTCCACAGATGGTAAATTTGGGTGTTTTCTGCACAGCAGATACATGGTGATATGTTTCATACGGATGTATGTCACTGCAGCAGATTTTTCCTCTCCTCCTGAACGCTCCCCTTCCTGCTGGTGGAGTCAGACAGGATATTAAGTAGGTCAATGAGATTCCTTTATATTACTACAGCAGGGAAGCAGAAGAACGGGAAATACAAGACAGAGAGATGAAGACAAGTCACTGCCGCTCAGATACCGTGACTTATTAAAATGTAAACACGTTTCCGTTTGTTTTAGAAGAAAAACATGCCTAGAAAAGACTCAATGTTGGAGGATTTCCTGTTGGATTGAAATTTTCTAGGTGTGATAAAACAAAAACTCATAATTCATGCTGCCATTGTTGCTCAACCAGTGAGCAATAAACAACTGAGATTATTGAAACTGGCAATTCTGAGAGCGAACATATGAAGAAAAACAGCCTAATAAGTAGGTCTGTCATAATAATTTATGCCAAATGATAAATTGTCCCAGATAAATGATAATATTGTTGTTTTTATACCATTTTACCAAATTACAGTAATTACAGAATAGTCTAAAGTAAGTCCTTTCCATGCTTGATTTCAGACTCAGTGTGTTTTCTGACACTAAAAACATTAAAATACATTAATTAAAATATAAATCTGATAATTAAGTTATTATAAAAACACAGTTTGTGTGAGCAAAGACAACAGGGAAATGGACTAAATATATATTTAAACTTTATTTTTGTTAAAATATGTTAAACAAACTAGAACTAGTTTAAGTTTATGGCAAACTGTGAACCCGAATCAGTTCATTTTAACCAGTTCTTGTTCAGGATGAACTACAACAGCACGGGTAGTGAAATGTTATAAAATGAGACTTTTAATCTGTGAAATGATGTACAAAATGTTGTAACAACAAAAAACTGATTTTTCTCAATTTCCCCTCCACTTTAAAAAGTATATGAGTGGATGGTTAGACTTTTCAATATCGCCTGATATTTAAAAATGTTTCCATTAATTGTAAAATAAGACTAACAGGTGGCAGCAATAGCAAATAATTTAAAAATAAATGATCCATTTAGTAAGCAAGAGGTGACCAATTTTCAATGTAATCATTTCCAAAGTTTAAGCTGCACAAAATATTGAACTAAAATCTATTTCACTGAACTAATGAGCCACATCTGACTGCCTGAAAGGTCACAATTCACCAAATGTAAGGGAGATCCCACATAAAGAGCAGCGTCTAAACGCACTGATGGTTTAAATGAAAAGCATAAGCAGAGCGGAGTGTCGAGGAGGAAATGTGCCAGGAGGAATACCCGGAAGTCAGTGAGCAGGAACAGAACCGCACAGAGGCCAAGCATTCATCTTTCATGAAAGATGAATTTATCACAGCAGAGTGGGAACGCACAATAAATGACCTGACGCTCTGCATGCAGCAGACATTTCATTCGTTTCATTTCACTACACACATCAGAGGGCCGCTCTTCGTTAAAAACAAAAAACAACTCTCAGATCGCTTCCTGGTTGGTTTTACGAAACACAGCAGCAGATCCTGCCGACCGGATTGGCTTTAAATCAGTTTCTCAAACTTTTTCAGACTACTTACACCATTTATCAAACACTCACAGACCAAATAGTTAGAAGTCGCCCAGCAATAACACAACATCTCAACATACACAATCCGAAGTTACAGTATTAGTCTCTTAACTCGTTGTCTTTGTTCCTCCTAATATGAAGGTGGCGCTGTCTGTAAATGTGACTGGCTACAATAAAACCAAAAACAAGTTGACTTTTTAATTATTTATAGATTCTGAAATTATGGATTCTGAGCAATTATAGAAAACACATGGAAATAAAAAACATTCTTTAATGTTAGTGTTGTGTCCAGGGCTTTACTTATAGGAAAATATTAATTATTTTTTTAATACAAGATTAAAAAAAGAAAAAAAGATTTGAAATTAGTGAATTATTACAATAATAATTAATCATTTTTAAATTATTCAAAAACAGACTTGAATTGCTTTGGCAAAATTAACATTTTCTTTCATCGATTAGACAGTCCAACATAAATCATTTTATTTTAGGTGTTAAGATGAAGTTAGTCAGCATGGGGCGCAGCGCTCCTCCAGTGTGTAAACTCCATTTAGCTCTATGGCAGCATGAAAACAAGTGCTGCAGTAACTGCAGTATTTACATGTAAGCAGCTTTTTATGCTAATGTTTATTTTTAAGCATTCTCCTGATGGCAGGTTTTCACAAGCCAGTATTATTTAAGTCATTAGTCACCCGCTTTGTATGTGCAAAATGTGTCAGACACAGCGTTCACACTTGCCTCAAATGAAACTAAGTATCCCTCACAAATTTTCCTCTTGGGCTTTAATGTTGATTTCTCTGCTTTTTTTCACTAATAACCTGACAGACCTGGTGTAGGACTCAATGGAGAATTTTCTTGCCTCACCTTTGGCTGATAAGCCAAAAATGACTCAAGAAATATCTTGGGTAACGCATTGAGTTCTGCTACCTCTATCATTACGACACTGTTTGTTTGTCAGAGGTCTGCTCTACATTTGAATGGGGTTGGAGCCGGCGTCATGCCAATTGTATTTATTTAATTTTAGCAGAATACTGACAAAGTTGTGCAAAACTTTGTGCACATTTGAAACGCAGCCAGAAATTTAAAGATGAGCAGCAAAAGTAAATGAGGTGGATTAGCAGTGCTCACTAACTATCAGGCTGTTAGCATGTCACAACAGTCATGATTCTGTCATGCAGTCTTCAGTCAGAGGATTCTTCAGATTCGTTGTGAGAGTGACTGCTACAGGAGACCCAGCAACATTTAATTTTTCTTTGGGATAAATAAAATATTTTTGGAATTTAGCAAACAGAAGTAAAACACAATAATAAGAATTTTTTTTATTATTTAGCACGTTTTCAGCAACAAGGTGGTTCAAAGTGCTTTAAAACATGCAGTTTTAAAACAACAGGAGAATTTTAGTCGGGTTTATACTCAGACAGGAATAAAAAAACATTCATGTATCTTTTTAATGCTTTTTGTGGATTTCTGGTTTCAACAGTAAGGATGTTGTGTTTTCTCTTGTTCTTCAGTGATGATTTACAAGGTGAGGTTAAAGCAGTAAATCAGGAGTGTCTTCTCCTTCCAGTCAGATGACATTCTTACCAGTAAAGCCCAACTTCCTTCTCTTATGTCTGAGAATGTGAGACAAGCAGCTGAGTTATACCTCCGGTTTTTACAATTAGCTTGTTTTTGCACGTCTCAAACTGCAGCATTGAAATAATTACTCTCTGTTCATTAAAACTTCAACAGGCTCCTTTCAAAAGTGAAAAAAAGTATTTGAAAAAATGTGGAGCTGTTATTTAAAGACAAGGCGGGGGTGTTGCATCAAAAAATAATAATAAAAAAAAAACACCCAGAAATGCAAGCGTGTTTTTCTGGGACGAACCACGGGGGAAGACAAAAAATAAATAAATCTGCAACCATTTGGAGCAGCAGCCCTTGGACTCATCTCCAACGAGACGCTCTGCATGTCATCTGCTGCTCATGCATGTGTGCAAGAAATTTGTTAGACGATAATTTGTCCCCTGCACAGTGGCGCAGTTGGTAGCACTATGCCTTGCAGCAAGAAGGTCCTGGGTTCGATTCCCAGCCCGGGGTCTTTCTGCATGGAGTTTGCATGTTCTCCCTGTTAAAATCTGATCAATATTTAACACTGGACCTGGAAGACATTTTAAATATCCAAAATAATCAAACAAAACAACAAATAAAATTAATTATGAAGTCTCTGTAATCAAAATTGAGCTAAAAAGGGCTAGTTGAGACCAAAACACCAGCCTTGACTTTGACTATTCAGTTTTTGGTAGAAAGACAGAAAAGAGAAAAGTTATAAGTCATGAATTTATTATGTGATTAACTGATTTATTGCTCATTGCAAAAGGACAATGTCCGCTAATTTGTTAACAAGCTAATGGCTTTGCTAACTTTCCATCTAGCATATTAGCATTTTTGCTAAGTCTGAAAATGTTTAGCTTAGCGCCTACCTTCCCCTAAATTAATTTTTCCAGATTATTTTTAACGTTTGACATTTGTGTTGAAGTTTTGGTTAGAAAGTAAAATATTTTAATTTATGATCTTATTTTGAAGTTGGGGGAAACTGTTTACGCATCATTTCCTTTTACTTTCCTCATATTCTCCACCAGTGGAGAGAATTTTTCTCTCACCTGGTATAAAAATAAAATCTGGAAATCAAAAACAACATCCTTCCTGAAAATCTACACTTTGATGAATGCCCATAGCATCAAATACGACTGCAACAGGTTTTTGAATGCATCATTTTACCGACAACAAGGACCAACAAAGTGCTCAAATGGAGACTGAAACGTCTCATGGGGACAAGAAATAAATACTTTCAAGTAGCAAAAGCATAGAAATGTTGCAACTGCAATGTGTTTAGTTTTTTTTTGTTAAAAATTTAGATCTGCACACCAGTCAGATAAAGACAGAGTTCGGGAATCACCAAACTGCTCGGTGTGTCTGGGATTGTCCTACTTCCTCTTGGCTGGCAGACGGTGGCTAACCTGCTGCTGTCAGAATCGATAAGTCTAAGCAGTCCGACCTGAGCGGCTTGGAGAATAAACTCAGCTCATCTGATTACTGCTGAGACTTTACTTCACAACCGCCAAAGTAAAAATTTCCTCCTCCTTTCTTTGGGCAACACGGCTGGAAAAATCTGAAAAACATGTAACTGTGATACTACTGGTGAATATTCAGATGCCAATTATGAATATTCCACATTTTTGAAGAGGCAGTGTTATGTAAAACTGACTTTTTGAGCTTTACATCATGTTATAACGTTCTTCACTCATCAAAAATATATCTGGAGTGTGACTTTATTTTATTTTATGCAGGTTTGACAAATCCTGTAATCTCCATGGCAACCATTCAGCTATGCAAAACGCCTGGGTGGACCTAGCTCCGCCTTCAAGGCACAGCTCCTCCTCCACGTTTCAGAGCTTCAGCCTCACAGATCAGCTCCTTCAGACTAGCCAGCAGTAATTGGCAAACATCCGGTGGACATGCTGACTTCATTATTGGAGCTACTTCTCAGTCAACCGCTCCAGAAAATACTCAAGTAACAAAAAATGTTTGGTGAAAAGGCGACTCAAGCACAGAGTATCTAATCGAAGCAAAATATAAAGCTGTGTGGAAATGTTGGTATTTTAAAGACCAAAACAAAAATAATTAATATCAATAACAAAAGGTCAAATAAACGTTTCCAAATCAGTTTCTTTCAATAAAAAACTTATAAGACTTTAAAAAGAAACTGCAGGTGTGTGTTTGTGTCTGATGAATTTTTGGTTAAAAAATGTTTGTTTTTCATTCAGTGGGTAGAAAATCCAGAAATTTTACTCAAGTAAAAGTAAAAAATACAGTGTAGTAAGAATACTCCTAAAAGTGTATTTTTTAAAAGAAGTTACTCAACTAAACGTAACTAGTTACTGCCAAACTCTACTGATAAAGAAAGCAAAGGCTCTGCAGCATGATCTGCCTGATGAGTTTCTCTCTGTGATCCAACAGGTTTCATGAAATTCAGCCTTTGCTGTTCCTCTGCCAAACAGATGCTAACGAACGCTAACGGATGCTAACGGACCAAACCGATGCTAACAGATGCTAGCGGATGCTAACGGACCAAACATATGCTAACAGATGCTAACGAACGCTAACGGATCCTAAAAGATGCTAACAGACCAAACCAATGCTAACAGATGCTAGCGGATGCTAACGGATACTAACGAACGCTAACATATGCTAACAGATGCTAACGAACGCTAACATATGCTAACAGATGCTAACGGACCAAACCGATGCTAACAGATGCTAACGACACGCCGCCTCCTCACCTCTTTGATCCTCTCCAGCTCGTTGTGCAGCGCCTGCTTGGAGATTTCCACCTCGATGATCTTCTGCCTGAGCGTCTCGTTCTCGTCCTCCGCTCGGCTGCGCTTGTCCTCCGTGCTCTCCAGCTCGTTGTGCAGACGCACAGACACATCCTTAGCAACCTGAGGACCATTTGGTTGCACAAGATTAATATTTTTGTTGTCTCATCTGTAATCCTCTTTCAGACTTCAATACTTTAACGACTTTTACTGGAACACAAAGCAGAATGTCTTCCAACTGTCTAACCCTTTTTGTTATTTTCACCATTTCTCATTTTCTGCTAATAACTACTACATTTTTGCTTGGAATTTGTTGTCAGTAGTTCATAGAATCAAAGAACAATGTTCATTTTACTCGAACATAAACCTATGAAGAGCAAAATCAGAGCAAGTGATCATTGAAAGTGGTGTTTAAGTGAACTGTATGCAGTAAAAAACCATAAAAGTTTTTCTTCCTTGCTGTTGAAGGTTTTACTAAAAGAAATTTCAAACGGATCGAACCAACAAGCAGCACCTTGAGGTCCTGCTCCAGACTGCGCAGCAGCTCTCCGTCCACATGGCCCGTCTGAGCGACACGCAGGCTCTTCTGCTCCGCTTTCCTCAGCCGGTACTGCAGGATGCGGCAGTTCTTGTTGGCCCGGTCCAGTTCCCGCCGCAGCTCCTGCACCTGGTAGACCTCCTCCTCCAGGTAGCTGTCCCGAACCTCCTCCATCTCCGCTCGCAGCTCCTCCACTTCATCCTGGGAGACGCAGACATGGAGGAAACAAGCAAATGTTTTGGCTCTTGATGTGTCATCAGATTAAAAGGTGACCTGTTACCTTGTGCAGGTGTAAGGGCGATAAAAAACATAATTAATTTTTTTTGCACAAAATCATTCTTGGAAAATGAGATTTCAGTTCAGTTCTGAATATTTGGAGCTGCTTTAAAGCCAAATAAGCTGCTGCTGTCCATGTCCCCAACTAAACTTGCACGTGAAAATGGCTGAAAAAAGATGCACAATTATCCAACTGTACATCTTTGAAAAGCATTAGTAGAGCCTCCTGCACAACCAACAAGAATGCAGCAAGTGCTTTCTGGATGGTGAGTTAACACTTCTGTTTTCCAGCAGCCATTGTACTGCACATACAGCTGTGAAAACAGCTGACCAAATGTGCTGGATCTGAATACATTTACACAAATTAACACATTGTAATGTGAGTTTTTTTCCCCCACTAAAACAAAAATATTCATCCATTTTAAGGCTTCTTTCTGAAAAGCATTAGTAGAGCCTTCTGCACAACCAACAACAATGCAGCAAGTGGTTTCTGGACAGCAAGTCAATAGCAAAATACTTCTCTTTTCCAGCAGCCATTGTACAGTGCACACAAAACCAGCTGACCAAACTTGCTGGTGCTGAATAAATTTACCCAAATCAACAAATTTAATGTGAGATTCAGCTGTTGTAACAAAAATATTAACATAATTTAAGGTTTCATCCATTAGAAAGGCAAAACAAATTTTAATGAAGCTTTTCTGCAACTAAAAGTTACAAAACTGAGCCTCTTTTTAGGACAACTGTGCAGAAAGTTCAGATCGGAGAGACACAAGATGAGATTAAAAAGGAAACCAGTTAAATAAATGTTTATTTTTTCTGCTATAAAAAACAGAAAATAAAATCAGGAGACAAAATTGATCAGTAAATGTCAGTGTGATGAAAGTTGAGTGATAAAAACAGATTTAAAAGGTCAAGAAAAGGTTCCACTATCACAAAGATGGCTTTAAGGTATTTTCTGGTATAAATCCATTAAGAAAAATATGCAATATGATACACTTCTGTGGATTATGTTAATCTTTTTAATATGGTTAAGCAGGAGCTCCAGTAATGATGACGTAACATCCTTATTTGGGCCGAAGCGTCTCATGAACATGCAGAGGTTTCTGTCCCGGATCTGTTTACTGCGTAGATTTTCCCGGGGACAGCGAACCCAACATGTGATGAAAAGACGACGAAGGAGGGAGAACGGTGTCAATTAAAGAAAACTAAATCCATCCCGATTTGGGAAAGCACTGAGGCCAGTGTTATCTGAGCAGGAAGCAGCTAATGACCGCGCAGACGGTCGAAGCGATCAATGCACAGGTTCAGAGCGGCACACTTAAAGAAAACCTCTGGTGTTTATTACAGGAGCGTTTGGTCCTCTTTATGAAGACACTTTATCTTCAGCCGTCAGCGGTTCTCATCACTCAGAAAGGTTATACGCAAAATAAAAAGCTTTAAAGCAAAACTTTTGATATTTTTTCTCAATGAAATATGAGCTGGGAAGATTTCCGACTGGGTTTTAATTTGCTACTAGAACTCGGCCAGTCACGATAAATTTTACTGGACGATAAATCGTCCCAGAAGTTATCGCCATAAACGATAATATTGTTGTTTTGAGAACATTTGCAAGTAATATAATGGTAATTTCATAATAATGCAAGAACATATTCTGAAAGAATTTAATATGTTTAATATGACTACATAATTTATTATGTATCAATAAATTAGATATTTCTTGATAAGTAACGATGCGATCATTGAACAAACTGGAGAAAATACTAAAACTTACAATCTGGACAGTTTTGAGTGTCTTAAACATCATTAATTGAAATTTATTGTGACAACAAGAAATCAAAATTCTTACCATGATAAGAAATTTATCACGATAAATTATGAACAATACGATAAAAGCCCACTCTTAATAAATAGTTAATATTTGAGAATCTGCTGGAGAAAAATTAAAGTGACAGACCAGTTAATCGGATAATTCACAAACACAATATTTATAAATATTTGTAGCTAAAGATAAATTTACCAGCTACTGGAGGAGGGGAACTTGTTGCAGAAATCCAGCTGCATCAAAACAAAGACACACCAAATGGAAACAAAGATGTTCCACCGAGCTGCAGACTTTGCTTAGTGGGGGAAAACTCTGTTATTTTGGTAAACATGTTTTTTTGGGGGGAGGTTAGAGGACCTCGGAGACCCAGCTGGCAGGCAGTGACAGCCAGGGTCTTTGAATGCTCCCCCTCCACACACTGACATCCGACTGCCATCAAGTCCTGGGGGATAAAGCCGTTTCAGCCAGAGGCAGCAAAGCTGATTAACTCTCTTGAGTCTCAATTGAGACAGAAAGAAGTGATCAAGTCTGAAACATTACTTTCATCTGTGTAACCTTTTCATCTTCTAAATGAAAGATGAAAGAGCTTGATGCTTTAATTGTGGGGTTTTTTTGTCCTTTTTATCAATTTTGTAGGTAAATTTTAAAGCAGCAAGTGAGACAGGAAGTCCAAGGTAGATTCAAGCTTTGTTTTAAAAATATGCTTCCTGTGTCAAATATTCAGCTTTTACAGATAATCTTTAAAGAAATAGAAAATTAGCACAATTTATATTTATATTGGTTAAAAAAACCACTAATTTTCAATGCAAATTATTTTACTCATAACATGGAAAAATCTCTTCTTAAAAGTGAAAATCTGCCACCAATATTAAGGAATCATTTACTTAAAACAAGCTAATATTTCTTGCTGAAGAGATACTTGTAAGTTAGTTTTCGTCTTCTTTTAAGTTTACTAATAGATTTGCTGTAAACCAAAATTACTTGCATCAAAACAAAGACACACCAAACCAAAACAAATACGCAAAATATGTTTTACCAAGCTGCAGATTTGCTCAGTTTTCTGTTTTTGCAGTGAGAATATTGAATCCTGCACAATCTGGCTCTCATCGGCACAGATGCATTTATCTGAGCAAAACGCCAGACTTTATGTCAGAACAGGCTTTAGATTTGACTGAAACAGTATGAAAAATATGAAAAAAGGTATAAAAAAAAAACTGGGGAAGCACCAGGATGAAGCCTCCCCCTCATAAAAATCCCACAAATAAAGGTCAAATCCGCAGGGACGGCTGAGGAGATTACCAGGATGACATGATGGATGGGGAACCAGTGGGAATGTGTTCGGATTTGACCAGTCGGATTTGAGATATAGATGAAAAATTAAGTGATAATAAAGCAGGTGAAAAGTCAAGGACATAAATAACAATCATCTGTGAAGACTGCTGCACCTTCCTCTACCAACTCCTCCCATTCGTGGTCAGATGGTCTTATGATTATATGCATAAACATATGTTCACATTCTAACATGTGAAACTGGTGGATTTTTGGTAAACACAGTAGATCATCATGTATTTGAGGATTTGTCTGTGGAATGTCTCTCCAAATTACTTGTGGAAAATTTGCATATTTATCCATTTTTTGCAGGGAAATCTGAAATACAAAAAAGGAAAACGCAGCTTAGGAAGCTGAAATGCTCCTAAACAAAACACCCAATCCAGAAGCGCCATTCATTTTCCTTGGAGCTGATTGGCTGAAAACACAAGAATATAGATAACGATAGCCGGTGAGATGTGCTAATTAATGTCTCTTTTGAAAAAAACCAACTGGAATGCTCTCCAGTCAGATTTCCCACTGGTGAGAGCAACTCCGACTTGTAAGGCATTTACTGGGCAACTTCACTATTCAATATGGCCGTAAGTATATATTAAGATGTGGTGGAAACATGTTTACTTTACAAGACGCACATGTAGAAATGCGTCTAAAATGAACACGTTACATGCATGTAGCACCTGCAACTGTAAACTGAACAAATTAAAAGTTGTGCTTGCTTAAAATTATGTTTATGAAAGCTACTGCAACCAATGTCTCTGGGCGCCGCCATGATGAAAATCCAAATCTCAGTCTGTAACTTGTAAAAAATTATTTTACATATTTGCTAAAATGTTGACAGTATAAGACAGATAATGTGAAAAATAAAATTCTCTGCTTTCTCCCAGTTCTAACTGCAGACATGCATCATTCAGTCAGAACATCCAATCAGAGCCGGGAGGAGGGTCTTAGCGCTGTCAATCACTCTCATGCTCACCTCTTCCCTTTTGCTTGCTGCTACAACTGGTTCACCACAACATAGTCTGCCGCTAATGCTAGTTAGCCTAGCCACAGATGACAGCAGATAAACAGTTATCCTGGAATGGTAAGTTGTTTCTCTATTATTAGCACATTGAACCGCATTGATTGACAGCGCTAAGACCCGCCTCCTGGACCTGATGGGTTGTTATTGGCTAGTTAGCATGACCACCAATCACAAAGGACAAACAGTTGTTTCTCTGTCATTGCCACATTTAGCAGAGAGTACATGAGGAAGATTGACAGCGCTAAGACCCGCCTCCTGGCTCTGATTGGCTGTTTTTAACCAGCAGTGGTGTATTTCTTCAAACAGCTCAGGGAGGAGATGAAGGAGCTCCATCTTTTACAGATTATCTGTTATCTTGTACTTTGGTGACAGTTTCAAAAAAAGGGGGAAAAAATATATATATTTTATAAAAGTTAAATGTTGCAGCTTTAAACCTAGAGTTCTGACTTCAGAGGTAACTGGGACACAGCATAAGTTTCAACTCCCACACCTAATAAAACTCAAAATTCCGCTTCTCTGAATTTTGGTTTGACATCCAGACAAAATTAGAGCCCTCCCCCCCATTTAGCCAACCATCATAAAAACTTTCTAGAGGCGCCCCTGCATCTACCAGCCATGGTTCCAGGCTTTTATCAAACCCAGGCTGTACCTTGAGGTAGTCGTTTTCAGATCTCAGCTCGTCAATCTCCCGCAGCAGGTTGTCCTCGGCTGCAGCCCTGCTGGTTCCTGTTGGTTTGAATTGTGCGCTGGTGGACGGTTTCTCCGGTTTCTGTCTCTCTCCCTGCGGCCCCGGAGCGAACTGAGCCGGAGACGAGCCGGTGGGCGCCGGAGCAGCGGGATTATCGCCCACCGGCTGATCCCGGTCGCTGGAGCCGGTGCCGGACTCGGCGTCGCTGGCGGCCGGCGCCTGCTTCTGTTCGTCGGACAGCGGCTCGGACGGGCAGTCCGACAGGTCCGAGCTGCTGTCCGTCTGGCTGACCCGGCTGAGCTGCACGCCGGTCGGAACCCTGATCGGAGATCCATGGCTGAGAGGCCCCGGGGATCCCGCGGCTAGTTTGCCCTTCTTGCCTTTGGTGCGGATCGGACTGCTGGTGCTGTCCGGCTTGGTGCTGCTGGCTGCTGCCGCTGCAAGCTGCGGCGTCTTCGTGGGTTTTTTCGCGGCGGGAGACTTGATGCTACTTTTTGGCGTGGCTGGTTTCTCTTTGGCCCCGGTCGTGTTGCGCCTGGAGGTTCGGTTCGGATGGGCTAAGGACGCCGTGGCAGACTGCTGCTGCTGCTTGACGAGTTTCGGGGATTTGGGGACGATGGCAGGTGGCTTGTTGGAGCGGGAGTGCACATCCTTGAGGAAAGGTCTCGCCGGGGAAGGCGCTCGGTTCAGCCTCTTCTTCTCCAACTGTTGGCTCTGCGGTTTGGAGTCGGAGCCATTGGAGCTCTCCATTATACAGGAGGATGATCAGAAAGGAAGCGATCAATCCACGGCACCGAGGAAAATCTCTGACGTGCGCCTGCAGGGAAGCAGCCAGGTTGCTCTGCTTTCTTCTTCCTTGTCGGTTTGGGGATGCGCATCCTGCGGCGGGCTGGATGCTGCTTTTCACTCCATCCAGCAACATTCACCAGGTTGTCATTGTGGTCCCCTCTGCCTGTGGAGCCTCTAGAGGAAACACTGCAGTGAAGGAGAGGGGATTAGTGGCAGGTTGCATCTGCAGCCCGGGCTGCTTCAACTCAACTTGGGAATCACAAAAGTGAGCCGGAGTCAGATAGCTTCCTCCTCCATTCCCGTTTCATGAGCTCCGGACCCCCAGCCAGTCGCTCTCCTTCACAAATGACACGTAAAATCTGCAATCGCTGCGGTGTGAGGCTCGACGCCCGTGGATTCCTGCGAGGCGCATGCGCTGCTGCTTCACACCCCTTGTTTTCTGTGGGACCAGGTCTGCCACGCTCTGCTGCGCATGTCCTGGCGGCTGCTGAACACCTTTTCACAGAGGGACAAATGTTTATGCAAAAGCCCAATAAAGGGGAACAGAATATCGAACCAAAATGTTCACAACAAACTTAAAGCAAAGTTGTGGTAAATTTGGTGGAAGCATATTGATGAGTCATTTTCTTTTACAAGTAAAAATCAGAAAAGTATAGCATTGTAGGGGCGATGTTATGCACTTTACAGGCAAACTGTTACCTTGAATTGTTATGAAAGTGTATATATCAAACATAAATGAAAACAAATTACTTTCCAGTGTGACGTCACTGTCTCTTTAAGAAGTTCCTGCTCTTTCAGACAGCTGCCTTGTCATCACAACAAACCTTATCCATTAAAGCCACAGCATGTCACTTTTACAAAAATATGTACAGCTGTCACCATGTTGAGACAAACAATCTGTGAAAAGATCAGAAACAACCAATCAGAGCCAGGAGGCGGGTCCTAGCGCTGCCAAGCAACATCAATCTCACTGCTATATGCTAGCGGCGGAGAAACAACTTACCTTTACAGGAATCTGCAGTGATCGGTGGCCTCGCTAACTAGCCTAGCATTCTGCAATTGGGTAGAATCTATAGTGTGTAACACAAGCATGATTGGCAGCACTACTGCAGACTCCAGATCTAGACACTTAACTGTTCAAGCTTTGCAACAGATTCCAAATTAGATTTAGGCCTGGACTTTGACTACACCATTTGAACACACAAATGTGCTTTATTCAAAGCTATTTGATTTTAGCATCAGGCTTCATACTTGTCTTTGTCTTGTCTCACGTTTTTTGCAGACTCTTAGTTTTTTCTCCACATGATGCTGCCACCACCACAAACTTCCTAATCTCTCAGTCACCCAAAAGACATAAGTAAACACAAATCTTTAGTAATAAATATAGACATCTTTAATTGCATTTCATTAGTTCAAGAATGCCACAAGTTATAAATACAGTCAATCTGCTTTAAACCTTCCAGAGACTGGTTTTAACACAAAATAACAGACATACATCATAAAGGATACACGTCGCAAATAAAATGCAATTCTTTAAATGTAAAGTTAAAAACCACAAAGTAGTAAAAGGCTTGGTTATCAGAACAAAGTCCACAGGGTTAGTGCCAAACCATCAAGGGGAGAAAGGTTTCCTTTCCAAACAAACACCGCTATCTTAAGAAACGCCCACACTTCCAAAATTCAGGCCATAAAAATCCCAATTTTACAGATTATTTCAGCACAAACAACGTTCTGCTGGATGATAATCTTATTGCTAGAAGGTTTAACTGAAAACTTAATATTTTTTTAATTGTAGAAAAGCTGTCAGCTTGAGAGGGTTTCTTTTTTTTCATTATGAAAACTCAGAGTGCTACGTTGCTACTTCTGCGATAATTTCATAATAAACAAAGCCTGAACTTAAACAATCCACCAGACCAAAATATGGGAGATTATTAGTGATCTAAACATGGTAAATTAATAGAAAGGTTGTGGAGTTGGATGCAGTTTACAACTTCACCACTAGATGTCAGTACACCTAACATAATGGGACTTTAATTCAGAAAGAAATCCCGACTGTGCAGTTGAGCCCCTCAGACAAACACCAAGCAAGTCGCCTTCAACTGCTCCAACTTTTTAAGCCTTTATTCATTTTTTCTTCCCCCTGAATTCATTAGAAAATAAACAAACAACAAAGAAGTATTAGTAACAAGAAAGGATAAAACCATGTCTGCATTCTGGTAGCATTACTGTCTTTATTGCCCTGCTTAACACAAATAGGTCCAGGACTACATTACCCATATCTCCTTGCGTCTACAGAGAGTAGCCACGTTAGTGCTAAATAAACTACAACTTGTGTTATTTTGTTTTCTTGCATGTCAGCTTAACATGGGAATCTGGTTCTGTAGTGCAAAACGTTACAATTCATAGAAAAATAACTCCAGCCACATTAATACTTCAAGGTAAAGTGGATCCATAAGTTTATAACTTGGCAAAAATATCTCCATCTTATCCAGTAATTACAGCAACCACACCGTATTTATTTTTTATCCGTCACTTAGTAAAAACACGTCAAGTTTAAACTGAACTATAGAAAGGTGTGAGATGTAATCCCTTTGTCTCGGAGCGACTCGGACGATTTTAAAATTAGTGAGAGGTTCCCCACATGCCTGGTGTAACCGTCCAAACACTGAGGTAGTCTGGGTGTGGACAGGCAGGTGGTAGGAAGGGTCTCCAGGTGAAGCGTTAGTGTGCTGCAGGTCAAAGTGTTCAGTAACAGAGGAGAGGAAGCAACAGAGAGAGGATAATACTGCTGGATTCATGCAACAATTACAGCAGCGGTCAATAACTCTAAAGTGCTGCTGTGTACTGCCCCCATGTGGCCACGTTGGTGCGCTGCAGGTTTCAGAGAGTGTCTGGGTGTGTGTGCGTGTGTGTGTGTGTGTGTTTCCACACAGAGTCTCAGCAACAGCGCATGCGGGGAGGGGGCAGCTCCGGTGGCACTTCGGGTTCAGGCTGCAGAGACAGGACGCTGTTGGAGAGCTCCTTGTTGGGAACCTCAAGAGGCATCTGGAGGGTAAAAACAGGAAACTCAGCCGTGCACAGGTGAGAAAACAAGACAGAAACGGCATCAAACCGGAGCTTTACCTGCACTGCAGCTGGGAGACACGGATTAAAAATAAAACAAGATGATTTTTTTTTTTTAATCACATATGCAATTTCCAATTATAATAAAAAAAATTGGATTCAAAATTATTCTCAAAACAAAATAATTTTATATAATATATGAAATTAAATGCCAATTCTTGGTTTTGCTGAATGTTACATCTGATCTCTCTTTATTCCACTAAATTATTCAAAATCTAATTAGACTAATGGGACAATTAAAGGGTAAAATTCTGTGGTGAAGGTTACAAACACAACCAGTTAAAACATGAATTGTTAATTTAACTGCACATCGTTTTACCTAATAAATATTCAATATCCTGAACACACAAACCTTGCTGAGAATGTCATCAACAAGCTTCACGAAAATCTCATCCACGTTATAATTATCCTTGGCACTGGATTCGCAGAAGCGCATCCCAGTTATCCGAGAGGCAAACTGTAAATATAAACGTCACATAAATCAGGAAATTCATCATTAGCACCATTAGCTTTGTGCTAATGATGGGACGAGCCATCAGTAGGCCTGGCAGGATAAAAAAATTTACTAGACGATAAATTGTCCCAGAAGTTATTGCAATAAACGATAAAATTGTTGTTTGGAGATGTTCAAGTTGTAATAATGGCTTAAAAATGCAAGAAAACATTGTGAAAGATCTATAAACTTTGAATTCTAATGAACAATTAACACTGGAACTGGAAAACATTTAAATATCCAAAATAAATAAACAACAGAAACACTTTGATGGCGTGTGCATAAGGAGTCTTCATGAATGCTTTCATGAAGTGAAATTCGGTAAATATTTACACTTTTAATGCAAAAGTGTAATTAAAAGTCCCATTATTTACTCAATGACTCTTTAAGACAACAGTCAAACATTCATGAAGACTCCTTTATGTTCATGTCTTATGAACACCTTGTTAAATAAAGTGTTACTGAAACAACAAATAAAATAAATTATGATGTTTCTGTAAACAAAAACGTCCTTCAGGAAAAACAAAGGTTTAGTTGAGACAAAAGCAGCAGGCTGAAGATTTTTATCATCCAGTTTTTGGTAAAAAAAAAAAAAAAAAAAAAAAGAGGGCATGCAAGTGGAAATCATTGAGTTTGCTTTCATTTATCATGTGATTAATGGATTTATTGATTATCGTGACAGGCCTACGCATCAGCTGGTAAACGTGAGAGGAAAGTTTGAAGTTGTAGTGAGGACGTAAAGTCGTGAACTCACTCGCTCTCCTTGTTGTTTTGAGATGATCCGATCCGTCTCACAGTCCAGCTTGTTCCCAACCAGCAGAAGCTCTGCTTCCTCTGAGGCGTACTAACACGTCACAACGAGAAACACGGAGGAGAAAAACAACTTCATCCACTCAGAAAACAGCACTGGCTCTTTAGAAAGTTACAGTGTCAACCAATGTCGGCTGGAAGAAACAGCTGTGGCTCAGTTAATTAGGTTTGGGATGTTTTTCACAACATTTGGCAGGTTTTTAGAAAGTATTTAAAGGAAAATTTAAATAAAAACGTAGAAATTGTGTACCAGAAAAGCACAAAAAAAACAACCTTTCTTTCACTCTTCAGTCTCCCTGATTGATGCTCCCCTTCTCTTTTCTTTTTTTAAAATCGGCATTTAATTTTTTTTTTCACTTTACACATACTTTCAGTCGGTAACGGACCTTACCAAGCTCTGCCCACAACCAACCTAGAAAATCCCATGTGGCCGCAAGTCTCACAAACAAAGCCTTGTGGCGCGTTGTTTCTATGTAAACATGGCGTCTTACACTTCCACGGATTCTCTGCAATGAATTTCTGACTCGATTAGTGCTTCATTTCTACCGGATTCTTACAATATATGAGCTACTACAATGGACAGAGGAACTAAGAAGTTCATGTCATCTTTTATGGATGAGATCAAGGTGTTTGAGCCACACGATGCCTCCCACATTGTGCACGACACAGGAAAATGCTTTCGCTCCATGAGGGAAACGGCAGATCCACACACCCTCTACATCAGGGGTGTCAAAGTCAAATGGACGGAGGGCCAAATAAAAAATTTAGCTACAAGCCGAGGGCCGGACTGATCGAATGTTCATTGAAATTTTTTTAAATGACGCATATAGTCTAGTGCAGTGGTCTCCAACAGTACAGCGGACCGGCCCAAGCCTTCGGGGGGGGGGGGGGGGGGGTGCGTGCGTTGCGTACATGGGTAAGTACATCATCTCACAGAACATTTAAAGAACTACAGTTCAAATAAGGAAGATATTTTTTTTCAGACGGGGTGCGCCGGTTCTAATAATAAATCAAGATCATCCCAGGGGCCGTAGAAAATCTTCTCGCGGGCCGGATGTGGCCCGCGGGCCTTGACTCTGACATATGTGCTCTACATCAATATAGTTGTGGACAAGATCACTGATGCGCATTGTTCTTGCAAGGCTGGGTACGTCGGGCATTCATCGTTTTGTTGGCTACTTTTAAAATCAGTGGGTGATTTCCTGTGTTTTTTTTGGCAAATGTTGAGTGTTTAGGCCTGATACACTGTACTTGGTGCTGGAGTGGCTAACACGAGTAACAGTTTAGTCCAAAGCCTTTTCTGCTAAAATAAAATCTTCAGTGTGTGTCAGATACAGTACACATTGCATATTGATCTGTTTAGCTAACGTAATACTGTGTAGCAGACAGGCTTCAAGGTGTAGAAGTTGTATCAGTGCTGCCTTTATGCTGTACTGAGCTAACGGGAAGCTCGTGTTTGTGAGACGGCCAATCACGTGACCACGTAGAATGGGCATCAGCCAATGAAAAACGACCTCTGTGGCAAGGTCCATAGTTCTAATAAAATCTAAAAGTTACAAGATGTGGACTGTATACGATGCTCATCAGGAAACACAGGACTACTTTTGAGCTAATTTTCTTTCCTCTTCCTGTGTCACAGAGGAGTCTTCTTAATCAAATTCATCTGATGAGTTTCTTTTACCTTGTCTATCATTTTCATCCATTTAGGAAGGTCATCGAAGGTTTCCTGTTTTGTGATGTCATAAACCACGACTATTCCCTTGGCTCCTCTGTAGTAGGCCGATGTGATGCTGTTAAACCTCTCCTGGCCTGCAGTGTCCCTGCAGCAAAGAGATCAGACCACGTTTTTAAAAAGCATTTAAATATAAACAAAAATATCAGTTTCAATCAGAAATAATTTACTTTAAGATGAACAGGACTTCATTATACTAAATGAAGATGTGGTTATGATCAAAAAAGAAGAATCCATCCAGAAAACTTGTTTTTACATTAGTGATATAATCATTTTAATGATTTGTTGTTTTCTCAGATTAATGACAAGTGAGAGCCGTAACGTTACGATCCTTCATTTAGACATATCGGAGTAAAGAGGGTTGAACAAAAATGCCACATTTTTCTGATTTTTATTTACCGAAAAGGTTCATAAACTACATATTTCTCCTGTCACTTCAGATTTACCAGTTTGACATGAGAATGACATGTTGTTCTTTCAGTAAATGGCTTTTTTAAGTACTAAATTAGTTGACGATTATTTAAATGATCGATTAATCACGATTAATTGTTCCAGCTCCAATCTTAAATGTGTGTATATATATATATATATATATATATATATATATATATATATATATATATATATATATATATATATATATATATATATATATATATATATATGTGTATTGTCGCGCTTTTGGTTTCCAGGGTAATGGAGGCGTTGGTGTAGGTGAAGATACGCGACAAAAAATATAGAAAAAACCTCTTGCATGAACTTTACTTCTTTCAGCAACAGATGAATTACAACGACAACCGAGTTGTTCTCATGTAAGAACCGTGTCGCTTCTGGTCTCTAGCTCTGGCACAGACAGCGCTTGGCAATATCCGGGCAGTGAGCAGTGAGAACCATAACAACAACAGAACATAAACATCGAGTCTCGTGATACTCTTTTTCTCTCGAACTGTGTTGCATTTAATGACCTAACTAGGCTCGGAAAACTAAAATAAAAACTACAAAACCAAGCTTAAGGTCTAATAAAGTTGAACCTTCTTTACAATATATATATATTTTTTTCTTTTACAGTTTTGGCTCAATTCCTGCTCTGAATATTCTGTTCTTTCAGCTCTTCCCTCCCACCCCGAGTCTGCATTCTCCAGTTAATGATTAATCAGTTACTAAATTACTTTATGATTATTTCAATAACTGATGCATCACAATTTATCTGATTGATCATTTCAGCAATAGCTCTGATGAATAAAAATCAGAAAATGTGGCATGGATTTAGAGTTAAGCCCTCTAGGTCGACTTTTATTTTTCAGATTAATCAACTACTAAATTAGTTGACAATTATGTCAACAGTCGATTAATCACGATTAATTATTTAAGCTCTGATTAAAATACATCGATTTTTGTCCTTTTTAACCATAAAAATTTCTAAATATACAACGCACAAAGAATGCCTGTTTGTTACGACGCAATCACATTTAAACAGGTGGTAAAATAACATAAAAAGTAGAATGAAGTGTATCATTAAACAGGTTTGTAATTATGGTGTCATGGCTTAATGATGCCTGAATTAAATTCTCTGTTCATAGATTTCATTTAAAGATTAAAAGGAAGAAAAAACTAAACAAAACCAACAACCCACAGTTGGATTTTTAATGACAGCAGTAAGAGCAACACTAAGTGCTACTGTACCTTCAGCCCTCTAGTCTCTCCCTTTTCCCCAGTGAGTCACAGTCAGGCTAACAGGAGGGTGGACAGACAGCAGCACAATGGCAGGGTTAGCCGAGACTGGACAAAGCTGAGGTGGAGCTTGATGAGAGATTTCAACACGGAAACACACACACACACACACACACTCTGGGTGACAGCTCCTCCACCAGATCAGACTGGTGGAGGAGTGAGTTTGAGATGGGAAGGTGGGTGAGCGTCAGTCAGCAGCAGAAATGTGTCAGTGAAACAAACGAAGGAAATCCCGCATTGAAGCTGAGCGCGTTCACGGCTCCGAGCGGCGCGACTCGGATCCAAAAACTAATCGATAAAGTTCAGCTTGTACAATTTTTCACAAACAAAACTTGCCAAATAAGCTGGATGTAAATGAAATTCAATAAATCCAAAAGCAAGTGCTTCATTAGGAACTTTAAAATTTACACTTCGTCAGTACCAGAACTGGGTTAATAAATATTAAAATAAAATAAAACTCAATTCAGAAAATTTAAAAGGGGAGAAAAACAAATTAATTTGGAAAATAAAATCAAGGACAAACAGACAAAAAGACAGTTTCTACAAAGAGCTGCTGTTTCACTGAACGTAGCAAATCCGCCTAAAACCTGATCTTTATTTATCCATTTTTATTTATTTTATTCTTAACATCGCAGTTGTTCTTTGTGGGTTGCTATTTTTTATATTCTGCTGTGCTTTATTTGTGCACAATGACAGTAAAGGCAGTTCTGATTTCATAATCTTTATACCACACAAAGGTAACGTCTACTTTCTTCTTCTACGCATGCGGGTCGTTAACCATTCACACAGATTACTGACTGATTTATTTAGTATAAACAACCATACAAAAAAATAACAAACAGAATTTCAGTAAAAAAAAAAGAAAAAATTCAATAAAAAATAAAAAAATGGAATTGAGCATAAAGACCCTCAGATTTTAAATAGTACTGGAACAAACAGCTTAGAAACATGGAGTTTAGTGAAATTATTTGTCGTATGTGATTAAAAAAAATTATCAAAAAAGAATAAATGTGAACTATGTTTTCTAAAAAATAATAGTCAATAAAAAAAAGCTGTAAGAGAGACACAACTTAAAAAAAAATACTGAATGAAATCAAAGTGAACAAACGCTTCATGAATATAAAGATATTTGGTAATTTGTGCTCATTATTAGAGCACATTAGTGCAGCAAGCTAATAGAATATGTTTTTATTATCTTTTAAATGTATGTAAATCTTAAGTAAAAATTCGCACTGCCTTCAAAATGTCTCGTTTTTAATTTAAAAACAAATAAACGAACCATCTGCACATGTCAGATGAGCCTGGCATGGCAGCAGCAGCTGGTTGGTGCAGGACAAAGAAACCAAGCAGAAGATCTGCATCAACTGCTTCTCATCCCAGAGGAAAACTCACCATATCTGAAGTCTGATTTTCTTCCCTCTCAATTCAACCGTCTTGATTTTGAAATCAACTCCTACAAAAGGAAACAGAAATGTGAATTCAGCTGAATACCATCCATGACTGGTTATTTAGACTTCAGTGAGAACAAATTCTCATTTTCAACAATGACCTGATCAGAAAACATTAAAACATCATACAGCACAATAGGAAGAATATAAAAAAACCAGACAAAAATACAACTGTGCTTTAGTATCTAAAGATAACATTCCAAAGAAATGTTTTAGTATTTATAAATACTAAAACATTTCCAAAAGAAAGCATATTATGTACTATGCTTTTTACTGAGTTGATGAAGTTTGACATTGAAGTTTATTGTGTTGCTTTGATTTTCATGTGAATAGTTTTTGGGGGTTTTCCATTCGACTGGTTTTTAATCTTATTTAAAAGTTACTTGTGATGGATTAAAGTTCCTTTGATAAGCTTTTTAACATTTTATTACATTACAACAGACTTTGATGCATTTTACTGGGATTTTATGGGATAAAAAACAGAACATGATTTTGCAGTGGAAGGAGCTTTTTTTATTTAAAATTTTAAAAATAAATATCTGAAAAGTGTCAGAAGGGACCTAATTGGTAAATAGAGATTGCTTGTAATTTAATTTAATTTAATTTAATGCCAGTATTAATCCAGCTAACCTTTGAAGACAGAGATATGCAGAAGATACAAAAACAAACAAAAAAGACTAAGGAGATTTACCGATCTGCTGGACAAAATCCCTAAATAGCAACATATCATTATAGAACTACATCGAATCAAAAATTGTTACAAGCGTTCAGATTTGAAAATGAGCTCCTCTGTAGGCAATCTGACTGAGTGTGTACTATTATATAAAAAGAATCAACATAAATTACAAAAGTCCAAGTCCAAGATGACTTTTGGGGTAGCTGCTTGACGGAAAAGAACAGCAAGTGACTAGACAAACTCGTCTGCAGGGTTGGGTTGGTTGTGCGGAGGTGCCTGGACTATCTTGGGGACTATCTTTAGAGACTCTGCCAGAGGTAGCCACAGAGCATCCCAATCAGTGGCCTGTGACAGTCACCACCTCCAACCGATCCCAGCAGAGCAAGAGAGCAGCCACAGCCAAACGTTCCTGAGCTGCAGGACTGAAAATTTCTCCCCAAAGCCAGAATACAAAAGAATAAAAAACGCCAATCATTGGTAACCAACAACCTGACCGAATCTATTTTAGTGACATCTGCTACTTTGGCTAAGTGCATACTGAGATACTTAAAATTTTACTTTATTTCGTGTTACTTAGAGAAAATTATTTCTCTGAGCTCTTCTGCTGCGTTAAATCTGAATTTGAAGGGTATGGCAACAAGTAGTAAACAGATAGTCTACTTGTTGCATATTTGAAAGTAAAATAGGAAACACAAGTTGAGAACACAGCAGACTTGTATTACAGGATATAAATAAACATTACACAGGATAATGCAAAACATTTCCACAAGTGGCCTCTGATAAAATTAACATATGGTAATATCAGGGAGTCTATGCTGGGTCACAGGAATGACAAGACAACATGGAGCTCTATCATAGCAGCTGTTTGTGTGTGACTATTTTGGGACTGGCCATTATGGCTGGCTGGGGTCCAGGTCACAGGACTGTTTACAGGGTCGCAACAACAATTATTTGTATGTTTAAGAAAGGCACATTTTTATATCAGAATGATGCAAGAAAATACTCAAATTTAAGATGGAGGAAAATGGGAACTAGTGACTGAACTAGAACAGACATTCGTCTCATAAAACCTACGTATTTTTTTTTAATCTTTATGTTAATTCACACTTAACAGTATATTTTAATTGCAACTATTATTCATATAGATCATTTTTGAACCATTAGAAGACTATTAACACTATGGCAAATACAACTTAACTCTATTACAATAAACTTCACTCTTTGTCGTCTTAAACCATTTAGCATGAATTAGCTTCTCACAGTAACAGGGAGGGAAAACCCGCATTTCGCTCACTCCATCATTGTTTTAATGGGTTTTCAGGAAGTAGTCGGATCCCGTTTTTAAAACCAACTGAAACTGCCCGAATAAAAAGTAGGGAAAAAAACAGATCCTGTACTCACCTACTGTCGACTTGCATGACTCGCAGAAAGTATCGTCCGTGAACCTCTCCATGAGGCTGGTTTTACCTACTCCACGGGAGCCAATAATTATAATCTGGAGTTTGAAGTCAGCGGGTCGGGGAGGCATCTTCCTGCGGCGGGACTGAGCCCCCAGAGCGGGAGACGAGTTCTCGGAGCCTCCGCTGCCACCACCGGCAGCGGCCCTCCGCGGTATATCATATCTCGGATCCATCAGTAATTCCACATTTATGACAACAAAAGTAACATATGAACAAACCTAAGCTGAAATACTGCCAAAGTAATTTGCTACTTCAAACTTTCTTTAGTGTCCAGAGAAGTTAGGGAAAGTTTGTTGCCCGCTGATAGTTGTTGTTGTTCAGCCATTAGAGACCCTGGATGTCATTGCGTCATTTCCGTTTCCCAGACTTATTTTTATCCAAATATTTGCTTCTAAAAAACACAAAATCTAAGAAAAGAGAAAAAAACCCGAAAACTTACAATTTAACGTTTTCTTGTTTCCGCTAATTGAAATATGAATGATTAAACTAGCAAATCCCACCTGCTTCTTGGAGTTCCAGGGAATGGAAAGGAAATATTTAAGAACTAGAAGAATAAACGGTTTAAATATAGTTAATTTCATTTCTTCTTCATTAAATTTATTAGCGGTTGGCAAGAATCGTATTTAATTTCTTTGCATCTGATAATGTTTTTGTAGGAAACGAACCCTAAAACAGTAGGTTTCAGGAAGCTTTACCCATGGGCGGTCCTAGATGGGGACTACCAGGGACCAGTGCCCTTGTAGAATTTGTCCTGGTCCATTTTATGTCCCTTATACTGAAGAGCAAATACTAAATCAATTTCTTATTATACATGCTGACACAGAAACGGTAAGTAATTGGTCTCTGCACAGTTTTACTTTAACAATTAATTAAAAAAAGAAACATTTACTCTTTTAGCTTCAGTTGTATTGAGATAGGATCACAATCTATCTCAATATGAAACCTGCTCTGGAGGCGCAAGTGGCCCTGTGGCTCACTTAATAGATTAAACAATTAAATATTGTCATGTTTTTTTATTCATTGTTTTGTTCTGTGCCCCCATTATTATCATAAATCTGAGATTAAGGTCAGAATCCAAATATAAAAGTCTGACTTTATTCCCAGAACTGTGTTAAAAAAGTCTGAATTGTGAGGAAAAAAGAGTTTGAAATCTAAGGTAGAAAGAACTAAAAATTCTGAGATTAAAGAGGCACAATTCTGAAAAAATCTAAAATTCTGAGAGTAGAATCAAAAGTCCAAGACTAAAGGCAGAATCTGGAGGCAAATGTTTTAAATCTGAGATGGAAAAAAAGTAAAAATTCTGAGAAAAAGTTACAATTCTGATATTGAAATCAGAAATTTGACATCAAAGTCTGAATTTAGAGATAAAAATTTGACTTTAATACCAGAAATATTTGGAAAATTTCTGAATTGTGAGGAACAAAAAAAACATCTGGATTCTGAGATGGAAAGAAAGTAAAAATACTGAGATTAAGGTTACAATTATCAGAATAAAATTCTTAGATTAAAGTCAGAAATCTGAGATAAAAGTCAGACTTTAATACAAGAATTGTGAAAAAAAGTTAAAATTCAGAGAAAAAAAATCTGATTTTTTTCCCCCGGTGGCCCTAATCCTCTTATTTACATTTATTTATATTTTTTTCTTTATGTATTTATTAACTTTGGTTTAAATATTCGCTTCTCCTCACTTTTCAAGTTGCGTCCATTTTCGAGCAGACGTTTGTCTTCCGCGGCACCCGTAGGCTGCGACATCCGATGACGATTCCGTTGAGGAGGAGTTCCTGCTAATCCAAACACAGACGGGACCAACATTCACGGGATTATTATCGACATCAGGACCGTTGAAGAGCGTCGGGATGGCAGCTCAGAAGATAAACGAAGCCCATGAACACATCGCTAAAGCGGAGAAATGGTGAGAAACGACAGAAATGAGAAGATTTATCCGCGAAACTAGCAGCAGTTTATGTTGTTGTAGCTAGCTGCTGTAAGGCCACCTTAGCAGCTTCCCCACACAATACTGCGACATTAATAAACATTTAATAGACACTTATTCTCAATATTAGTATTTTCTTATCATAGTTGCTTAGCCTGATTGTTATTAATTCATTATTTTTAATGTTGTAGCTTAAAGACGAGTCTGACAAAATGGAAACCTGACTTTGACAGTGCGGCATCAGAGTACGCCAAAGCAGGTAACACAGATCATAAACCCGGTTTTATACCTGGAGAGAGAGAAGGTTTTTAACGAGTTTATAGTAAACTGTCTCTGTGTTGATCTTTTGTTTGTAGCTGTTTGCTTCAAGAACGCAAAGCAGTATGAGCAAGCTAAGGACGCTTACCTGAAGGAGGCTGAGTATCACACAGAAAACAAGACGTATCCTGCAGATAGCATTTAACCCCCATTACAAACAAAACAATGTTTAAAAGTTCTTTTTTCTGCTACCAATAATTACCCAGATCTTTCTGTACATTTCTGTAGAACTTCACAGAGTTGTTAACAAATGGTTCTCCGGGTTCTTTAAAGGTTTTCTGTCAAAGTTTGATTATTTTTATCTTTGAAAAAATAATAATTATGCTGACCTGGACAACATAAAGCTTTGAAAAAAAGAAGAGCCTTCTGCACTGAACCCCATTGAAAACCTTATTGTTATTCCACCAAATATTGATTTCTGAACTCTTCCTGAGTTAAAACATTAGTATAGTTGTTTCTAAATTAATATGAACCTTTCTGAAAGCACTGCATTTTTTTTGTTATTTTGACCATTTTTCATTTTCTGTGAATAAATACTACATTTTTACTTGGAATTTCAGAGATATGTTGTCAGTATTTCATAGAATAAAAGGACAATGTTCATTTTAATCAAACATGTACCTATAAAAAGTAAAATCAGAGAAACCGATCATTTTAAATGGTCTCTTAATGTTTTTCCAGAGCTGTACTTTGAGACAAAGATGTGCAGTGCAGAAAAGGACAACTATCATACTGTCACTATGAAAAAAAACAGACATTTCTCAAATTCAAAAATACAATGTTTCTACTAGAGGTGTCCAAACTTTTCATCACACCAGCCAACAAAATGAAATAAAATCAAGCAAGTAATGAGGTTTTTGTTGGGAAGGAATATTATTCATTGTAGATGGCAAAGTTAAAAAGGATTTTGCATGTTTTCTGTTCTAAAAGAAAGTCGTCTAGTTATCAAATGCTTGAAAAGTGGCTTGGTTGAGTAAGTCTTGTGTGAAAGTGTCCAGTCCTCCTTTTACTGAGCTAGTATGTTACTTTGCAAAAACACAAAATATTACCAAGTATTTTTGGTCTAGTTCTAGTTTTTATTTTAGGCCACATCTGGATTATGAATGTACTTGAAGGACCTGTCCTGGCAAATTATATTGATAGAAACACCAATTAAACTGCTAAAATACAATATTTGTTGATTTCTTCTTAAGCTTAAAGAAGTTTCTGTCACATTAATGTCATTTGGTAGAATACAATGAAACCTGTTTGGATTTCATTGATGAAATATTTAGGCACACTACTGTTTTACTGAAGGCTTATTTATGCATCTCTTTAGAGCCTAGAGGGCCACATGGAAGGTTATGGTGGGCCAGATTTGGCCCACGGGCCTTCGGTTTGACACTTGAGGTCTAGTTCTGTGTTCAGATGTTTTAGTACACTAAAAGTAAGACAAAACTAACTTACAAGGAACTTTTCCGCCAGATAAATGAGCTTGTTTTAAGTCAATATTTACTTAATATTAATTAAAAAGTACAGATTATTTCACTTATGACATTTTTTTCCTGTTTTATAAGTGAAATAATCTGCCAATGAACTAGTACTTTTTAAATCAATATCAATCTCCTATATCTTGCTGAAAAGTTACTTGTAAGTTAGTTTTGTCTAATTTCAAGCACCAGTAACCAGATTAAAAATACTTGGGAAGATTTTTGATTTTTACGTTGTAATTAAATGCATAGATAAATCCGTTACTGTCCATTTTAAGCCTCATGTCTTTAACATGCATCCATGTTGTGTTCGCCACGTTTCCTTAACTTGATCTACAGACTCTTTCATGCTGCAAAGTAAGTATCATTAATTACATTTAACCGCTGCAAACATGAAACTCGCCGTTTATCTTGTCTCTAACTGCCCTCCTCTTCCTCAGGGCTATTGAGCAGGCAGGGATGATGATGAAGGTGAGTGCTGGCAGGACTTTGTGATCCACTGGGAGGCGATATTTATCCGGTGTGGATTAACCTGCCTTGTTACAACAGGAGCAAAAGAAAATGCCAGAGGCCATCCAGTACATAGAGAAAGCTTGCATGATGTACATGGAGAACGGGACGCCTGACACCGCCGCTATGGCCTTGGATCGGGCCGGAAAGTAAAACCAAAGCTATTTTCTCCTGAGAGAAGCACAAGAGTTAACTTGTGTGATAAACAGTCAGCTGACACTCTGGTTTTCATGCCTTCATCATAGTCTGTTACATTATGACCACACCTTTAATTAAAGGTTTTAAATTCCAGTCCTTAAAGGCTTAATCCCTACAAATTTAACTCAAAAATTAAAAATCTTCCCAAGTAATTAATTAAAAAAACTAGTTAATTAATCCCAGAGGGAAATTAAAGGTTTTTGTAACTAGTGCAGTTTTCTCTAAAGAGCTGCTGGAAAGATCTCCTGTAGCAGTCTGTATTACAGCTCTTCAGAAGAAGCCTCTTATTGAAGACACTGTTATTATATTACATAACAGCCTCATGAAGAGATTGTCTGTAGGGCTGAATCGATTAATCTATTATCGAAATAATTGTAAATTAATTTAGTAATCAATTAAGTGCAATTAATCCGACTCAAAAAGAGGCCATTTGCTGGAAGAACATCATATCTAGAGCAGTAATTAAGTCAAAAATGTGTATAGTTTTTGCATTTAAGATAAAAACTTGAATGTTTTACCCAAAACTCAGCAAGTGGCACTTAGTTTTACTTCACCTGGTTTAAATTCACTAACGAAATGAAATGTTGTTGCATTTTAGGCAACAAAATGTTTATTTTCTTATTTTAAAAGGAACTGAGTTATTTGTTTGTTTCCATATTTGAATGCATTTCTAATGTATAAAAAAAAAGACGTAAGTGATTAAATGAAAGATCTGCAGAATGTGCAATTCTTTATCCGATTAATCGATTAATCAATAGAGTTATGGATTACTAAAATAATGTTACTTGCAGCCCTAACTGTTCTAAATCTTTAAGTCTTTTAAAAAAAATTATCATCAGTTATAATATTATTATTACTGTTAATAAGTAAGTGAATCCTGAATGTGTTTGGTTGCTCTGGAGTTTTTTTTAGGATTATCAGAGAACAAACACACATATTGGATTAATTTTCACATTTTTATTTGCAAAATATTTTGAAAACTAATTAATTTCACAATTTTCCAACACTTTTTGTTTGTGTACCACATAAAAACATTAAAATACACTTAAGTCTGTGATTATATACCATTAAAATGAGGAAAAACTTAACAGATAAAGGACTTTTGCAGAGCACCGCAACATTTTAGCTTCTGGCACTTTAGCATTAGTGTCTGGTCATAAAAACAAATGGTGCAAACAACTGATTTTCTTTCCTCTGAACTAAAACACATTTTTCCTCCTCAGACTCATAGAGCCCATAAATCTAGAAAAAGCTGTTGACCTTTACCAGAAGGCGGCAGGTGTATTTGAGGTGAGAATTCCTTTAAAAGTTGAATAATTCTGATTTTTTTAAAATTATTTTGCTTAACAACATGGTGGTGTAACGTTTGCAGAACGAAGACCGTCTGCGTCAGGCAGTGGAGCTGCTGGGAAAAGCCTCCAGACTGCTGGTCAGGTTAAAAAGGTGAAAGATTATTTGGTTGTACTTTTCCAATTGATTTTTTTTAACAATCAAGTGTTATTTTTGAGGATTAATCTTTTATTAATTACTAACTATAGCGCTCAAATAAGAGTTTTTGTTGCCTTTTTTAGAAAAATATCTAAATGTGCACAATTATGGTGCAGAATTATCACACAACTAAATTAAAAACACATTTTTCCATCCCACTTTTTGAAACTTTATCTGTTTAGGTGACCCATAAAGTTAGAAAATATGCCTGGAAATGATGATGATGTGTTGAAAATATTAACCTTCATGGTGGTTGTGTTTGCGATGTAGCGTAGATAATGTGATTGTGAGAGAAAAGTGATTAAATTTATTTTAAACAGGCTGGACGAAGCTGCAGTTGCTCTGCAGAAAGAGAAGAATATGTACAAAGAGATCGAGAACTTCCCCATGTGTTTCAAGGTGGGTCTGCTCAGGTTCTGGTTCTGGACCTGACCGGGTCTGATCCTGAACTGTTCCTGGTTGATTTATGCTGCTCTGTTCAGTTACCTGTTAAGGTAGAAAAGAGTTAAAGAGTTGGTTCCTTCCTTCCTTCTTTTTGCCATAAATTGATTTGTTTTGTCATAAATCTTTTAGTTTTTTGATCAATTCTGTCTTTGTTTTGTCATAAATCCTTCCTTCGCTCTTTTCTTTACATGAACTCAGTTTAAAGCGACCAATTAAAACTCAAGAGTGTTAATTGAGTCCCTGTCGCTGACCTGACCTCCTGATGTATTGTTCTGATGCTTTAGAAAACGACGGCCCAGGTTCTGGTCCATCTTCACCGTGGCGACTACGTGGCGGCTGATAAATGTGTCCGGGAAAGTTACAGGTACGGGAATGCGCCGCCGCCATCTTTAACTTCCAACTTTACGATCATTAGTGAAGGCACTGGTTATATAAAGCGTTGCGTCTCCGCCAGTCTGCCTGGCTACAGCGGAAGTGAAGACTGTGTTGCCATGGAGACGCTGCTGCAGGGCTACGACGAGCAGGATGAGGATCAGGCCTACCGCGTGTGCAACTCCCCTTTACTGAAGTACATGGACAACGACGTGAGTACTCTTACTAAGAAAGTATTGTCACGGCGCTTTACGTAACTTTTGCTTTTGCACAAAGCAAGGCGTGATTGAGAAGTGGAAGAAAAGCTAAACACGGGTTTAACTTTTACCAATAAAAATCTGGAAACAAAGGAGATGAATAGCATCTGTAAACATGAATGTCCGATTTACAATTAGATTTAATGTTCTTCTGTGACTAAATGAGAAACATGCATCAGCGGACCAAGCGTCAGAATAATGAATAGAATAATCAATAAAATCGTTCGTTGCAGCTCTACATTGTAACATTGTGTTAAATTGTAAAGACTATTACAATGTAACAATCGTTACTATACATGTAACATTGTGTTACAATGTAGCAAATTGTAACACAATGTTACATGTATTACAATATTGTAACATGTTACATTGCAACACTGTTACACATTTTACAATGTAAGATGTGTTACATGCAACATGTTTCACATGTTACAATGTTACATGTAACACAGGTTACATTGTGCTGCGCAGAGCTTTTGCTGTCTGAACCTGGAAGCTGGTACTCTAAAGAAAACTCTAAAATCCTATTTAGAGTTTTCTAGACAACAGTACAAAAACATGGCAGAATTACAAAAGGGTTTTTTTGGACTATTGTAACCATTAAACAATCTCCTCTTCAGTTCAGCCTTGTAATTGGAGACACATTGTTGATGTTATCATTATAAAGTAACTTGCAATCAAGCAAGTATTAGCTAAGCCCAATGTAATTTTTATATTGAGGTTCTTGTTAGCAGGTGCTGAAACTCACTAATAAAGTAACTTATAATTTAACTTAGTTACTTTCCAAATCAGGTAATAGGCAATCTAACTAAGTTACTTTTTCAAGGAGTAATCAGTAATGTGATTAAAGTTACTTTTTCAATATAACTGTGCCATCACTGTTTTACAATGTAAACTTGTAAAACAATGATTATATAGTGCTACATCTGTCAAGTGTGATAGTTTCTACAACTTTATTTTACAAAGTTGCCTAATTTATTGTCACTGAAACACAAAAGTGAAATTAGAAAGTGTCTGTAATATAAACATGTATTTAATGAGTTAATAAGGTTGTTCCCACAATTATAATACTTTTAATTCTCTTTAAAGGTTGATCTAGTTCATGACATTGTCTCAAAGGTAAGTGGTAATTACATAATTCCTTTTCTGTATTTCCAGTACGCCAAACTGGCCATTTCTCTGAAAGTCCCTGGAGGAGGAGGGAAGAAGAAGAAGGCTGCCTCCGCTCCACAAGGGGGCGCCGGCGGGGCGCCTTCTGCTACAAAAGACGAGGAGGATGACGAGTACGAGGGCGGGTTGTGTTAACTTGTCGCCACCAGAACCTCCTCTATGTTCAGAACCTTTTCAACCCGGACATTGGCCTGTTTGATCTCTAACAAGCTGATTAAAAAAAGGAGAAAAACCCAAACGTTCCAGCCGGTGCCGCAGAAGAGAATATCGGGCCCGTTAAGTTTGTTCTTCTGCCTGGCGCAGGAACGTGTTCTGTTTTGTGTCGTCTCGGTGAAGCTGTACATTTTGCTGTTATTGTTAGATTATTAACTATAAAAATACTCTAAATGCGACTGGATCAGTGGATAGGTGTTTTATTTGTACAGAGATAATTTATTCAGTATTCACGGCTGCTGGGAATGATACCGAATCAATATGTAATCACACTGGTAATAATGCATGTTTAAAATCAATAAAATGGTCATGCAAAGTCAAATATGATGCATTTAAGAATCAACAAGAGCGACCCTGTTGTCTTCAGCATCAGTGATTACAATAATAATACTCAAAATATATACTAAGCTTCAAGGTGTGTGCTACCTTAAAATAAAGAAATATAGTCCTGTGTGTACCGCCATTTTTATTTATTTTTGCAATGTATAAATCAGAGAAACTTAAATGGAAAACATAAAAAAGGGACCATGATGTGTTGTCAGTTTATAAATGAAATATTAGGCTTATTAATATGATAAAGTGGTTGTTTACATATTTTATTTATTCCTTTTCCCCGTCATTTCCTGTTTACTCCTCTACCAGATTCCCAAACTTTGCACACTTCTCAATAAACCTGTTTTGTGGCCCTCGAAGGCTCTTGATGCGTTTCGCTTCCTTTAAGTATCGAGCAGATTTACCACATCAGTCAGAGTCTAACGGCAGATCCAGAACGGCTTTCCATCCCTGATGAGGCTAATGCTCTCTGTCTGTAAAAGTCAGATTTAATGTGTTTGCAGTAAACGACTGCAGCCGGGTATTAGGAAGAAACAAGAGTTAAAACAAGGAAAGGTTTTTTTCTATTATGAAAAATCCTATTAAGTCTTTTCCACAGTTTTGTTGCTGCAAAAACAAATATTTAAAAAATACAGTTGTGCCTCAGGTTTTTTAAGAAAATATTTAAAAATAAATTTAATTCACTAGTTCAGTTTGAAAAAGTGGGGCTCACATTTATTATACACACAGTGATGCAGTTCAAATGCTAATTTCAGATAATTTTGATGAAAAGTCCTCACAGCTAATGAGAACATGAAATCCAGCTTTCAGAATATGTTTATTTACGGTACAGGATATCCTTCTACTACTTGACTGGACCTGCTTTTGTTTGTATGGCTTACTAGAGCGATTATGTTATTTTATTTTTTCCAAATGCACTCTGTATCTTGACGAAAATTTACTTTTAAGTTAGTTGTGACTTATTTCAAGTATACAAAGATATTTGACTAGAAACTAGACATGTTATTTTGGAAGTGTGTGGTGGATAACAAGAGAAACTGGACTCACCAGAGAGCTTTTAAGCCCCTCCAGAAGATGCTGGTCTGCTAGGTCTCCAAGCTGCCGCTCATATCGCTCTAAGTCTGCTCTACATGAACAAGAAGGAAAACCTCCCACATGGGTACAACACAGAATTTTACCAATTTATTTTTGGTTTAGTTTCTAGTATTAAGACAAACTAACTTCCAATTAACTTTTCAGCAAAATATAAGAGCTAATTTCTTAATATTGATAAAAACAAAAGTACTAGTTTCATCTGCAGATTATTTGGTATAACAAAACATTTTCCCCATATTATGTGAAATAATCTGCCAATAGTAGAAGTACTTTTTCATAAATATTAAGGAATTATTTCCTTAAAACAAGCTCCAAAAGTGCGTTCCCACGACACTTCAAGATCGATGTGTGTACACTTTGAATGCGTTCACGCTAAACGCATTTCGTTTGTCTGGTTTACATTCAAAGTCTACGTGGAGGCGCGTCAGGGCGCATCAGATGTGTAAAAATCACTCTAGCTGTTGTTTTCTGTTACCGGCTTATTTGCCAGACATGTTAAACGCTCCAAACACGCAGCAACTCCACATAGACTTTAAATGTGAACCAGGTGCCCACAAAATGCGTTTGGTGTGAACGCACCTTTACTAATGCGTCAGTTCTGTCTTATTTTAAGATAACTAAGATATTTTAGAAACTAAACTAAAAATATTTGGTAAGAGTTTGTGTTTTTGCAGTGTTTGAGAAACTGGACTCACCAGAGAGCTTTTACGTCCCCCCAGAAGACGCTGGTTTGCTAGGTCTGCTGCTCCTTAGTGAAAAAAATACCCTCTCTAAAATCTTTGCTTTATGAACTAAAAGTAAAACTCCTTCCATGCCACACAAAATATGACCAAGTATTTTTATATAGTTTCTAGGTCAAACATATTAGTGCACTTTAAATAAGAAAAAACTAACTTACAGGAAACTTTTCAGCAAGACATAGGTGCTTGCTTTAAGACAGTAATTCATTAATATTGATGAAAATGTGCTGTTTCCGCACTATAGTAAGACATTTTCCGCTTAAGTGAAATAACCTGCCAGAGGAACTACTACTTTTTCATAAATATTAAGGAATTATTTTCTTAAAACAAGCTCTTATGTCTCGCATAAGTTACTTGTAAGCTAGTTTGTCTTCTTCTTGGTTTTACTGGCGGTTAGCAACAAACTTTTAGTAGCATCACCGCCACCTACTGGAACGGAGTGTGATTATCTATCTACCTACATACAATATATACACATTTATATTTACGTATACGGTATATATATATATATATATATATATATATATATATATATATATATATATATATATATATATATATATATATATACATACATACAAATACACTTACAATGAGGTGGACAACGAAGCGGAAATGGATCTGTTGGAATGCTACTACTCAAGTAGCCCCGATCGGAGGGGCTATATGCAAAGACTGAGGGAGGAATGGTTACTTCGACATCCCCAGTCCCCACTAAGTGCTAAACAGCTAGTAGCTCAGTGTTCCAACATCCGCAAACGGCAACTGCTATCACAGCTTGAGATTGACGAAGTACAACACAAACGCCTTCTGGCGAAGAGGAGGAACCTGGATGTCAGAGAGGGCGGGGCTTAACTACAAGCCCCCGCCCAGAGAGGGAGTATGCAGCCACAATGACGGAAACAGAGCTGAACGAGGCTGCAACGGACCTGAGAAATAGAATCATGGCAGGAATGACAGACAGACCTCCTCGGCGCCAATTACAACGGCTGAGTGAAATACCATCAGAAAGTCTCATTGAGAATGTGAATGCAGCAGTGAGAACAATCCCTACCAATACCATAACAGAAACCAACGAGCTGATTTACAACGCAGCATCAGTGATCCTTGAGCTGCTTGGTTATAAGAATAACAATGACAATAACAAATACCCACCATGGAAAAGATGGTTAGAGAGTAAAATCAAGGCAACAAGGAGGGAAGTGAGCCAACTATCAGAGCTCCATAAGGGAACAATGAAAAGACCAATACCCGAGAAGTACAGCCAGATGCCCATACCTGAAGCACTCGAAACTGCCAAACAGAGGCTCCAAGCCTTGGCCAGCCGCCTAAAGAGATACACAAGGGAGAAGGAATCCAGAAGGATTAACAGGCTCTTCTCCACCCAACCAGCTAAAGTGTACTCTCAGTGGCAGGGGAATAACAAGGCTGGAGACCCACCAAGGCTGGAGACAGAACAATACTGGAAAAGCATATGGGAAAGGGAGGCGTCCCACAACAGCAATGCAAAGTGGCTGATCTCTCTACGAGATGACCACAGCAAACTCCCTGAGCAAAATCCGGTAACCATCACTGTGGCAGATGTCCAAGAAAGAGTCTCAGGTATGAAAAACTGGACAGCACCAGGGCCAGACAAGATCCATGCCTACTGGCTAAAGAAACTGACTGCCCTACATGAGCGACTGGCAGACCAAATGAACCAGCTGCTACAGAACGGGAACCACCCTGAATGGTTAACTGAAGGGTTAACCATCCAGAAGGATCCAACAAAGGGTCATCTAACTACCGACCAATAACCTGTCTCTCCACAACCTGGAAGCTCATGTCAGGCATCATAGCGGCTAAGATAAGCAAACACATGGATCAATACATGAGCACGACACAGAAGGGCATCGGGGTAAATAGCAGAGGAGCCAAACACCAACTCCTTGTAGACCACACAGTTGCCAGAGACTGCAAAACCCGACACACCAACCTGTGCACGGCTTGGATTGATTACACGAAAGCCTATGACTCAATGCCACACACTTGGATCATCGAATGCTTAGAGATGTACAACATCAACAGGACCTTGAGAGCCTTCATTGCAAACTCAATGCAGATGTGGAAGACCACCCTTGAAGCCAACTGCAAGCCACTTGCACAAGTATCCATCAAATGTGGCATATACCAAGGAGATGCGCTGTCCCCGCTACTGTTCTGCATAGGCCTGAACCCCCTCAGCCCAATCATCAACAAGACTGGCTACGGATACCGACTCAAGAATGGAGCCAACATCAGCCACCTCCTCTACATGGATGACATCAAGCTGTACGCCAAGAGCGAGTGAGACATCGACTCACTGATCCACACCACCAGGATATACAGCACGGACATTGGGATGTCATTCGGACTAGAGAAGTGTGGTAGGATGTTTACAAAGAGAGGAAGGTCATCCGCACAGAAGGATCTCACTCCCAGAAGGAACAATAGCAGACATAGAGGAAGGTTACAAATACCTGGGAATATCACAAGCAAATGGCAACCTTGATGAGATCACAAGAAAAAGAGCCACAACCAAATACCTTCAACGAATAAGACAAGTCCTGAGAAGCCAGCTCAATGGCAAGAACAAGATCCATGCAATAAACAGCTATGCCCTACCAGTAATCAGATACCCTGCAGGAATAATTAGCTGGCCAAAGGAGGAGATACAGGCCACAGATGTTAAGACCCGGAAACTACTAACAATGCATGGAGGGTTCCACCCCAAATCCAGCACCCTGAGACTCTACACGAACCGCAAAGAAGGAGGCAGAGGACTAGTGAGTGTGAGAACCACTATCCAAGACGAGACATCCAAGATCCATAGATACATCAGGGACAAAGCCTCAACAGACAATGTGCTCAGTGAATGTCTCAAACAATGGGGAACAGAAGCTGAGGTGCGGAGGAACCATCATGGGAGGACAAGCCCCTGCATGGGATGTACCACCACCGGCAAATAACGAAGTGGCTGACATCAGAAAATCCTACCAATGGCTGGAAAAAGCTGGCTGGACTGAAGGACAGCACAGAGGCCCTCATCATGGCCGCCCAGGAACAGGCCCTAAACACCAGAGCAATTGAGGCCCAGATCTACCACACCAGACAAGACCCAAGGTGTAGGTTGTGCAAGGAGGCCCCTGAGACAGTCCAACACATAACAGCAGGGTGCAAGGTACTGGCAGAAAGAATACATGAACGACACAACCAAGTGGCAGGCATAGTGTACAGAAACATCTGTGCAGAATATGGACTGGAACCCCCAAGATCAAAGTGGGAAACACCCCCGAAGGTAGTGGAGAATGACCGAGCTAAGATCCTGTGGGACTTCCAGATCCAGACAGACAAAATGGTGAGGGCGAACCAACCAGACATAGTCGTGGTGGATAAACAACAGAGGAAAGCCGTTGTGGTGGATGTGGCAATACCAAGTGACTGCAACATCAGGAAAAAGGAGCATGAGAAACTAGAGAAATACCAGGGCCTACGGGAGGAACTGGAGAGGGCCTGGAAGGTGAAGACCACAGTGGTGCCTGTGGTCATCGGGACCCTCGGGGCAGTCACCCCCAAACTGGAACAGTGGCTACAACAGATCCCAGGAACAACATCAGACATCTCAGTCCAGAAATGTGCAGTCCTAGGCACAGCCAAGATACTGCGCAGAACCCTCAAGCTCCCAGGCCTCTGGTAGAGGACCCGAGCTAAGAGGAAGAAGAATCACCACCCGCGGTGGGTGAGAAGGGAATTTTATTTACATACAAATACACTTACTTACACATAACTTTGTATTCTTCCTATCTATTTATCATACACACATTCACAAACACACCTATAACCAAATTCTATGAAATAATTTAGTTTTCTTTAAAAATCAAATAACTATTTGTATATGTCTACTCCCCAAATTCTTTCTCAAAAGATCTAATAAATTAACCTTTTCCTTAATACTTTCAAACTATCTCCTCATGTATCTTCTCTCTTTTTCATATTTATCACACTCTTAGTATTCAAGCTTGTCAAGATGTTTGCAGTAGAAACCAGACAAACATACCTGGTAGGATTTGGTGGTTTTGCAGTGTGGCCTCTAAATCATCCAGCTGTTTTCCATCATCGTTTTCTCCCAGTCTCTCCAAACAAAGCTCAACAAAACCCTTTCAAGACATCTTTTATTTGCACATCTTGTCACATTGTCTTAATATACAGCTACGATTTCACATATCATTCCTCAGCGCCCGGCCCCTTCAGTAACATGATCCCCCTGTATGTACATGTTCTGAAAATTATTCATGGCAATAGTTAAGTTTTTCAGTCATGCTAAAATGTTATTTAATGCATAGTCTGGACCAAAGGGCTCGTGTCTCTCAGCCCTTTTTTGTGAGGAAGCGTTTCTTCTTCTGTCTTTCTGTGGGCTTATGAGTGATGAAGACTCAGATTGAATTAAAGTAATTGATTGGCAATAATCTCTTTTTTTTTTCAAAGAACCCACCCCCTCCCGTCCTTCCCAAATGTGCAGTAAACAAACTTGACTTCAGTCCATCTATTTATATTTCATGCCATTTAAATAGTTCTCACCTTTTCTACAATCTCACATTCTTTTAGATGCGTTAAAGCCTACAGGTACAACACAAACGTATCGGTGAAAACAGCTCTTCCTGAGAAAGATGTGTGATTCTGAACAGGTTCAGTTCTTCTCATACAAACAAAATAAGGCAAGAAAGTCTTTTTTTTATCCTTTCAGACTGCCTTGTGTAAAGAAATGTAATGTTTCTCGGTCACTAATTGACATTTTTTTGTGTGAGCTCCCATCGTTGCTCGGTCCCGATCCGATAGATCCAGTTAGAGTCTGGGATTGAGCTCGTCTGGTCCTCACTGTGCTCATGCTCGTCAGTGGAAAGCCCTTAAATCAGTAAAGCTGCAGCCACGTTTCACGCCGAGCAGTAGAAACAACTTCCGCAGCTGAAGATTTGTGCTCAGTTTCACTGCTTTTCATCCTTAACAAGTAAAATGTACCAGTTTCAGTTAAAATCAGTGTTTCTGCGAGGCATCATGGCCGACTGAGCGCCGTTTTGCGCTAACGCAGTTCCCCTGAAAAGCTCAGTCGTCTCCGTTTGTCACTCGGTTTTCTCCCGGGTCCATTTGATCATCGTCTCCGGCGAGCGGTAGAGGAAGATGAGCTTGGCGTACATGTCCTCCTCCAGGTCCAGCTCGCCCGTCTCCCGCACCAGGAAGATGTCGGTGCACAGCTTGAGGATGCGGTCCACGTTGGGCAGCTCCTCGAACATGATGGTGTGGGAGATGCCGCTGAAAAACTCGCGCACAAATTTCCCGATGACCAGAACGACGGAGGCGTATAGACCCATGATTCTAGACGGGCACAAAAAGAAAGAGAGTTAGACTTGGCGTCAAGCAGCTGAGTTTACATTAAACGATTAATCACAATTAATTGAATTGGTCAGAAAAGATGCGATTAATCAATTATTGACATAATAGCTGATTTGCCAATCAATCAACCCTTCAGCCATCAAATTGCTCAACACCAATAATCCCCTAATCAGACTATCTGAAAGTTCAATATTTTTAGCATTGTATTATTATTTGTGCATTTATTCTAGATTTTTTAATTCATGTATTATTTTTAACTGACACTGAGGGAAACACAATCCATTGACTGTTTTAAAAAAGACCTTAAGACGTTTCTTTTTAACTAAATGTTTGGTTCATCTACTTAAATATTGGTTTTAATTTCTTATTTATGCATCTATTCACTTATTTAATTACTTTTGCTTGTTTTCTTTGTTTCCTGCCCTTTGAGATCTAAAGATAAAAACGGTATTATAAATAAAAAACATTATTATTATGATTGCACTAGTAACACTTGTACATATGTATATGTATATTTATAGTCACATAGTTTTTCAGTATTTTTTATGTATTACAGCAACCAAGTAATTACATTTTGTAGCCAAATTTTGCTGTCTTGTCTTCATGCAAAGACAATGAAGTAAGTTTAGGTTTATTCTAATCAATTAATCGTCAACTGCAGTAGAAAAACAGCAGGAACTGAATGCCTTTAAATCTAGACTGTTTGGATCTGCTTTTGAAACATAACAAATGGAAATTTTAATAATGGCTCTTTACTAAATACAATATTTAAATTGCTGTGTTTTATGATGGTATTTTTACGACGTCCAGGAAAACCAACATTTAGTTTTATATTTCACTAATCTCGTTTAATCTGAGGGTGAAAACTCGCCTGTGTAACCTTGAGTTAAAATCAGCTGGATCATTTTGTACTGTAGTTTGTTGCGCTCGAGTCGTTTTTGTTTTCCTTCTAATCAGGTGAAGCACTTTGAATGGAACTGATGCTGAAAATATGCAACAACAAACTTCTTCTTCTTCTCTTCCTCATATTGAGGGTCCATTTTTGACGTGAGCGGAGGTGTTTCTGTTTGTCGGTGCGTACCCGTATCCGGCCAGGAAGCCCAGGCTGGGCGGGCTCACTTGGTCGCTGAAGACGTAGATGTTCAGGCCCGGTTCGTTTTTGGTAACGATGCTGTCCAAGGGCCCGGGGTCAAGCTGGTTCACGATCCACCATTCCTGGATTTGATCAGAGGCGTTGTGGGCTCGCCTCAGAGTGAGGGAAACGTTGAACATGTTTTCACCTGAAACGAAAACAAAACGTATAAATAACAAGGAGACAGGAAAGTCACTTACAGTTCAAACATATTTTAGTAGAAATAAATCACTGACTATTTCAGAATTAATTATTATCTGTTTTTGATTCTTTTTAAACTAAAATAAAAAAAGGTACAGACAAGTCTACAAATTATTTCATTTACATAAATAAAATAATCAGATTTTTCTTTTAAAGTACAGGATTGTAGATCCAGAACTTCAACTGGTTTTAAGGCATACAGCAGGGGTGTCCAAAGTGTGGGCTGGGGGCCATTTGTGGCCCCTGGATGGATTTTCTGTGGCCCCCAACTGAGATTCAAGAAAGATGCAAATTCATCCCAGAGATACAGACAGAATTTTTTTACAATGGAAAAAATTAAGTACAACACAAAGTATTGGTCTTTTTCAGGTCTTATGTACTTTATAAAAGGGCTTTGAAATAAAATGACTCAGGTTCTTTTCTTATAATCCAATAAAGTTGTTCAGTCGAGCCCAAAAGAATTCAAGAGTTAGGTTTAGTTCTTTTAATTCAGAGAATTCTTTAATATGTTTTAGATCTATGATAAATAACATCCGTTTCATGTAATAAACAAACAAAAAACAAAAAGTTGGAGGACTTTGTTCTAGTTTTGGTTTTATTTTCTTGTCCTGTAAATACTTTCGTCTTGATTTTGGCCAACGTGACAAAAACTTTGGACACCCCTGGCACACAGGTTGCTTATTATTTTGGCCTCGATTGAAGAAAACTGAAAAAATATTTCATCTGTTCTCAACAAGAAAAAGATTTAAGTCATTTGAAAACACTTTCTGTATTTCCCCAAGTTTTAAAAGCAGATTTTGATGCATCAAGGCGTACTTTAGTGTAGATGTGGTCCTAGTTACCATGACAACAGTAGGAAACCAGAAAGCTTGGTAAATATAATCACTTTCTGTTGCATCTAAGTAGATTTTAATATAAAAGTCGTAGTTTTATCCTCATGTATTTAATTTCCGTAATCGGACAGGCCGTACAAAATCTGCTCAAGGGCTGCAAATGGCCCGTGAACCCCAGTTTGAACACCCCTGCTTTAGAGGTAAGCTTGTAATTTCAGGACGACCGAGTTTTCTCACCGAGCTGTTCAACGGGCGTGGCTTCAGAGTCGCTGGGGGCTCGGATGTAGCGGGGAATGAGTTCTGGGATCCTCCTGCACAGAAGAAGAAGAAGAAGTTGATGACGTTGGCGATCCGTTTGTTGGAGAAAAACTGGGAGTGACTGTTGTTCTTCACTCTGTTAATTAAGCTCAACAATGCCAATTCTGCTAGAAAGTAAAAAAAAAAATCCAGAGAAAACACGCCGAGTTTTCCATCTGCAGAGGGAAAGAGGGCGCCACCTGCAGGGAAGGAAGCTAACTTACACTTCTAACTGGCTGGCTGTCCCATTCAGAAGCATAACGAGATCCCGCTTCGTGTTTTCTTCTAGAGGTATCACGTTTTTCCCAGATGCCATCTCAGATTTGGCACCAAGACTGAGGTTTCTAACAACAGAGGAGGAAAGTAAAAAGTGTGAGGAACTTTTCTTCAAGCCTCGTCTTTCTGAACGTAAAAAAAAAAAGAAAAAGAAAAAAGAATCAAAAGCAGAAAAAAGGAAGAAAGGAAGAAAGACAGCATTAAGTCAAGGCTCACAGAAATGCAAAATTGGAACCTTGTTGCCTGTTTGTTAGGTCTGTCACAATAAAAATTAAATCAATTAATCGCATCATAAATTAAAACAGGTGTGTCCAAACAACTTAAAATCTACCAAATGAAGAACCCAGATATTTATTATAGATCCATAATTTGAAAACAATTTTTACAATGTTTTATTAGGGCTGTTGTAGATATATAAAAAAGTAAATTTTGTGATTGATCTCAGAAATTTCCTAGAAAACTTTCATATTTTTCAGAAAACTTTTCAATCGACATTTGAAATTTAGAAATTTCCACGTTTTTTTGTAGAAATTTTCAGATTTTAATTTAAAGATTAATATTTCTCTCAGAGTATTTTGTCAGAAATGTGCCATTTACCTCCACTTTGATTTAGCGTGTTTGTTGTACTAAAAGGAAGACGTCCAGTTTTCAGTTTGAATAAATTTATTTTCAGTAATAACAGGATTTGGGTCACTTTCTATCAAAATGTTTGCTACATTTAGCCAAGTTTAAGAGAGAATAAAAGCTGATTTTGGTTAAACAAATCTGGCTTTCCAGTAGTAGTTTTTGGACAAACTGTTATTTAAACTTGGTTAATAAAAGTTTAATGCATTTTCCTCTGTAAAAAAATAATATTGGTAACAATTTTTACGCTGATTACAAATTAAACGCCTCCATTTGCATCAATCGGCCAATTTTGTATCATTTTTTGAATTGCAATTCAAAAACAGTCCAAAGGGTCATAAATGGCCCCCGAGCCACACATTGGACACCCCTGAATTTAAATAACTCAATAATCAATTTGATTTACTTGTAGTTTTTCTCTTTTCTTTTTGCTGGCCTTCAGTCTGGCGTTTTTGTTTTTTGTGGCGAACAGCTTTGTTTTCCAAGACGTCATAACTCATTTTATTTAATGTTTTGTTTATTTTGGATATTTAAAATGTCTTCCACTTTCAGTGTTAAATGTTCATTAGAATTTGAAGTTTGACATTTGAGAATGTGACACTTTCATTCAATCGCTTGAAAATGGTCTCAAAATAACAATAATATTGTTTATCCAAACGTCCAGGACAGTTTATCGTCCAGTAAAATTTGTTAAAGCGACAGGCCTAATTATTTAAAACGTCAGTATTTTGGGGGGATTTTTGATTATTTTCCCCTCGTTTCTGTCAAACACACGTCTGTTTGTGTTTGGTAACAGATTGTACCTCTGCACAGTCCAGGAGACGGTGATCAGGAACTCCTGATCGTCCCCCTTCTCCCCTTTCTCCTTCGATCCCAACATTTCTATCAGGTTGAGTCTGCTGGGTGGGCTGATGGTCCACAGCGAGTTGGAGCTGCCTTTCAGCTCCGCGATGATCAGATCCTCTGCAAAGTATGTCTCCAGCCACTGCATGGCCATCTGACCGCAGAACAACGTCAAAACCGTTAAAACTCATGGAGAAAGTTTGAGTCAAACTTCACTTTAAACAGATGAATGACTGGAACACTTAACATATAATGCAACATATTGTAGGTTTATAGTCTTACATTTGTTTTGGCTTCGTCGTTTGTTACAAATCCTTTCTTAAATTTGACAAAGTCGTCCTCTTTCACAGAATGAAGTTGCTTTTGTTGAGCACTCATGGTGAAGATGGGCTGCGGAGACAGGATTTTAAATATAAATGCAAGTTTGGGAAAAATCTGGTTTTAATTTGCTGAAGTCAGCATGATTGCACAAAGCAGGGATTCTCCCAGTGGTTTATAAGCCTGGCGGGCCTCCAGGCTTTACCTGCTCCCCCACCAACAATTTATTTTAAGGCTTTATACAAATCTTTTAATTAAAAACATGCCTTTATGCTCTGTATTGTGGGTATTTTTATCCCAGGATTTGATAAAAATCAAAGCACCTGGAATCCAGCCAGGGTGATTGTGACGGAGACGTCCAGCGGCGCGTTGACGACGCCGGCCACAGACTTCACCAGCGACATGAAGAGCAGCGGGAACCAGACGATGCAGATGAGCAGCACCACGATCATTCCTCCCATCCCGTACTTCACCACCTTCTTCTTCTTCTGGCCTCGCGGCTGAGGGTATCTCTGCAGAGGGACAGAGCTGTTACTAGTTACATTTACTCAATTACATTTACTGAAGTAACTCTTTTGAAAACGTACTTTTAAGAGTACTTATTATGAAGTATATCTGCTCTTACTTGGGTAAAATTTCTGGATTTTCTACCCACTGAATAAAAAACCAACATGTTATAATCAAAAACTCACCAGACTCGGATACAAACCTGCTTTTTTGTAACTTTTTTTTTTCCCCACCAGGGGGTCTTTTTGTGGGCTCTAGTGTCCCTTATACCACAATAGGCTGACAGGAAAGGGGGGAAGACATGCGGCAAATGTCGTCGGGTCCGGGAATCGAACCCGCAACGGCCGCGTCGAGGACTGAAGGCCTCCAAACGTGGGGTGCGCTAACCTCTACGCCACAGGAGCACGCCCCAAAGTTTTGCAACTTTTTTATTGAAAGAAACTGATTTGAAAATGTTTTCTGTTGCCCAACTGTGTTATTTTGCTATATGAATTATTGTCATAAAAATTAATATAGCAATTTTTACAAAAATTTCCACTTAACTTTATATTTTGGTTTGTCTGATTATGTAATTTTTAAATATTAAATGATTTAATAGTAATTAATAATAATAATTTAATAGTTACTCAGTACTTGAGTAAACGTTTTACCAAATAGTTTTTTACTCTAATTGAGTAATTTCTTGGATGACTTCTTTTTACTTTTACTTCAGTAAAAATATGTTGAAGAAGTGCTACTCTTACTTGAGTACAGTTTTTGGGAACTCTGCCCAAACTCTGCGTGGGGACGGCATGAAGAAAATAGTTTTTCTGAATCTGCTTTGTGTTCACGTTGGTAAAACTACTGCAGGAAATGTATTTAAGGACAAATTAATCTTTTGGAGGGACAAGTACAAAATAATTTTCTCAAAATAATAAAAAAAGAAGTAAATATTTCAGCTCAAATTCCTGCATGACAAAAAAACTGGTGGAAAATTAAGTGGAAGGAAAAACTTTGTTGGAATGGTGCACAAGCAATAGAGAAAAACACACCTTCTCAGATTCTCTCCAACATTTGAGGATGAAAATGTGAGCATATATGTCCTCCACGCAGATCCAGCTGGACAGGGACAAGGAAGTGTCGGTCCAAACCCAGTCCATCACCGCTCGCAGCTCCGTCAGGAAAGGCACCAGGCGGAAACTGAACAAGCAAACCAGACATTAATCACACATGACTTCAACTTTTCTGTCCACAAAACATTTCTTTCAGTTACGAGGTTCAATCTTGTTCAATTAAGAAAAAATAAAAACTGTGACCTAAAACTGCAAACCAACGAAGGAAAACTGCAGTCTGAGCTATTTGTGTGGCGGTTTAGTTCAAGATCAAGTCAAGTTAATTTGTACATTTCAGCAACAAGGAAGTTCAAAGTGCTTTGAAATTGTTTCGTGTGACTAAAGATAAACGCCTGGATGAGTTTCTCTAGACCCTGCTGGGATATTCATCCTTCAATCCTGGAAATGTTCTTCAGGTGACAGAAGACTGACTTTGTAACTGTCTTTATGTGGCTCTGAAATTTAAGATCAGAGTTCCTCACTACACTATTAGACATGAGCTGTACTGACTCTAGGTCACGTGTCAAACTCAAGGCCCAGGGGCCAAATCTGGCCCTCTGTAGCTTTTTATGTGGCCCTCTAGATTCCAAATCACATCAATAAGTCCCCACAGTTTTCACAAATCCGCAAAATTCATACAAAAATCAAACAAACCCAACAAATCCCCACATTTTTTTCTGATTTTGACTAGAAATTTTTCCCAAAATTGGCCAAAAGCATTGAGTTCAAGTGACTAATGCCTCAGCCCTACTTATGTTAAGTTTTAGTCTGTGATTGATACGGCGATTAGTAAAAAGTCACGTTTAAAACCACACATTATTCCATACAAATATTTCTAAATTTGCACCATGAAATCTGTGGTTTTAATTGCAAATAAACCACAAAAACAATCAGAAAATTCTAGATGAAGTGACCAGAGTGAAAAGATGTTCAACATTACGTTATGTTAAGAAACACTTACTGAATGCTGACACAAACTGGTATTTTAACAGTTTAATGGGTTTTATCCATACATTCAGATTTTTGACACGGCCCAAAATGAAAATGAGTCTGAAGCCCCTGCTCTGGATCTCCAGGTCCAAAGACAGTTTCTCCAGATTTATACGGTAAACAGATGAACTCACCCCTGGAACAGGAAGAGGTTGACGTAATTGTAGCTCTTGGTGAGGAAGTTTCCCAGGACCCGGGTTGGATAGCCACAGCGGATCTGATAGGCTGACAGGCCAAAGTAGATGCACTTGACAAAATACCACATCTGGGCGACCGTGTTCTCACTGAAACGCCTGAGAGAGGAGGAGGAACACAGAGGTATGAAGGTTGATGTAACCCATCATCAGGTAAATAACAACAGTAGGTTTAATTCTAACACATATTCAGGATCTTTAAAGGGGACCTATTTTGCTAAATTTACATTTTACATGGTTTTATTTGCTTCCATTTCAGTCTCAGCTGCTTCTAAAAACACTCAGCCGGTTTTTGGAAATGACTTAATGTTTTTTGGTGTCTGGAAAATTAGCCATTTCAAAAACCTCCCGTTTATTAAGTCACATTCAGCAGGAACTGAGCGTTACCTACCAACCCCAGTACAGCCCAGCCCGTTACCTAGCAACCCAGGCAGAACTCTATGTTATATGCACAATGGCTGCTGGAAAAGACAAGAGTTTTGTTGTTGATTTAACATCTAGAAACTAGCTGCATTCTTGTTAGATGTACAGGAGGCTCCACTTCTGCTTTTCAAAGATGTAAGGTTGTATAATTTGCTTGCAGCCATTGAGCTGGGGGGTGTGGCCAGCAGCAGATTATTTGGATTTGAAGAGACAAGATGCCCTAAAACAGTTAACAGACAAAACTAAAAATCCCATTATGTAAGAACAATTTTGTGCTACAATGTAACGTACATGTTTTGTATGTACATTCCTAACATATCCTAACCTGGTTAAGGAAGCACAATAGGTCACCTTTAAATAGAGAAACTTTGAGGAAAGTTTACATCCAAACTGGAAAAAATTTAAATACTTTTGCTGAATTTCTTCAGAAGTAAGTTCACGCTCTCACTTTTCTGTGATGCCCGGCAGGATGAAGAACATCCAGAAGTGGATCCCGAAGACGAGGATGACCTGGAAGATGACCTTCCCCATGACGGTCTTTCTGAGGTAGAGGGCCCGGTCCACCACCATGGTGCCGAACTGGATCAGAACCATGACCAGGAAGGGACCTGGGACCTGGTCCTCCGACAGAGACGACGTAATGTCTGCCGTCGAATGTTTCTAAAGACGAGGAAGAGGATGCTGAAGGTTAATTTAATGTGTCTCCATAAATCTGACACTTTGAAATTCACTGTATTGAAGGAAAAAAATTTTTTTCCAAGTTTTGCATTTTTATTAATCCTTCATACACCTTTTTAAACTAAACTTAGCAATCTTTTCATACTATTGCTTGTTTTGTGCTCATTTAAATCACATTTTTAACCTTATCATTGCAATTTTATTTACATTGTGATTAAATCCTTTAAGAAATGTATTTTTAATTGAGATTTTTTTTATTCTTAAGTTTTGATAAATGTTGAAAAAATAAATAAACAAATAAATGAATAACTTTTATCAATATTGTGGAAAAACTAATCGATTCATAGCTGAATTTTTTTTAAACTAAACTTTGTTTATGATCACTCAAAATATCCATATTTTGCAAATGAAATAAAACAAATTTTTTTTTTTTCAAGAAAACAAAAAATCAATTCCCCCACAAGATTTAAATAAAAAAAAACATCTATTCATTCGTACTTGCAGCCAATTCTTAAAAAAAACAAAAACAAAAAAAAAAACGACCAAAAAATCTTTATTTTTTCTATGATAACATAAAATAGTTTAAAAAGACAGTAAAGAGCTTGTAGAGCTACACAGTATTTGATATTTATTGTTAGGACTGATGTTAATTATAAAATAAAATTTTTAAGAAAATGTTTCTTCTTCAAGGAATTTATTTATTAAGGAATTTAAAAAATATATTTCTAAAGAAAATAAAAGGCAGTTTAATTTCTAGAACTCGTTGTAAAATTGTGATTATGTATGTTGAGGATATTCTAAAAAAAATGCAAACATAAAAGCAGGTTTTTGTTTATAATTTAATGAGAATCAGAAATCTAAAACTCACCCCAAAGGCCCAGAAACCGAAGACGATGATGATGAAGTCAACTGTGTCGGCGAGGAACATCAGGACGTAGACGTCAGTGACGGCGCTGTACTCCGGGTGGATCAGGTTGTAGAAGAACTGCTTCATGGGAAGGTAGAGCTCCAAAAACCTGCAGGACCAGAACAGATGTTATCGATCAGATTTAAAATCAATGACTGAGTTGAGAACTGAGCTCTGCTTTCCAAAAAAAGTTAGGAAAAAGATCCAGGGTTTGTACTTTTTCCCCACATTCAAGCATTTTCAAGGTAAGTTTTTAAACTTTGGAGATTAAAAAAACAACATAAATTAACTCATTAATATTAGTTTTGTTGTAGTATTGTAGATAAACTAAAATATAGCAAACTTTGAGAACAAAACAAAATATTCCCTAATTTTAACAACAATGTTTGATGTAAATATAAAATATAATTCATTGAGCCATTAGGAATGATAAATATTCACTAGATTGAAACAATCAAAACAAATGTAGTTAAGGTAAATCACCTTTCTGCTTAAATTAATGCTTGAACACAATAAAGAAAGTTACAAAATAAATCTCTAGAAAATATTCTAGCTAAGTTTTCTGGCATTTAGCAAATAGAAATAATTTGACCTAAAACAAGAAAGAAAAAGTCTGATTTAACTTCAGACAGAAAATAACCTCTTGTCTTTTCATCAAGTTATGAAAATTATTTGATTTGATATCAGCACCAATCTATACCCAATATAAATCGGGTATAATGACAATAAGCCACATCAATAACAGCAGATCTATTCAGTCTAATTCTATGCTTAATTATTTATTTCACATCATATTTAAAATTTCTAATTGCATTTTCTGAACCATTTGAAAGAAGTTTTGTTGTGGTTTATTCTTTACATTGTTGTTTTTGTTTATTTTACATTATTTGTTGTACTCCTAATTTGACTGAACAAATTAAAGTTGTTTTGTTTTTATTGATGTGTTTAAGTGTACGAAGAGTTATAAAATAAATGTGCTATTCAGTATCGTACATATGTGTCTGGGTTTTTTTTAAAGTTTTTTTTTTAAAGAAACGTTTTAAATCACTTCAGCGCTGTTTTTCTGTACTGGATCGGTATTGACCGATAATAAACCTACTGTTAACTTTAAATTATGTTTTCCAACTTTAAGCTTTTAATCAAATGTTAGAGTTGTGCAGTTTTAAAATCAGTATCTTTATACAGAAATCAGGAACTTTCCAAAGCTTGAGAACATGACATTCAAACACCTGTAGGAACCCTGATGATTAGCGAGAGAACCGGAGAAATTGGGGCTAGCTAACTGTTGTTGCTATGGAAACCACTCACTCCGTCATGATTACATTTAGCAGAATAACAAGCTTTGACCGGCCGCTGTGGCCTGACAGTAAAGCTGTAATTAAAGCCGTAAAAGTTTTAGCAGGATGGGATGCATCTCTGACATCACTCAACAGGAATATTCTGACCGAAGCTCTGCTAATGTGACAGAGCCACGGGAAACCAACAGGCGCTGAGTCAGTTTCTGTGAAACGGCGTGGCGTCATACCGCTTGATGGCGAAAGCTTTTGCTTTGAGCAGCTGCTCCCTCAGCTTTTCGATGATCATCTGCTTGCGGGTTTTCTGCTGGACGCTGGCCTGGCTGCCGTCTTTGTGGCTGCTGTGGCGGGAAGCCGTACTTCCTGTGGGAGCAATTTACATTTTGAGCCGTTAATGATCCGTGACGATGAGACGCAGACTTCATCTTCAAAATCATGTCTGGAGACAGGAAAACACGCAGGTTAAAGCTTGCGCTAACGCTAGAGAGTGTCAATAATTTGGCTTTATTAATCCTGACATTTCACATAACTTGGACAGATTACAGTATCACTGGTAATATGGCTGCATTCACACTCCAGCCTGAAGTTACCCAAATCCGATATTTGTTTATTAATTAACTAATTAATTAATTAATTTATTTATTATTATTATTTTATTTTATTATTATTATTTTTTTTTTTTTTTTTTTGCTTTAATGCGATCTGTATCTGGTATTTTCACGACAGTCTGAACAACACAAGTCGGATTTTTTTCGAATGCGACTCAGGCCACTTGGATATCCGATACGTCCAGGTCAAATTCATCCGACCTGAACGTCATCGATACTCGATAAACGTCTCTATTCTGCGTCCTGGGACGCGCGAGCGGGAAGAAAAACAACAATCATGGCGGATTGTAATGAGGATTAAAGTTGTTAATATGCTGCTCCGATCGGACAAATTCAAAATCGTAAGCTACGCTCCACCGTTAGAATCCATGTTTACTTCCGCAAACACTGAGCACTTCTTCTTCTTTATGGCAGCTGGGAAAAATCTGAGAACGCAGACGTTATTGCGCCCTCTACTGCGCATGCGGGACACTTTCAGGTCGTTTACAGGTCACACTGACGAACACATACAGGTCGCATGCGTTTGAAAATGTGAACGTTCACTCCAAAAACTTCAGATATATAAAGAATAATCTATTTATGTTGTGTCGACCTTCCAGACCTCTCAGGTCTTCTGGTTCTGTTTAGGGTTCTGGTTCTGCATCCCCAGAACCAGAACCAAACATAGAGAAGCAGCATCCAGCTTCCACAAACCTGGAACAAACTTCCAGAAAACTGCTGAACAGCCAAAACACAGTTTCTTTAAATCAAGTCTAAAACCCAGCTGTTCAGAGCTGCTTTTAACCATAATAAATGAAAGATTAACCAACATTTTGATGCATAATGATGGAACTTTGCAAAATATAATATTTACTGATTTTCTCAATTGTCTCAGTCGATGTATTTTTTGTTTTTATGATTTAGACACTTTGAACTGCCTTGGAGTTGAAATGTGCTATACACATAAACTTGTTTGATTAATTGATTATGTTCGTCTCAGATGTCAATAAGTGAGGAAACAAGCTGGCAGAAATAAGACGTGATTCACCTCTCTTGGATCTTGCAGAAGAACCTCGAGATCGGTAGGAAACATGCGAGCCTCCGCTGGAGCTTTTCCGCCTCTGGTACGTCTGCGGCTGCGGGTAATGAACCTGGACCTGTTCTGAATCAACGGAAGTGCCAAAGGTCATGGACCTCAAGGTGTGATTGGAACCTCTCCTCTCGTTGATCAGCGATGAGGCCGGCTCCGACTCCTTCTCGCTCTCCTCTTTCTCTCTTCCCTCGTCCTCAGATTCGCTCTGACTCTGACGAGCCGCCTCTTTTTTCTCCTTGGGGTCGTCTTCGTCCCACAAACCGTGACACTGAGGAGGAGGAGGAGGAGGAAGAAGAGGAGGAAGAGAGCAACCAGATGAAGACACTTCAAATTAGCACTGATTAATGAAATAATTGTAATTGATTATTTATTAATTGGAGTACAAAGACTCAAAAAGAGGCCAGTAACTGAAAGAATACTAAACACTGCAAAAACACAAAATCTTACCAAGTATTTTCTGCCCAGTTTATAGTGCAAATATCTTAGTATGCTTGAAATAAGTCAAAACTAACAAACAATTAACTTTTCAGCAAGATATACGAGCTTGTTTTAAGTCAATAATTCCTTAATACTGATGAAAAAGTTCTAGTTCTACTGGCAGATTATTTCACTTACAACAAGACATTGTTCCCATGTCATAAGTGAATTTATCTGTCAATGGAACTAGTATTTTTCATCAAAATTAAGCAATTATTTACTTAAACAAGCTCCTATATTGTATATATACAAGTTATTTGTTAGTTTTATTTCATTTTAAGTGTTCCAAGACATTTGCACATGAAACTAGACAAAAAATACTTGGTAAGATATTGTATTTTTGCAGTGCAGAGCAGCAATGAAGCATTGAAATGATCAATTAATCAAATTAATTGTGATTAATTAATTATTGAACTAATCACTCATGTAATTGTCAACTAACTTAGTACTGGATTATTCAGTAACTGGAGTATACAGACTCAGAAAGAGGCCAGTTGCTGAAAAAGCACCACTTACGTTGCAAAAACACAAAATTTTACAAGTATTTTTGTTTTGTAGTTTCTAGTATAAATATCTTAGTATTAGTCAAACATTTCTGTCTAATTCAGTTTCATCAGTTAAGACGCTTCCTATGTCTCCATTTGCTGGTACCTTCAGGATGGACCTGTGGAAGAACAGAGCCAGCAACTGGACCAGGTCATAGTGGACGTATCCGTCTTTCTTCTCTACACCGATGATGTTGGGAGGATGATATGGTTTATTCCTGTCTATCTTGTTCTGGTTGAAGGGGAAGAAGCCAAACTGGAAGAAGTACTTGACGACAATGGTGACCTGGAGGGGAAACAGAAGAGTTTATTTAAGCTTCAGGAAATAAATACTAAAGGAATCCTCTCACCTCCTTGAGATGATCTAGAAAATGAAGCATCATGAAAACGCATCCATCACCGTTTCCGTGTTTTTACCTCGGTGTAGATGATGGCCGTCATCCAGTAGCGTTTACTGGGCCGCGGCACCGACAGCATGGCCCAGAGGAAGATGGTGATGGGGAGAACCAGGGTGACGAAAGAGGCCGACACCATGTGGTTGATAATGATGACCAGGTAGCAAACAAACTCGGAATGGGCCACCAGCATGTTGTAGAGGGCGTAGCAGAACTGCAGGATCAGTGGCTGGGTTTGGTAGAAATGGTCCGACTGTTCCAGCTCCTCGTCGTAGAACATCCTGAACGCAGAGAGGCACCCATGAAAAACCTGGGAAATTGGGCTTAGATACTCAAAGCATACAGGCCAAAATCTACACAATTAGGAATAGGAGAAGAGAAGGAGGTAAACCAGACCTCACACTGAAAACTGACAAAAACATCCCAAAAACCAGGCCAACCCAGCTTGGAGACAGTAAGGGTGTTTATAGACCAAATAGCCCTGGAGACTTTGTTCGATTGGGGACCAAAATTGTAAAATTTGTTCTATTTTCAGCTGGTGTGTTTCAGTCTCACACTGCACTGTAAAATGAATTAAACGCTCTGAAAATCCTGTTCCCCTTCTCGCCTGGGGTGACGCTGCACCAATAACCACTGAAGGAAACGACACAAAAACCTCTGAAGAAGACACGAGTGCAACTTCCTTCTTCACAAAATGTAAACAAAAATGGAGTAGCGTCAGATTTTAGCAGTTACAGGATTTCTCTATCGTCTTTAGTAAAAGACCCATGACATTTGTGTTTAGATTGTTTTTACCCAGATTGCTTTGCTCTATAGTTCACTTCCTGATTTTGATGCGGTCTTCAGTTCGCTTGGCGTTCACATTTGCATTCAAATTGCACCAGAGTTCTCTTTAACCAAACCAAGGCATATGTTTTTAGGTGGACCAGAGTTTGATGTTTTGGTTCATGCCTTCCAAAAGAACCGGACTTTCTACTCAAACGAACCAGAGTCACTTTAACTTAGAATATGGGAAAAATGTCTTGTTCTACTGGCAGATTATTTAACTTACTTAATATTTTCCATCAATATTAAGTAATTTTTGATTCACAAGCAGGTCTTATGTCTTGCCTAAAAGTTACTTGTTTGTTAGTTTTGTCTTATTTCAAGTCTTCTAAGATATTTCCACTAATCTAGGCCAAAAATACTTGGTAAGATTTAGTTTTTTTGCAGTGCTAGCTGTTCAAAGGGATGAATATTTTTGCAGTGGACTGTTTATATGCATTTTTGATCAAATGGACCTACTTGTTGAGCAGCAGCTCGCTGGCCGTCAGCTCGGTGGTCATCGACGGCAGCATGATGTCCGACCTGCTGTCCGAGCGGCTGTCGGACGTCATGACCAACCGCCGCCTCCGGTAGGAGTCACTCTCGTCGTCGCTGACCTCCAGGCGGTCAAAGCTCACCGCCTTGCTGTAGCTGGGTGGCACGTCGGCATCAGACGTTTTGGAAGCGTCCGTGTCGGGGGTGTAGAGCATGACGGCCTGGTCCTCCATCTGCGAGAAGTCCTGCTGTCCGACTACATTTTCGCTCTCGCTGATTGAGTTGTTCTCCCGTGATGAGGCAGCCGATTCTGCGTCGTCCTGCCTGGCGGACGGCCTCTCATCTGGGCTAAAGGAGTCGCAGGGAGCAGCCTCTACTTCTTGCTCCTCTCCTCCAACTTTTTCATCAGGTTCCCGCAGCTCTTTATCACCATCTTCAACGTTCTCCTCATCGCGCTGCGTCTCCTCTGCTTCCTGATTGTCCACAGGACGCTGAGCGTCTTCTCCTTGATCTTGTTCGTCCTCCACTTCCTCGATGGTGTCTGTGGTTCCTTGTCTGGAGTAGATCATGACGCTTTGAGTTGTTTCACTAAACAGGGGGAAACAAACAAAAACTACTTATTTTACAGGAAAAAAACAACTTTTAAAAGCAAAGAACTTGATAAAAACAGTCATGAGATGCAGCGATGGTGTTCATGTGAGTGAAATGGCGAACCTGGATACGATGCTGCTGCCGCTGTCTATGGACGAATTAGCAATGTCCATGCTGTACATCTTCCGCAGGCTGGGCCTGGGGCGCTGACTGGTTTTGGGAATGTTCTCTGGCATTGGGTCCATGTCTTCCAGAGTGGACTGGCGGGAAAACAGGGTGGTGGCCTCCGTGAAGGCACTGGCAGGCAGTGATGGGATGGCATGACGAGCAGCAGTGAGAGGGACAGACAATGTTCAGGAACGATGCACGATGATAAAAACAAAAAGTCTCCATTTAATGATGCTGAATGATATTGACCCTTTGCACATGACATCACTCTCTTCAAAAAATGTCCCAACAAATTAACCTACAAGCTCCAGTAAAGATTGTCAAAACACAGATCGCTGGTAGCCTGATATCAGTTTATTTCATTATAGAAATGATCATAGAGTAAATTCATGGGTTTGCAGGAAACACTTTTTCACAAGAGTAGCGTTCATATATTTTATAAGTAAGATTAGTAAGATGCAGTCATATTATACGACAGAGAAGCTATGTGTCTAACTTTTACTACCCTTGGAGAAAATGCCTCACAATTATGTAGCCTACCATGTACAAAACAAACTAGACTTTCGCATGCTTTTAAGTCTGCTCCAATGTAAAAAGAAACCCTATTTACGACAAAGTGATATAAATCATGTGGCGTGAATTCAGTCAAAATCTGCAATTTGATCAAATCAACAAACATGTGAGGAGGGAATTGGTATGGATTGGTTTCTTGGTTAGCTATTTCCAGGATCACTGGAACTTGGCTGGAGTTGCTAGGTAACGGGGCAGGGGTTGCTAGGTAACGAGGCTGGAATTCGGCTGGGGTTGCTACATAACGGGGCAGTTTTCTGCTGATAGTGACCTAATAATATGGAAGTTTTCCAGAGACCAAAAAAAATGAACACAGACAAATTAGCTCGACTTAAACAAGTAGCTATGTTGGCAAAAACAACTTGGGAAAACATTCCTGTACTTCAATTCCAACATCCGTCATGGCGCTTCGCTATTTTAACACCTTTTGCTCCAAAAGTGAATAAAATATGTCAATATTGACATTTTATGATCATAATTCACATTTAAGTTTTTCAGAAATAGCTAATTAATCCGAACCTAATTTTATTAGGTAGCAAAATACAGTTAGAGGCACTCCTGCTACAGCTAATTCTCAATAAATGATTGCAAACATACAACAGTAAACAATCAAAAATACTCAATATTATGGAATTCGTCACATATAAATTATTTAGGTTAGACAGTAAGAGAGGAAAAAACACACTTTTTTTATTACAATGTATATTATAATCTAGTTTAAAATGAATTTAGTTTAAAGAGGACCTACTTTGCTTCCTCAAACAGGTTATAATAGGTTGTATTCTAACCTCTAACCTGTTGTATTCTAACCAACCGTGCTGGAACTTGGCTGGGGTTGCTAGGTAACAGAAATGGAACTCTGATAGGGTTGCTAGGTAACAGGGCAGTGCTGGCTGAAAGTGACTTAGTACTATGGAGGTATTTGCAATGGTTTGTTTCCAGAGACCAGAAAACATGAAACTATTGTCAGAAAATCGCTGGATGTTTTTTTTTTAAAACACTTGGTCTGTTTCTAGAAGCAGTAGAGAACCAAATGGAAATACAAAAATGTGCAAAAAGTGAATTTTGAAAAGTTAGTTCTCTTAAAAAAGTTATAAAGCTTTAAAATTCAGAGAAGTTACAATAAATCAATCGCCCCTAAAATAAATTCTGAACAAAAACTGAAAGCATAACATGAAGCATAAATGCAGAATTCAAGCTGCATGCTATGAAATGTTTAATATGACACAAAACATGTCTAAAACAGAATGTGTCGCTCTGTAACAAACATAATTTTCAGTAATCTGGGGAAACAAAGACATTTATTATTCAACTAAGTAGTTTGTAATACTGTGCATTTGCATCAACAAAGCTAACGTTTATTTTCTAAATATTAAAAAACTTCTCAGCTATTTTTTGTTGTCATGGTAAATAAAAGCAGTGGAAATTAAACATGAGGAATTAATTTATTTCCTGTGGTTTTTAGAGGATGTGATGATCGATGTTTATGGTCCGTCCAGCGTGTGGCGCTGCGTACCTGGACATGCTGTCTCTGGAGGCCGTGGAGTCCTGGCTCTCCATCGGGTAGCCTCTCCTTCTCTTTGGGCCCCTGGTGGAGCCGGACATGGACCCGTCCTCGCTCAGCTGGTCCAGGCTGGCCTGCCTGGAGATGTTCAGCCTCATGGCCTTCTGGTAGTAAACATGGATGCTCTCTCTGGACGGCACGTTGCCCTGGAGTCACAAAATGGGTTTAAAGTAGAAATAATAACCAAGATTTACTTCTTTCATCTTTATTTTTGCATTTCTCTCACACTTTAGATTGCCAATAAAATTTTAATATCAGGCAAATAAACTGTGAGCAAATACAAAAAGTAATCTGAAACATAATTTCCCCCTTTTTAAATCAAAAATCTGCTGTGATTAATCAAATATTTCTGTTTAATTTTAATAACCACATGCAGGTCTACTTGTTTAATGGTTGACCATTTTACTTGTAGTTTGGTTTAAAATCGACTTTTTACATGAAATGTTATCTTACTGTGTAGTAACATAATTTGGAGCCGTGTAATAATGAAGCAATTTAATTATATACTTTTTAAATAACTATTTGTTACTTGGATATTCTGTAACTTCTGTAAATGGATTCTGCTGGCTGTATATAGGCATCACATCTAAATAAACATAGTTTTATGATATTCAGATTGGTTTTAATCCAGTTTTTATATGGTGGATTTAAATTTTCTTCTTTTTTCTTTAACCCCAATATAAATGTTTATGTTTCAACCAAGTTTTTGGTCATTTCTACTTACAAAAATGGTCACTTTAGTTGCCATATCAAAATATGTTGGGTCAAACCATCAACCCAACCCAGTTGAGTTAAAACAACCCAAATTTGAGCAGCGCTGGGTTCCAAACTGGGTTGTTTTTACCAGTTTTTAGAGTGCAGCCAGGTTTTACCTTTTTGACTTCCCGCGTCAGCATGCAGCGCTCGATGCGAAGCACGGTGGAGATGTCCATGTACTCCCTGCACATGTCGTTCATCCAGTTGGTGAAGCTCTCCACCGTCGTCTGGAAGAGCACCCAGGTGAACTTTATGATGTTGAACACCCGCTTGATGATGTTGTCTGAGTGAGACGAAGCAACACAAGCTGCATGTTACCAGTTAAAGGGGAAATGTTGCAGCAAAACACGGAGAGATAAAAAGAAAGGGAGGAAGCATGGGTTGAGTTATTTGGTTAAATGAGGAAAAACGAACCTGGACCAGCAGACTTTTTGTTTTCTTCTCCTGTTTCTTGCCCATCAGAAAGCTCCCCCACCTCGATCGCAACATGACCTGCTAAAAAAAATAAAACCAACAATACCTCACAACGGCTCAGTAAAAAATAAACACATTTAAAGTTTTTATGTTCAACATGTTTTAAACTAAATCCAGATCATCAATGCTCTTAAAGGGCCGGTTGTGCCAGAATGTATTGATAAAACCTGATCACCATCAGGTGATCAATGAATCAATGAATTCTTGAAATTAAATAATATTTTTGAACATCTTTTCAGTTCCTCCAGATTTTGTATTTGTGGCAATAATTTGGAAATATCTGCACTTATTTATGATGGTAAATGTGACTTTTTATAACTTGCTGTACAGATCATGCACTAAGGCTGAGACAGCTGTTCAGTACAAGTATAAAGTTTTTGACAGTTTTTGAGAAAAATCTGAAATAAACTCCCAATTAGTAAAAAAAAAAAAAAGTGGGGATTTGTTGATTTTGTGTGAATTACTGGAGGGAATGATTGATATAATTTGGCAGTAAACGGATAAAAACTGCATTGATTTGATTGATATAATATTTTAGCAGACTTGGTGTTTAGTCTAGAATATAGAGGGGCAGATTTAAAGCTGTGGTGGGACGAATTTGGCCCCCGGGCCTCGAGTTTGACACGTGATTTAAACAGTTGTGGATTGTCACGAGTGGGCAGTAGCAGTCAGTCTCACAACGAATCTCAAGAAGCCTCTGACTGAGGACTGTCGCTGTATGTTGGTTTTCTGACATGCTAACTGCTCAATATTATAGATATTCTACAAAACATGACCTGGATGACATCATCAGTTGTTTACAAGCACTGCTAATCCACCTCTTTTGCTTTTGCTGCTCTTCTTTGAAGCAGTCAAAACCAAACTTGCACCATTTTTTTATCATAACACAACTATTTTATCTCTTAAACTTACAACCCATAAGGAGTTTCTCTCACAGAATGTACATTTTTGAGTTTTCCAGTTTGCAAGGTTTCATTAAAATATTAATGAATCAAAAGCAAAGAATTACAGCTTTACCATCTTTCTTGCTTTTCCTGCCTCTCACTCTTTTTGTGTATTTCTTCCAAAACTTGCGTTTGTCTTTGGCTCGCGCCTTCAGAGCAGCTTTGGGGTCCGTGATCCAGGCCTGGTAAAGAAACTGCAGAGCAGAGCAGACCCGTTTAGTGTCAACCGGGTCGGTTTTGGTGGAGCGACAGGGGAGGAAATAAACATTTATTTATTGTTTCAAACATCAGAATGAAACAATAATTCACTGTCTACACTGGAGTCACATGTAATTATTTCTTAAAAGCCTTTAAATAAATTAGATTTCACTGAAGTGTCATAAAAAAGTTGAAACGTCGGATTAAAGGACATTTCTTCCATTTGGTATAAATATGATGTATGCCATCTAAGTAAGGCTTATCTTCACAATGATCTCCAATATTTTTTCATATCTAAAGCTTTAATTAAAAAGTTGGGTTTTGAGAAAGACGTTCCCGTTTCTCTTCCTACAAAACTTAAGATCAAAACATGAATTTTGCGAAATATCATAAGATTTTACATAAGACTTGTTATTAGTTCAAGCCCTCAATGAATAAATGCACTACATTTCTATTTTTTCTTTTCATTTTCTATTTTTTTTATGTGAAAATATGCAGCTGCAGAAAATGAAGAAATTATTTTAAACTTTTCTCCATAGTTAGTAATAATAATTTTATTTTTGTCAGTAAAATAAAATTCAGTCACAATGTTTTAACTTAAACCTGAAGGCTGGCTCACTTGTTGAAGAGACCAATTATTTAATAGTAAACTATAGGATATTCTACCTTAAAATATGATTAATAAAGGAATTTTTAGCAGCTGTATGTTCAACCACTTAAACATAAACCAGTTTTAACAAACTAAAAATACGATGTATCATGTTTTTTCCCAGTCTGGTTTCAAAGTTACATATCTATAAAAATAAAAACACATTTGGACATGTTTCAGCTCATGCAGATTAAACATCGACTGCTATCTTCTACATTGTCTCGTGCAACAACAGCTGACATTTCTACAGAGCAGCAATCAACAAAAGGCAGGAAAAACCTTCTTCACATGCAGAACGCTTCATGCCAGAGTCACAATCATGCACCACAAAACCTTTCCCACTCCGGCTCATATTTGCTGATTTTTGTTTCGATAAGGTTTACACCAAATATGAGCTGCAAGCATCATAAAACTGCCATGTTAGTTGCTAAAGGTGACCTGTTATGCTTCCTTGAACAGGTTAGGATAAATCTGTGGCCTATACAAAACATTTTTGTTACATGTTTTTTGCACAAAATTATTCTTAGAGATTTTATCCTGGTCAGTTCTGCCTAGTTTGAGCTGTTTTATTGTGTCTTGTCACTTTAAATCTAAATAAGCTGCTGCCGGCCACGCCCCCAAATTCAAAGTTTGCACTCGAACGTGAAAATGGCTGCGCAATTATATAATCGTACATCTTTGACAAGCGGAAGTAGAGCCTCCTGCCCAACCAGCAAGAATGCAGAAAGTGATTTCTGAATGTTTAATAAACAACAAAACACTTGTTTTTTCCAGCAGCCATTGTACAGCAAAGTAAAACCAGCTTTGTTTTAGTTGCTAGGTAACGGACTGGGCTTCTCTGGGGTTGCTAGGTAACAGAGCAGTGCCTGCTGACTTGTGACAGACACCACAAGACATTAACTTATCATAAAATAGTTTTTTTAAGCACTTGGGTTGTTTTTAGATGCAGTCGAGACCCAAATGGAAGTAAAAAAACTAAATTTAACTGTTACATAACAGGTCCCCTTTAGACGTTCCCACAGCAAAACAAGCATGGTCAGGTGAGCATAGCGAGTACCTTTCCTGCCTTGACTACGTACTGCAGCACAGTTTTAGGCAGCCTAATGATAGACTTGGGCAAAGCCAGAATGGCTGAGACAAACTTTCTGATCGCTCGCTAAAAGGCAGAAGACAGAAGGAAAAGGGTTAGTAGAATTAGACTGCAGGTTGAAGGAAGACCTGTGTGAGGAGGCAGAGGAGATGAAAATTCATGAGTTAGTGCATTCATTTGTGCACAAATTATTAACAAACCCAAAAAATTATAAGGAAAAAAAGAGATGTTATGTAAAATCAGGTGAAATGAACCGTTGTTGGAGGTGGGTTGAGAAAAAGGTCAGACAGTCTGCAGACTGACGATAAAAAGACTCAAGTGTTTCGCTCTGTTTTATATCACAAGTGGATATAAAACCCCAACAGAGCAACATTCACGTTATTTAAGCGTTCAGAAAACATCCTTTCCATTTGTTGTTTTAAAAAAAAAACAAGCCTTATTTTAGTTTCAGTTGCTTGATACAGTAAATCCACCAGGAAACAACGTAGATTTTATTCCTAATAAATATAAAGTTGTTTGATTCTCAGTGTTCAAACTGCAGAGATGAGAAATTTTATTTTTCTGAAACCCAAGGAATATCGATCCACCTGAAATGCCGACTTCTTTGGCGGCTCCTCGTCTTTTTTCTCCTCCTCCTCCTCTTCTTCCTCACTGTCAGTTTCAAACAAGTAATAATCTCCACTTCTAACCACTAGGGGGCAGAAGAGAAAATGTTTTTACATGAACTCAGAGGCCAGAAATTCATTTGTTCATCGTCAAACATTGAAATCAGAAACAGAGAGGAGACGTTGGCGGGAAACAGGATGTATGAAAGTTATAATACTCTGCATTATTTCAAAAATAACAGAAATTATATCAACAGTGAGACACACATACAGAGATAAAGTCATTACAAAAAGACAGAACAAACTTTTAGTTCTACGATTTCATTTATCAGGAAATAATACATTTAATCAGTTCTTACCAGGCTCTAAAATGATTTAAATCTAATCTCAAATGTGAATAAATTCACAACAGATTCACACTATCATGAAACATTACATACAGGTAGAATCATTCTCATAACTCAGCTAATAAAGTCAAAAGGTACAGGAAAATTAAGCAAAACAAAAACATTAAAACAAACAAAAAATGTTTTAATCCTCAAAATTGGGTGAAAGACAAATTAAAAGCAAAACTCAATCTTACAAATATATATATACGGTAAATATTGCTGCGAGGATGTGGATTTATTTCCCTAATTGTTTTTCATTTTGTTTTATTTTGATTTTGACTTTTTTTCTTTTGAATTTTTATTCTATTTCTGATATTTTTCCTCAGTAGTTTGAACATTTCCCTCAGATTTCTTATTTAGCTTTCCTGAGATTTAAATCTTTTTCATCAAAATGTTTTACTTTTCTAAATTTCCTCATTCAAAATTTTGAATTCTTTTCTAAGATTTTTTCCCCCCAGTTTTTTATTTTCTTCTTAAGATTTTGACATTTTATTCTCAAATAAAAACTTTTTTTCTCAAAATTTTGACTCCTTCTTCCCAGAATTTTAAATTTTCAAGATTTTTTTCCCCCTTAAAAATGTAAATATTTCTTAGAATTTTGACTTTTTTTCTCAAACATTTTTGTCAGATTTTTTTTTATTATTTTCTCAAAATTTTGACAAAAAATATTTTTTTCTGTTCTTCACTCATAACTCTCTCCTGTGGCTGCCACATGTTAATGAATTGTGGCAGAAATCTTTTTAAATCAAATAATGACAACAGAATCTATAACAAAACAAATAACAATAAAAATCTCACTTGTATTTTTTGGTGCACTTCAAGTCAGATATAATCGATTTTAGAACCTGGTAAAGAAGTTGAATGTTTAATCATTTCCTTTAAACACAGAACCTTTTAAACTGATGTTATGAGGTTTATGTGGAGGAAGAAACCTATGACTCATGAGAACATTTCTCTCTAAGACTCCAGGCTCAGAAGCGATGGATAGACAAGGCTGACTTTTGTCCTTGAGCAGAACCGCAGTGGGCAGGAAATGAGGGAGGATGCTAGGAAATGGAGATGAAACACCAAATGACAAAGAGATAAAATAATTTGTAAAATGTCATGTGGGGGCGGACGATGACTTGAGACATGAGTTTGCACCAAACAGGCAATCAGTGTGGGAAAACTCAGAGGAAAAGTGGGATTTTTAAAGTGTTTTTTGTTTTTTAAAAAAAATCAGTTTCAAAGTTTTTTCATGTCTGAATCGTCTGTTTTGTTTTCACCTGTTTGGTGATCATGTCTGCAGGCAAAGCAGGAAAAAGCCCTTCCTCTATTCCAGTACTGAGAATAAAGGCGGGTCTGTTTCATGTCTTTGCCTAAAAATCAGAGCGATTCTCTACTGTGGGCTTTTCAGGTGAAAAATGTTCAACAAACCTCCAGACATTACTCCTTTTCTCCTTCGTCATCGTGTCTGTTTAAGGCCACCAGGCTCTTTATGGGTTTATTTGAAAAATCCTCAAGCAGGCAGCGAAACGGCGCCTTAAGCAGAGACAGAAACGGATTAATGACTGGAGGGACGGTGCCTTCAGAGCCCTGGGACAGTATGGGAATCCTCAGCGTTCTGGTCAAGGACAAAAGGGGCCAGTGAAAGTGGAGGAAGAGAAAAACGAGGTTTTGGGGGTCAACCTACTGGAAGCATGGTCAACCCACGGCCTCCACCACTGCTTTTTTTTGGTCTTGGCTTTCGCTCGCTGTGCTCCTAAAATTTCACAAATACATCAGTGCAACACATCATGAAGGTAAATAAAAAATAATAATTAAAATCCACAAATTTGAGGTTCTTAAGTAAGGCAATTTACAGCAGCCTGCAAACATATTCACACCCCTTGAACTCTCATTTTGTCAACTTACAAACTTTAATTTAAAATTAAAAGAGTTTTATTTAATGGAGCAAAACAAAGTAGTAGGAAAATGGATAAAAGGCGATTTATACTTTCTCAAATAAAAACAAAAAGTGAGTCAAATCCATTTAAATAGTCACTTTGTTCAACTATTTTCTATATTTTTGAACATTTAAAGACTAAAAACTTGACAGATTCTTCCAAACAGCTCCAGGTCACTGAACTGTGTTAAGGTCTGGACTTTGACTAGGTCAGGATTGTTTTAGCTTTTTGTCATGTGGGCCAAAATTATTGAGTCTTACAAAAAAACTGAACTAAAGTTAAGTAAATAAAGTAGACAAATATACGTTATTCATCACAGATACAGAAGTATTTTACATGTTTGGTGCATTAAACCTAAATCTGCTTTAAATGTTTAACCGTTACCGTCTGTTGAGTTTCTTCATGACGAAGTTTATTCATTAATGTTCTCTAAAGAAATCTCTGAATGCTTCAGAAAACAGTTTATGATGAGATTAAATTGCACAACAAGACGTTATTTACTGATAATATGGCTGCTGAGAGATCCTTTGAACTGGACGATTATTTTAATAAATGTTTAATTAATTAAATATTTTTACCAAATTGAACCATTTATCGGGTAAAAAAAAAGGCACATTCTGCAGATTCTGTTTATTTCATGTAATATTAGGAATACATTAAAATAAATAATTCAATTCCTTTTTAAAAAAAGAAAATAAAACATTTTATTGCCTAAAATGCTATAATAGCATTACTTATTGATCGTTTATAGCCTCTGCAGTGAAAAATACTTTAACATCAATATGAGTAAAGTTCAGTGTAGCTTTGATCTGCTGATTATTTTTGGATTAACCAATAAATAAATGGACAGAAAAAGGTATCTGCGGATTTCCAAGTAAGAAATATTTACAGACAAACGTTTTTTATTTTTCATCGTAAATGCAAAATGTAAATATTTCTGTACAGTTTTGACTGAACTACTGCTCTGAGTGTTTTATTCTTTCCTCAAATTGGCTTTTATAAATCTATATAGTCCAGTTAACAACAATTTGCTTATTAAATTAGATTTGATTAATTGCGATTAATCAATTATTTCAATAATTGGTTCATAAAGATTAATTACAATTAATTGTGATTAACTGATTATTTTTAAAAATCTGATTAATTGTGATTAATTGATCATTTCAATACTATTTCACAATTCGATTAATCGTGATCAGTTATGATTAATCAGATTTATGGATTAATCGGATTTATCATGATTCCATTTATCATAACTTAATTACTCACAGTTAATCGTTGCAGCTCTATTTTAACTGGGTCTTATTTAGTGGTGTCAGAACACAAATGCAATTTAATTTTACTTAATGGGTTTTTTAAAAATCAAAACTTGTCACAGTTATGTGTTAATTTTTTTTGTCTTTCAGGTAAAAATTACATTAAAATAGTTGGTTGAAAAAGTTCAAGGGTTGTGAATTCAAACGGTGGCATCATTACAGATGATAAACATTATCTGACTCCACGGGGAGAGTCGGCGGCAGCCTTCATCATACCATCATCATCCTCCTCCTCCTCGGGCCGGACGAGCGTCTGTCCGTCGGCAGACTCCTGCGCCAGGCTCAGCATCTTCTCCTTGCCCCTCTTAAACTTTTGCTGCCTCACCTTAATGCGGTCCATCCTGATTAGATCAGAACAGAGGAACATCACCGCATGGCGTCCACAAACATGTCCAAGCTTCAGCTGGGAAACAAGAGCATGTTCTATTACAGCAGAGTGGCTCATTAGTGGAGGTGAGTGGGCATCAACTGGGCTCCTGAGGAACTACAGAGGAAACTATAAGCAGTGGAAACACGCTGCTTTTAGGTGGTATGATATGCTAATGGCCGCCTTCCAGGAAGCCACGCTGAGTCTGGAGAGGCTTTTAAACCACAACAATCATGATTACTTAATTATGGACGGAGTTACGCCGAGCAAGGTTCACCAAAGAAACGGAGAGAGAAGGAGGACGGATGCTGGACAAGAGTCAGAAAATCACAGAAAGAGTAAAAATCTGACTTCCTATTGATTATCACCAACATTTAACAAAATCCAGTTTAAAAAGTTTCTCTTTAACCGCATGATGGATGGATGGATGGATGGATGATGGATGGATGGATGGATGGATGGATGATGGATGGATGGATGATGGATGGATGGATGATGGATGGATGGATGGATGGATGGATGGATGGATGGGTGATGGATGGATGGATAATGGATGGATGGATGGGTGATGGATGGATGGATGATGGATGGATGGATGATAGATGGATGGATGGATGGATGGATGATGGATGGATGGAGGATGGATGGATGGATGGATGGATGGATGGATGGGTGATGGATGGATGGGTGATGGATGGATGGATGATGGATGGATGGATGATAGATGGATGGATGGATGGATGGATGGATGGATGGATGGATGGATGGGTGATGGATGGATGGATGGGTGATGGATGGATGGATGAAGGATGGATAAATGGATGGATGGATGATGGATGGATGGATAAATGGATGGATGGATGATGGATGGATGGATAAATGGATGGATGGATAGATGAAGGATGGATGGGTGAATTGATGATGGAAGAAAGGATGGATGGACGGATGGATGATGGATGGACGGATGGATGGATGGATGGATGGATGGGTGATGGATGGATGGGTGATGGATGGATGGATGATGGATGGATGGGTGATGGATGGATGGATGATGGATGGATGGATGATGGATGGATGGGTGATGGATGGATGGATGATGGATGGATGGATGATGGATGGATGGATGGATGATGGATGGATGGATGGATGAAGGATGGATGGAGGATGAATGGATGATAGGTGGATGAATGGATGAATGAACTCCTCTATGTCTTGTTTTTCCATCAATAATCTTCTGATAATCAAATCTTTGATCTGATGAACAAAAATAATTTTCTGATGATTCAGATGTTTATAATCAACCAACAAAAATAAACAAAAATAAACAAAAATAAAAATCTCAAACGAAAGAAATGTCTGAGAAAGCAAGGATGAATAATTTCAGGATGGGAATAATTTCAAACTACATCTATTCCAAAGTGTCAGTTCCCTCATGGGGAAGGCAGCAGCTGAATACCATGAAGGTCAAAGGTCAAACATGGAGAGTCTCACTGTCTCTTCAGCTGCTCCACTGATTTGCTCTCCTCCTCCAGTCGAGCTTTCACCGCCTTCACTATGGTGGCCTGGAAAAGCTCCGCTCCTCTGAAACAAAAAGACAGAAACACTCTGAGGCACCGTGTGCAGTAATCTGGATTAAATCTGATGTTTTCAGATGTTTGGATTAAAAAAAAACCAAAAACTTGTTTTATTTAAATCTTAATTTACTGCACATCATGTGTAACTGGAATCAACATGATGAAAGTCTTTGTTCAGGGGAAAAAAAAAAAAAAAAAAAAAAAAAAAAATCACTCAAATTTTAAATGTTATTTCATTTATCAGATTAAATGTAGAAAAAAACAAAACACATGGATCTATGGGAGAAGATTAGGATTTTTCTCATAATTTTGACTTTAATATTTCTGACATAAATCTTAAATTCTGATCTGAGAATGATCACTTTCTGCTCCGAATTCAAACTTTAACCTCAGAATTTTGACTTTAATCTAGGAGTTCAGACTTTAATCTTACAATTTTGACTTTAATCTGTGACTTTTTTAGATTGTTTTGCACCATAAGACAAATCAAATCAATCCAATAAATTAGGTCTTTCAGTATGGATAAAGTCAAGGAAGAAACAAGTGATCATTTTTCATTTGCAACAACACAAACCTAATAATGTTTGATTATTTATGTGGATTTTGATGAAAAACCCAGAATTATAATTTATTTTTGTTTCTTAGTGGCCCTGATCCTCTTCCATATGGATCACTGGAACAGAACAGAAAACGGTCGTCAGGCGTAAAAGCCAATAATGCTCCCTCTCAGTGCAGCTGCTGTCTGCAGTACCTGGAGGCGAGGATCTGCGACGCTCTGATGTCTGCCACCACGTGCAGGAAGTAGTAGCTCATGAAGACTCGTCTCTGCAGCAGCAGGAAGGCGAAGCAGATGCTGTCCCAGATTATCCCGGCCTCATCTTTGGGGAGCTCACAGAAGTTTCCCTTGGCTGGAGTGTGAAACAAAATCAGATTTATTTGCAGAAACAAACAGCTTTCAGCTCTAATCTCTAATTAACAAGATTTCAACAAGGAGATGAAAATAATGGTCTGAAATAAATCAATTCAAATCACTTTATAAGAAAACAATAATTAAAGGTGATTTATTGAGCTTTTATTTCATTAAATAAGTCCTAGACAATGAGATTTTAGTCTGCTCTTGTCACTTTAACTTCATGTAGTCTGCTGCTTTCCACAAGCTCAAACTCAACGTTTATACTCGCATGTGAAAATACAAACAGACACGCAATTATACAACCATACATCTTTGAAAAGCAGAAGTAGGGTCTCCTGTACAATCAATAAGAATGCAGGAAGTGTTTTCTGGATGGTAAAGCAACAACAAAGGACCTGCTGTGTGAACCGAGCCCATTAACCAAATTCTTTCTGATCTGGAGTCCCACAGGGCTCCATACTGGGCCCATGCCCATTACAATGTTTAGAAATTATGAACATTCTGTATTTTATCAATGTAATTTTTCATATGGGGTTGCATGATGGCACATTTGGTAGCACAGCTGTCTTGCAGCTGCCAGGTATAGACAATGAATTGATTTGTCATCTATGCAGATGACACAGTTACCTTTACTCAAGATAAAAGACTGATATAGTTTATGCTTTTAAACCACGTGAGTCTTGCTTACTTAATCATAAATGAGTTAAACTTATTTGTATTAATCAAAGAAACTCAAATGTAAATAAATCCCATGAAAAAAGCAGGAGTCAGGTTTCTCACATAATAATCATGTCAAAAAATTATGTTTTTCTAGACTCTAATTTACAAAGACATAAACTTTTTAAGAATATTCACACTTCTACGATATTTCCAAATGACCTAGAATCTAGCCGCTACATGTAGCTTTATCGTTTGGTATCCCACAGGGCTCCATGCTGAGCCCATTATTTTTAGTATGAATAAATCATTTAGATTTGCAGTGTAATTTTTTAATGTATGCAGATGATAACGTTTTTTACTTGGTAAAATTTCAGAAGAAGTTGAAAGCAAATGATCAAATCCAGCAGTAAAGTTAACATGTTCTCTGAACAGATAGTGTTTAAAGTTTTCCACTAAAACTGAGATATTCATCTGCAGGGAATACAAACCGTCTCTAATAATTGACTGAGGCAAATTGTTGATTTATATTTAGATTCTAATTTTAGGTTTAAAATGATACAACGGATGAATTTAATCTTTATTAAGCTGAAAACTCAGTAGGACGATGTTTATTATTACGATTAGCAGACTAAGGCAGCATGTGCTAAAATGCTAGCTGTGCGAATATCTTAAATTTTGCACAGAAACCTTTGACAGGTAATATTTTTGGAGCACATTTAATGATATTTGGGTCACTCACCTTGGCTGGACGATATGGTTTCTATGTGGTAACCTTTGATGGTGCAGGCCAGACTGAACAACTGGATCAACCAGCATTGGTTTTTCACCAGAGAGTTGATGTAGCCACACGCCAGGATCTACAACAAAACCTTCCTTAATCAACACAGAACTTTATAAATGTCGTGACCATTGGAAGCATTGTTTACGTGGGTCAATTAGTAAGTTTACATACTGACAAAATGTTCTTCATTGTGATTACGAAGATGTTATAGGCAATCAGGAAGTCCCAGTAGTGGAGGATCTTCTTGATTGGTTTCAGCAACAGGTCACCGCCGAACAGCAGGAAGTAGAAGCAGGCCACCAGGTAACCCATGCAGAAGACGCTGATCCGGGTGGTGCCGGTGATGAAGATGATGGTGAGGACGAACCAGAACAGGTAGCTGAACATGATGACCTTTAGCATGTCAAGGTACGACCTGGAGAAGGAAAAATCAAAAACTACTTGTGAATCCGATTGGTTCTCTTTTCGTTTTGAGTCTGTTGTGCTTCTGCGTTTGGCCTGAACATGATATTTTAGGACCACTGAAGGTAAGAAATTATTTAAAAGCTGCTTCCAATAGGCCGATTTTTTTTACCCGGTGTTGATTTAAACACATTCAGGTTTTAGGAAGTTTTCCAAAGTTATTCTCTAGATTTTGGTTGCTAAAATAAAGCAATCAAACTTATATTAGCAAAGATGCTAATATAAAGTGGAAATTTTGGTATTTTAAGGATGAAAATGGTAATTATTTACGAAAGTGCCAAAAAATAACAAAATCAGGCAAAATAATTTTTTTTTTAAACTGTTTCTTTAAATAAAAATCTTATGAAACTTTAGCAAAAACTGCATATGTGTAAAACCAGGTGGTAGAAGTCCAAGAAATTACTAAAGTAAACAAAATTTGGTAAAAAGGCGACTCAAGTACTGAGCATCAAATTGAAACAAAACATAAAGATATGTGGAAATGTTGGTATTTTAAAGACCAAAATGAAAATAATAAATATATAAATAACAAAAAGCTAAAAACGCGTCTGAGTCTGGTGAGTTTTTGATTATAACATGTTTGTTTTTATTCAGTGGGTAGAAAATCCAGAAATCTTACTCAAGTAAGAGTAGAAATACTTCAAAATAAAATTACTATAGTACAAGGTGGCAGCCTCTCCCGGGGCTCCACCTTATCGAGGTGGAGGGGTTTGAGTGACGATCCTGGGAGCTATGCTGTCTGGGGCTTCGTGCCCCTGGTAGGGTCACCCCAGGCAGAAAGGTTGTAGGTGAGGGACCAGACAAAGTGAAGCCCAAAGACCCTGATGATGGATAAGAACTTTGGACCTGGCGTTCCCTCGCCCAGACGCGGGTCACTGGGGCTCTCCGATCTCTGGGGACCAGGTTGCCAAGGTGTTGTCATGGAAAAATTACAATAAGGTCACATCTGCTTGTCATGTTATATGAAATGCTTATGAACTCTCACCAAAAGAACTATTTGGGTTTCATGTAGGAGGTTGGAAGTTGTTTTCTACGGCTGCATCAGAACCAGACTGTCTCTCCATTTGTTGTTGATTCTTTATCTTTGGTATAAAACTCATGAGTTGTCTCTGCCTGACAGAGCTTTTCATCCAGACTTGCTTCATTACTGATTGTCTATGAGCTCTCTGTATTGTGCACAATATATGAATAAACCTGATTGAGTGATTTCACCTGAACAGTGCTTGGAAACAGTATTTTTTCCAGGACAGTGGTTAAAAAGCTCCTCGGTGGCCGGGCCCCCGGGGGTGGATGAAGTCCGCCCAGAGTTCCTGTAGTAACTAGTTACATTCCTGTAAATGTAACTCGTTACTACCCCACTCTGCCAACATTTCTGCCCATCCCGTCGCTGTGTGCGGCTCATGAATCACCTTTAGCGGATTTTGTGACGTCAGAGCGCCGGTAAGCGTCTGATCGATGGATGGGAATCAGATCTGTAACCCGACGCTGTTGCTCATCTCAGGTACGCTCTTCCATGTTTCCTCTCTCTGGTCTCACATGTTAAAACTCTGTGAAAGCATCCTTCCCTCCCCGTCCATTAACGTGAAAACATAGGACCCGCCGCTCATTAACTCGACGCGCACGGGACCACAACAGCAGCAGCGCCGGCGCTGATGAAGTGGGTTTGGCTCGGACGACGCGTTGATGGGCTGAGTGAGTGTCCTCCTTCATCAGAGGGAGAAAATACCTTTTCCATACTTAAAAGCTATTTATTGAGTTAGAGTACAGGGCGAAAGCGTCTGAGTCGCAGAGTGACGGACAGAGTGTTTTTGTGGAATATGGATTTCTCCGACCCGCGCCCTGCATCCGTAATTCGATCCTGGAGGGAAACGATGGAATAAGTGCAGAGCTGCTGTGCCACGGACAGACGGCTGTGCAGCTTTTCGTCTTTCTACAAGGGCTTGTTGATGGACACAGAGTGCGTTAATAAAACACTTGTCCACTTTGCGCATCAAAACAGTGGAATGTGAAGAGCACATAATCGATGGCGGTGGACGGGTCAGGATGCTATTGCTGCCGTTCCTCTGCCTTTAAAAACCCGCTGGTCATGTTTTACTGTGTCAGTAATCTGGATCTTAATCTGGAAATAGGATGAAGCCAGAAGAGAATATATGTTTACCCATGAGAAGAAGAACCGCTGAAGTATTTTAGATTTAGACACAATGGACGGATGGATGATGGTTGGATAGATGTATGTATGATGAATGGATGGATGATGGTTGGATGGATGATTGGATGGATGATGGTTGGATGAACGGATGATGGTTGGATGGACGGATGGATGATGAATGGATGGATGATGGATGGATGGATAATGGTTGGATGGATGAATGGATGGATAATGGTTGGATGGATGATGGTTGGATGGATGAATGGATGGATAGATGATGAATGGATGGATAATGGTTGGATGGATGGATGATGGTTGGATGGATGGATGAATGGATGGATGGATGGATGATGGTTGGATGGATGAATGGATGGATGGATGGATGATTGATGGATGGATGGATAATGGTTGGATGGATGAATGGATGGATGATGGTTGGATGGACAGATGATGGTTGGATGGACGGATGGATGATGAATGGATGGATGGATGGATAATGGTTGGATGGATGGATGGATGGATAATGGTTGGATGGATGGATGATGGTTGGATGGATGGATGATGGTTGGATGGATGGATGAAGGTTGGATGGATGGATGAATGGATGGATGATGGTTGGATGGATGAATGGATGGACGGATGTTGGTTGGATGGATGGTTAGATGGTTGGATTCCGTCCAGGTTTCCTAATAGGACTCTTATTTTGAAATCCTCTCCACTAAAATCAACCTGGGAAGTTCAAAGTTAATTTTTCTGGCTCATATTTCCAGTTTTTTGTTAAATCTCTCTCTGATGTTTCATATAAAAAGTGTGATGCGAGTAACAAACACAGATTCTTTCAAACTGGATCGTCTCCTGGAATCCGGTTTATCGTCTCAGACTGAAGCTGCTTTAACATCTGACTAATAAAACTACTTCATGCTGCTCTAAATAAACTCCAACACCACAAATCCTCCGCTGAATGCTTCTGATGAGCTTCACTCGCATGGAGCGCATTATGTTTGACTTTATTGTCGACATCTGATACCGTTATGCATCAATTACTCTGTCTGCTTCACTTCCTCTCCATTTCAGTTTCCCTCTGTGCTAATGACTGCCAAGCAATGGCACCAAAATAACTGCAGGACTTCTCTTTTGGGTCGGTGTTTCTGACCAAAGCCATCATTTTGAAGGAACCTGCAGTGGAGGAAGTCGGGGACGGGGTTGTGGACGCTGAAGGACGCGGCGTCCAGGTCTCTGCAGATCTCCACGTTGTCTCCGGCCATGATGCGCATCGCGGCCTTGTTTTCGTCTTCAAAGACCTGCCTCTGCAGAGAGGCGCACAGCAGCAGCATGAAGTCGTCTACAGGGACAGCAGAGGGAAAATATCTGAATAAATCCGTCCGGGTTTATTGAATTTCAATTTGTCTGTTCCAGAGTTACAGTTTCTTCCCTTGGTATGTTTGCATTTTCCTCTAAGCTGTTTTGATGTAATCTTCTTAATAAATAGTTTTCTAGGTTTTCCAAAGGACTCAAATGTGAAATTTTAAACTCATATTCAGTTCATTAAAAACATTTTTAACATGTTGTAGAGATTGTTTCCCCAAGACCAAGGACCTCTTACCCTGTTTAACAAAAACACAACATCTCAACATACACAACCTGAAATTAAAGAATTACTCTATTAACTCATTATCTTTGTTCCTATGGTAACACTGTATGTGGGAGGATGTGCATAAACTTGACATTACATCTGTTATGAACATGAAGGAGCCTTTATGAGCTTTTATTGCTGGTGACATAAAGTATCATTCGGTAAATAATGACACTTTTATTGAAAAGTTGCTTTAAAAGTCCATTAAAATGGACAACTTTGAACTATTCAGTAGATAGTGACACTTTTAATGGAAAGTTGAACCAAATCTTGCATTAAAAGTGTTAACTTTGCATTAAAGGTGTAATTATTTACCATTTGACAGTCAAACACTCATGAAGACTCCTTCATGTTTATGACTGTGTCATGTCAGTCTTATGAACACCCATTCAAAGTGTTAGTTGCCTTTCCTCCTACTGTGAAGGTGGCACTGTTTTGTAAATGTGACTGGATAGAATAAAACCATGAACAACTCAGGGTGTTTTGACTTATTTACAGATTCTGAAAGTTTGGATTCTAATGTTTCTGATCAAAAAGGTTATTTACTACAAGTGTTGTTTGCACTAATAATGTTTTAGAAGCAAATAAAAGAAGATAGACTCAAGTTGCTTTAGCAAAAACAAACATTTTCTTTCAGTCAGTAGGTAGCACAGTATAAATAATTTTATCTTCGCTGTTAAGATGCAGTTAGTCAGCTTGGGGTGCAGTGCTGCGTATCGTAATAATGTTCAAAATCAAAAGTTCTGAGAAACCTTCCACCAGTATCTTCAAGTTTTCAGCCAATTATCCTCTATTATTTTTAAACACAGTCCTTCGGTAAGCTAGCTGTAACGTCGCACTTTGAGCTAACGTCACGGCAAATAAACAGTTGTTTACATGCAGTACCTCATGGACCACTAGGGGGCCACAGTTTGAGAAATACCGTTGTGGGATTGTGTTTACATATTTAGGCTTCTACTTTATAAAATTTTTATTATTTTAATCAGAAAACTTTTTATTGACATAATGTGTTAATATGTTTTTATCTGAAAGCCCCACCCAAAATCTGGTTCACCACAACATAGTCTGCCACGAAAGCTAACGTTAGTTAGCATAGCCACTGGTGATGGTGGATAAACAGTTTTCCTGTAACAGTAAGTTGTTTCTCCATCATTAGCACATTGAGCAGCGAGTACATGAGGATGATAAACAGTTGCTTTCTTAGCCAATACAGCTATTCTCATTCTGAAGTTTCAAATTTTTACCCTATGAATTTATTTCTCACTTCACTTACAGACGAGAAAATATGGATTGGGCTTCATTTCGAAGTCTGGGACATAGAGCCACTTGATCACGTTGGAGCCGGTTGTAGAGTTTGGAAACCTCCAGGGATAATCTGGAAAGAAAAACTTCACTATGAGAAAAGCGTTTAAAACATGTGAAAATGTCAACAAGGTTAGTTTTGTGAAGAACTTTTAAAGTTAGGATGTAATATTATTATTCTTTATTTTTTTAACATATTTGTAAAAAAAACAAACCAAAAAACAACACATGATACAGAAAAAAAATCAAGCTCCTTTGCCTTCACACTGTTGTGCTATTACCATCTGCAGAAATACATCGCTCCCAGTCAGAAACAACCACTCAGAACCAAGTGGAGTGTCTTGACTCTGTCAATCATGCTTGTGTACACACTGCTCACACCCTCACTCTTCTTCTCTAATACGCTACACACAACGGAGCCTGTCAGTTTCCTGGGCCACTAAGTTGTTTTCCCACTATTGGCACATTCAGCACCGAGTACATGAGGTTGATTGACAGCGCTAAAACCCGCCTCCTTGCTCTGATTGGTTGTTTTTGGTCAGGAGTGGTACATTTCTTCAGAAGGCAGTACTAGCTCATGGAGAAGGTGGAGGAAATGTATCTGTATAAATATGTAAAAAAAACATCTAATTTTTTAAATAAACGTTACATACTGCAGTTTTAAATACGCTATCTAAATTAGGATAAGATTAAAAAACACAAAATGCTCAGTCAAACTTTGGAAACTTAAGGCAACAGAAATAAAACTAGTTTTAAATTAAAGGATTAAATATCTGCGTCTAGTCTGGACATAATCCAGATAAAATCCAGGCAGAAATTTCACTCTTAGAAAAAACTAAAGCCGTCTTTAAAGGAATGCGAATATTATTTAACTTTCTAAGCTCACACACAATATTACGCTTAATAAAACAAAAAGGTTGTTTAAAAAAAAAAAAAAAAGAAAAAAAAAAAAGTGATTTATCCAAGCGCACAAACCTTTACAGGCAGCCGGTGGGATCCCGATGCACACAAAGTACTGCACTGTGAGCATGCTTGCCAGGAAGAAGCAGTACTTTGACCAGATCTCAGCGATGGCTTTTCTTCTGCGTCTCTGCATGACCGCGATGAGGGCGAAGGCGTGGAGCATGGCGTAGAAATCCATTCGCTGACCAATCACGTTTACCACCAGCAGCAGGCACGTCTGAGACACCCAGCAGAGGCGTCAAACACCTCTCCATAAAACACACGTTCACTACGTCACAGGATTTTCTACCTCAAGTCCAAACTTGTAGAAGAAGTAGTTGACGAAGTATTTAACGAAGCTGACGATGCCGATGTCGAGGTGCTGGCGAGTGACATCATGGAAGATGATTCTGGCTGCGGGAGGAGACAGTTTGTTCCTCAGCCTGAAGTACAGCTGATGGCGATAGATGGTCACCTCAAAGGCCAGCAGCGCCAACATCAACAGGTTGTTCTGCAACAACAACATTATTTTGTTTTAGTTAAAGCTTTTGGTGAAAAACAAAATCTGATATTAATTCAACATCTAAAGGGTTGTATGTTTTTCAGGCACATATTTTCATTTTATAGCACAAACAAGTAACTATATTATCATCAGTTATTATAAAAACGTAAAAACTGAACAGCCCACTGCACTGAACCCCATTGAAAAGCTCCAGGTTTCTGTTGTTTCTAAATGAACACAAACTTGTTTTCTTTAAATTATTTGAGGTCTGAAAGCTCTGCATCTTTTAGTTATTTTGACCAATTCTCATTTTCTGCAAATAAATATTAAATTTTTGCTTAGAATATCAGAGATATGTTGTCAGTAGTTCATAGAGTAAAAGATTCATTTTACTCAAACATATACGTATGAAGAGTAAAATCAGAGAAACTGGTCATTTTAAGTGGTTTCTTAATTTTTGTAGGACTGTAGGACTTAAAAGAAATTTTACTTCCTGATTGAACTCCTTGAAATTGGGCCTCTGTCTCTTTAAGAAGCTCCTGCTCATTCTGAAACTCTGCCTTCAGGAAGTGATGACAACATGGCCCCTCTATTAACCCTTTAACAAAATTTTTACCAGCATTACACTGAGAATTACTATAATGAGTTCAGCAGATGCTCAGTTTCCCCAGGTGTTTGCTGATTGCAGCCGGCTAGTCTGAAGGAGCTGAGTGGGGGGAGGAGCTACATCTGGAAGGCGGGGCTAGATCCAACCAGCTGTTTTGCACAGCTGAATGGTTGCCATGGAGATTAAAGGATTTTTCTCAAACACTCCAGGTTTGATTTTGATGAGGGAATAACGTTTTATTAAAAATTAAATAAATTTTACATAATACTACCCCTTTAAATGTTAGAAATCAGAGGAATAAAGACGATCTGTTTGCAGTGCTTTGTAATAGTGAAGTACTTCAGTACATTTTTCATGTATCAAAGGACACTTTCAACTTTTACAGCACTATATTTTATATTCAGTACTTTTATTATCTTTCTATAATGTGTTGCGTCATGTGAAGACAAAAAAGTAAACAATCTTCAGCCTATATGTACATTTCTTGGTTTATCAACCATTTTGATGACAGTAGCAGTATATTTGACCCCTCAGATCCTCCATATAAACATGTTTTTACATATTTAAGAGGACTTCCTGCTTACCCTGAGGTATCTGAGCAGGTCTTCGTTATCCTTCCTCAGGCCGACCCAGTTACCGAGGTCAGATGTGCTATTATACAACGGCGTCTTCACAAGCCTCTTCTTAACCTCGTCTGGGTAGAAATCTGGCTGTGCACAGAAGGAGAAATTGTCTTTAATTAAACTAAAGTAAATATGAACACCAGTAACACTTCCATTGGCAGATTACGTAACTTATAGTAAGACATTTTATACATATAAAATAAAATTTTTACATGATGAAAGTGAAATAATCTACCAGGGGAAGTTATTTTTCAATTAATCTTAAGGAATTACAGACTTAAAACAAGCTTCCATATCTAGTCCATTAGAAACTAAATCAGAAATACTTGATTTGGATTTTGTGTTTCTGCAGCAGTGTATGTAAACTTTTGGTTCTAACTGTTTGTTCAATGCAATGACAGTGAAATGTTTACAGTAATGAAGCTTTCAAAGCAAATAAACAGTTTAGAGACACAGACACATGCAGTGATGATAAAACAGGTCAAACAGGTGAAGGTGATATTTACTACGGTGCATTTGTATTCTGTGGGCTCTATAGTCTTCAGCTGGTACAACATCTTGCACACAATGATGACACACGTCCAGACAGTGCAAACACTAGAAGCAAGGGGTCGGTACTGGCTGTAGGGCAGCGCGAAGGCCCACGACGCCAGGAACACATAGTTGAGCAAAGACACCTGCACAGGAGACAACACAGGCGATGAGGACATGAAAATGGTCACATTAAGCTTTTCTCCACTCAGAACAAAAACGATAAATAAATACTTCTTTATTTATGTTATTTTTACAGAATGTTAAAGACAACAAATCTAAGAAGTACAAAAAAAAGTATATTAGTTGAATATTTTTGATATGATCTCTCTGTGTAATTTCCAGCATGATGAGAAGAAAAAACTGTTCTAAAAATCTGTTCCCCTCCTTGCCTCTGGGAGCGCTGCACCAAGAACCACTGAAGGAAATGACAGAAAAACCTCAAAAGAAGACATGAGCACAACTTCCTTCTTCAAAAATGAATTAACATCAGATTTTAGCGTTTGTAGGATTTATCTTTTGTCTGTCATTAAAAGCATTCCTTCTGCTAGAGCTAGACTCACTTTTTGGTTGTATTTACCCAGAATGCTCTGCGCTATAGTTCACTTCCTGCTTTTGGAGCAGTTTCCAGTCTATTTGTTGTTCACATAAGCATTCAAACTGCGCCAGAATCCACTTCTGGACCGAGACATAGATTTTTAGGTGGACCAGAGTTCACCTTTTGGTCCGTATTAGAGTTTGATTGTGAATCGCACCTCCACCAAATGAACCAAACTTTCAAATTAGAGTTGCATTAAAGCGAACTAAACATGGCTGGTGTGAATGAACCACTAGTTAATGGGACTCAAAACAAGTCCACAGTTCCCTTTTTTCAATCATGCTACTTTGCTTTAGTCTATCACATTAAATGCTGACAGAGACTCATTAAAGTTTGTTGTTTTGACATAAAATAAAAACATTTAAGGCACATGAATGTTATAGGAAAAAAACCATGGAATTATAAGTTTCAAGCACTCCACGTTCTCTACATTTTTAGTAAATTAAACTGTACTAAAAATGTAGAGTTTAATTTTACATATTTACAGGAAAATGCTTAATTTGTGAGAAAAAAATGTCAAATTTTCAAGACAGAAACCCACAGTATTAAACTGAAATATTCTCTGACACAAGACAGAAATTTGTAAGAAATAAAACTCAGAAATTTTCAGGAATTATTAAGTCACAAAATGCCAGAACTTCTGCGTTTTTGTTTGTTTTTTCATAAATTTATGCCTTTAATCATGGAAAGTTTAATTTTTTTCATACAAATTTACATCTTATCCAGATCTTTATTAAAAATGTGTTTTTTTTAGACAGAAATATAATCTATCGTGGTCTCAATAGCTTCCTGTACTCAAGCATTACGTTTTAGGTTGATTTGAATAAATGGTTTTTGAAATCTAACAGGTATTTATTAGTATTTTCAGATAGCTAATCAATAAATAATGCAGCGGCTGAAGTTTCCTTACCTCCCAGATGCAGACGACAACAATGTAGCATGATACGATCTTGATGATGTGGATTTCCAGCAGCCACCAAATGAACAGCTGCAGTTTGTGGAAATACTCCAGGAACTTGAGGAAGAGCACCGAGAGCCGGTCCACCACCAGATGCCATTTATTCTTCAGATCTGAGGAAATAAAACACACCGTAAATGTTTCAACTACCCCACATTCCTCACTTTTTCCTTCACTTTCAGACAGAGTTATTCTAAAGTGGTGTTACAAATAGTTCACCAGGGTTTACGTAGATCTTTTAAAAGATTCCTAGGAATTTTTTTATTCATTTTTCATAGAAGAGGAAAACAGAAGAAGTTCTAAAAGAAACAGTCTAAACCAGATTATCTTTTCCTGAAAGTCAAAATCCAGGAAGTTTAGCCCTTCCCTTTTATTTTTATTCAGGGCAAAATGAGAACAAACAGTATAAAATCTTCTTACAATGGAAAATATTTGCCTTTAAATAACCAACTATTTCTGATTCTCAAGACCAGATCTACCCAGCACTGCATAAAAATCTTAATCTAGCTCCACTGGCAGATTATTTCAGTGACAACATAGGAAAAATATCTTTATCTGCCTTTGAAACTAATACTTTTTAATCAATATTAAGGTATTATAAACAAGCTCCTTCACATTTTGCTGAAATGTTACTTATAAATTAGTTTTGTCTTTTTTTAAGATATTTGGACTAGAAACCAGATAAAAAATACTTGGTAAGATTTTGTGTTTTTACAGTGACTTTTACTCAAAAGCTGACTTACATCCAAATATGCTTTTAGGAGATTTATTTGAATAAGGCAAATCCGCAAAGTTTAGCATTAAGGATCAAGACAAAAATGACAAAATGGAAATCATGCAAACAATCCTAACTGAGCAAAAATCCAATTTCCTGTCTTGTCAAACTGCGTTATTGTTGCTTTTCTTCCCAAGATTTAACAAAAAAATGTCTGTAAATTGCATTTTATTAAGAAGATAATGGCTGTAAAGTGTCTTTAGGTCTTTTGTTCAGTTGTTCAGTCCCTTTAATTTGGGTCTTGTGGACTAAAAATAAGTGAAGAAGCAGTTAAAGTCTAAAGAAAAACTTAAAAGTTTGGAAAGTCTAAAATTAATGTAGACTGAGACAGTCACAGTTTGTTAGACTCTAGCCCACCAATTTGGATTTAATTATATATCCTCCCTATTACGAACACCAGCATTTGCGTTTTATTTGGGTTAAAAAAAAAATCTCTCTCCTCAATCCTCCATTTATCATGCAGAAATAATTTTAGGGATTATGACTGACCTAAAAAAAAAAGGGGGAAAGTTTAGTGTGATTTACCACCAAATGGTGAGAAAAATTACTATTTAAAAGGAAAAACTCAGGAACAATTCAACCTCCATTTTTTTGGCAGCTGTCATGTGGTTGCTAGGCAACGGGACATTCTGAGGAAAAGGCGGGAAAAAACAAGAAGGCGAAAAGGTAACAATTTCCAGTCTTCACAGTCGACAAAGTTTACCGATTTTTAAATAAATTTATCAAAAATAATAAGTAAATGGTAAAAAATTTAAAAACTGGCTATTGTTTCTAAAATAATGATTGTTTCAGTTTGTTTAGGGGGAAAAAAGCAACAATTTTTGTTTTTTTCCCATGGACTTTTATGATTAAATCATTGCAACCTAGAAAAACTCACTTTAACATTTATTAATGACAAAAATACAAACAACTGGGACAAATCCAGATCATGTTTTGATTTTAAGGACAAAAAACACTTTAAATAAGTAATCACTAAAAACAGAAATTTAAGTTGCTTTCTCTTCTATAGCTCTTGTTCTCTTAGCTTTACAGTTCCTTATCAACGTTACCATCAAGTTGGGTTGGATACATAATTAATTACAGCAACAAGCTGGTCAAATAACAGGATTTAATTAGTTTTTTTAATTTTAAGTTTTAAATAATTAAAATTTCCCTTTGAGGATAGCAGTGGATAGTATTAAGAAGTGCATTCAGTGACCTAAACATGCTCAAAAATGGGTTCAGATTCCAAACTTTATGTTTAACAATCTGAGAAATGGGAGGTAGTGTAATACCCTGTTTTATATTCTCATAAAGGATATAAAATGTCCAACTCAGAGCGTTTTTAACAGAGGCCTTGTTGTTTGCATAAGAACGGATATAGCAGCGACAGCTCATTATAAACCAAGAGGTCCCGCGGTGCTTTGTTTTATTACCTATTTTATTTTCTGTGTGCATAAACTGCCTTTTAATTTAAGACCAGCTTGACTTTCTGAAGCCAAAGTAGATGAGAAAGTGAGCTACGCGCCGCATCAGAAAGCAAAACGAGAAATAAATCCACCGAATGCAAAAAATCTGTAAGGTGACTTGATTTTTACCACTTGGGCTGCAATGATTAACAACCAGCTGCTGAAGCTGAATTCTGGTAGAGAGCTTTAACAAACTGTACGCCACAGGCTAAATACTCACAGGAACGGGTCTGCACATTTAACGCTGAATGAAACTGCTACCAAATAAAAAACACATGTAAACACTGGATTCTACATGATGCAGAGTGCATACAAAGTAAAGCCTCTAGTGGGCGTCCAAATGTTGTATTTTTATCCATGCAACTTTAAGATATTTTGTTGGCAGTGGTGGAGAAAGTACTCAAAAACTGTACTTCAGTAAAAGTACAAATACACAGACAAAAATGTAATCTAGTAAAAGTAAAAGTACCAACATTAACATTTTTACTTAAGTAAAAGTAAAAAAGTACTGGCTTTTAAAAACACTTAAGTATTAAAAGTAAAAGTACTTATTGAATGCATTACCTAATTGCTAATACAATATCATTAAGTGTACTTATTGTATTTAATTTGAACACATCAGAAATGTGCCATTTTAACAAACAATGCTTCTCTGTAACATAGCTTAAACTTTGATTTGTGATTCTATGCATCATAATTTCAGGGATGGAAACATCTTGTCTCCTGTCCTCACATAGCATGAACTTCACTTTTTTGCCACTAATGGCATTTATTTTGAAAGAAATCCAACAGAAAGGGGATGGAAAGAAGGAGGATGAGGGAGAACATGCAACCAAGGAGCCACGTAGCAGTGTTGTAGTTAAGACAAAGACCAGCACCCTGCGCCACATGACACAATAAAATGAAGTGCACCTTTCAAAACTGCTTCTCGAATTGATTTGAAAAATCCACATTCCCATAAAAACACCTAGATATTAAATAGTTAGAGCTGAAATAAATTTAACCAGCATCATTATCAATTCAAATTCTTCTTCATTCTGCTTTGCTTCCATCTCTGTGGCACAATCCATGGAGGTCTCCTACCATCCCTGAAACATAGCACTCTGGGCGGTTGCCCATATTGCCCATGCCAGAAACCACAACTGTCTGAACTATTAAACACAGCAAGGCAATGCCCCAATGGTAAACAACACTCAACTATGAATACTGTCCAAGATGCAATAAGCAAGAAGTAACCAGGCAGGAGGAAGTGGCTGTTCTGACCCTGTCTGCCACCATGACAGGTTACAACACAATCAACAACACAACACAATCAAAGAGCAATGAGCAGCTCTGCGTTACACGTTCTTGTTTTGTTTATTGGCCAATTAAATAAATCTATATTTTTTTTTTATTAAATAACTTTTCTGATACGTACTGCTGTGTAATTGTGCATCTGTTTTCAGCCATTTTCACGTGAGTGTAAACGTTGAGTTTGGTGGCCAGCAGCAACTTATTTGGATTTAAAGTGACAAGACGCCCTAAAACAGCTCTAAATAGGCAGAACTGAACAACTAAAATTTCATTATCTAAGAATGATTTTGTGCAAAAATTGTAAACGAACATGTTTTGTACAGACCTGGTCGGTTCAAAGAAGCGTAGCAGGTCACCTTTAAGGTAAAAGTCGCAAGCTTTTCTTTAATTCATTATTTAGTTTAAATTCTGAACTTCACCATTTTGTTTTGTTTGGTGGACTAATACATAAAAATATAATTTTATAGCGTTTCTTTTTGTTCGGAGAGCGCGGCCTTGTAGCTACGGACCAGAGCTCTGCTCCGTGCTCGGCTCCGGCTCTGTCGCCGCGCTGCAGCGCTGGCTCTCCTCCGTGCTGGACTGGCGCTGGTCGGAGAAGCTCTTGGGTTTCTCGTCGCTCATGTTGGCGTCAGCCACCAAAACGAGCGCCTGCTCCTCGTCGTTTCCCGGGCCCCAGCTCCGCTCCTCCGCCTCCAGCTCCTCCTTCTCCCTGGGCAGCGCCGCCTCCACCGAGCTGGCGCTGAGCATGGTGAGGTCCTCCAGGCTCGCCGCGGGCTCCGCCAGTCTGAAGACATGAAAACAACATTTAGTCACCTGGATATATGTGCAGATATCAGTCTGCACATGTCCGCTTTAATACACTCATGAGGACCTCTGGGAATGTCTGCTTTCAGCCCTTAAAGTTCGTACTTGGAATATTTTTCTATCCTCTAAAAGGATTTCTTGGTTCTTTTTAAATCCCTGGTGCAGATTAGGTAGGTTGACTTGTTGTTTGTTAATTTAATCACCAATTTATGGTCACAAAAAGTGGGAAAACTACAGCTGGATTTATTCAGTAAAATAAATATTATGACACCACCAGAGTTGGGTAGTAAGTGATTACATTTAATCTGTTATATTTACTTGTGTAACTTCTTTTTACTACTCTGTACTTTTTACTTTTACTTGAGTAACTTTACTATGACGCATCGCTACTCTTGATTGAGTAAAAGTTCTGGATTCTCTACCCAATATGAGTAACTTCAATAAATGAACTAGCTTGTTTTAACCAAAACACATAACTAATGACCATGATGCAGTTCATAACCTGCTAATCATTCTCATTCTTAAGTAATCGATTAATCATTAACTGGAGCTTTAAAGCTGTGGAGGAAAAAAACGCAGCAGATCTGCACTGACATGTAGAAATGATTTCCATGAATGAAACTCTGTAAAGTCATTTTGTGATGAGTTAATTTAAAGAAACAAAGTCCTCATAAGTATATTAAAACAACACCGACTCATTCACATGGATGCAGAAGTTAAATCGGGATTCCTCAGCCTTCGACTGCTGCCTGTGCAGTTTCATCAGCATTGTCATCATAAAGCAGTGCACATTCCCTCTGCATTCTTTACAACAATCGATGCTATTCCATCACTTTCTTCTTGCAGCAATTAAATAGCAGCTGAAGGGAGGCAGGAGCGCCGTTCAAAGTCTCCTCAGGCAATGGAGCGCTGTCAAAGTTCGGGTTTGGCTTTCATGAACCGGCCGCATATCAAGGCAAGCATTCTGCCATCCAGCAGTCAACACTTACTTGCTCTGTTGAGAAGGAATTTTTTCTTTGATGCTGCTCAGGACAATAAAGTTACACAGATGTGAATATTAACAACGAGTCGGAGGTCAGACCTGAAAATCACTCAGAGATCCACACAGATTTTAAAAAGGCAGGAAAACTGGGAGGCCGGGAGGGCAGAAGGGTGTTGGATCATTGGGAAGGTACCGAGGAGGAAGATGAGGTTCTCACAGATCCAAACATGCTGAAAAAAATACTTCTGTTAAATCATATGTCAAACTCAAGGTCCAGGGGCCAAATCTGGCCCGCCGTAGCTTCTTATGAGGCCCCAAAGGGTCGCATAAATAATAAATACGACCTTCAAGATAACAGTTCAGTGATTAGCATTTCATCAATCAAACCAAAGCAGTTTTTTATCTGTATTCTGCCTAATTACATGAATCAGTCCCTAAATGTTTTTAAGGATTCCAAAACCGGGAAAATTAACATGAAATGAACAAAACCCCAAACTTTTTAATGCTAATCTATAAATATGAGTTTACTGGAAATTTCTGGTAAAGATGGTCAAAAACACTGGATTTAATTGATACCATTTCCACCTTGCAGGTGGAAATACAAATATTTCTTACATCTGCTACTCTGCTGCCTCAAGCTAACACACCGTCAAGTTCTACACTGCAAAAACACAAAATGTGACCAAGTATTTCAGTCTACTTTCTTGTGAAAATATCTTAGTTTGCACTCAAAATTAGACGAAACAAACTTACAAGTAACTTTTCAGTAAGAAATATGAGCTTTTTAAGTCAATAATTCCTTAATATTGATTTACAACATGTCCTACTGGCAAATTATTTCACTCTTAACTTGGGAAAAAATTTCTTATTATGACTTAAATAATCTGCCAGTGTATTATTTTTAATAATATTAAGGAATTATTTACTTCAAAAAGCTTCTATATATTGCTGAAAAGTCATATTTACAAAAGTTACAAGATATTTGCACTAAAGACTGGACAGAAATACCTGGTCCCACTGTTTTCGCAGTGGAGTCCATGACTGATGTAGCAAGTAACAAAAAAGAGAACATTTACATGAGCTCAGATTTTGCAAAATGTTTTGGAAATTTTTCTAAATCACTGATTTTCATTGCAAAAAAAAAAAACAAAAAAACAATCATGAGATTCTGGAGGGACCAATTAGTGTGAAGAGATTAGTTAAATAATATTGAATTGTTACTTAATCTTAAGTAATAATTGGATGCAGAAACAGCTTTTTATTAATACTTCAACAGTTTACGTTTTATGAAAACATTCTGGCACAACCGGCTCATGAAAATGAGTTTGACACCCCAGAGTTAGAGGAATTTATGTCTTAAGGACGTTTTAGGGCTACAAGCAAAAGGCAAAAATGAAAACACCTGAGAAGGAAAACCAGTGGTGTGACGTGAAACATCTCAAATCCAGGGGAAAGTGATCACTGTGCAGCAACGGTAGAGTCCAAAACCAAGGGAAGAGGAAAGGTTTGGGGAAGGGAAGGACACATCCGGAGACGCTGGGAGGTGAACGGGGCTGAAGATGGGGAGCAGAGAAAAAGCGAGCAGATACCCACCTATTTATGATCAAATCGACACGTTCTCTGACTTTAATGTGGCTGTGAGAGAAGGGCGGCAGAGAAAGTATGGCAGCAGGTCACAGGTCAGGAGCGGCGAAACAAGAAGGAAACCCACAAGAAATAAACCAAACAACCAGCGCTCAAACTGGTGAGCGCACTGGTTCTACTGGAGAAAATCTGAAGAAAAGTGACTTCATCAGTCTGTCTAACAAACTGTTATATTTATTACAAAACCAGGATGTTTTATATGTTTTTATGTTATTCAGAGAATGACCAAATAGAAAAAATATTTATAAATATTTAATTCTAGGTGGTTTTTAAATATTTATATTTTTTCCTGAAACATAATTTTGAATGTGAGCTCAGTGTTTTCCATCTGAGTGATGCATCTTAAGATCATTTTATCTTTGAATGAATAAATAGGACCAACAAAAATTAAGGAAAGTTTGTCTTCTTGGGCGTATGTCTCCTCACTGGTCCAAATTATTAAAGAGCCATTATTATCAAATTGTAGGACAAATGCCCTTGATGCCCCTGGTGCTAGTGAAAGACATTTTGGTTATTAATTATCTGAGAGATAAGTACAAAAAAAAATGAGTTGTTATAAGGAACAACAGCCAAAATTATGATGAATTAAACTCAGAAAATTGTGAAAAATGGGGAAAATCGTTGTTTTGTGGCGTTTTTCATTTACTTTACTTCTAAAGCTACCTATTATTTTTAATCATGTCCCACTTACAAGTGAGAACACCAATGGGATTTGGTAACGTTATGCTAACTACTATTAGCATTCCAAGCTAACTTTTAATTTAACTGCATCCTTCATCCAACCAGTCCAGTTGCTGCAGTTGGCCGCTCATACTGGACTGTTTTCTGCTGGAGGTTTCTTCTTGCTAAAAGGATGTTGTTCCTTTCCACTGTCACCATATACTTGATCAGGATGAGGGATCAGCTGGGCTTCCTACGACTGATAACGTTTTGTCAATTGGCATCATTGCATGTTTGATAAAAATCAAGATATTTAGACGGTGACGAAGGGATTTGTAATCCAAATATTGTTAATTTTCTCAATCCAGACCTGGAAAATGTTTTAATTGACTTGGAGCTGAAACAATTAATCAAATTAATTGTGATTATTAAAATAATCATCAACTAATTTAGTAATTGATTAATCATTAACTGGAGTAATACAGACTCAAAAAGGCCATTTACTGAAAGAACAACACAGTCAGAGCAGTAATTAAACCAAAACTGTACAAAAAAAACAAAAATTTTGCATTTAAAATAAAAATGCCTGTAAATATGTTCTGCCCAGAACTCTCAATGTGCCATTTTTAGCTTCACCTGGTCCAAATTCTATAATACAAAGAAAATAATAAAAAAATTTCTATCCATGTATAATCCATTAGCAGACATTATTTTTTTAGTTGCAGATGCATCCTTTGCTACAAATGATCAAGTGTACACTAAAGGAAATGTTACTGTATTTTATGTAATAAATTTATTATTTTTATTTAAAAAAGGAATTTAATTATTTACTTTTTACATCTTTTAATGTATGTCTAATTTTGTATAAAACATAATTAAGTTGAAAAATGAAAAATTAGCTGAATGTGGAAAAATAATTTCCTGATTAATCATCAGAACAACACACAAAAATATTAAATTAAATTTCACACTTTTAATGGTTACATCGCAAGTATCGTTTTTAGTTAGAGCTTCAAAATCGTAAAAATATGTAAAAATGTTTTGCTAACGATAGCATACCATTGACAGTTCATCTCTAGGTCTATATGAAGGAAGAATCTCCCAGGACTTTATAACTTTATAAGAAATCCCTGTGAAATTTTACAAAATAAAAAAATAAAAAAATAAATTACGTTGTTCCTTAAAAATAAATGTGAATCTAGCCTCACCTGTAGATGGTGCTTTCTTCTTTGGCTATCACGGCTTGCAGGTCGGTGAGCTGCAGGAAGGGTTCGTGGAAATAGTGCAGGTGGAGGATACACACCAGGAGGAAGGAAGTGGGAATAAAGATCCGGGTGAACAGCATGGAAACTGAAAACCGCTCCAGACCCAAGTCCTTCAACCTGCAACAGATTTAAAATAACAAAACAAAAAGAGGAGATCTGGAGTTACACATGAAGTAAAACTGTTTTTATTTTTAATTGTCTCATCGCTGAAATGCAACGAGCTATGACATTATGGCACCAAGTTACAACAGCTCAAACATTTTTAGAATAAAACAAAAACATTGGAAAAGCACATTTCCTGAGTTTAACAAAAAAATCCACAAATTTTAGAAGTTAAATCAATGTTTCCAAATGTGTTTCACATGATACTATTAAATTATATAAATGTGAACACTGAAACAGTGACAATCCTTCTGAGCAGAAACTACATGTGAAATCCTACAAATGTTAACCATTTTCCCACACATTACAACATAATATACTTTCCACATGTGAAACGCATGCTGGATAAGATTTCACATGTGCAAGGATTTCCTTTATGTGTTTTACACATCACATTACTTGTACATGTGAAACATGAGGAAAAACCATTCCATAAGTCAAACGTTTTCCCACGTGCTTCACATGTTACTATTAGATGATAAAACTTTCCAAATGTGAAACATACTCTGAAAATCCTGTTGTATGCAAAACCCTACTCTACAAAATTTTAATGTGAAACCCTACAAATGTGAGCTGTTTTCCCACGTTACCACCAATATGCATTTTCCACATGTGAAGCTGTAAACGATTTCACATGTGCAAGGTTTTCCTTGTAACGAGATCACATTATTTCTACATGTGAAACATGAGGGAAACTGCTCCATATCTCGAAAGTTATCTAACGTTTTTTTTACAGCACTATTAGATGATAAAAATTTCCAAATGTGAAACATAAACTTCAAATCCTTTTATGTGCAAAAGCTTTTCTCATGTGTTTCACATTTGGTGGTACTGTATGCTATGTCAACATGTAAAAACAGCTCACATGTGAAATGATACACATGTGAACTGTTTTCCCACTTTAAAACATAATATAATTTCCACATGTGAACCCCAGATGGAAATGATTTCACATGTGCAAGGTTTTCTTTTACGTGTTGCCACTACTCCACATGGTCTCTACATGTGAAATATGTGGTAAACTGTTCCCAGGTGCTTCACATGTTATGATTAGATAAAAAAAAATTAAATGTGAAACATAAACTTTATATCTATTTATGTGCAAAACATTTCTTATGTGTTTCACATTTTGGTACTGTATGTCATCTCAACATGTGAAAACAGTTCACAGGTAAAACCCTACACATGTTAATTTTTTCCCCCACATTTCAATATAATATTTCACATGTTACAATTAGATCATAACATTTTCAAATGTTATGGTCAAATGTGAAACATACATTGAAAATCATTTTATGTGCAGAAGCTGTTCTTGTGTTTCACATTTTACTATTCTACATCATTAAAACAAGTGAAAAAGGTTCACATGTGAACTGTTTTACAACATATTTTCCACATGTGGGAAAATTTTTCAAATGAGATTCTTCCATGTTTTTCACAAAATATAATGTGCAACCTGTACGAGACGTTTTTATGCATTCTTCTTTAAAGAGACAGGCGTGATCCTGTTGCAATAACAAATTAAACTAATGTTTCCACATGTGAAAAACATGTTTTTTTCCCACTTTAACGTCTTCCTGAATAGTAGCAGTTCACATGTGGAAAACGTTGGTAAAGAATCCAGGGCGTTTCAGGTAATTGAATGGTTTGATGACGAAGCTGTTTGCTCAGATCCAGCTGGGAAGGAAACCTGAGACGAGTCGGCGTCCTGCGTCTCCGATCAGTCGTTACTCACTTGTCGTCCGTCACATTCAGCGCTGATTTCCAGAAGTTGTCGGATCCGTCAAACTGGAAGGTGTAGACGATGGTGAGGACCAGCATGGTGTACATGACGACAGTCATCCAGAAGTACTTCAGGATCCTTCTCCACCACTCATAGTGAACCTGGAGCAAACAGCAGCCATTGGATTGTCTTATATCACTGGGTTTTAAATTAAAACGAAGCACAAGATGTCAGGATCCTGAAACTAAAAGAGATTAAATTTAAATAGGACCTTCATATTCTATAGATGTTAAAGTTTATTTTATAGAGACTTTCACAGAAATGATACATCAGTTTCATAGAAACATACAACTGTTTGTCTTTTGAGGGATAAAACATTAAATAAATGCCACTCAGTGTCACTAATAGACTCAATCTTCACTTAAAGGTGATCTTTTATGCTTTCTTGAACAGGTCTACGGTCTTTTGCACAAAATCATTACTGCATCATGAGATTTTCTGTTCTGGGTTGTTTTACAGCCTCCCATCACTTTAAATCCAAATAAGCCACTGCTGGCCACGCCCACCAACTCAACGTTTACACCCACATGTGAAAACGGCTGCAAACAGATGCAAAATTACAGAACCATACATCTTTGAAAAGCAGAAGTAGAGCCTCCTGCACAACCAACAAAAACCCAGAAAGTGGTTTCTGAATAGGCACTAGTCTTTTCCAGCAGCCATTGTGCAGCTGACTAAATGTGCTGAAAGTGCGCTGGGTTGCTAGGTAACGGTGTGAGCCTGTACGGGAGCTGTTTTTAGAGTCAGTTGAGACCCAAAAGGAAGTGTTGAGACATCTAATAGTGCATGATAGGCCCCTTTAAGCGCTGTAAATCTGACTTTAGATCTGTAGGTTCTGTAAAAATCTGACAGAGATGTTTTATACAAGACAAACATTAACAAAAAAATATTTTTTACGTATTCATTTATGTCCCTTGGGACATAATAAGTGTTATTATGCCTTTCAAAATAACCCTTTAATTGTGCATTTGTAAAAGAAGCTCTTATTGCTTATAATAAAGACTAATTTAGCATGTTTTATAAATTTAGCAAGGCACTGGTGTGGGTACCTGGTAGAGCGCCACGCAGGAGAGTAGCATCATCATGTAGATAATCTTGTACATGACGATGGTTCCTTCGAAGCTAACGATGAAAAACATCCCGCCACAGATGTAGATCCAGTATTTGACCAGAACGCTCATCACCAGGCCGCCCAGAACCTGCATGAGGTCCTGCTCTCCTCCCTCCTCCGGCTCCTCCTCCTCTGTAAGAGCAAACACCAGGAAGACTTCTTTAAAAATATCTTGCATTTATCCGCAAGAAGCCACATATTTAAGACAAAACAGAAGTGGTGATTATTTTGTTTCTTTTGTTTTCACTCATCATTCACAAATTTTGGTAATTTTCACCAATCATTACAACCATTCCACAAATCTGACCAATCACTGCGACGTTCCTGCATTTTTCTTTTCTGACCAATCACTGCAAGACAGGCTGAATTTTGACCAATCCTTTTAGCCCACTTCTAATTTCACTTCCTGTTTCATGATGTCTCTAAAAAGCCAAACCACGAGCGAAGCTAAACAAGAACATTTTTTATGATGTGAAGCACTTTGAACTCCTTGTTGCTTAAATGTCTTACACAAATAAAATTTGATTTGATTTGATTTTGGACAGCAGCTAATTATTTTAGTAATTGATTATTCTGATGATTAATCTGAGAAATAAATGGCCACATTCTGCAAGCTATTCATTTAACCTCTTAAACCATTTTTTACACAATTGTAGAAATACAAATAAGCAAATGTTTAAAAAAATTTAAGCGTTATTTGTTGATAAAATAATTTGTTTATTTGTTGCATTAATAAATCATTTTGCTATTAATAAATAGCAAAAGATGCCTAAAAAGGTCATTTTGATTTTAGCTTAAAATGAAGCTTGGGTTCTGGGTATAACATATTTACAGACAAATATGTTTTTTTCTTTTATTTTAAATGCAAAATGTTTATTTTTTTGTACAGCTTTGGCTTAATTACTTTTAACTTTGTTGTCTTTCAGCAAATTCAGACGTAACAAATTAAGACTCAAGAAGAGGAAAAAAGCCTTTTCTTGAGTCTGTATATTCCAGTTAACAATCGATTATTTAATTAGTTGACAATTATTTTGATAATCAATTAATCACAATTAATTTGATTAGTCGTTTCAGTTGTTTGGCCTATTTATTGTTTTTTTTACTAAACTATTTTGAGATGTTCTGTATGATTTGCTCATAATATGTACAAAGTTCATGTTAACTTGGTTGAACAAAATTAATATATTTTGCACTTTGACAACTTCCTTGGACATGATGTTATTGTATTAAGGGTGCTATTTAAAGAAGACAATAAAAATGTTTTCACTTAAATATTAAATATGAACTATGTTAAAATCCTGTCTATAATGGGAAGGAAATGTGCAGTAATTTCTACTTTTTATAAAAGACTACATCAAGGCAAAAATAAAGCTTGAAAAAATGTAAAGTTTTTTAAAAGTTGCTGCAAAATTTGTACTTTTAAGCTGCAGCAATCAAACAAAAAATCACAACATCCTGGAAGAACTGACTAACATAAACAAAATTAGGATCAGCATAATTCTTACCCTTTTTCTTCTGTTCGTCCACAAAGACGTCTGAAAGACCAGCGCTGTCTTCTTTCAGCTTCTCCTGTCGCTCTGTTAGCGTTTGTCTCAGTAGCAACCAGAACGTCAACAGACACAACATCTAGACACAACAAAACGACTACATTCAGAGAAGAAGAAAAAGAAGAAGAAGAAGAAGAAGAAGAGCCTACAGAGCGATGAATTAACTGTGGTTTACATGAGCCGACCCAGAGCCAGTTATTGTTGGCCGAAAGCTACGGAGAGCTGCTCAGTCTAAGCCATAAATCAGAACCGAGTGTGTAAACTTCAAAGCAGATGTTCTGGTTGTCAGTCGGCTTATAGTAAATTTCAGTTGTAGTTATGAAATATTATTGGACCTTCTAGCACCTGAAGGATAAACACAAGTGCAGAAAAGGCGCAAAGGGGGAATCTTTAAATCATCAGAGATATTCCAACACACTCTCTGAAGTTTACTACACCGCTCTGGCTTGTTTCACAATTTAATAAAAACAGAATAATTTTAGCTTCCACACCTTGGATGATAGCGAGTGGAACGGGTTCTTCTTCGAGACAAAGAATCCTGCGACCGGCGTCATGTTCTCAAAACTCCAGATGTACTGCAGAACGATCACCAGGTTGCCGTAGGCCACCATGAAGGGGGACGACAGCATGGCGTACCGCCGCCGGTCCCTCACCATCCACAGGACGCACGACCACATGAGGAAGACGAACGTCAGCCAGCTCACATAGGTGATACTCCACGCCTGCAGACGACCCGGTGTTCACATTTAATAGTAAAAAATAACAGCATTAGCACAGCATATTGCTTTATTGTTCTAAAATGTTATGCTCCTATTTTCATGTTTATCTTACAGCGTTTTGTGTAAACGTGACCATTATGACAGGAACCACTCTAATAAAGTTCGTAATATGAGCTGTTTAAATGTCCAGTGTGAAAACAAAAACAGTATAAAAGTACAACACTAAGAAAATTTACCTAAAGCTTCCTTGAACAGGTCAGGACAGATTTATGGTCTATACTAAACATGTTCATTACATTTTTTGCACAAAATCATTCTTGGATAAGAATAATTTTGTGCAAATCATGCTCCTTTCAGAATGAGCTGTTTATTTTAGGGTGTTTTGTCACTTTAAGTCCAAATTAGCTGCTGCTGGCCACTGAGCTCTGCTTGGTTGCTAAGTAACGGGCGGGGCTTCTGAGGTTGCTAGGTAACGGGCAGTGTCTGCTGATTTGTGACAGTTCATTCTGGAGGGTTTTTTGAAATGGCTAATTTTCCAGACACCAAGAAACATTAAGGTACTGGCAGAAAACATCGAGGTTATTTTTTTAAAGCGCTTAAGACCAAAATAAATGTATAAAAATGTGCAAAATGTGAATTTTGCTCAATAGGTTGCCTTTAAAAATAAGGCACTAAGGCTATCTACTGAGCTGTCTATTTTAGTAGTAAACTATAGGATATATTTTTTCCCTTTATCAAAACAATAGAAATCAAACAAATAGATCATGTTCCTTTTAAATGTTACTCCACCTGGCATTTGTTTCACTCACCATCATAGCTATTAGAGCACAGATGTAACTCTGTTTCATGATGAAATGGAAAACTTTCACCATCGCGCCAACTCCTTTTTTCTTAATGTCATTCTCTTCTTCTTCTTCTTCTTCTTCTTCTTCTGATCCCTTCAGTGCTGAATCCTCAGGAGGCAAGCTCACTTCATACACAGACTCGTCTTTCTTCTCTGGTTGGATGATAAAAAAATCAAGTGAGCATGTACAAAGTGAGACTCTGTTATTGCTTTTTTTTTTTTTTTTAATCGCCAGATATCCAGTCTACATGATTGAAAATGTATAAAAATTGGAAAGCATTTTGTTTTAATCTGTGTTTTTAAAATAAAAAAAACATTATTTTCTTCTGACTGTTGTCACTTTTGAAAAATACCCATTCTGGCGTGGAGAGAGAATGAATCTTAATGAATAAAAATTAAAAGATAAACTAAAACAATCAATGCTAAAAACAAATTAAGTTAAATCAAGAAAAGTTAAACTAATATAAACAAACGAAGGTTCACATAAACTAAAATAAGATAAACTTAAAGAGCCTAAAGTGAGGCTATGCTAGGTTACAGTATGAAAGACAAGATAAACTAAGCTAATAAAACCTAATATCAGCTTTTATTAGCTTGTATTATAGGCCTTTTGTCTTATATAAGGGAAGGTCAGACAAGGTAAGCTAACGCACAACAAGCTAAGGTGAGATACCTCAGTAAATCTTAAATAATGTAAAGTGAAAGATTAGCTAAGGTAATCCACAAGTAGGTAAAATAAAATGAGCTAAATTAAGCTAATATAAGATTAGAAAATGTAAGGCAAGATAAGAAAAGATCAAAACGTTAGAAATAGAGAAGATAAGCTAAAGTACAATTAGCTAAGTTGAGCTAACATAGCAAGAGATTGAAAATAAAGAAGCGAGGATAAGAGAAGCCAAGCTAAAGAACAGCGAGCTAAGCTAAAATGACATAAACAAATAAAGTAAACAAACCAATTCTAAGCTAAGACAAACTAAAATGAGCTAAAGAAAGGCAAGTCAAAGTAAGGAACGGTCATTTTTAGTTTGGCACTTTTCCTCTTTTACGTTATGAGCTCATAAAAATTAAAACTGAGGTGAGTTATTTAAGATCAGCTTATTGATTCTACAATCCAGCACAATGCTTCACCTCAGCAGTAAATAAACTTTAAAAACTCCAACAATAACTCAGCTGTTTGTTCTTCAGCCATTCTGGAGGCTTTTCTATTATTATTATAATTTTTTGGGGCCACTTGCAACTTGTTTTCCAGCGTCTGAGCAGTTTCTTCTCCACTTTTATCTTTTTGTGTGGTGAGAAACAAATATTAAACATGAAAGCTGTTTAAATGTTAAATATAAATAAATGAGAAGCAATTTAATCTAGAAACCTTTCTGACATTCAGTCCATGAGGAATAAATCTAAAATTTAATCAGTTTTCCAGCCTTTCTACTGCTGCTTTGCTCACCTGTTCCGTCACTGAGCTTGTCCAGTTTATACTGGGGGGTTGAGTACAAGTCCAGAGACGCCGGCCCATTTTCAGTGGTGACGAAGTCAAAAGTCGTCCCGTTTGGGGTGGGAACAACCTGAGGATCGGAATCAGAAACTAAAATCAATCTAACTACAAAAACACAGACGATAAGGGATTTAAGGTACTGCTACTGTGAAACAATCGACCTTGCAAAGGCAAAACAGAGCAACTGTGTAAGATAATTTTGAATAAATTAGACAGGCGCCTAATTACTCAGTTTTTCCGTTAGTAGAAAATTTATTACAAATTCTGGTCATTTCAGTTAACAGTTTGTTACTATGCAATGTCTTTGCAGGGCAATGGAAAGTTTTATTGCTGCTTTTCACACTGCATTTCAGATTCAAGTTCCTTATAAGCCTGCTATGAAAAGGACTACATCTGGAGAATATTTTTCCCTTTCTTTGCTTTAAAAAATGAGGGAACTACAGTTGCATATTTGCAACAGATGAATTTATACATGCTATGTTTTCCTAAAGTGTTGACACTGAAGGTTTATTTCAACAGTAGCCGTGTCTCCATTGTAAATGTGTGCAAAACAATTTGTTGATAATCCACTATTGTTAAAAAAAAACAATTTTGATGTTTCAATTAAACACAAAACGCAATTAAAATCACACGTGAATATGGTTTTTGCATAACAAGTCGTTACAAAACATGCAGCAGCATCCAGAATTGTACTCATTTTTAAATATAGTAATTTATAGCACCGTAAGTTTTGTTTCAGTTTACAAGTACACTTGTATACTGAAAGTATATTGTTTAAGTATATTGTTTAATATCTTTTTCATCACTTTATTGTTTTTACTGTTGATCTTAACTGTTAAAGGTCCTTCTAGGGACGAGTATTGTGAAGTATTAATGGCAATATACACTGTTATGAAAGCATTAGATTATTTTGATCCGTGTTTTTGTATCTGTTCCTATAAAGAAATAAAATGACTGTCGTCTTTTTCATTGTAGCTCGCACCAGTGACATCATGTGGTTATTGTGACTCATTTGATGTAAAAAAAATAAATAAATGTTTCCATTGTAGTCTTGGAAAATACACATATTTTGATACGGCCAGAGAAAATACCTCATCCTAGCACAAAAGTTTTTATTTTTTTTAAATTGCCGCGTTTTCATGAAGCGAGTTTACTTTCGAAATGTCAAATTGCACAGTAAACGACGCGTACCATCTGGAAATTTCGCGCATGCACACAACAGGGCAAAAAGACGATTATTTACATGCCACCCATACCTGCACTGCTACGGTAAAATAATCCCTTTAACAAAATGAAACCTGGAGATGAAGGTGTTATTAATTTAGTGCAGGAAAGGGAAAAATAACACACAAAAAACACTGAAGAACATCTCAAAACCACTGTGTTCGTCTTTTCTCTCGCCACACATGGACTCGTTGCCATAGCAACTCGCTGACAACAGCTAAACTAATGTTTCAGGATTCAACAATAAAAAACACACAAACATTTCCCACACAAACAGAACGTTACAATTTTATGGTTTTAGGCTTGATGCTCATTAAGTGATCGCCGTCCTTTAAATGAGCGAATCAACACAGCGGTGGCTGATTATCTAAGTTAAACACCTGCTCTACTGATGGTCTGTCAGAGTTGGTGTTTAGGTTGCCTTATTTATTCATTATTTTAACTGAACCAAAACACAACAAATTCTGCAGCACATCTGTATGTTAAGCTTGTCAAAGTCAAGCTAGCATAACTGAACTGAACCTCTCCCTCGCTTCCTTTTCTAAATTAAAACTTTTATTTTCTGACCTTGTTGAAAATTAGTAGCAAAGCTCTGCATCCCGTTTTCTTTTACATATATCATACATTTAACATTTTGCACAATATGTTGCCAACTTGACAGCTAAAACCAGAGCTAGTCATCGTTAGCGAGCAGCTTTTGGGAGATGGAGGCGGGATCTCGTGTGTGTGACATCACGCTGCAACGTGTCTGTATGGAAACACAGCTACTAAAAGTCTAATTATTAGGTTTTTTGTAGCGCCGTATATGAGGATGCAGTCTGAAAAGCAGAAAGTATTCATTCATTTTCTCTCAGAAGACCACAAAGGGGAGTAGAGAATAGATTTAAAAACACATCCAGAGCAGCCGCACCTCAGTAGTACTGATGCCATCCTGGGTGGAGAGAAGCTAGGAGGAAAAACAGAGCATACAAGGCGAGGCGTGTTATCGATGAGCTCCTGAAGTCAACGGACCTCCTTATTCTTTACAGTCGCTGATAAGCAAAAACAAAGCCGAGGGGAGCGACTTTGTAAATCCAGCCAGCGGCTCATCTGTGTGTGCTCACTAAAAGCTTCCAGACTGCTGCAGGTGGCCGCCAGGGACAGACTACACACTTTGATATAAGAACATTGTCAGAAAGTGTGTTTGGGAGAGTAGGATGATTTATCACACAGAAACAGAACGAGTAATGAAGCTAGAAAATAAACAGCTGCAGGTTATCATATTACAGCTAGTTTTCTGCTAATCTATAATATTATTGACTGTTTAGTTTTAGAATAAAAACGAGTTATTTGCCTTGTGAGCAGGTTCTTCAGCAGTTAAACTGGCTATTTGGATTCCCAGCACTTTTCACATTTAGATAACAAACAGGATCATGTTTACTTAATCAAATGTCCGATAATCGATACAAGGCTGCTCATGCGTGCATTACAACCCTGACGTACGTTTTTCTCATCCGTGCCCTGGCGAGACTCCCACCACAGCTGCCTCTTCCTGTTGGCCGAGTTACTCAGTCTGTTTCCACTCTGCTTCTCTTCCTCACACATATCTTCATCCTTATCGTCCTGAGAAAACACAGATAGCCAGTTTGGTCTTCGATGTGTGTCTTCAACACTGAAACTGATGTTTTCTACTCTTATCAGCCAAAGCTGGGCGACTTTTTAAGAAGGAAATGCTGATGAGTTTTATCTAGTACCACTTCATTTGAAGCGTTGTGCATAAGACTGATATTCCACTGTTAAGAACATAAACAATTCTTCATAAATGTTTTTGTCATGAAGAGTAATTTGGTAAACAATGACACTTTTAATGCAAAGTTGGACTAAAAGTTGATTAAAAGTGCTATTATTCACTGAATTACACTTCCCCAGACCACTGGTGGCGCCCCTTAGTGGTCAGCAAGGTACTGCATGTAAACAAAGTGTGGCGCTACGGCTAGCTTACCAAAGGATTGTGCTTAAAAATAAAGACGAAATACCGGGTCACTAAAAAGAAATGCTGAACATCCCGGTGGAAAGTTTCTCAGGGTGACTTGCAGAACTTTTGTTTTAAAGTATTATTCAGATACATGGTATGCCACAGAAATGCAGATCTATGTCTGAGGAGGCGGTGAGCAGCGCTGCACCCCGCGCTGACTAACTGCATTTAACACCTAAAATAAAATTATTTATATCAAGTCTATTTTTCTTTTATTATGCTTCTAAATTACAAATAGCTCTAAAACATCACTAGTGCAACACAATACGTGAAGTAAAGAACTTTTTGGATTTCCATGTATTTTCCATAATTGGAGAGCTTAAAATCCATATTTTCAGAATCTGTAAATAACTCAAAACGTCCCGAGTACCAAACAGCGCCACCTTTCACCTTAAGAGGAACAACACCACTAATATTTCAACTTCAGGTTGTATATATTTGTTAAATTGGACAAGTGGTCTTTCGCGTGGAAAAGTTTGAGAGTCACTGATTTAAAACAAGAGTGACAAAACAAATGACCAGTTTCTCCAATTCAGGGATTGGATATAAGAAAAAAGTAAAACCCAACTGAAAATGCTGATAAATTATTTCCACTCTGAAAATTACCATTTTTTGGCTAAATGTGCAATATTTCCTTTTTATTTTTATTTGCAAATTTTATTGAAATTATTTTTCCAAACAAGCGATCTTTACGTCAACCAGTCCAAACTTATTTGCCTCCTTCTGTTTACTTTTTGTATTTCAGAGTTTTTGTTAGATTTCAACACCTCAGCTAAAAAAGGACAGAAAATTGCAATTAAAATGCAGGAGAAGTCTAAGTTTACACTGACTTTCACCTGAGTTTTGAAAGCTAATAAACCGGAAATTATGTACAGTTATTTTTTTCTAAAGGTAAGTAAAACTAAATTTACTAAACAAACCCTGCATCTGGTTTTACATTGTTGGTTTTTAATGAGAGAAAAATATTCAATGTTTTTGTCACAAATCCCAACTTATTTGATCACTTATGATGTAGATTATTTTAATGTTTATTTTTGCTAAACTTTTAGCAGCAGCAGCAGCAGCATATTAATTCTTTGTTTGGTGATGTGTTTATAGCTCAGGACAATAAATAATGCAACAAGGGAATCATAAATCTTTGCATTGAAGAGGATCATGTGTGGCATCACATTCCTGCCAAAAATCCTGAGGAGTGTATAAAGCAAATACAACATTTATTAACTGATGGAGCCCATAGCGGCCGTATTTCCATTTATTTGCAGGCCCCTGAATGCAGCACAGCATGGCCATAAAAGAAGAAGAATATGACGTGGATTAAAAGAGTATTAGAAGAAGAGGAGGAGCTCAAACACAAAGAAAAGATTAAACTCGTAGGATCACATTGTATCTATGGTAACACATTAATGTAACAGTAGAGATTATTCTTTGAATTTTTACAAAGTAAATTTGCTAATTCCTATGAATTTACATTTAAATTGAGTTAAAAAAGGAAAGAATCAAATCAAATTTGCTAATATTCAAACACAATTTCCTGCCAAATGCATTCAGATGGGTGGAGGAAGCATGTTGCATTTAAGGGCCCACAAAGAAATGGAAATGCTGCCTCTCTTGTTCTAAACACACTCCTCAAATTTCTGGCAGGATTGTGACTCCATATTCATGGGTTAATGAAGCTAACATGATAGTCAGGAAAGACTTTAAAAATATATACATATTCATTTGTTTTCTCCTGTTTTGGTTCTTTGGTTGCTTAAATTTTTTTACATATAACATCTCAAACTAAAATCTGTTAAGACAAATCTCCCTTATTTTATCTTTTTTTGTCAGAGATAAGATCCATCATAATCTGGCACCTCCATCATCGAACACACCTGTCAGTGTGTGATTTAGGCACCAATCATGTTTTATTATTAGCCTCTAACCTAAAGTGTAAGAGTAGGTAAAACCATAAACACACACATCACTTTGTGGACAGATCAATAATGCATACAGGCCTACAGGTTTGAAGGGAAATATTGATCCCTCTATAAAAACACTAATCTATAACTCCATTACAAGATGGAGGAGCGCAGCCTCGAGCTCAGAGATGGAGGAAGACGGAGGCAGGTCTTCTTTAAGGTGATCGCACAACATGAAGCTTCACAAGTTAGTGAGGTTGAGTAAATTTAGGAATCTCAAGTATTTATTGACTTGTGCAGCTGAGGTTGTTTTGAAATGACTTCCTGATATGATACACTTGTTAAAAAATTAAAAGGTGACCCATTATGTCATTAATTTGTTCCTTCTAAACAGGTTTGAATACATTTATGGGCTCGAGTCATTCTTAAGTATTGATATTTTAGTTGCTCAGTTCTGCCTATTTTAGGGCGTTTTGTCACTTTAAATCCAATTAAATCCAATACCGGGTCACTAAAGAGAAATCCTGAACATCCCGGTGGAAAGTTTCTCAGGGTGACTTGCAGAACTTTTGTTTTAAAGTATTATTCAGATACATGGCATGCCACAGAAATGCAGATCTATGTCTGAGGAGGCGGCCCCCCAACTCAACGTTTACACTAGAACCTGAAAATGGCTGCAAACAGACACGCAGCTATACAACCGTCCATCTTAGGAATGCAGAAGGAAGCACAAAGTGTTTTCTGAATGGTAAGTCAACAACAAAGCATTTAACTTGAACAGCAACATAAAACCAGCGAACTAAACGTGGTGGAATTCTGCTGGGTTGCTAGGTAACAGGGCTGGGCTCGGTTGGGGTTGCTAGGTAACGGCTCAGGTCTGTTGATTCTGACTTAACAACTGGGAAGTTTTAGAAACAGCAAAACATTAACTTATTGTCTGGTAGGGTTTGAGTGCTTTTAGAATCAGATGAAACCCACAGGAACTATGGAAACGTGCAAAATGTTTTGCATAATACCTTCCCTTTAAACATTGTGAGAAAAACATATTTAAATATGATCAGGCCTGTAAACATAAAACATAATCTGCTTATACAAACTGTTACTGTAACATCAACAATGAAAAATCCCTTAATAGCACCATAACATTTGACTATTTGCTAAATTTATGCTTATAAACTTCCCATGTAACGGTTTAATGTTTGAATATGGAGCCAAATTTTTGCTGCTGCTTATCAAAATTAGACCTGCAACGTCTCAGATGACGCATTACACGCACACAGAGCAGACCTGGTCGATCGTCCTGGATGTACCCTAAATGTCAAGGACACCCTGCTGCTCATTTACATCAGTTTGGATATATTTATATATTTGGATAAATATACTTCAGAACAAAATCTGGAGCTTTTGTAGACAGAATCTGAACCAAAACATCAGAACTAGGTCTCAAATAAAAGTATTGTATGAAGTTGTATAAAATGCTTTTTAAGTAGCATCAAAATAAATCAAAACAACATAAATTTTGATTTTTTTTTCAGCTGTATGGAGAATCTATTTAGTTGTTCTTTATTCTATATTTCTACTAAACAAATGGATAAATTTAATAACAAATTTAGATATTATAACAGTAACAACTCTGTAGAAATTGTTGTTACTGTTTCAAACATACCATGTTGTAAATTTTTGTATTTTATTTTATATGTATTACTTTAATCAGACTTTGAATTCATTGACTAATTGTTAATTTGATAACCTGATGATGTCCCAAAATGGCCACTCTGCTGTCTTGTTTCACATATAAATAATAAAAATAACGGATTATCATTAGCTTAGTGGTTTCCTGCTTCAAGATGATCGGCTGGGGAGTGGCAGTAAATGAGAATTAGGACAGACTTTGATCGATTGAAACCAGAAAATAGTTGGCAAGATGCAAGAAAAGCTGAACATTTTTAATTTTATTTTGTGTTTATCTGTTCCACATTGACAGGCAAATGCACAAATCTAAACAGAAACCTTTAAGCTAAAATGAAGAAAACGTCTAAATCATTTTTCCACACTTGACATTGAGGTATAAAGTCAAATTTTAGATTAGTTTTGCATTAATTAGGTGCAGACTTTCTGCTATCCAGCAGGGTTTAGATGCATAACCTCCTAAGAAGGGAATCAAATTCTTCAGAGGCCCATCCATTCATTAAATCAGACAAGTTATACGACATGGGAGGCGCCCATGGGCCAGAATGAAAACATTACGATTTGCCAAACCACAACGGGGCCTCCAGCTGCCAAACTTCAGATCCTATCACCAGGCTGCTCCACTGAAACCTCTGAGAACATGGAGGACGGGATAAAATGTGGAAAAAAGTTTACGTACCATTCTGCTGCACACTCTGTCACTGATTAAAACAATTGGAGGAAAGTTTTAGTCAAGCCAAAAGCATCATTTGCCCTTTCAGAAATTGGATTTAGCAGAATTTCACACTCTACTGTGTTAATGGAGGTGAAAAAAATGCCTCGTTAAATTAACTTTGCAGCAGTTCAACTTCTGATTTATTGAGAACAGCTTCAAGAAGGCCTTCATGTCAGTAAAACAGAGTTTTGCTATTTACAATGAAATGCTATGATGCTACAGCCTGTAGTCCTGCAGCAATGCATTCTGGGTACAGATGACATTAAAGGTCCGCAAGACCTGGCTTTTACTTTGACAGTCCACTTCCACTTAGCATATTAGCTAAACATTTACCTAAAAACTAAATGTTTGGTTAGCAGGTTACCTAAATATTTAACTTGTTAATATGCAAAATATTTAGCTTATTAACTAAAAGTTTAGCAAGCAAACTAAATATTTAGCCTGCTAACTTGCTAACTAAATACTTAATTTGCTTGCCAAACTAACAAAACATTTAGTTTTCTAAATATCCTTTTAGGAATTAAAGGATATTTAGTTTCCTTTAATTTCTAAAAGGAAACTAAATATTCCTTTAGAAAGCAAACTAAAGTACCATAGTTAGCGAGTTAAACTAAATATTTAGTTCCCTTGCTGACCGTTTAGCTAAAAGTTAAATATCTTTGCTTGCTTGCTAAGTATTTAGTCTGCAATATACATATTTAGGTCAGAAGTAAATACAGTACAGACCAAAAGTTTGGACACACCTTCTAACTCAATTCAATTAGAAGGTGTGTCCAAACTTTTGGTCTGTACTGTATATAGTTCAGGAAATAAATATTATTATTGTTGTTTATGGTTATCCAGGAATCAAATATTTAGCTAAACTACTTATTTAATTTGGAGCTAAATATTTAGTTTGTGAATGAAATATTTAATTTGGAATTACGACATTTATAAATGTATGGATAACATGGTGAAAATATGACTGAAAAATGAACAAACCTTTTCCTCTCCAACAGGCTTAGTGACGTTAGTAATGGTTTTTAAAAACAGCGCCACATAACATAAAATATAAAACAATTCCCAGTAAAGATGCTCCATTGTTCCCCATACAGGACTATAAACCAGTCCAACTAAAAATACTCCTGCCCTGACATGGTGCCTCACCATGAGTTGGTCGATGGGCTCCTGCAGCCAGAGGCGGATGAGCGTTGCCAGGGTGTAATAGAGGACCAGCAGCATGATGGGATTGACGAAGTGGTACCACTTACGGTCCGGGTGAACAATCAGCTTCCAGGTGTAGGAGCAGTTGGTCTGGACGACGGGGGAGATGCCAAAGACCCTGGAAGACGAGAAGAAAGAAAATTATAAAAGTACCTAGAATTTAAGAGTTGGGTAATAACTACTTACATTTACTCAACTATATTTTTACATTTACTTTTATTTAATTTTATTATGAAGCATCTCCACTATTACTGGAGTAATATTTCTCACTCAGTACTTAAGTGTGATTTTTATCAAATATTTTATTTTACTCTTTAGCAATTCTTTTGGACAGCTACTTTTCACTTTTAACAATACGTCAATTAATTGCATAATAGATTAAAACAAGCTCAATAATTTCCAGTTACGTGATTTATTGTTTTTTCTTTTCTACCAAAAACTGGATGACAAAGGTCTTCAGCTTGGTGCTTTGGTCTCAACTTTTTGATGGACATTTATGTTTACAGAGACTTCATAATTCATTTTATTTGTTATTTTCATTATTTATTTTGGATATTTAAAAATCTCTTCCAGTTTCAGTGTTAAATATTCATTATAATGTAAAAGTTTATTGAGCTCTGAGAATGTGTTCTTGCATTATTATCATTACATTAGTTGAAAATGATCTCAGAACAATAATATCATCATTTATCGCAATAACAATTCATCGTCCGATAAACTTGTTGTGTACTCCACTGGCCTCTGCTTGGTAATCAAAGTGAAAAACAAAGCTTGTTATTCCTATTTATGCTTTAGGAGAGCAGTTTGAGCGGTATGCTATTTTTATTTGATCACTTCATCAGGAGACATTCCTGAGACGTGGAGCTTTGAAGTTTGGAATCTGAGCAATGCAGCGAGGGTAAGAATGTGTTTATTCGTCTGTATCGCTCCTTTCCTGACTGAATGAACATCCACTCAGGAACTGCACTGACGTACGCCACACACCAACTCCCCAACCTCAGCATCTCCCCTGAGACTCTTCATGCCATCTGGAGAGGCGGACCGCCCCACTCGTCCTGACCCCGGCTCACTTCCTGGACGGTTTCTCCTTTCAGCTCAGGAAGGTCATGTGATTGGGGACTTCCATTGTAAGGCGGGGAGGCAGGAAGCTGGGCCTCTCATCGGTCTCACTCAACGCCAGAGCCACAGCAAGGCCGAGTCGCTGTCAACAAGCACAATTAGGCCAGGCGCTGCCGCGGCCCATTGTCCAAGGAGGGTCTGCGGGATTTTACAGCCTGAGAGTTTCGCTCTGACGGCCAGGAGGCGAGCAGGGAAACACGGCCGAGGGGAAGGTGTTACTTCTAACACAGCAGAAGGCAGAAATACCTCAACTTGGTGGAAAGTCAACACATCGGAACAGGCTACAGTTCTGGGCTAAAGTTTAAATAACCTCTAGGCCTGTTGCGATAAGCAATAAATCAGTTAGTCACATCATAAATTACATCAAACTCAATCATTTTTTGGATATTTATGTATTTCAATTCTAGTGTTAAATGTTCATTTCAATCTTTGTGAATGCGTTCTTGCATTATTATGCCGTTACCATAAAACTGGTGTTACAACAACAATACTATCGTTTATCGCGATAACTTCTGGGACGATGCATCGTCCAGGAAACTTTGTTATCATGACAGGCCTAATATTCTCATCGTCTACATATTAAGTCCAGGCTTCAATCAGTAATATAATATTTAACTGCAGAGAAATCAGATGTTTTTTGTTGCTATAAATAATGTTATGGGGTAGCTTTTGCTGGGTTCGATCACATAGACATTTCTCACTGTTAAATGTCAACACTGATAACCCGAGGAGTTTCTCCTTCAGCAAATGAGGATGTTGTTCATTCGAAGTAAAAACAAACAGCTTATCTGCCATCAACAGAGGGATTTAGGAGGAATCTGTGTTTGCTCAAGGCGGTTTTCAGCTAAATATTGCTGTAAATAGCTTTGATCCTCTCACACAGCAGCAGCTCTCATATGGGAATGGATTAGATCAATAAAACCTTGGAAAGCCACGGACACCCAAACAGCGACAGTGATGCTGGAGATTATCACAAATAAACTGATTGTGTTTCTAAACCATTTAAGGAACACATATTTTAAAGAAAAAAAACAACAACTTTTTCTTTTAATCACGATTTGTTTTGTTGCTTGTTTATATTTTTATTTGTATTTACAGTTTGCTGAAACATTTATATTTTTTCATGAAGCACATGTAACAGGGTTTTAATTTAACATATTGATGTGAGGTTTGTCAAAATGTGTTTAGTCATTCTTTAAATTGACATTTTTTTTGTCCAGAAGTTGTTTCTCCAGACATTTATTGGTGTGTTCAGTTCAGTTGCTGCTCTTGGCAGTTGGTGGTTACCATAGCAACCGGTAACTGGCAGCTCCTCCCCCTTCTTTTCTGTTGCCGTTGGTAACTATGGTATGTATTAGGATCAGCTCTGTGTTTTCTTTGCAAACATTTTGTTTTAACCTATATTTTAGACAAATGTGATCATATACAGTGTTTTGTTAATAACTTTGCTATATTTTGAAATGTTTTTAACTGTTGTTATTATAAATGTTGTCCATTTTAGCTACGTTTAATTTTACAAATGCTAACTGTTACTAGCTGCTCATTGGGAGTTATTGCTTTGTAGTTTTTTTTAGGGTTATTTATTATATTTTATTTAATGTATAGGGGCAGACGCTGCTGGACTTATGTTTACCACCAACTTGATTTCCTCTTGTTAAAATAAACACCTGAGTGTGTCTGCCGTGACCCTACTGCACCTGAGACGAGCATCGAAGGGTTGTACACATATTCAAATTTCTTCACTTTTTGAACTAATTTATCATTTTAGGACTGTATTAAAGCAACAAACAGTTCACCATTTTCAGTTAGAGACTGCCGAGTGTTAAATCCTTCATACCCAAAGATATTTGTCATTTTAGTCAATCAGGATGAATTAATCATAAATGAACAGCAGACTGCTACCTACACTTTGCTTTAATATTCTTGTAATCAATAAAAACTCATTCAACTGCTCAATAAAGTGGAGCATTAAAATTTATGCTGCATCTATAGTAAACAAACAGCTTGGTATACAGTTTACTATTTTCACAGAATTACATTTTTAACCTAGAATATTTTACATTTTTTAACAAACAACATTTACTCCACTGAGTTAAATGAATATCATACAGCCGAAATTGTGTTCACAAATTTTGGTCCAGATTTCAGCAGAAATATTGTGGAAAACAGGCATTAAAGAGTTCTTTAAAAAAAAAAATTATTTTTTTTTATCTGAAGTTATATGAAGGTTTAAATTAGTAGTTAATGGGATCATAAGTCCGTTCCTGATGAGCCTCTAAACTTGTATTCCTTCTTTAACATCTCTGAATCAAATGTGTGCTGTAATTCATCTTTTCCTTTTCAAATTACAGCATGACGTACACTGCAAAAACAAAACCTCACCAAGGATTTTTGGTCTTATTTCAGGTGCGAACATCCAGGAACAGTAGAAATAAGACAAAACTAACTTACAAGTAACTTTTCAGCAAGAAATATGAGCTTTTTAAAAATAGATAATTTCTCAATATTGATGAAAAAGTACTAGTTTCACTGCCTCCGTTATTATTACAAGACATTTTTTCCAAGTTGTAAGTGAATATAACTTATTTTTTTACATAGTTATACATTATGTCTGTGAGTTCTTGCAAACCAAAGTCAACATCCTTGTTTTGTTATCACTATCTTAGCCAAGAAACTGAATCTGAATCTACCAACAGAAGAGTACTTTTTACCTTCCTGTTTGCAACAAGAGCAAATATTTATTGACATTTAAACAAACCTGGTGAAATAAATATCGCCGTTCAACTTTTTATGCCAGAAAAAAAAGCATCATCTTTCAATCAAACTACTGATTAGCTCCTGACCTGATGTAGTTGTCTTCTGGGAAGATGGACTCCTGGAAAAACTGGAACTGGTAAAGGTAGAGCACCAAGAGGTGTCCGGCGCTGAAGATGGCCATCAGGACACACATGCAGCTGAATATGAGGGTGTTGAAGGTCCGGCAGAGAGACCACCAGGTGCACAGGAACAGGAAGATGGAGAAGTAAACAAAAGATGTCAGCGAAGGCAGCATGATCCCTGTAAACACAGAAAAACAAAAAGAAGCAGCAACTTAGTTCAAGAAAAACCACCTTTTTGAGTCAACAAAGTTCATAATAGTTCATATTTATGGACCTTATTTCTTAAATGTGACCTATTATTCCTCTTTGAACAGGTTAGGATCAAATTACGGTCTACATGTTTTGCACAAAATCATTGTTGGCTAATGAGATTTTAGTTTGTTCAGTTCTGCATATTTTGAACTCCTTTCAGCTGTTTTAGAACCTCCTGTCACTTTATATCTAAATAAGCTGTCCCTGGCCACGCCCCAAACTCAACGTTTACACCCGCACATGAAAATAGCTGCAAACAGACACACAATTATACAACTGTACACCTTTGAAAAGCAGAAGTGGAGCCTCATGTACAACAAGCAAGAATGCAACAAGTGGTTTCTGGATGATAAGTCAATAACAAAACACTTGTCATTTCCAGCAGCCATTGTACAGCACATACAGCGCTGGAGCAAATGTGCTGGAGTTGCTAGAGTTCGAATCTGCTTGCGTTGCTAGGAAACGGGCTGGGCTTCTGGGGTTGCTAGGTAACAGTCACTGCCTGGTGATTTGTGACGTTACATTCTGGATGTTTTTGAAACAACTCATTTTTCCAAACACCACACAAACAGGAATCTAATTCCAAACAGCGGCTGGTTGTTGTTCTTTTTTTTAAGCAGTTCAGCTGTTTTTAGAAGCAGCAGAGACCAAATAAAGGACATTTGACTATGCAATTTAAAAGACTTGAAATTGGCTTTTGTCTCTTTAAGAAGCTCTCACTCTTTTTCTGGATTTATGTTAATAAAATACACAGTATAAACACTTATACTTGTTTATAGGACAGAAATGTGCTCTGCATAAATAAATTTAATTCTTGATCCTTTCAGCATCAGCGACAGTTTTTTATGCAACATTTTCCCCAAAATATTGAATGTATAAAGTTATGAATTAGGTAACTTCAGAAGACAGATATTTTTTACTGTACCTTATTTAAAATCTGAGAGTGGATGGGACAGACTAAAAAAGCAAGCCACACTTTTCAAATTTTTATTAAAATTTAAAAAACCTTGAAACAATTTCCATTTTCTTTCCTTCTGTGTTGATCAATCACATAAAATACCAGTAAAATACACAGATGTTTGTGGCTCTAATGTGACAAAATGTGTTAAAGAAGTATTAATGTTTGTGCAATGCATCTAAAGAAAAAAAGAGCTGTGATATCACTTAGTGTTTGATGCGAACATAAAATGTTCCTCATCAGAACATTGACTCAGTTCTCCACTCGCCTCACATTAACGACTCTCTGGCGGCCATCTTACATGTTCTGGCCTGTTTGACGCTTATGGGGCTTGTTTTATAGGACAGAGATGTGCTGTGCATGAATAAATTTAATTCTCGATCCTTTCAGCATCAGCGACAGTTTTTTATGCAACATTTACCCCAAAATATTGAATTCAAGTGTCACAAGAGATCTCTCTTATTTTAAAGCATTTATTCATAAACTTTGGTTTGAGTGGGTCAAACATTCATATAATCATCTTAGAACCAACTTTTTAATTTTCTCTGTATTACTGTGTAACATTGCTGCATTATTTTATACACTTCTGCCTGCATTTACATTTAGATCAGCTCATTAATTAAGAAAGGCTACGGGTGACAAAATTTTATATATACATATATAAACCATATACTGTAATATATTTGTGTAATTTAATTCATTAAATGCATCATGTAATTATTAAAACAAATAAGTAAATACATAAAAAAGAAAGAAATATACATTGCTATTATAATATATGTAATTAAGTAATTAAATGTCACATGAAATAATTAAATCTACCGTTTAAATGATTTAAAAGGTAGATTTTTAAATAATGAAATTTCCTTTTAAAGAAAACTTTTATTTAAAAATATATTTAATTATTATCAATTAGTCAATCTCAGCTATAATTAATATGTTCACACTTAGAATTGAGTTTGAATTTTTGTTTCTCTGTAACACAGGGACATTTGACTGAAAATACATCCAAACTATTTATATATTAATCATGTTTACCATAATTGATCAATATTTAGTCTGTAAGTAAAAGTGTTTTTTAGTGCTAATGCAGATGAACAGACACTTTCAGCATTTTGGTTATAAAACCACCATCTAATAAAAAGTTTGATATTTCCGATTATTTTCCACCATGAACTGAAAAGGGGCTGAGATGATTAATCGGATTAATCGATTGGTGAAATAATCGTCAACTCATTTAGTAATAAATTAATCATTAAATGGAGTGTACTGATTCAAAAAATTAATTGATTAATTGTCAGAATAATTGATAGAATAATGGACTACTAAAGTGATTGTTGGCTGCAGTCCTAAGCTGGAAAGCACAAGCGTTCGGTTGCAGGAATTCAGAGAAGGAGAAGGAGAAGAAGAAGAAGAAGAAAGAGTTTCACCTGTCATGCCCAGCAGGATGGTGACCACCACTTTCCCTGCTGTGGTGATCAGGTTCCCGATGATCTCCTTCACTTTGGAAGCAACCTCCGCCACCATCCTCAGGATCTTCATCTTAGTGCTCTCTTTGGCTTCCTCTTCCTCCTCCTCCTCTTCATCGTCCTCCTCTTCGTCGTAGAGCTCCTCGTTCTCCTCGTCCTCCTCGGCCTCGTACCCGGCCTCCAGGTCGTCCTCCAGCAGGACATCGTCGTCGTCGTCGTCCAGGCTCGGTTTCTCCTCGTCCTGCTTGCAGGTGGAAGACGACGGTTGGAAATCAGATCTCTACATGGTGCTGAAAACTGTTTACCTGCAGTTAGCATGTCCTGTCATCTCTGGTTAAATCTGTCACACGAGACGAAAAAATGAAGCGATTAATCGGAATAATCGTGATTAATCGATGACGTAAATAATCGATTAGCAATTAATCGTTAAATGGGTACAGACTAAAAAAGCCATTTTTATTTATATATATATCTATATATATAGATATATATACAAAATAAAAAAAATGCTTCATCTGTAAATATGTTCCACCCAAAACCCCTGAAGTGGCAGTTTTTATTTGATTGAGCTCAAATTCTCTAAAAAAGAAAAAACACAAATTGTGATTTTTATACATCAGTTAATCCAGAAATAGTCCATAGATTTGCTTTTATTTTTAGCTGCAGATGCATCTTTTCCTAGAAATAATCAAATGTACAGTAAAGGTATGCTGTGTCTTGCATTTAAGGAAATAAAATGTTTATTTTCTCATCTGAAAAGGGGTTTGAATTGTTAATTTGCAGTTAAATGTATTTCTAATATTCTACAAAAAAAAGGATTAAATAAAAAAAATCTGTAGAATGAAACAAAATTTTCAATCAATCGAGTTTATTTGTATGGCATATGTATGCTCAACGTCATGAAGACATAAAATCATCTTTAAAATAATAAACATCATAACTGCTGATCAATGTTCCAACATTCATGGTTCAACAGAACTGGTGGGTTTTTAGTCTCGATTTAAAGTCAGATTTTTAATCCGATTAATTATCGGAACAATCGATAGATTAATCAATGACTAAAATAAGCCCTACAAAGCAAGCTGCCTTGAAGGATGTTTTCCTCTGAAACCAGATGCTGGCCCACTTCGTTCTTCCTTGGCTGTGAGCAAATTGGCCCCCAGTCTCAGTAAAACACAAACATAATAACTCAGCTGCTGAATTCGACACATAAAGCAGCAGCAGACAGACGCAAGAAACAGGTGGTAAAAATTCAGATTTAGTCAAAACAAAAGCCAGTAGAGATAAACCTCCCTGGTGTTTTTCCCAGCGATAAAGACAGAGAGATGGAGCGATGCCATCTGTGCCAGTCGGAGAACGTCGGATCGGGGAAATGTGGGCTTAATTAAGCCCGAGTCATAAAGAGCGGTGGTAGAAACTTGCCGGGTGATGATGGGAGGCCGTTTTCCAAGTCATCAACTCTCACACGAAACTTTATGCTCAAACTCCCGCGAAGCTCGGCGAGAGCGGAGTGGGAGAAAGAGACAGTTTTACTGCTGGATCAGAGTAACGATTAAACTCCATCAGTCAGAAAGTTTATGTTGATGTGGATGAGGCCTCAAATGGGGCATCTATTGTTAGGAGACCAGAGGAGCTAAAGTGGAAAACATGAGGGCAGAACCTCGTTTCCTGCAGTCAGTGAGTAGAAGAATACAAAACATGAAACTCATCGATGTACTGATCTGCAGCTGCAACACGGAAAGCATTATTATGTTCAACGCCATTACACAGGTGGATCTCAATAAATTAAAATATCTTAGAAAAGTTAATTTACTAAAGTAATTAAAGAAGCTAATCTCAAATATCATTTGGACTTTTTAATGTAAGGCTGTAATGTTGATGATTATGGCAAAGGAAAACCATAAATTTAGTGTTTCAGAAAACTTGGATCAATAAAAATGATTTCATATCAATACATTTTATGTTATGACCTACATCAGATGTGTCAAACTCGAGGCCTGGGGGCCACATCTGGCCCACTGTAGGTTTTTATGTGTCCCTCTAGACTCCAAACTACTCAATAAATCCTTCCAGTTTTTCACAAATCTGCAAAATTCACACAAAATGAACAAATCTCCATATAGTTTTCTGATTTTACTGCATAATTTCTCTAAATTGGTCAAAGTGAGTAGAAGTGACTGCTGCCTCAGCCTCACTTGATGTCAAGTTATAGTCCATAAATGAGTATTGAAATCACATTTAACATCATACATCAGCGCAAATATTGTAAAATTAATTACAAACATTTCTTAATGGGCATCACAAAATCTGCAATTGTGATTGCATATATATATATTTACTAGAACAATCACAAAATCCTGGAGGAACAGCTATTTATTAATATTTTTGATAAGGTAGAACTGACCAGATTAAATTATCATTATCTAAGAATAATTTTATGTAAATAATAAAATAATAAGACAAACATGTTTTGTATCTCCCACAGACCTCTCATAAAGGTTGAATATTTATAAAAATATATTTTGTTGTACAGTTCGCTGCTCTGAAGGAGTTGTTCTTTCAGCCAATAGGATGTTTTAGAGTCTTTATATTCTACTGAGCAATTATTTGATTACTAAAATAGTTGACAGTTCAATAATTAGTTCATCACGATTAATCCAATGAAACATTTTGGCCCAAAATCATTGTAATGGATTTCAGAACCTACGTTTCATTGTTTTTGGTCCCGCTCTCACTAGCTGTTAGCTTCAGCCTCTAGCTTGTTTGTACAGTTCAGACCAAAAGTTTGGACACAGCTGTGTGTCCAAACTTTTGGTCTGAACTGTATATAAAATGCAAGATGCTAAGACATTTAAAAGCATCCATCCAGTGTTGTATGAACCCATGTATACTTTTCAGTGGTGCTTTAGTCAGCTGTTATTGACTCATAAAACAACATTATGTCTCCTCCTTTAAGTAACTTCAGGAAAGACAGTGCAGGTTCCCGACAGTTGAAACCTACTTGTTCCTCTGCGTCGAAGTCTTCGTTGTACTGGCCCATTTCCTCCGGCGGCCTTTTCTGGACCAGAGTGCGACACAGCAGCCAGATGGCGAGTCCAACCAGAAACATGCCGATGTCAGGGACAAACACTCGGATGCCGTTTCCCGCGTCTGCGCCAATAACACTGTGGGACAAACAGGAAACGGAGGAAACGCAGTGAGACAAGCAGAAGCACACTTCCCATGAATCCACACACATTCGAAAGAAGAATCGTATTGCAGGAAAAAAGTTGGAAAATCACATAAGTTCATCTCCTCGACGAGCTCATTAACGTCTTTCTCTGGATAACAATATAACCGATTAGAAGATGGCTGACAAAAAAAGGCCTGCAGACTTGCAGCTGTAAGTTTAGCCAACGTTGGTTCTACAAACTACAAACTGCTAAAACAAATTTATCTTCTTTGTGAAGCAAAATCTTGAAAATTGTCTTTAGTTTTTTTTTTTTTCCCCACTTCAAAAATGTTCCTATCTATTTCATCAAGTCCAATTAAAATACACAAAACATGAATAGCTTGGGATACTTTTGCAAAACATTTTTACTGCTTAGGGACAATCGCTTAACGTAGGGCTGGACGATATGGCTGAAAAACATATCAAGACACAAGCACTTGATTCTGGTTAATATTGTTAATTATTGATTAGTTTCTTGTCTCAAATACTGCCAAAATTATGACATAACCTTTCCTAGCTTTAACCCCAAGACATTGTTTATTTTTAAGCAGTTTTGAGGAACAAAACCTGCTGTGTACTCAACAGGGTGTTGCTAGGTAACCAAAGAGTGAGTGAGTTGATTGATCCCACCAACCATTAAAGGGTGAGCAGCTAAACCTTTTTTCTGCCTACATCTCCCAGAATGCCATGTGATTCTGGCTCGGAGTTCAGTGAATATGCTCTTTATTGAATATTCCATCAGGCATATTATCTATTGATATTGATTAGGTGTCACATGTATAATGTTATTGATTTATTACCCAGCCCTGTCTTGACAAATCTGAAGATGGATGTTGTGTTCGATGGACTTCCTGAACATTTCTGTTCAGTGTTGGCTTACGCAGAATGCTGGTTCTCTCATGGGAACAAATATTGGTGCAGAAATTATATCTCTCAGAAAACACCACCTGTTTAGCCAAAATACGCGGGAAATCTTGAGTTTTCCGCTACGCAGTTGTTCTTTTACTACGTGTTGTGCTGAATGCATTAGATTTTATGTGGAGTACCACCCTGCGTAGTAAAACAGGCCTCGCTGCCTTTAAACCAAATGCAATTTACAAGTGAGTCAAATTCCATAAAACATCAACAACAACAAGAAAACTCATGAGAAAGTTTGTTTTTTTTGTTTTTGTTTTTTTAAACTCAGCTTAGGGGGAAAAAAACATGCTTACTTATTTTTAAAAAATATATTATGTTAGGTGGAACAATCTGCATCTGCAGCAGCTGAAACAAACCAAAGGTTTTCTTAGACTTTTTTTGAATATTGTGTTGACTTTATCTTCTTCTGTCCGACCAAACATGAAAAGATTTGTTCTGACAAGAGACTAAACACCATCTGCAGAATGTTGCTATGACAGCTACCATAATGTCAAGCTCCATATAATCCACTTTGATGCCTTTATGCTGCCAAAGGACACGTTTTACAAGGTGCCATGATTGCATCTGCAATTACAGCAAATAAAAACTGTCCTTGAAATGGCTAACAGGTTTCCAAACCTCTAAAACGCTCTCTTTTTAATCATCCGAACTAATTTCTATTTCAGTTTTACTGCAATCAGATTGCATCCTGTGTTTGGCCACCAAAGTGTTTTTCTTTGCATTTCATGCTGAGCTCCAAGTGAAATTAAACAGCTTCCAATAAAACGTGCTGGTAACTCCGGAGCAACAAAGAGGATTTGGCCGCCGTTATAAAGCAACTGGTCATTTCAAACAGAACCAATCTCACGCCTGGTCTTGAGTGGAAATAAAGCAAGTAAAAGTTGAAAACAATTGTTGATCGTCCTGATGGAAAATGCACAGTCAGAATAAAAAGCAGTTTGGGCGTTTGGCTGCTGCTAGAGAGTTTAATCCGATCAAAGACGTCCGTTTCCATGCGCTTTATTGTTGAGAAGCTTTGTGCATCCTCACAAGGATGAAAGGGATGGAAACCATCAGAGCATTGCAACACTGAGGCGGCAACTTTAATGACTCCCACTCTCCCTCACATATTGTGTGTGGGAATTAGAAACACATCAGCAGCGCTGCAGACAGTGGAAAGTTCAAAATGTCTTACAATTCAAGCTGCAACTAACAATTATTTTAGTGATTAATCGATTAACCGGAAAAAAAATTTGGCACATTTTGCAGATTGTTCCTTTAAGTATTTACAATTCTTTTTACACAATATTAGAAATATGATAGAATAATTCAGTTCTTTTTTTAGATAATTAAAAAAAACATTTTATTGCCTAAAATGCAACAACATAACATTCATCTCACAAATTTTAACCAAGTGGAGATAAAACTTTGCTACTTGAGGAGTTTTTACAGACAAAGGTATCCTAATCTTAAAAGCAAAATGTAAATATATATTTACACCGTGTTCCAAATTGTTATGCAAATTGGATTTAAGTGTCATAAGGATACTTTTTTTTTTGTTGTGCTATTAAATTTATAGATGGTATTGTGTGTGAGGGCTCTTTGAATCACTATAATTGATTTCAGAGAGCTGGGTTGATTAGTTTGTCTGGTGAGCTCAATTAAAGGAAATCATCTTAAGAAGGATGTTCCATATTATTAAGCAAGCCACAGGTTTCAAGCAATATGGGAAAGAGAAAGGATCTCTGCTGCCAATTCTGTTCTTATTATATATTAATTTATTTTTTAACCTGGGATATTTTACCTGATGATTAAACATATTTAAGGCAGAGTAAGTTTATATTTATGACCACAATGAAATGCTCATCTTTATCAGATATTCCAATAGTTATGGACAACAGAAACAGACGTAATTAAAAATAAAAGCAGAAATACATTAATTACCCAATAAATAAATAAATACACTTAAAATGCACCAATTAATTTAAAAAAACTACTTTGTCTTGGTTTTTTTTATAATTTAACTGACTTTCATATTTATTTTTTCAGTTCAATTCAAAAACTTATAAAGTTTAAGTACGTCATATAAATGTTAAGTTTTTTCTTTTACTCATTGATGTATTTATTTTTCTTAAATTTTTTTATATAACTGTTTTTGTCTTTTAATTTTTATGTGTTTTTAATTTTTCTGTCTCTTCTTTTTACTTTATTGTCTCCATTTGTGCCTCATCATGTAAATGAGCATCTTAAGGCTTTAACTCCTGCCTGTTGGTTAATTAGATCGAGTCATCGCTACCCGCCACAACAAAGACGGCGACTTACAACCAGTTCATTGCTGAACTGAAGTTCACCAACTGTATTTGAACAAACAACGCTGTAACTCCTGACTTTATTGGTTTTCGCTCTGACAGAACGCCTGTAACTGTTTTAGTTAGCCGCTCTCATGGACTCAGACGTCAACAGATGTCGATGTAATTAAAAATACAGCAACAGGACATATTGGGCAACCAAGACAAAAGAACAGAAGTTGTCCAGCTTCTTCAGGCTCCTTTAAATGAGTCTTGAGCAACATTTTCCTCTTCCCGGGCTGTTGAAATGCAGCCATTACAGCTGTAAATATTGTATATGCACTACATATGATCCTCAGCACAAACAGGTAAATGCAGGCAGGAGAAAATGTTTATGGGTCTATTTCCGCCACTTAACTGTAGAGTACACAATCCACCCAGGGCTGACGAGTGCTGGAAAAAAGGACGTGGCTGTGTTTCGGACATTCCCGTACTTACAGACCACATTTAATAAGATCACGGGGATGTGCTCAGGCAGAGGCAAACAAAAGCCGTGAAAAATAGACCCTTCAGCTTAGTGTGAGGGCTAACTGGGTTTGGCCTTCATTAAGAATCCACAAAGGGACAGGCTAGGAGGTAGAGAGAAGATTAGCCAGTGTGGCTAAATGCAAAGAGCCGGGGTAAATGTTGTAGAGAGGCTGCTATATATAGGATACTTTGTGTAGCATTTTCCTTAGGAATAGAGTGGAAAAATGAGAAGTGCATGAGTTATGTGTTACAGGTTTTTCTTTTGTTCAATCTGAATAAGGCTGAAACTATTACCGTATTTTCCGCACTATAAGGCACACCTTCAATGAATGGCCTATTTTAAAACTTTTTCATATATAAGGCGCATAGAAGAGAGGCTACAGTAGTGGCTGGGGTTACGTTACGCATCTATTAGATGGAGCTGCGCTAAAGGGAACGTCAACAGAACAGTCAGACAGGTCAGTCAAACTTTATTAACAGATTATAAACCAGCGTTCTGACAACTCGCTGCTGCTTTATTCCCGTGTTCTGCTGCGTGACTCTCGCCTTGAGTTTAAACTCTGTGTTGTAAGCGTGTCTCTTAAAAGGAGCCATTTTACACACAAATGTAAATGAAACAGTACGCTTCACGCAGTCATATATCCCAGCATGCACTGCGCGCTTCTTCTTCTAGAAGACCTGTAGTGGCTCAATATTGGTCCATATGTATTGGTCCGTATTATAATCTGGTGCGCTTTATAATCCTGTGTGGATTATACGGCGCACTGTTGGCTTTTGAGAAAATTGAAGGTTTTTAGTTGCGCCTTATAGTGCGGAAAATATGATAATCAGATTGATCGTAATTGAAATAATTGTCAACTAATTTAGAAAACAATTCATCGTTAACTGGATTATTCAGACTCAAAAAAGGCCCTTTGCTGAAAGAGCAACATATTCAGAGCATTAGTTAAGTTAAAACTGTACAAAATATGTCTACAATTTGCATTTTAAATAAAAATGTTTTAATTAAAACTCCTCCAGTGGTTTAGTTTGAGCCTCACCCGGTTCAACTTCACTAGAGGAAACTATGCTAAAGCCTTTCAGACGACAAAATCTAAATTTTTATTTAAAAATGGAACTGAATTATTTACTTACATTTTTAATATTTTTTTTTTAAAAAGTCTTAAGTGTTTAAATAAAAAAACCTACAGACTGTTCAGATTTTTATCTAATTAATCGATTAATCATTAGAATAATCAATAGAATAATTACAAAAATAATTGTTAGTTGCAGCCCTAATTCTAAATAAAATTATTATAATCTGCAGAGAAGCTGCCAAAGTTTTTACTTTCCCCTCTGAAATCAGATTCAGGAAGCCAAACTGATACACAGAGATATCCGTAAACATTACTGCACATTCACAACTGATTTATGTCAGGATAAAACGTTATTTTATTATAGCTGTAACCTAAATATAGTTGCACCAAACTCAACATGTGTTTCTGTTTCAGGATATTTCCCTGGCAAACAGACTCCATCTATCACCAGCTCCTATAAATTAAAAAGATTTATTTGCAAACTATCATTTTACAACCCTTTGCAAATCCATAATAGCATGTCGGCCAATAATGCAAAATATAATAAACATCCATGTCCAAAACACCCAAATGCTCTTGAATATTGTACAAAAATATCCACAGAATCTCAGCAAAGACTTTTATCCTAAAATCCTTTATGATTCTTTTGTTTTAGTTGATCAAATAATTACTTTCTTACCTCTCGAAGCCAATCTGTCGTATGGAGCTCTCCCATGACGAACCTACAACAAATAATACAAAAACATTTGATATCGAGACATTTTTCTCTGCAAAAAACAACTGCAGTAACAGATTTTTTCTTTCCAGACAGACACAAGTGACAGTTTATTATTGGAAATAATAAAAATAAATCAGGAGAATCAGCCTCAAGAGAGTTTTTTTTTTCCTTTTTATTTCTCCGAAGAGTTTTTACGGCGCCAGTGGCTCGTAGTTTTTGCGACAGTAGGCAGACAGAAAAGAGGGGAAGACATGCGGCAAGGGTCGCCGGGACCGGGAATCGAACCCTCGGCGTCTGCGTTGAGGACTAAGGCCTCCAAACGTGGAGTCTTGACATATTGCGATAAAAAACCAAATAAATAATAACATTTCTTTTGAAGATAAAATGCGACAACATAAATCTGAACCTGGTGAAGATTGAACTAAGTGAGAGTTGAAGGTTTGGTTAAAACATATTTACAGACAAAAGTGTTTTCATCTTAAATGCAAAATGTTTTCATATATTGTACAGTTTTGGCTTAAATGCTGCACTGACTATGTTGTTTTTCAGCAAATGGGGTTTTTGATAAATTATTATCAATTAATAATTTCATTATTAATTGATTTCTAAATTAGTTGATGATCTTTTCAATAATCGATTAATCTCGAATAATTGTTTTAGCTTTATATAAAACATCCTATGTTTTATTTTCACTTTTCACTTTTTTGTGTCTGTTATCCCAGTTAACGATTAATTGATTGCTACATTGGTTGTTGATGATTTTTTTTTTTTGATAAAGTTTAATAAGATTTATATAGAAAGAAACTTATATGGAAAACTTTTCCTTACAGTGCATTACAGCACCAGCGGTGCCTCAACAAAGTTGTAAAAAGAAAAGTTGCAAAAACTGGGGCGGAGGGGACAACAAAATTAAAAGCCGTAACTGAATTCCAGTAGTTTTTATAATGCTGCTGTTGTAATAATAATGCTGAAACCTTTAAGCTTGTCCTCTCCTATCTCTCTTTTTATTTAATATATTTATTGTTTTCAACAAATTAACAAAACTGCACGACAGTTATCAAAATACAATGATATCCGGATCATCGATCAGACCGCGATGACCAGTTGACCGGGTTGATGATTATTTCTGATTAATCCGATTAATCATTTCAGACCTTTCTTGATACTAACAAGAAGTACTTAAAAAGTGCCAATAATGCAGCATACACTTAATTTAATTTCTCTTTGGGATCAATAAAGTATTTTTGACATTTGAACTGAATCCTTACATTTCTCCAGAGGTTTAGGTTTTTTGTTTCTTTTCATAAATGCATAGGAAACATAACTTCAGTCCCTGACTTGCACTGACAAACCTGAATGCTTTGTTGGTTTAATGGCCCAATAATTAGGTGCTAAACTTTAGTGAACTCAGGTTTACAATGTGCAGGGAGGACACTGCCTATTGTTAAATATGCTGTAACTGAGATCGCAGCACTTCATCTCACTGAGTTTATCTTCTGTTTCACATGAGCGGAGATACAGCTTCTGTTTTAGGTGGGGATTGTTAAGTTAACAACTGTGAAAGAAGTCTTTGCTTTCAGAGGACGCAGACAGAAAAAGGTCACTTGGATGGTTCGATATCTCCAAAGAATTGAAACTATAAAGATAAAAGCTTAGCTTGCAGCCTGATGATAAATACACAAAGCAGCAGGACAAAATAATGATTTAGACTAAAGATTTTCTTGAAAGAGACATGTACTTTTCCTCTTTGAAAACACACTGCAATGTCTTCTTATTGTAGTGAAGTACTGCCCAACCATGGACACTGTCAGAAGAAATGTACCGTTTTAATGTACCGTACTGCCAGAAATGTAATGTCCTGGAAAAATGTCAGAAATTCATCACAGTATCATATCATGTTTCTTAATCAGATGGTAATTAGTTTCACCAATATAAATTTCACTGAAGGAGCCTTCAAGCATGTTGAGTTACGCGACAGCATGCGTGGCAAACCATAGGAAACCACCAGACTGGCAGTTTAGTATCAAACATACTCGAGGTGAATTCACCCCGAGTACAGTCCGCTTTAATAAAATTCTGGTTTGTTTGCCTGGAAAGTCCGGTTTGTTTGGGGAGGTGTGAATGCTGAACTCTGATCCGCTTGAAAACTTTGGTCTCAGTTCAGTTGAAGTGAACTCCGGTACAGTTCGAATGCATATGTGAACAACAAGTGGACTGGAGACTACTCCAGAAACAGGAAGTGGACTACAGTGCAGGGCATTCTGGGTAAATACAACCAAAACAAACATGAGAGTCTAGCATAAGCAGAAGAAATGGCTTGTGGTCTTTTACCATAGACAAAAAAAGACGTCCTAAAACCACTAAAATCATTTTGTTCACATTTTGCAAAGAAGTGTCACGTCGTCTTCAGAGGTTTTCCTGTCATTTCTTTCAATGGGTTTTGGTGCAGCGCCACCACAGGCAAGGAGGGGAACAGGCTTGTCTAAGGGTTTGATTAATTTGAGGCATGTAAAGCAAACTACACCAGCTGAATATGTAACAATTGTTGCAACTTCGGTCCCCAAACGAACAGAGTCTAAAATCAGGTGTTAAAACTCCCTTAATTCCCTTCCTCAGCTGGAAGTAGAAAGTTAGTCTCACAAGCACAATCACAAGGGAGGTGAACAGGTTTCTCAAAGGGTTTGGTTCATTTGACTCAGTGCAGTGTGAAAGTGAAATAATTTTGAACAAAAATGTCTCATAATTTCAAAGAGTTTTGAAACTCCTTCTATTTTTGCCAAAGCTGGAAGCTCTGAGTAAGACTTTCAACCAGGAACTGTAGTTGCTAAACAAGAGAAGACAGTTCAGTGGGAGGCCGCTAAATGTCTTGTTGTGAAATTTAAAAGGGCAAGAAACATCTGCTTAGGGAGGCGGCCGCATGACTAATCCCTGACATCGAGCACTTCACCCCGAGTCGTACCGAGCTGTTAAAACTTATCTGTCCAGCTCCACACTGATCCTCCCAATGGTAAAACCTCTCTGAAAGAGGACAGATGGACTTATCAGCGATAACCAGCACCGAAAAATAAAACAGAAAGAACAGCCATTTTTCCTCTGGTACCTTTTACAAAACTAAGATTAACATCATGGAGTCTAGAGACAATATGAAGACAGCGACAACATTTCAGAAGGGAAGTAAGGAGCAAGGACTCAAATTACAACAAACTTCCCAGCTTTTTTTACAATCTATGTGAGAGAAATATGATAAAATCTCTCTGGATTAGAATTTAGTATATATTTAGAGAGAAAGAACAGATTCAAAACTTAGTTTTCAATCTATTTCAGTCCACTGTGTCTGATTTTCACATTTCACACGATGAGTAATTTACAGCAGAAAGCGGAACAAAACAATACAAAACCACAGACAGTGTAATCTACATTTAGCGCAGATCAAATAAAGTATTGTACAAAATACAATAGCTTATGGCTGAAAAATGTTATCACAATATAAGCGCTTCATTTCAGTCAATATTGATAATTATTGATTTGTTTTTTCTAAATATTTAAAATACTGCCAAATTGTTGGTATGACTATTCCCGTTTTGTCCGCAGTTTTCTCTCTAGAGTTAATTTTTACTTTTAAGCTGTTGGCGGAATTTTAAACTGCTAGGTAACCAAAGAATGGGTGAGTTGCTAGGTAACTAAAGAATGGGTGAGTTGCTAGGTAACCAAAGAATGGGTGAGTGGATTCCACCAGCCTTGCTAAGCTGTCTTTCCTCTGCCTACATGTCCCAGAATGCAGTGCGGTTCTGAATTACAGTTGAGTGAAAATTCTACAAATTGAATATTCAATCAAACATATTGATCACATATATATCGTATTATTGATTTATTGTCTACCTCTAGTTGAAAGTAATCTCGAGGATCCATAAAAATTACCTCATATTCTTTCAGAGTAAGTTAGAGAGACTTGAACAATATGCTTTGAAGAGAATTAATAGAAAAATTAAATGTAATTAATATCCAGATCACCCAGGATGAAAATAAGGTCTCTTCATGTTTAAAGACTTATGAAGGTGAGGTCACAGTATGCCAAAGTTCAAATAAAATCCAGAGAAAGCAAGAAAAACCCAGCCTGTTTAAATGAGTCCCAGATCCAAACATCTGCAACACGTAATTTCTCCCTGACAGCACTAAACCTTCAGGTGTGGGAGGAAACCCCCCATCCTGAACCTGACTTCATGCTTGAGGAATGCCAGAGGTAAAATGAGGTAGAGTCTGATCCGTAGGATGACAGGGGAATATTGTCTACAAACTGAGCTCAGCACGGACTCTTCTGGAAGAAAGTTTGAGACTTTCAGTCTGTCGAGCGGGGGCCAGCTGGGTACCAAAAATACCTGTCCTCCAGACTTTATGTCAGCATCATAAAACTCCCTTTGTGCTGCCCGGGCTGAAAACCTCCATGCAGCAGTTTTCTGCACTCTTCTATCTCTGTAGGCCAAACGCCAGTTGCTCCCTTTCACACACTGTAAAAGTAAAGCAACAACATGTGAGCAGGAACTTAGTTTAGGATTAATTCAAACCAGCCCGGTTTAGTCCTCTTTACTTGAAATAGAGTTTATTTGTCTAGAACGTCCAGTTCGTTTGAGGACGTATGAATCGTCAAGCGAACTCTGATGCAGACCACAAAAGTGAACTGTGGTCTGCCCAGAAATGTTGGTCTCAGTACCGTTGAAGTAAATTCTGGTGCGGTTCAAATGCATATGAGAACACCAAGTGAACTGGAGACAACTCCAAAAGCAGGAAGTTGGCTGCAGCACAGGGCATTCTGGGTAAATACAATCTAAACAAACACAAGAATCTACTGCTGGTGGAAGAATTGACTTGTTCTTACCCAAAATGTGACATGTTGCAATTTTGGTTCCCCTTCAAACTAGGTTTACCTATCAAATGAGACAACACCATTTTCAGCTGTGGTGGTTCGCTTTCACACTGCACTGTCAAATGAGCTAAACTAATTGAAAAACCTGTTCTACTCCTCACCTGTGGTGGCGCTGCACCAAGAACCACTGAAAGAAACGACACAAAAACCTCTGAAGAAGACACTGAAGCAAACTTCCTTCTTCACAAAATGTACACAAAAATGGAGTAGCGGCAGATTTCTGCGGTTGTAGGATTTCTCTTTTCTCTTTGGTAAAAGACCACAAGCCATTTCTCCCATTTACAATAGAGTCACACATTTGTTTTGCCTGTATTTACCCAGAATCCCCTGTGCTATAGTCCACTTCCTGCTTTTGGAGCGGTCTCCGGTCTGCTTTACGTTCACACAAGCATCCGAACTGCACCAGAATTCACTTCAATCAAATTGTGACCAAGGTTTTTAGGCGAACCAGAGTTTGGTTGTTTTTTGGTTCACAGAGTTTGATTCCACATTCAAAGCTCCCCAAACGAACCAGGGTTTATGGACAAAGTAGTTTGATTAAAGTGGACTAAACAGGTCTGGTGTGAATGAACCCTATGAGCTTAAAGACTTGATTTAACCTCCTAAGATGTCATACTTCTGGGAATCAGCATTAAGGACTACAGAGCATTTTGGACAATTGCAGGAAAATGATTGGAAGTCAGAGAGGTGACAAGTCAACATGACCTGCAACAAACTCCACCCACCTGGTTCATGGCTAACACAAACAGTTTGTAAACGCGGCTCCATCAAGTCAGCGCGTAGGAATGACAGTCGGCTGCACAGGAAGCTGGCTACGGCTCATCTGGTGACCATTCCCTGACCTGCCCTGACAGCTGGAGATGTTAGCTCTCCCAGGAGAGATTTTCTAGTTCATGCTTAGCTCAGCTCAGAGATCTCGAGGTGTTTTTGGCCTCTAAAATCAAAAGGAAGTCCACTAGGTTTTCCAGAGGGAAATGAGCACTTCACGGAGAAAGAGGACTCCCTGTTTATACTCGGCTGCCAAAAGGAAAAGCGTGTCAGGAGGGCTAAATACCAGATATAGAAATCTGAGATAAGGCATCTGGTCAGAAATAGTACACACATAATATCAGACTTCCTTTCTCTCTACAAGAAAAACAACCGAACAAAAGTAGTTTGGAACAAGCTACATTTCTGCAACAATGAAAACAATAAAATGCAGTTTTAATTAATAGTTATGATTTTCAGATTCAGTCCATCTTAATCCTGACAATTCTGCTTTTCTCATATTTTTCCCACGTTTGGAGCATTATGCTCTCTTGGTGAGGTAAGAAAATCAGACAAAAAAAAAATTTTGCTTAAAAAAAAAAAAAGTAGTACAAGTCCAAAGAAAATTATAAAATATCTTCTGAAAGTCATTTTTATTTAAGATCACTTTAAAACATAACAAGAATGTCTAAATCCTCAGAAGCAAAATAAAAAGTGAAAATCTGGGTAATAAAAACTTTTCACTGCACTAGGAGCTAATAAATAACCTGCCATAAATAAATATAATAGTCTCTGGATAGACGTGGTTCTACTTATTATGACAGCTTGGTTATAAAATGACAAATATTTAGCATTGTATTTAACATTTTCCATTGTAGTAACAATATGTAATAATTTTACCCCGATTACAAATGAAAAGTCTTCAACATGGTGGTCATGCTGCATATAAATATAATGTTGGTTAAACTGTAAATGTTACTAAATGTTTTTATGTTCAGGTTAAACACTGACCTGATTAATACCAAACCTGCAGAAACAAGAAATCACTTAATGCAGGAGGTTCCAAGCATTTTGTCAAACATCAAAACATCCAAAAAGTCCAAAACATCACAATTATTTTTCATTTTTGCTCTAAGAGAAAAGCATCGAGTTTTCAATTTCTTTGAGGTTCACTGAACAAATTTAATCTCAGTATAAGAACAGGATTTGGGTCACATTCTTTAAAAACGCTTTCTATAATTTGTATGCAGCAAAGTTGGCTTTTCAGTAAAAGTTTCTGAATAAACTCTACTCACCATAAAAGCTTGGTTATAAAAAGACAAATACTTTGTGTTGCATTTAACATTTTCCATTTTAAAAAATTATGTTGATAATAATTATACTCTGATTAAAGTTAAGCACAGTTGGTGGAATCAAATGACTCTCTCACTCTTTGGTTACCTAGCAACAACCTGTTGAGTAACTGGCGCAGCAGCAGTTTGAGGTTTTGCAACAATACCTCAATACCTTCTTAAAAATAAAAAAAATCACAATGACATGGAGTGAAATCTGTTAATTAAACAGGAAAGGTTGTGTCACCAGTTTGAGAGCATTACAGACATTTACAACAAAAAGCTAATCAGTAATTATGGAGATCGAGAATTATCAATATCAACAGATATGAACTGATTGTATTGTAATGCATTTTTCAGTCCAACCCTAACTGAATATTATATATTTAACTGATTTGAAATGTATTTAAAGCACTACAAACCAATTCCCTCAGTTATAGTCAGTGTTTATGATTTCACAGTAAGAGACAAAAATGAAACAAAATCCTGCCTCATAATTACCCAAAAACAACTTGAATATCCTCATAAAATAACTCTGTGCACTGGCAAGACAAAAGTAGAACTAACACCTGAGCATGAGATAAAATATGAGGTCATTAAATGAATATTGCAAAGTGAGATAAAGTAGACAGAATTTATGATGTGCAGAAACAAAAACGTTTCACTGCCCTTGAGAATCTGGTAATAAAGAGCATATTTAGCCTCTGGTCTCTGAACGGCTCTGTGTCTCCGCCTGAGGTGATAAGGTTCATTCTGCGCTCTGAGTTGGCCGAGACTCAACCGAGCAAAGCAAGTGCCTCTCATTAAAAGGAAGAAGTCATTAGAGCACAAGGTCAGGCTCTGTCCCCGTCTAGACGCATTCAAATTTTAAACCTTGATACCACGTCTCTGGAGGAGCCCAGAAGCCAGATATTAACACCTTTCCAACAGTGGATGAGTAGCTCATTCTGCTAGCAACATTTTTGGTTTTACGTCACCGTATGGTTCAAGGGAGTTAATCAAATTCAGGGAAGGGTTGCGAAACACTGCAAGCAAAGGAAAAACTATTTGAACTCCAGGAGACCAGTAACTGATGACCTGTACGCTCCAGAAGGAATATGCAAGAAGATTCAGAAAGTATCACTTGTTTTCTTAGACAGTAACATTTAAAATAATCTGTAAGAGAAGCAACTTGTAAATTCCAGAAAGTAAATTTTAAGTTTCAGAAAAACTGATGATTAAATTAGTGGTGGGCATAGTTGCACTAACCCGCTAAAAGAGGAGCTAATTTTTCACTTAGCTCTTTTGAAAAACATTTAGCTTCTCATAAATGAATGTTTCCAAATAAATTATAAAATGTTAATTTAATTGGCTGTGTTATAAATTTTAAATCTGTAACAAATGACAAAAAGACGCAACAAACACATGAATGATGCTAACTCCAAAACATACAAACAAAAGAAGAAAAAAAAGGCACAAACAAGAAATCCTGAAGAAGCAAACAATTACAACCAACAAAAGAAATTAGGGATGCACCAACGTGAAAATGGGCCGATCAATATCCTATGTAAATATTGATGTTATGACCAATAACCTCAGTTACTTTCCAGGAACAGTTATCAGTTTCAAAATGTTACAAAAGCATTTTAGAAAGCAAGTTACTTGTATGTTTTTAAATCAACCTGCATAATACAAAAACTTCAGAAACGGTTTAGGTTGTGGTAAATAACACTTTTATAACAAAAGCTACAGAAAGTTGTAGAAAATCAAAAAATATTTAAGAATTGGGCATATTTCTAAAAAATATTAATAGTTTTTTTCAGGCTATGAAAAAGCTCTACCTTCAGTTGCAGAGGTCAGAGTTCAAACAGAAACCAGCCTGCAGGATTAATGGGACACATATGTCTGACATGAAGAAACGCTGCAGATCTGCACCATTCAGGGGCACAAACCACCAATATCTGGAGGCAGTTCAGCCTGAATTAAACCATCGTCTGTACTTTTGTGTTACTCTCGGAAAATGTAAATACCAGACGAATCTGCAGTTTTATCAAACTAAGATGTTTTAAGGGCAATGGAGGGACCTCCACACTGCAAAAACACAAAATCTTACCAAATATTTTTGTCTGGTTTCTAATGCAAATGTCTTATTACACTTGAAATAAAACACAACTAACTTTCAAGCAACTTTTCAGCGAGATTGTTAAGAGAAAATAATTCCTTCACTGAAAAAAGTACTTGAAAGTATTTCACTTCCCTTTGAGAATTGAACTGAACACAAATATTTTAGAACACTTCAATTAAGACAAAACTAAAGGAAGAACCTTTCAGCACGTTTTTAGTCAATAATTCTTTAATGTTGGTGAAAAAGTATTTGTTCCAAAGACTTTTTACTTTTAACATGGCGAAAATGTCGGATTATAATGGAAAAATTCTGTCTATTAAAACTAATGTTAAGGAACAACTGACTTAAAACAAGCTACTATGTTTTGACGAAAAGTTCCTTGTAAGTTAGTTTTGTCTTAATTCAAGTGTATTAAGATATTTACACTAAAAATAGGCAAAGAACACTTGGTAAGATTTTTGTGATTTTGATCCCAAAGGGAAATTAAATACTTTCAGGGTTTTTTTGTAGTGAAGGAATAAGATTTTGTGCTTCTGCAGCGTTGATATTGATTAAAAAAAACCCAGTTTAACTGGAAGCTTATTTAACTCATAACAAGACATTTTATTTAAAAGTGCCAGTGGAAATAGTACTTTTTCATCAATATTAAGAATTTATTGACTTAAAACAATAAAACAAGCTCTTATATCTTGCTGAAAGTTAGTTTTGTTTTAATTCAAGTGAACTAAGATATTTACACTTGAAATTAGACCAAAAATACTTGGTAAGATTTTGTGTTTTTGCAGTGCATCTCTCAGGTACGTTCTCAGATTATTCAAAGTGCTTCGGTTCCTTCGCACACAGCGGCGCTCTGCCTTAAAGCTTCGACCACAAAGGCTGCAGTGTACTCACAGCTGAAGTTGGAGGAGATGGAGTTCCCGGCCAGGAGGCTGTTGACGGTAATCTGATAGATGATGTGCAGCAGCAGGAAGGACATACTGGTGAAGCAGAGGCACTGCAGCAGACGCCCTGTGTGGCCTAAACAGGAAGGAGCAGCACAGTGAGTTCAACACGTTCATGCAAGAGTTTCCTTTAAAAAAAATTTCTTGGTATTTCTCCGTTTTTAGACAGCAGTTATTGAGGAATGCATTAAAAACGAACAGCTGGTTTCTATTGATATAATGTGCCTTACATTGAGACGGCGGCAACTGGGAGGGATTTTACAGATAACCACAGAACATATCCTGGCAAAAAGCTGGCACGACTGACAGAAACCTAAATAAACATTCTGCTGGACCGCAAGGCCTTTACGTCTCTGATTCATTGTCAGAGAAGCAGAACCGGCTTTTATTCCCCACTGATTTGGCGACTGATGTCACCGCTTGAGGTTTGGTTTTTAAACACCTACACTGTAAAAACCACGATTGAAAAAGCATTTATTGTGCAGTTTCTAATGCAAATCTGTCAAGTAAACCTTAGTTTACTTGAACTAACTTTCAAGTAACTTCAGCGAGATATAAAAGCTTGTTTTAAATCAATAATTTCTTAATATTAATTTAGAAAGTACTAGAACCACTGGTAGATTATTTCACTTATAACAAGATGGTTTCCCCGTGTTATGAATGGAATAACAGGGGAACCAGAACTTTTTAAAACTCAGTATTGATAAATTATTGACTGAAAACAAGCTTCATTTCTTGCTGCTAAGTTACTTAACAAGCATTTTTGTCTAGTTTCTAGTGCAAATAACTTAATACGCTTGAATTGAGTCAAAGATAACTTGCAAGTAACTTGTAAGGAATTACTTATGAAAAAATAATTGATGGAAAAAGTACCAACTACAATGGAAGACAATTTCTCTTATAACAAGACATTTTCCCCAAATAATCTGCCAAAGGAACTTGTATTTTTTCCTCAATATTAAACATTTATTGACTTAAAACAAGCTTTTATATCTTGCTGAAAAGTTACCTGCAAGTCAGTTTTGTCCCATTTCAAGTGTAACAAGACATTTCCACTAGAGACTAGACCAAAAATACTTAATAAGATTCTGTATTTCTGCAGTGTAAATGTGTTGAATGAATTTGTTTCTTCCCTGATTACTGCAGGTAAAGAACCTGGGGGGAGGGAGCCGCCACAGCTGCTCAACACATGGCTGCTTTATGGTGCACCTAAAGGTATTTGGGATAATTTCTGGATAATTCCCAAGCAGAGAGCCGTTGAAACTAAACGAAACGTTCATTTATGTTCGTATTTTTTTGATAATTCTAGAGAAGGTTCAGGATTCTGTTTGAGTTGATGACTTGCCCTGATTAGATGATCGTACATATCTGCTCTGTGCGATCCAGCGGTTAATAACGTGGCACCGTTTTCTTCTCATTAAGTTTACAGCATCCGCATGGCGGAGTTTTACTGTGCTGCTGTGCAACATCCTGAGTAAATGGAGGCTCTACCGCTGAGCACACAGCTTCCAGAAACACTCCAACTCTACAAACCTACAGAAAAACTTCCCAAAATCACATTTACAGAGTTCAGAGGTACTGAGGGATGGATGGATGGATGACGAAAGGATGGATGGATGATGAAAGGATGGATGGATGATGAAAGGATGGATGGATGGATGGATGGATGAACGAAAGGATGGATGGATGGATGACTAAAGGATGGATGGATAGATGATGGATGGACGAAAGGATGGATGGGTGGATGAAAGGATGGTTGGGTGGATGGATGAACGAAAGGATGGATGGATGGACGAATGGGTGGACGAAAGGATGGATGGATGGATGGACGGATGGGTGGACGAAAGGATGGATGGATGGACGGATGGGTGGACGAAAGGATGGATGGATGGACGGATGGGTGGACGAAAGGATGGATGGATGGACGGATGGGTGGACGAAAGGATGGATGAATGGACGGATGGATGGACGAATGGATGGATGGATGAATGGATGGATGGACGGATGGATGGACGAATGGATGGATGGATGAATGGATGGATGGACGGATGGATGGACGGACGAAAGGATGGATGGACGGACGAAAGGATGGATGGACGGACGTAAGGATGGATGGATGGACGAAAGGATGGATGGATGGATGGATGGATGGATGGATGGATGGATGGATGGATGGATGGATGGGCGAAAGGATGGATGGATGGATGGACGAATAGATGGATGGACGAAAGGATGGATGGACGAATAGATGGATGGATGGACGAAAGGATGGATGGACGAATAGATGGATGGATGGACGAAAGGATGGATGGACGGATGATGAAAGGATGGATGGATGGATGGATGGAGGAAAGGATGGATGGATGGATGGGTGGACGAAAGGATGGATGGATGACGAAAGGATGGATGGATGGATGGATGACGAAAGGATGGATGGATGACGAAAGGATGGATGGATGGATGGATGACGAAAGGATGGATGGATGGATGGATGGATGAAAGGATGGATGGGTGGATGGACAAAAGGATGGATGGATGGATGGACAAAAGGATGGATGGATGGATGGATGAAAGGATGGATGGATGCCATTTTCCCATTTTGTTTCTGATTTCCATCATATTTGATGAAACCAGTGAAACCAGTGAAACCAAATCTTGTAAATGTGAAATCTGTGAGTCTCTGTCGATTTCTAAATCCGCTCCAGCGCCTCGGGGCTCATTTCTGCTCCGTCTTTCCTGGCAGCTCCAGAACAGTTTTGGTTCTGTGGAGGCAGCTTGTGTCCGGCGCTCTGGTTTCCCCTGAGAAAACGTTTTATAAGCTTCCTAACAGAACCATTGTTCAGATTTTATAGCTGCTCCTTCGCCGTCAACACACTGGGAACCGCTTCAGTTGACAGCACTCAATCCTAATATAACACCACAGTCTTCAGGGAAATAAACAGGTTTTTAATGTAATTTGTCTCGAATTAAAAATTCTGCGCCAGGCTTAGCAAAGTGGAGAAAAAAGTGTTGTTAAAGTCAGAAAAGTGTAACGAACGAGATTTAAAAAGCAAACCTGGGGTAAGCATAAACACAATAAATCCACAAAAACATAAAATATTTATCAAAATATATACGGGAAAGCTTCTCTTAGTGAATCAGTCATGTTGGTGTTCATTTAACAAGGCACATGATGTCTCATGGACGGCTTAAGTGTATTAGAGTAATAGTTCACATTTTGTTCCTCTCCAATCAGAATTAAATACCTTGAAGTCAAATAACAGTTAAAACTAGAGTTAATATCCAAACAAGTTGTCTCTAAAGCCTCAGAAACTGACACATCCTGGAGGGCAAACTGCACTGTTGTGGCTTTTTAAAGGACAATTTTACATTTAATGAATTATTCAAGCCAAACATTTGGTTTAAATTAACCCAGCAGATTTGACTGCTGCTCGTCCTTTAGGATCGGCAGGCGAAATGAAACAGACCATCAAAACACAGCATTAAATTCACTTAAATGCCAAAATAATTGAAACAGAGTGGGCTGTGTCTTCAACTCTTACTTTTTTTTTTTATCATGCTGGTTACAGCCAAAATATAGGAAAACAAATATCCAGTAGATTTCGAATCTAAGGATTTTAAAGCTAATTAGAAATCACTAATTAGAAGCAAAGTTTGTGGAAAAATAGGAATTGTTTTACTACACTGTACCTTTTACTTTTACTTGAGTAATATTATTATGAAGTGTAAACTATTGCTACTCTTACTTGAGCAACATTTCCAGACACTTTACCCACTGCCAGTAACTTCACATAATGAAGAGCGAACAAGTTTTAACCAAAAATGTATGAAACACAGAAACACACCTACAATTTATGGTGGAGTGAGACCTCTTGTTGATACACAAGCTTCGTCTTTTAAATGTTATTTTACATCTTCTGGGCCAGTTGTTCCTTTTTTGTGTGTTTTTATGATGTAAAGCAATTTGGAACTGCTGTGTAGCTGAAATGTGCTCACAATGTACGTGATTGATTGATCGACTGATTGATTGAAGGTTAAAAAAAAATACTATATATATCAGGGGTGTCAAACTCAGTTTCACTTTGGGCCATACCAAAAATCTGAATGTTCTTAAAGGGCCGGTTGTGCCAGAATCTGTTGATAAGAAGCTTTAAACTGTTAAAATATGAACAGCTGTTCCTCCAGGAGTTTGTGATTGTTTTTGTCAGAGGGTTTTGCAATGTGATACTAATTTAGGAATATTTGTAAGGAATTTCTGTGATATTTGAGGTAATGTATGATGTTTCATGTGGCATTAGTTTCATACATTTTATGCTGATATACATATATTTGGAAATGTGTCTCTTCTTCTGCCTTTATTTATTTTGTAATCATGCTATTGTATAAATTTTTTTTTTTTGGTTTAGTCTTTCAAATGCCAGACTTAAAATACTGAGCCCACATCAACAGTAGAGACAAGCGAAAATCACTCAGGATTTAAATGTATGAACAAACAGCCACTCCTTGAAAACCACAATTGGTTCTGGAAAAAAACCAGAAGATATGAATTTCCAAATCCTGACATTTCAGCTAATATTGCAGTCTATGGATGGGATCCTGTGACTGCTCTGTTCTGGTGAGATTTATGGAGCTAAATTGGTGCCTTAAAGTTTGTTCAAAGATGATCTATTTACAGGTCAGTTTAGGTCTATGAACTTTACAAAACATGTTCATTACATCTTTTGAATAAAATCATCCTTAGATTATGATATTTCCTTATGTAAAGATAATTTAGTTTGCTCAGTTCTGCCTATTTTGAACTCCTTTCAGAATTAACTGTTTTAGGGTCTCCGTCACTTTAAATCCAATAAAGCTGCTGCTGCACACACCCGCCAATTCAACGTTTACACTCTCATGTGAAAATGAGGGCAAACAGATTTGCAGTTATACGACTGTACATCTTTAAAAACCATTAGTAGAGCCTCCCGCACAACCAACAAGAATGTAGCAAGTGACTTCTGGACGGTTAAGTCAACAACTAAACATTATTCTTTTCCAGCAGCCATTGTACAGCACATGCAGAGGTAAAATCAAATGAACAAACTTTCTGGAGCTCCACTTGGGTTGCTAGGTAACGGGATGGCGTCGGTTGGAGTTGATGGATAACAGCACAGTGTGACTTAACAATTGGAAGGTTCTTAAAAAGGCTAATTTTCCAGACAGCAAAATACATTAACTTACTGCCCAAAAAAACAACTTATGAGCATTTTTAAACACTGTTTACAGAAGCAGTAGAAATGGAAGTATAAAAAAGGTAGAAAAGTGAATTTTGCATGATAGGTCTACTGCAAACAGAATGTATAGTTTTAGGATATTTTCAAGGAGTGAATGATAGTTGAAATGGAAGAAATTAATTTTTTCAACTTTTTTTTGTTTGTTCTAACAATAGTTTCAATGATTTAATCCAAGATGAAAAATTTTTTGACCCCACTATTATGGCATCAGTTTAGCTCCATAGCAATTTGACAGAAAAGAAAACCATAACTCCCACAGAAATAAAAACCACAAATAAGCCATGTGTAGCTTCAAAACTACAAAAAAAAAAGCCTTTAATCTGTGGGGATTATAACAAGAGATTATTGTTTTCAAAAACAAATATTTAGCTAAAATCCCGAGTTCATTGTGCAAGGCTGACATCACAGCCGTTTCCAGTCAGAAGTGTTTCCCCGTCTGTGGTCCTGTTTGCTGTACCTTCCTCCCGTCTGTCATCCTGCGGGCCGTCCCTGATGACAGACAGCTGAGCCACAGACAGATGGGATACAAGTCCGGACCGGCTGAACCCGATCAGTATGTCACGCTTTACAACGCTCTGGGTGTTTTACTGCTGCTGTTTTTGAGATCTGGACCAGGCAGGTAGATCACTTTGACAATAAATACGTCTAACAAAAATACACAGAGGGGAAAGGTAGTCTTCCTCAGGCTAATCATGCTGAATAGAAAACAAAAGATTATGTTTTTTATTGTATGACACAGAATATTTATATTAGTTTTACAACACTGTCTTTTTCTGAGTGACTTCTTCTTTGTGGCTTGGCTTTTCACAAAACTCTGGATAAGTTTTTAAAATCCATCCTTATTTAAATCTGTCAATAGTTAAGCTTTTCTATTTTAGTTTTATAAGAAAACAAAGAAACACCAGTTAATTTGGTTTGTGTATTTATATACTTTTAACAGTTTTTGGTCTTTGTGTAAACCTACATTCCTTGCTGCTGTTACATCTTCATTTCCCCCAACTGTGGGACAATAAAATAAAAATTTTTTTCTAAAATAAAACCAAACCAAATTACTATAAACTGACTATATGACTACTGGTGTTTATGTTCAGCTACTCTTGAAGTCAACAGCTATTAGACAGGTGAGCATCCAGCTTTACTAGAAGCCTTTTCTCTTTAATTATTGATGAGGTTGTGAGTGGTCCACTTTCTCCCGTTTCTCTTCCTTCCTTTACTTCCTGCCTGTTATTTCAGCTGGAGACGTGGAGACGAACTTCGGACTGGATGCTGCTCCCTCCGCCTCCGCCAATATGGTTTTATGTATTATTAAACACTGCATGCGGTCTCCTCCAGAAACCCGTGTTATTGCTGTGGAGGTCTGGGAGGTGTGCTGTTTAGTACTTCGCGGTGGAGGGCCAGCGGCTGCAATCCCACATTTATCATCTGTGAGGAGAACAGTCACCTCCGTCACTTCACAAAAACCGCATTAGTCCATTGTGATTCATACTTCTGCAGCCGATGAATACCTGCAGCCCTGAAAGGTTGATGTAGCTTAAAGAGCAAAAAGTTTAGGATCAAACCTTCACATGGACTGAATTAACTAATTGTGCTCTTTAAACTTACACATTTATTAGAGTTGCTAAATAAAACTAAATAGAAGAAGGAGAGAGCCTGAAGTGTCCGTTTTCATCAAGCAGACTTCAGATCTTGAACTGACGGATCGAAGCGTTTTATCTGAGATCTGCCTGACAGCGGATCGTTTTTGTTATTACAGATGGACTCGTGCCTGGACTCACCAATATTACATTTCACGGGGCTAAACCGTGTGCCAAATCCAACCTCATCACAGGGAAACTCACGTCTCCTGCAGGAAAGGGCTGGTTCGTGTTACAGAGGACAACATTCACACCAAAGCTAAACATTTAAAGGGGACCTATCATGCAAAATTCACATTTTGTATGTTTCTGTACTTCCATTTTGGGTCTCAACTGCTTCTAAAAAAACAACCCAAGCTTTCAAAGTCACCACACATCTGGGTTTTGGCAATAAGTTCATGTTTCATGGTGTTGAGAAAATAAGCCATTTGAAAAACCTCCAGATTGTTAAATCTCATTCAAGAGGAGCTGCCCCGTTACCTAGCAACTCCAGCGGAACTCCCCCGTTACCTAGCAACTCCAGCGGAACTCCCCCGTTACCTAGCAACTCCAGCGGAACTCCCCCGTTACCTAGCAACTCCAGCGGAACTCCCCCGTTACCTAGCAACTCCAGCGGAACTCCCCCGTTACCTAGCAACTCCAGCGGAACTCCCCCGTTACCTAGCAACTCCAGCGGAACTCCCCCGTTACCTAGCAACTCCAGCGGAGCTCCCCCGTTACCTAGCAACTCCAGCGGAACTCCCCCGTTACCTAGCAACTGCATCGGAACTCCAAGCAACCAAAGCGGAGCAGCAGCTAATTTGGATTTAAAGTGACAAAAGGCCCAAAAAAGCTGAAAGCGCTGACCATAATTAAATCTCATTATCTAAGAATGATTTTGTGCAAAAGAAAGAAACTAAAATGTTTCAAGTGAAGTCTGTTTGTACAGCACACTTCAGCAGTTTAAAGATCACAAAAACACACAAATAAAACGTAATAAAAGCATAATACAGTCATCAATTAAGAAATCAGTAACAAACATTATATTTTGTCAATCATCAAAACCACCAACACATAAAATATGTTAATCAATGAGCCATTTTGCAGTTTTCTTGACGTTTATTCCAGATTTGTGAAGCACAGAAGCTGAATAGATCTATCCTAACCTGTAACAAGTGACCTTTATAAACTCGGTGAAAACCTCAAAGCCTGAAGCAGAAATGAAAAGCACATCTTACCTTGCATTGTTGTGCTTGTCGGCTCTGGGAAGAGCGGAAGAAGCAGGAGATAGATGAGGTAGACGAGGGACAGGACATTGTACCTGAAGAGGCAAGCTGTCGAGCAGAGCAAAACAAACGCAGAGAATTAGATCAGAATAAAGAAAAGTTGGTTGTGGTAATAAAACAACAAAACCTTTTAGAGGACCACTCCAAAGACACACAAGGCTTTTCATCTCATCTAAAAAAAAGACGACAAGAAGCCACAAAACTCAGGACCTTATGTTTGCTTTTGAAGCTAAATTATCTCCAATTCGTTCCTGGATCTCAGGAGATTTCCTGGAGTTGTATTTGCATCTTTCTGATCTCTAAAAGATTTGGTTTGTATGAAATGAATATTTTAATTTAAAGGAATCTGACACAATTCAATTAACCAGCAAGATTTTAATTATTGTCAACACAACTACAAATCCTGTCCATGTTTTTACTCTGCACAGATACCGCATGTTTGTGTGGATATTGAAGTCAATATTCTTTCTTTGGCAGATTAATATTCTGTAAAAGTGCTTCTTTGACCAGAATTTGCACCAGTTTTATGTCTTTATTGTTGCTGACCTTATTTAAACTTTACAGTGCTGTATTGAAGTTTTGTTTCCTCTTCTAAAACAAATACATTTTCTTAGATTTTTTCTTAATCACCCTATTTGACAGAAAGTTACCCTTTTACACATTTTTCCTTCCACTATGAAAACGTTCAGAAATAGAATAGTAATTTTATGTGTTATCATTATCATATTTAAATATTTCTGACTTCATATTTACAGCCTTCCATATACAGTGGCATAAAAACAAACAAAAACAAACCAGACAAGTGAAAAAATGCCACATTTCATAAGTTCAATATGTTTGACAGGTCAGATGTAGATTTGGAAAGAATAGTTTCGATATGAAGAAACGCCTGGATCAAAACTGTATTTTCATCCAGGTAATCTATTTTCCAATATTCAAATTAATTTGGTTGCAAAGATTCAACTTAAAAACCAAAAATTTGAGAAATAAGTAAGGAGGCAAAACGTCTCAGGTTGGTTGAAGTTTGTTATTATATATAATTTGTAATTTTTTGTAATTATTCAAGGTATAACATTACACAAAACCACGGGTTGATAGATAAAGAGATAGATTTTATTACAGACTCAGAGTCCAGATTACATACAAAGAGAAAACAAAGACAATAAAAGAATAAAAAAAATACAAAAAATAAACAATACAAACACATGACTTCTAGCGTTACAAAAGGCAATCATACCAATGTCTCCAGAGTACAGATGAATACTTTATTGCACTATATTTCACATTTGCCAACAGCAGTATAATTTTATTATTAGACTCATTTAAGCGACAAATAAATCTATACATAAGTTTTCTCAAGACAGCCATCAAAGTGCTGACTCGGGCAGATACAAACAGTTCACTGGCACTGGACCATCTGGGTTTATTTAACAAAAGTCTAAGTGCATCATTGTAAGCCACCTTCAATCTTTGAAGACTGGCTTTGTTAAAATTGCACCACAAATGTGCAGTATACAGTGATGTACAATATGATCTAAACAAGTTCAGTTTCACTTCATCCGAACAGAATCCAAATTTACGGACAAGAATATTTGCCTGAGCGTATAACGTTCGAACCTGTCGGTAAATGTCCTCATCATCAGACAGACAATCTGTCAACATATGACCAAGATATTTCACTTCAGTTGAGACTTTCAATAAAGACCCAGACAGTTTGAAATTTGGAAATAGTCTATTTTTGTCCTCCTTAGTGCGACAGATCAAGATGGTGCTTTTTGAAGGATTGAACTTAACATCATGTAACTCACCATATGCTGAACAGACATTAAGCAGCTCCTGAAGACCGGCTGAACTTGGGCTAAAAACCACTAGGTCATCAGCATACATTAAATGATTAATAATAGTATTATTAATAACCATGCAGCCGGTTCTACACAGGTTTAGCTGCTTAGAAAGATCATTCATATAAAAGTTAAACAAAATAGGAGATAAAATGCTTCCTTGTCTGACTCCATTGCTGACATGAAAGGATGCAGACACACAGTTGTCCCATTTCACTTGCATAGTTTGATTAGCATACCAGTAGGACAGACATCTTACTATATCCTTAGGTACACCAACTTGGCACAATATTAAAAATAGTTTTCTATGATTAACACGATCAAAAGCCTTAGTGGCGTCTAAAAAACACAGAAAAACTGTAGAATTATTATAATTATAAGAATTATAATTTTTCAGTAATTCTTTTAGGCCATATATACACATATCAGTGCCATGTTTGGGCTTGAACCCAAATTGATTTTCAGTAGACATTACTATCTTTGCAAATTTTGGCAGAAGAATAAGTTCAAAGACTTTAGACAGTGTATTAGCTAGGGCTATAGGTCTGTAATTATCAAAACTGCCAATTTTACCAGCTTTGTGTTTAATCACAGGAAGTAAAAGAACCTTCATCAAGGATTCAGGAATAAAACCATGCTTCCAAGACAAATAGAATACATGTCATTTCTTTTACTTCAGTCAGAGCAAACGTTTTTTTAAATTTTTTAAATTAAATAAATTTTTATTATGTACTAGAATGTAATAAAGTGGTAAGTCCAGAACTGAGATTTGGTTCGATGTTTCTCAGTAAATTAAAGTTTAATCAGGCATGAATACATTATACAACAATATAACACATGGAAACAGTCAATGTTAATGTTTACATATTTTAAATAAAACTGCATTTATTTGTGAAAAAGACCTTATGAATTAATTTGTTGTTATTTTGATGTTTCGACAGCTGAACGCCCCAGTTGTACCTGAACGCCCCAGTTGTACCTGAACGCAGCATGGATGAGCACAAACTGCTGTCAAAACAGGAAGAATAAAAACATGTTGCTAAAACCAGGAGAGTTTAAAAACTGGAAAATTCCCAGATCAACTCAAAAAAGTATTTGTGTAGAAACATTTAACATACATCCAAAATGAGAGCTTGACTTGGAAATATCGAGAGAATTTAGCCCAATAAAAGCAATAAATGTATCACATAAACTCAACAAAACTGATTGGCAAGACCGAGGCAGCCGTTTGTTGTCAATAAAAAAAGAAATTGTTGTATCAATAAAAGATTCAAATTGACCTAATTATTGTTTGATCCGTCGTTGCCTGAGCCTTTGGCCCCATCTGGACCGATTATTCTCCCAGAAGGAAAACAAAAACAAGCCAACCACAATCAGCAACTCGTCTAAAACCTTGTATTTATGTTTATGCAGGGGGGAAAAACGGCATGCATGAATTTAAAAATCAACAAAAGAAGCACAGGATTATGTTTTACAGATGTGTAACCATGAGTTATTTTATGAAACGGCTTCCACAAGGCAAATATTTAATGGCAGGAGTGAATTTAAGAGCGTGTGGTTGAGTTTCAGGAACATTTGAGTGAAAATGTAACTGGATTCATGGATATATGAAACCTGATCTGTGCACATCAAACGAGTCATGGTTTTAACACTTAAATGAAATTAACACATTTGTGAGGTTGAATGTAAAACTCTATAGGAGAGAAAATATATATAATTGTCAAGATTAAGGTTTAATATTTACTGAATGGATTAAAATACACATTTGTAACTTAGATATAAATTGTTGTGCATATCAATGTATCAAACATTTGTGACCAAAGGAGAAAATGTCAAAGTCCGAATAGCTAATAAAAACTTTTACAAATAGAGATTTTACAGTTTTAAATTTATTTGCTCACTCGTTTTCTACACCGGATCAATGTGGTAGTGGGTTGTAAAAGATCAAAGCAGTGAAAGGTCAAAACACCCACAGACACACACACACACACACACACACACACACACACACACACACACACACACACACACACACGAAGCCCTGCAGGAATTAAAAACCACCAATTAAAGCTTAACAAGGCTTTCTGTATGCAGAAGTACCAGGAAAAACAAAAGATTTTAACCAATTACCTATTTCCATTAAGAAATATGAATACCTTGTTTTTTATCGACACATTTTTCAAAAAGTGGAATTGTTTTTCTTAGTGCTGTAATTTTAAAACTATCCCCAAGGTAAATCAGAAAAGATGATACTTCAATTAGCGAGTAGAGGTTGTTGGCATTCAGTTGGATTTTGGATGCACTTCATCCACAATACAGTTTGCAGCAGAAAAACAAAAGAAATGTATTACCAACTATATTATCTAACAGGTAAACATTCTGGATTGTAAAATAATTGGCTAAAAAAGGAAAAGGAATTATATTAATTTAAGTAATTACACATAATGTTTGTTTGATCAGTCTGTGGAGACAAAACATAAAATCACTCTGCACTTTGTATTTCTAAAACAATCAGTTTGCAAATATGCAAATTGGCCTAGTTAAAGTGCTTTCAGATTTTAGTGTGCATTGGACCTAGACGTTTGACAGAAACAGAGAGCCACAGAGATGGGAATGATTATTACAATCAATATGAAGGGCGGCAGAACAAGTCAGCTGAGTCCACAATTTGGAGCAAAACAAAACGTGAACCATCCTGGTGGAATAAGAAAGACGTCAAAGTGTTGGAATAAAAAAACTCACAGCAATGTTTGAGGAAAATAATAATAAAAAGGCACAACTAAGATGAATGGGCAGAAACAGGAGCCAAAATGTAAGAAATAAACTGAAACAAATGTGATTTAGGTTCAGAAATACAAAAAAACACCTAAACAGAAAACAATCAGGGCTGAAGTGGATTGAAAAGAAGCAGCCGTATGTTTGGGACAACTGGGTGAAAAAAGAAAGGTGGTTTAAATGTTTATTGGCCAAGGAGATGATCTAAGAATGTTTGTTTTGGTTCCCCCCCAATGAAACACAAGAGATGATCTAAGATTTCTGCAGAAGGAAAATAAATACCTGACGATTAAAGCTACACGTCAGGTAAGCTAGGTGGAGTCTGTAGCCACTGCAGCCAGTTTAAGTCAATTATTTTTATTTATGCAGCTCCAGGTCATAACAAATGTCATCCTTAAGAAACAAACTGATGTTCTATGATGTGATTTGTTGCAGACTTGTTTGCATTACTCTACTTTTCCAAAGCAAACGCAAGCGATTGCTTCATGGAGGCGTGGATTTTACCCCGTCGTTAAGGTTTTCTCTTACTGCACTGTTATTGCTAAAACTACAAGCAGTCTACAATTCCAAAACGATGCAGAAAATCAACGACATCGTTCACAGCTTCTCCTTCTATTCACCGACTGAAATTCTACTTGATGCAATCCAAGTAAATGGGAGAAATCCCAGAGAGCAGAGATGAGAATCGAGCAAAATTGTGTAGGAAGTCAATGGCCAAGGATTAATTTTGCAATAACAGTTTTTTAAAGATCAATTTGTGGGGCAAAAGTACCTTTAATTCATGATTTTGTTCTTTTTTTTTTTTTTTTTTTTACAGCTAAGAGTAAAGCTACTCTCAAGTTGAAAGTGTTCAGGTGGAAAGTCCAAATACGGTAGGTTTAGAAATTTCTTTTGTTTCGGAAAACTACGTGTAATTAAATAAATTAATCTCCATTTTAAGCATTTATACACAAAAACATGTTCCCACCATCAGTTTAATAAGATACAAAACATCAGAAGTGCTAATAATTAGTTTCAGTCTTTGTCCTTTGGCCATTTTGAAAATAAACAGGATTTGACATTTTAAGTCAGAATTCCAACTCTTGGGAATATTCTAGTTTTCAACTGGAAACTAAAAAAATCCAACTTCCCAGTGTAAAGAGAACACGACATCAATACTCATGTAATAAGCAGAGCGCCAAGTCTGACTGAGAAACAGCTTGGATGTACTCAAATTTACCTGAACATAATCTGGTTATTTTTGTCAAAATTAATGAAATGCTTAAATTTTCCTCAACCAAACTGAAAATCTCTCAAAGCCCAAGATTTACACTGCAAAAACACAAAATCCTACCAAGTAATTCTGGTTTAGTTTCTAGTAGAAAAATCTTAGCACAGTTGGAATAAGACTAAACTAACTTGAAGTAGCTTTTCAGCAAGGAGCTCGTTTTAGATCAATAAATACTTAACACTGATTTTTAAAGGTTCTAGATCCACTTGTGATGGATGATGATTTCACTTGTAGCAAGGGAAAATGTCTTGTTATAGTGAAATAATTTGCCAGCGGACCTGGTACTTTTACATCAATATTAAGAAATAATTTATTTACAACAGGTTCATATATCTTGCTGAAAAGCTACTTGTACGTTATTTTAAATGTACTAAGATCTTTCTACTGGAAACTAAACCAAAATTACTTGGTAAGATTTTGTGGTTTTGCAGTGCAACATTTTCGATTCCAAGTTTATACCTGAACATTTTTATTAATCCCCATAAAATCCCATTTTTGAGTCAAACGCTTAGCGAGGCAATGCCAGAAGATCATTTCCTCTCCAAGCGATTCGATTAATAGCTACATAAAACAGTGTAACGATTAGATGGTTTACGGTGTCGCCACGCTGCGCTGACTTCTAAAACAAAAACAAATCATGCATGAAAGCAAATGTTGCATGTTGGCTCTGGATTAAATTTGGACCCCTGCACATTATACTGTACAAACAGACGCATAAAGGACGTCTTTTAGTCTCTGTGATGAAAGTTAAAACACCTTAGAGCAAACATGGCTTCTAAAAAGCATTAATTGATGTATTGATCCTCAATCCACCTCATTTCCTGAGTCCAGCTCCCATCTGTGCTGACCGCAGGTTTTTACCAGTTAAACAGCTCACATCTCCTCATTGAGTGTCAATTAACACTTGCAGAATCTACCACACCACAAACATATTTTTTTCTTCTTCTCCCTGAATGACTCAAGCCGCACACTGGCACAAAATCATGGTTTCAATTACAGGTTAAACCTCAAAGCAAGCAGAAAATATGGCATAAGCAGCGACAAGCCTTTGAACGTTTTTTAGGTCAGGCGGTGAGGAAGGCAGCACACAGCGACTCTGTGTAGCATGTGGACACTCAGTCTGACCTCCTGAAATTCGTCTTTGCCGTTATATCAACAAGCTCGGAGTTTACAACCAAGTCGGCCGCACGAGTTATCGTCGAAGTCGAGCCGAACTACTGAAAAATTACACTTAACTGCTGAAAATGGTGCTTTTATTTATTTTTGCGCAGTCAATGGAGCCATTCATTGACATTTGACTTGGCTCCGGCTTTTCCCTTGGTGCCGAAGTAAGAGCACCTCCTGCTTTTCTCCACGCTCAGATACAAGCCGAAGGAAAACTAACAAAAGTTTGATAAATGGCAGGAGGAGGGGTGCAATGTTTTTACAAGTCGCAAACATCTGCAGATTATCTCCGAGATTGGTTTCAGTTGCACAAGACGGCATGAGATGCCACACAGAGGAACCACTTAATGATTGTTCATCAGATCCCTTTTGTATCTTTTTTACCGGCGGAAAGTCGAGATTTTCTAGCTGGAATGCTAAAGGAGAGAGTGAGACACTTTTTTCTTTTGTCCAATAGCCTTCTGTCCTCCGCCCTGCACGTTTTTAATAAATGTGGTATTAAACACAACGTCATCGCTGCCCATCTGCTTATAGTTACAAATCTAAAGATGTTTGCATCCATTCTGTTTATTGTTTCTGATGTAGGACTGTATTTAAAGGCCTTGCAGACGCTTGACCGCAGCCTTCCTGACCATTTGGCCGTTTGCGCTATGACTCAACATCTGAGGATTTTTACACCGAGTATGAAAATAAACTAGTTTCTTTCAGACATCAGATTACAGTAAAAAAAAATTCCCATTCAATTCTGAATTTTGTCCTCTGGAGTTGAAGCTATTCTTACTGAAACACAAAACCTAAACACATACAAATCCAAAGTGAAGTTGCATTTAGAGTTGGGATCAAGAGTTGTTAGGAGAAGAAGCCTACATGCATGAAAAACGAACACATAAGGTTGGAAGATAAGGTGATCTGGTGCCAGTGCAAACAGGGGACGGGGATAACGCAGGAATCTACAAGTAATAAAGAGCATTCCACACCAAATGGTTCATCTGCACATAAAATCTGACAGTGGCTGTCTTTAAAGTTCAGTTCAAAGAGTTTGGTCCAATCCAAAACCAGAATTTATTTTTTAATGTAAGCAGTAAAGGACTGAAGAAAAAGAAACAAAAGAAGAAAAACATCTAACATTTGGTGTCAAGAAAGAAAAAAATGACAAGAAGAAGAAAGGAACGAATGAGAAAAAATAAGAAGAAATTAAAGCTGCAAGCAGCCTCGTGCGGCCCTCGCAGCAAGCGCTGCTCCGGCTCACCGGCCACCGCGGAGTTCCAGCCGCCGCGGAAGCTCTCGCGCCGTTTCCAGAGCCGCGCCCGCCGCCAGCGGGGAGCCGTCGAACCTTCCCGCCCGATCGCCCGCCAGGCGACACACCTTGCGAATGCGTTCGGCAGCGCTCCCCGACGACTCACAAAAAATCTGGCGCAGATCGGTCCATTTACGGCGGAGATATAGCTGATGGATTAACCTAGGGGGCGCAGTGGAGTCAAATTACATTTCAAAACATTTGAGCTCTTTAAAGGTTACCACAGGTCTTACATTTCAAGTTTGGTGCCAATCGGATCATCCATGTGTGATTTAAAGACAATCGTATGAATATGGCGAGGGTCTGACATTTGCAATTGTACGCCCACACTGTTCAGCCAGCGTTGACAGATGTCATCTTAAAGTTGCTGGACAGCTGCCCTTGAGGACTGGAGTTTGACACCCCTGCTGTAAGAAGATGGTTGGATAAATAATTTTAATATTAAATAATATGATTTCTACAATAGCTTCCAAATCGTGTGGCCCATTAACTCAAAATCAAGGTGAAATTGTTCTACTAGAGAGTATAGATGAAGCACATTCATCTTTATTACATCTGACCCCTTTATTATTATTTAAGTAATTTTATATTTAAAAAATATACTGTATATAAAAAAAAATCATAAAATGTATTACCTCACATTATCATCACATTTGTTAGCTGTAATGTTCAATTACATAAAATTGGAGGACAGGATCAATTTCATTACATGTTCACTTCTTACCTGAAATATGTTAAATACAACAAATATTTACTTTAAGTGTGACAGTTTAACCTTAGTGATGTCATCATTTGACCACATGACGATTAATCACTGAAAGTTTGGTTCCTCTGAGCTCCGTCTACTGTGAAAATCACATTGAGCTTTGCCAATTCTTAATTGTAAGCTATTTTATAATGGTAACATCAACAATGTGTATCCACTGATAAGGTTGAACTGAAGAGGAGATTGTCCAAAAAATAAAAACGTGAGTAATTTATGTGGTCCACTGCTGTGTGGAAAACTCTAAGAATTACTTTAAAGCCCCACACCCACCCCGCCTCCAGGTTCTGCGTTCTGACCCTGCGTTTAATATCATAGCTCAGCGCTCCTCCTGCTCATATTTGTGACACTTATCTCAATATTAATAATTATAGTGCCGTTAAGTTTCCATTATAATTCTTAGCAACTACGGACACGTTCATTCGTGGCTGTTTTCACCTTTTTTGGACCAGTTTATTTTATTGTCTAATAAATAAAATTCACTTCCTGTCAACACCTTTGAGGTAATATCGTTTAATAGGTTTGCCAGGCAAACTTTTAACTGTAAGGATATTTTGAAAGTACTAAACTCCACAGCTTTGAGTGTGCAGCCCATGTACGGTTCAAACAAAATAATGTGGCTTCCATTAAATGAGCAAGAAATTGTTTAGCATATCAGACTCACCAGAATCCACATCTCTGCAGCAAACACGTTGATAAGTTGGAATGCAACAACAGGACATCTCACCGCTAATACCCATGACATCTGTCTCCTATTCGTTATGTCCGACAGCTTAGCTACGTTAGCTTGACTGTCAACCGTCATATTTAAAGCCCCCCACCCACCGCCTCCAGGTTCTGCGTTACGGCCCTGCGTTTAATATCAAAGCTCAGCGATCCTCCTGCAATTCCACAGCTCAGATTGCTGCACAGATTTGTGAAACTTATCTCAATATTAATTATTATAGTGGCGTTAAGTTGCCATGATAATTCTTGGCAACTACGGACACGTTCATTCGTGGCTATTTTCACGTTTTTTGGACCAGTTTATTTTATTGTCTAATAAATAAAATTCACTTCCTGTCAACACCTTTGAGGTAATATCGTTTAATAGGTTTGCCAGGCAAACTTTTAACTGTAAGGATATTTTGAAAGTACTAAACTCCACAGCTTTGAGTGTGCAGCCCATGTATGGTTCAAACAAAATAATGTGGCTTCCATTAAATGAGCAAGAAATTGTTTAGCATATCAGACTCACCAGAATCCACATCTCTGCAGCAAACACGTTGATAAGTTGGAATGCAACAACAGGACATCTCACCGCTAATACCCATGACATCTGTCTCCTATTCGTTAGGTCCGACAGCTTAGCTACGTTAGCTTGACTGTCAACCGTCATATTCACTTCGGGGGACGGGGGGATTTGTGCGTGCGTGCGTTGTAAAGATCGAACTGCACACATATCATGACGGCTTGATTGATCGTGAATGTTATCCGTGGAGGCTATTTTTATCCCAACGAGCCAGCCATTGCTACGTATATGTGGGCGGCGGAGGGGGAGGAGGGGTGGGGGCGTGCGAAAACCGAACTGAGAAATAAGATTTAAGCTTTGGCATGCGCTACGTACAAGATGTTTTGAAACAATGTTTCCACAATTTTCTTAATTATAAAGATGATTCAAAAATAAAAATATCAGAAATTCTTCTTTTCTTTTTTTACTTCAGGGAAAATTAATAAGCAGCCGTACAGCTGCAGGCGCTGCTCTCTCCGTTAAATCATGCATGCTTCGGTGCACTTCGATAGCTTAGCTGCGTTAGCTTGACTGTCAACCGTCATATTCAGTTCTCTAGTGCTAATAAGTGATATAAACGCAAATATAGGAGATGGAAATGTATACTTACATAATAAAAACGCACATGCAGACGGGATTAAGGAAGGATTGATCGTTAATGTTATCCGTGGAGGCTATTTTTATCCCAACGAGCCAGCAGAAGTATCGAAAACAACGTAACTGTGGAACTACAAAATACACAGATGCATCTTTGGGAATTGCAGTGGTAAAAATGTACACATAGTCATGTATGGCGTGATAGTGACACCAAGTGGTTAATATCGCCATTACAGCACCTCTCTCATACTGTGTAATTCTCGCCTTATTCATGTGTGGAGTAACAGTGACACCAAGAGGACGTAATGGGAATAACATTTTTTTTTCTAAAAAATCTAAAATTACAGAAAATCCGTTGAATTTAGAATATGGCTTCAAGAGACTTTTTTGTTCGTCCTGAAAAGATACACATATGTACCAAGTTTGGTAATTCTAGCTTAAACAATGGCTTGGGGCTGATCATTTAAAATTTTCTAGCCAGCGCCATAAATACATTAGGCCACGCCCACCAAATTTTATTATGGATTTCTTTCAGGGGGTGGATAAAGATCCATCCTAGTGAGTTTGGAACAGCTCGGCCCAAAACTGTGGAAATCAGAGCCAAACGAATGACAGCGGCGTTAGAGGTCACTTTGGCACGCCGCCACGCCCACCTGCTCCATCCAAGCCGGTCGGGGCTGGAATCTTCAATACAGCAACATGTTTTCTTTCTATGGAAAAAGTTTCAAGTTGATTAGTTCAAAGGTGTAAGATAGTGACCATTCCCAGTAAAACATGACACTTCCTGTTCTGAGGGGGCGTGGCCTTAGTGATGTCATCATTTGACCACAGGGTCTTTTAGGTCAACCCATGATGATCAATCACTGAAAGTTTGCTTCCTCTGACAGTTTTAGTGTAGGAGTTATAAGAGTTTTATGTTTCACGGAAAATAGTCAAAGTTTGACACATAGCCACGCCCACATACTTTGAAGTACGAGAATTCCTTTGATAACTTTTCACCTTTGATGTCTCAAGTGTGTGCTGAGCGATTTTGAAGTCTGTATCTGAAAAACTGTAGGAGGAGTTCGATCAAATACGAAGGCTGTAAACATCAAAAATGGGGTCAATTTTGGAACTTCATTCCAAAATGGCCGACTTCCTGTTGGGTTGAGACCATTGCTCCAAGAGACTTTTTTGTACATCAGGGCAATATACAGATGTGTAAGAAGTTTCGTAATTATAGGTTATAGCATGGCTTGGGGCTGATCATTTAAAGTTTTCTAGGGGGCGCCATAGAGAAATTAAGCCACGCCCACCAAATTTTATTATGGATTCCTGTCGGGGGGTGGATAAAGATCCATCCTAGTGAGTTTGGAGAAGTTTGGCCCAAAACTGTGGAATTCAGAGCCAAACGTATGAGAGCGGCGTTAGAGGTCACTTCGCCACGCCGCCACGCCCACCTGCTCCATCAAAGCCTGTCGGGGCTGGAACCCCTTATAGAGCCACATGTTTCCTGTCTGTTAACATAGTTTCATGTTGATTAGTTCAAAGGTGTAATATAGGGACCGTTCCCAGTAAAAAATCACACTTCCTGTTCTCAGGGGGCGTGGCCTTAGTAATGTCATCAATTGACCACAGGGTATTTTAGGTGAACCCATGGTGATCAATCACTGAAAGTTTGCTTCCTCTGACAGTTTTAGTGTAGGAGTTATAACTGTTTTTAATTTCGTGGCGAGTCGGTGAACTTTGACCCCTGCTATCCCCCCTTCAACATGCTCAAAAACTCACCATTTTGATAACTTTGAATCGCCCATGCCTTCTGATCAGACTCACCAAGTTTGAAGCCAATCAATCAAAATCCCTAGGAGGAGTTCGATCAAATACCAATGCTGTAAACGGCCAAAATGGGGTCAAAATGTGACCTTCCATCCAAAATGGCCGACTTCCTGTGATAGTTGGACTATAACAATAATTGTAAATTCTGAGCATCTTGGGGAGCTCTACAACTGTACCAAATTTCAAGTCTCTACGACGAAGTAAGTGAATAGCAAAGGGTCCTTTGAAAATTGCTAGTTGGCGCTGTTGAGCCATTTTTTTTTAGATTTTTGCGTCGACTTTAAAATACGTAAATTTTAAACAGTCTCTATGCGCCCGCCAAATTTGGTGAGTTTTTGAATATGATAAAGCCTCCAAAAAGGCAATTCATTTGGGTGGAAGAATAATAATAATAATAATTAAAGCTGCAAGCAGCCTCGTGCGGCCCTCGCAGCAAGCGCTGCTCCGGCTCACCGGCCACCGCGGAGTTCCAGCCGCCGCGGAAGCTCTCGCGCCGTTTCCAGAGCCGGCGCCCGCTCGCCGCAGCGGAGTCGCGAACCTTCCCGATCGCCCGCCAGACGACACACGTGAATCGTTCGGCAGCGCCCCTGACGACTCACAAAAAATCTGGCGCAGATCGGTCCATTTACGGCGGAGATATAGCTGATGGATTAACCTAGGGGGCGCAGTGGAGTCAAATTACATTTCAAAACATTTGAGCTCTTTAAAGGTTACCACAGGTCTTACATTTCAAGTTTGGTGCCAATCGGATCATCCATGTGTGATTTAAAGACAATCGTATGAATATGGCGAGGGTCTGACATTTGCAATTTGGCCACGCCCACACTGTTCAGCCAGCATTGACAGATGTCATCTAAAAGTTGCAGGACAGCGGCCCTTGAGGACTGGAGTTTGACACCCCTGCTGTAAGAAGATGGTTGGATAAATAATTTTAATATTAAATAATATGATTTCTACAATAGCTTCCAAATCGTGTGGCCCATTAACTCAAAATCAAGGTGAAATTGTTCTACTAGAGAGTATAGATGAAGCACATTCATCTTTATTACATTTGACCCCTTTTTTATTTAACTAATTTTGTATTTAAAAAATATACTCTATATAAAAAAAAATTCATAAAATGTATTACCTCACATTATCATCACATTTGTTAGCTGTAATGTTCAATTACATAAAATTGGAGGACAGGATCAATTTCATTACATGTTCACTTCTTACCTGAAATATGTTAAATACAACAAATATTTACTTTAAGTGTGACAGTTTAACCTTAGTGATGTCATCATTTGACCACATGACGATTAATCACTGAAAGTTTGGTTCCTCTGAGCTCCGTCTACTGTGAAAATCACATTGAGCTTTGCCAATTCTTAATTGTAAGCTATTTTATAATGGTAACATCAACAATGTGTATCCACTGATAAGGTTGAACTGAAGAGGAGATTGTCCAAAAATAAAAACGTGAGTAATTTATGTGGTCCACTGCTGTGTGGAAAACTCTAAGAATTACTTTAAAGCCCCACACCCCACCCCCCGCCTCCAGGTTCTGCGTTACGGCCCTGTGTTTAATATCATAGCTCAGCGCTCCTCCTGCTCATATTTGTGACACTTATCTCAATATTAATAATTATAGTGCCGTTAAGTTTCCATTATAATTCTTAGCAACTACGGACACGTTCATTCGTGGCTGTTTTCACCTTTTTTGGACCAGTTTATTTTATTGTCTAATAAATAAAATTCACTTCCTGTCAACACCTTTGAGGTAATATCGTTTAATAGGTTTGCCAGGCAAACTTTTAACTGTAAGGATATTTTGAAAGTACTAAACTCCACAGCTTTGAGTGTGCAGCCCATGTACGGTTCAAACAAAATAATGTGGCTTCCATTAAATGAGCAAGAAATTGTTTAGCATATCAGACTCACCAGAATCCACATCTCTGCAGCAAACACGTTGATAAGTTGGAATGCAACAACAGGACATCTCACCGCTAATACCCATGACATCTGTCTCCTATTCGTTAGGTCCGACAGCTTAGCTACGTTAGCTTGACTGTCAACCGTCATATTCACCCCTTCGGGGGGGAACTGGGGGGGGGATTGCGTGCGTGCGTGCGTTATAAAGATCGAACTGCACACATATCATGACGGCTTGATTGATCGTGAATGTTATCCGTGGAGGCTATTTTTATCCCAACGAGCCAGCCATTGCTACGTATATGTGGGCGGCGGAGGGGGAGGAGGGGTGGGGGCGTGCGAAAACCGAACTGAGAAATAAGATTTAAGCTTTGGCATGCGCTATGCGTACAAGATGTTTTGAAACAATGTTTCCACAATTTTCTTAATTATAAAGATGATTCAAAAATAAAAATATCAGAAATTCTTCTTTTCTTTTTTTACTTCAGGGAAAATTAATAAGCAGCCGTACAGCTGCAGGCGCTGCTCTCTCCGTTAAATCATGCATGCTTCGGTGCACTTCGATAGCTTAGCTGCGTTAGCTTGACTGTCAACCGTCATATTCAGTTCTCTAGTGCTAATAAGTGATATAAACGCAAATATAGGAGATGGAAATGTATACTTACATAATAAAAACGCACATGCAGACGGGATTAAGGAAGGCTTGATCGTTAATGTTATCCGTGGAGGCTATTTTTATCCCAACGAGCCAGCAGAAGTATCGAAAACAACGTAACTGTGGAACTACAAAATACACAGATGCATCTTTGGGAATTGCAGTGGTAAAAATGTACACATAGTCATGTATGGCGTGATAGTGACACCAAGTGGTTAATATCGCCATTACAGCACCTCTCTCATACTGTGTAATTCTCGCCTTATTCATGTGTGGAGTAACAGTGACACCAAGAGGACTTAATGGGAATAACATATTTTTTTTTTCTAAAAAATCTAAAATTACAGAAAATCCGTTGAATTTAGAATATGGCTCCAAGAGACTTTTTTGTTCGTCCTGAAAAGATACACATATGTACCAAGTTTGGTAATTCTAGGTTAAAGCATGTCTTGGGGCTGATCATTTAAAATTTTCTAGGAAGCGCCATAAATACATTAGGCCACGCCCACCAAATTTTATTATGGATTTCTTTCGGGGAGTGGATAAGGATCCATCCTAGTGAGTTTGGAACAGCTTTGCCCAAAACTGTGGAATTCAGAGCCAAACGAATGACAGCGGCGTTAGAGGTCACTTCGGCACGCCGCCACGCCCACCTGCTCCATCAAAGCCGGTCGGGGCTGGAATCCAAAATACACCAGCATGTCTTCTGTTTCTGGAAAAACTTTCAAGTTGATTAGGTCAAAGGTGTAAGATAGCAACCGTTCCCAGTAAAACATGACACTTCCTGTTCTCAGGGGGCGTGGCCTGAGTGATGTCATCATTTGACCACAGGGTCTTTTATGTCAAACTATGATGATCAATCACTGAAAGTTTGGTTCCTCTGAGAGTTTTAGTGTAGGAGTTATAAGAGTTTTATGTTTCATGGCGAATAGTCAAAGTTTGACACATAGCCACGCCCACATACTTTGAAGTACGAAAATTCCTTTGATAACTTTTCACCTTTGATGCCTCAAGTGTGTGCTGAGCGATTTTGAAGTCTGTATCTGAAAAACTGTAGGAGGAGTTCGATCAAATTAGAAGGCTGTAAACATCAAAAATGGGGTCAATTTTAGAACTTCATTCCAAAATGGCCGACTTCCTGTTGGGTTGAGACCATGACTCCAAGAGACTTTTTTGTACATCAGGACAATATACAGATGTGTAACAAGTTTCATAATTCTATGTTAGAGTATGGCTTCGGGCTGATCATTTAAAATCTTCTAGGGGGCGCTATAGAAAAATTAGGCCACGCCCACCAAATTTTATTATGGATTCCTGTCGGGAATTGGATAAAGATCCATCCTAGTGAGTTTGGAGAAGCTTGGCCCAAAACTGTGGAATTCAGAGCCAAACGTATGACAGCGGTGTTAGAGGTCACTTCGCCACGCCGCCACGCCCACTTGCTCCATCAAAGCCTGTCGGGGCTGGAATCCCTTATAGAGCCACATGTTTCCTGTCTGTTAACACAGTTTCATGTTGATTAGGTCAAAGGTGTAATATAGGGACCGTTCCCAGTAAAACATGACACTTCCTGTTCTCAGGGGGCGTGGCCTTAGTGATGTCATCATTTGACCACAGGGTATTTTAGGTCAACCCATGATGCTCAATCACTGAAAGTTTGGTTCCTCTGAGAGTTTTAGTGTAGGAGTTATAACTGTTTAGAGTTTCGTGGCGAGTCGGTGAACTTTGACCCCTGCTATCCCCCCTTCAGCATGCTCAAAAACACACCAGTTTGATAACTTTGAATCGCCCATGCCTTCTGATCAGACTCACCAAGTTTGAAGCCAATCAATCAAAATCCCTAGGAGGAGTTCGATCAAATACCAATGCTGTAAACGGCCAAAATGGGGTCAAAATGTGACCTTCCATCCAAAATGGCCGACTTCCTGTGATAGTTGGACTATAACAATAATTGTAAATTCTGAGCATCTTGGGGAGCTCTACAACTGTACCAAATTTCAGGTCTCTACGATGAAGTTAAGTGATTGGTTTGGGTCTTTTGAAAATTGCTAGTTGGCGCTGTTGAGCCATTTTTTCTGCGATTTTTGCGTCGACCTTAAAATTCAAAATTTTTAAACAGTCTCTATGTGTCTGCCAAGTTTGGTGAGTTTTTGAATATGATAAAGCCCCCAAAAAGGCACCCAAAGAGGGGGGCAGAAAAAAAAGAATAATAATTAAAGCTGCGGAGCAGCGTCGTGCGGCCCTCGCAGCAAGCGCCGCTCCGGCTCACTGGCCACCGCGGAGTTCCAGCCGCCGCGAAAGCTCTCGCACCGGCGCCCGCCACGCAGCAGGAGCTGTCACGAACCTTCCCGATCCGATCGCCAGACGGCGACACACATGAAAGCGTGCAGCGCTTCCCGACAACTCACAAAAAATCTGGCGCAGATCGGTCCATTTACGGCGGAGATATAGCTGATGGATTAACCTAGGGGGCGCAGTGGAGTCAAATTACATTTCAAAACTTTTGAGCTCTTTAAAGGTTACCACAGGTCTTACATTTCAAGTTTGGTTCCAATCGGCTCATCCATGTGTGATTTAAAGACAATCGTATGAATATGGCGAGGGTCTGATATTCGCCATTTGGCCACGCCAACACTGTTCAACCAGCATTGACAGATGTCATCACCTTATCATTTTAAGTGAGTTTGCACTGGATTAAATCCATATGCTCGGGTCTGATATTGTATTTTATCAGACCCGAGCGGCGTTAGAGGTCACTTCGGCATGCCGCCACGCCCACCTGCTCCATCAAAGCCGGTCGGGGCTGGAATCCAAAATACACCAGAAAGTCTTCTGTGTCTGGAAAAACTTTCAAGTTGATTAGGTCAAAGGTGTAAGATAGCGACCGTTCCCAGTAAAACATGACACTTCCTGTTCTCAGGGGGCGTGGCCTGAGTGATGTCATCATTTGACCACAGGGTCTTTTGGGTCAACCCATGATGATCAATCACTGAAAGTTTGGTTCCTCTGAGAGTTTTACTGTAGGAGTTATAAGAGTTTTATGTTTCATGGCGAATAGTCAAAGTTTGACACATAGCCACGCCCACATACTTTGAAGTACGACAATTCCTTTGATAACTTTTCACCTTTCATGCCTCAAGTGTGTGCTGAGCGATTTTGAAGTCTGTATCAGAAAAACTGTAGGAGGAGTTCGATCAAATACGAAGGCTGTAAACATCAAAAATGGGGTCAATTTTGGAAATTCATTCCAAAATGGCCGACTTCCTGTTGGGTTGAGACCATGGCTCCAAGAGACTTTTTTGTACATCAGGACAATATACAGATGTGTAAGAAGTTTCGTAATTATAGGTTATAGCATGGCTTCGGGCTGATCATTTAAAATTTTCTAGGGGGCGCCATAGAGAAATTCGGCCACGCCCACCAAATTTTATCATGGATTCCTGTCTTGGGGTGGATAAAGATCCATCCTAGTGAGTTTGGAGAAGTTTGGCCCAAAACTGTGGAATTCAGAGCCAAACGTATGACAGCGGCGTTAGAGGTCACTTCGCCACGCGCACGCCACGCCCACCTGCTCCATCAAAGCCGGTCGGGCTGGAATCTTCAATACAGCAACATGTTTCCTGTCTGTTAACACAGTTTCATGTTGATTAGGTCAAAGGTGTAATATAGGACCGTTCCCAGTAAAATATGACACTTCCTGTTCTCAGGGGGCGTGGCCTTAGTGATGTCATCATTTGACCCCAGGGTATTTTAGGTCAACCCATGATGCTCAATCACTGAAAGTTTGGTTCCTCTGAGAGTTTTAGTGTAGGAGTTATAACTGTTTTGAATTTCATGGCAAGTAGGTGAACTTTGACCCCTGCTAACCCCCCTTCAACATACTCAAAAACTCACCGTTTTGATAACTTTTAATCGGCCATGCCTTATGATCAGACTGACCGAGTTTGAAGCCGATCAATCGAAATCCCTAGGAGGAGTTCGATCAAATCTGAAGGGTGTAAACGCAAAAAATCGGGTCAAAATGTGACCTTCGATCCAAAATGGCCGACTTCCTGTGATACTTGGACTATGACAATAATTGTAAATTCTGAGCGTCTTGGGGAGCTCTACAACTGTACCAAATTTCAAGTCTCTACGACAAAGTAAGTGAATAGAAAAGGGTCTTTTGAAAATTTCTAGGTGGCGCTGTTGAGCCATTTTTATTGCGATTTTTGCAACGACCTTAAAATACGTAAATTTTAAACAGTCTCTATGCGTCCGCCAAATTTGGTGAGTTTTTGAATATGATAAAGCCTCCAAAAAGGCAATTCATTTGGGTGGAAGAATAATAAAGAATAATAATAATAATAATAAGAAACAGTACAGATACAATAGGCCTTCGCAGCGCTTTGCTGCTCGGGCCTAATAAAGCTGCAAGCAGCCTCGTGCGGCCCTCGCAGCAAGCGCTGCTCCGGCTCACTGGCCACCGCGGAGTTCCAGCCGCCGCGGAAGCTCTCGCACCGTTTCCAGAGCCGGCGCCCGCTCGCCACAGCGGGAGCCGTCGCGAACCTTCCCCGCCCGATCGCCCGGCAGACGACACACGTGGATGCGTTCGGCAGCGCTCCCCGACGACTCACAAAAAATCTGGTGCAGATCGGTCCATTTACGGCAGAGATATAGCTGATGGATTAACCTAGGGGGCGCAGTGGAGTTAAATTACATTTTAAAACATTTGAGCCCTTTAAAGGTTACCACATTCATGTGTGGAGTAACAGTGACACCAAGAGGCCTTAAAGGGAATTACACATATTTATTTCTGAACAGTGAACTTAAATCCAAAATTACAGAAAACCTGTTGAATTTAGAACATGGCTCCAAGAGACTTTTTTGTTCGTCCTGAAAAGTTACACATATGTACCAAGTTTCGTAATTCTAGGTTAAAGCATGGCTTGGGGCTGATCATTTAAAATTTTCTATGGGGCGCCATAAATACATTAGGCCACGCCCACCAAATTTTATTATGGATTTCTTTCAGGGGGTGGATAAAGATCCATCCTAGTGAGTTTGGAACAGCTCAGCCCAAAACTGTGGAAATCAGAGCCAAACGAATGACAGCGGCGTTAGAGGTCACTTCGGCACGCCGCCACGCCCACCTGTTCCATCCAAGCCGTCGGGCTGGAATCTTCAATACAGCAACATGTTTTCTGTCTATGGAAAAAGTTTCAAGTTGATTAGTTCAAAGGTGTAAGATAGCCACTGCTCCCAGTAAAACATGACACTTCCTGTTCTGAGGGGGCGTGGCCTTAGTGATGTCATCATTTGACCACAGGGTCTTTTAGGTCAACCCATGATGATCAATCACTGAAAGTTTGCTTCCTCTGACAGTTTTAGTGTAGGAGTTATAAGAGTTTTATGTTTCACGGCAAATAGTCAAAGTTTGACACATAGCCACGCCCACATACTTTGACGTACGAGAATTCCTTTGATAACTTTTCACCTTTGATGCCTCAAGTGTGTGCTGAGCGATTTTGAAGTCTGTATCTGAAAAACTGTAGGAGGAGTTCGATCAAATACGAAGGCTGTAAACATCAAAAATGGGGTCAATTTTGGAACTTCATTCCAAAATGGCCGACTTCCTGTTGGGTTGAGACCATGGCTCCAAGAGACTTTTTTGTACATCAGGACAATATACAGATGTGTAAGAAGTTTCGTAATTATAGGTTATAGCATGGCTTGGGGCTGATCATTTAAAATTTTCTAGGGGGCGCCATAAAGAAATTAAGCCACGCCCACCACATTTTATTATGGATTCCTGTATTGGGGTGGATAAAGATCCATCCTAGTGAGTTTGGAGAAGCTTTGCCCAAAACTGTGGAATTCAGAGCCAAACGAATTAGAGGTCACTTCGCCACGCCCACCTGCGCCATCGAAGCCGGTCGGGGCTGGAATCCAAAATACACCCACATGTCTTCTTTCTCTGGAAAAAGTTTCCAGTTGATTAGTTCAAAGGTGTAAGATAGCGACCGATCAGAGTAAAACATGACACTTCCTGTTCTCAGGGGGCGTGGCCTTAGTAATGTCATCATTTCACCACAGGATCTTTTAGGTCAACCCACGATGATCAATCACTGAAAGTTTGGTTCCTCTGAGAGTTTTAGTGTAGGAGTTATAACTGTTTTGAGTTTCGTGGCGAGTCGGTGAACTTTGACCCCTGCTATCCCCCCTTCAGCATGCTCAAAAACTCACCATTTTGATAACTTTGAATCGCCCATGCCTTCTGATCAGACTCACCAAGTTTGAAGCCGATCAATCAAAATCCCTAGGAGGAGTTCGATCAAATACCAATGCTGTAAATGGCCAAAATGGGGTCAAAACGTGACCTTCAATCAAAAATGGCCGACTTCCTGTGATACTTGCAGTATGACATTAATTGTAAATTCTGAGCATCTTGGGGAGCTCTACAAGTGTACCAAATTTCAAGTCTCTACGACAAAGTAAGTGAATAGCAAAGGGTCCTTTGAAAATTGCTAGTTGGCGCTGTTGAGCCATTTTTTTTTAGATTTTTGCGTCGACCTTAAAATACGTAAATTTTAAACAGTCTCTATGTGTCTGCCAAATTTGGTGAGTTTTTGAATATGATAAAGCCTCCAAAAAGGCAATTCATTTGGAGGGAAAATAATAATAATAATAAACAGTACAAAAACAATAGGCCTTCGCAGCGCTTTGCTGCTCGGGCCTAATAAACAGTACAGATACAATAGGCCTTCGCAGCGCTTTGCTGCTCGGGCCTAATAATAAACAGTACAGATACAATAGGCCTTCGCAGCGCTTTGCTGCTCGGGCCTAAAAAGAAGAAAGTAAATAAAGAAGGGCAAACAGTGGAGAGGTGGGTAAGTCGAGTAGAACAGTGGTCCCCAACCACCGGGCCGCGGACCGGTACCAGTCCGTGGACCAATTGGTACCGGGCCGCGCAAGAAATAATTAAATATGTCCGTTCTATGTATTGAGTATGGAGGAGCTTTTATTTTGAAAATCGTACACCGGATGCCGAGGTTTGAGTCATGCGCCAGCTCACAACGCGCGCCCCCCCCCGCCCTCCCCCCCGGAAATTTACGAAGGCTTGGCCCGGTCCGCTGTACTAAAAAGGTTGGAGACCACTGGAGTAGAAGACAGGAAGGGAAAGGAGGAAGAAAGGAATCAAGGAGGTAATAAAGGTATGGCTGGACAATAAATCAATATCAATATAAATCACAACAGAAAGATGATCAATATTAAGCATTAATATGATGATAGAATATTACTCCATATATTCACAGAATTCTGATCCAAACCCGCATTGCATTCTGGGGGAACCGCATTGCATTTTTTGGTTACCTAGCAACTCACTCATTCTTTGGTTGCCTAGTAACGACTTGTTGAGTAACTGCCAGCAGCAGCAGTTTAAGTTTTAGCCACTGTGCCTCGTAACTTCTTAAAAAATAAAAAACAAAAAACAACGTCATGGAGTTAAAACTGTTTGGCAGTATTTCACATATTTAAATAAAAAAACTAATCAAAAATTATTGATATCGACTGATTTGGACATACTTTATTGTACGCTGAATTTGTAATATTGAGCAAAATTTCATTGCAAGGCTCCAATAATAATAATAAAATTATTATTAATAAAAAATATCAATACAAATATGCAAAATAAAAAAATGAATGGTTGTTTGGTAGTCTTATGGCAATAGCCTAACTTAACCACAACCTGCAATGATAAAACATCAAATTATACATTTTCTTATCATAGTGTGCCCAGTTGTGAACCAAAACCAGACTTGGACAGGTTTCAGTTCAGTTCAAAAATACCCCATTAACCTGAAAGGGAAACTAAATGTTGCTGTAACTCATAATCAGATGGCTGCTGGCAGGAAGGTTCTCCAGTAGCAGTCTGTATTACAGCGGCTCTGTAGAAGCCTCTAGCTGATAACAGTGTTACTGCAAAGCAGTTTCATAAAGAGGATTGTCCATAATTCTCTTGATTTTCCCTAAGAATTCTCTTGAATGACAGAAAATTCGAGAAATTGAATAGACTAAATTTGTTGAACTGGAAAGGTTTTCCAAAAGTCATAAAATTATGAGACATTTTTCTATTTTTTTATGTTTGTTTAATAGATTTAAAGTCTTCTTGTGCAATCACTTTTATCATTGTTGCTGTGCAGCATTTCGGTGCACCATGTTTGATAACTTCGATATAAATGAATTTGACACCGACATGGTAGTTAAAACTAGACTTGTCATAAAAACAAATTTTGCCCCCAAAGTGTTTGCGATAAACAATAATATTGATGTTCTGAGACCATTTTCAAGCAATATATTGATAATGTCAAAATAAAACAAGTTAACTAAAATCAATAAATACAGTGAAAATAATAAGCAATTACTATTGAAACCATAAATTAAATGGATTATGATAACCGTCACAATGGAAATGATCAATATTGCTTTAGGCAAATAGGTGGTTAATGTGCCAGGCTTGGCCTTATCAGTTGTTGTTCACAAATGGGCTTGAATTTAACGTTTTAAATGTTAAATCCGTGATTCTGCTACTGCAGTAAAAGAAAATATTACCCGTTTTCTGTGGGTGCCAAGCAGTTGGTACAGTAGCTTCTGAGTAAACTTAAATGCAGTTTACTTACTGCTGTAATCCTGCGGTAGGCCACAAGTGAAGAATGATTATCGCCGAACTGCCACTGAGGTTCCAGCGCGGTGTCTGTGCACCGCCGCCGGGGCACTTTTAAAGCTAACAGCATGCTTTCTATAGATAAGACCCACTCAGTGGAACCGTAATGCATCGTTTCACAGGCTGACGTGCCCTTTATTTCCAAAAGCAATTGTGGGTCCATGCGTCGTCTCCATTAATTCGTGGAAAGTCGTTTTAACAGTATGAATTAATAATGCGGTTGTTAGGGAGAGAAGAATTGCCTTTCCCTTTTATCGTAAACATACCTTTAATATTTTATGTTTTTTTTTCTTCAAAGTGCCAATGAGCTCTTGTCATGCTCTGCAGCTGTGAGCCGGCCACTGACAGGATGATGAAAATGTCATGAAAGCTCAAAAAGGAAGAGCTTCTTCCTAATCTAATGAAGTAGATTAGGAATGAAATTAAAGCTTTTGCAAACACAAAATACTTACCAATTACTTTTGGTGAAGTTTATATTGCAAGTATCATGGTACACTTGAAATAAAACTAACTTGCAAGAAACTTTGTATAAGCCAATAACTCCTTAATAATAGTAGAAAAAGTACCAGCTCCATTGGCAGATTATTTCATTTATAACAAAACATTTTTCCCACATTATGAGTGAAATAATCTGCCAGTGGAACTGGCACTTTTTCATCAATATTAAGGAATTATTGGCTTAAAATTAGCTGCTATACCTTCATGAAAACCTACTTGTAAGTTAGTTTTGTCTTATTTCAAGTGTACAGAGAAACCAGACTGGGGCTGCAACTGACGATTATTTTAGTAATCATTTTTTCAGTTAAATATCCTGACTATTAATCGATTTAATCCTATAAAAAATTGGCACATTCTACAGATTTTTCATTTAATTACTCAAACCTTTTTGTATATGATTAGAAATACATTAAAACTATTTTTTTCACAAAGAAAATAATTTTATTAGCTTAAATGCAATAACGTAGCATTCCTTTTGCATGTTTGAAACGGGTGAAGGTAAATCTATGGCATTTGACGAGTTTAGGGTAAAACATGTTTTTATAGATAATTTATATATATTTTATCAGTTTGGGCTACTTACTGCCCTGAATATGTCGTTGTTGTTTTTTTTAGCTTTTTTTGAGTCTGTAGCAGTTAATCGACTACTAAATTAGTTAACGATTATTTCAAAAATCGATTAATCACAATTAATCATCTCAGCTGGACCAAAAATACTTTTTGTGTTTTTGCAGTGAATTATGTTGTAAAAATGATTTATTCTCCTTTCTGTGCTACATAAATAAACAACAAGAAAAAAACCAAACTCCAGCAGCTGTTATGTGGCTTCAGACACCTTCATTACCGTCTCTGTATACGTTGATGTGCAGTGAATGTTTCAAACTGCTGCTTTTCAGCCGATAGTGACTGAGCTGTCTGCTGACGTTACAGAGTCGGTGTTTCGTGTCGGCTGTCTGACAGCACCTCCATTGAAACTGCGCCGCTGTTGTGTACACAATCGCCTCGGCCAGCACACACTCTGTCTCACAATTACAGTTTTCCTGATCAAACAGGCCGCTGTTTATGTGTTTACTGGCAGAGTTCAGGAGTGCAAAGCGTAATTGTGAGCGTTCGCTTTCCCAAACGTCTCATCTGAGGCGGGACGTGTCTTCAAACGTTCGGGAGAAAACTCAACAAAGCGGATAAACAGAATGCAGAAAGCAGCGATAGAGACGAAGTGGGATTCATTAAACAGAAGAAAAGGTGCTTGAGAAGAAGAAGTTTGTATTTAAGTCTTCTGAAACATCTTTAATTACAGCAGTCACACAGAAATAATTTAATCTTTATTGATTTTCCAGCAAGGCACAGATTACGTTTTCATCATGCAATGTTTTATTGCTTACTGTAAATTTTTAACTTTGTAAATAGTAAGGTTTTCCAAATGATTTATATTTTGATGTAATAAGCTGTATGGAAATGTCCGGGAAAGTCTGGAAAAGTCCAGAATTTGGTTCCAGTATTTTCCGGGTCTGGATTATTGTGGGAAAACAAAAATAAGAGTGTGAAAATATTTATATTTTCAGACTTTATTCACATCTGTTTGAGCTACTTTTCTTCTTTCTGCCCTTCTTTACCTCCTTGTGTGTCACCTTCATTTAGAGATGGACAATATGGCTGAAAAACTTAGTGCGTTTCATATTAGTTCCTAACAATAGTTCCTAGGCAACCAAAGAGTGAGTGAGTTGCTAGGCAACCAAAGAGCCAGTGAGTCAGTTGATGCAACCAACTTTGCTTAGCTAGCCATGAAAGGTTGAACATCTAAAGCTTTTCCTCTTCCTACATCTCCCAGAATGCAGTGCGGTTCTGGATTGCAGTTCAGTGATATTATTGAATATTCTATCAGAGATATTAACTATAATATTGATCATTATCACCATATATATTGTTACTGATTTATTGCCCAACCATTCCTCTGAATGGCTGGTTAAGATGTGTCAGTTCTTGTCTTTATTTAGCTTTTAAGCATCCAAATTCATTACTGCCTTCATTACCAGACATTTTTGTACAGACGTCTTTCCACCTTTCACTTATTAACCACGTGCTCACTTTTAGACAAAAGGTGTCTTCACATCTTTTTACAAGCACAAACCTGGCAACCTTCCAGTAGTTTTACACATTTTTAGAAACTATTTTGTTGTCTCTGTATAAACTTTAAATCCTTGTTTGAACAACTACAAGCCCAGGAAAATAAAAAAGCAACCAGAGTGAATCATCATCCACATCTGCATAGCAAAGGAGTGAATAAGGCAGAAAGCTTCAATAGCAGCACCAGTAACAAACTTATTAGATAATAAAGCAGTCCTGTACAGTAAACCAGGGGAATGTGGAACAGCAGTGAAAACACTGTCAGTGTCTTGTAAATGTTAATTGATAACAGAAACACTGTCAGCTGCTTAAACACTAACAACAGCAATGAGAACCAACAAAACCACTTTGACAAATTACAGAAATCACTTTGGCTTTTAGAACAGCAGAATAAGTCAGCAGCATCCGACAACTGTCATTAATTTTGTGCAAAACCTACTGCAACAAAACAACGTAGTGTGAATTTGGCCTTAAATGAGGCAGTTCTAGCTGCGTTCTGTAGGATTGTGCAACCATCTACACTCAGATACACGTTTTTCTTTCTTTTTCCTTCTTCCAGGTGAAGATTGAAGTGAGCGTCTGCATGCGAGAGCCGCTGGTTTTTGTGGCTGCGCAGTCTGTTTTGGCGGGGAGCGATTATGAGAGATGACCCTCCAGCATCCCGAGGCCAAACTAAAAGAACGCTCTTAAAAACTGAATTAACTGCACTCTTTTATCCAGAGTGACCCGCAGTGATGCTTCACAGAGCGAGAATAGATGCAACTGAGATGCTAAATTAATGTGCAAACTGGTGATACTTCATGTACTCAGTACAGTGGAGAGCAACTAAGACGCCCGTTTTGTAAGGAAAACCCAGTGGACTGTGTTTACCGAACACCAGCAGCAGCGTTCTGGATCAGCTAAGGCACACCTGTGAAGATACTGTTGCTGTAATTGATGAAACTGAAGAGAAACTCATGGATACATTTCTATAGCTCTTGCTGAGACATTAGTCCTCTAATCCTGGAGATCTTCTTCAGGTGATAGAAGGCCGACTTTGTAACCGTCTTTATGTGACTCTGAAGTGTCAGGTCAGATCGCTAGTTCCAAGCTGTAATAACTGAAGATGCTTGTTCTAGATCGTTCCTCTTTAGGTTCCAAAATCATAACTTTGGTTTTGTTTCTGTTCAGCTGGAGAAAGTTATGGCACATCCACACATTTATCTGTCCAAAGCATCTCTTCAGTGCTTGGATGGGTTCAGACACCTGGTGACATTGTAATTAAAGTAAACAAATTACTTTAAAATATTTGGATGCACAAAATAAACAGATTCGATCCAGGGGCCTTGTTTTAACGTTAGCTTTATGTATTTTTGATGACTTTCTTGAAACTTTCATTGGTAAAACCCACAGAGGCTCCCATTAGTCGACAGCAAAACACTGAACCAGTCTCTGGACCGAGTGATAAAACTGTGAAATACGTGGCCACGTTGGTTTAACAGCAGTTTATTTAGTCTTTAAAGGTTTCATAACCAGCGTTGCCAGATCCATTTTACTGGGACCAACCGCCCCAGGATATATTTTCAGTGGCCCTGTAAAATTTCTGATCAAATTTTAACAAATTGTTACGACTTAAACAATAAAGTGCCTAAAAATCTGCTGTAAAAAATTCCAGACAAGTTTATCTGCTCAGAAAATAAATATACTACAGATTAGACGTTACTGTGAAGGCAGCGTTCGAAAATGCAATATTTAGGAAAAGCTGCAAACTGGACGTCATCCGCCCAATAAACTTTCTATTTCAACTTCAAGTGAGATTTTGGTTTCAGAGGAAGATCCTGTTGCACAGAGGAAGACTTGAAGCCAGTGATTTAACACACAAATTTCTTAGAAAAGCCGTAGTATTTCTCTTTTACTCCCAAACTTTTTTCTGTTTTACACAGTGGTGCCTCCAAGAGGAGGGCTTGAGAGGGCCATGGCCCCGTCTGGAAAAATGTTGGGCACCACAGAGAACAATGATCAGGTCACAGAAAAACAAAAAAATTAATTAATTAATAAAATTCACATTAAAACATTATTTATAAATTTCTTCAAATACATTTCTATTTCAATTCTCTAAATTTTTGTATTCATTTATTCAGTTTTACGCCTTGTGATGCATGAATTCAATATTTAGTTTTTTAATTTATTTATTTGCTCTTGAAATTGTTAGAAATTGTTAGTCTGGACACCCACATGAAGATTTCACTGCTTTTCCACCAGTCGGCCATATTTGTGCATTAGAATAACTCTCATAACAAAGCACGGCTGCTATGAAAGCACAATATAAGAAGAGGCAGCATATCGAGTCGATTCATATTTCTAATGACATCGGACCATTTACTCAGTACATTCACTTTAGGAGTATTTTTATTACGCTGTAGTTTTTATTTTGACTTGAGTAACTTTATTATGAAGTACCTCTACTCTTAGTTGAGTAAAACTTTTGGATTTTCTACCCACTGAATGAAAAACAAATATGTTTTAACTAAAAACTCACCAGACTCGGACACACACACCTGCAGTTTTGGTTAAAGTTTCAGAAGTTTTTAATGAAAGAAAATGATTTAGAAAAATTTATTTTGTTGATTTTGTTATTTTTACAATGATGTTTATATGAATTACTTTCAGTTTGATCTTTAATATACCAAAATTTTCATTTCAATTAATATTTTGGTGCATCTGTTTTATGTACGTTTTAAATATTAAATGATTGATAATTTGATCAAATACTCAGTATTCGAGTCGCCTTTACTTACATTTACTTAAGTAACTTTTTTGAAAAAAATGTACTTTAACATTCAGTATTTTTACTGCTCTGTACTTTTTATTTTTCTTTGAGTAACTTTATAATTAAGTATTGATAATCTTGAGTAATTTCTTGAATGCCTACTTTTTACTTTTACTCAGAGTTGTGTAGTAACCAGTTACATTTACTCACTTGATTAACTTATGAAGTATTTCTGATCTTACTTTAGTAAAATTTCTGGATTTTCTTCCCACTGAATGAAGAACAAAAATGTTTTAACCAAAAACTCACCACTCAGACACACACCTGCAGTTTTTCTTAAAGTTTCATAAGTTTTTTATTGAAATAAACTGATTTGGAAAATTTTTCTTTTGTCTGATGTAGTTATTTTCTGTTACTTATATAAATTATTGGGATTTTCATCTTTAAAATAACTGCCACGAGGACGCCGGTGTCCCCATTGACCTGCACGTGACAGTATTTGGGGTGACAGTTAAAGGGTTAAAATACCTCTTAATTTCACATTAGAGATCAATTTTAAACATTAAATAAATGATTGATTATTTGATCAGTTACTCGGTCCTTGAGTAGACTTTTTACCAAATCCGAGTTTTTTTTTTTCTCTTAATTGAATATATTTTGGATGGCTACTTTTTGGCTTCTGTTTGAGTAAAAGCCTGTTAAAGCAGTGCCACTCTAACTTGAGTACAACTTTTGGGTACTCCAGCCACCTCTGGTGATGCAATAGAGGTTAAACTCACCAGCTGCGAGACAAATGGGCAGCAGCAGCCTAAAGATCAGTCCGCACACCATCTGAGAGGCCATGGCTCCGGACGGCCCAGGTCCAGGTAAAACAAGCCGGAGTTCGTCCCTCTGTGCTCAGGCTCTCTCTTCTCGCATCCCAGTCTGGTGCGCTCTCTCAGATCCCGGCTGGCTCCTGCGGGTGGCCACATCGGCTCTCCGCTGCTGCAGACACCTGGGCTCCGGCCATTCCACAGGCGGGGTACGAGCGCACTCACCGTGGGTCGCCACAGCAGGGGGTGTCGCCCCTTACCGAGGCCAGCATGGTAGTTTTTCAGAAGCGGAGATGCGCTGAGGTCATGGTGGCGGATCCAGGTGCGCAGACGAGCTGCGCTGCAACGGCGCGCCAAACAACCGGAGAGAGGAGCCAACAAGTCCGCAAGTCCAATTAACCTCCTTCAGAACCGCAAAAAAACTTCAGCTAGACGCCGCAGAAACTACTAACCAGCGTTGTTTTCTCTCCCCGGTTCTGGATGGCAGGGATGAGACGCAGAAACAGCGGGTAAGTCCACATTTGTCTCTGGAGTCCTTCCCCCCTCCTCACTTACACAAATCTGACTTTCTGACTTCTGCTGTTGACTCTGTAGTCCAACAAGACGATACAGGATGAGCCAGAGAGGGACAGCCACGTCAGCCAATCAGAAGTGAGCGCCTGAAGGTATGCCCCGCCCCCTGAGATAATTGGAACCAAGAGGTGGGACCAGAACATGAGCAAAAAACGAAATAAGGAAAATAAAGGCAGCAGCAGAGAAACAATAACGTGATCTATGGTTTATAACTCTTATTATGCTTTTATATAGTTATACCAGTTCTTTAATGCAATGAACATCAAATGAGAACGTTCACTTTATGAGATGTTGATTATAATTAAATTTTACATGTTTTTAAGGAGAAACAGCGACGCCTACTGGTGGAAAACCGAATTTATTGAAGCAGGACATGGAATAGACTAGAAAACAAGAGACTAGAAAACAAGAGACTAGAAAACAAGAGAATAGAAAACAAGAGACTAGAAAACAAGAGAATAGAAAACAAGAGACTAGAAAACAAGAGAATAGAATACAATAGAAAACAAGAGAATAGAAAACAAGAGAATAGAAGAGAATAAAGGAATGATCCTTTATTGTCTCATAATGGGGAAATTTCTGCACAATCACAGGAAAAAACACAGAGAAAAATTTGAATATTTCAACATAAATATGTAGTTATAACTGAATTATCCAAGTTTTTAATTTACCAAATGTACAAAGTTTTGACTTATAATTAACTGTGAATTAATTAAGTTACCTAATTTATAAAAACTGTTGACTTATAATTAACATAGTACGTTTAGTCAGCATGAATATGTTGCATTTGTTTTATATTTTTCTGTTTTATGATATTGTGCAATGTTTAAATGTTTTAATGTTTTAACAAGTTGTTGAAAATTAGTTTTTTTCTCAATCAACTTGCCTGGTTAAATGAAATAAAAGTGTCTTTAGCATTAAAAGACAAACTATTGGCACATAGGGATTTAATTTTTTTTCTCACATTTTTGTCACATTAAACTACAAACTTAAAAAAAACATATTTAACAGATAAAAAAAAGAAAAGTGTGTAAAAAATAAGTATTCAGTTCCATTTATTCTGATACCTCAAGTAACGAAATGCCTCCAGAAGTCAAATATTGGGTCAATAGAGACAATATTTGTGTTATTATAAAATAAATGCAGCTGCTCTGAAGTTTGTTAGAGAACATTATTGAACAAACTACATCATTGAGATCGGTCTGGTTTAAAGTTGTGGAGATGTTTAAAGTGGAGTTTGGTTCAAAAGCAATATCCCAAGCTTTGGACGTCTGACAGGTCAGAGTTCAATCCGTCACCTGACCCGCCAGGATTCGGCCGTCTATGTAAACAAACAGCCAGGGGAGGAGAATATTAATCAGGGAAGAAGTCAAGTCAAGTTTATTTGTGTGTCACAAGTCAGCAACAAGCCGGCTCCAAGAACTTTAAACGATAAAAACATAAATACCATCATCAAAAAGAGTAATCCACATCAAATATGGGAGCGAAGACTTGAATTAATCCATTTCCAGGTTATTAAGCAACTCTTCAGCCTTGACTAATAGGAACTCAGTGTTTTGGCAGTTTTTCAGTTTTCTGGAGGTTTGCTCTAGATTAGAGGAGAATAAAAACTGAATCCTGATGCTTCTCCATGTTTGGTTCTGGTTCTGGGGATGCAGACCAGAACCAGAACCAGAACCAGGAGACCTGAGAGGTCTGGAAGGTTGATACAACACCAGGAGATCTGTAATGTATTGTGGTGCCAAACCATTCAGTGATTTATAAACTAACAGCAGCATTTTAAACTATATTCTCTGAGCTACAGGGAGCCAGTGGAGGACCTTAGAACTGGCTGATGAGCTCTACCTACCTGGTTTTAGTCAGGACACCAGCAGCAGTGAAGACATTGTTGTCAAATTTTGTTACAAGTGAAATAATTTGCCAATAGAACTTGTACTTTTTCATAAATAGTAAAGAATTACTTATTTAAAACAAGCTCCTGTATCTTCCTAAGATACGACAAAAACAAGTTAGTTTTGTCTTATTTCAAGTGTACTAAAGTATTTTCAATAGAAGACCAAAGACCAAAACCACTTGGTTAAAGTTTGTGTTTTTGCAGTGAACTGTACCACAGAGTATAAACACAAGGAGTCTGAAACCTTTTCAGGGAACTGTAAGTCTGACTCAGTTGAATCAGTCAAAAACACACCCAGTTCATGGCCTGGCGACAGACACGTTTCATAAGTTAAACTCCTCTAATCTTCCTTTGTTCTCCTCTTTTTTATGGCCACTAATTCACTCAGTAAACTGGAAGAATATAAGCTAAAGTGCATCACTGTGATGCAAGTTATGACCTGCAGAGAAGGATGTGTATTGTGGCGAATGCAGATGTTTCCTTTCACAACACAGAAAATAAATTACCTGATTTTTTTCTCTCTGACAGGGCTGCCCTACCCCTACAGGGGTTTTTATTTCCAGTTCTGGAGTTTCCTTCAAAAATATATCAAAATCACAACCTTCTAAGGTTCCCTTAGCTGGCTCAGGCTACGATTTGGTAAATGAGTAATGTAATCAAGACATAAAGAGATGAAGAAAAACGGATAAACCTTATTTGCAAAGGCGTAATATTATAGCTAAGATATGTAGGAAAAAATGAGGAGCAAATTTCTGCCAAAAAATCTGAAAGTCTAAGAATAATCTAAGAAATTTCACAGAAAAAACTCTGAAATTTCTGAGCTTCAAATGTCAAATTTTCTCGAAAAAACTCAGAAAATAAAATAAGAACACATTTAAGTCTGAAAAGTTGAAATTTGCTAGAGGAAAACTAGATTAAATAATTAGATTAAGCTTAGAAATTTTCTAGCAAAAAATGTGGACATTTTTGAATTTCCAAAGTTGATTTTTTTAAATTTTGAGATTCAGAAAATTTCCAAGTCAAAACATTTTAACTTTTGAAATTCAGAAATGTCCATGTTGTTTTTTATAGAACATTTCTAAGATTAATCTAGAAACTTTTTTATAGCAATTTTTTAACTTCAAATTCAGAAATGACTGTATTTTTCTGGAAAATTTCAGATCTCAATGTAAAAAGTTTTTCTCTCGCAATTTCTTTTTTATTTTATCAAGAAATTTCTGAAATTGTTCTCAAATTTTCTGAATATTTTGGTGTAAATTTCCTTTTTTTTCTATCTACATTGGTCCTAGTACGCCATCAACTTGATTTGAAAATTAGTAAAAAAAAAAAAAAAAGGTAAAAATCTAAAGAAAAGCCTTGAAATATGATCAGAAAAAACCTATCTTAAAACATCACAAAGAAAGAGATTTTTTTTAAAGATCTAGTTAAGGATTTAGAGCTCTTTGTGATCGCTATCGAGCCACAGAAGCTGCAGCACACGACCTTAAAACATCCTGAGTCAGCTGGAGCAGGAAAAGGAAAAGACGGTCGTTTTCCTGTCTGAACCTTTCGTCCCATTGCTCACATCCTCTAACTGTGTTCAGAAAGCCGTTTTCCCTGCTGCTGTCACCAGGAAAATCCCTCATCAGGACAAAAACGTTTCAGCAGAGGATGCCGCTTCCCGCTGTGGATGTGTTTCCTGTCGACAGCAACATGCCTCATTACATGTCACACAGTGAGATTAAGTAGTAAACATGTAAAAATATCTAAACTCGTGATGTTTTTCTTCCAGGTTTGTGTGATTAAAATACTCCAACATTAAAAATGTAATTGAAGTTGCTTAAAAGAGTTCCAGTGTGTTGAGAAAGTTTGTGCTGACTCATCCGGTGTTTACTGGAGACAAACTTTCCTCTTCATTTCAAGCCTCTTCTGACAGTGAAGTATTTTATTTGTCCATTTGATTCTCGCAAATTATTTTGATCAAGAAAATTAATTCACACTAAAAGAAATGAATGCATAAGTTTTCAACGTTTACTTAATTTTTTTTTATCTGTGCACATGAGGAAGAAGTAAGCGAATAAATCTTTACACTGATGTCTCTGAGAAGGAAGCTGTTTTTCAGGAGGAGAGGAGAAGAGCCGCGATGGGAGTAACCCAAAACCATCCCAGCGAACCTCCCTGCGCTTCTGAAAAAGGAAACTCACAGCAGCAAAGGTCCAACTCGTGATGTGATGAATCACCACGGCGATGATTCACTTTACAGAAATAAGAAAAGTAAACAGTGAAAAACCTCTGGCCTGAAGTTGCACTTTTCCCCGGCGATCCAGACCGGCTGGACATTTTTATTTTATTTTATTTTATTTTTTCAGGTCAATGTGGGAGCAGTTGGAGCCAGAGGCGATCAATAACGCCGCTCCGAAACATGTCAGCCGCTGATTGGCTGGAGCTGTTTGAAGTCCAGGCCTGCTGAGCAGATCTTAAGTAACATCTTGTCTTTGATTCATTATTCATCTAATCCATGAGAGGAAACGTATCGACAAAATCTCTGGGTCAAATGACGCCCCGGGTCAGGCTGCTCCAGAAGCACCTGTAGCTTAATTTGGGAAATATCATAAAAACAACCAGATTAATGATGCTGTTGAAATGGCTCCAGTGACATTCCTGTCTCACAAACTTTGCTGAATCATATTTTTTATGACTCTAAGGAAGGTTTTGTTTTTCATGTTGTAAAACATTTTCAGGTGATTTGGCTTGAAAATGAAACCCCAACCTCATAACTGTAAAACGTTACTCTCAGAGTAAAACTGGATCGCTTGAATTTGTGCTGTCTGACCTTCAACACGTCAAAACAATAAGTGGCGTAACAATTTAATTTTCTGAGGGTCAAGGTTTTCTGTGAGAGACTGTATAACATATCAGCTTCACTTTCGGAAATAAAATATTGAACTCTTTCATGATATTTTGATTTTCGAGATGCATTTGCACTGTTCCAGCTGTAAACCAGGGATTTACCAATATATTCACCTTGTAGTAAATAATCTACCATGAAATTTTAAAGCCCTTCATGTTCAGCTGACAGGATGTATACAGAGGCTGATTTAATTTTCCAACCAAAGAAACCTGACGTTCCAGTTTAAACATCCTTTTTTAGTGAAATTACATAATATTCTGATTTTCAAAGACATTTAATTTGATCTTTTCATTATCTGTAAACTATAATCATCAAAGTTACTAAAATTATAGGCTTGAATTATTTCGCTCTGTGTGTAGTGAGTCTACGTAAAGTAGAAGTTTCACTTTCAGAAATGAAGTGTTTAACTTTTTTATGATATTTTCATTTTTTTAAATGTATTTGTGCTGGTCTAACTCTGTATAACCAGTACAATTACCTGGCAGTAAATACATTTTAAAGCAAATGAGCCTACCTTCCAGTTTAAAACATCATTTCTTAATTACAGTTACATAATACTCCAATTTTTATGTTTTCTATAAGCCACCAGCAGCAAAATTACTAGAAATATAGTCTGGAAATGTTGCACTACCTGTGTAGTGAGTCTATTTAATATTTAAGTTTCACTTTCTTAAATATACGACAAAAATATTGACCTTTTTGAAGATGTATTTGCACTCATAAAACTGTAAATAAATCTGGTTTGGTCTGAGTGATTTCTGCATGTGGGTCAATAAATGATAATCACAGAATTTAATTTATTTTCCGTAATAACTCAGCTGTATGGTCGCTCCCTTTGTTTATGTCTCTCAGCTGTTTAATTCTTCCAAATTGTTGCAGGGTGATGCTTCCCCTGAAACGATGGCTGACGTGTGTTCAGCCTCTTCACAAAGCAGGAAGAAGCTCATGCTAACTCTCACGTAACGGACGTTGGTTTGATCCAAAACGACTTGCATGTTGACGGATTGCTTGTAACGCCGCAATAAAATATTTACAGCCCCACCGGCTGACCCTCTTGCCTGCATAATTGAGAATCGTTTCTGCTTTAGAAGAAGCACCAAAGCAAAGATGGAGTGCAGCTTTTAATGGCATCCGCAGGTCAAAGTTTGATGGAGTTTAACTGCACTTCTCAGGACAGGACAGCCGCCCTCAAAGAAAACACGATACGTGGTTGGAGGTCGTTCAGCTTAAGATTTAAGTGAAATGTCTCAGCAGTTCAGTTCAGTGGAGGTTCAAAAGCAGGGAAGTAAATAATCTGAGGTCAACGACTCCGTCTGGGAACACTCAGCCGCCCTCTTCTCAGTTAAACACGTCATACTTTTCTGATGCTCAGAGTCATTGTTCAGTGATTGTTTTACTCTAAATGACTGTTTATGTTTTTATAAAGTTGATCAAACTTTGGCCGCTCTCAGAAAGCTCCTTTTATTCTCTCAAATACGCATCTAACGTCTTTGAGATTCTTGTATGGAAGGATCCTGTCAAAATTGACAATAACTAAATGAAGGAGGCATAAATAAATGTATGGGGAAATAAAATTGGCTATCAATAAATGTATTTGGGAGTAACTATGTGTATTGTTAAATTATTTACTTTCACATTAATGTATTTTTATTTTTGACATATCAGTCCTCCATACAAATATCTCACTGCTTCAATAATAAAAGTTTTCTTTGTTGTGAATGACCTCAGTTTCTCTCAGAGAGCTCTTTTTATCCTCTTAAAAACAAACCCGACCTCTCGAGCATCTTATATGGAGGACTGATCCTTCAAAAACTGCCAAATCATGGAAGAATAACTAAAGGTATGAGGAAAGAAAGTTTTTAAATACTGTACATATTTTTTTAATGGATATCCATCCATCCATCCATCCATTTTCTTTACACCCTTCTTCCCTAAATGGGGTCAGGAGGGTTGCTGGTTCCTCTCCAGCTGCGTCCCGGGCGAGAGGCGGGGTTCACCCTGGACAGGTCGCCAGTCTGTCGCAGGGCAACACAAAGACATACAAGACAAACAACCATTCACAAACACACTCACACCTAGGGAGAATTTAGAGAAACCAATTAACCTGACAGTCATGTTTTTGGACTGTGGGAGGAAGCCGGAGAACCCGGAGAGAACCCACGCATGCACAGGGAGAACATGCAAACTGCATGCAGAAAGATCCCCGGCTGGGAATCAAACCCAGGACCTTCTTGCTGCAAGGCAACAGCTCTACCAACTGCGCCACTGTGCAGCCATCTTTAATGGATATTTTAATAGTTATTTACTCTCACGTTTATTTATTTGTATAACTCTCAGTGTTGGCAATATCAGTGTTCCATATATCACTGCTTCACTAATGAAAGTTAAGTCATTCACACTCTGAATAATCCCCCTTTTTTTTTTTTTGAAGACTTGTTTTTGTTGCATTAAAATTCTTTTTTAAAATGTGTAATTTAGGTGCAATAAGCATATTTTGCTGTGGATTATGAAGGACTGATAAAATACAAATAAGATTTCTGAAAAAGTAAAACAAGAACTAATCAAAAGGAAACACAGAGCAGATAAATATGTAGATTTCCAAACAGAAATTACTCAAAATAGTAAAAGCAACAAATAAAATCTAGAGTAAACTTTGCTTCACATCAAATAAGTGAATTTTAAACCAACTTTTTGCTCTCACATCTATTTTTGGAGCTCAATTTGCTTTAAGTAGTTTCTCTTTTCTCTCCCTCTACCGGGTTTCTTTGGGGGCTAATGCAGATTTAATCTTCAGTCATTTAAATCACAAATGTTTTTTGCTTTCCTGGATGCAGAAATGTTCAGGCTCCTCTAGTAATGTGATAACTCTGCTAAGAGCTGATTATTTTCTATGATAACACACCCAGTCCTTTATGTTGTATTAAGCATAATGCGATTTTAACAGGCAGTCATTTAAAGCATTCATGCTGAGTATGCAAACCTTCTGCTCTCTATCACTTATTTCCTTTGAGGATTGAAATAATTGTGGACCTAAAAAAGAAAAATGATTAAACAACATGGGCTGCACAGTGGCGCAGTTGGTAGAGCTGTTGCCTTGCAGCAAGAAGGGTTCGATTCCCGGCCCGGGGTCTTTCTGCATGGAGTTTGCATGTTCTCCCTGTGCATGGTGGGTTCTCTCCAGGTTCTCCGGCTTCCTCCCACAGTCCAAAAACATGACTGTCAGGTTAATTGGTTTCTCTAAATTCTCCCTAGGTGTGAGTGTGTGTGTGAATGGTTGTTTGTCTTGTATGTCTCTGTGTTACCCTGCGACAGACTGGCGACCTGTCCAGGGTGTACCCCGCCTCTCGCCCGGGACGCAGCTGGAGATAGGCACTACCAGCAACCCTCCCGACCCCATTAGGGAAGAAGGGTGTTCAGAAAATGGATGGATGAAAATTGGCTCTTTGGCTCCACCTGTTGGTCTTTCTGTGTCTGCACCTCAAATAGAGAATACATCTGTCAATATATTTTTATTTAAAAAATCACTTCGCTTCTACAACAGAGAATAGGGGCTGTCAGTGGTTTATCCAGCCAGCAGAGGGCGCTCCACAACCGCATCCTTTACGTCTGAGCGATGGGAGGAACAGAGGGAGGAGTCAAGATGGCGACTGTAAATATCTGCCCGCTGCTACTTTGGTTAGCAACGGACTTCCGGCAAGATGGCGATGTGGGCACACGCGCTATTCTGAGCTCCATCCGTGCAGCCCTCAACCAGTTACTTAAACTGGCCCTTTACTCATCATTTCATCCCCCAGGTGAACCCTGAACATCCACGCTCTAAAGTAAGTGAAGAAAATAAGAGTCTTATAAAAGATGTCGGCCGTTAATGAGAAAGATTTCCCTAGTCTGAAGAATGCTAACATTGCTAAGCTAAACATGCATAGCTATGCTGCCGCTGCTAGCGCTGAAACTCCGATGGAAACGTCAAGAAATACCTCCGGTACAAGACGGCAACTGAACGCAACTCCTACTAAGCTGCCACCTGCTAAAAAACAAGCCACTGAGACTGAGGTCTCCTTAGCTGCCGTCTTAGCAGCCATTAAAACTCTGGATGGCAAGGTTGATGACTTTGGAAAACAGCTAAGAGAAACTTCTGACTTGTTTGCCCGCATTACTCTCCAAGTGGAGCAGAACACAGTCGGCGTTGCTGAATGTAAATCTACGGTGGAAAACCTGGAACTGAGGTTTGCTGCAATGAATAAAGAAAACGCAGCTTTGAAAGAAAAACTCTTGGAGGCTGAAAGATACAAGCGTCGATGGAACCTGAGGCTGTCGGGCCTCAAAGAGCAAGAAGGAGAAAACCTCAGAGAAAAGGCAGAAGAACTTCTCTCAAAAATCTTACCACAGTGGGCGGACCAGATAGGAGATGTGATCGATACAATCCACCGATTAGGAAGAAAAGAAGAGGGACGGACCCGTCAGGTCATCCTGCAGTTCACCAGGAGGCGCCATCGAGACGCAGTCTGGAAAGTGACGAAGGATTCAGCGGTGTGCAAAGAGCAAGGTCTGCGTTTTGCTCAAGATTTTATCAAGGAAGATCGGCTGGCAAGAGAAGAACTGTGGCCTAAAATTACCAGGGCCAGATCCCAGGGCAAGGTGGCGTTTTACAGAGGTCACATTGCAGTGATCGACGGCAAGGTGATCAAAGCTTCAGCTCCCTTCTGAGATTACAGATTATTCTGTTTTTTTTACATCCTCCTATTACAGGGTTTAAAAAAAATATAAAAAATCCACACCGTTTTTTCCTTTTAATATTGAGATATATCTCTAAGTTGCCTGTCCAAGTAAAACTCTTATCTGCGCTCCAGAGGTTATTTCTGTTCTTGTTCCAATAAAAAAAGGAGCAGTTTTAAGTTTAGTGAAGGTTGTGGATGCAGGTTGTTTTTTTTCATATTATATTGTAAAGGGTATTCTTAATCTTACCAGGGGCTTGCCTTTAGTTCATTCTACTTTAACAAAACTTTTAGTATTAAGGTTTGTGTCTTTTATACTTATCTTTTATTTTGTTTTAATTTTTTATGTCTTTAAAATCTAATCTTAAGTTTTTGTCGTTAAATGTAAGGGGCTTGAGAGAAAATGTTAAAAGGAAGGCAATGTTTATGTATTGTAGAAACAAGAATCCACATTGTATTCTTCTGCAAGAAACTCATTCAACGGACTCTGATGAAAAATTTTGGTCAAATCAGTGGGGAGATCAGATTACTTATTCGCATGGCACTTCAAAATCTGCAGGCGTGGCTATATTACTGAATAACTTTCCAGGGAAAATAATTAATACAAAACATGATGGTGATGGCCATTGGTCTCTCTCCGTATTACATATTGAAGACTCGTTAATAATTCTAGGTAATATTTATGGTTACTGTAACATTTCGAAAAATAAAGAACTTCTTACTATTATTGAAGTAAATATCAAACAACTTAAACACAGATTTCCTACTAAATATGTTTTATTAGGTGGTGATTGGAATATGGTTATTGACGAATCTCTTGATAGATACCCAAACAAATTCGCAAATGCCCATCCAAACCGGTTTCTGTCTGATTTCTGTAACAGTTTGGGTCTCATTGACTTATGGAGAGACAAACATATTAATGAAAAACAGTTTTCTTGGTTTAAGTCAGACGCTTCAAGCAGATCTAGAATAGATTTTTGGCTGGGAACAGATGATATTCTCAAACTAACATCAGACTGTAATATGTCTCCAACTCCTCTTACTGATCACTGCAGCATTAATTTATTTATTACTCCTCTTCCTGAGGGTTTGAGGCATGGAGGGTTTTGGAAATTCAATGCAAATCTCTTAAAATCTGATTTGTATTGCAAGGAAATAAAAAAACTAGTGAAAAAGATTCAGTTGGACGATTCTATAATAACCTACACCAAAAAATGGGAATACCTCAAATATAAGATACGGGCTTACTCTATCTCGTTTAGCAAAAACCTAAAAAGAAACAATGACCTGGAAGAAGTAAAGTTAGTTAAAGAGTTAAACCTTTTATGTGTTAAACAGATGTTGACTAATGCTGACAAAAATAACCTCCTGACCTTGCAAACTAAATTGGACTCAATCTATGAAAGAAAGGCCCGGGGTGCTTTTATCAGATCCAGAGCTAAGTGGATTGAGGAAGGGGAAAAAAACAGTTCATACTTTTGCAGACTGGAAAAGAGGAGGCAAGTTAAAAAACACATTCAATCCCTTATTATTAATAATAATGAATGTACGGACCAATCTCTAATTGCAAAAGAAATTAGCAACTTTTACCAAAACCTTTATTGTTCCTCTTTTTCAACCCCAGACTGCGACTTTCTGCTAAACCAAGTCAAAGACTTTGTCCCTCAAATCTCTGAGGATTTCAAGGAAATCTGCGACAAAGATATTAATATCGAAGAACTAGACAGCGCCATCATGTGCTTGAAACTGGATAAATCTCCTGGCTCTGATGGCCTTACTGCCAATTTCTATAGACACTTCTGGGATGATCTCAGAGAGTTTATATTCCAGGTTTTTATAGAGATCTTGAGTAATAATTCACTTCCACATACCATGAAGCAGGGCGTTATTATCCTTATACCCAAACCAGGAAGAGACAACAAAGTTCTCGACAATTGCAAATCCGATCACCCTTCTAAACTGTGATTATAAACTATTAACGTATCTCTTTACGAATAGATTAAAGACTGGTCTTAAGGATATTATTTCTGAAACACAGACAGGTTTTATGTCCAAAAGATCTATACATGATAACATCAGGCTGGTGCAGGATTTACTAGAGTACAGTGACCTGATTGAGGATAAAGGTTTCATCCTTTTCCTAGACTTCTACAAAGCCTTCGATATGTTGGAACATCAGTTTCTTTTCAGAGTTTTACACATGTTTGGATTTGGACCAAACTTCTGCAGAATAATAAAAAGCTTTTATAACGGCACCACGAGTTCAGTCGCACTGCCACACGGTACGTCTCCACGTTTCACCATTAATAGGGGAGTAAAACAGGGCTGCAATATTTCCCCCTTTCTCTTCATCTTGGCTGCTGAAATGATGAGTATTTTCATAAAAAACTCAAATATACCTAAATTGAATGTTTTAGATGACCAAATTATAATCAGTCAACTAGCTGATGACACCACAATTTTTTTGAAGAATCTAGACCAAACCCCTAAAGTACTTGAGTTAATTAATACTTTCTCCAAAGCATCAGGATTAACATTAAACCTGCAGAAGTGTGAACTGATGGCGATTCATGGCTCTGATCTGACGGAAGCTTACAATATCCCCATTAAATCCTCAGTTAAATATCTTGGAATTTTAATAACTAAAGATGCTAAACTCAGTGAAACTGTTAACATAGAGCATAAAATACAGAACTGCAACTCTCAGTTAAATAGATGGCTCCAAAGAGATCTCACCCTATTTGGGAGAACCTATTTAACCAAAATGGAGTCGTTGTCCCGATGCATATACCCAGCTTATTCTATGGCCATACCTAACAAATATATTAAAGCTATAAATCAGCTGAACTTCAATTTTATCTGGAAGAATCGAGTCCACTACTTAAAGAAAGCAAATATGGTTAAAGACTTTAAAGATGGAGGTTTACAAGCTATTGACTTTGAGTGTTTAAATGCGGTTTTAAAGGTAAACTGGTTGAAATCTTTTCTTATGAATGGAAATAGTATCTGGTATTGTCTCCCCAAAGGTTTGTTTAAAAGATTGGTTGCATAGATTTTGTTCTTAGATGTGACTTTGATGTCAACAGACTTCCTGTTAAGTTATCTGCCTTTCACAAGCAGGTTTTGCTGTGTTGGAAACTAATGTACACACACAACTTTACTCCTCACCAAACTCCCATCTGGAACAACAGATATGTGTTACACAGGAATAAGTCTCTGTATTTGGATCACTGGATGGAAAAAGGTATTTGGTCCATAAGACATTTACTTAATAACAGTGGAGATTGGTTGTCTTATGACGAATTTTGCTTGTTGTACAATTTGAACTGCTTACGTACTCAATTTAACACAGTGAAGAACTCTATCCCCACTGCAGTCAAATATCTGGTTCAAAATATAAATATTCACTCAGCTAACCTTCAGTTACCATCTCTTCAACTGTTTGGAGTTAACCTTTTGGACAAAAGTAATTCTAACAAGCGGATGCGTCAGCATCTAACTAATTTTATATTTCCTGTCAGACCAAATAAAAACTCCATTTTAAATCTGTTTTCTGACTCAGAGGTTAATAAGTGGAGAACTGTTTACCTTAAATACCCTCTGAGTCCTAAAGTTAAAGAAGTTCATTTTAAAATTCTCAATAACATTTTTCCATCCAGGGAACTATTAAGACAAAGATTCAACTTTGATACCAACAGCTGTACCTTTTGTGACAATGACATTGAAACTACAGATCATCTCTTTTTCTATTGTGTGCATACTGGAACATTTTGGAGAAACTTCCAGGACTGGATCTCATCAAAACTTTCCCTGCATTGTTCCTTAAAAAGAGAGGATATAATATTTGGAACCACCCACAGAGACAAAAGAATTGACCTCATTCTTAACAACCTGCTGATCCTCGCCAAATTCTTCATCCACTCCTGTAAATGGGGAAATAGGAATCCTGACTTTTCTGCCTTTAAAAACCTCCTTATGGTCCACCACTTCAGAACCTTAAAACTGTTGAAAAACAAGCAGGGAATACAACTTTTGAATGCCTATATTGATCTAAATTTATTTGAGCTTTAATGCCCCTTTGTTTTGTTTTGTCTTGTTTTGTCTTTTTTGTTTATTTTAGTCTCTGCTATCACTTTGTTTGATGTCTGACTATTTTAACTTATAATTTTATTTTACTTTCTTTATTTTTATGTTTTTTTATTTTTATTTTTTTATTGTGTTATAATTATGTGTGCCATGAGCCTGTAGGTCTTGTTTTCTTCTTGCGTGTACATGCCTAGTGGTATTGTAAACTTGTTCAAACTGTTTAATAAAGTTAAAAAAAAAAAAAAAAAAAAAAAAAAAAAAACTTTGGTTAGCAACGGTTTCTGTGGAAACCAGCACCGGTAAATATCTATCGGAACCTTGTTATAAGCCCATTAAAGATGACAGACCCGACTCAGTCCGGTAGGTAACACGTAGATAGCTGACAATGACGCTGTTAAAATATTCTGTTGATGACAAAATAAATACATGAGCGTTTACGTACGGAATCTGGCAATTTCTGATTAATAATCTGTGATTAGTAATCTGCTCACAGAGGGAGAAAAAAAATAACAGATAAAGCAAATTAAATTCAAAGTTAGGACAAAATAAGTGTACAAGCAACGTTTGCATTCTCTATCATAATAGCATTGGAAGTTAGAAGCTAAAAAATGTTGATCTCTGTCTTGAAAATGTGTGTTCCTGTAATTTAGGAGAATAACGTCTTCTTTCAGTAAACTTTAATGTTTCGTTCATTCAAAAATAAATAAATAAAAAATATAAAGAGAAGCTCAAAGATTAAGGTTTTTAGAATTAATCAAATAAGACAAGATGACTAAAAAATTAGCTGTTTTATAGAAACTCGATTTAATTCTAATGTGAAATATCTTTATTTCAGTTTTTTGTCTGGCAAACAATATTTATTCAGTTGGCTTAAAATCCCATCTTTAAACTGTATTTACTGTTTACAGCATAATATACAAAAAACGGATGGACTTTGTTTTATTTCATAAAGATTACATTATTTCTGCTTCATTTTCAGAAGACTTATCAGTCATCAGCATACATCATAGATGTCATAACTGGTGATGAAATGCTAATCAGAGAAACGTTTTGTAGCAGAATTAAAAGGCCTGTGTTGCAGCCTGAATTGTATAGAATCAGAGTCTTAAAGTGACCGGTTCTCGGTTGTATTTTTATTGTAGGACTCGAGCGCGGCCACACGAGTTTATCAAAGCGTCGGACCTTCCTCCGTCGTGGGACTGGAGGAACATCAACGGGAAGAACTATGTGAGCGTCACCAGGAACCAGCACATCCCCCAGTACTGCGGCTCCTGCTGGGCCATGGGAGCCACCAGCGCACTGGCAGGTAGCTGGGACTGAGCAATAATCGATTTTATTGATTAATCACATTTCTGAAGATTTAATTTGTGAACAATCTGGATTTTCTTCACTAATGTGGTTGTGCTGTTTGGGTTTTTGTGGTTCAGAGTGATGTCAGCATGCCAAATGCCACCATCTTGTTTAACAGCTTCTCTTTATTTGGAGTTTGAATTCAACTGAATATCAGGGCTAAGATTTTTATTTCTTACCCAAATAAGGTTGTAATATTAGCAGAAGAATGTAGTGATTTTATGAGAATTCCAACAAGACAAAAAATTAAAATGTTGATGTTGTACTTTGATATGAATTTTACAAATAATGCTTAATATAAATACTTTATCTTTTCAACTAAATTATCAGTAGCAGAACTTTAAAACAAAGTTTATTTTGAAACAAGGTCTATACAAACTGAGCTGGTCATATCAGATCTTCATAAATATATCACAGCTTTTTTTCTCATTAAAACAACTTTTTTTCCTTTTAATTTTAAGATATTTTTTCTGCTTTATCCTCGTAATCAAACAAACATTCTTGCATAAGAGATGAGAAAAGAAAACAAGCATAAAAATAGAATTGATTATAATCATAAATTGAATCTGAAATAATTTTAAATCCCAGGTAACCATGGAGAAGAGACGCAGGAAACAGTCATCTGGTGACGGTATTTTTGTTGTTTTTCTAAGATCGTATCAACATCAAGCGAGGTGGAGCGTGGCCGTCCGCCTACCTGTCTGTCCAGAACGTGATCGACTGCGGGAGGGCGGGCTCCTGTTTCGGAGGCGACCACCTCAGAGTCTACGCCTACGCCCATAAAACCGGGATTCCTGATGAAACCTGCAACAACTACCAAGCTGCCAACCAAAGTAAGAAATCAGCTACCAAACCTCCAGATACAGACAGATTTTCTGTTCATTTTATCTTCAAATGAATAGAAATCTTTAAGAAACACACCTGGTGTTTTCATGTGTACTGATGTGTTGTTGATATTTGGATATAAACCATTAAAAGTCTTCTTGGTGTGTCTCAGAGTGCGTTCAGTTCAATCAGTGTGGGACCTGCTCCTTCTTTGAATCCTGCGCTGTAGTGAAGAATTACACAGTTTGGAAAGTTGGAGATTATGGAGAAATTTCTGGAAGAGACCAGATGAAAGCAGAAATCTACACCAACGGGCCCATCAGGTACCGCAGGCTCCCTCTTTCTTTATCTCCATTTCTTTATCTTTCCTGTCTTTTTGTCCTTTTTCTCTTCTTGTTTTTACTGTCTCTTTCTTTTTGTCTGTCTTTTCTGATTTCTGTCTTTCTGCCTCTTTCCTCTTTTCTTTCCTTTTTCTTAGCTGATTTATTTTCTCTCTTTCCTGTCGTCTTTTTTTGCCTTTCTTTCTTTGCTCTTTTGTTTTCTCTCTCTTTTCTGTTTTTTTCTTTTTCCTGTCTATGTCCTCTATCTTTTGTTCTTTTTCAGTCATTTTTTTTGTCTTTCTTTCTTTACTTCCTTTCCTTTTCTCCTTTATCTTCTCTCCCTTTCTGGTCTTTCTGTTTTTAGTCTTTTCTCTTTTCTCTCTATGTCTTCTGTCTTTTTCTTTCTTTTCAAACCACAATTTCAGTGAGAAGTTTATATCTTCTCACTCGACATGAATTTAATACATTCTTTGACTTTGATTATTAGACCATTTTTCTATGTTACAAGTGAAATAATCTATTAAGTTGTTGACCTAAAATAAGCTCTTATATTTTGCTGAAAAGTTGCTTGTAAGTTAGTTTAGTTTTATTTCAACTGTACTGAAATATTTACTGTAGAAACTAGACTAAAAATACTCAGGAAGGTTTTGTGTTTTTGCAGCGAAAGTCCGTTTCAGACGTGCAGAAAATGAGTTTTGTTTTTGTCCTCGTCTCTCAGTTGTGCGCTGATGGCGACTGGCGGTCTGGAGGGATACGCCGGTGGCGTTTTCTCAGAGTTTCACCCCGTCTCTCTGCCCAATCACATCGTCTCAGTGGCCGGCTGGGGCGTGGATGGAAACGGCAGCGAGTTTTGGATCGTCAGGAACTCCTGGGGGGAGTTCTGGGTCGGTTTATTTCAACTTCCTGATCCGACTGAAGTTCGTTCCTCGGCTTCTTCAAATCTAACTAAACTGGTGTTTGTGTAGCAAAGATTTTAATTTGTGGACCTGTCACTTTAAAGATGTTAATAAAGAAGTTTCCAGAGGTCATCATCAATATCTTGAGAGCAAAAGCAGCACAAACCAAAAAACTTTGCAGCACAAACGTAGCTGAGTTGATTGACACCATATTTGTTTGTGTAAATATGAGTGGGAGGCTGGTTGACCTCTAACGACCTCTGGAAACCTTTTTAATATTAATATTGTTTTTAAGAAAGGGCGACATGAAATGAAATTTTTACTGCACAATCACAAACATCTGAATCAATTTTATTTGATTTCAGTAATGTAGGGGGGCTGGTTGACCTTTTGACCTTCAAACTGTAATTAATATCTTCAAAGCAAAGGCAGCACAAACAAATTTTTTGCAGCATAAACGTAACCAAAGTTGACAGACAAAGTTGTCTGATTTGAAGAAGTTGGACCTCTGGACATTTATTAATATCTTTAAAATGACAGCGGCACAAAAAAGAAATCTCTGCTACACAAAATGCTGCCAATTTTCGACAGCAGTTTTGTTTGATTTCAGTAATGTTGGGGGAACAGATGCTCGTTGACCTTCTGACCTTTAAACTTGATTATCTTCAAAGCAAATGCAGCACAAACTGAAGTTTTTGCAGCACAAACAAAGCCGAGTTGAATAACACCAATATTGTCTGGTTTGAAGAAGGAGGCGGGGTTGGTTGACCTTTCATGACCTCTGGAAACAATTATTAATATGTTTGAATTGACAGCGGCACAAATGCAGCACAAATATTGTCTGGTTTGAAGAAGGGGGAGGGGTGAACTTCCCTCAGGTGAAAAAAGTGTTTTTGTTGCAGCTTTGTGAGATAAACTAATTTTGATTCGGCTAAAAAAAATCCCATCAGCAAAACCTTTTATCAAAAATCTAGTTTTTGTTTTAGCTGACTAATTTCCATTGAGCAGATTTATTTTTGAGATGTGAAATTTGGCAGTAATTTGGTGAGCAGAGACGCAGCCGCTCCGTCCCGTCTGCTTGTGGAATGAAACGTTCTCTGTTTTTCAGGGCGAGCGCGGCTGGGCCAGAATCGTCACCAGTTCCTACAAAGGAGGAAAAGGAAACTGGTTTAACCTCGGCATTGAGAAAAACTGCGCATACGCAGACCCTGCTGTTGCATGAAATTCAAAATGTCACGTTTAGCTCTTTAAAGAATGAATCTGTGAATTTTTAAAAACATTTTTGAAGTACAACGGACTATTTCTACGTTCACTTATTGGCAGGAATTATTTTAAATCATTTACATCTGGAGGAGAAACCTTTTCATGAGACTCTTACGGCGAGTGTGTTCAGTCAGAGGCTTCTACAAAACCACTGTAACACTGACTGCTACAGGAGACCCTGAAAGAAAATTGTATGAATTTTGACAATATTTAATTTCCCTCTTGGATTAATAAAGTATTGTTGAAATAACTGTTAATTTGTGTTTTTTAGGGAACAACTAATAAAACATAATTTAACTTCAGCGACTTTTGGCACTGCTGGCTGCAAAGTTTAAATTTATTTTTGTGGATTTTCTCTAATCCTCAAAAGGTAAAAATAGAAATATAAGTTTGATATATTTATTTTATATTTATCCGCTCTTTTTGCATAAATTAATATAGTTTATTTAAATCTGCCAGCCCCAGGACACAGATGCCGTATTTAAACATATTTTTCTAATTGTCTGAAAGGTTAAAGGTTAATGTTCTGATTTATAAAGTCCAAACCCGGTTCTGATGGGTTTGGGATCCGTGTCACCTTCCTTACATCCTTTCTGGAATCCTTCTTTATTCCTTGTCTTCTTCCGTCTGTTTTATTTCTTGTGTCCTTCCTTCCATCCTTCCTTATTTGTGTCCTGTCCTTCCTTCCTTGCGTCCTTCCTTCCATTTCTTTCTTTCCTATATATCCTTCCTTCCTTGGTTCCTTCCCTCTACTCTCCCTTGTCTGATTTCCATCATTTCTTGTTTCCTTCCTTCCATCCTTTCTTCCTTGTCTCCTTCTGTTTTCTTTCTTCTGTTCTTTCTTTCATGTCAATCCTTCCATCCTTGTTTCTTTCCTTCCATCATTTCTCCATTGTCTCTTTCTTTCCTTATTTGTGTCCTTTGTATTCTTCTTTCCTTGTGTCCATCATTTATTGTTTCCTTCCTTGCATCCTTCCTTATTTGACTCTTTCCTTCCATCATTCCTTCCTTGTGTTCTTTCTGCCATAATTTCTTGTCCTATCTTTCTTTCCTTGTCTCCTTCCTTCCTTCCTTGCGTCCTGTCTTGTTTTTCTAGATTCCCACCTCTAAAACCTTCCCGCTGCATAAATATCTGCCAGAGAATTAAAGTTCTCTCCGTTTGCTGGAGTCGAGGTTGAACTTGTAAAGTTTAGGAATCTCTGAGCTCCACTGGTCAGTTCCCAGAAACCAATATTCAGACAAAAACATCCCGACAGAAGTAGGTTGTTTTATTTGTTAACAGAGAATTACCCAAATATGAAAGAGGATTTCAGCATTTATGTGTAATTATGGAGAAAATTCATAATTAATTTGTTTTTAATGAGTTCCCTCCAAATAAATGTTGATAAATAAATATTTAAAAGCTACAATTCAAACCAGACGTTTACATTCACTGAATAAAAAAAGACAAATGTTTTTTTTCTCACTGTGACATGAAATCAGAGCAAACTTCTCTTGTTTTGTCTGACATGTTTTTATTCTCGATCACAACAGCAGCCATTTTCTTCATGTATATTTTTCAAGAACGTCCACATATTTTCTTTATTTTTGTTTTGAAGCCGTGGTTCATCTTTGCTTTTTGCTGCGTCTGCCTATAAATATGGCGCGGATCACTTCCAGTTCACACTAACAAATAAATCTGACATATTCTCTCATTATAGCTGTCACATTTAGAACAAAAAACAATGTTCTGGTAATTCTAATTTACCTAAAACAAGATAATTTTGGTCTGATTTAAGATTACACAGTGAGAAAATTAATCTTTGACGTTTTGTGAGGTCGAACCTCGAGAAACGACAGTCGTGCTTTTGCACATGAATAAATATCTTTGTACCTGAAGCGTCAGAAGCTGACATTTCCTCATCTGAAGATGCATAGTCACACTTTTCACACGAGGAAACTATTTATTTCCCAGACAGATGATGAGGCGAAGCTCTCGCATTTAAATTCAACATCAGCAGTTTGCTTTGAGATGTCACTACAAAGATATGAGTACAAATGTCTCCTGATGAGCCTGAAGTTCAACCAAACACGCCTGTTTAACATCCCAAACTCCTAAACATTAAAGGTTACCTTTTATGCTTCCCTGAACAGGTTAGGTTAAGTCAGCTCTGCCTCTTCTGAGCTCCTATTAGCTGTTTTAAGGCTCTGTCACTTTAAATCAAAATGAGCTGCCGCTGGACACAACTATACATCTTTGAAAAGCAGAAGTAGAGCCTCCTGCACAATCAACAAGGATGCATCTGACTTTTTCAAATATCCTCATTTTTTATTGTGTTTTTTGTTTTGCAAAGCAATACAACCTGTTCACCAGCGAGCGATGCAAACTAGCTTACCTGTTTATGAGTCAGTCAAATGATTGTCGCCCTACTGGATATTCAGGCCTGGTGACGTTCTGTAACACAAGAGGACGACAGGTGTGTTCTGTTCAAGGTTCCTGCAGCTTATCTTTATTTTCTGAGTATCCTGACTGTTGTTACAGCTTTTCATGATTAGAGACCAGAGTCTCCATTCATTAAACCTGTAACATGTGAAACCAGGACTGAAACATCGGCAGTCGTTCATGGCTGAGGTGCAACATGAAATGAGTTTATCCAAATATGAGTGGGAGTGCATGCATACATTTGAGTCTGAATGCGTAATTCTGGCTATAATAGAAAACCCAAAATTATATTTAATTATAAAAAGTATTTTATACAAGTTCAAGCCTTGAAAAAAAGGTTCAAATGAGAAAAAATTAAATCTGGTAGTAGAACTACTTCAACCTATTTTTACTCAAGTAAAAGTACAAAGGTAATTGGTAAAAAGTCAACACAAGTACTTAACTGATCAAATTATCAATTATTTCATATTAAAAAATTACAGAATCAGATGGACTAAAATATGAAAACTTTAGTATTGTAAGCATAAAACTTATCATTTATATAATTTTTTTTAAATTACAAAATCAGGCAAAATATTTTTTTCCTCCAAATCAATTTCTTTCAATAAAAAACTTATAAAACTTTAACAAAAACTGCAGGAGTGTGTCTGAGTCTGGTGAATTTTTGGTGGTTAAATTAAGTTTGTTCTTCATTCAGTGGGAAGAAAATCCAGAAATGTTACTCAGGGAGACTGAACTTCCTGTTCAGAGCAGAACCAGAACCAGAGGACGACAGCAGGACTGCGTGCAGGTCCATTCGCTGACCCACAGACGGCAGAATGGTTTTGATTATCGGCACCATAAACATCCTGCAGCCAAAGACAATTACAGCAATAACACCCAAACACACCTGGAACGTAAAGAAACGGATATCACACACTTCCCTCACACATCTGCAGATTGATTCATGTAAAGCAGGTGAACATTAATGCATATTAAGGCTTTTTTCATGTTTTAACTATTAAAATAAAACATTTTGATGGACAATAAATTGTTCCAAAATTTATTACGATAAAAAATAATATCATTTTGAGATAATTTTCAAGTAATATAATGGTAATAATGGCATAATGCAAAAACACATTCTTAAAAAAAAATCAATGAACTTTAAATCCTAACAAACATTTAACACTGGAACTGGAAGACATTTTGAATATCCAAAATAAATAAAACAACAAATGAAATGAATTATGAAAACAAAACTGCAAGTTGAGCCAAAAGCACCAGACTGAAGATCATTTTAAATAAAGAAAAGAGAAAAATTATAAATCAAAGAAATTAAAATTATTGAGTTTGTTTTAATTTATTGTGACATTAATGTTTTTAGAGGGTGATTCAAGTACAAGGAGTTCATGCGGGATTGGGTGTCGTGCTGTTCAGATTTTACATTTTAGTAAAATAACTCACTACTTTGAGTTTACTTATTACATCAAGTTTCAATAAAATACATACAATTTTGAAGTTATTATGCGACAAAGTATGTGGAAGTGAGAAACAGTGTAAATACTTTTGCAAAGTACAGTTTGAAGTCTGTAGTTCAGGAACCTCTGAGATATTAAATATATTTGGAAGCTACTTTTTCTTTTCTTTTGCCTAAACATTTCTATGTTAAACTGCAAGCTGGATTCAGAGTGTAAGAGTGCAGCTACTGTATGAAGACACATTTTATGGATTCCCTCTGAAGTTTTCAAATCAGCTTTAAATACAGAAAATACGGAGTAGGAATAATTATTCCGCCGTAATTTGGCGCCCCCTCTAGAGGCGCCCCTATGGTTGAATTTGCCCCACTGTCACCGTCATTCTCCTCCCCCCCCGACCCCCATTCTTCTTCATTCAGGAATGATAATTTTCTCTCTAGTCGTGCAGGTTCCTCTTGCTGTTTCTCTTTTCATCTTCCTGATTCTGGTGTTAAAAGGGTCAAATACGCATCTAAATAAATCGATTCTCTTCCCTGCAGAAACTCCCCAAACCGACCAGTTTGTCCAGTAACTGCCCTCTGATGACACAACTACTATCAGAGGCGAAGGGAGACTCATAAACAGTCTGCTGCTGATTAGATTTCTTCCCTAAATCACTTAATCTCATTTGTCCCATAGCTGTTGTCTCCTTTCCATCTGTCTGTTTTCGAGAATCCCTTATTAGATTATTGGTCATCAACAGAAACATTTCCATTACAGCCAGACTCATGTTGAGCGGTTTTTTAAAAGCACCACTTTTACGTCAAATTGTTTGATTTAGTGTCTGCTTTCGCTCAAACACGCAGTCAAGCTCACATGTTTGAGTGTGGCGCTAACCGGAAGTTTTGGGTTCTTCCAAAGTAAAAGCCGCAACATGAAGCAAATGTCATTTTGAACACACTCGAGTGGCAAACTGTTTAAATTTGGAACAATATACATATAGATTTTGGTAATAATTGCATTTCAAGATTAAAAAAAAAGACATACTACCAACTTTTTTTAACGTTTGTAATTTTCCATATATTAAATTTGATTGCATCAGTAATAATAGCTGTCAAAAATGTTTGTTTTGTTGTCGTTTCTTTTCTTTTTTGGGGGGGAGGGGGTGGGAGGGGGGGGTGTTACCGTTTTTACTTCACTTATGTTTTCACTTGCACATTCTGCAAACTGTTAAAAAAAACTGTGTTTGAACTTGATGGATCCTCAAATTATTACATTGGAATAAATTTGTTCAAAGTTGTAAGAATATTCATATTATGAAAATAATTTTCTAGAGATTAAGTTTAAGATATTTCTGTCTATTTAAAATGTATGGAGGCATCGTAAATCACAGATCTTCAGGAACTGCAGCCAAGACTTCCAAAAACATTTCACCTGATTTCTTAAATAGCACAAAGTCTGAAAGTTACGTAATGCTCTAATAAATATGTACAGGTGTACACAGATGAGCAAAAACACAATTTGTACTAATTGTGAAATTGAAAATTTTGCTAGAAAATAATGTTCTTGTCATCCAAAAAAAATTAATAAAAATATGCAATGTTTGATTATTCTAGAAAAAATATTATGAGTTTTATTATTATTATTATTATTATTATTATTATTATTATTATTATTATTATTATTATTATTATTATATTGCTGTGATGCAGAGTAAACTATTAGCAATCTTGCACCCAAACCTTTTGACAGCTGAGTATAATAATAATAATAATAATAATAATAATAATAATAATAATAATAATAATAATTAAACCTGGGGAAAAAGGACAAAATAGAAAGGCAACAAATTGTTGTATGGAGGGCAGATCCTGCCAAAATCGACAGGAACACAGAAGTATCATTTATTTATCATATAAAAAATAAATAAATGATACTTCTTTTGCCCTTTTCCCTTTAAATTTTACAAAGAGTCAAAGGGAAAAAGAAAAGAGAACATTAGGAAAATAAAAAGAAATCTGTAAATAATTGAACAAAGGAGAGAATATAAGATGAGAAAATACAAAGTGGAAATGTTAGAGGAAAAAATAAACAAATAAAAAAGTGGCAGTAAAATTAAAATACAGAATGAGAAAAAATAGAAATAAAAACATGACAGTAAATACAACATGTGTTAAATAAATACAGAATATAAAAACTGAAAATAAAAAACAAAGAAGCAAAGATTTGAAATAAAACTTAAAATTAAATAATATATATAATGTTAAATTAATTGTGTTGAAAATGAAAAATTAGTGTTGATTCATATGTTACCAAATGAGTTGGAAAAGTTCTTATTTATTTTTTGGATGTGATTTCTGGCACTTTATCAAACCATTTATTTATTTATTTATCTCTATGTTTATTACCAATTTGGGCAGTATCCGTCCTCCATAAATTTGTAGGCAACTTCAAAATAAAACTACATTTGTGCTGAAGACTCGCTGTTCGGGTTGTTTTTCATTGCTTCATTTTATAGAAATCTTCAACCGGAAGTGTCGTTTCCAGCTTGACGGCGCTGAAAAGCTGCCAAACAGAGGCTGACTGATGCCGCCCGCTGCGGTCTCCCTCAATGAGCCGAGGCCGAGCTGAACTTTCACATCTCCTCCTCCGCCGTCTGGGTCCACCGAACCGAACCCGAAAAAACGCTTTTTCTTTTTTTTTTTTCTTTTCCTCTGATGCTCCACAGCCATTTTAAATTGAGGATTCCTCTGAGGGAGATCTGAAATAATAATAATAATAATACTAATAATAAATAAATAAATGCCTCCGGGTCTGCGGGAGGAGCGGGTCTGAACTGAGGAGATGCCTGACGGGTGGCTCGGTTCTTCTGGGCATCCCGAGCAACGATTAGCGGAGAAATGCTGAAGTTTAGCGGCAGCTCGGTGGTCGCGGCGCTGCTCATCGCGGTGGTTTTCGGCGCTTTCTTCTTCTGCGAGTATCTCATCTACTTCCCGACCATCCTCAAGTGCGCCTGGCCGAAGCTGAGCCGTGCCCGGGGCGGAGAGGGCACCGACGGGCGGCCGGCGGACGCAGCGGTCCGCGCCATGGTGCTGTCGGACACCCACCTCCTCGGAGCGGTGGGGGGGCACTGGTTCGACAAGCTCAGGAGGTAATCTCTCCATTTTACCCATCCATTTTAAACACCAGTAAGGTGAGGTGAGGTGAGGGCAATAAAAAGAAAAGCCAAAACATGACAGTGGGGTTGTTTCCAAACACAGGGAATGGCAGATGGAGCGGGCTTTCCAGACCGCGCTGTGGCTGCTCAAGCCCGAAATGGTCTTTATTCTCGGGGACATCTTCGACGAAGGCAAGTGGAGCTCCCAGAAGGTAACAGAGCTCCATGTTTTCCCTCCTATTGCAGCTGCACTGCTTTTGGATTATCCTAACAATGCTGGGAAATAATAGTAATAATACAGAAAATAAACTGTGCATGATGTGGATTTAGAGGGTTCTGATCAGATTCTGATTCTGTTTGGGCCCACAGACTGCAGGGTCTGATGTAAACATCTGCAGCCTGCATCCATCTCTCCACACAATGCTCCATTTATTTCACTGATGCACCGATTTTGGCCGGTCAACGATTACCGATCTTTTAAAATCCTGACCTGCTGATTCTGATTTTGGCCTTTACCAATTTTTTTGTTTGAAATATTACAAGATAAAGCAAGAAAGTCCCTGAGTTGGTGAGTATTGTTAACTGCAAACGAGCAGAAATGACCTGGTGGGCCGGTGTGTCAGTCAAACCTCTCTCACAGGAGAGCAGATGAAATCCCAAAATTGAGGAAATTGGGCCATAAATCGGGGCACCTCTAATTTATTTAATTCACGCTGTAAAAATCATAAAATCTGTGAATATGAAGAAATATAACCATCAAGTTTGAGAGGTTGCAAAACATAAATAGAAAAATGTGCAGTAATGGCTTCTGTTGCCATTTCTAGACCCGGCTGCAGCTCTACTTCTTCAGTTTGTTGAATCCTAAATAAATGTTCTGACTTACTCACAATTCTTTAGATTATATTAGGGGTGCACCAATTTATCTGCCCAAGTTAATTATTCAAATTATTTAAATAAAAACAGGAGATTGCATCAAATCATTGACTTGTTGTAAGGATTTGGGTTTTTCTCTCTGTTGATTTTGAGATTCTGTGTTGATTTTGAGATTCTGTGTTGATTTTGAGTTTCTGTGTTGATTTTGAGTTTCTGTGTCTTCCCCATAATTGTTCCCAGGTGTGTCTCATGTCCTGATTACCTGCTGTGTATTAAATGTCACCTGTGTCTCTGTGTCTTTGTCGAATGTTTGGTTCCAGTCTGTCTCGCTGTCCCTTCGTTTAGCCAGTGATGAGCCTTAGCCTTCCGCTCAGCTGTGCTGCCTGGTATTTGGGATTGTTGGACTTTGTATTTTTGGGCACCGGTCATTGGAACCATCATTATTCATCTAATCCTGGGTCGACTTCCTGCTGCTTCACCGCCTCGCACCACAATTCCTGAACCTTGTAGCACGCCAGAAAAAATTTGCATCTATAAAGAGAAGAAAAAAATACAGAGGAAATATGAAGTCAACAGTTGAAATAACAGGAAATAATGCAAATTGGGGAGTAATAGAAGAAGGAAGCAGCAGAGTGAGGGAAAGTAGCCAGTTTGACCTCCAGCAGCCTGAGCCTATTCCAGCAAAACTATAGAGATAGCTCAGGATAAACTAACCCAATGTAACATAACATAGTAACATAACATAACATAACACAGCATAACGTAAAATAACATAAAGAAAAATAAGAACACAGCATAACATACCATAAAATAACAATGTAATATAACGTAGCATCACATAACGCAACGTAGCGTAACCAGAATCAAACATGGAGAAGCAGCCTTCGCCTTCTATGCACCACAAATCTGGAACAAACTTTCAGAAAACTCTGAAACTGCTGAAACATTGAGTTCTTTTAATCCCTTAACTGGCGGTGAAAAAGGCAGAGTATTCAAACAAACTAGATTTTCCCATGGATGGGGTGAACGGGGTTAGAGTTAAGGGATTAAATCCAGACTAAAACCCTCCTGTTTAGAGTTGCTTTTGACACATAATGAATAAGGGTGCACAGATTGCAGTTTTCTGGTCGATCACAGATTACCAATCTTTTAAAAAAAAACTTCACCTGCCGATTCTGATTTTGGTTGATACCGTTTTTTGGGTTTTTTTTGTCTGAAATGTTGGTCAATATAGCAAGAATGTTATTGAGTTGGCAACAGTGGGGTCACTATTATTAGTTGTAAACGTGCAGACATAATTTGGAGGACCGGTCTGTCAGTCGAACCTTTCTCACCAGAGAGCAAATAGACAGCAGTTGATTCTTAGACCTTTGCAAAGCTAGATGGGATCGTGGATAAAATCGGCTTCACATGTAAAAATTGGCCGATCACCGATCTCCCAAAATTAAGGAAATCGGCACCGATAAATCTTAACCACCCTTAATAATAAATGAAACATTGTAATGTTTCTATCATTGACTGCATGTTCTACGACTTTGTATTATTATGCTGTGAAGCTCTTTGAAATGTCTTGTTGCTGAAATGTGCTACACACATAAACGTAACTGATTGACATGATATGAAAAAACTTTTTGGGGTTATAAATATCCTTTTGCTGCTAAATCTCCTCATGTGTTAATAGTTTCAGCTCTAATAGAAAAGCAGCATCTGAGGGCCAATTAGAGCCTCATCACAGAAACCTTTAAACCCCTGAAGTAATTAACGGCCCCTGGCGGGCGCCTCGACTCGGAGCAGCCACCTCGGCCTTCCTTGGAGATCCCATTAGGACTCCTGAACTGCTCAGGTGAATTTCTGAAACCTCCTCTCTCTGTTTTTCTCTGCAGCACTGGGAGGACGACGTGCGCCGCTTCCACAGGATGTTCAGACACTCCTCGGACACAGAACTGGTCGTACTGGTCGGCAATCACGACATCGGGTTCCATTATGAGTAAGCACGCAACGCCTCTCTGTTTTCACCTTTCTCCTTTTGTTTAAAAAATAAAAGCACGGCTGACCTTTTAGAGGCAGGTCGCTGCTGAAAGTCCTGACGAATTAAACACTGAGATCAGAGCTCACACTCCCTGAGCATAATGATTTTTCTTTTACTGCCGTCACTGTTAAACACAAAATCTTACCAAATATTTCCTGTCTGGTTTCTAATGCTACAAATATTTTTTGTGAAAACATTTGAGACAACATTTGTTTTGAATAAATAAACTGAACTAAATATCTTAGTACACTTGAAATATGACAAAGTTAACTTGCAAGTAATAGGAGTTTGAGTAATTCCTAAACATTGATAAAAAGTACCAGTTCCACTGGCAGATTATTTCACTTCTAATATGGGGAAAATGTTTTATTATAAGTGAAATAATCTGCCAGAACTAGTACTTTGTATCAATATTCAGGAATTACTGGCCTAAAACAAGCTCATATTTCTTACTGAAAAGTTATAATAAAGTAAGTTTTGTCTTATTTCAAGTGTATCAATATATTTTCACTAGAAACTCGACCAAGATAGTTGGATACGTTTTGTATTTTTTGCAGTGCTGCTTCCAGAAATACTCTTCAGAAAGATGTTTGAAAACTCCCAGGAGTATCAGCGAAAGCTTCTCTGCTGCAGAACCAGAAAAACAAAAGGAGACCAGTTTGTCCACATTACATAAACGTTTCAGAAATATTTGAGGTGTGAACCAATCTGGACGAGTTCAGTTAGATAACGCAGACTTATGTGCAGTGAATGCTGTCAGGAATGAGAACACACTGCAAAAACACAAAATGTAACTTAGTATTTTTGTCTAGTTTCTAGTGCAAATATCTCAGTACACTTGAAAAGAGACAAAACTATATCATAAGTAACATTTCAGCAAAATTAGCTTTTTAAAGAAATAATTCTAAAAAGTACAAGTTCCTCTGGTAGATTATTTCACTTATGTAATTTCCCCATGCTACAAGTGAAACTTTTTATCAATATTAAGAACAAGCTCCTATATCTGTTGAAAATTTATTTATATGTTAGTTTTGTCTTATTTCAAGTGTATTAAGATATTTGCACTGGAAACTAGAAAAATAAATACTTGTGTTAGATTTTGTGTTTTTGCAGTGCACGCGTTCTGCACTCTTTGGAAAACACAAAAGGCTTTATTGACTGAGGTTTCCTTAGCATCAGCTTTCTGCACAAAACCCTGCTGCACAAAGGTGAACCAAACACGGATTATTGCACCACTGCAAACTTGCAAAGTCTCATTTTAGACACCCAGCTGTTTTTTTAAAGTCACCAAGGGCCTAGAAAAACCTATAAATGTTGAATATTATCACATGCTGTCCAGATTCACATTTTATTGGGATTTTGTGTGGTGGATACACAAACAGTAATGCATAATTGTAATGTGGAAGGAAAATGAGACATGATTTTCAAAATATCAAGTGTTTACATTCAGCCTGCTCTCAGTCAATACTTTGTAAAAATTACTTTTTGATCAGTTACAAATCAAAGTCCTTTGGGAAACGTCTCCACCAGCTCTGCACCTCTACAGACTAACTTTCTTTAAATAATTTCACTCTTATATCTTATTTTACAATATATCAAACTTGTTATCTTGTTTACTGTAAATTTAGTATTTGTCAGCTGGTGTTACTTTCAAATATTTTAAGTATTCAGCATTTTTTCGGTTTGTTATTCCTGTAAGATTCAGATTAATAGCTATAACAACACTATTATGACATAAAATAGCTTCAAAAGATGCTAATGATAGTAGGTATGCTATACAAATAGAGCAATGATGAACATGTTGGTATGGGGGGGTGGGGGTGGTCTAGACAGAAATCTGCCCAGGGCCCCAAAAAAGCTTGTGGCAGCCCTGAGATATTTTAACATATATCTTTTGCTGGTATCTCCAACATTTCCCTGGAAAACCTGATTATTAAACCACCATAGAAACAACAAAACTTGTCAGTTAATATTTTTGTTGCTAATTTGTAAACGTTTTCATATGTTTTATCTTATGAGTCGCTTAATTTGCGTCTTTTGGAGGAATAATTCAAAATTATGCAATATCATCAACGTGTGAAAATGTAAAAGAAATTAAGCTGAAATGTTTGCAGTCTGGCAGCAAACTAAAAAAAACAAAGTATTGTATTTTTTATATGTGTGGAAAGTTTTATCCTGCAGCAGCAGCGCCGCAGCTCTTAGTGGTTCTAGTCCATTTTTGATGCGATGTTTAAGGCTTGCGCTTCGTTTCAGAGATGTTGCGTTCATTGTTTTTCCAGAAGGAAAGTGACACAGAAAATGATCTCGCAGTTAAATTTTTGATGCATGTGCTTCAGAAATGTGGGATTATGTCGACATGTGGCTGCTCTTATGGGCTTTGATTCAATCCATGCAGCACGGATTGGAAGTGGCACAGCTCTTACATAACAGAGCATGACAGGTGTGACGTGCCAGGCTGAGCAGCAGCTTTTTAACCCTCACTGTTTGTGTTGTCGTGTTGTGTCTCCCCTGCAGGATGGACTGGTTCAAGCTGCAGCGCTTTGAAAAGGTCTTCAACGCCTCTTCCACCAGGATTGTTACCAAAAAGGGAGTCAAGTGAGTGACAAGAAGTAGAAAAGCATAAAATGCTGCAGCCATTAGTTGGGCTTCTTCGCAAGACAAAATACACAATATTATTTAGTTTCTAGTCAAAATCACTACACAACTATTGTGATTATAGGTGTACAATCATTTCCTTTGTCCTGAATCCTATTTTAATACTTAGATGTTTTATAAAGTGGGATTCTGTTGAGATGCTATGAGCGGTTAGTAGCTTACCCGCAGTTTTATTTCTCTCTAAATACATTTAAGTATTTTTAATGGAGACTTTTTCTGTATTAAAATACAATATAATTAGTCCTTAATGATAAATTGTCCCGGAAGTTATTGCGATAAATGATAATTGTTGTTTTAAAACCATTTTCAAGTAAAAAATTTATAATAACGGTAATGGCATAATGATGGAAGAACACATTCTTAAAGATCAATAAACTTTAAATTCTAATAAACAATAAACATTAGCAAGTAGAAGACATTTTAAATATCCAAAATAAATAAACAACAGAAACAACAAATGGAAAGAATTATAAAGTCTTAGTAAATAAAATTGTCCCTCAAAAAAGGGCTGGTTGAGGCCAAAGCAGCAGATTAAAGATTTTTGTCATCCAGCTTTTGGTGGAAAGGGAAAGAGAAAAGAAAAAAACAATAAATCATGCAAATAGAAATCACTTTCTTAATTTGTCATGCAAATAATTGATTAATTACTTATTACAAAAGGTCTGGTTTAGATTGACTAACACATTGATTTTGACTAATTAATTACATAGATTTTAATGCATTATCAATTTTAAATCATTTATCAATCTGGCCTTTTTTCTTTTTTTACACAAAAGTCCTGAGCTGGAACCTTTGTGTTTCTTATTGTGTTTCTGGTACACCTGTAAACCTGATGCACAAGCGACATCTGTAAACAACAGCAATGACCGACAAACAAACAATTAATCGGATTAGTTGTGATTAATCTAATTTAGTAAATGATTAATCGATAACCTGAGTACAGACTCAAAAAAATGGAAATTTGCTGAAAATAACAGCATGTTAAGAACAGTAATTAAGCAAAAACTATATAAAATATGTAGATATTTTGCCTTTAAGATAAAAACATCTTTGTTTTTGAAAATGTTTTAATCAAAACTCCTCCAGAGGGAAGGTTTTACCTTCACTCAGTTCAAATTCACTAAAGAAATGCTGTTTTTGTGTTTTAGACAATGAAATATTTATTTTCTTATTCAGGAAAAGAACTGAATTATTTGTTTACTTGCATTTTTATTTCTAATATTGTATAAAAAATTTGAAGAATGTGGCAATTTTTAAAAAACCTGATTAATTGTTAGAATAATTGAGTATCTTCAATCAGAGGCTTCTTCAGACTCGCTGTAATACAGACTGCTACAGGAGATTTTACATGCTGACAGCCATCACCATATTCAATAAATCTGAATTAATACAACATTTAATTTCTCTTTGGGATTAATGAACTATTTTTGAATTGTAGTTGCAGGTGTAGATTGGAGACGTTTTATCGTCTGCCAGTTCATCAGTGCCAGCTTTCAGCAGACATCCTGGGATCTTATCGGGAATTAGCGCTTTCCCAGGGTTGATCCTGTCGAGTCTTGGCCGATTTTAGCGATAAAAGCTGAAAGGTCGGATGGTGGAGGAGAACCAAATCTCTCCCTATAGCTGCTGGATTTGATGCTTTGAATAAAGAGTTGCTGAGCCGATCTGAAAGAGAAACTTCACTCTCCTCTGCCCTCTGTGGGGTTTTCCTCCGCCAGGCTCACCTGCTCTCCGCTGTGTTTTTGCTGCGTCGGTGCGTTTTGCAATCCTGATCCCCGTTAAAAGTGCAGACGCTGCCGAGTTGTCCCAGCGTTGCCCTGCAGGCTGCATTACCTCTGTGGTCGTCAAAGGTTTATAACAGAACTCATGCTACCTATAGTTAACTTTTTGAGATTTGTTTGAATAAATTAGGAAGGTGCATTGATTCAAACTTAACTTTATGTTGAAAAGCTTCTCAGGTTTGTGTTGTAAAGTTTCTCCACCAGACAGATGGAGTTGCTGCTGCAACTGGAATCAATGATTTCTCAACAATGCGTGAAAGGCAGCGTGTAAACGAACGCGTCAGGGAGAAAATGGGTCATTTATTCTGACAGGACTGTTACTGTTCACCGTTCTGGAAAAAAGTAATCCGGAAAACGATGGAAGTTTGTGGAGAGGTTTCCAGGTCTGGATTAGAAAAGATAGATTATTAGAAAAATGGTGGTGATTAAAGACTCTAATCCCTCACATACATGTTGTTCCATCCATCTAACAAACCATCATTCATCCATCCATCCAACAAACCATCATTCATCCATCCATCCATCCATCCAGCAAACCAGCCATCATCCATCCATCCATCCACCTGTCCATCAACCATCCATCCAACAAACCATCATTCATCCATCCATCCAGCAAACCAGCCATCATCCATCCATCCACCTGTCCATCAACCATCCATCCAACAAACCATCATTCATCCATCCATCCATCCATCCAGCAAACCAGCCATCATCCATCCATCCACCTGTCCATCAACCATCCATCCAACAAACCATCATTCATCCATCCATCCATCCATCCATTCAGCAAACCGGCCATCATCCATCCATCCACCTGTCCATCAACCATCCATCCAACAAACCATCATTCATCCATCCATCCATCCATCCATCCAGCAAACCAGCCATCATCCATCCATCCACCTGTCCATCAACCATCCATCCAACAAACCATCATTCATTCATCCATCCATCCATCCAACAAACCATCATTCATCCATCCATCCATCCAACAAACCAGCCATCATCCATCCATCCACCTGTCCATCATCCATCCATCCAACAAACCATCATTCATCCATCCATTCATCTAACAAACCAGCCATCATCCAACCATCCATCTGTCCATCATCCATCCATCCAACAAACCATCATTCATCCATCCATCCATCCAACAAACCAGCCATCAACCATTCATCCATTCGTCCAACAAACCATTAACCATCCAGCCATCATCAATCGACCCATTGTCTATCCATCTTCCATCCATCCATCATCCCTTCATACACAAATCCATCCACTTCTCTGTTCATCTGTCCATACATCCGTCCGTCCATCCAGTTAAAAACAGAACTACGAACTGAGTCAAAGTATCTGTTACTCATTATTTGCCATAATGAGTCTAAACTTTACTTAAAATCTGTCATACCTTAAAAGAAAAACTGAAATACTTTTCCCCATGAGCTTAGAAATCCCCACCTGCAGGTAAATTAGCAATAAAAATCTGTGCATCCTGTGTGACAGCTCCCCTCCTGTTTGCAGCTTCCTGCTTGTGAACAGCGTGGCGCTGCACGGCGACGGCTGCCCCATCTGCCAGTCGGTGGAAAAGGACCTGATCAAACTCTCCAGAGACCTCAACTGCTCGCTTCAGGTGGGAGCAAGTTTCTGTCAGCTCTGCGTCCGAGTTGGGCAGTAACTAGTTACATTTGATCAATTACATTTACTTGACTAATTATTTAAAAAAAAAACACAACATAAACTTTTAGGAGTATTTATACTACATTGTACTATTTCACTTTCACTTGAGTAACTTTATTACGAAGTATTTCTACTCTTACTTGAGTAAAATCTCTGGGTTTTCTACCCACTGAACGAAAAACAAATATGTTTTAACCAAAATATTCTCCAGACACGCACTTGCAGATTTTTTTCAAGTTTCAAAAGTTTTTTATTGAAAGAAACTGATTTGGAAATTAACTTTTTGTTACTTATATAAATTATTGTCTATTTGTTCCTTAAAATACCAAAATTTCCACTTAACTTTATATTTTGGTCCGTCTGATTATTTAATTTTTAAATATTGAACAATTTATAATTTTATAAGTCACGATACTTGAGTAGACTTTTCACCAAATACTTTTTCACTGTTACCTGAGTAATTTTTTGGAAATATACTTTTTACTTTTACTTGAGTAAAAATATGTTAAAGTCTTGTTAGTCTCACTTCAGTACAATTTTTGGGTTCTCTGCCCACCTCTGCTCTCCACCTCTTTGATACTTTCCATGGACCTAAACAATTAATCAACTTACAATTAGCCATTGATTAAACATTAATTAGACAAAAACTTGTTCCAAGATTAAAGCCCAGTTGACAGGCAGGATTTTTTTGTCCCCATTTCGAATTAGGACACCCTGATTACTGGGATGACTTTCAAAATAATCCTAACCAATAATCCTGTCATTTATGGTGATAAGAGTGTTCTGGTCATCTTGGAAGGATCTAATCTAAAATCGGTGACATTCAATATGCTGGATTGTCTTGGTCCGATATCGCAGAACTACGACCTAAAACACAACCTGTTGAATGTGACAGGTAGCCAATCAGAAAGCACGGTGACGTAAGCACATAGGGGGAACCAAAACAAAGAACATGGCGTAACTGAAAGTCCAAAAATGAATTTCTGAATTATATCTCTGTCCAGTTGATGGTGGCAACACACAAAGTTTGTAAACTGCAAGAAAACGCTACAGAGCTTTGGAATCAACGTCACTGCGTCTACGTGTGACGTTTACGTCGCTCGGCGCCATCTTTAAAGGCCACAGACCAAAACAAACTTTATTCTGGTGTTTTCATTGTGTTACCACCAGCAGTGAAGTCATTTTCAAGTTGTATATTGGATATCGGCGCTCCGCAGAGTTAGGGGCATTTAGCTCAAGTGTGTGTTTACTCCTGTGCAGATGTCGCAGTCTGACGCTGAAGAGACAGAGAACTGTGAGGGCTTCCAGTCCTATCCTCCCACCGCTCCCATCATGCTGCAGGTAAAAATCTGAAGCTGCTCTGCTCAGTCCAACATTTTAAAATCAGTTTTATGTGGCCAACACAGATTATAGCATAGTTGGATAAATCTACTCTTTATGGAAGAGTGTAAGGCTGCAATTAACGATTACTATCAATATTAATTGATTAATCAAATTTAAAAATGCCTGCAGATTTTTGCAGTGAATTATCCCATTGTATATAATATTAGAAATACACAAGATGCAAATAATTCAATTTATTTTTTAAAAATAAGAAAATTAACTTTTTCATGCTTTAAATGCAACAGCATTCCTTTGATGTACGCTTGATTAATTTTAGCAAAGGAAGCTAAAAAAAATTTAATAAAGTGAAAAGTTCACCTAATATTATTAGAGTACATGACTAATCTGGGGACAGTGACGTGCGGTGAGGTTCATAGCTGGTGAGGCACTGACGTCATCAGAATCAGATTTGCAAATAGATGCATAGATTGACAGCAGTTTACAGGTTATGTTTCACGGGACAGAAGGTTAACCGTCGTGTAACCTTCTGTCCCGTAGTCTGAAACAAACCTTTCAGCTCCGGCGTTGGTCTTCCTTTGGTTCTTATCTCCTGCTTCGATTGAAAGTCCACTTGAGAAAACTTTTTTAGTGTTGTAATGTAGTCATCCATGTCGAAAGTCGGGATAAGCGAGAGGAAAAAAATCACTATCTCTATTATAATCTATCGCTGCACTTGACTTGCTTCCCGAATCGTTTAGCCTAGCTCGCTGTCACTTACTCGGCAGTTGAGGAGTGAACAAGACGAACGTCTGGGATCTTGAGCGCCCCCCTGCGATGAGGCAAGAGAACTGCCTGCCTCACCTCGAACCTGTTCTCTGCCGTTTATAATCGCTCATTACACGAAACACGTTACACAAACACAGTTGGTGACAAAAAGCACTGTACATTATATACATAAGCTAAATTATTGGAAATAAGTTCACATATTAAATTTGTTTAAACCATTTTATTGACGCCGTACAGCAACATGCTCTCTCCGCTTAGCAGCCAGCGCAGAGCCAGGGGTTGCGCAATCCAAGGTGAGGCAGAGCTCGCTGCTGCCTCACCGGCATCGCTTCCAAGCATTTGAATGGGAAAATAAGAAAATTCAGCGATTTTGAACAAATAAAAATCGAAATTGGTGAAGCTACATGAAAAATAAATATTTTTTAGTACAAACCACCGGATGAATATAACAATTTAAATTACTTTATGATTATATATTTTCTTTCTTTCCATGATGGCTGGTGAGGCACTGCCTCACCAGCCTCCCCTGACCGCACGTCACTGTCTGGGGATAACATTTGTAATAAATTGATTAATAACTGTACAGCTAACGGTGGTTGGTGGTAGATTTTTTTTTTTACAGGATTTGAACGGGCTGAATGTGAAGCTGGAGGAGTTCAGGGTAGAACAGATTTACAGACAAAGAAACATTTGTTTGTCTTTGGTTTAATTACTGCTCTGAATATGTTTTACCGTTTTTAACTCTGTACTCTCCAGTTATTGATTAATTGATTACTAAATTAGTTGAGGATTATTTCCATAATCTTATTAATCACTATTAATACGATTAATTGTTTCAGCCCTCTGACAGAATGCTTTGATCAACTGATTTGATGCACTGAAATACTGATCAGAAAATCTCCTTTTTTTCCTTTTTATATAAATATATATATTTATTGCTGTACTTTTAGCTTGATGCAGCATCAGACTTTTCCGTCTCAGTTTTGCAACTTTAGGTTTCGACTTTCCCATCTTTTATCTGACATTTAACACACAGATGTTGTGACATCTGCTTCTCCTGCAGCACTACCCGCTGTACAGAGTGAGTGATGCCAGCTGCACAGGGCAGGACGCAGCGCCGCCTGAGGAGCGCCACCTGCTGTTCAGAGAGAAGTACGACGTGTTGTCGAAGGAGGCCTCCCAGCGCGTGAGTCTTCTGCAGTATTAGCGTTGAGGTGATGAAAGCGGTGATGTAAGGAAGCAGCTTCTAATGTGGACTTGGGTCTTTTCTTCTTTTCCCTCCTCAGCTGCTGCAGTGGTTTAAGCCGCGGCTCATCCTGAGCGGACACACCCACAGCGGATGTGAGGTTCTCCATGACAACAAGTACCCAGAAATCAGCGTGCCGTCTTTCAGCTGGAGGAACAGGAATAACCCCAGCTTCATCCTGGTGAGCGGGAACACAGAAACGCTCTGCGGAGAGGCGGATCATTTCATTTTTAGCTGTTTTTGCACCTTCAGGTTACCCTAAATTTGTTACAGTAGAGATTTTTTTTTTTTTTTTACTAAACTTTGCAGTTTTGAAACCTAATAGTGCTGGAATTTGTAAAAATCTACTCAATGAAGAGCGTAATGACAAAACAAATCCAATCTTGACATCGTTTTACTCGTTTGTGACTTGATTTATCCAGCTCTATTTACTGTTCAGTTCAGTGAGTTTCATTGGGATTTTATGCAGGTTTTTCTATTAAAAAACTGAAAAATCACAAAATCTGTACCAGGTATTTTTCTCCAGTTTCTAGTGGAAATAAATTAGTACACTTGGAAAAAAAACCCCATAAAAGTAACAGTAACTTTTCACCAAGATATAGCAGCTGGTTTTAACTTATCAATTTCTTAATATTGGTCTAAAAGGGACAGATTATTTCAACTACAACATGTGAAAAATGTCATTTTTATGTGAAATAATCTGGGAGTGGTACTAGTAGTAGTACTTCCTTTTAGTTTTTCTCAGATGTGGGAAAAAATTACAAATTTAGGTGAATTTAGTTTAAGTTTTCAACACTTTTATTTTAGTTATTTGCATAAAATAAGCTCTGGAAAGTTATTCTTATGTTAGTTTTGTCTTACTTCAAGTATCCAAAGATATTTGCACCAGAAACTAGACCAAATATACTTTGTAATATTCTGTGTTTTAGCATTTAAAGTTAAAAAGCTGAAAACAGGGACTTTTATTTCTATTCAGGCTCTTTGTTTCCATTGAACCACTTGCTGCTGCTGCTGTTTCAACGAGAAAAGTTGTTTTCCAAAACAACTCCAGCTCAGTCGGATTGGATGGAGAGCATCTGTGGAAATCATATTTATAAAGTTTTGACAGATTCCCAATTGAACTTTGACTGGGCAACTCTTAACTCCGGCTCACCACATCTCTTTAATTGGCCCTCTAGACTCCAGACAGCAAGTTATATTAATCAGCTTTTTATGATTCTGCGATTGCGAAAATTCACACAAAATCAACAAATCCCATCGTTAGAGTTGGGAAATATCCTTAAAAACAAAACAATTATATACAATAGAAAAATATGCAAGTAGAAAAAGTGAAGGGCAGCAGAAAGAGGAAAATAATCTTAAATTATTTTAGTTTTATTCCTATTAAATAACTGAGTTTATAGCAACATTTTCACATAAATGGTCAAAGATTATGGGTTCAAGTGATGCTAACTCTCACCAGCAGATGGCAGTATTTCTTCTTTTATATTGACATGGCGAGTAACACAAAGTTACTTTTACCATCAGAAATAAGCGCAAAATTCTTTGCAAATATTTCTAAATTCGCACCACAAAATCTGTTTTTATTGCAAAAAATCTTAAACTATCAAGCAACCTGGTGGGACTGATCAAAGTGAAAAGATGTTCAATATTTTTACATTTCAAGAAGTACTTATCGAATGTTTAGTAATATTTTAACGGTTGTTTGAAGGGTTTTATTGATACGTTCTGGAACAGCCGAGCCTTTGAGGGCATTGATGACGTTCATGTGGCCCAGAGTGAGTCGGATTTTTCCTCGCTGCTCTAAACCTGCGTTCTGCCTCTGGCTGTATATTCAGGGTCGCCGCGCTGCTGGAAGGCCGACCTCCTGTCTCAGCTCTTTTCCAGCCCCTTTCTCCCAGGAAGCGCCCCGTTTTTAGCTCCATCCATCCTCCCATCAACTCTGACCTGCTTCCCCTGTTCCTGCTGGAGAGAACCATCCCCACAGCATGATGCTGCCACCACCATGTCTCACGGTGTGAATGCTGTTTGTTCACTAATGTGGTCTATACACTTGTCCGTCCGTCCGTCCGTCCGTCCATCCATCCATCCATCCATCCATCCATCCATCCATTCGGGCTGAAACAATTAATCGTCACAAATTGATTATTCAAATAATAAATGATTAATCGATTCAGATAATTTCATTAATCGTTAACTGGAAAATACCGACTTTAAAAGATATTAAGATAAAAAAGTACTTTTTGTTTGTAAATATTTTCTACCAAAAACTCTTCATGCATCAATTTTAGCTTCACCTGGTTCAAATTCTGTAAAAAATTATTTAAAAAAACATGCCATTAATCACTTTTTGCTATACAGTTATTAATCAGTTAATCCAACAATTAATCAATAGATCAGACTGTATTGACGTTAAGTCAAGCAGAAAGAGATTAGCTTTTCACATTCTGATGCTTTAAGTATTTTTTTAGCTGCAGATGCATCATTTGCTGCAAATGATCAGGTGTACATTAAACTAATACTATAGTTACAATTTGTTTACTTTCTTTATTATTTCTTTATATGTGTATTTTAATGTATTCCTAATATTGTACAAATGTGCCATTTAAAAAATAAATCTGATTGATTGATTAATCATCAGAATAAACGATAGAATAATCAATTACTGCGAAATGCCTGATTGGTATTTGAGGTTAAAGGTCACCAAACATTCGCAGGTATGTTCAACAGGTATCCATGAGGAATGACTTCACAGCCAAAACAAGAGAGAATAAATAATCACTTTGCTTCTGTTTTTTCTTTTTTTATTATAAAATCATGTTTTAATATTCTAATCTAATTGAATTAGTTTAGTTTGTTTTGTGATGTTTCCTTGTATAAAAATCATTTGATGTTCGTTTTTTAATCTGTTTGCATTTTTCCGTTTAATTTTCTAACCTATTTTTTTCTTATTTTTTCCTCACAAAAAAAATGCTGCAGTTGTTAGCTTCCGGGCGCCCTCTAGTGGCGAAAGTGGAGAACTTACAGGCGGCTAACATCTGTCTCCCTCCCCAGGCGTCGGTGTCTCCAGGCGGTCACTCCCTGTCCAAATGTTTCCTCCCGGAGGAGAGCACGGTGATCGGGGTGTACTGCTCAGCCGGAGCCGGGCTGCTGCTGCTGTTCCTGGGGCACTGTCTGTGGATGAAGGGGCTGCTGCAGCTCAGCCTCTGCCTGCTGGGGAAGCACAAGTCTCTGTGAACTACGTTACCCAGAGTGCACCTCGCCTGGTAACATGCCCGGGTGTCTGGGCTGCCAATCCGTCCGCACAGCCTCAGTTTGTTTGTTGAATCATGTGAAGGACATAAGTGTATTTATATCTATCTAAATGTGTAAATCAGTGCTGGCATTGATGATGATGATAACCGGTTTTAAAGTCGGACATTTTTCGGACTGGACATGTAAATAAACGCTCCTGTGAGTTGGAGGTGCCAATTATGATTTATTTCGTTTTTTAAAAATCTGTTCTTGATGTCAGACCATCCGTCACCGCTGCTCGATGTTTTTTATGATCTGTATCAGGATGTATTTAATCAAGACTTTCTGTGCCAAATTGTTGACAAGTTTCTGATGAGATGTTCTTAATAAAGAGTTTTCTGGTGGAAAAAACGAAGCAGAGAGCAAGAAAATTGTCTATCAGCAATTATCTTTGCATATACTTTTTGGTTTAATTTCTAAAGACACTATTGTTTATTTTTCACCAACATTTACTTCAGAAAACCTGTAGCAACGCGTTGATGCGTTCAAATAACCTCGGAAGTCAGAACTTTGATACTGTTAACCAGTGGTGGGCACAGCTAGCTAAAAAGTTAGTTACGCTAATCCTAACATCAACAGAGCCTATTTAGCAGAAGCTAATGCTAAGGTGCAAACTTCAAATTATATCTGCCCTTGAAAAACAACACTTGAGCACAAATTTAATGTTGAAATAATTTACATATCATCTAATGCCATTGGTTATTATTAAATATTTAGTTTTCTTATCTGCGAAAGACTGGCGACCTGTCCAGGGTGTACCCCGCCTCTCGCCCGGAACGCAGCTGGAGATAGGCACTAGCAACCCTGCCGACCCCATTAGGGACGAAGGGTGTATAGAAAATGGATGGATGGATGGATGGATGGTTTTCTTATTTCAATAGTTACTGGTGGAAAAATTGATATGAGCGTGGAACTGAAAGCGTGAATATAAACACTTCAAAATAAAAGCATCTTAATTTCTTGAAGAAGTAGAATAATCTTGAATTGGTTATCAAACAATTGATAACCAAAACGTTAGCACAGACGTCACACTTTATTCAACTGAACGTTTACTAAAAATCCAAATAAATTAGTGTTTTATAATTTAGGAAGCTAGCTGCGCTACAGTTAGCAATAGCGTATTAGCATACGTGTGCACACCACTGCTGTTAACCAACTCATGGCTAATTTCTTTTAAAATAGTTAAAAACACAGCTGGTTGCAGTATTTCCTGATTTAAAAAACGCTTCCACAAACAATCCTAAAGTTACCAAGCCTTTCTCCGCTCTTCCTGCTGCCTCTTAAACACTAAAAAAAGAAGAGGAAAAAACAAAACGGACACAGCTGGACACCAGGGTGGAAATAAAGCAAAGTCCTCTAATGTGCCTCTTTATTTAAAGAAAATAAAAACGTCATTTAATCATCCTTCCAAAGGCCCAAACAAGGCTTTTCGCACCTCCAGTCAGTTCACTCTCTTTCGGGGATAGACGTGTACGGTAGCAGAAGAAAAAAAGGCTGATGCTGTTTGTACAAGGAAAAGAGCTCGTCTTGTTGGGTGCTGCTCACACATTCATAGTGCCTGTGCCATTAAAGTATGGCTCCAAAGGACCAAAGAATTACTAATATTGCACGCTCTCATTTATTCATCTTCATCCTAAACATGCTTTCCTATGTGTGTATGTATACATATTTACCGTATACATACATAGGTATGTACACCTAGGCACACACATAATTAAACATGTATAATTGTACATATATATTTATATAGACCTATAAATTTACATGTACATACATTTATAAAATTTTACACGCACGACACGCACTCGGCCTCGCATACGCACACGATGTGTCTGTGAGTCTATGTTTCTCTTATGTACACATGCGCACAGGCACGCACATCAGCACAGATCTCACACACTTCATCTCAAAAAACTAAAATTAAAACAAAAAGAAAAAGTAAGTTGGTTCCTATTAAAACAACACCAGGTTGCAATTTGGACACTTTCAATGGATTTTCCAATGTTTGTTTAAAGCTGTGAAATTCAAAAAATATATTTATATATATTTATATATATAAGGAGAAAAAACAAAAGCAAAACTAAAACAACGAGAAAAAAAGAAAAAAAGGCATGGCGCTGCAACATCTGGTCTTCACTGCAGGTAAGTGGTTAATTTGCATAATGTATACAGGTTTTTAGGATTTTTTTTTGTCCGTATTTTTTTCTTTTTTCTCCCCCGTTTTTTACTAAACAGCATTTCCTTTATTTTTATAAACCAGAAAAAACTAAACTCTACAGAGAAAGTCCCCTACCCGCAGTCTCTTCGCTGCCGATAAGAGTTTTTGACATCAAGCTGTACAGCGCAGTCGAAAACATACTTACATCTGAGCTCATTTACAGGTACAGCCATAATCAAGGCACAAAGATCTACAAGTAGATTTGTTTTTCTTTCAATTAAGTTGTACAAAATAATATTACATTTTACAGTCTGTACAGGATAATTCGACCTTGCACAGTGTACAAGTTAACAAAAAAAAAACAACAAATACATTTTTTCCCCTCCCGCCCTCCTCCCCTTCAGTATCTCTAAGCTAAAAAGGGTGGGAAAAAAAACAACAAAAAAATAAAACAAAACCAGAAAAAGGACGCCGGTTCGAGTCCGTGGAGGCAGCAGGGCTAAGGTGCGGAGAGCTCAGTCGTCATCACGTTATTTCCTGCCCTCCTTTCCCCTCCTTTTTTATCTCATCTCTCGCTCCACAAGTCTCTCGGCAAGCCAACATCGTGACAGGGCGGGTAATAAATATTATGATGCTACATTGTGTGTTTGTTTCCTCTGGAGAATTAAAATAAACAACAATAAGAAGAAGAATTTTTAAAGGAAATGGTTCCTCTCTCCATCAAACGATGGAGGCGGTGGCGGCGGCGAAGTTAAGGTGGCGGTTCATTCCTGCCTCTACACTGAGGTCCTGTTGGTGTGTGTGTGTGTTTTGTTTTTTCTTTACTTTTTTTATTTCCACACTCTTTACCAAAGCAGATCCCAAAAAATAATAATTGGGGCAAAAAAAAAAAAACAAAAAAAAAATTTAAAAATAATAAAATCAGGAGGTAGCCCGAGGCTTAGTGGAATGACAAAAATGAAGGCATAAAAAAAAAAGAAGGAAAATAAAGGAAGGATTCAAAGAAAAATATTCAAGAAGCAGCACGTGACAACTTTGTTCCCCGAACTTCCAATAACATCATCGGATTAAAGGGGATAAATCAAGAAAAAAGGTACAAAAAAGTTGAAAAGATGAAGAGGATTTGACACACTTCAGTAGTACTTCATATTCCTCGACAGGAGGGGGAATCTGAGGGTCTCTGGGGAGTAGAAAGGGTTCGTCAAGGATGCAGACTGGCAGAGAGGAAACACAGAGGGGCCAACAGAGAGAGAGAGACAGAAACAGAAACAGAGAGAGAGAGAGGGAGAGAGAGAGAGAGAGAAAGGGACGTGTCTCTGCCGTCCATCACAACAGTTCGTACTGCCGCAGGTGCATTCTCTGGATGATGTCCCGGCAGTCGTTGAACACCCGCCGGATGTTCTCCGTGTCCACGGCGCAGGTGAAGTGCGGGTAGCAGTAATGTCTGCCGTCGCCGCTCGCAGTGCTGATCCGCTGTGGGGGAGACGACAGGAAACCGTCAGGGTTTCAGAATAAAAGCCCTCATCGCAGGAAGGTGCTGGGCGTTAAAAACGACTGAATCAGGAAACGATGGACAACCCTGACCGATCTTCACGAGACGGAGCGTCTTCAGTCAGAGGCTCCTTCAGATTCACTGTAATACAGACTGCTACAGGAGATCTTTCCTGCCAACAGTCATCACAGTCTACAGTAACTGAAGCATTTGAATTAATACGAGCTACAACAACATTTAATTTACCTTTGGAATCAATAAAGCATTTCTGAATTTGAATTTAATTTTGGAAAATATAGATTTTTTTTTTCTCTAACCAATCCACTCCTTGTGTTCCTACACTGCAAAATCACAAAATTTTACCAAGTATTTCTGTCTGGTTTCTAGTGCAAATATCTTATTATACTTGAAATAAGACTAAATTAACTTACAAGTAACTTTTCAGCAAGAAATAGAAGAATGTTTTAAGTCAAAAATTCTTTCATAATCACAAAAAGTACTAATTCCATTGGAAGATTATTTAACTTCTAAAATGGGAAAAATGTCTTGTTATAAGTGAAATAATCTGAAAACTTGAAAAATGAGACTGAAGTGGCTATTTTTTATAAAAAGTCTGAGAATATTCATGTGATAAAACGGTCTAGTCAAAGTTTTCCTTCCAGCCTGAGCTAATGCTGCTTTGCAAAGAAAAATGGGTATAAACTTCAGTGTCTAATCCCAAAATATTTTCCAACTTTGTGTTAGTTTTGTCATATTTTGCATCACATAAAATCCCAAAAACAAATATTTTACTACACGGTTGTAACAAAACGTGGGAAATATTTGCAAGGCACCGTTAATAGAACATTTCCCAGAAATTAACTGGTTAAAAACACAGCTGGAGAGATTTATATTTTTTCTTTCTTTTTATCCAACTTCTTCTCTGAAGATTCAATCCCACTATGACCAAAAGAAATCTAGAAATTTTGTTTTTAGATCAGCCGTTGTCTAAATATAGCGACAGTCACCACGAACCGGGTAATATGAGTCAGGCAGTGACCAAACAAGCATTTTTAGACCAGCGTTAGTCATCATTAAGCTGCAGTCGTCTTATTTTTATATGAAACACGCTGAGACATTGAACAAACCACAAAGGGACAAAATGGAAACCCTGCTTTGGCAAACGTCAAAAATAGAACCGCTCTTTCATAAAGAAATGCCCACTATTCCCACTAAGGTTCTTAGAAAACAATCCAGATAAAGATGCTATCGGGGTCTCGAGAGATTAGCCATAGAAACTCTGTCAACATCTCCATTATTTAGAGAAAACCTATTTCTGTTGGGTCAACGCACCTGTGGGTTGTTACCCCGACAATCAGGCGATTAAATTCAGGCGTCGTACTTACAAGGAACTCGTCTCGGATGAAGAATTTGGCTCGCGTCACTCTGGGGTCTTCGCCTGGTTCAGGAGTTGCTGAAAGGACAACAGAGTCTCCTTTTAAAAACACAACAGAAAGCCAGTACGGCTAAGTGTTTGTTAGAGTCGCGGCGGCGAAGCGAGGCGAGGCGAGTCACTGACCTTCATTTGGTATGGTGTAGCGAGCGTATTCGGGGAAATAGTCCTCAATTTTGGACTTTCCGGCTAATACTTTCTCAGCCAGCATGTCCTGCTTGTTCAGGAATAAAATGACGGATATAGTGCGTAACCATCTGAAAAACAAACAGCAGCAGCTTTTATGTTAAACATGCTTATTTTACTGTTGAACAGCATCCAGGCCTAAGCAATCAATCAATTAAGACAAGATCCACGATTCCCCCTAGCATGATTTATTGTTTTATTTATTGTGGTGCCTCAGTTTTAGGTCCATTATAATTCAAAGTTTATTGATGGTTGAGAACGTGTCCCTGCGATATTTTGTCATTATTACCATTATATCAGTTGAAAATGGTCACAAAATAACAATATCATCATTTATCGCAATAACTTCTGGGACAATTTATCGTCCGGGTGACAGATCTGGCAGCATGATGCTGTGGGATGAATTTCTTCAACAAACACAAACCAATCCTTGAAGGCTGCAGCTAGAGCTACATGTGTCTAGATTTTTAGACCATGTAAATGTAATATTAATGTGCCACAGTGGCCTAATCAAAGTCCAGATCTAAACAGCAATCTGAAACTTTAATCCACGTTGACGTCTTTCAATAATTGTGCATCTAACCTAGATTTTTCTGATTTTTCTCAAATTCTGTGATGATTATGACACTGCTAATTTTTTTCCGAGGTTTGTATTTTCTTAAATCCTGCAGTGAAAATGTGTGATTATCTAGATTAAATTAGATATTTTATTAAATACCAGCAATAAAACATTATTCCTCCTGTGAGGGGGGACTCTGAATTTAAGCACAGATTCACAGACATGTTAAACTACTGAGCATATGGAAGGCTAATCCTGCCAAAATTACCAGTAGCTATTGAAATAAATAAATGGCTTGACAAAGTTCTTAATGTGGCAAATATTGCATAAAAAAAAAGGTGCAAACTTCCTTGATTTACAAAGTGACATAAAGTAATACAGATTCATAATTGTTAATAGTATTGATGTAACACTATTACTATTCTTTCATTTCTCCCTGATCCTACATATATTGTATTATTTTTTTCATACTCTGTTTATTTATTGTGACATTTCATTTCATCATTTTCTCTGTATTCTATATTTATTTTTTATTTACTGTAATTTTTTAAACCCTACACTGATTTATTTTCCTCTTTCCATGTTCTTCCCTTCAGTTTTAAATTGATACTTTTTTTAACATCTCTCATTATTGTGCCATTTTTATTATTTAAATGGAGGAAGAAAAAATAATATCAAAAACGAGAATCACCCCAAAAGATAAAAAATTAAATTAAATTAACAAAATGGCAGCACGTTTTGGAGTTTGGTTACACTGATAATCAGTATTGGCCTTAAAAGTCTGTATTGGCTGGTCTGTAACTCAGACAATGACTGAGTGGTGCTAAGGACAGAGTAAGGACCTGCTTTCTCCGAGTCGGGTCTCACCTGTTATTCCAAATACTGCGGAAAAGGTCCAGTGCTTCCCGTAGCCTGTTGGTGTTGTTGTCTTCCCTTATTACCATGTTGTAGCTGCTGCTGGCCACCACGAAGATGATAGCAGTGACGTCTGGAGGAACAGCACAGACTCAGAGTCACGACCGCTTCTGCACATTTAATCTCTGTTTTTATTGATATTAGCAACGTTTAACTGATGTTTCGTTGATGTTTAATTGATATTAAACAGCTGGAGGTCTCACCGTTAAAGCACTGGATCCATTTTCTCCTTTCATCTCTCTGACCGCCGACATCAAACATGCTGTGGGACAGAAACAAACAGCAGGTCAGAGTGAGACAGCGATGCACTCGCTGCTGACATCTAGTGGTTAAAAACGGTATTGAAACGCAGAACGACCGACAGTAAACAACAAGATGACAATAGATAGACAGAAGGACGGATGGATGGATGGATGGATGTTCAAAAAATAGAAAAATTTTTTTAAATGTTCAATTCAGTAGGTCAATTAATGATTCAGTTCATTTCAGACATTGAGTTGAGATGTTTAGCTCAGTTCAGTTCAAATGTTCAGTCCAGATCAGATGTTCAGTCCAGTGATTCAGTTCAGTTCAAATGTTCAGTTCAGTTCAGATGTTCAGTTTAGGGATTCAGCTCAATCCAGTGATTCAGTTCAGTTCAGTTGTTCAGTCCAGATCAGATGTTCAGTCCAGTGATTCAGTTCAGTCCAGTGATTCAGTTCAGTTGTTCAGTACAGTGATTCAGTTCAGTACAGTGATTGAGTTCAGTTCAGATGTTCAGTCCAGTGATTGAGTTCAGTTCAGATGTTCAGTCCAGTGATTCAGTTCATTTCAGTTGTTCAGTCTAGTGATTCAGTTCAGATGTTCAGTTCATTTCAGTTGTTCAGTCTAGTGATTCAGTTCAGTTCAGATATTCAGTTCATTTCAGATGTTCAGTCCAGTGATTCAGTTCAGTTCAGTTGTTCAGTCCAGTGATTCAGTTCAGTTCAGTTGTTCAGTCTAGTGATTCAGTTCAGTTCAGTTGTTCAGTCCAGTCCAGTCCAGTCGTCCTTGGCTCTGTTTCCTTCTTGTTGTTTTGTTTTTTCTCTCCTTTGAGACGATGTTGATGTTGGAGGGAACAAACTTCTAACATTTCAGGCCCTGAATCACGAGGAAAAGGTAAATATAGTACCGAAGCCCAGGAGGGCATTCCGATCCACCATTATTCCTTAATGGTGATGCCAAAACGGGACGGGGTCAAACGCTTCTAAAAGGAGAAAATTACTGGAAAACGCCTCTGGAGGCTCTGCTTTCGGAGCTTCTGACGGAGTTCTGCAGAGCGGCTGCATAACACACGACGTAAGAGCGGATGTGGACATAACAGGAACAATGCGTCCTTTTAGCGGCCGCAAAATATTCTAAAATATTATAAAAGTGACAAAAATAGTCTGGGAGCACAAAATCAAGACAATTTCTAAATGTGCTTCTGGTGGCGTATTATTTCAGCGTTTTCTAATCTCTGTCTAGTTTTAGAGCGGGGTGTGCAAAGTTTCCATTTTAAGACTTTAATTGTCTGGTTCTTTATTTTTACTTGCTAAATAAACAAACCAAATATAATATTTAAATGAAATAAGCAAAGCAGACAGATTTCTTTAGTTCTTTGTAGATTTAAAGGGAATTGCATGTTTCCCAGATTAAAAATAACAACAACAACAAAAAAAAAACATATCCTAAATGTTTAATCTTCTTCTGGATTTTTGTGTATTTTTATTAACAGGAACAGTTTGTGGCGTTCCAAAGTCTGCATGTTAGTAAACGTCACTGATTGTTTTTGGTCCCCATTACTAATTAATACTTGAATACTTTGTGCTACACATTACATTTTAAGATTTTAAAATGTTTTTTGTTTAACAGCATTTGTGAAACTTTTAGACTATTCTTGTTTGTTTTTTCAAGCCAAGGGCCACACAAAATTGTTCCGAGGGCCACAAGCCGCACCGCGAGCCACACTCTGGTCCGACTTACTGAAAGTTGACTTTGTCTACTTGGAACCTCGTCTCGAAAATCCCTGAAGTTAACACTCGGCAGCGTAGAAGATCCTGCGCACAGAAATGAAGGAGGATTTAAAAATAAAAATAAAAACAACAAGCTGCCTCTTTGGAGCAGATTAGCAGGAGGACTGACCTGGTCTGTGGGCGTGTAGTCGCTCTGTCTTACTGAGTCAATTCTGTCCAAGAAACTGCAAAAAAAAAAAAGAAGAAGAAGAAAGAGAGATTTTTAAACTTTAGATTCACAGAAACAGTACAATACATGGTTTGTACACTTTATTCAACGGCAAAATTCAAGCATTTTTAAAAGCATTTTCAAGGTAAGTTTTAAAAATTTTCCAACCTAACACTTGAATGAACTACAAAAAGACAGTTACAATTCATTATTATGTCATTTATTGCTATTAACATGAATGATGTCTTGTGTTTGCATTCCACATTCTACATCAGGGACAAAGTGAACTAAAATATAACAAAATGTAATGTTTTGAAAGGTTTCTCTCAAGAACAAAACACTAATTTAACAAAAATTCCACAATTCTATGAAGTTGTGTAATGTATGAGATATAAAATGATCAATAAGTCACATAGTCATTAGGAATAATAAATACTAATTTCATTGAAACAATCCACACAAATCTTCCTGCTCAAATTTAATGGTTAAACACAAAACATAAATCTTCTTGCTAAGTTTTCTGGAATTTAGGAAATAGAAATAATACTGGTAATAATATCTAACCTGAAAAAACAGAAAAGTTAAGTGTGGTTTAACTTCAAATAGTGATAAACCTGTGTTTGTGTCTTTTTATTAACTGTATGAAAGTGTCAGGTTTCAACTTTAATTTTAATCAAATCGTTAGATTAAACCTTTTTACAAAACTGTGCAGGTTGCATATTTCAAACACTTTCCAAACATTTAAAACACCTGTTCAAGGATTTTCAAGGATTTCAAGCACCTGAATGAACCCTGAGAACCGAACAGGAGGAAACAAATGGTCCAGTCCGATCCGGAGGCAGCCGCCATGTCCGACTCCCTGCAGAGGCCCGGGGAGGCCGCTGCTGTTGCAGCTGCGTGCCACTAGAGGGCGGCCGCGCTCAGTCTGGGCTATTTTTGTCTGTCTCTAGCCAGAGTGATTGCATAAGGCAGTTATTGTGGAGGTTAGACGGCTTGCTGCTGCTGCTGCACATGCTCTCTCTGTTGTGAAAGAGACGGCAGCAGCAGCAGCACAGTGGGCGGGCGGGCTCCGAACAACCGGAGCCGGGTTGGGCCTCTGGATGACCCGGATCATCAAGAAATGACTTCCAACAGGGGGCTCCATTACGCTCGTAAAAGTATTCACACCCTACATATCGTTTTCACATATCTTTCTTGCTAAAACCTCCTGATTTTCACGTGTTGCACTGAGCTTTTAAACTAGAGGTAAAAAGTAGCCATCAGGGCCGGTCCAAACCTTTTCAGGGCCCTAAGTTGACTTTTATTTAGGGTCCCCCCATACCAACATGTCAACACCAGATTCTTTATCATTCCTAAGCTGTAACTGTTATTAGCATCACTTGTAATTAGCTTGCATTGTAACAGTGATATTATGACCATTTTAACCTCACAGGAGCAACAAACTGGAAAAACTTATTTGGATTTTTAAATGTTCGGTATTATTTTAACTATTTTAAAATGGCATCAACTGATAAACAATAAATTTACAGTAAACAAGTTTCATGTCTTGTATTACTCCAAAAGCAGAAATCATCATTTAATTTTATATATATAATTTTTTTTTATAAATAATGTGTAGCATGAGACACATAAGAGAAGGAGGGCAGGGTCAAATAAGATCATACTTCTACTTAACTCCTTTATATCATCTTATTTGAGTTGTGAATATTTTTTAAATAAATAGGTTAAACTAAAAAAGAAAAAAGTAACAAAAGCTATTTTTTCTTCCCATCAACTCAGAGGAGGTGGAGGATGTTTCAGACAGGAAGCTGCATTCAGCTGACGGCGGTGACTTCCTTCAGCAACACTGACCCATATGTGGACCAAACCGGGTCATCTCCTCACCATCTTTGATTTTCTAACCAACCAATCTGCATTTTCAGGATGTTACCAGCCAGACGGCGCGGCTGCAGCACACAGGAAACCCGACGTGCGCGTTCGCACTCCTCTGTAGGTCTCTTCGTTTTCACTTCGGGCGCCTGAAAGCGGCACACCAACACGCCCAGCGAGGATTAAATAACCGAGAATGAATAGTGCATTATGAGCCATTAGATAACAGCGACGCCGCTCATGTGCTCTGACAGCAACGTTTTCATCACGCCGACTATTTCTGCTGCAGACGAAAGGAGAAGTAGGACTATTTCTGAAAGGGCAACAAAACTTTCTCACACAAACTGCCGCATGACTAAAAGTTGTAAAAAAAAAAAAAAAAGCTGTAAAAAGGATGGAAAAAAGACGACAGCACTTAAAACTAACAGGTTGGGTAATTTAGTTTACATCTAAAGTTTAATATAAAACACTAATTACACAATATTATTATATCTAAAACATAGAGCTTTTGTGATAACAATAATAATAATAATAGCATAACAATGCAAGGGGGGCTGCACAGTGGCGCAGTTGGTAGAGCTGTTGCCTTGCAGCAAGAAGGTCCTGGGTTCGATTCCCAGCCCGGGGTCTTTCTGCATAGATGGTTCTCCCTGTGCATGGTGGGTTCTCTCCGGGTTCTCCGGCTTCCTCCCACAGTCCAAAAACATGACTGTCAGGTTAACTGGTCTCTCTAAATTCTCCCTAGGTGTGAGTGTGTGTGAATGGTTGTGTGTCCTGTATGTCTCTGTGTTGCCCTGCGACAGACTGGCGACCTGTCCAGGGTGAACCCGCCTCTCGCCCGAAACGCAGCTGGAGAGGAACCAGCAACCCTCCTGACCCCATTAGGGACAAGGGTGAACAGAAAATGGATGGATGGATAACAATGCAAGTTAGCCCTGTCAAAGTTCAACTTTAATTTTGTAAAGTGAAACTTGAAGATTTTAAATATCCAAATTAAAAAACAAAATAAAACCCACAAATAAGTGGAACCACAAATAAAATGGATTATGATATTATTAATTAATCAGAATGGAAATTATTGAGCTAATTTTAATTTATTATGCGATTAGTTGCTTATTGCGACCAGCTTACTAAGAATTGTCTTAAAATCAAACTAAAACTTCACTGAACTTCCTTCTAACCTGAATACAAACACGTTGACCCGTCTGATTTTAATTATGAATCATTTCAGTAGCCAGAAAACCTGAGAAAGTCAAACTAAAAGCTCAAATACCTGAACTTCAACCCAACACAATAGAGGGAATAATGGGCGAGCTGGCAGGAAAACTGGCCCACAGCATAATGCTGCCATGCTTGACAGCTTCAAATTCATTCAGTCCCCTTTCAGATTTAAATTTAACATTAAGTCATCCAAGAAAATTTTGTTTCTGACAGGAAAAGAGGCAGGCAAACGTATGAAAACTATGTAAAACAAGGCTTAATTTAAGATTTCTAATTTAAAAAACAACATATCAAGAAAAATCAGTTTCATCTGTTAGTCAGCTCTGTTAATAAGTCCTTCATTAGGTCTGGAGAAATATCATTTTTAAAAAGTTTTGAAACACAAAGTAGCGATTGCTGCTGGTGATTTCACAGATAAACAGCAGATATTCAGACTGCCGTTATGCAAGACGGAGAAGTGTGAAAAATCTAACTGATAGATTACAAACGTTCAGTTTCTGCTTCAAAACTGAAAAAAAAAACTGTCTTAAATTATGTGGAAGATGACAAAAATAAAACCCAAACAGGTGAATTTTTAACTCATTCTTGTGTCATGAACACAGTTAATCCAATAATACTACGTCTGATTACCAGATAGTACCCATAAGTAACATTGTACACACAAGCCAACTCCTCCTTCTCAACAAAAATAAAAAAAGCCCAAACACATTCAGACTTAAAAAAAAACCCAGCACAAATGTGTTTAGTATTTTTAGTCTTCCTTGCAGAAACATAGCTAGGTTATAATTACAGAGTGCTTTGTGACTGCCATGTGACAGCAGTACTAGATATCCAAATATAATCTCCAATGAAAAAAAAAAAAAAGAAAGAAAACGGAACAAGAGATCCATAAAAAGACCAACAGAAAGCAGAATAGTTAGCGTAGGTGAATGTAATTCCTTATCCAGAGGTTAGGGTGCAGCTTTTATTTAGTGACAGTTGGACGACAGGAATAGCCGAGTCCGTCTTTTTTATGGTTTCTGCCGTTTTCCTCAGTCTCCTCCCAGCTCTGGTTCACCGTTGGCATTCCCATTTCGCTGTGTGATGCGGTCACTTTGTCAAAGCTGTGGTTTGAGGGAGAACAGGCCACCAGCTTTTCCCACTTTGTTTTAATGCGTACAGCACACACAACCAGCAAAGTACGCTGCAGTATTTTTACCCCTCACACACACAACAACGAAGGACGTGCCGCTAAACGAGCTGTTAATTCTCGTCCATCCTGTAAATGCTGATGATTTACAGACAGATCTGTTTTGAATTTCAGGTTGGATGTAAAACTAATGATCACTCTGTTGTGCTTTACGGTCGCCGCCGTTGACTCTGCGCTGCAAAAACACAAAATCTTATGAAGTATTTTTGGTCTACTTTCTAGTGCAAATACCTTAGTGCACTTAACCCTACTAGACCGAACGGATCGCCGACGATCCAGACAAATTTGCAGTCCCGTAAATCTGCCAGACTTTGTGCTATTGGAAAAAATTCCACCGGTTTCTGGAAGGGGAGACGTTGCGCTTTCCAGCCGATATCGAGTTATTACGGTAATTTCAGTCCGCCGTAGCAGGGAGTGAAATGAATCTGATCAGGCACTCTTTTAAATTGCAAAACTAAAAATGTTATGGATAGATGGGCAAATATATTTACTCACAGGACATTAAAAGAACTGTGTACAATTAAAAATATCCAGGCGGAGATTTGAAACTTAGATTTTAAAGGGTTAAAATGAGACAAAAACTAACTTACAAGTAACTTTTCAACAGGATATAGAAGCCTGTTTTACGTCAATAATTCCTTGGAAACTAGACCAAAAACATTCAGTTAAATTTAGTGTTTTTGCATAAGATTTGTGCAAAAAACTGGTAACAAAAACATGGATTACATCCGAAAAGTACAACAATCCACAAACAAGAGAAATTTATTATTTTTCATTTTATTTTAACAAACGTCTTCTGTAAGAATTCAATCTGATTATGACCAAAACAAAACTAGAAATTCTGTTTTTAGACCTGCTGTTGCCTAAATAAAGCGAACGCAGCTAAATAACATGTGAAAATTGCATTCTTATAAGTAAAATTATTTACTTAAAATAAGATGGAAAATTACATATAAGTTAGTTTTGTCTTATTTCTAGTGTACTAAGGTAACTGCTCTAGAAATTAGACCAAACACACGTGGTAAGGTTTGTGTTTTTGCACTGTGTGTTGAGCTCAAACACGGCGCACCGGTCCTGCAGGCCCAACTCTGTTGCTATGCAGAAGCTCTGTTACGGACAGAATCACTTGACTTGTTCTGTTTTTCTGTGGCCCAATCTTTACATAAAACACAAATTCAGTAAGGATGAAAGTTAACAAACCGACCTAGCGATTAGTGAAAATAGAACTGGTTCCTATGCTTAATCGTGAATTAAATCATGATCAATCAATTAATAAAGTTTATTTATATAGCACATTTCAGCAGGCAGTTCAAGGTGCTTTATATATTAAAAACACTAAATTGCAAAGTTATAAAGAAAACTCCATACAGTCAATAGTTGAACAAACATTACATTTTGATGTGTGCCATCACCAAAATCAATAAACATCAAAATGTTGGTCTATGTTTCATTCACTATGATTCAAAAAAGACTTTAAACAAAAACTAAGTGTTTCGTGTGTTTTGCAGTTTTCTGGAAGTTTGTTCCAGATCTGTGATGCGTAGAAGCTGAATGCTGAATCCTTAACTGGAGAACACAGACTCAAAAAAGGCCAATTGCTGAGAGAACAACGCACTGAGCAGCAATTAAACCAAAACTGAACTAATACATATATCTAGAAAGCGGGCTACAGCGCAGGGCATTCTGGGTAAATACAACCAAAACAAACATGCTAGCACGGGTCTAGCGGGAGAAATGGGTCGTGGTTTTTTACCAAAGACAAAACAGAAATCCTAAAATTGCTAAAATCTGATGCTACTCCATTTTTTTACATTTTGTGAAAACGGAAGTTGCGTTCAGTGTCTTCTTCAGAGGTTTTTCTGTCTTTTACTTCAGTGGTTCTTGGTGCAGCGCCACCACAGGTGAGGAGGGGAACAGATTTTTCAAAGGGTTTGTTTGTGAAAGAGAACAACAGCAGATGAAAATGTGATAAATATTGCAAATTTGGACCCAGTCAAAAAGAGTCTACTGGACAAGAAAGGTCAGAGTTCATCATTCAACAGTAACAGAGACTCTGTGCAAAAATGGCCTCCATTGGGGAATTTCAAAGTGAAACCAACTGCTGCAAAAAAACCACAAATGCTAAATGAAACTCCATCCTGATGATCCTTGAGACTTTTGGAAAACATTCTGTGAATGTTCCTGCTAAAATCAAACGGCTCTCCTCTGAGATCAAGGCTGCAATCAAACATGGAGGTGGTGGTATAATGGTCTGGACCTGAATTGCCTGCCATAATTGATGGAACAGTAAATCCTGCTCTCTAGCAGAAAAACCATCAAATGTGGCTGAATTAAAACAACTCTGCAAAGAAGAGCAGGTCATAACAACAGAGCGATAGATTAGCTTTGAGGTGCTATTACTTTTCTAATAGGATCAGGCAGATCTTTGTCCTTAATAGATGTAATTTAAAAACTGTTTCTTTCTGATACTCGGCTCTATTTGATCTAAAACACAGAACAGAGGAAACCTGCGAGGCGTTTTCAGGCCATTGAACAGGCAGAGTGGATCTCTGCAAGAAGATTAAACCAAACTGCAAGAATTTGTTTTAAATTTGTGGTAAAAAAAAAAAAAACCTCTGAACTGCAGGCTGTGTTAAAGCACTAAAACATTCGCACCAACAAACAGCACCCGGCCTCATGTGCTCATCTGATAATTGGGTTGACTTTTTACAAATAGCAGACATTCTTTAATTAGAAGTGCAGAGGATCGGATCAATAGTTTCCATATTTTGAGCCGCTTAGGTCAGCATAATGGATTTTCACTTTAGGGTCCGACTGACTAGTGACAGCGCTGTAGAACTCAGCTGCGACTCGGCACCGAGTTTCACAGCCGGAACGTTTGATTAAAATGTTTTCAGCTCACACGTTTTACCATGTATTTCAGCTGGCATAGCCGCTTTCAAAATAAAAAGTCTAAACCCTAACATTTAGATGTTGTTTAGGGATTCACAGATATTATTTGAACTCTAAATCCTGGCAATAGATGCGTAGAAAGTAAGGTAAATATTTAAGAAGATTATTGTTAATGTTAACTCCAAATGAGCTGAGTCATTACTCAACTGTACTTTAATAATCATTAAAGTGCGTTCTATAAAATTCAGTGTTCAAACAGCTTTCAAATCAAAATTTCACTTTTTGTCTGATACAAAATCTCAACATGAGATACCAGTCAACATTTAAAGAACAAATTATGAAGTTGAGAATGGATGGTTGGATGGATGGATGGTTGGATGGATGGATAAAGTAGTTTCTGAATATTAAGTCAACAACAACCCATTTGTCTTTTCCAGCAGCCATTATACAGGGATAAAACCAGCTGACTAAATGTGCTGGAGTTCCACTCAGGTTGCTAGGTGATGGGCTGGGCTCGGGTTGCTAGGTGATGGGCTGGGCTCGAGTTGCTAGGTGATGGGCTGGGCTCGGGTTGCTAGGTGATGGGCTGGGCTCGGGTTGCTAGGTGATGGGCTGGGCTCGAGTTGCTAGGTGACTTATTGTCTGAACGTTTTTTTCCAAGTGCTTTGGGTGTTTTTAGAAACAGTTGAGACCCAAATGGAGGGAAAAAAAACAGGCAAAATATGAATTTTGCATAATAGATCCTCTTTATTTTTTCACCACACCTAGAAATTACTCTCATATTTTTCCAGGCTGCAAAGGGACTTTGAAAGTAGTATATATCGTATCCACAAATGTAATCCAAAATGTCCGTCTTCACTAAGCAGAAAGAATCCGGGACCCAGCAGAAGCACTGATCTACTCATTGTATAACCCAGAGCGACATGGTGAAGCATCCTGGTCACCTGGTGGAAAGACTTACGCCTCGGGGTTCAGCTCATCCATCCAAACAAGAAACGCTCCGCAGATTGGGAGATGGATCTGGAACCAGGCGGATCCATCAAGCGGGTCTCAGTGGGTACTTCCTAAATATAGGAGCGGGGGACGGAGATGCTCCTGAAAGTTAAACCGAATCTTGTGTAAACAGAAGCGCCTGCTTTATCTCAGCGGCGGTCGATTGGCCTTCCAGGACCCCATCAAATCACGGGCCTGAAGGGTGTTGTATATAAAAATGTAAAATACACAGTAATGTCCTCTCGCGTCTGCTAAATGTCTACGTGCGCCGTTACGCCGCGCGTGTTGGAAACGGAATCGCTCGCCAGTCCACATGCGGTTCTTTCTCTCTGTGAAATTGACAGACGGCTTTCTCTAATTAATACAGAAGAGCAAACGTCGATACGTGAATGATACCAAAAATAGAAAACGGAGTAAAAATAGATCTTAGTCCTTCTCATGAGAAATAACAGCCGCCTCAAGGCCTGAGCGCATTAATCTGACCCCCACCACAATTTAATGTTTTATCACAACAGTTTATTCTTATGTAAGAAGATGATGAGTACTATTGCGATAACAAAGATTGTAAGAAAAATTACTTATTACTGATATTTTAGAATTTATCACAAACATAAATATTGTTCTTAAAAACATTCTTCTGAATTTATGTCACTAAACTACACATAGTAAAGGCCTTTAATAATATTTTCAAAATTACTGATAGCAGTCCTCAGATATCATATTGGATCGGTGCGTCTCTGAAAATGACAGTAATGACAGTAGGTATGTTTAGGCAATAAGCAATAAATCAATAAATTGCATAATAAATCAAATGAGTCCAGTAATTTCCACTTGCATAATTTAGCGTTTTTCACTCTTTTCTATCTTTCTACCAAAAACTGGATGATAAAAGTTTTCAGTTTGAAACTTTGGTCTCAACAGGACATTTTTTAAGGACAATTTTATTTACAGAGACCACATAACTCATTTTATTTGTTGTTTCTGTTGTTTTATTTTGAATATTTCAAATGTCTTCCAGTAAAAGTGTTAATATTCAATAGAATATGGCTAAAAAGTTTATTGAGCTGTGAAAATGTGTTCTTGCATTATTATGCCATTATTACCATTACATTACTTGAAAATGATCTGAAAACAATATTATCGTTTATCGCAATAACGTCTATGATAATTTATCGTCATTGTAACAGGCTCTGGTATGCTGCCCACATCTTTCAGCCCAGGAATGATGCAGCACCTGGAGTTGGCATGTTGGTAAGTGGGGGGCCCCAAATTAAAATCTGCTTAGGGCCCCAGAAGGGTTTGGGCCGGCCCTGGACGTTGTCAAATTAGTCGTCGCATTTTGAAGCAAACTGGTGACCCATCGAAAACGGGGTTGTCCTCTCCTCCTCCAATCAAAAATCAATAACGACTGATGACTGATGTTCAACGGGATGAATAAGTATTCACACCAGAGGGAACAGGCCTGTTTATGCAGCGCCCCGCTCGGCCTGTCGGGGGCATCCCTGCACTCCTTTCCTCTACGCTGACCCTACCTGGTTTCAGCAGCTTGGTTCCCATGGGAACCGCTGTCGGTCCACAACCTCCCCCCGCCGCCTCCGCTCCGTCTCTCCCTGGGCCCGGCCGTATCCCTCCATTCCCAGACTCTCCCATACATCAGCACCAAGGCGGCTCTCTTTCCCCCCCCACTGCGCGTTTCAGTGCGGCCAGTGGCAGACGAGATGATTACGGCGGGGGTCAAAAAAAGTTTCTGAATACAACTCCCCCCGACCTGGGTGGCAGGCCGCTGTCTCTTTGGATGAATGAACAAAAAGATGCTGAAAGTCACAGAGCAGGTAGCTGAAGTAAGGCTACCTGCTTACTCTGACTATAAAAACTCTGACTTTCTGAAAGTCTGCATTAGGAAATAAGCAACAAATTAAAGATCAATTAAAACAAGCTCAATAATTTCCATTTGCCTGGTTTATCAAAAACCGGATGATAAAAGTCTTCAAACTGTTATTTTGGTCTAAACTAAACCTTTTTCTAAAAGATAATTTTGTTTACAGAGACATCAATATTGAGTTTATTTATTGTTTCTGTTGTTTGGTTTATTTATTTTGGATATTTAAAATATCTTCCAGTTTCAGTGTTAAATGTTTGTTAGAATTTAATGTTCCAGCAGAATTTGTTATCAATACAGTCCCAGTGTGGATTCAAAACTACCGCAGCACATCTTGTTATTGTTGCCTAAAACACAAGAAGAAAGCAGATCTAATAGCATAAAATCTAGAATTATAAGCTCCAAAAATGTTTTGAAAAATATTTACCTGTCAATTTTAATCATTACAATAATTTACAGTTTCATTTTCAACTTTGCTTTATTAAAATATTGTCTGTTTAGAATTTTATTGAGGAGAGAAAAACAACAGATTTTGGTCATTACTGAAAACGTTTGGACACCACTGGTTTATATCAAAGTGTATTCATGTATTAGAGTGGTCCAGTCAAAGTAAAATCCTAAAAAAGGTTAAAATGTATGTTTAAATCTGTCGCCCCAGCAGGGGGAGGTCTTGGCTTTCTGTTCTCTCCTTGCCAGGCGATGTATTTTACTCTGCTGGAAATCTCCTATACCTCCATCTACTTCTCAGTGGCTTAATACTGTTAGATCATGCTTAAAGATGGAGAAGATTCTATTGACAGTAAGAGGTAATTCAGCTAAATTTACTCACAAGTGGGCACCTCTTATGACATACATAAAGGCTCTGCCTTTATAATGTATAGATAGATGTGATTGACCCTTCATGTCATGTGACTTAAATTTACAGAATAATTGAGTGAAGAGTTGTTGCCTTTTAGCTTCTCAATGCCGTCCAACCCCCCCTCCAACCCACCCCTATTTCTTATTTGCTTTATTTATTTTTAATTAATTAATTTATTTTTTGGTTGTTAATGTATTTTTATTTTATTTTATGTAATTATACTTATTTGGTCCTGTTTTTGTTATGTTAATACAGGGATTTATGTTCGCTACGGGGAAAGGGAAGGGAAGAGGGAAAGAAGGGGGAAAGGGGAGAAGAAAGAGGGAAGGGGAAAAAAAACTGTGTAAAAAAGAAAACAAAAAATAGGAGAAGTCATGTAAGCTTTGTACAATGTATGTAACATCAATATATGTATGATCTCCTGATGCGCAAATAAATGATACATAGTGAAAAAAAAAAAAAAAAAAAAAAAAGTATGTTTAGAGGCCCCCCTTTATGTCAAAAATAGTTTGAAATATTTTTACAAAGAACAATGGGAACCTTCAAAGCTGGTAGGACGCCACATGGTTCATATGTTTCATTTTTAACAAAAAAAGAAACTGAAAGCAAAATTAAATTTTCCTTCCACCTTACAAAGCCGTGTCTGGAGATGAAATTTTATCATGATATTTTGCGGTGCTATTGTGATAACAATAAAGGTGACAATAAGAACTATTTATTATGTTAGGCAACTGTGACTGTACAACATAACATTAATACTCCACAAACACCAGTAGTTTAAAATAAAAAACCTTCCTATCTGCAAAACTCAAATGAGGAAGTGTGTAAACTGCACACATATTTTCAAATTTATTGATACTTTAATTGAAAAAAGATGGAAAAAATTTAAATTTGTTTAGTTTTGAAAGGCTTTAAATATTATTAATTGGAATGTATTTTAAAAAAATAAGAAGTTTATCATGATAAACAATAAAATGCAAGACAGAATGCACAAATTCGTCTTTTTTGAAAATCGAGTCCACAGCGCTGCTTTATAAAACATCCAGCCTTCATTTAACCTGTTGCAGCTTTCAGCAAATCAGTTCTAGTTAAGATTAGTAATAGCTAAACTGGAGCTAGCCGCCCAATGTTTACTCAACTTATCCTCGAAGCTAACTCGGCCGGCCCAGCCAGAAGAAACAATCCTGCAGCACAAACTGTCAACAAACCCCACTGACAAGAATATAAGGTTTCTAAAAATAGCCCCTCTGACCACATTCCTCAGGAGGTGAAAGTTGAAGCTTGTTTGACTAGCAGCCGAGACGGGGGCAGACGTTTCTGCCTGGGTGTGGCTGGATAACGCCACCCTGGGCCCTCACTGCAACGCTGGGAGGCTTTCAGGATCCCACTGAGCATGCCCAGAGGGGTCAGATGCAACAAGGAGCCAATGTCATGATTAGACAGCAAAACCTCTGCTTGCACGTCCAAACGCTGCCTTTGGTGGAGCTTGCGTGTGTGCAGGGTAGGGGGAGACAGAGCGCCTTTCGCAGAGTGACTGCTTTCACGTCCGGGCGCCAAAACGTGAGAAAGAGAGCAGCGGCGGTGGCGGGACGACGAAACCAGCGCACAGAGGTGCTCTGTGTCTCACCTTCTGCTGCTGACCTTCCCTTTTGTTTACAGCGCATTGCCGGGATACTCCCTTTGATTCGGCTGCGCACACGTGACCTCAGCCAGTTTCTGCTCTGCAGTGCTGCTGCTAAAAATAGCCTCAGCTTGCCCTGGCTCCACAGCTAGTTTACATAAGCTCTAAGGGGGGGAGAGAAGAGAGCGACAGAGAGGGGGGTTAGCGAGGAGGAGAAGGAGGAGGAGGAGGGGAGTCTCGGTGAAGAGAGAGAGCAGTAGAGGAAGGAGGGGAGGAGACATGAAGAGGGGTGCATGGTCGACCATTCCACAGTCTCTGAGCAGGGGAGCTGCAGCGTCACCGCTGTTCTCCGCAGACTGCCTGTACACTCCAGGACAACAGGAGGCTGAGGTATATATACATGTCTGATGCATGTGTGTGCGTGTGTCTGTGTGTGTGTGCGCGTGTTGTTAGCACACAGTAAAACACTCAAAGATATCCACCATTCACCAGCCCTGCTCTTTGTCTGGCCCTTAAAATGGACGCACATTTTAACCCAAAAATAAAGACGTGTATTTATAGCTCCGCTCCTTTAAGTGGAACAGAAACTCTCTCTCTCTCTTTCTCTCTCTCTTTTTTTTATACCTCCAACCAACCCGACTCGTTGCAAACAAAAGCAGGCAAATTCATGCCATTTGCACACGTTCACCAAAAGGGCTCTCTTAGAGAAGATGACAGAAAAAAAGGTTGATTGAGATCGCTTTAAGACAGACAAGTGCTGATACTTTTGTCTTTTTAGGACAGAAAATGGTGCAAGTTACGAGAATATAAACTACATTTAGTGAAATTGTAAATTTACATATATTTGTAGTCAGTAAGAAATTCTCATTTTCAAGAAAATTATTCCTCCTGCTGCTCAAGTAACATTTAGGGCTGCAGCTAACGATTATTTTGTAGCGATTAATCAGGTAAAATAATAACACGTTCTGCAGATTTCTCTTTTAACCACTTAAGCCTCTTTTATACAATATTTGAAATGCATTAAAAGATGCAAATAAACAATTAAATTCCTTTTTTAATTAAGAAAATATACATTTTATTATCTAAAATGGCAATAGCGTAGCATTTCAATTCATCACAATTAATCTCTTCAGCTCTAGTAACGTTTAATACTTACTTGTAACTGGTACAAATTAATGTCCTGGTACATTACATTGATGAGGCGACATAGACAGATTTACCAGAAAACAAAAAACACGTGAAAAACCCCCCAAAACAAACAAAAAACTAAAACAGCAACACCTCATCTTTCAAATATATTTCGAAAATGGAAATTTGCCTTTAAAAGTGAGGAAAAAGTGGGATTAAATTCTATTAGTGAGCGGACAAGCAGTGTACAGCAACAGGTGGGGGAGGGCCAGCAGTGCATGCCGCAGATACTAAAAAGTAATTCAGGCAATACAGGCAGTGTTCGATGTTTTTAAATATCATTAATTGAAATTTACTGTGGAAACGAGAAATCAAAATTCTTATTATGGTAAGAAATTTATCACAATAAATGATAAACAATACAATAAATGCCATGAGATATTCAGTGGGCTAATTTGAACTTACAAATTCAGTTTTTTAGAGAAAACAAATCACTCAGTCTTCAACAATTATATCACAACCGCATGTTTTCATAACAGGAAAATAATGTTCAGTGAATCCTGAACTTTTCATTTTTTATTGGGTGAGAGACGAGTAGAGGTCACATACACACACGCACACACACACACACACGCACACACACATCTAGGACCAGTTTAGAAACACCACTTAACGCACACGCGTTTTAGTAGTCACAATTTTGGGTGAACATGCTAACAACAAGCTAACTTCAAGCTAATTCCATGCTAATTCCATGTTAACTCCATGCTAACTCCATGTGTGGATGTTTCATGCCTGCATTAATACCTGATGATTTAAAGCAGTTGTACTGTATGGACACATGGCTTCGTGAATACAGTAAATATTACCTACCAGCACAAAGTGGCTTAGCGTTATTTTGGTTTGGTCATGGATCATAATCTGTCATATTTCAAAAGAGTTGTCTGGTCCAAGCAGGGATCAGATTGGAAAAACGGTTTCATATAACGCTTTCAGACAATAATATACAATTAACTTAGATCAGGTGTTAAATTGGAACATTTTTCTCAATATTTGTCTCCATTTTCATTGAAAGAAATTGTACTACGAAAGGAAATAAACAAATACAAGCTGCAAGTTGAACAGGAGCCTGCTTAATTGATTAACTGATTAAGTTATAAAATATAAGATTTATACAATAAACATTCAAATTCTGCAAGAGACCAAACATGGCTACTATAAACGTTTCTGCATCTGAATATCCAAGCAGAGGTTTTACATTTTTAATTTTACGAGAAAAATAATGTTTTATAAATCAGCGTTTCTGCAGGTTTCACCAAATCAAGACTTTTTAAGACCTTTGGAAATGGGATACAAGACCTTAATCATGACTAAAATGTACATAAGAGAATAAACCACAAATAAATAAACTGTATGGGTTGGCAGAAGAAATGGCTAAGACAAAGATCGTCCAGCCAACTGGTGATAAATTTACACTAAATAATAGAGGACGTAAAAAAGCTAGCTTGCTAGGGTATATTAGCAGTAGCATTTACAGAACGCAGTGAGAGTGTCTGCATGTGACAGTAAAGTCTGCAAGAATAAAAGAAAACTACCTAAAATATATGAGATTAAATAATCCAGCCAAAACAAAACCTAAGTCCTTTTATTAAAGTATTTATGGCAAACTTGTTTTTCCCAAAAAATTCACAACATTTTAAGGTCTTAATTTTAGATACATTAAACATGTAAGACTTTTTAAGGACGCACAGACACCATGTTTGTCAAAAGACTTTCCAGTAAACAATTACTAATATTTCTTCATGAGTTGCTTCAGCTTTATCATGTTGAGGCTGCAGAAGAAAGAAGAATAAAACCATTTTCTGCTCGTTGAAACGTTTTCACTAAAGATGCAACGATCAGTCTTTTCCAGGCCGATTGTCTCGGCAAATCCTGCAAAATGACTAAATTGGAGACGCTAAACTCAAACTGTTCAGCATCAGGTGACATAAAAAGATGCTAAACTACAAAGAGAGCAGAAAGTCAGTATAAGACAACTATTTGAGCCTCTACTTTTATTAGATGAAGTTTAATTTTCACGTAATTTTAAAGATTTTTGAGAAACTCATGAGCGCTAAGCTTTATAGTGACCTCAAAACAGCTGCTTCTTTGTGGACTTTTCTGTTAAGCTTGACAATGACAAGGAAACATGGCTATTAAAAGTATGCAGAGGCTGTCTGAGCCTCTGGTCTTTAGAAACAAAATAAAAACACACTGGTAGCACAACGAATCTTGTGACATGTAGCATGCAATGCGGGGCAGCTTTAGGCTCTTATAGCCGCTCTCCTGAGCAGGCGGAGAGATTTTCATGTGCGATATCTACGACAGGCTTCAGATCTCCACCTAATGCACTTAGGAATGGTTCGCAGGTGGAGGAACGCCTCGCAGGTGGAGGAACGCCTCGCGTCGGGAATAAAGCCGATGCCGAGAGATGGTCAGGTTGCAAAGAGTTAAACACAAACACACACATTTGTCTGCTTGGAGAAGACATGACATGTGCTCTGTAACATCTTCTCTATCGCTTTCTGGCCTCCAGAGAGAAACGACCAGAGACACCAAGAGGGCCGGTGAAACCAGAGTCCCACGGGGGGAAACAACAACGTCCAGGACAGCAGCAGCAGCAGCAGCAGAGGCAGCAGCAGAGGGAGCAGCAGCAGCAGCAGCAGCAGCAGCGAGTCCCACTGAGCTTCCACTGCTCACATCAAAAACCCCTCTGCTTTACTCAGAAATCATGTAACAAAACACACACGCACGCACACACACGCACACGCACGCACGCACACACACACACACACACACACACACACGCGCACACAGAGCTGTCTTTGATTATTCTGCAGTCAGCTGACAGGTGGGTCATCTGATTAAAACAAGTGACACCAATGTTTCTGTTAATCTGGATTAAGGCCTTTTATGAATCCTTTTAGGAGGAAAGGATCGGGTTTTCGTTATTGGCTACAATTAAGTTGTGAATGTGTCAACAGAGTTTATTATCCCATTAGATAAAATAAATATTTTTATTACATTGTGTTTTAAATGTTTTTTTGTTTTGTTTTACCTGTTATAAAGAATCATGGTCGAACTAGTTGTTTCTGTAAAAGGCTAAACAGATAAAAGTTTCATTATTTTAATTTTTTTTTTGTTCAATTAGCCATAACACTACTGTTGCTACTATTACTAATAATTATTCTTATTCATTTTTAGCATTAGTATTACAGTTATTACAATATTATAATTTGCAGAAGTAATTTACATATTTAATTCTACTATTATTAGTAGCAGCAATTTACATATTTACTTATATTACTAAACATAACAAATTTAAGAATAATATTAATATTGCTATTATTTCTAATAGCAATTTAAACATTTAGTTTCATTATTATTAATATAGATATTTATTCCTATTTTTATTATTATAATCACTATTATTATTTGTAGTAGCAATTTACACATTTAATTCAATTATTATTATTATTAATGTATTTTCTATTTGTGAGATCTGAAACTAAAATAATGAATCTTTGCTAAGCAATCCTTTTAAGGACAAAAATGTTCAACTCTTTCTTTAAAGGTTTGTTTTAAAATCATCTTGATTCTCATAGTTCTTTCATATTCAACTACTTGCTTGTTGCATTTTGTTTTACATACATATAAAAAACTGAATCTTCTTCTTTTCCCAAATCTTAAACAAAATTGTGGATTTTTGCTACCTTATGACCTGAATTAACCCGGAAATATTTTTGCCTTCTAAGTAAAAAATTTTAAAATAAATCAAATTAAACAAATCAATTCAAATACAAGTGAAGCCATCAAGACCACTTGAAAAATGTTTTTTTGTTGGTGACAAACCCACGGCGGTGACATCCAGTGGGTGTGTAAATATGTCTCTCTTGTTCTCCCCCGCCCTGCGGCAGACTGGTGACCTGTCCAGGGTGACCCGGCCTCTCGCTGGAACGTCAGCTGGAGATGGGCCCCAGCACCCGACCCCACTAAGGACAAAGCTGTAAGAAAATGGATGGATGGATGTTCTCCTCCATGAACAGTAGCAGCAGTTTGTGAAGCGTAGCCTCTCTGTTTCTGCCGAGCGCTCCGAGGGCCGGGAACGGCCGACAATGGCCGCCATTCTTAGCGCTTTACTGTTCAAGACGACTGTGTCAGCGGCCCCGAGGCTGGTGACGGGGTCCCGTGACCAGCACAAAACCCCGGCTGAGGCCGAGAGCTACAGCCAGCTCCAGGTTCGTTTGTGCGTCTGTCGGCGGTCCGTCTCAAACCTGGGCCAAGCTCACAGAAACGCACTAAACCACCGGGCCTGGAGTCAGAGGACCGGAGGCGACACGCCGGCCGATGGGTCATTATAAACTCACACCAGATGTGTCCTTTGAACTGGCAACATTGCTACAAGACAGGATGAAAAATACTTTTACGCAGCTCTAATGTGGAGGTTACAGTGGAAGATCCTGATTATTGGCTTACAGATTTGTGAAATAACCGATCGACCTTTGAGGCCTAATCGCAAATTTGGTCATAATGACAAAGAGAAATCGTCCATAGACCAGAACTGACACACAGTCAGATTTGGGTAGTAATTAGTTACATTTACTCTGTTACTTTTCTGTAAAAAATTGTATTAAAGGTATGTTTATTTTTACTATGCTGTTCCTTTTACTTTGACTTGAGTAATTTCATTCTGAAGTATTTCTGCTCTTACCTGAGTAAAATTTCTGGATTTTCTATCCACTGAATGAAAGACAAACATGTTTTAACCAAAAGTTCACCAGACTCACACCTGAAGTTTTTGTTAAAGTTTCATAAGTTTTTTTTATTGAAAGAAACTGATTTGGAAAAATTTTATTTTGCCTGATTTTGTTATTTTTTGTTACTTGTTATTTACATCCTTAAAATACCAACATTTCCACTTTACTTTATATTTCAGTTCGTCTGTGTGTGAAATTTTTAAATATTAGATGATTGATAATTTCATCAGTTTCTCAGTACTTTTTACGAATTACTTTTTTACTCTTAGTGATTTCTTGGACGGCTACGTTTTACTTTTACTTCAGTAAAAAATATGTCGAAGTACTTTTTCTTGAGTACAACGTTTGGGTACCCAGCCCACTTCTGCACATAATTAACAATTTATCCACTTACTACCAAGTGTTGACTAATGGTTTATTAGATTAAAATGAGTTCCAAATGATTAATCAAACCAGCTAATCCTTCTGCTGGTGTTGTAGTTTAGCCACCATCCAGAAGAGGGCGACGCTGGTCATCCATAAGTGAAGCCAGTTGACACAGAAATAAAGATGGTGGAAAAATCCCAAACCAGGAAAGAGAAACGGTCAAAATGAAGTCACATGACGGATGCAAAATATATTTTATAAATAAGTTTGTTTGTTTTTTTATTATTTCAAAAGTTAAAATACCTGAACTAAAACCTTAAATCCCAGAAGAGTTGAAAATAAAATTTTATGGATGCAGAGCAGAGACAGAAGGAGGAAGTTCAAACCATCCCTTCCATCGATCATAATGGGCGAGGATTAAGTCCCCTACTCCAACGTCTCTCTATCTGGCTTTCTGACCATACGGCCAGACAGATTTAAAGAGGAGCAGCAAAAGCAAATGAAGTGGAATAGCAGCGCTTGCCAACAACAGAGAGTCAGCCAAGACATGTTACTGTGGAATATCATCTCTATGTGGTTAGCATGACATAACTGTCATGAGACCGCCATCCAGCTATAGTCTTCAGTCAGAGGCCTCGTTGTAAGACTGACTGCTACTGGAAATCCTTCAGAGTCTAAGATGACTCTGAAAATACGTTGCTGATGTGACAACATTTAATTTCCCTTCTGGATAAGGAAATGTTTTTGCAAAAATAAAAAACGTTAGCCATTACTTTAACTATAATATTATAAATTTTTAACAGCAGTTTGATTATTTGTAGTTTTTTCTCAGGTTAAGCAGTTTACACAACTTGTGCCAGCTAGTGTTCCTAAGGTTTGAGTAGTAAAGCCGCCGGGCGGTGGCACCCAGAGCGGCCCTCTTTCTGTCCTCGCCGCACCAACACGGCACAAACACGGCACCTGTTTCACAGACACATGTACATGCAGGAGCTTCCCGGGACCAGGCTCAGGGGAGGTCAGATTCGCGTGTTTGATTTTGCCGTTGACACATCCAAGGCACTGCAATGGAACTGGCCCGCCGCAGCTGAAAATAGCTCGTAATCAATCAGCTGGCAGACACATATCTGTGCTCTTAAAACGTATAAATGTGCAATGCAGAGGAGCGGATCGATGGGTGACAGGATTCCGAAAGCGTCGATACGGACATGCTCTTTGGCATAACAAGCTCTCGCCATCGGCCTGTACTTTATTTCCTGTGCCTGTGTCCGATGGGCAGGCCAGCATTAGGCCTGCTGGAAAAAATATCTGCAGTGAGTGGAGCAAGGTCTGTGAAGGACAACGGCAGAGGTGGAACGTCTGCTTTTATATAAAATCTAAAACAGGACGGGCATCCAGCTAAGCTCGATTGCTTTTTGCGGTCTCACGATGAAACGTATTTGACTGTTGGTATGCAAAGCAATCTGTCCCTCCACCATAACCCTTCATGTGGGCCAACTTCCTCTTTAATTTACTCTGCGACTGAAAGCAGCCTTATCACGTTTATAATCTAAGACAGCATAAACAACACACATAAACGCACAATAAAGTAAAACTGTGGATTGTATGTAGAAGCAGTGCTACTGCACAAAAAAAAAAAGTAAAGCAACCAGGCTTGAACGTGCAGAACTTTGCTCTCTTCCTTTTAACCCATTTGGCAGCAGAACCCGTCTGCCAGCGTTTCCAGCGAGTGGACTTAACAACAACAGGTGTCAACGCGCATGTGTGTGAAGCTTTTACACACACAGGCCGCGCCGCTGCCAGGTAGGACAGAGAGTCTGGGCCCTGCGCGGAGAGAGCCGACTCACAGGTTAAAACCAGAAAGCGGAAGCAAGCAAGAGGCCTCGTTACTCTGACAATTTCCAGACTCCGGGTCTCAGCGTTTTCCAACAGCAGGTTTTTGGTCTGTGCGGCGTTTTTTTAATCATGATTAAGAGTGATTACCAATAAAACGCACAGAGGATCAATAGAACACCATAAATGATAATGAACAAAAGGTTCACTTTACAATCTCTGAGCAGAAACGATAAAGTTATGAGGATGATTTACTGATCATCGTCTCATTATCAGTACTGAAAAAAGTATTTTTTTAAAGCTTAAATACAAAATTTATATACTTTTTTTATAAAAGTTCTGACTTAAGTTACTGCTCTGATTGTGGTGTTCTTTCAACATTTAATGATTAAATGACAATAATTGATTCATCACGATTAATCAATTTTATGTTTGTAATTTTATTTTATTATTTTACATGTTGCAGTTTATTAATGAATAATATTCATAAAATTACACCTATTTTTATAGAAAACTTAGATAGTAGCTGTGTAAGTTTCTTGGCAACAAGGTATTAAAAACATGTAATTATTTACTATATTTAACCTAATTAATCAGTTTTGATCATAATCTGAAGTTTTCATGGGCCGATCACCTGATTAGGATTTTTAAAGTTAAAAATATTTGCAAAATTTCCACGAAACTGCAAAAACACACATCCTTACCAAGTATTTTTTGTGTAGTTTATTAGCACAGTTGAATTAAAACACAATTAACTCAAAAGTAACTAATCACCCAGATATAGAAGTTTAAATAAATAATTCCTTAATATTGATGAAGAAGTACCAGTTCCATTGCCAGATTATTTCACTAATAACATGGAGGAATTTTTGTTTCGTTATAAGTTAAATAATCTGACAATAGAATTAGGAATTTTTTCATTAATAGTAAGGAATTATTTACATAAAAAAAGCTTCTATCTCTTGCTGAAAAGTAAACTTAGTGTTGTCTTAATTCAAGTATATTAAAACATATAATATTTTATATATTATATATTATATATATCTAGTGCATATATTAAAATATATGCTATATTTAAGCTAGTGTGAAGTAATCAAAAACTCACAGCTACTATAATAAACTCAGAGTTTCTCACAGTGCATCATAAGCCTGGCGGGCCACCAGGCTTTTCTTGTGCCCCCACCTGGCTTAGCATTGTTTAGTTATTTTAGTTTTTTTTGTTGTTGTTGCCTTTTTAAGACTTTATAATTGGTGTTTAGGTATTAACATTCCAGTCCTTAAATGACACAAAACTATCAAGTGATATTTTAAAATTTCCTGTCAACTTTAAATATTTTTAACTCAAAAACATGGCGGCCGTCTGCCTTAGCGCCCCTAGTGCCCCGAACACTGGGCTTAGCATGTTTTCTGGGGGAAACTCTGAAACTTTTGCAGTCCTCTTTAAGCCAGTTAACAAGCAGTGCTTAGCAATATGTTAATCTTTGCTTCGCACACCTGGAGAAAACTCTGCTCACTCCAACACTTTCTCTCCAATCTCACTGAAATGACTTGAAGCCATAGCGAAGTGATTTAAAATTTTAGATTTGAAACACTTTTCTTCAGGAGGGGCAGGAAAACTGCACAGGTAGAAGTTTTTAAAAGTCTGGTACTGATAACTGGATCATGCCCAGTGGAAATCTATTGCCAATAGAAGAAAATATGGATAGAAATGTGGCAGAAATACAGAAAAAAATACTGTGACTATGTTTAGGCGGACTTACTAAAAACACACAGCAAGCTGCTCAGTTTATATAATCCACACTTTTGTCTTCATTCCCCTCTGTTAATGTTTGCTCATGTCACAGGACAGCTGTGTTATCAGCGCTTTAGCCTGCACTGATAATACTGATTTTACTTACAATACAGCACACTCTTCAGGATTTCAACACTCAGAAGAGCGCAGTGTTTACAGGGCTGTAAAAAGGAAGTAATAAAAGACCTGAAATGTTTACAACGCCAGGATTTTTACATGATGTCACTTTGATGCCAGCATTCAGACTTAAATACGCCGAACCTGCTCTTTTTTAAAAAAAAAAACATTTTGTTCGGTTGGTTTTATATTTATCCGGTTGCGGCACTGACTCGGAGCGGCGAAGACAAACACAGGCTGGGGATTGTTTCAGCTCCACCTTACAGATTCATGTGACTTTCCAAGCATCACCTGACTTCCACTCTCCTGTTCCACGGCAAGGAAAAGCATCGATGTGAAGTTACAAATATAAAAATATGTCAGAGAAGACCGAGATGAATGCAACAGGATTGTTAAAACACAGGCTAACAGACGTGCCTTTGGCCGAACCCTTGGAGATAGAGAGGAGCCAACCTTAAAGATAAGAGGGGACAACTTCCAACGGGCAGCGCTCCTTCAGACGGCACCTGATAAAGATGTGAAAAGCAGCTAAAAATAAATCCATCTTTTTATTGCAGCAGAATTATCTCTAGATAAATCCAACCTTTTATTTCAAGACATTTATTGCATGAGGGGGGAAAAAATATGCTGGTATTCGCAGTTCGGTAGTATTTGCGTATTTTTCTGTGGAATATACCATTAGATTATTTGTGGATTTTTTCATTTTTTTTAAATATTCAGAAGAAAATGCAGCTTGAATATCTGAGAGCAAAGCTACTTGACACGCTATCGGCACAGCAGCAAATCCAGGAGTTTCCGCTGATTGGCTGCAATCTTTATCTCCTCAGGAGCAGCGATAGAGAAACTGTAGATATTAGCTTCTGCAGTAGTGCCAAGACAGTTTACACTGTACATATTAATGAATACTAAGGTGTATATCAATTAAATTAGGAAGTTATAAGTTTTTACAAGGAGTCATAAGTATTAATGGGATTCAGATACTCGCGCCAGCTGTGATCTGTATATCTGAAACAGAAACAGGCTCACAGTATCATAAATCCTCCATCATACAGGTTATATTCCACAGACATTGTTAAGGTTGTCCCAATCCGATATTGTCAGCAATAAGTCCGATATCAGCCAAAAAATGAGTCAAATTAGCATACATCTAACATTTCCAATGTTAGCATGCCATTAGAAACACTCCGCTCCAGCATTTAGTCCCCTCCAGCATTTTTATCCAGCTGCGCTTGAATCCTGGTTAATAACAAATGGGTCAGTTGTTCTCATACATTTTGTTGTTGACTATTGTTCTCTGTTTAAGTAATATCTCTAACATTTCCCACAAAAATAAGTAATAAAAGTACGTATGATTCATGCCTATATCGCATCGTGTCAATATCGGTATCAGCCGATGCAGTATTGGCATTGTATCGCAACTAAAGCGGTTGTATCAGGATATTTCTATCAATTGTTTCATGGACCCACATGTTGTATTTATCACTAAAAAGCTCAATCTTAGCTACAGCACAGTTTTTAAAACGCCACTTGTTTACATTTTTGATAGCGGGACCAAAAATGTCAGTGAAGACTTTGTGTGACCCAACCAGGGTTCACAAACTCAAATTTAAGACTTTTTAAGACCACAATGAATTCAATTTCAGACCTATATCTACATAGAAATGTACAGACTTTGTCCTGCTAACTGGCAATAAATTTGGCATGACAAATGCAATAAAACAAGCAAGCTAGCTAGCAAAGTTAAATTAGCAGCTAGTTAGCGGTAGCCTAACCTATCTTGAGTCACAGGAATGCAATGAAGAGTTCAGAGGGCGATTCAAACTTTTGCCCAACAGAAAATATATGAGATTCAATGGTCCTGTAAAGACTAAATAAAAGACCAAGGAATAACATATTAAAAACCAGCTTGCCTTAAAAAAAAAGAATTTAAGATTTTCTTAAGGCTTTAATTTTAAATACATGAATTTAACACTTTTTAAAGACGTGCGGATCTCCTGACAACAGTGAAGGTTTTTTTTCTTATTTCTACCTCTCACTGTTATTGAGAGACTATAAGACTTAGATCACGTGTTAAACTCAAGGCCCAGGGGCCAAATCCCGCCCATTGTAGCTTTTAATGTGGCCCTCTAGATTCTTGACTAAACACCAAGTGTGCTAAAATATCAATCAATGCAGTTTTTATCTGTTTACTGCCAAATTATATCAATCAGTCCCTCCAGTTTCTTGAGAATTGTCATGGAAATTCACACAAAATCAACAAATTTCTGCACTAATACATAATTTGGAGTTTTTTTGCAGATTTTTCTCAAAAACTGTCAAAAACTTTCTTACTTGTACTTAACAGCTGCCTCAGCCTTAATTGGTGTCGGATTACTGTCCATGATCTAAACAGCGAGTAATAAGAAATTGCATTTACCGTCATAAATAAGCGCAAATATTGCAAATATTTCCAAATTAGCACCACAAACACAAAATCTTGGAGAGACTGAAAATATGTTCAATAATATTACTTAACTTTAAGAATTGATTGATATTTTAACAGTTTGTGAACTGGTTTTATCAATACATTCTGGCACATCTGGGCTTTTAAGAGCATTCATGATCTGGATTTGGTCCAAAACGAAAATGAGTTTGACAACCTGATTTAGGTAGTAGATGTTTTCTAATTTATAAACATCAAACTGCATCTCTTCTATTGTTGCTCATAGACATGTCATTTATTTGGCTAGTTCCTATTAACGTTGGTCCACTTAGATGGTATATTTACATTTTTAGTTCAAAGAAAGTTTTATTTAAAGGATTGAGTCAACTGAGGACTCTTAACATTGGATTTTCCCACAATGATTAAATGACTGAACTTTTCTCCCAGTTTCAGAGGGCAATTAAAGCCCTGCAATAAAAGATCAATTCATTTTGCACATCTTTACCACCGGGGTGTCATTGCATGTGGTTGCCACCGTAAAAAAACTGTTATTTACATGTGAACCAAGAGAGGAAGCAGAAGGAGAGTACTGTAATCGGCGAGTCGCTTTGCATGTCCAAACTTCCTTTTACAGGCAACAGAGGAGGCCCTCTGCTGTGTCCAAGGTACTGGATGAGCCTTCCAAACAATCCGGGGCACCATGGAAAGACTCACCAGTAGCTGCACCTTGCAGCTCTCAGCATTTCCCAACAGCAGTATCTAAAGCACAAACGTCCTGTGTGAAGGAAAGCCCGCTGCTCCAAGTGAAACCCCGACCCGCATTGCTTCTGAGGCTGCTGTTGAGTCAACACAATGGCTCCAACGAGGTCCAACACTGGCCACATTTCAGCGCAGGTCAGACCCAGCTTTGCATATCGCCATGGAGACATGTCAAACACGCTGTATGTATGATTTTCCAAAGGCTGACTACAATCGCGGCTCGGCTTGCCACACCCAGAGCAAACATATCTCAGCCGTGTTCACGCTATGACCCGACACCAGAACGCCGTGGCTTCCAGCTCCAAAAACACACAACCAAAACCAGACAGCCCAAACCCAGCAGGCTGAAACTGAACCTGCTTTCTGGCTCTTATAACGACGGTGCGTTTGCTGGACTCTTACTATTGTGCGCAGTCGATGAGCTGGTATTCGTTGGATCTCTCAAAGCATGCCTTCACTCCTTCGTCGTCCCACAGCTTCTTTGCGTGATCGAAGAACTCCTGCAGAAAAAAGAAAAAGAAAGAGGAAAGATTTTAAGAGAAATACTCCAGTTTATCATGCCTGTACAACATTTAAAAATCCTCAACTCTGTTTAGGTCAGCTAGTGCTCAAAGGACCAAATATGTTACAAAGGAAACTAATAACACATATTTTCAGATGACTTTTAGAAACAAAATAAAGTATATAAACAAAATTTATTTACTATGCCTTGTTTTACTGCCAGTATAATTTCTACTTCTACAGCAGTTATTTGATTTAAATGTTTAATTTTACTTGTATTTCTTCATGTAATCATTTATTATTTTTAAACTAATCTAGTTATAATTTAGTTCTATTCATTTTTTATGTAAAAAATAAACGAAGCAATTTTTCACATGAAAAATAACTGTTAATTTAAGTTAATTACATTATTTATTTAATTAAGTTATTTATTTTTTAATATAATTTATTATTTTATACTAGTTGTTTGAATTAAATGTAGATTTTAGTTTATTATACTGCTGTCTTTAAACTAATTTATCTAATTATATCAGATTCTGTTTTACTTCTATTTTATTTGTTTTTATGTACTTTGTAATTAACTTAACTTGTACTAGTTGTCTGAATTAAATGTCAATTTTAGTTTCTAGTACTTCTATGGCAGTCCTTTGATTTAAATGTATGAATTTACTAGTATTTGTTTGTTAAATCATTTATTGTTTTTTTTAAACCTAACTTTTTTAATTATATTGGACTCTTGAGGCAGATTTCAGTTGTTTTTTTTTTACTTCTTAATCAAGTTATTTAATTTTTTAAGATTTTATTTTATACTAGTAGTTTGAATTAAATGTAGATTTCAGCTTGTTTTTCATTTTATTGTATACCAACTGCTCAAATAAAGCGTGCATTTTACATTTTCTCTTTCTTACCTTTATTTGTGTACTTTTATAATTTTTTAATTAAATCTTTTTACTCCAGTTTTTCAAATTAAATGTAGATTTTAGTTTTGTTATTTACTTTCTACCTGTTGTTCATATATTGTCTTGTATTTGTGAGTTCATTTACACCTTTTCTGACACCAACACAATTGTTTCCAGCAGAACTTTAGTTATTTATTTTTTTGTATTTCATGTTCCCCTTGTCTATTTCACTATTTTGTTATTGTACAGTGTCGTCCTTGTTAAATATGAAAAGTGCTCTAAAAATAAAGACAGTTTGGTGAGTCAAAAACTACAATTAGGATATTTAGTTTCATTTTTGTCCCCCAATAAAACTGCAAATACAAAATGAATTTGATATTTATGTAAACAGAAGCGCAGCTACATCAGTAAACATGCATGTGTTGCTCACAGCAGGTCCTTACAGCACAAAATGTTCCTAAGTCAGTTCATGGCGGTCGCTCAAGTTTTTCCAGGTACATTTTTCACGGGAGGCTTTGCACACACCGGCCGACGTTTTGCACCCTGCAGCCTTTTAAAGCCGACGATACAAACATGTTGTCATGAATAATATTCAGTCTTATTCTCTGTGTCATTTTGTCTCGCTGACGCGTCATTATCTGTCATACTTCATCATCAACCGGCCCAAATGGCAAGAATAAGGTTCAAGTTTTAGAAAATAAATTACCGTATTTTTTGGACTATTAGCCACTACTTTTTTCCCACGCTTTGAAACATGCGGCTTGTAGCCCCGTGCGACTTTTCTGTGGATTTTCCTTCAACCACCAGGGGGCTCCTTAGCAGAACCAATCATTGGAAGTCAAAATTGGAAATCAAAGAAGAAAGTGCTAATTTTCATTTAGAACTAGCACATGCTAGCAGCAGGCACCACGGAGAAATGTTTTCAAACTTATGTGATGCAGTTTTTAAGTTGAGGGCCATCGATCTGGCAATTCAGGAGGGAAATGGAGCCACTGCATGTCAGCTCGGCGTGAACGAAACCGTGGTTCGGCGTTGGAGATGTAGGGCTGCGTCCTGAATAAATCCAGCAGGTTTATTAGGACGCTGCCCTCTGCTGGGTCCTTATGGAAAACCGAGAGCGGTGGAGATACTAGCGGTTTATAGCCCGGTGCGGCTTATAAATGTACGTTTCCAGTTGTTTTTTTATTTTAATTTGTAGGTGCGGCTTGTACTATGGTGCTTTTTGTAGTCTGGAAAATATGGTAATTAAATCAAATCATATGACTGATTTGGCCATTTCTATTCATATTTACCTATTGAATATTTTTTTAAATACCAAACTCACATAGATAAACGGATGTGTGATGGTTTCAGATTATTTGTGGGTATGAAAAGGAAAGATGCTAAGGAAGACAACGACAATGAGTGGCTACAAAAGTGGTGAACAAACAGGTGAAGGGCCTGATTGATCCGGAGTCCCTGCAGGCAGCGGCACTAATATGCAGCTTTATTGGCAACATCGCAGGGATGCGTTGCCAGTTCTGACCAACGTCCATCATCTATACCACAGGATGGCACATGTTCTAGAGCAGGGGTGTTCAAAGTGCGGCCCTGGGGCCATTTGTGGCCCTTTCATGAATTCTGAGTGGCTCCTGACTGCAATTCAAGATAAACGTGACCTTCCAACATCTTTTGTAAAAAAAACATTTAATAATGGTAAATGTATATCTTTTTTAACTGAAAACATTAAGTACAACACAAAGTTGTTTTTTTATTTAGTTACCCTTTTTTATCTCATAAGAACATCCAGAGAGTTTTGGTTTTTTACTCAAAAACAGACAAGCATGCCATTTGGCTACAAAACAAAAAGATAAATTTGTAGAAGAAAATTAATATTTTTGTTACTGGGAATAAACTAAAATGGAAAATAATCAGACCAACTTATTGTGCAGGTAAAACAAAAATAATTTACAATATTTGGGGGTTTTTAATTGGGGGGAAAAAACACAATGTTGGCCCCTGAATATGTTCAATTTGGGGATTTTGTCCCTTCATGTAAAAGTTTGACTTCAACATAAAGGCTGAACTAAGTATGTTCGTTTAAGTCCATCAACAAAAATCAACCATGGATCATGGAGCAGGAAAAGCTGCACCCAGTGAGCAACAACCTTTCTCCAAAGTTCAATAGGAGAGTGTTTTTCTGTTCCAAAGACATCTACAGAAAAATAAGCATTACAAAAGGTTAAACTATAGTAATAAGATGTCAGAGTGCCCCTCCTACACAAATGGGATCCAAACTTTGTTACAAAGTCAAAACTGTCAAGTCAAAATTTCTAAATCTAAAATCAAGCAAATAAACTAGTCATTTTTTTGCAGGAAATGGATCTTATTCATTATAGGTCCAAAACCTAAAAGGTATTTTTCATGTTTGTTATATTCAAAGACAAGCATCATCTAGTTCGCAAATAATTTTGAGTTTGATCGAACAAATTTGTTTTCAGTTACAAGAACAAGATTTGGGTCACTTTCTTTCAAAACTATATTTAGCAAAGTTTAATAAATTAAATGAAAGCTGATTTGGGTGCAGCAAAATCAGATATTCAGTGAAAGTTTCTGGATGATGTTGCGACAGACTGGCGACCTGTCCAGGGTGAACCCCGCCTCTCGCCCGGAACGTTAGCTGGGGATTGGCACCAGCAACCCTCCCGACCCCATTAGGGACGAAGGGTGTTCAGAAAATGGATGGATGGATGGAGTTTCTGGATGAACGTGGTTCTACTTATCATAAACGCTTGGTTATGTAAGAACACAAATACTTTGTGCTGTACTTCACATTTACCTTAATTTTACCCTGATAACAAATAAAAAGTCTCCATCTGCTTAAACCACCTGTACTGGATGGGCTAAATTTTCATCATTCTTGAATTGCAGTTGGGGGCCGCACAAGATAAATCCAAGGGCCATTTATTCCTTTATCACAGTACTTACTTTGAACGTAAACCAGACGCAGGAAATGTTAGGTGAAGAGCAAAATGTCAAGCGTCTACATTCAAGGTGCACAAGCTTTGAACTTGAAGCTTGGGACGCATTTCTGATGCGTGTAACGCTTTTGGTGTGAGCGCACGATTAGTGAGAGCTAGTTTTAAGCTTGTGGCTTGTTTGTTGTTGTCACAGCAACTCCATAGCAACTGCCTGCCAAGATGGCTGTCAGTTACAAAGTTCACAGAAGTGTGACATCACATGAGAACTATTACAAAGTATAGTAGTACAAAATAATCGTAATAAAACTCTAAGTCCATTTCGTCCAGCCCTGGTTCAGATGGAAGAAAGCCTGGAGATTCAAACGTTTCTGATGCTTAATGTCATTTAAAATATACATACAGTGACCTATTCTTGACATTAAGAAGGCATCTATCAGAATGATGCCTTCTCCAGCTCACTTCCTGTTCCTGGACAAAGAGGAGCATTATGGGGAAGGGGAAGGGGAGGGGGTGGTCTCATCCCATCCATGACTCTAAGACATTTCCCAGGACTCTCTGCTTGCCCTGTGCAGGGACCATTGGGCGCTCAGCCTTTACCGGCTCCTGTGAACATGTCTTTCAGACTGGATGGGCTCCTCCTCTACCCTGGCACCGCCACATGACTCTCTGCACTCAGCACTGGCTCTACGCTCCTACAGGGGAGGGGGAGTAGCCGCGAACCAGAGAGAGGAGCGGAGAGGAGCAGCTTGATAAATGATCACATGCTCCGGGAGATCTCCTCTCGGCGGATCCGGTGATTAAGTTCAACGTGGAGAAACTCCACTGATCTCGTACAGAGTCGCACAATAAGCTCAAGTAACCCTCACTCTCAGGGTGTGAAGAGTGTGAAGCTGGGTTTTCTGCACTCAGTCAGTCTTCAAACCACTTCTACTAATATTAGCTAAACTTGAGATTAGGATTTTTTTTTTCTTACAGGGGCTCAAAGGCCTAGGATGTTTTGGGCTTGATGGAGTGAGGATGAGGAGGGTGGGGGGGTGATCCTTAGGGCTCTTTTCCTCAGAAGCGTGTGACACTGGGCTTTTCAATAAATGCAGTGTGTGCTGCAGTGCCCTACAGAGGAACTGATAACACAGAAAGAGACCAGGAGGGAATTTGCTGCTATAACCCAAGTTTTTTTGTTTCTTTAACTGTTTCACATCTTCCCAATCTGCCTCCATTCCACGGGAGCAGACTCTCTGCACAGACTGAGTTTACTCAAGTACAGTCCGTGATATAATGTCAACTGAATCATATAGGTCAGGGCTGAGACAGGACAAAATGGCCTACATCTCATTTGACTTATCAAAACAGTCCGAAGGGGAACTTCTCCTACAGGGGAAATCGAGCATTCCTTCGCCTTACTTTCTGCATTCAGCAAAAGTCAACGCCTTTTTTCAAAAAATGACTTAAGCTCGCCACCGTTTACTGGACTTAAAAAGCAGAGGTGCACAAATACAACCCAGCACTGCAAAAACACAAACTCTTACCAAGTGTGTTTGGTCTAGTTTCTAATGCAAATATCTTTGTATACTGGAAATAACACAAAACTTCCTTAATATTGATTGAAAAAGTACTAGTCCTATTGGCAGATTATTTCACTTACAAGATGGGAAAATGTCTTATCATAGGTGAAATTATCTGGCAATCAATATTAAGAAACTACTGACTTAAAACAAGCTTTCATTTCTTGCTTAAAAGTTTTTTGTAATTTTGTTTTGTCTTATTTCAAGTTTACTAAGATATTTGAACTAGAATCTAGACCAAAAACACCTGGTAAGATTTTAGGATTTTGCAGTGACGTTAAGTACAAGTCAAGACAAAACATTTTTTACACTACGTTCAATAAAGTAAATCAAACCGAACCAAATACAAGCCAGGGATATAACATTTTGTGCCCTTATATTAACAGCATAAATATAATAGCTGTATATTAGCTGGTTTACAGATAGATGCTATCTGTAAACCAGCTTGGTAAATGTAGTTTCAAGACAGTATTGTCTTTATAGGAAAGATGTGGGACACTCCTTTAGTTTGCATACTATAATTATCAACGTTTTTCTATAAACAGAAATATTTCCAAACATCCAAATTTGTCTTTCTGGCAAGCAAGGAAGAAGCTTAACAGCATTATTTTTGAATGTACAACTAAATAAAATCCAGCACTTTTCTGTAATCTCAGTAAACAAACTTTAAAATAATGACAAATGTTATTAAAGCCTTGGTATACACACCTACAAATTCAGGAACCTTTTTTATTATTGCTTAAATTTACTTCCCCCAGACGGTCACATGCTGCCAGCAACTGGGTCACAGTTTTCGAAACACCTTGCCAAAGAAATGTTGTGGATTTGTAATATCGCGAGATTTCATGTAACAAGATTTTGTAGTAGCCTAGTTGAACGGTAGATCTGTGTCAGATCATGATCATTGTATGCAAAAAGACCTTAATTTCCTGGGCTATCATACAAGGAGAGCCAGGACTGTAAAAGGGTTTTTTATCTTATAATATGAGGGTTTTAAATACATGCCAAGTGTTCAACAAGAGAGATAAAACTTCCTGGACACAAAAATAATGATGCTTACCAACAATCCAACAATCTTGACTCAACTTTTAGGAAGAAAATATACTCTGAGGCTAATCGTGGCTCTAGTAGTTACTTAGATTAGCAGTTTTTGAACCATTTTCTGCTATAGAGCCACACCTGTTTTAAACAGAAACATTAGTGCTAGTCAACAAGTGTGAAAGAGGAAAACACCACAGTGCAAATCAAGAGGCCAAGGCTCATTTGAATTTGCTTCAGTTCATTTGAAAGACACTGTCGAGTGGCTAATGTTGCTACAGCAGAGGCATTTGTTTCCATTTGCATAGACGACCGTTTGCATCCGTGCTTTCTGTTTCGGCTTTAAAGATAGAAGAAACGGAAAACTTAAGGTCCTCAGGTAGCACCAAACCTTTAACTTCAACACTTCAAAACTGTGAAATAAACGCAGCTTTTTTTTCTGCTTTTTCTGCGATTAAACAAGCAAAATGTCAAAAAAGAATTAAATGACATTTTGGGTTATTTTAAAAGCCAACATCCAAAATATAATAAAAAAACTTTTAAGAGTATGAACGGGAGTTATCCGACATGGGACATTTTGTACCCGCTATGACAACTCATGACTACAGCAGAATATAAGTAGGCTACAGAAAATGTTTCTGGTATTAAGCAAGACCAACATTTTAAAAGTGACAGTTTTAAGACCGTTAAAGTTTTTGGTTTTTTTTTCCCCACCAGGGGGTCTTTTTGCGGGCTCTAGTGTCCCTTATATAACAAGAGGCTGACGGGAAAGGAGGAGAGAAAGGGGGGAAGACATGCGGCAAATGTCGGCAGGTCCGGGAATCGAACCCGCGACCGCCGCGTCGAGGACTAAAGGCCTCCAAACGTGGGTCGCGCTATCCCCTACGCCACCACAGCACGCCCCCAAGACAGTTAAAGTTTAACGTCATAGGCGGCGCCTGGCGTAGCAGTAAAGCAAGCGGCCTCGGGTTTGACTCCTGACCTCATGACCTTTGGTGCATGGTTTCCCCCTTCCCTTTCACTGCCCCTTTCCTGCCTGAAACACTAAATAAATGGCCACTAGAAAATATAACAAAAATAATGTTATTCGTTAGGTTGTTTAAAGTTTAAAGAGAAGTCAAGTTGCATCAGAATACCCAAACATAAAAAAGTCATTATTTAAAAACAACTAAAATGTTGCATCAAATTAGGGATGAAACGATTAATCATATTAACGAATCGATTATTGGAATAATTGTCAACTAATTTAGTAATCAATTAATTAACTGGAGTATATAAACTCAAAAATGGCATACTGATGAAGGACCAACACTCAGAGTAGTAATTAAGCCAATATTAAACAAAAATATTTACATTTGCATGTAAGATTTCTTTTTAAAAAGCGTATTCACCTGGTTCACATAAAAAAACTCCTATTAGTAACTTTAGCAATACAATTAATAATCAGTAATCCAAAATATAATCGACAGATCAGCCCAGCACTGTATTGATGTTACGTTTTAGAAGTATTGTTACATTTTTGTTACATTTTTGTTACATTTTTGTTACATTTTTGTTGCGGCATTCGCTAAACGAACACAGAGTAGCAATGTGCTCCCATCCCCCACCTGTTGCTGCGCACTGCCGGCTCCTCCTACACTTTACACCTGCTTACAATAAAAACAAAGATGAAACTAAAGGAGAACCACCACTGCTTTTATTGGGGTGACACTTTTAAAACTGGGGCAGGTTTATTAATGGAAAATTGAATTTTGATCATTTAAAACAATTATTTATTGAGTTTGGAAAAATAATACCTTTATTGCTTTCAAAGAATGAGAAGTTATCTTGAAACTTGAACATTTCTACCTACAATAAAGTGTAAGAAAGTATTTATCCAAATGTATCATATATTGAAATACAGACAAACAAAAACAATATGTAAATGTTTTTTAACACGATCTTAAATAAATCATAAATATATATAACATAAATATATAGGTATATAATATGAAAATGTAAATGAATAATTGTCACATCTAATAACAAAAAGCACCAAGCTATTTTGAGCAACCAATTTTTCCATATATTCCATTTAATTTCCCTTTGGGATTAATAAAGTTTTTTTTTATTTGGATTTGAATATCTTACTGAAAGATCACATATATATGTACGTAGGTTCATGTATAATCATTTGTAGCTGACAAATTTCTCCACATTTAAATCCAAAGTAGCAAATTCTGCACATTATTATTTCAGAGTCCAGAGTGTTTCCACACAGAAAAACTGGCTCAACCTTTCTGTTCAACTAAATGCTGTGGGTGAGGGCCGCTTCGCCCTATTGCAGTTTTAGTAAATTGTGGCGCATTTTGTACCAACCAGGGGTAAATTTATATCCGAGAGGGCGACGTTTCGCTGATCCTTATATCCTCTATATGGGGGCTCAACGTGCACCAGCCAGGAGTTATCACAAAGTAAGGTCATACTTGCAAATGAGAATATATAAAAATAAAGGTTTTTTGCCGATTAGTCTGTTCTTTGGATTGGATGGTGCTATAAATACCTTCAGAACCATTTCTAAAACCAGAATTGGCAAGTTACAAAGAGGGATGTGAAATAAGTAACCAAGTAAATAACCCATCTAATGTCAAACAAACTGAAGTTATAAAAATAATACAAATAGAACCAAACAAATAGCAATGAGTGGGTCCTAAATAATGGTTATGAACCGGCAGCGGGGCGAACAAACCTGCTCATAAAACCAATCACAACGTTCGCTTCCAACACAAAATCCAATTCAATTTTAACCACAAGTGTTCCTTAAAATATTTTTGTTTTGCTACTTTTTTCACTTTTTGCAATAAAATTTTTTTTTTAAAACAAATATTTTGAAACTGTGAATAGTGTAATGCATTTTTGGAAACTAGTTGGATGGATGGTAGGAGTGGGCAGAAAAACAAAATATTTTTTGTACTAAATTCAATTTACAATATCTTTTTTGTCTTAAAAAATACAAATTACAGAAAATATCTTAAAAAACTAAAAATAATTTCTTCTGAGTCAACTTGAATTCAAAGTCAGAAAAAAAGAACCTGTGAAGCATATTTTTAAAGCAAGATGGCAGTTCTTGGGTTTCCAAAGTGGGGCATTGGGAAAAAAATCCAGATTTTCCAAAAATTAAATACTCAAAAACAGAAAAATCAATTAATTGACCAAATTGGTTTACCACCAAGGCATAATGGATCCAGTTGGGTGATCCTGCCTCCATTATGACACAAATTCATACTTCAAGCTATTCTCCTTTAAACATGAAGGAAATGTAAAAATGATCAAATCTTAAGACAATAAATATCTAATTAGAATGAGATACAACTGATCACACTAACATTGATCAACCATTTCAATCCAATTCACAAAATTGTAACTCCATTGCGTATCTAAAAAGCAAACTGCAGCAAACTGCATTTCCTACTTTCTATATTTATCATAAGAGTACATTTAGTTCTAACTACTTGGCTGTTTGGCAAAAAGACAAATTTCATTTCAGTGACACCCAAGTTATTGTCTTCTTCTCTTTCTTATCACAAAACATGACATCACCCGTGCAGTATTTTCCCACCAAGACGCGCTTCCACGTTTCAAAACGGCGCCACCAGATGAAAGCCCCGGCTCTCCGATTGGCCGGGCCGGGACACCGGATATCATGCCTGGTGGCGCTGCGCGACAATGTGGTGGCGACACTGACGGCACAAGTGAAGCCAGAGACTGATGACAAGTTCAGGCGCTTCAAACAGAGACATGTTGTTCGCTTTTGGGACGGGAACCCAACGCCGCCTCTCCTGCGGCCCCGGGGCCCCTCACACAACCTGACACCCAACTGGTTTGTAAGACGCAACGTTAAATAAAGCTGCTTGAAGGGGAAACGTTGTGGTTAACGTGTGAGGAAGGTACGACTTTAAAATACCATTTAAAATAAAAATAACTGCAGGACATGGAGTAAGTAACACAGCAACAGGTGGGGGAGGGAGAGCACAGCACTTACTATATGCAATATACATCTAGTTTCTAGGTGGGTTCGAAATATCGATAATAGATACTAAGTTGGTATAAGAGTCTGATCAACACTAAGGCTGGACGATATGGCTGAAAAATGTATCACAATATAAGCATCTCATATACAATTATCTATAATTATTGCTTAGTTTTTTGTTTTAAATATCTAAAATAGCACCAAACTGGTGGCACAGTCCTATTTTACCAACAGTTTTCACTCAATGCCGGGGGGTGGAGGGTGTCCTGCCCCAAGTGGAGGAGTTCAAATATCTCGGGATCTTGTTCATAAATGGGGGAAGAAAGGAGCAGGAGATCGACAGGCGGATTGGCGCAACGTCTGCCGTCAAGTGGGCGCTGTACAGGTCCGTCGTGGTGAAGAGAGAGCTGAGCCAAAAAGCGAAGCTCTCGATTTACCGGTCGATCAACGTTCCCACCCTCATCTATGGTCATGAGCTTTGGGTCATGACCGAAAGAACGAGATCGCGGATACAAGCAGCCGAAATGGGTTTTCTCCGTAGGGTGGCTGGGCTCTCCCTTAGAGATCAAGTCAGATGATATATCATACTTAAATAATAAGTATTGGTTTCAGTATTGGCAATACTGGCCCCGTATTTACTTGGTTTTGGACTGATACTAAAATATGTAGTATGTCAGTTTTAATCATTTGAAATGCATCAGAAAATAATTTAATTACAAGATAATCTCCATTTTTGAATCAAAGCAGATGTTGCTAGCCTTCATCTGATTTTTAAAAAAATTAAAGAATAGCAAAACATAAAATAAAAATGCTTGCCCCTTCCAGGTTTTTAATTGTAATTGCAGTCCTTATCAAATCAAGAAATACCTGTCAGAGAAAACACATTTTTCTATTTCAGTAGCCTCTCTCAGGCCTGCATGTGGAATCGAGAAATCACTAAAAAAAATCCATCTGACAAAACAAAGTAGGCTGAAGGATCCAAAAAATGTTCAATAATAATAAGATCTAAGATATAAGATCAGTCTTTGACATCTGTCAGTCTGGAAACAGTTATGAAGCCACGGAGATGCACAGAGCAGTAAGGAACCTTCTCAGGTGCAGCCAATCTACCAAATTTACTCCAAAAGCGAGACGAAGCCTCATTCAGAAGGTCACAAAAGAACCCAGAACAACATCTGACGCACTAAAGCACCAACATGCATCAGTACAGGTCAGAGTTCATGACTCAACGACATGGAGACCGGGCAAAATGGCATCAGTGAGAGACTTTCAAGGTTAAAACTAGCGCCGACCAAAAAGAGAAAATAAAGGTCCGTCACACTTATAGGAAAAAAACATAACAATATTCTGCGAATGGTGCAGATAAAAGAAAACTATTTGAAATGTATGCATCCTGTTAAGACTAACATAAAAATATCTAGTATGAATGTCTGCAGCTGCTTCGCTGTTTCAGAACCTGGAAGACTTGAAGTCTATGAATTAAACTACCTGTGAGAAAATCCTAAAGGAAAATGTCCAACTGTCAGGTTAAGAGGAGTTTAAACCAAAAAAACGGAGTGGTCTAGTCCAAGTCCAATCAAGGCCATTCAAAGCCATTCTTACTAAAAGAGTTCCAGTATGACTGCGTCAAAACAAAAACTCACCAGCAGTTTTAGCAAACTTTGTCATTTGAATAACTTTACTTCCCTGTGAAATTATTTATTTTTTTGCATTTACTCAGTTCATCCACTCTGATACACAAAAGAAAAAAAGGAAGGGTGCAGATACTTTTCACAGAAACACACAATCGCAGTTTTCTGGCCAATCACAGTTTACCCATCTTTAAAAGGCCTGACCTGCCGATTTTGATTTTGACTGATGCCAATTTATTTATTTTTTTTATCTGAAATATTGTTAAATGTAGCAAGAAAGTTGCTGAGTTGGCAAAAGTGAGCTGATTATTAACAGACATGACTGGGTGGGCCGGTCTTCTTCACAGGAGAGCAGAAGAGGACAGTGTCTGATTTTTAGACCTTTGCTGAGGTAAATAAGATTGGTGGATAGGATCGACTTCATATGTAAGTATCAGCCAATCACTGATTTCCCAAAATTAAGAAAATCGGCCTCCTGATAAATCGATGCATCCTAATTTTTACCAATCAGAGCTGAGCCAATTCAAACCTCTAATCCCTAACTAATAAAGACTTGTTTTATTTCTGCTAAAAGGCACCTAAAAAAGTGTGCATAATTTAAATATAACTGATTTGTAGCAATATAATTAGGAAAAAATATATTAAATTCCTTCTGAATTTTGCCAAAGGTTGGAAAATAATTAATTGTTAGTAGTTTATTCCCAGTAACCAAAATAATAATAATAATATTATAATAACTCTCCTCTCTTTTTTTGCCAAATGTCATATAAGTCTGTTTTTGAGTAAAAAAACTCGCTATGTGTTTTTATCAGATAAAAAAAATGAGTAACCAAAGAATAATTATGTGTGTTTTCCTGAACATTTTCAGTTTAAGAAGACATAATTTAAAAAATTACAAAAGGTGTTGGAAGGCCATCTTTGTGCCAGTCTTGATTTGTCACACAAAATTCAACCGAGGGCCAGAAATGGCCCCCGGGCCACACATTGGACACCCCTACACTAAATCTTGCTTAAATGTTACTTATAAGTCTTTTTTTTGTCATATTTAAAGTGAATTAAGATATTTTCACTACTATCTAGAACAAAAATACTTGGTGAGATTTTGTGCTTGTGAACTATCGAGCCGGTTCTCCGAAGTGCAGACCAACAGCCGGACTACAGATTAACCGTTCACACTTCCGTTCGGTTACAGTAAAAATCTAACTATAGCTCTTTATCAATTCGTCATTCCTGTTCTGTGGCACTGCGTGGCCAGTGTCAAACAAGGAACACTTTCAGAATTATGTAAAACATTACCTACATTTCCAACACATGACCTCGTGCTATTGAATGGCTGATCACACACACAGAAGAATCCCGTGTGCATTCAAATCCACACAGTTAACAGGGAACCGAGCCGCCCGACAGGTTCCCGTTTTCATCCGCTTTAAGGCAAACGGCCGCGGCTTCTTTGGAAATGTGTGAAGGGATGAAGGAAGCAGCAAAATTTGCAGCTAAAAGCGCCATGAGTGTTATCTCCCGCATCGCCGCTGTCCGACATACCTCGCCGCTGAAACACCAAACCCATTATATCACATGCCATCTAACGCCCACGTAAGCACGCGTTGGGGGGGAGGGAGATTAAAAACACACGCATACTCAGCACACAAGCAAAAACACATTCATAGGAAGTTTTAAAAAGAGAAGGCACTTACCTGTGGATAGTCAAAGTCTGAGAGTGGTGCTATGCTTTTGATGTATTCGATCCTAAACTGGTTCTCTGGGTTGGCTATTGGGACTGGGGGTATTAAAGTGCTCATCGCAGACACTATAGTCTATAAACCAGAAATGGGAGACAAAAAAAACAGAAAAGGCACTAAGCAGGATGAATACAGGAGGAGGAGGAGAGGGGGGATGCTAAAAAGCCGGTATAATAATCAGTAAAATGGGATGCAACAACAAACACTCAGCGGAAAACTCACCACTATGGCATCCTTCACGTTTTTCCGAATGTCCTGTATTTTCTGTTTCTTTTCTCTGCGTAGAGACAAGACACACTGATGAGGAAGTGAAGACCAAAAAAATTAAATAAATAAATAAATAAATAAAACACACACAGAGGAATCCCACACACTTTTCATAAAGGCTTCAGACGTTCACAGACTGAAATTCAGTTTATCATTTTGATTTAAATGTAAAAGCTAAATGTAGCTAAGAAATTTATCCAAATGGTTTTAGGAAGGAAGGAAGGAAGGAAGGAAGGAAGGAAGAAAGGAAGGAAGGAAGGAAGGAAGGAAGGAAGGAAGGCAGAGAGGGAGGGAGGGAGGAAGGAAAGAAGGAAGGAAGGAAGGAAGGAAAGACCTGGTTATCTTCAAGGAAGGAAAGATACAATTAAAATTTAAAAAAGTTAGACAATTAACAAAAGAAAGATGAAAGAAAGTAAGGATAAAGAAGGAAGGAAGCACAGAAGGACACCAGAAAGGATTAAATTAAGGAAAGACACAAGGAACAAAGGAAGTGAGGACACAAGGAAGGAAAAATATGTGAGGAAAGATGAAAATTACAGTTTGGAAGCAAAGACACATGGAAGAAAGAGAAGCAGAAGGAAACACCACAGGATGGAAGGTTTATGGACAGAACATTTCCTCTAAAATCAGGAAATGGTTTTAGAGGATGGTTTTCAGTCTTATTATTCTGCGCTTCATTCAAAATCATGGTAAAAATGGCCAACAATGTTCCTCTTTTAGCCCAAAACTACACAAGTCAGGCATGTGCTGCTCCTAAAAATGAAACTGGGCTCTATCAGCAGCTTAAAAACACAAAAACTGTTATAAATTTGTTGTTATTATACGTTCCAGTAAAAGAAAGACAAATAAATCATACAATCCACAATCAGAAATGTCTATCTGAGAGTCTGTTTTTGGTTAAAATTGCTTTGTCAAGCCGCGTACAAACACAAACCATTCATTAAAGTTTAACTCAAAGTTCACTTCCTTGTACGTCTCGGAATAAAATTTACATGTATATTACATGATTAGAGCTTATACCGGAAGTAACTTCACTTCCATGACCTGTTGAATCAATGGATTATAATGTATAAAACTAAAAGAATGACCAGCTTGAATAATCACTGAAGAGTGATTTGATCCTAATCCAATCCTAACATTGTATAAAGATGGCTTAAGTGATCAAATGAAAAATCTGTAGAATGTGTCCATTTTCTTATCCGATTAATCGTCAGAATAATCGATTACTAAAACAATCATTAGCTACAGCAATAGTATGTAAACATATGGCATATTAATGTTTTATCCATTCTGTAGCTGACATTAGCATGCATTATTTACAGAAACAAACATTAGAGATTGTGTCGTTACGAATGCGTAAAATAAGAAAATAGCTACATTTGTAAGCAGACTTGCAGGTCTGTACACTTTTAGCCGTCCCTGTGAAAAACAATCTGTTTTAAAGGGCTTTAAAAATGCTAATGTTCTTATTCTTGCACACAAATCAGAATACCCTTCTTCTACTTTGAAAATCTGTCATTTACTTTTAGGCTAGCCACTGCCGCTAAGCTATGTTAGCACCACTGTGTGTGCACCAGTGTCAGCTCAGGCTAGAAAAAGAAACTAATACAACATGTAGAGGTTTTAATGATACACTCACTTCTAAGTTAGGGGAATTACATTAATAGTACTGCAGTTTGAATTGTTTGTTGTCATTTAAAGATTTCACACTTTGCTTGGTAATAAAATATTCAGTCTGTTGGAGGTACTCTTACTTACCACAATCTCATTTTGCAAGACTGCTTTGTCTTTCTAAATGTTAGTACGCCATATTACATTTTATTAAGCTGCAACAACTATTGGTACCGACAGCCATTAAAAATCATACTCAGTTTATTATATAATATATAGTTGGGGCAATTGAGTTGATCAATCCCTGAATCAACTGTCAGCTAAATTAGGTACAGTTTAATTTAGTTTAGAGTTGTTTAGGTAAGATTTTAGGTAAGACTGATCTAAAAGTCTTGAGTAAATTGAACACAGGAACAACTTTTCTTGTTGCAGCATCACTTAATTTCACTATAATCTGCAAGTGCAAATATAATTAAGCCCAGATAGGTATAAATCTGCAATAAAAAGGTATTCTTAGTATTGCATTCAAGTTGATTATATTGTAAAATTCTGCCTCCTCTTGAAAAAACACATTTTAATTCCCACATTCATATGGGGGATTTTCCTGCAGTTAAAATACTCTGACGTCTTGTAGGTCTGAGTTGAGATCAATCGAGACAGAGAAGGGCAAGAAGTGAAATGGGATTCATGCTAAAAGGTTAAAGGTTTAGAAGAAAAACCAGACCTAAAATTTTATTCTGACAAAGTTTAAGCTTAAAGTCTTGTTTGATAAAAGCACAAGCTATGATTTAACTCATAAGCGGGTAAAACTCAGTGATAACGGCATTATTTTTGCAGTTAAATCTCAATAGTAAGGCTGTCTCTCCCTAGTATAAATCTATTAAATAAATGCTTCCTAGCATTTAGACAGTTTTGCTTATTATCATAAGTTCCGATTCAATTATGATCTAAAAAGAATAGTATTTATGATATTATTATTACTGGATTTGAATGTCAATAACAAATACTGGCTTGCTTTGGTAAATACATGTAATTAAATTATCTATGTTTATCTGAGAGATAAACATTATAAGCCTATTTAAAACAGACATTAGTTCAAATTAATTCAGACAATGAGGGAAAACAGGGTTCAGTCTTAGAGATTACAAATGTTTAAAGAGCAAAATAGACCAAAAACCATTTGGGGTTAAATTTATACCAAAAAACTCCTCTAGGATGTGTAATAATTTGATCATTATCAAAAACAATGCTGAAATAATTTACCCCATCATTCTAATTTTTAAATCTTGGTTAAACCTCGCAGCCGGTCTTTAATTTCAGTACACATGCAGAGGATTTTCCTGCAGTTAAAAGACTCTGACATGTTGCAGGCCTGTTTAAAACAGACCACAGTTAAGATCAATGCCATGCAAGGCCTTGCAGCAAAACAAATCATCAATAGGCCTATGTCGATCACAACCTTTCTTTCCTCCGTGCATGAAACAGGAAACTGTTTTTTTGTTGTTGTTGTAGTTTTTTTTTTTCACTGACAGTCTTAGTGATACACTCAAATCCCCCATATTTATAACTGTACCTTTTTTTAAAACAGAGCAGAAATAGTGGGGGGAAGAGGCAGATATTAGCAGGTTTGCATGGTGGTTACAGGGCCCCAACAGGCGCTGCAGTGGCAGCAGGCTGTGTGCTGGCCTCGGCGGCGTTATTCATTAGCAGAGTAGCCATAAAGGAGAGCATTAAATGTTATTTTCTGTGCAGTTTTTAAATGCGCAGCACTCACTCAGCGTTGAAGCCGTTGACGTGTAGAATCCTCATCTGCTTCACAATGGTGCTTTTTCCGGACTCTCCCGCACCTTCGACAGAAAAAAATATATAAATATATATATAAAAACACAAATTTAGCACCAAGCGACTACATCCTGCCCACATATGAGTGGGTAAATATGCTAAAAGGTGGGGGTAAATTGTTATTATTATTAACTGTAAGGCTGTGAAGCTTCCATCAATATCCACCCCCATGACATATTATTGCTGCTGTCAAAGAAATACGGCTACGTGTTCGGTAAACGAAACGGATTAGTCCACATTTTAAACACCAGCCACCGCGTTTAAACGAGCCTTACCCAGCAGTAAGAGCCTGTGTGTTGCTTTATACGCCTGTCTCTCCTTCTGTAGCTGCTTTTCTATCTTTTTATTAGCTTCTCGTTGTGCCTTTTCGTCGATGCGTTGGTCTTCAGTCTTGCTGTTGCCCAAACAACCCATCTTCCGTCACCCTCAACCCTTCCTTGTGGAGCCGTTAAAAATAATATCGTTGTAAAGAGAAGAAAAAAAATGGCAGCCGAGGAGGAGGGGGTTTTAAAAAATAATAATAGTCACACCAACAACGAGTGTGTTGTGAAAATAATAATAATAAATCTCTGCGAGGCTTCTCTCCGTCCGTCCGTCCGTCGGAGGGAGGAATATGTTCCCCCGTTACAATTCCGCTTCAGCCGCAGCAGACCGTCATCCGCGCCGACGAAGAACAACCGCTCGATTCACCGAGGAAATATTTAAAATATATACATAAATAAGAACAGAAAGAAAAAGAGAGAGAGGGAGAGAGAGACAGAGAGAGAGAGGGGGGATTTCAATTTCTGGGAATCCGGTCAACTGTTCCTATCACGTCTCCAGCCCCTCTCCTCTCTCAGTGGTTTTTTTTCTGTCTGAATTTCTACCAGTGTTTCTGTCTCTTTAACTCAGCACTGCCTCTCTCTGTGGCTCCAGGAAGTAGCCGCGGACCGTGGAGGCAAGAAAACAAACCTCCGTTAAACTGTAACGTTAACGACCAGCCCGGCGACAGCATTTTATAACTGGGTGAAGTTGGAACAGGCGAGCCGTTACAGATTTAGTCCTGATATGATAATAATAAAAAAGTAAAGAAATGAAACGGTAGAATGGGTGGAAGGCCAGACGCCTGTTTACAAGAGGGGCTGGGTCTCTCTGTCTGTTAGTGAGATGGCCCTGACCCACACTGGTAACCAGTTGACATAGTTCCTGTAAGAACTGGGCTATGATTGCACACTTTATTATACGTTATTAGACATTTAAAACATTTTAAATCACATTATTAGTCATTTAAAATATTTTAAATCACATTATTAGTCATTTAAAATATTTTTAAATCATGCTATTAGTCATTTAAAACATTTTTAGATAGATAGATAGATAGATAGATAGATAGATAGATAGATAGATAGATAGATAGATAGATAGATAGATAGATAGATAGATAGATAGATAGATAGATAGATAGATAGATAGATAGATAGATAGATAGATAGATAGATAGATAGATAGATATGGATGGAAGGGGACTGGTTGTTTGCTTCGATTGATGGATGGATGGATGGATGGATGGATGGATGGATGGATGGATGGATGGATGGATGGATGGATGGATGGATGGATGGATGAATGAATGGACTAATGGATGGATGGATGGATGGATGGATGGATGGATGAACCGACAGATGGCTGGATGGATGGATGGACGAACCGATGGATGGATGGATGGATGGATGGATGGATGGATGGATGGATGGATGGACGAACCGACAGATGGCTGGATGGATGGATGGATGGATGGATGGATGGATGGATGGATTAACCGACAGAGAGATGGATGGACAGATGGATGGATGGACGGATGGATGGATGGACGGATGGATGGATGGATGGATGAATGGATGGATGGATGGACAGATGGATGGACGGACAAACGGATGGATGGATGGATGGATGGATGGATGGATGGATGGATGGATGGATGGACGATGGGACGTTGTTATTTTTGTCCAACAGCCATAATTATCTACAGGTTCTTGATGTTGCTGGTACTTCAACTCACACTGTGGGCTTTGATTAGACAGAGCTAAGATTGAGCTTTAAGGCAACAAACACTAAAGACGGGTTTGGTTTACACCAAAGAACAGAAAAGTAAATCTATAAAAACCATGTAAAAAATGAGGACAACCATTGAATACTTTGTTCTTTATTAAGACTCCCTTATGGAATGCTGCATTAGATACCAGATATCCTCTGTTCTGGGGTCCAAATGATGCAGTTTTAGTCTCTGTGGTTCCTTCACATTCCTTCCCATGAAAGTAAAGCTGGTACAGTCTTCCTGAATGTCATCTTACTGGTTTTTGGAGACTTCTTTTAGCATCTTACGGTCTGCTTTCAAGGTGAACTTCCAGTAATGTTCAGACCTGGGCATGTTGGCAATTGTTTTCAACATCCTCCTCTTGTGGACTTCAGTGAAATGGCTGATTTCAAATCACCACCGACCTCCTTAAATCCCTTGCCAGGTGTAAAAACGTGCAAGTCTCAGAGTAAAACTTCCTTCTTAAATGCTGAGAAATGATGCTCTCGTCACCTGCTCGTTATTTTAGGATGGAGAAGACGAGGGGGTGACCTCAACAGAAATATCTTTTTCATTTCATTTCATAAAGCATTTTAAAAGAGCTTATCTCAAAAGGTTCTTATCTCAAAGGGAAAACAATTTTTGTCATAACTTGCATTATATAAGAAATTTCAAATAGTCAATGTTGATGCTATGGGCAGGTAGGTAGCAGTCAGTCTTGCAATTAATCTGAAAACACCTCTGGCTGAAGACTGTTGTCGAATGACAATCTCATCATGACTGATATCAGGTTTTCCCTCTGTGTATTATAAGCCTGGCGGGCCACCAGGCTTTACTTATGTCCCCACCAGGTTTTGTGTTGTTAATTTATTAGTTTTTCTTTATATTATTGCCTTTTCTAAGACTTTACAGTTGGTGTTTAGATATTAATCTTCCAGCCTTCCAAAAAGGCATAACTATGAAATTATATTTTCAAATTTCTTGCCAACTTTAAATATTTTTTGACTCAAAATCATGGCGTTAAGCTGGATGACTGCCGAAGCTCTTAGCCAGTTTTATGGGGGAAACCAGAAACAATATTCCACAGCAACATTCCTTGGATGACACCATAAGTTGTTAGCAACCAATGCTAATCCACCTCATTTGCTTTTGCCACTCCTTTTTAAATCTCTGTCTGGTCGTATGGTCATAAAGCTGGGCAGAGAGACGTTGGAGTCCGTCTGTCTGGCTGTACATGGTTATATTATCGTTTTTTCTTATCTATTTATTGTTTTTTATTGCAAAAGGCCAACATAAATACATTTCAAAGAGATTTCAATTCAGATTTAGGCTGTACTTGATTAAAAATATATCCTACACCTGCTTTACGGTATGTTACATCTCCCGCAACTCAACAAAAGTTTGCAGCAAAAGTATTCTATTTCAGACGTTAGAAATACTGAAATGCAAAAGTATTTTCAGTAAAATTCAGGGCTGGGAATTTTAACAAGTTAATTTAAAACAACTGGAAGGTGTTTTGTTGGGTTTTTTTTGTTCTTAAGCACTTCGGATGTTTTTAGGAGCAGCTCAGACTCCAAGGAACGTACATAATAGATCCCCTTTAACAATTTACAAATTTCATAACAGTTTTGTTTATTATAAAGCAGTAAGAACAAACAAAAAAGACTGATTTATGTGGTTTAAATGTAGTGAATTTTGTGGCCTGCCAGTAGTTTAAATTAGCTATTTTTGACACCAAAGTTGTACGTGTTTCAACTATACCTTCAATTAATTAACTGAAATTTGAAACATTCTTTCCCCTTGAGAATAATTAAGTATTATCCCAATCAAATCTTGTTTAAAAAAAAACAACATAAAAATTTAATAATATTAATAAAACCTGGAAATTTTGTATATTTTTTTTCCCCCCAATAAAGCCTCAACAAAGGTTCAGCAGTAGCAAACCCTTGAAATTTTGGCAGAGCAGTGATTCCATAAATGTTGACATTGGTTTTTGTATGGTCTTAATTTTTATGTTTTTGCTAAATACCTTGTAGGTGACAGTATTTGTGGGAATGTTGGTTGTTTGTGTTTTGTTCCTTTCTCTTAGAATTGCACTATTTTATATATATATATATATATATATATATATATATATATATATATATATATATATATATATATATATATATATATATATATATAAAGTGAAAAGCCTAATAAATATATAAAACACTAAAGGTAGAATCATAAAACACACACACACACACACAAAGAGCGACGCATCGTGGACGACTGGAAATGTTAGATGTGTTACGTCACAGCAAAGCAGCAATCAACCCCACCATGAAATACAAAGTCCACGGAGTGCGGCAGCATGCTAACAAAGCTTGAGGCAGCTGGACACAAAACAGCCTCATAAATTTACTCCAAACACAGAGACAGTTAACACACCTGCCTGGCACAGCGTAGGCCCCACCTTAGCAAATACGAAGAGATCATCCGAATAAATAATTGCTCAGGCCAACACTTTTATTTGCTTTCTGTACTAACAAATAGATCAGCCGAACACATAAAGAAGGGAATTATTTTTTTTCTAAGGAAGCCGACTCGTAAAATACAGAACTCACTTACAGAAATTATTATATTGCGCCACCGTCCTCTGGAAAATATCTGAATATACAAGGAAAGAAGGAAGAGTACATCGGATACAACAAAGGAGGGAAGGAAGAACACAAAGGATACAAGGAAGGAAAGAAAAAAAAGAGTACAGAGAGGGAAGGAAGGAAGCAAAGAAGGAAGAATAGAATGAAATTCACTTGTTACAGCAGCACAGTAACGAACTATGTCCTATTTAACAGAAAAAATATATAAAAAACCATAAACAACTGCATATTTTTACAGTAAAATAATACAAGGAAAGAATGAAAGGAACTAAGGACAGATGGAACAATCTAATCAGGAAGGAAGGACGAACATAACGGAGGGCAGGAAGGATGGTATGACACAAAGAAGGAAGAAAAAAGACAGAATGAAGGACAGAAGTAAGAAAGGAACAACGTCAAAAAAAAGGACTGAAAGAAGGACACAACATTTAGAGAAGGGGAAAACAGTTTGGAAATACAAACACTCTTCCATCCTTCCTAATGTATTTCCAACAATATTGAAATGAATTTTCATCCTTTACTAAACTTTATAGGAAAACTTCAAACTGTTCACCTCCAAAATGTTTGGCACCAGAGATTTAGCTAAAAACAAAACAGCATAGTTTGTTATTGTAAAGTAATTTATTTTCCTACTTGCAACTTTCATAGCATGTCTTACTGGTAACTTTTAATAGCACAAAGGACAAGTAAATAATCTCTGTTTTGAGCAATGTTTGTATTTATTTAGTCATGATTAGTTAAAATAATCGCCAACTAATTTACTAATCAATTAATCATTAACTGGAGTATGACGACTCAAAAAAGGCTTTTGCTGAAAGAACATACTCAAAGTAATAATTAAGCCAAAACTCAATAAAATGTATATTAAATTTGCATTGAGGATTAAAAAAACACCTCTGTCTATAAATATATTTTACCCAAAACTCCTTAAGTGGGATAATTTTAGTTGCACTCAGTTCAAATCAACTAAAGGAACACCGTGTTATTTAAATTTAGGAAATAAAATGTAAATTTTCTTATTTGCATTTCCAATGTTGTATAGAAGAAAAATCTGTAGATTGTGCCAAATATTTTCATCCGTTTAATCGATTGATCGTCAGTTACTAGAATAATCGTGAGCTGCAGCTCTACTTCTTTAAGTTTCAGATCTAGAATGGAGCTTAGCTGCACCGTTGCAGTGAAAAGTCCCCGTTTAGTGAAGTCGACATGAAAGGTGTGTGAGTGTGTCACGTTCAGCTCACTGTGGTTTCCTCTGACACCAGATGTGGTGTGGCTTGTTCATTAGCCATCACTTCTCTCTACACAACCTTTGACTTGTTCGTCATTGTTGTCGTTTCTTTTCTCTTTTTAAATAAAGCATGATAAACTCAGCCTGTGCTGCAGAAATTAACATCTAAACTGTTGCGTTCAGGTCCTACTAACTATGCAGTACATATGCATTCAAATTTAGCGACATAAACAAGCAGATTTTGTGATTATCACAATGATACTTGATTGTAGTGACGTTTTCCAGCATGTAAAATAACCCTAAAACCCTTATTCACCTGTAGTGGGTTGATTACAAAACCACAATTAACGATCTGCAACTTTGATGTAAAAAGAAAATAGATTCAGTTTCCCCGCCTTGAAAAAAAAAAGCAAGGTCAAAACCAGTAACTGATCCACACTTCCCCCTAGTGGTCAGAGGCAGCATTGCATCTGTGTTGTGGCTCTATTTGAATGATGAATAAATCATTATCCATTAAGAGGATAGTTTAGATTAGATTTTTACTTGGTGATTTATATCCAAACTCTAGCAAAAAAAAAAAAAAAGAAACCCAACCTGTTTTCACATTTATGTCAAGTTTTTCTATTAAAATGCATCTATTTTAGCATTTAGATGCAAAGTTTGAGTCTTTCATTATTATATTAACACCAGATGTTGCTTAAGTTTCTAATTTTATCTCCACTAGTTTTTATCGACATGTTCAGATTTTGAAGCTCATTTTCAGATTTTCTTTGTCAGAAACAAAATTCAGGTTTTTGTTTGTTTGTTTGTTTTTGCTTATTTAGATCATTCAGATCAGGGCAGAACAAAGACAAGTATGTAGCAGTATAAAAGTATCCCAAAAAAGTGTTAAAATAAATCAAAAAATAAAATGGTACATTTAAAAAAATCTTATTTAAAAGAGGAATTATTAGCATACATTTTATGTTATTTTCCTGTATCATTTATGCATTTATTTAGAAATTAATTCCAATACAGACCAAAGAATATAAAAGTATTTTTTTTAACTGTTTAAAACCTTGCTAAAATATATTTTAAGATAAGTAATCATGCTTATCTTTTTATAAATATTTCATTATCGTATAGTTTATGTTATGGTGCTGTAAAAACACTTTGTAAATTTGTTATCTTGAAAGGTGCTATATTAAAAGAAATCAGCTTTCTTCCAGTCACTGTGGTTAATTATCGATATGTCGGCTTTTAAGAACCTTAAAAATAGCTGCTAATCACTTCTTAGCAGTGCAAAAGTGCACCTTAAGAATAATGTAAAAGGAAGGTAAGGTAAAATTCATATTTATTATGCACCAACACACAGGCTCCAAACACCAAATTTAATTTTAGATTTATTTTGTGGCCCAGACTGAGACTGTAGCATGCATTGGATAAACGAGGCACCAGTCTAAATGACACCAAGCTAAATTTAGCATTGTTTAATTTTTTTTTTCTCCTGGAAGCACTCCCTGCAGGAACAGAGGCTCTTGAAAAAGAAAAAGAAGAAGAAAGAAAATCATAAATTATACATTAAGCAAACTCAAAGAACAGGCCTGGTCCGATGTCCTTCGAACGTGGTGTGATTCCCCTCCGATTGAGCTGATAGGACAATTCACTTTGCACTCCCTGCTATTGGCATCATAAATATGACAATAACTCATGTTTCAGTGCCTCCTGCCAGCGGTGACAGTAACTGGGAACTCGCTGAGTAGCAAAGTTCAGCTGTGGTCAATGATAAAACTCACTTAGACACAAGCAAAGTTCACTTGGCTCCAAAGGCCTCTGCTGCGCGTTTCTGTACACGAAGAAGATTTTTCCAAAAACGCGGCTTCCCACCCGGGACAGCAGCTCGAAAACAGCAAACAAACCAGAAAAAAGCTGCATGGCAGATATTCTCCAACTCGTCCGCTGTGTGTTTTCAGTAATTCCAGTCCAACAAGCAGCCAGTGTGACAACAGAACGATGGTGATGAACCTGATTTATGAAAGATAAGAGTTGACGAAATCTAGGAACGCTGCATCAGATATTATCTGTCAAAAGCACAGAAACCAATCTAAAACAGCAGAAGTCACTTCTCTAGGAATGCATAAACAAGACAATAAATCAATATTATTGTTTTTATCAAATCTCGAGGTTTTGAAGATTTAATTTTTTGAAAATCTGGATTTTTTTCCCCCTTGGTTTTCCATAGTTGAGTGATGTCAGTGGGCCAAGGCCTCCATTTTGTTTGACAAGTGTGCTTTTTAGCTTCTATTTATTCAGACTTTGAGTTTAGATAAACTCTATGCAGGAATATAAGGGGTAAGTTAGCGTTTTTACTTTTAATTTCAAGAATACAATCATAATATTAGGAGAATTTAGTAGTATCTTTAGAGCAACTCCAACAAATTATCTATCCAACCTTTTTTTTTCTCATTAATCAACGTTTTTCCATCATTTTAAGATGTTCCTCTGGCACAACTTAGTTAATATTATGACTATATCCTCAAAATTAAACAAAAATTGTTGTAAAATGGTCCTAAAACTCTGCCGTACAACTCGCAGAAGGAATGATTGAAATAAAACCAGTTTTTGACACGTGTCTATTTTCTAGTATGAAAAAAAAATAATCTGAAATGTAATTTTTATCCCACAGATAAGCTCCTCCATTTCTGTTTCAAGGTAGATGCTCCTATAAATCTTCAAAGTTGAAACCTTTATGTACACTGCATAGAAAGACACAAATCAGTTTTCTCAACAACCAAACTTTTCCGTTTTAGGACATTTAGGATCACCGAAATTATTCCTGTTTGCCAAATGCCAGAAAAATGACACGTTTTTTCGTTGCTTGTTATTTCCTTCAAATTCAAAAGTTTACAGATTGGAAGATTTTGTGGGCTTCTGATAGGTAAATTCACATTATTTTAATTAAATAGAGGCACACTTGTGGAAGGTCTTCTGAGTTTGACGTGAAAAAGTAAAAATAAATCAGCCAAGATGGCAGATAAATAACTGAGAACCTCTATAAGTCTGATTAATCATTGGGCAAAATGTCCATCTTATGAATGTTTATTTGTACTGAACAATAAGTCAGTAACAATACATATAGTGTGATGGATATATGATCAATATCAACAGATAATATGTTGATAGAAAATTCAATATAAAGAATATTCCCTCAACTCCCATCCAGAACCGCAAAGCTAAGAGAAGTTCGGTGGAATCAGCTTACTCTCTCACTCTTTGGTTACCTAGCAACAACTTCCAGAGCAACTTGTGGTTACCTAGCAACAACCTGTTGACTAACTTAGGCAGCAGCAGTTTAAGGTTTGGCCACTGTGCCACCAGTTTGACAGTATTTCAGATATTTAAAACCAAAAACTAATCAATAATTATCAATATCAACTGATGTAAAATGCTTTTCTCACGATACGTTTTTCAGCCATATTGTCAGCCAGTAAGCTACACAGGAAGGAGGCTGATTCTTTGAGAATATCAACCACAGATAAAAAGCAGAAGACCTTGTAAAAGCTGGGAAATGAGCCGACAGGCCACTCAGCAACGAGGAGACCATTTCAAAAAAAAAAAAAGGCAGCAGAGAAAGCAACAACAGTTTGAGTATTTACTCAGAAACAAACACTTTCTTCTGATGAATCTAAAATTTAAATTAAACTTGAAACAAGCCTCAAAAACGCCATCCCAGTTGCAAAGTACGATGGTGGCAGCAGCATCATCTGAGGTTGTTTTTCTGCAGTTTGATACATAAAATAAACCATATGGCATCATAAAATATTTAATATTTAAGCAACATCTGAAGACATCAGCCAGCAAGTTGAAGCTTAGGCACAAAAATAACCCTAAGATTTTCATCACATTACCTACAAAGTCAACATTTTGGGGTTGCCAAGACAACCTCTACAGAAAATGTGTGATTTATAATCCAATATTCCAGCAATCTGCTGAAGTTTAAAGTTTCATTTGAAAACAAAACTCTACAAAATCCTAACGAGACGCTTATGATCTCCCTCTATCATTTGTTACATTTATCAAACAGAAATATTATTTTAGCTACCTAAAACATTAAAGGTTTGGTCTGATGTAACGGCAGACAGTGAAGAAACAAAGATTTGGTGACTTTTTAATGTGACTTTTAATTGTATTCGTAGAAGTCCACATCCTAAATCTCTGATCTATTTTGATTTTACTACAATTACACAACGGTTTCAGGTTTCTCCAATCTGAAACTCAAAGTTAGACTTTGAATTTCAAAGAAATCTTAACTACCCTGACTTTGCCAGTAAGATTGTAAAACCGAAGCAATTACACTGTTAAGAACCATCCTCTTATATAAGCAGTTATAAAATGAAGCAGATAATTATTTCAGCTCTGTAAATCATTGACTGATATTTAGTTTAGTTTGACTTTTAACTTGTGGAAAGAAGTTGAAACATTCATCGCAACCACCAAAGATTCAAAACGATAAGTTAATAATTTATCCAATCACAGAAGCTTCATTGAATCTGTCAAATGTTCTCGTTCGAAAAGCTTGTCTGACAGGAGACGTTGAGGAATGCGATTGAAGGACAAGTTTGGAGGAAAATATTAAAATTTAAAACACACTGGATATGCTTTACAAATAACTCCGAAACATTGGCAGTAAAATGTGTATTAAAGATGTCATTCATAGGATATTTTGTTTTTTTTGGGACCATTCTCTGAAAATCTGAGACATAGTTGTGTATGAAAATCTCAGCATTAACAACAATACTGAGTTCAAGTCACTTAATTCCCTTTTCTATTTCACTCTGATGCTCAATCTGTAAATTGTCAACAATGGAACAGGTTTACCTAATAAAGTGGCCTCTGAGTGTATCGTAGTTTGTTAATTAATCAGTTTAAGCCCTATAATTTCTATTGTTCCTTGGGTCTTTCGGGCTCTAAGTAATCCTTTCTAACGATTTCATACCTTTGAATAAACAGTGTAATTCCTATCTATTGGAACATTTTGTTTTCCATAGCTTTGTATTTTCATGGCTGTATAACTTTATGCCATATTTTCATCGACTTTGGTTCTGTTCCCCATTTTGGCTAGTTAACTTATGGAATATGACATTTGTTCCTTTCAGATCATCACATTTCCATCCATCCATCCGTTTTCTAACACCCTTGTCCCGAGTGGGGTTAGGAGGGCTTCATAGCATTTTTAATATAAATGATCTATTTTGTCAGATTTTGGAAATTATGACTGAAATTTCATAAGAAATCATGATACTGTGGGGTTTGGAGCTTCAAAGGCAGTGTTTTGAAGCCTGTGTAATTTGCCACTGTAGGGGGAACAATAGTAGTAGTAATACTAACAGTAATAATAGTCGATTATGACACTACATTTTTTTGCATTCCTGGTAAAGAGTTATCAAGAATTTAAAAAAAAAACATATTCATCTTTTAGGGCAGTTGGAAGGGCTGGACAATATGGCTGAAAAACTAATCACACTATAACCATTTCATCAGTTGGTATCAATAATTGTCAATATTGATCATTATTGATAAGTTTTATGTTGTAAAAATCTGGAAAAAAGTGCCATGACCTTTCTTGTTTTATCCAAAGTTTTCACTCCACACCGTTTTTTTATTCTTAAGCAGTTGTGAGGCATAGTGGGGAAACCTTAAACAGCTACTGTTACTCAACGAGTTGTTGCTAGGTAACCAAAGAGTAAGAGAGTTGCTAGGTAACAAAGAGTGAGTTAGAGAGTTAATGCCACCAACCTTGCTAAGCTGCCTGTGAGGTTGAGTAGCTGAGGTCTTTCCTCTCCCAGAATGCTGTGTGGTTCTGATCGTAGTTCAGTGAATAATGTTGAATATTCTATCTGATGTATTACTTATTGATATTGATTATGTCTATCCTGATACATGCTGTCATTGGTTTATTGTAGCAGTAGGATAATCGCGCCACAAATAAATGCTACATCTCTTTTAAGTATTTTTTTATGTGACTACAGTGGATTCCCATTCATTCGCAGATCAGTTCTCACTTATTTGTGGAATATCATTATTCAAGGAAAATCCACCTATTTACAGATTTGTTTTTTTTAATTATCTGTAATATTGAAAGGAAAATGCAGCTTGGTAAGCTGAACTAAGTAAGCTCCATGTTACTTGAAATGTTCAATACTGTAACTATTCTCATTTTAATAAGAACAAACTGCTTCGTCATACTTGGATGAGAGTGAACAGGTTTGTAACCTTACAAAAAGACATTATCAACTCTGAACTTTGACAGGTTTATCTGGGATATATCTAATCAGTCTAATCAGTTACGTGTCACTTTGTTTTGTGAAGTTAGATTTTTTTTCATCTGTGTGCAGAAACATGCCACACCCACAGCAGAGCTCAAATTTCTGACCTCAACATAACATGTCTGAGTTTAGCAGATTAGCAGCCAAACGTAAGAAGGTTTTGAGCCTGGTTAACTGTATCCAGTTTTTTAGCACATTTTACAGCAAATATTGCAGAACGTAATCAATATACAGTCTGTAATAGCAACTACTTTAGTTTTTTTAAAATTACTTCAAGCTGCACTACGTAATTTTTATAAAACATTTTTTGCATATCTGTTGAAACTGTTGTTGTCATGACAGAATGGTATGAGACAGAAAACATTAACCTCTTCTGCTTTCTCCTATTGCTCCCACTGTTAACTAGAAATAACCAATCAGAGCGAGGAGGCGGGCCTAAGCGCTGCCAATCACCCTCACCCTCACCTCTTGGCTCTCTGTTATGCTGCTAGCACAACCTTTTGTGAATGCTCAGGCATAGACACCAATGACAATGAATAAACGGTTTTCCTGTAGCAGTAAGTTGTTTCTAAGCCATTAGCACATTTAGTAGCAACTACATGAGGTTGACTGACAGCGCTAAGACCATCCTCCTGGCTCTGTTGTTTTTGCTTGGAGCAGTGCATTTCTCCAGACAGGAATAATATTAATATCTCAAGGAGAATTCAGAAGTGGCCAGAGTATCCAAAAATTTTACTCAAGTAAGATTAGCACTACTTCAACATATTTTTACTCAAATAAAAGTAAAAAGTAGCCGTACTAGATATTTACTCCAGTAAGAGTAAAAAAGTATTTGGTGAAAAGTCTAGTCACCTAATGAATAACCGATCAAAACATAAATTATTTATTATTTAAAAATTACAAAATCAGATGGAATATAAAGTTAAGTGAATATTTTGGTATTTTAAGGACAAAATTTATAATAACTTATATAAAAGTGACAAAAAATAACAAAAATATGCAACAGAGATTTTTTCCAAATCATTTTCTTTCAAAAAAACTTATAAACATTTACACAAACTGCAGGTGTCTGTGTCTGGTGAACTTTTGGTTAAAACATGTTTGTTCTTCATTCGGTGGGTAGAAAATCCAGAAATTGTACTCAAGTAAGAGTAAAATGTACAGCATAGTAAACATACTCCTAAAAGTTTTTTTTTTTTTTTTTTATGTTCTTCAAGTAAAAGTAATTGAGTAAATGTAAGTAGTTATTAATCAACTCTACTCATAACATGCTGTCACAAAATGGTGACAATTTAAATTTTCAGTAGAAGTTACTTTTACAACACTCTTTAGGAAGTCTTAATATCTCATTTTACCCCAGTAAAGATTTTAATTTAACAGTCAATTCTAGAAAAAAACAACAAGATAATGTTTATCCAATAACAGTGATAATCCATCTAAATACCTGCAGCAAACAAAGAGATAAAGCGACCCGGATTGGTGAGCCACATGTCGCCTTGAAATGTAAGACGATTTGAAAGGTGTCTACTTTCAGAGGAACACAAACCACCTCAGTTCTCCGCCGTGCAACAGGAGTCCCGTTGGAGACCTGCGGGGCATAAAAAGTCCCAACGGCCTCCTAAGAAAAGCCAGAAGTGGCTCGTGTCGCGGGCTGCCGCGTGCACCAAAGTAAGCGTGACACCCACAGAGGTGGAGAGGGAGGCCCGCCAAAAACAACACGACGGCACGCTGCTGGGACAGCAGCTTTCAGCAGCAGCTCACGAAAGAATGCATGCCAGCTCCCTGTGTGACTTCAATAAGATAAACCATTCCTTCCTGTGCGCAATTAGCAACAGTTGTTTATTCAGGAAATTACACGGGTGGCCATTTAGTGCAGAGGGGAAAGATGCACCGCACTTCTTGGAGAGAAGCAAACGCAGGCAAGACAGGATCTGATTTTACTTTAGAGCTGCAGCATGTTACTTTCTTTTAAAGCATTAGTTTTATACATATTTGTTAAAACTGTCAGGCTGCATAGCTGTTGCCTTGCAGCAAGAAGGTCCTGGGTTCGATTCCCGGCCCGGGGTCTTTCTGCATGGAGTTTGCATGTTCTCCCTGTGCATGGTGGGTTCTCTGCGGGTTCTCCAGCTTCCTCCCACAGTCCAAAAACATGACTGTCAGGTTAATTGGTCTCTCTAAATTCTCCCTAGGTGTGAGTGTGTGTGAATGGTTGTGTGTCCTGTATGTCTCTGTGTTGCCCTGCAACAGACTGGCGACCTGTCCAGGGTGAACCCCGCCTCTCGCCTGGAACGCAGCTGGAGAGGAACCAGCAACCCTCCTGACCCCATTAGGGACGAAGGGTGACCAGAAAATGGATGGCTGGGTTAAAACTGTCAGTATTTCATAAAAGTAGAATATAAACAGAGATGCCCAAAAATGTGCTCAGATAAAAGTAGCCACTACTTCACCTTATTTTTAACCAAATAAAGGTATAAAGTACCCATCCAAAAAATTAGTTGAGTACAAAACCTATTTGGTATTTTCACTCAAGTGCTCAGTAACTGATCAAAACATCAATCATTTAATGCTTAAAATTTACATAGTCAGACAGAATAAAACATAAAATTATGTGGACATTTTGGTATTTTATAGCTAAAAATTAAACTAATTACAAAATAACAAAATTAGGCAAAAGAGACATTTTTCCAAATCAGTTTCTTTCATTAAACTTCAACAAAAACTGCAGGTTTTTGGTTAAAACATGTTTGTTTTTCACTCAAAATCCAGAGACTTTACTCAAGTAATAGTAACAATACGTCATAATAAAGTTACTCAAGAAAACCGCGTAGTAAAAATACTCCCCAAAGTACTTTTTTTTTTCAAAAGTTACTGAAGTTACATTATGAGACAGATAATCTGTGAAAACATTGATCTCCTCCACCTGAGCTACTGTTGCCATCTGAAAAAAGTCAGACTAAAAACAACCAATCAGAGCCAAGAGGCCGGTCTTAGCGCTGTCAATCAACTCATGTACTCACTCCTAAATGTAATAATGGCAGACAAATTATTTATGTTACAGAAAAACTGTTTGTTAGCCCTCAATGGTGGCTATGCTACCTAGCTTGAGCATTCACAACATGCTCTGCTAGCTGCGGCATTGCTAAAACCCGCCTCCTGGCTCTGGTTGGCTTCTAATTGACACTGGGAACACTGGGAGAAGGCAGTGGACCTTTTTCACAGATTACCAGTCTCATAGCATAATGTCACAACATAGTGACAGTTTCAACAAATATGTGAATTTTTTGTTTGTAAACGCTACATACTTTAAAGTGTTTCAAAAATATCTATTTATGGTTTTACAATTTTTTAAAGAGCTGTTAAAAATGTTTCCCAAAGCAGTTAAACTGTAGCAAAATGATCTTAACATCTCTATCCAAAACCTACAAACAACACTGAGAAACCATTGAATAGTAAAAAACGATGTAGTGTAAAACTGCAAAAGTTTTGATATTTAGAAAATAAATACTGAATGCTACAAAAAATCTAATTTTTCACTAATTAAAGAAGTGGTGGAGGGCTAGAATCCATATTAGTCAAAGAAAGTATCAAGATGAACATTTTCCCTTTAAAACGCTACACATTCTTCAATAAAACTGCATATGTATTTAAAATAAATTTTTTAAAATATGGCAAAAGTCTACAATCTAGATTTACTGTACTAACAGGAACTAATGCTAAACACACTAAAGTACACTGAAGTAAATATTTTATCACATTTTTTGCATCACATATATAATAAAACCTGTCATGTTACACCACAGTAGAAAGGGATTAAAACAATTATTTTATTACTAAATTTAAAAGAAACAATCTTGTTTCTTTGTTTAGGTTGTTAGTTAAAATATTAAGAAGGATTTAGAAATTTAAGAGCAGCAGTGCGGTGCACCACGTTCTCTTCCTGACTTCCTGATAAACAATTACCGTATCCATGAAATGTTAATTAAATTATTATTGCATTACCTTTAAATTATGACTAGAAGTTTTCAAGATTTAAGGTTTTCAACTAGTGAATTTGGAAATCTGTTGATTAATTTGGGGCAGTAACATCTGACCCTGCATGTTATTATGGCTTAATAAATCAATCTCTAACAGGTATATGATAGTAAAACTGTCTTCTGATATAATATCCTTGAGTGAAAATACCCCAGTTATGTTAAAACTGCATAATATTATCCAACTGCTTTCATTAAACCATAAATATAGAAAAAATGACTGCTTAACAGACATGCTGCTCAGAGAGGCAGAAATTGACTTTAAAATTACTACAATGGTTAATTACACTTCTTTAAGCCAGCTGACTGACAAAGCACAGCAATAAGTGGGGGCTTTGCTACAGTACTCAACCTTTTATAAACTTTAGTATGCATTCCTACACTGCAAAACCCAAAAACGTAACACGTATTTTTGGTTGTAAATATATTTTGCACTTGAAATAAGACAAAACTAACTTACAGCTTGTTTTAAGTAAATAATTGCTTAATATCAATGAAAAAGTGTTAAATAGATCTACTTTTAACAAGACAATTTCCCCATGTTATAAGTGAAATAATCTGCTAATGGCACTAGCACTTTTTCATCCACATCAATTAATTATTTACTTAAAACAAGCTCCTATATCTTACTGATAAGTTACTTTTAAGTTAGTTTATTTAATTCAAGTGTGCTAAGACATTTAAACTAGAAAACTACTTGGTATAATTGTGTGTTTTTTGCAGTGTACAGGTACCTGCCCAATGCCTCCCCTCTAATTTAAGAAATACCAGAGCAGATGCAGAAATGAAGAGTCTACTGACCTTTGCTTTTACACTAATGCTCCAACCTGTTATTACGAGTTATCTTAAATTATTACTTTAAACTTTTAAAAGTAAGATCAAAGACTTTTATTTAGTTTTGCTGAAGCCTGAGGGCAAACTTCTGCAGTATATTTTAACAATATGTAGAGTTTGTTCTCTAACATTTCCCACCTTGAAAAAGTGGGAAATGATAATATAACCTTGAGTGAGATAGATATCATAGACTAGAAATCCTGCATAAAGTATAGAGCATTGCTAATAATATCATTAACTATTTCTAAATGTTTTATCTATCTATGTTTATGCTACATAACATGTCCTAAATTTATTTGGATTTCTGTAGTTAATGGAAACTACACTACAAAATAAAATAGGCTATTTTTTGGTTGCATTATGTGGTTTTAAAGCATGATGCCTATATTTGAGTCAATTACATTTTTTTTTTAAAAAGAGCATAATGATTATGTGTAAACTCTTTCATCACAGCAGGAAGAAAAAGTTCAGTCTTCCTGCCTGTTGAGTCTATAAAGAACATTGTGTACTGTAATTCATGACACATGGCCTACAATACACCATAACAGTATGACAGGTTTCCTTTCTGTGATGAGCTGAGTTTATTTATAGTAAAGAAGGACAAAAACAAACAGACTAGGGTAAACATTTTAGCTAAATCTATACTTGAACATGTGCTCCCATATTTTTTCTTTTTCTCCCCAGTTTTCCCAGAACAGATGTCACGCCCTTATACAATACTACTATACTGGTTTTAAGGTAAACATGGCCTCCAGCTATGAGGTCTGTTTCTGTATTTACAGAGGTTGTGCATTTGGTCCATTTCTAACAGCAACCACACTGATAAAAATCAATTGTTAGAGTTTCACAATTAAATGGATCCATCAATTTGGATACATTTAATTTGGGTCCATTTCAAATTATGCCAATTGAGTTAAATCATAACTATTAGAAGAATAGATTCTTATCCTATGCTTAACCTCCTTTTACCCAGGTAAAAGTATGAAGTTATTCATGATAAAGACATATAATAATTGCTAACAAGTTTAACGTTAGCATTGGCACTGTTGCTAAACTGGTTTAAGCTAGATGAAAACTTTTTAAAATCAGTTCTAACAAGGTGGCATGTGTTAGTTTCCTTGACAACAGAAGATTGACTAGTTCAAGTCATTAACAACGACTAAATCATCTTTAAGGTAAAGTAGCTAGCAAGTCCGACATTAGCAATAGTGTTGTTACTAAGTCGGCTTAACATGAAAACAATCTTTTTAAATTAGTTCTAACAATGTGGAATATAAACGGTTTTCTTAAAAACAATAGATATGATGTATGATAATTACATCTGCATTTGAATTAAGAGGCTAAGCTGGCTAGCTAGTCAGACACTCGCATTAGCGCTGTTACAAAGCTAGATTCACATGAAAACAACCTTTTTAAATCAGTTCTAACAATGCGGAATATAAACAGTTTTTTCATAACAACAGATATGCTGTACCAAAGTTACCTATATCTGGATTAGAGTTAAGAGGCTAACCTGGCTAGCTAATCTGACATTAGAATTAGTGCTGTTACTAAGCTAGTTTAAGGTGAAAGCAACTTGTTTGAATCAGTTCTTACAAGATGGAATGTAAACTATTTACTCGAGAATAAATACAATGTAGCATCATTAGCTGTATCTGCATCTGGCTTAAGAGGTTAACCTAACAAGCAAGTCTAACAGTAGCATTTGTAGTGTTACTAAGCATGTTTAAGGTAGAAACAAACTTTTTAAGTCAGTTTTAATTAGGTAAAATGCAAACCATTTCCTGGACAACAGATACAATGTAGCATCATTAGCTATATCTGCATCAGCCTAAGCTAGCAAGCTAGTCTGACATTTGCGATGTCACTAAACTAGCTTAAGGTGAAAACAATGTTTTTAAATAAGTTCTAACAATGTGGAAAGTAAAATGCTTCCTTGACAGCAACATATATAAAGTAGGCAACCATTGTTAGCTTTGTCTGCAATAGGCTTTGGAGGCTAAGTTGGCTAGCAAGTCATTATATTAGCTATAGCATTGTTACAAAACTAGCTTAAGTTGGAAGCAAACTTTTTAAAACCTTGACAACAGCTGTGATGTATTATTCTACAGAAATGACTACCTCAACGTTAAAAAGCTCAGGTTTTTAGAAAGTTTAACCTTAGCGATAGCACTGTTGCTTAATTAGTTAAAGCATGGTAGCGTAAACCTTTAAAATTCAAACAAGGTTTAAACCAGAGCCAAGATAACTTCCTCATAGTCAAAAACTGTGGCTTTCAAGAAAGGTAATCAACTCAAAGTTATTGTGGGACTCCTCAATCAATTCTTTAACCAATTTTGGTTTGAGGAAGGACACAATAACTGGCTAAAATAGGTTAAAGTAATCATGAAATAAAACATAAAAGGCTGTTTATGGTTTGCTACAACGGATAGGTAGGTGAAATGTGTCTTCATTTAGCGCGTCCCGGTGCTGCGTGCTTCCCAAATAAGCAACACACACCTGTCCATCCAAACGATGTGATTCATCAGACCAGCCCTCCTTCTTCTTCCAGAACCCGGTCGCTGGTTTATCACTGCTTCTTTCTTTCTCCACTTTTGATTGCAAATTAATCTTTTTCCAGCTTATAACATGTCAACTTTGAGAACAAAATGTTCCCTTCCAGTCAAATGTCTCTCACTCACTAATAATAAAGAAAACATAATAAGGGATGTTAGAAGTCAGAGTGACCATTTCACCTCTTTACTAGTTTGAATCTCTGAAACTTAGTTGTTGTTTTTTTTAGGTATGAAATTCTGAATTGTTTTGGACTAACTGCATGTTAATTCATACTCGCCTGGATGGTTTTGAACCTGCAAAAGCTGAATTTTTAGAGTCATTTCCTTGATTCTACTAGTAATATGACTTACATAAGTAATAAGGAAGTTTTTTTTTTTTTTGGTTTGATCAGAGATCAAAATCTGCCCTAATTCAAGATTCAACTGAGAACAGAGAGATGAAATACAGATATTATTATAGTACTGAACTAAATCACAGAAATTCAAGCTTATTTTTCAAATTTCAATCATTTATATTGAAAATGTTTGAATATGCTTCTTAATCCAAAATGGATTTATTATCCATTTTAACATGTAAAAAAATGGATAATAAATTAAGTTATAATTGGCAAAGTGGATAAAAGAGCCTGATAAAGAGTTATTTACTTTAAGTTTTAATATTATGCCAGACTAAATGCATATTCATTCATAGCACATCTCACACACACACACACACGCACACACACACACGCACACACACACACACACACACACACACACACACACACACACACACACACACACACACACACACACACACACACACACACACACACACACACCAGCCTTAAGGTTGTCTGCTGAACTAAATTCATATGAAAGCGTTTTTATTTGTATGGAAAATAAGTTCAAATTGGATTCTATAGACCTGAATTTTAATATCGGCACCTTCCTATAACGGCCTAAGTAATTTTTTATTGATTTTAGCAATAAATTTTTTTAAAATTACCCCCTTTATTATTTTAATTACCAAAATCTGATTTAGGTTAAAAAAAAGTGAATTAGGTCAATATTTTAGGAAGGTGACATTATGCAACGATTAATATGTTGGATTGATTCAGTTATAAAATTGCTGGATGTAATTTTATAACATCCAGCAAGGGTATTGTTTCCATTTTAATGAAACTGAATCAAAATGAATGGATATTTTTAAAATTTGATTATTGCCACAAATTAAATCAACCAATATTTTCTTATGTGTTTCTTAAATATTTCACCAATTATTGTGTTGGAGTAAACGTTACAGACTAAAAAACAGTCTTAATGTACATATTTTAATATGTAGCTCATTATTGCCGTTCGTTCTCTTATCTAACTGGTTATTTGTCATTTGTACATCAATCCCTCTTAGACTAACATTTAACGTCTGCCGGAATTCATTTCTATAGTGCATTTTGGACCTTTTCACGTCATCCTGAAACGTGGTTCTGATCTGAAGTGATGGCCATCAGATGTGGCAACAACAGGCCTCGCTGGAGCCGAGCTGTGACATAATTTCTGGACAGGCCAGCGCGTTTTGGTTTCTATTAATAAAACACCTTCCCAGTCCAACAACAACAGAGAGGGAACAACCTACCGAGCAGCAGCAGCCGATGCGTCTGTTTATACTCCCGCTTGAGCTCCCTCAGCGCCCTGTCAATGTTTTTACTGACTTTCTTCGCCTCCTTCTCGGCCTCCTTTTCCTCCACCAGCAGTTTGTCCCAATGTTTCTGCTTTTGGGTGCTTGTTTTTGGCAGCAGCTGCAAGCGGCGGCTGCGCTCCTTTCCGGATCCCTTGCAGCCGCTGCTGCCGCCTCCTCCTCCGCCGCCGCCCCCGTTTTGTATTAGCACCCCGTCTGTCCCGGCGTCCCCGCGGCGGTGCTCCCTAGCCGGGTCCCCGGAGCGAACCAGGCCTTCGCCGCCGCGTAGCGACGAAGTCTCCCCGCATCCGCCGGTGTCCTCCTGGCGAGTCGCCCCGCCGCGGCTCGGCACGGCGGCAGCGGCGGAGGCGTCCGGAGGCTGGTCCGAGTCCGAGGTAGCGTTGGAGATAGAGCCGCTCAGGTCCCCGAAGAGCCGGGGACGCAAACTGTAGCACAGCCCCATGTTGAAACCAATATTTGTCTGTGAATGTGATTTTTCATAAATCAAAATATCGGGCGGGGATTAAAGAAAATCGCAGATGCGCCACCAAGCACCTAACGAGCCATTGTCACATTGGAGCTCCAGCGGCGCGATCTAAATCCGAATCCGAGGCGAAAATGTGAATGAATTATGCTCCGACATTTGCTATATGTCATCTTGCATTTTCCCCCAGTCAGCCTTCGCTTCGTAGATAGTGGATCACCTGATCCTTCAGTGGACACTGCGGGTCCACCTTACCGTAAGTAACCGAGAGGACGCAGCCTGGGAGGAACGCCGCTGATGTCCGAGTGCGCACGCAGGCCAAATTCTGACTGCGCAGCTATTAGGTGTAATGCAAGAGAAGAAGGTACGTCATGTTACTACAGTATGGCCGTTTCCAGAACGCCCCTAAATGATTCTCATTCCTCACATTTAATGCCTGCCCAGTGACAGAAAAATGTAAATATTTGTTCTAAAACACCAGATTTATCTCTTTTATAGAAATTCCAGCGAATATTTTGGTCAGATAAAACTCTTAAAGTGTAAATTATGATTTAAATTCCACATTGGCCAAGAATTGTACTCAAGTAAGTTCTTCAACATATTTTTAAATATAAAGTAGCATTCCAAGAAATTACTAAAGTAAAAGTCTAAAAATATTTTTGCAAAAATTCTACTCAAGTACAGAGAAACTGCTTAAATTATCAGTCATTCAATATTTTTATCAGAAGGACCAAAATAGTTAAGTTGAAATTTTGGTATTTTAAGGACGAAAATGGCAATAATTCATATCAGTAACAAAAAATAACAAAATCAGGCAAAGGAAAATAAACTAAAATATTTTCAAATCAGTTTCTTTCAATAAAAACTTATGAAACTTTAACAAAAACTGCAGGTGTGTGTCTCTTTCTGATGAGTTGTTTTTTTTTTTTTTTTAGTTAAAACATGTTTGTTCTTCATTCAGTGAAGATACTCAGAAAATTCAGAAATTTTACTCAAGTAAGAGCAGTAATACTTCACAATAAAAGTACAACATAATAAACATACACCTAAAAGTACATTAAAAGAAAAGCTACACAAGCAATATACAAACTATGACTAGAGCTTAGTTAAGACAAACTAAATTAAAGAAATTTTTAGTCAATATACCCTAAATCTTTCTCTTTTAGCGGGTTATAAAGTAGATAAAACTTCCTAAAATAACGGAACACATGCAGGCGTCACAGGAAACCACTAGATGGCGCACTTGTACATCTAGTACGGACCACTTGTAATTAAATAAAGATTTTATAAAATGCATTTGAGAGTCAAAATACTTATAACTAAGCTGAATGAAACCATGACGGATGTAATTAAGATAATGCAAAAAGTACTAAGCCCAGTTAGACTAAAATATGGACCATATTAAACCAGTCTCATTAACTTTGACTATAAATGATAATCTAACTTTTTTAAGTATAAATAATAACAAGTGAAAGTTTGGCAGTTTTTTCCAAGAAATAATTTAATTTAATTTCTGGGACTGAATGACACTAAAAGTACCAATAATCTATTTGTCTTTAATTTTTTTTTTCCACAAATATCAAAATATCCCAGAGAATAATCTTTTTCTTCACTTAAAAAAATAAAAATAAAATTGTAAAAAATAAAAAAGAAATTGCTTTTTTAAAACATTATCTAACATTCATTAGAAACACAAACAGATATCACAAGCAAATAAAAACCAAACAAACTTTCAAGTGGAAGTGGGTAAAGTAGACAAAAATTGTGCTACGTTTTACCATTTACTTAATTACCACTTAGTTTTTCATTAATAGCTTTTCTATTTTGCCCTCATTTTTCTTAAGTAAAAATGCTGTTTTTGTTCACTTGAGATTAGATTAAAATCACTTTATAATTTGGTAAAGGCAAGATTATTATGACTTTATACATAAAGTCTCAGGTTTAACTAAAGTAAAAATTTAAATTCAGTTTGTTTTTATACATTTTGAGTGGATTTCTTTTTGTTATACACCAAAAATCATGGAATGTACAATTTTTAAGCAAAACAAATATCACATTCCAAGTCACTTTTTACAACAGACTGTAAAACAAAACGATACAGCTGGAAATGTTTCACAATCCATATTCAAAATTTAAATCCAAGTTCAAGATTTGTGCTGCCTCAACTTCAGCATTCCAAAGATGATCTTCGTCAGCATCAGCACGCTGAAAACACACATTAAAATATTTACATTATCTTGACAAATGTTGGTCTGTGTCCTTCAGTAGAGTACGTTACCTCGCTAAAGTCATCAAACCAGACGGCATGAACTTCCAGGAGTTTACAAATCTCAGTCCCATCACTACAGCCAAAGTTCCCGCTGTGCCTGCATGTACAGACAAACATGATGAGGAGAGGAAAGCTGCCGTCATCACAGCACTACCTTTTGGGGAACAGAGAGAGAAAACTCACCCAATGAAAGCCAAACATTCCTGGGATTTCTAGACGTCAGATAAACTCCAACCGCAGCCGCCAAGCCGCAGACGATACCGGCGACCAGAGAGGTGATGCTGCCTGTAGGGGTGGTTGTTTTTATATATATTTATATATATTGAACAGCATCCAGCTAATTTTCTGCATTTTTTCTTTTAAAATATTGAATCAGCTGCAAGAACTACAAGAGATTAGCACTTATAGCTTTAACTGCATACAGTGCATTTCTCCTCTTATGGTTAATGTATACTGTAGATTGTCCCCGTTTTAAATAACATAAATAGTCATATACGGGTTGACGTATTGAGAACTGACGCTATATAAAATGTCTCCTAGAAGTAATTTTTCTATAAAAAAAAAAACAAGCTATTCCTCAGCCTAGAGATCAAGCATTGAATCAGATTTACACAAATTAAAATTAAGAGAAAGCAGAAACATATAAACTAATTTTGTTACATTTTTGTTGCAAATCTTCCTTTGTATTCTGGATTAAAATAATAAACCAAAATGCTCTGCAAAGGTTTAACACGTTTTATTCTGCCAGGATGAATTCTCAGTTCATTCTTGGAGTAGTTTTGGGACTACTGAGAAGCTCATACAATGGCGTATTAGGGTTGTTGTAAAGGGAAAAAAGGAGTACGTTTCTGCAAAAAAATATTAATAAAATAAATCAAACAATTTCTAGAAAAAGCAAGGAAATTTTTAGATTAATCTCATACATTTTCTAGAAAAAACATGGACATTTCTGAGTTTCAAATCTCAAAAATGTTACTTTTTTTACACAGTACCAAAACTGGAATAGTTTTTCTCCCTTCGCAAATAAAATCAGCGTTCACTAAATATTTAATTTGCTTATGAAAAAAAAGACAGAAGTAAAAGCGACCAAACTCCAAATGAAAACTTTGACTTTCAGAAAGTCTTGAAAACTGCTGACAAAGTCCAGTACAAAAAATATGACATTTGGAGGGGAAACAAAACATTAAGTGTGGATTTAAAACTTTGAATTTTGTATCTGTAGGCGTTTTCCTGTTCTTGTAAGACTGTAGAACTATTAATCATAACCATTTTTACAGATTAAAAGGGAAAACAAGATTTTGTTGAGTTGTCATGACCTCCTCATTAAAACTTGAAGTTTATTTTCACCAGTTTTGTACTTCTGACCGTAACAGTACATGAGGTTTAAACTATTTCAAAACCCAGCCGTATTTCTGAACTTATTTGTCCTACCAACAAAATCTGAGTTTAAAAGTCTGTTAATACACATATTTTAAAAAGCATACCTGCTTTAGCATAACCTATGACTCCTCCTGCTAACACAAACAGAGCATAACCGAACCCAATCCAATCCATGAAGTCCAGTTAAAGCAGCTAATCCCGAACAGAGAAACAAAACCTCGCAAGGTTTTGATAGTCTTGTATAAACTAATCTTATATAAAGCGAATACAGACAGTTTCTCTTTATTCGCAAACTGCCCTTAGCTTTAAAAATGCGTAAAAACGCTTAGAACACGTACTATTACACTAAATTCTTGCCTAGTTTAGTTTCAAAACACTTCCGCCTAAACGGAAGTTGGTCGCTTTCGAAATAAAAGCTGACAGACTGAATTAATTCCGTAACTGTAAACTTCGTTAACAATTTGGATTTAATAAAATATTAAATTAAAAACCAAATAAATTAATGTTCATATAAGATATTTTAAGCAAACCGTATAGAGCTAATGAAACATTTTATCCTCAAAGGAAGCCACTTCCACCTCCACGGAAGTTAGCAACTTTCAAAATAAAAGATCTAATAGATTGCACTCATTTAGAAACTAATCGTGTCCAAACTAATATTATAATTAAAATATATTGCTACAAAAGGTGTTTATATTTATAAAGAAAGGTGGTAGTTGTGTGTAGGTACCAAAAATAGGTATAACTTTAAAGGACAAAAATTAAAACAAAAAAGAACAAAAAATACACAATAAATCTAACCAAATCTGGCAACTTCAAGATGCAAATATTTGTATGGCACAGCAAGATGACATAAAAGCATGAATGGGTTAAGAATATTTTTTATTGTTTGACAGTCTTTTTTCCGCCATTTTTCTTCTTCTTTTTGGGTTTGCTCTCATCCTCTACAATTACTTTTTCTGTTATCTCTCGAACTCTCTTCTTCTTTGCAAGTTCCTGAGCAAGTTCTGAGGACAGTAATAGAGAGAAAAAAATGCCATCATGTTTAAGTGTTAACAACAAGTAGTCCATAAAGTGAGATGAAAGCTGGACTCCACCTTCAGATGTTGCTGCTTTAGACGGACCATCAGATATCGGCTGCACTGGCCTCCACACGGCGAGGCATGTCAGTCTAGCTGTTGTGTTCACTTCCCCCAGTAGAACAGGAGGCTCCAGCTCCTGATCACCACCAGAAATAGTCGTATAAAATATACTTACCAAACCGTTTACATTAGCATTCATGTCTTTAATACTCTGTCAGACCCACTTTTATCAATAAAACACAGATAACATAAAATTTCGCAAAGTTGAAACACATGGAGAGACTTCCTGCACCGTTTTCTGTAGCTCACACCAGTTTTTCTATAAGACTTAGGTCTAATGGAAGATGGGTTGGACCTATATTCGGTGAACTGTAACTGTTTTTTTTTCTATTAAGAGATCTGAAGTTGACTAATTTTTAGTTTTATGGTAAAGTCTACCATAAATGTCTTGGTATTTCAAACTAAATCAATGTTTACGATGGTTTTTACATTAACGACATTCCCAAGGCTGTTGGACAATGTAGAGATTTTAAGTTGGGAAGCCATTTTTTTGTAATCTTTTCTCGATTTATGAAAATTAAAACATCAACCTTACTTGAATGGCATGTTTTTCTCACTTTTCTGTTTTGAAGAACTAAAAGAAATGAGTTAGTAATAAAATACATTAATAAATATAGTTAGTAGGTCACTATATTTGTACCAAGTGAAACAAGTCGTCTTAAGAGTAATAACGACAAGTTTTAGAAAATCAGATTAATTTAACCAAATAAATGTACCAAAAATAATGGTTGCAATTTCCAAAAAATAGCATGAAATAATGTTACTGCCATAAAAGATCCAACTTATTTTTAGTTTTTTTCACCCATCCCATCCACAAGTAACAGTGAATTCAGTAACAACTGCCCAATATTGTTATTGACCACAGATTTTGATTTATGGTGTCAAAATAACACAGACGTACCTCTTTCAGATGGATTTTCCACATTTTGATGTAGCCATCATTTGAAGCCGTTAAAAGCACGCAATAATCATCCACAATCAAACTGTCGACTGCTTTTACTCTGAAACCACAAAAAAATGCAACAATAACTGAGAGCACCTGTTCTTCAATAACTGAGCAAACTCACAATAACAATAAACCTGCTAATAAATCAGATCACAGTGTATGATTTAATGCACTGCTGATCAATTATTTCAGTAGATTCTGAAGAAATTTACCTCGTTTCATGAGCCTTGAACTCACAAACCCATTTAGCTTTTTCCACATCACAGAACCTCACAGTTTCATCATCTCCTGCGACGGCCAGGACGGAGTTCTGAAAGACAAACAAGGTTCAGAACCAGAGCTGGGCAAATAAATCAATAATAACATATATCACGATCGACATGTGATCAATATCAATAGCAAATATTCAATCATTTCAGTGAACCGCACAGCATTGTGGGGGATGTAGGCAGAGGAAAAACTTTAGCTGGTCAACCTCTCACAACACAACTAAGCAAAGTTGGTGGAATCAACTAACTCACTCACTTTTTGGTTACCTAGCAACTCACTCACTTTTTGGTTACCTAGCAACGACCTGCTGAGTAACTAACAGCAGTAGATTCCACCACTGTGCTTCATAACTGCTTAAAAATAAAAAACAACATGGAGTGAAAACTATGGGTAAAACAGAAAAGGTTGTGTGACTTGTCTATATTATTTCAGATATCTAAACAAATAACTAATCAATAAGTATTGATAAACTGATATGAAACCCTTATTTTGTGATACTTTTTTCAGCCATATTGTCCAGCCATAAAAAATAGTTTAATTGAACACTGTTTTTACTGTTTTTCCTGTATTATTTTTACTTCAGGCGAGGGTTTCAATCCCCTGTCAGGTCAGAAGAAGGAGAATATTTTTTTTCTTTTTGAGATTTTTAATTTTTTAATTTTTCAAAATGTTAGGATATTGCTAAGCAATATCCTAACAAACCAGATAGAAAACATGTGAAAAATCAGCCACGGTCCAAAGAAGAACTAAAAAGAAAAGAAAACAAAAAAACATAGCTACTCCTTAGCATTTGATTCGTTTCATTCATTCATAACACAGAGTCTTGACGTGAAAACTCACGTTTAAGAATTTCACAGATGAGATCCTCTTCGGGTTTGCAATCGTTCCCGTTACAGACGCCGTCTCCAGCTTGTAGATATCAATTTTGTCGTTCACCACCACCACATATCTGTCACCATCTGGAGACCATCTGACAATGTGTGCATCTGAGAAAAAATATAAAATCAAAAAGCTTAATATCATTCCTGCATTGCAAGAGAAATCCAAAGCTGTTTTTATTTTCATCTACATGAAACTTATACTCACTCTGTTTGATGTTTTTGATAAAAGCCGACCTGCCATTGATGAGATTCCAGGTTCTTTAAAGATAAAAAGGACACACTAGGTTTTTCTTTTTCTTTAAATGAAGAGACTAAGTGAAGTTTTAGTACACATTTTCAAAATACTCTTCCACTCTCAAATTTCCAGAGTTCTCAGTTCACCTTTTTGTTACTGTTTAACTACAAATGTTCACAATAATTTTTTCTGCAGAGGTTAGGCTTTACATTTAAATGGATATAAATAAAATTACATAGGTGAGTGGATAGAAAAAAGGATGTTGGATTTAGACTTGTCACAGTAACAAATTTAGCTGGATGATAAATTGTTCAAGAAGTTATTGTGATAAACAATAACATTGTTGTTCTGAGATCATTTAGAACAACAATAGAGTTGTTCTAACAATAGAATTATAGAATACGAATATCTTACTAATGTAACAACACATTCTCAAAGATCAATCAACTTTAAGTTCTAATGAACATTTAACACTGAAACTGGAAGACAATTTATATATCCAAAATAAATAAACAAAGCAACAAATAAAATGAATTATGAAGTCTCTGTAAACAAAATTGGCCTTTCAAAAAAAAAACCCAAAGAAACCAAAAAACCAAAAGAAATTATAAATCATGCAGACGGAAATTATTGCGTTTCTTCTAACTTATCATACGATTAATTGATGTATTTCTTACAGATTGATTGACAGAAGTAACTAAATCAAGAAAAAGGGGGATGGATGAATAAACAAATGGCAGAGTATTTAAAACAAAAGGACACAGAAAAAAGTTTGGAAAATATTCCCTTCTCAAAAATACTCTACTATTCTGAACCAAAAAAAATTGTCAAAATTTTCCAGCCTGTGTCAGGACGCTGACAGTAAAAACTCAGGTGACCTGCGAGTTTTACCTCAGAGTTTTGTCCGTCCCGACCGACAGCGCCAGTTTACCCGACGGATGGACAGAGAGCGAAGTGACATGACCTCTGAGGAAAATGAGACGAATCAGGATCTTCATTCACAACAGACAACTGCAGGCAAACTGTGGGAGGGTCACACTCACTTATGAGCTTTGATGGTCGTCATGCACTCCCACTTCTTTGTGCTCCACACACACAGGAGCCCGTCTTCCCCTCCACTCAGCAAGTGGGACGTACCATAGAACTCCAGGCAAGTGATGGTACCTTTGGAGCAAAGGGGGTCATAACAAAGAAATCGATCATCAACTACAATTTCATGCAAAATAAATCTAAAGTCAATGCATTTTCTGGCTTCAGAAAATCTAAAATAAGCTGCTCATACCTTCATGGTGCAGCAGAGCCCCATGTTCTGTTCTCTTCTTCATGTCGTATAACTGTATAGTTTCATCTTTGCTTCCCGTAACTACAAACCTCTCGCTGGCCGCCACAGCTGATACTGAAGCTGTGTGAGCGTGATGTGTAAAGTCAGGTTTGGCTGTCCACTCCTGCATTCAAACAAACAAACAAATAAGGAAAACATCACTTTGTGAAATGTTGAAAAATTGAATTCTCCAACAAGAGGTACAAATTACAAGAGGTTAGTAAAGGCACAATTAAAAAAAAACATGATAGACCAAAAAAATTTTTTTTTTAAACACATCACAAGTTAAAACTATTTCACAAAGACTGGAAAGCATACACCCATGTTATTCTTCTCCAGTGCTTATTCACAACAATATTTATCTATATCTGATTTGATCCCACAGCATGACACTGCTATTACCATGTCTAACAGTTGGTGTAGTCTCTCTAGATTTTAAAGCCTAGCTTTGACTTCTCTAAACATAAACGTACTGAATATTATGCCCACGTTTGAAACAAATAAGGATAAATGTAACAAAAGCATAACTTTTTAAGGAAATTATAATACTAAAAAGAGTGCACATTTAAAAGCAGAATAGTAACATTTTCCTGCAGTCACAAAATCACAAGTTTACTCACCTTTTCCCCCGTTTTTACTCGGTATCCGAAAGTAATTTGCTCATAGCTGCCAGCGATGAGCTCCAGCACCGCTGCCATACTGCTGCTGTGTGTTACCTACAAGAGGAATGAGCTAGCAAGCTAATCCGGCTTCTATAACGTTCTCGACTCAAATATGTGCCACCAGATTCAAGTGACAACTCGTTAAATTTCACAGTGACACCTACATTAAGTACAGAAGGAACAACAACTCAACAAGAATCGAGTTTAACCCACTAAAAACTGGCATGCGTGACTATTTTTTAAGCTACACACGCCTATGACTACAAAACAACGTGTGGCGAAAACGCGCATGCGCTGTGCTGGTGATTCCTTCCGCTTGGTGGGAGTTTTCAAAATAAAAGTTTGTAAATGAATGCGAAAAAACGTACTTAAAATTTTATTGAAACTGCGAAATAACGGCTGACGGTTAATAATGACTGTGGATTATTCTAGCAAGCCTAAATTGATTTATTGAAAAGAAAAGATCGACTTTTCATGAATTTGAAGTGTAAACTATGTGAAATGTTTTTTAGTTTTATTGTAATTTCTAAAATAATTTAATGCTGGAAAGTCCGGGATAAATGAAGTACTATCGACCTTTACCAAGCTCCGCCCACAACCTACCAACGTGACCGCAAGTCTCACACACAAAGACTGCGGCGCGTTGTTTCTATGTAAACATGACTCGATTAGTAAACATGACTCGATTATTTCTACCGGGCTTTCACAATATATCAGTTTATATATATTTGTTCATACAATAGCATTTCTTTTTACTATTTTAAATTTAAACTTTAAATTTAATGTAATGGCATTAGGCTTAATGCCATTACATAGGTTCAAAAAGTAGTCTTGTTAGCGTACTAAAAAAGATTTGCAAACGTGGAAAAACCCACTTCTCTCTAATAAAATAAAGAGATTTTATTCTAACTTCAGTCAGAAACAGACACACCGATCTGATGACGTAGAGCATTGGAGTGGTATTGTGATTGGCTAATGTTTTTGGAAACGTCAAGATTGACGCCTCAAATAACCGTTCCCTGTAGTTTAGTGAGAGGATGTTAGAAGAAGTCAGCGGGGACTTTTTTCATTAAAAGAAACCATGGCCAGTGGGTAAGCATTGACTTCAAACTTGCATTTTTGTTTTTCGCTTTGTTTTCCCTTTAGTTTCGGCTAAATGTTAGTTTTCTCCAACATTTTGAGATGCTTCCGGGTATAAAAGCATATACATTAAAAAGTGTTTTCTATACGCATATTTTCCTCTCAAGGCCAACTGTATCTTTGTTTTCGCGACTAAAAGCTGCTCTAAGTACAAAGTGTAGTTTTAAAGCGGTTAATATGTGGAGATTTTATGCAGGAATGATGATTGTTGTGGAGGTGGCTGCTGCAGGGTCTGCTACTGATTAGTGGGTGAAATTATACAACACAGCAAACAGGACATGGCTGATTTTTATAGTTTCTGAAAGAACAGAGGAGTGTCTGTGCCCCTTCCTGTCATTTGGTTCTTACTCACCATGTGCAGATCCTGTGTGGTTTTAATACAGTTATTAGTTTTCATCTACTGTTACTAAGAGAAAAAAAGCTGCCGAAAGACGGCAGAAGGTTTTCCCATGTGACACACCTGTTTGTTTTCCATTCTGTCATTATATTTTTCCAAGAAAAAAGCAGCACGAAGTTCTTGGAAATAGACATTATTTTCTGCGAAAAGCATTTAACAGAAAATTAGATGAAAGCTTATTACACCCATGTGTCTGCAAAGTCTGAAACAGAGTATTGAAAAAAAAATAGAAATTATCTAACACCAAATCTCTGTATCTATGAAAACAAAGCGAAAACAGACTTCCTCTTTATCACCAACGGCTCCAAGGTTACAACACATCTATCTTTATTATTATAAAAACTACAGCGGCTGATATGGTCATGCAACTTTTCTTTTTTTCTCCTACTATTTTCCTGTTTACTGAGGAACTCAACATTATTATCACTAAAGGTGAGCCCCGCCTGCACACCTGTGGTGATATACAACTTGAAAGCTGAAACTACATTGCCTTGCAACCGTCTTCATAACCCTTGAAGGTTTCTTAGGTTACAGCCACAAAAATCTGTGTATTTTATTGGGGATTTTATGTGACAGACCAACACATAGTACTTCATAATGTCTGTCCTCCTGAGTCAACACTGTGTGGAACTCCATGTGATAAAAGCGATCTTTAATCTTAATGCATATCTTATTTGACAATTGAAAAAAAATGGTGTTATGAGGGCCAACTCATATGCTGTGTTTGTTTATATAGTTTCTCTCTCCAACACATGGAGAAGCTGGATCTTCTCTCTCATTTTTAACAGAAATTAACTCTTGACATGTGTTTGTCTTATTGATCTTGCCTGCTCCAACAACTCGTGATTCATCAGTTGTCTTTGCTTCCCCACCCCAACAGTCGACAGGCTAACCGGGAGCTGACTGAGGTGCTGAATAAACTCTGGCAACTGGACACAAACCGTCTGAAGCCGGGAACTGACTACAAAATCTCCCTTCAGGTCAGTCCTGCATGTTGCAATAGATGCAAACCTACCTGGAAGAGAACTTAGATTAACTTCTAACATCAACATGTGAAAAGCTCAGTCCTTTCTGCTTGACTTAACATTATTAAATAAGTATTTTTTTTGGATTAACTAAATAATTGAATAGCGAAAGGTGCTTAATATGAGATTTATTATTAACAGAATTTGAACCAGGTGAAGCTAAACCTGCAATTTGGAGAGTTCTTAATAGAACTTATTTATAGAGAAAGAATGTTTTTCTTTTATCTTAAATGCAAAATGCATATTTCTTGTACAGTTTTGGCTTGATTACTGATCTGAATATGTTCTTTTAGCAAATGGCCTTTTCTGAGTTTGTATAATCCAGTCAACGATTAATTGATTACTAAATTAATTGACGATTATTTCAACATCGATTAATCACGATTAATCGTTTCAACTCTAATTGTGTGTAATGACAAGCCCTGTTTGCTTATCTGTATTCTGATTCTTTCTGTCTTCAGGGCAAAGCAGGTTATGTGGCTCAGGGCAGTAACTACGCCAGAGATCAGGCCCACGCTCCTCTCTTTGCCTACGTCGATGAGGGAAAACTGAAAAACATTGAGACGTTTGCTCGTAAGTAACAGTTTGACATCATTTTGGTTTTCTAGAACTTTGCTTTTTACCACATCTGATGTTTATGCTTGTAACTTCAGATTTTATCAACTTGCTGGACAACTATGAGATGTCTACAGGCGTGTCAGAGACGGTCACTTCAGAGGAGCTTCAAGAGAATCGGCTCTTTATTGACGCCATCATGGAGACTGAGCTCATGAAGGTACAAAAGCTTTAGAGCTGACTTGTTGTTTGGTACAAGCTCCCATTACCAAAACATAAATATTGTTCTGTCTTTTGTCAAACACTGTTCAGATGGATGTTATGCTATAATGGCCAGCTAATAATCAGACCAAAAAACAGATTCTTAATGTAAGACTGTACTGTTAGATTTTGATTTAAAAAATATTCAAAACAGTTGGAATTTTTTCACTTTTTATCACATGGCAAAGTGTGAAGTATTGTCCTCACTTAGATGCAGCAACAAACAAATTGATAGGAATGTCCAGAGCAAATTAGCAAGTCAGATTTTGTGCAGTTAAGTGCAAAATCTACTTAATTGCAGAGTTTCTTCCAAAAAGTGAAAATTTTATGGTAGTCTTCACACATTTTTGAAATAATAATTCCTCTGAATTTTGTTTCTCCAACTCGCAGTATGCTCACAACTATCTGGTAAAGAAAGGCAAATCGCCTGCGGACCGTGGAGAGTTCAAGAGACAGCTGTATGACATCTGGTTTCGCCTCTACCACAGAGACAGGAGTGGAGGGTGAGTGTTGCTCTGACAGCAAGGGATTATTTTTAATATTAAAAAATAATTTCATTTATTGCTTTGTTCATCTGAAAGCTTACAAAACAGCAAAGTAAATTGGCGCTTTAGAATTTATCCAGAAAAAGAAATTTAGGGGAAGCTAAGTGCGGTAAAAGTTTTCAAAAGTTAGCAAAGCCGCTAAACAAAAAATCATCTCTGCTATTAGCACATTAGCATTAGCTATACACCACTGTATATAGGCTCTTTAGTTTACTGATTTGGAAGCTGACAGATATATTGTACGTGGTACTTCTGTTACTCGACAGCGCAAACTTGTTACGGGGAAATAACTTTTGAAATATTTTAAAAATATAATTTAATTAATGAAGAAACAAATGCACTCTTTATTGTGTCAGAGAGGATTCTTGTGGCTTCGAACACGTGTTTGTTGGAGAGACCAAATATGGCCATGAGATCATGGGTCTGCACAACTGGGTGCAGTTCTACCTGCAGGAGAAGCACGGCCATGTGGACTACAAAGGCTACAAAGCAAGAGACAACAAAGACACTGTAAGAACATCATGCAGGTTTCCTATTCAGTTAGGAAAAGAATGGAATGTGATTTAATCTATCAATCTGGATAAATATGGAAACAAGTGTGTGGGTCACCATGTTTGTATCTCCAGACATCATTCCCTGTATCATTGTTGGATAGACTGGTGGCATTTTTGACAGTAAATTCATAGTAAACCTTTGTATTCATGCTTGAAAAGAAATTGTTCCAAAAATGACCAAAATTTGGTTGCAGAAAATGGGCTCAACTTGATCAGCATAAAACATCTAGTCAGGTTTTAAAGGGAACAATCAGGCAAAATTCACATTTTGGACATTTTTATACTTCCATTTGGGTTTTCTATTGCTTCGAACAGCCCAAGACCTTTAAAAAGACACCCAGCTGTTTTTGGGCAATAAGTTAATATTTTTTGGTGTTTAGAAAATGAGCTGTTTCAAAAACTTCCCCATAAAGTCACATGTGTTGTTTCTTAGCAACCCCAGGCGAGCCCAGCCCTGTTACCTAGCAACCCAAGCTGAGCTCCAGCATGGTTGATCAGCTGGTTTTACCACGATATGTGCTGTACAATGGCTGCTGGAAAGGACAAGTGTTTTGTTGTTGACTTACCATTCAGAAACCACTTGCTGAATTCTTGTTGTGCAGGAGACTCGAGTTCTGCTTTTCAGAGATGTATGGCTGTGTAATTGTGCATCTGTTTGCAGCTATTTTCAAATTGAGAGTGTAAAGGTTGAGTTTGGGAGAGTGGCCAGCAGCAGCTTATTTGGATTTAAAGTGACAGGAGCCCCTAAAACACTTAGTAGGCAGAACTGATCAGACAAAAATCTCATTATCTAAGAACAAATTTTTGCAATTGACCATTATTTTGTATATCCCTAACCTGTTTAAGAAAGTGTATTGGTCACCTTTGAGCTCCATTAAACCATATTCTGTTTTTTTTTTTTTTTTTTTTTTTTCAGCCTGATGAGGATGACCATGTCCTGAACTTGCAGTTCAGCTGGAAAGGTTTGGTAAAGCCGATCGGCGGCTCCTTCATCGGCGTCAGCCCAGAGTTTGAGGTCGCTCTGTTCACCATCATCTTCCTCATGTCGACTGAGAAGATGACGTCAGTGGTAGTGAAGGTGGACGAGTACGTGCTGGAGCTGGTGGTCTACCGGCACGGCCGCTCCATCGGCACGTCCTACCCCAAACTGCTCAGCAGCAACAACAGGGATTAGTAATGTGATGGCCATGTTGAAAGAAATTCTGCTTTATTACACTCTAACCGTAAAACAAACATGGAGCAGGTTGTTTTATGTTCACTTAAACCCAGGCCTTAAATATCTATTAACCAGATGTTGACTGAAAATGAAGGATTAAATATAGTAATCACATTTGTGTCACATGTTGCCACCTGTTACAGGATATGGATTTGCTATTTCTCTTATTTGTACTCAACTTTTAAGAATCTTTAAGCCAGAACAGTTTGAAAAATATTAATGTTTGCAAAGAGATTATGACTTTCATCTGCAGTTTCCTAGCGGTTAATTTCCTCTACGGTATTTTAGAAAATAATGTAATCTGCTTGTTTCCTAGTAAAAGCTGACTGCATTTTTATTGAATAAACCTTTTTTTTTGTTTTGGTACCTCTGACTCTAAAGCATTTTTTTGTTTGGCTTTATTGAAATTTTTTTTTTTTTTTTTTTTTTTTTTTCTGAAATACCCACCTAAAGGATTTTGAAGAACATGGTAGACGTGGTCTCTTCAGTTTTATATTTTTGAAAAATTGGCTCTACTCTTAAACAATGTCATCTTAATGGAACAAAAAAAGGGTGTAACAAGGTTATTATAAACTATATGGAAATGCCACACATTCTGATACCTTGCACCTTAGACACTGTGCACCTTTTTTGTATTTTTTTCTCTGTTTTCCAACTTTGTTGTGCTTGAATACAACATTTAGTGGCTTTATTGAGGGTGGTAAAAGTGGCAGCAATACCTGTCTACTGGACAACTCTTAAATCTTTAAATTAGTCTTATGTGGTGGCATTCACAAAGTCATTTTTTGGTTAACTGTAATCTATAATTATCCAAATGAACACAATGAAATGACAGAAATGTCTGGTTATGCATAATGTGTCTTACTTTTGATTTGAGTTCCTAAATGTTACCAAATATTCTAAATTATATATATAAGTGTTAATAAAATTTTCCAATACCAGATGAATGTAATCTAACTGACGTAAATCTATGTAAAGTTTTTAATTCATGTAGTGATGCGTTCAGGGTTGTCTGCCTGTCAGACATGACTCGGGGCTGGACTTTCACCTTTAGCTGCTTTCAGACGCCCTCTAGCAGTGCGCATGCGTATTCAAACAAGCGATGTCAAACCGCAGAAGTGAAGCTGTTCGTGTGATAACTACCTCATGAACTGGTGAATGGACAGGTAAACAGACACGCTACGCTGAGTTTATATTGTAATATTTAAGTTAATCACCGGCGGTGAAGGCAACAAGTGGAATCTGGGTGTTAAATCAACTTTTAGAGTTGGTGAAAAGTAGCATGTTTGGCTAACAGCTTTAGCTCTGGTCAGTTGGCAGATCGTTGTCACACAGCGACGGTTGGGAGCCACCTGACAACCGCTCACATGATTTCAACTACTGCAATCGGAATAAAGACAGCAGGAAACAGGGTTTTATTTTATTTTTTAATGTGTTTTGATTTGTAGGGCTAGTTCGCATCAGACGGTTGTCGCTGAAGGGTTTGTTAAACAACAAAAAGCCTAAAAAAAAGGCAACATGTTTGGCAAAAAGAAGAAGGCACCGATGCCCAAAGGACAGGGCGCTGCTGCGGCCAAGCAGGTAACAACAACAACAACAACAACAACTTTAATGCTAAAATTACGTTAAGCACAGTAGGGAAGATGATTTAAATGTTAAACCTGAAATGTGTGGGATTTTGTATTTAGATGGGGTTATTTGTGGACTTGAACCCAGAGGAGATGATGATGGGTGCGGAGGAAAACCTGGACGACCCGGATCTGGAGGCTGAACTTGCTGCTATTACTGGAAATAAAGCAGCTGCTAGAGGAAAAGCCAAGCCAAAGGGGAAAAGTGAGTTCAGAGCTTAATAATTGGAGTTTTGTAAATACACATAATGATTCTGAATGGACAACATATATTACATTTTCTGTATATTTTTGTACCTTTTTCTTGGCATGTCTATTACAAGTTTAGCTGGATGATAAATTGTCCCAGAAGTTATTGCAATAGATGATAATATTGTTGTTTTGACACCATTTTCAACTAATATAATGAAAGAACACATTCTCAAAAATCAATTAACTTTAAATTCTAATGAACATTTAACACTGCAACTGGAAGACATTTTAAATATACAACATAAGTAAACAAAAAACAGAAACAACAAATAAAATTAATTCTAAAGTCTTTGTAAACAAAATTATTCTTCAAAAAAAGGGCTAGTTGAGACCAAAGCACCAGACTGAAGATGTTTTTCATTCAGTTTTTAGTAGAAAGAGAAAAATGATTGAGCTTGTTTTAATTTATTATGTGATTAAGTGATTTGGTGCTTATTGTGACAGGCCTAGTTGCGATAAGTTTATTCAGGCACTGATCAGACCTGACATTAACATTTGTCCCGACTGATTCTGATACAAGGAAAACCTTTTTAGCTATTCCAACAATCGGATATTAAGTTTTAGTATTGATTTGATTTGCTTGAGCTGATTCAGATCCCTCTGAAGAAACTATAAAATAAAAAGGTGACTATGCTAAGAATAGAGGCGACTTCACACTGTGTGCATGCGAGAACAGTCACTGTAAAGCACGGTTTTACTATTTTAAAACAATATGAATATGGAGGTCACATTTTTAAGCCTTCTGTCACATTTTATATTACCAATTATTGATGTCAGTGCACCTAGCAGAGAATGTGGATCCTTACCTTAACTGATTTCCACAATCTTGACATTTCTAAATCCATAACTGAGCAACTGCTTTGCTGTAATATGTTCATGTCTTCCTGATATCTTGCTATCGAATGTGTCTTTACATCCGCAGTGAGCCACAGACATGTTGTAGAAAACACAGTTTCCTTTCCTGTAGTTTCTTTTATCTTTCGGCTTCCTCTAACCTAATTTTTAACATCTGACGGTACCAAAATTAACTCTACCTTCAGTAAACACTTCCAACTTCATAAAGCTTATGAATGTCTGATTGGAGAAACATTTAATCTTTGAATTTCTGGCAGCTTGTTTACAGTCTGATTATGTTTATTGACTGATTTGTTTGCACATGTCTAGATCTTGTGTAATCACTACTACAAGAAGTCTCTTTAGCCAACAAAGTTCACATTAGGACGGCTTAATATTACAAAAGTCTGAGTGAGATATTATTATTGAGTATTGAAGTGATGATGTCAGGTGAGATTAATATGTTTTCCCAACAAATCCTATATTTTTGTTATTTTATATTTGTAATAGTTCAGACAAAATATGTATGCAGATTGTTTATTATGCAAAACCTTTAATGGGTTCAACTCTATAGCCTTACAGAGATGATAGTAAACAAGCATGAGCATCGCTATCCATTCTTCTTCTCTGTTTAATGGCTGCCACTTTGGATCATTTGCCTACTTCTCTCCCACTTCTTGTTTGTTGCATCGGTTCTTTGCATTTCCCTCTTCATACAGTTTCCACTTTCAGCTGAATGACCCTGCAGCCATGGTGAATTTTAATAACTTTTATTTGTTGTTTTATGGCCTAATCGGCATCACATTTGTTCAGGTTTTAGTTCCTTTGTGTTTCTCTAAATCAATTTGCGATCACACTGCTAAACTAGCAATCACTGAAGGTGATTTGGAGGAAGACGCCTTCCATTTGTTTGTATTTATTGCCGGCCATGCAGGATCATATCATTCAGGATGGGTGTTAATGATATGTCTAATCAAAGCTTTAAACTTAACTTAGTAAACAAACAAGGTTTGCTTCCTAAAAACATGCAGTGTTTTACGTCACTGGAAAACAATACAGTGATATCACTTTCAGTTTTATGACCTTCAAACAGGTGGGATATTTACTTAGTAGTCTGTACTTTGATCTCCCCATTATTTCTAATAATAATAATCACATTTCTTTTCCTAATGCATCCCCAACCCATTAAAGACCTCCTGATATTGGTTAAAAAACCCCCAAAAAAAACCATTGAGGCGTTCTGGGTCTCATTCAAATTAGACATGAATTGATCAAATATTATGGATATTCTGAACTGTTTTTGTCGAAGGAAATCTGAAATTAATCACAGATACATTCAGTGTTTTTATTATTGAACAGTTTAAAGATTCCCTTTAGTCTGACTGAGATTCTGCAACTAACGATTAGTCTAGTAATCTATTATTCTGGAGATTCATTTGATTAAAAATTGGCACATTCTGCATATTTTTTGCTTAAGCATTCAAGTGGTGAAGCTACAATTATGAGGAGTTTTGGTTAGGACATATTTACAGTGAAGTTTTCTGAAATTATAACAACATTAATTATTATCATCTCCATAATTCCTGCTGTTTAACGCGCGGACCCCTGACTGCATGTTTGTATGTTGTAGGCCCTCTGCCCATGGAAGACATCGCAAAAATGGCCGACGAGTGCATGCAAGACGTGGATGAGGATGATGACGATGATAATATTGAAGACGATGAAGATCTACTGGTTGGTGCTGAACATATTACACACTCATGTCAGAGAAAGTGATAATTTTGCAGAGCTCTATGAGTATTAGGGCCATAAAAATAAATATTAAAGTCAAAATACTATGAGAATAAAGTAAAAGTATTACCAGAATAAAGTAATGTTGGGAGAATAGTCACACGAGAATGAAGTTTAAATATTATCAGAATAATATCATAACTTTATTCTCATATTTCTGTTTCTTTTATCTTTTTATTGTGGCCCTAATATTCCATTGAACCAGAAAAGTTATTTTCTTTTTAGCTACAATTACATTACCCTGTAGCAGAGGAGGAGAACTTTCTGTAGGTTAGTAATAGTAAACATTAATTTGGCCGTGTTAAATGATCATTTGAGATCATCTAAGATCTAAAATAATCCTACATGTCACTGCGCAGGTGGAAAACTTTCCATTCATCTATAAGTCACGCCTGGTTTTCGATCAGTGGGCGCTTTCTTTCTCCATCAGGCCGAGCTGCAGGAAGTGGTGGGTGACGAGGAAGTCGGGGATTCAGCAACTCCTTCCTCCACATCCTCCGCCTCTCCTGAGTCTTCTCAAGTCGAAACAGTCGAGCCTCCGACTGCACAGGTACGAAACAAACAACATTGTTGAAACTAGAAGGAAGGAATTTCTGTCTTAATTTCCTGTAATGCAAGTGTGATAACTTGTTTTGGAAACAAACCAACTGGTAATAGTTTCGGTTGGACCGCAGTTTTACTTTCTTTGCATGACTTTAATATTTTAAATGATTTGTGTTATTGAAATTCTAAATGATAATTATTTTGGTATGTCCTTAGATTGTGGCTGCTGTGCAAGCAGCAGAGGTTTGCAGCTCACAGTTTGCCTACTGACTAATTTATTCAACTCCAGCTCTTTTCTGGGTTTGTTTACGTTACTTGGTTGTTTATTTTTTGCATGTGACTGAACCAGGAAGTAAAGGTCTCCAAAGCAGCGCCCGGTAGTCTCCAGCATACTCTGGAGGAGCGAGCAGAGATGTACAAGACGGCGATAAAGAATGCAAAGTCTGCAGGAGAGACATCTAAAGCCAGAAGATATGATCGGGGTATGAAGGTTGGTAAAAATGCACCATGATGATAAAGATACAACTTATTTAAAGGCTCACTTACAGAGGATATATCTGAAATTAAAATAGACATGTATTTTTGAGAAAGATTTATTTATAACTTTTTCCTGTCTGTTAGAAAGAAGTGAGATTTCAAATTAAAATACCCTTTGTTTGTTCTAGAAGTTGATAACACCTGATTTGAATTAATACACGTTCATTTCAACAGTAAAGAGCCTCCATTTTATTTTGTGTTCAAAACAAAGAATAGAAGAAGTTTATTAAGTGATTAAAAAGCGTTTTATTCTGTAATAATGCTGCTTTCCTCTTGACAGACTCTGGAGTCGATGATAGCCGCTGTGAAAAAAGGAAAGCCTGTAAACGAATCTGAGATCCCGCCACCTGTAGCTACCGGAGCCCCAACCGCCGCGTCTCGACCCGCTGTCCCTTCCAGACCCGCTGTCCCTTCCAGACCCGCTCCTCCCGTCCCCTCGCGTCCCGAGGGGGAGACGGAGACGACCACGCTGCAGACTGCCTCGCCCGATGCCATCACACCCAACAGTGAAGAAGAGCGGTCTTCGTCTACTATTGTACCGACCCTGAGTGACCTTCCATCGCCTGAGGAGACTCCTGCTAATCTGTCAAAGCCCCGACCAACAGATTGTAAGTTTTACAGTTAACCACATATTTTAATATAAAAAGAAGTTAAGTTTTAATAAACAAGAGCCAAAAAATTATTTTTATCTTGTTGGCCAATCCTACTGGCATCTCTTTTTATCATCTTGTTGGCACCAATGTGTTTAAACTTAAACTGGCTTTTTCGCATGATAAATTAGCACAAGCTCATGATTTATTGTTTTTCTCTTTTATCTCTTTCTACAAAAAATATACTGCAAAAATCTTCATTGGTCTCAACTAGACCTTATTTTTTCAGGACAGTTTTTTTTTTGTACAAAGACTTCATTATTTGTTTTTTTTTGTTGTTTCTGTTGGTTTGTTTATATATTTTGGAAATTTAAAATGTCTTCCAGTGTTAAATGTTCATTAGAATTTTAAGTTTATTTATTTTTGAGAATGCGTCCTTTCATTATATTAGTTAAAAATGATCCCAAAATAACAATATTATAGTTTATTGCAATAATTTCTGGGATAATTTATCACCTAGCAGAATTTATTATCATGACAGGCCTATGTTGTTCAATACAGAAACTTTAATATAATTGTTTATTTATAAGTTTATTCTTGCTGAGCTGTTAGTTTTGTGTCAGAGACTCGTGCCTTTCATTAGCTGACTTGTTTCCTGATTGAGGCCTTTCTCTCTGGTCACTGTTTCCTCCTCCGTTGCAGCCGTGAATGAGGCGACGAAGGCGATGCTTTTGGAGAGGCAGAGAGAATACAAGCTGGCAGCTCTGAGGGCGAAGAAGGAAGGAGACATGGAGCAGGCGAAGCTTTACTTCAGGACCAGCAAGGTGAGTTCGATCACCCTGGGAAACATTTTAAAATATCTTCTGTGTAAAACATCATCCTCTGTTATCCAAGTGAAGTTTTTTTTTTTTTTTTTTTTTTAAAGCAGTTAACTTTTTGGTGGACAGATCTCAAGAAAAACTGCAAATACAGTTTTGTTTTGTTTTTTAAATGTTTTATAACTCCTGTGTTGCATCTGCAGATGGTATATCTCATTTATTTGAATGAAATTCAATCAGGTTGTTGAGCAGAAAATGATTTTGTAACAATTGATAATGTTTTTGTCCTTATTTTTTCCTCGTAAACATTAACTGTTAAACGTTGCTCCCTCTAAAATCACATAATATATTGATTGTTATGGTTTATTATTGGAGATTTATTTATTGTGTTTTTATAATCATGACAAAGATTTATAAATGTTTTTTTTAAATTCAAATAAACATATTTAGGGGAATCAAACATAACATTTCATTTTGATCATGTCTGCTATTACAGTTGGGTGTTTATTAAAAGGATGAATAGTGTGGTGGGAGATTAAATCATAAACTCAGAATTTAAACCCCCTGAATTCACCAGAAGTTTCAATTTTAATGTGGTTTCTGCTCAGCATTTTATCTCTTTTTGCTGTCCTGTTTTTCATGGCGTAACACAAACTGTTTGCGCTCACAGCCTTTATCTCATGCAGGCTGTTCAAACCCAAGCAGTGATTTAAGTCTACGTTATGTTGTTGTGCAAAAGCCTCAGTATGTTGTTGGCTGCTCCAGATTCTGCTGAGCAACGTTGTTTTCAGTTTGAACGGACTCTGGAAGATCAAGATCTGCTTTCATTTTGCATTTTATCACTACTTAAAACTCACTGGACAGGTTCAGTTAGCAAAACGTTTTAACATTTCATTTGAAAGCACGCATATCTCCAATTCCCATTATTACATGCAAAAATATTATCCGTTCTGGTCAAAATAACATTCTTAGTAGTAAAAATTCAAACTAAGGGTATTAATAGTTATGATTTGTGTTAAAAATTTGCTGTTAGATTTACAACAACTAGAACATCAATTTGAAGAATGGATTACTAGAAATGTTGACTAGAAAGAATGTAATTTTTTTAAATCTTATTTTTACTCCTAATATCAAAATAGAATAATGTAAAATAAATACAAGGAAATAAGTAAAAGTACCCAAACTAAAAACAATGTTAAGTAATAAACTGTGTTTCCTATAAGAAAGTGGATTGTCAGAGTGGTTTTATTAAGTTTGGATGCTGAAAATAAAATCAGATGTTCTGAGTTTCATAAAGTCTATCCAACTACCACCATAAACTAGATTGTTTGGGCATGTGGCTGAGAAAAGCTGTTATTTTTTCCATTTTATTCATGTGAAATGTTATCTAGGGTTGGTTTGTCTGTGATACAGGAAGTATGTCACTCTAGAAATCAGAAATGTATTTTTATTTTTTACGAGGAAGAAAAGATTTATTGATTTAAAAAGGAAAAGAAAAACCTATTAAATCTGAAAATGGCTTCCCATAGCGCCAACCCTCTGGCATCTTATTTAGGGTTTACGTTAAACTGTAGTATTGCATAGTCTCTAGTGGTATGAAACCATAACTTGTTCTAAACCCTGAAACTGGAACCAGTTCATGCCTAGTGTGTGTAGATGTGTGTGTGTGTGAATACCTTGTGTAACAGAAAGCAGAGCAAACAAAATAGACAGAAATGTAGATTTAGATCACATAAATAAAAGATATAAACTGTAATTCGTTTTATTGGAATACTGTTCTGTAAGGAGAGTAACCTTATGCTGTAATCAATATGTCAAAAATAATATGTTAGGAGAAACACTGTAAAGTTTGTCACCACTCTTTAGCTACTAAATAAAACTGTTTTCCTCAATCAGATGTTTAAGATGTTTGCAGTCTGTTTGTCGGAACGTGTTGCTGCACATTCCCTCTGCCAGATTTCCCTCAGAGGAATGTGAAATGAAATATGCCAACAATGCCAGAGCTGACACAAGAGCATTATTATTGTTTTTTTTTTTTTGTGTGCAGAACTTCGATGCAGTGATCGAGGCCTTGGAGAAAGGACAAGCAGTCGACCTCAGTGGCCTTCCTTCCCCGCCTGGAAAAGGTCAGGAATGCTGGAAATTAGTTTTCTTAGGGAAGAAGATCTGAATCCTATGGAAACATACTGCTGAGATGGAGGAAAATAATAAGCACTATCACCTTATAATGTGATAATTATATTGGAGAAACGTGATGCATTATGTAAATGTGATAAATTTATTTCACACCCAGTGATTTTTGCCCCACTTGATTTTTCCTTAGCAGACTAAATTCATATATATTTACCACAGAAGGAATGTCCCTGGGATTAAATATTCACCTCTTGTGTTTCAGGTGCAGGAGGAATCTCTGCCGCAGTGAGCAAACCTCCAAACCTGCAGGCCTCCCAACCTGTTACTGCAGCATCTGGTAGTTATCAATTAAATATTTCATTTCCAGTTTGTTTTTTCTCGTGTTGTTACCAAATTCCTTTCGTTCTCTTTGAGATGTTTTATTTATCTCATGAAAAGTGACTTTAAAGAAGGACAAAACATTAATAAGGCTCCAGGGAATCAAAAGCTGTCGTAAAAGTTACTTTAAACTGAAAATATTTCTTTCTCAAATGCTTGGAGAGGCAGTCTGCATGTCTAGATGGTGGATTTGAATTAACTGTGGGAGTGAAAGTGATGGTAACACCTGAATTCACTCATTTAGAGGGCTGACCCAATCCTTACAGTGATACAGGAACAGTTTCTAAACCGAATGGGTGAAAGTTTAGGATTTGATTTAAGTATTTTCTATGCAAATATATTGTATCCCCAAATTTTATTTCACATCTTTTGGTCAAAACGTTCGTCCTTATAACCATCAATCTGTCCATTTATTTGTACGCCTGTCCATCTATCCAAGCAAATCTTCATTTAACCATTGATTTATTCAACCATAATCCATCCATATGTGTGTTTATCTATCTATTTGTCTTTCTTCTGTATATCCGTCCATCCGATCATATTCCTCACATTTTTGACCTACAGCTACACTTACATTTGGTATTTATCTTTAAAGAGTGAGCGATAAAAGAAAAGACTCTTTATGTTTCACTTTAGAAAACAGACTTTAAGCATAAAAACACACAGGAACCTTGAGTTACTATTAACATCGACTACCAAGAGTCTTCCATCTCGTTGTTATGAGGTAGAAATTGAAGAAATAAAACTGTTTCAGGCCCGGCCGGCCCTTCGGCTCCCAAAGACGTTCTGGAGGCTCTGGAGCAAAGACGAGTGAAATATGTGGAGGCATCAAATCAGGCCAAAGCCAGCGGAGACGACCGCAAAGCCCGAATGCACGACCGCATTGCTAAGGTACGAGGGAACGCCTTTTAATGTCAGTACAGCAACTAGGCTGCAAGTTTTCAATGCTTTCACATAGATGGATTATTTTTCACTTTATTAGTGCCTTAAAAACACTTCAAAATACAAAATGTTACTGTATTTCTGTTTACTTTCTAATGCAAATATCTTAATTCTCTTGAAATAAATCAAAACTAACTTACAAGTAGCTTTTCAGCAATATACAGAAGTTTATTTTAAGCCAATACTTCCTTAATATTGATTAAAAAAATACTAGTTCACCTATAACATGGAATAATGTCCTGTCATAAGTAAAATAATCTGCCATAAATACCCTTTTCTCATCAATGTTAAGGAATTATTTACTTAAAACAACCTCATGTATAAGTCATGTAAAAGTTATTTCTAAGTACATTTTGGCTTATTTCAAGTCAAGTGATTTTGTGTTACCATTTACAATTTATTTTTATTTTCCACATACATTTCAGATCATCACAGATTTTATTGTCAAACCAACATGGGCTGAGTAAATACAAGACACAGAGTAACTTCCTGGTGAATTATGTGGAAAGTTTAGTTTAATGTATCTAATGGTCAGTTTACCATCAGACATGTAGAATCAAGAAATCACTTAAAAAGAGTTTGTGTGATTGCAGGAAGTATGATAGAAAATATATTTATTCTCTGTGTAAATCACAACTGATTGTAACTAAAACTGTTTTAATCTCTGCTGCAGCAATATCAGAGCGCCATCCGGGCTCACAAAGCCGGGAAACCAGTCGACTTCCAAGAGCTTCCAGTTCCACCTGGTTGGTACCATGTTGCTAATTTTATCTCATTTGATGGATTTATGTCCCACTTAGAGAGGCGGAGCAACAAGAAGGAGGAAAGCTGTGCCAAGTTACAACTTTAAGGTTTAACAGTCTGACAGCAAAAAATTAATCCTTGGTCCATTTGTTAAGCAGATCCGGTCCTGGTTCCTACAGTTGACCGGTCCCAAATGGTAAACTAGAGGAGTGGGTCATTGCTGCTGGATTTGTGTCGGCATCTAGGAATCCTATATCTATAAAATTCATTAGTAGGTGTTAAGATTAGAGCAGGAGTCTGATTAGGAGAATATTTCTCATGTGTGATGGTTTATTTTGAAGATGGTGGTTGAAAGATCTGAAGGCTGTCTGTCATTTTAACTCCGTGAAAACAAAATCCAACCAAGACAAAGCTAACGCTCAACTATTGTTTCAGCAAGAAACGAGCAAAAGTACAAGTCCCACTGGCAGATTATTACATTTTTAACAAGACAATTATTACATTTATACGACATGAATGTAATAATTGTCTTGTTAAAAAATGAAATAATCTGCCAGTGGAACTTGTACTTTTTAAAAATCAATTTTAAAGAGTTATTGACTTCAAACAAGCTCTTGTTTTGTGTTGAAAAGTTACTTCTAAGTTAGTTTGTCTTATTTCAAATGTACTAAGATATTTGCACCAGAAACTAGACAAAATATTTTGTTAGATTCTGTTGTTGCACTGATTATTTTAAAAATAGATCATAACTGTTTTTGGCACTGAGTCAGAATGACGATGAAAAGTTTTAGTGTAATCTTTGGATTAGAGATTTATTTATTTTTTCTTGCCTTTGTTTGCTTCCCTGTGAAAAAGATTTGGTTTTTGTTGAGCTTTAAAAGTCCCAAGTCATGGATTTTATGGCATATGAAGCAATGAAGGTTTTAACTCCAAACACTCAAATGATTTTTAATCTTTTGTCCTTTTCACATTTCAGCCAATAAGGAAAATGTCACATTCTGACCTGCAAATTGCTGCTTTTTCAAACAAGAAGCAGGATTTTTCAACTTGATTTTAAAAAAGCTGAATGTCGGCTCGATGTTTCAGGTTTTCCGCCGATCCCGGGCCAGAAGGTGGCAGGAGATGAACAAGGGTTTGTTGCTACTCTGGAGGCGGCCAGCAAACTCGCTTCCTCTAATGTTGAAGATGATGATGATGAAAAGGAGGAAGAGGTGAGTTTTCTGGTTTTACTTTGGGGATTTTTTTTACAGTAGATATTTTTTTCTCCTGACTTACTCAGTCTCTCTCAGTCAAAGGTCGGTGTTTTAGAAAAGCCGAAGGAGCCGACGCTGGACGTCCCATCAGCCGGTCCAGAGAGGAAAAGGTCGCCGTCGGCTTCGCCTGACAGAAAGTCTGCAGAGGAAAACCTCTCGCCTGCAGGTTTGTCTCTGAATCAGCATCGTTTATTGACTGACTGGATTAACGTCCAAATAAACAAAAAGTTCCCAAGCTTATAAATATATAATGACATAAAGAATATTTGACAAAAAGTTTGGACACCCCTGTAATGGTTTCTTTAGTTCATATTTTTGTTTTTATTTCCAAAGTGTGCTGGAAATGTTTGATCTTGAAAAGTGTTTGAATTATTCTGTAGGAAAAGTGTGTGAATCCTGCGTGTTCTTCCTGCTCTAGTTGATTTCTTTGTTTCTTCTCCAGCCGCTCAGCTGCTGGAGCTTTTGGACGGCAGGAAGAAACAGTTCATGAAGGCGGCGCTGCAGGCCAAACAGAAGAACGACATGGAGCAGGCAAAGGTTTTCCTCCGCACCGCGAAGGGCTTGGACCCCATGATCGAAGCGGCGCGCAGCGGCAAAACGGTCGACATTAGCACAGTGAGCAGGAAAACATGCCCTTTGTTCTGTAAAACATCTCAAACTTTAGGACGTTTTCACACCTAGTAGACTCTGTTCGACTGAGGAGCAAAATACAACACTTGTTATATTTTCAGCTGGTGCGGTTCGCATCCGCACTGCACTGAGACAAACGATCCAAACTAATTTAAAAGCTGTTCTCCTCCTGGCCTGTGGGGGCGCTGTACCAATAACTGCTAAAGGAATCGACACAAAAACCGTTGAAGAAGACTTGAGTTCAACTTTCTTCTTCATAGAATGAAAACAAAAATTACTGGTATCAGGTTTTAGCGGTTGAAGAATTAGTTTGGACATCGCCAACAGGTGTAAAACCACTTTAAACCAAGTTTTATTCTGTTTTCCCTCGATTTCCGGGTCGGCTTTACTCGACAAGCAGACCCGTTGCCGTGGCAATCGACACAAGACCTCCGCTAACCCGCAGAGCAGAGAGTAAGAACATATTTACCATAATGCCCTGCGCTGTAGTCCACTTCCTGTTTTTGGATTGGCCTCTGGTTTGTTTGCATTCAAACGGTGGCCGAGGTTTTCAGGTGGTCCAGAGTCCGTTTTAGTTTGTATCAGAGTCCGATTGGCTTTCACTCGTCCCCAAATGAACCGGACCTTCCAGACCAATGAACCGGTTTGATTAAAGCGAACTGATCAGGGCTGGTGTGAATGAATCCTGAGTGATGTGTCTTTCCCCCAGAAACAGCAAACTGTAACAGATGTTTGTTGTTCTGTTGAAGCTGCCGTCGCCCCCTGGTGACGAGGAGGACGACTTCATCCTGGTTCACCACAGCGACGTTCAGGTTTCAGAGAAAGCTGGCCCGGTTTACACACAACTGTCCAACATCCTGAAGGAGCAGCATGAGGTGAAACTCTGAGAATCAAACCCTAACTTTGGTTTCTTCATTTTTCTCTCTCCAACTGCTGCGATTTCCATTTGTCCTTCCAGAAATGTCTGACGTACTCCAAGCAGTTCACTCACCTGGGGAACGTCTCTGAAACCACAAAGTGAGTCTCCTCTGTTGTTTCCTGAAGTTTACACTGCACTCATTTGGTTTTGGAGCTCCAGATTACAGTTAAATTATCACAATCTGGAGGATTACACTGATGTGTCGTGTTTGTGTGTTTGAGGTTTGAGAAAATGGCAGAAAGCTGCAAGAAGAGCCTGGAGGTCCTGAAGCTGGCTCAGTCCAGAGGCCTTCCTCCCCCTCAGCATCACTTCGAGGAGAAATCCTTCCGCACTGTGAGGTGGGAATGTTGCCTATCCAGTCCTGACCAGGTGTTGATCCTCATTTACCCCCCAGGTGTTTACAGTGTTTCTCTTTTTGTAGAATATTTCCAGAGCTGAGCAGCACAGACATGGTGGTTATCATCGTGAAAGGGATGAACCTTCCTGCTCCCAGTGGTAAAAACTATTTTCTCTACCAGAGGCACAGCGGAGAATCGAACAAACCAAAGTGTTTAGCTGGATGTTTCCTGAAAAGTTGGATTCAATAAGACTTTTTTATGTCTACGTTTATTACTAAATGTTACGTTTTGAAGGAGAAACTATAATATTCTTCATGGTTGTTTTATTTTCCACAGGAATTCAACCAAATGATCTGGATGCTTTTGTCAAGTTTGATTTTCCCTTCCCCAGCGCAGTAAGTTTGTTTAATTAATGTTGGATTATTTAGAACATGTGACTAGGAAGAGGATTAGGGACAAAAAAAAAAAAAAAAAAAAAAACTTACTTTACTTTTTTGGTCAGAATTTTGACTTTTTTTCTCAAAATTTTCTTATTTTTTTTCTCACAATTTTGACCTTAATCTCAGAGGACTGAAGTAAACAAAAAGTGAGAATTATTTTTCAGTGGCCCTAATCCTCCTCTGTCCATGACATTTATGATAAAATCTGTTTTCTTCTTCATTAAAATCTGTTTTCTTCTTCATTAAAATCTGTTTTCTTCTTCATTAAAATCTGTTTTCTTCTTCATTAAAATCTGTTTTCTTCATTAAAATCTGTTTTCTCCTTCCTCTCCTGCAGGAACAGCCGCAGAGACACAAAACAAACGTCATCAAAAACACTAACTCACCAGGTAAATCATGAATCTGATGTCGAGACGCTTTCACTGCTTTTTATGAATATTTTGGAACGTTGTCAAGTAAAATTTTATATAATAATATAAGTATAAATGTAATTTCTCCAAATGGACAAACTAAACCTTAAAACAAGAATTAAAATAAATGATTCCAACACTCGGCTTTTACTGAAGCCATTGATTTATTAAATAGTGTTGCTGCTGTTTTTTTCCTGTTGGTTCCTGGATGATTATGATTATCTGTTCTCCAGATTTGGCTGCTCATGTTGTGTTTCTGTGCTTTTTCTTCCCAGAATACAACCAGAGCTTCACGCTGTCCATCAACCGGAACCACCGCGGCTTCCGGAGAGTCGTGGCGTCAAAAGGCCTCAAACTGGAGCTGCTGCACAAAGGGTGAAGCTCTGTCTCATCCTCACTTAAAAATTATTCACATTTACCAAGAGACAGAGCGACGTTCCTTTCTCTTGTCTCAGGGGTTTCCTGCGGAGCGACAAGCCCGTCGGGTCGGCGCTGATAAAGCTGGACAAACTGGAGTCACAGAGCGAAATCAGGGAAATTGTCGAGGTAAGAAAAGGGAGAAACTGCAGAAATGTTCAGCCTGTTCCTGTTTTGGTAAATTACTGGTTTGTAAAATAGTATTTTATTTTGTTTTCTTTTTTGTGATGTCAGTTTACCAAAAATAAAGTTAATCTGAAAACTATTGCTAAAGACATTATGTATGTTTTCTAAAAGACTAAAGTTAGCTGTTTTTTTCTCTGCTGTCAGAGTTTCTGATCTAACAGTGAAACTGCAACTCATAGGAAGTCAGGATTTACATTTTAAAATAATTTTATGTAAACACCATGTTTGTTTCACCAGATGCAAATCTGAACTCTGCACACTAAAAAAAGAGAATGCAAAAAAAATTCATTCATTGCGTATAATCAAATTAAATTTGTGTAAACGTAACAAATTGAATAAACTTAACTTGGTAACTCAATATGTAGGTCAAAGAGCCAAACTAATAATAAATAACAATAAATAATTGCTGCTCCTCGTTTTTATTGGTTTTTCTTTTTGTGTATTTTTTTTTTGTCCTGGCAGGTGATGGACGGCCGTAAACACACAGGAGGTCGAATTGAGGTCAAAGTTCGTCTGCGGGAGCCTCTGAGCGGCCAGGATGTTCAGACGAGTACCGAGCGCTGGCTGGTCATCGGCTCCTAAAAGGTAAACAAACTGTTTACCTTTAACTGTCACAAGATGAATTTTAGTTGTTATTTTTAAATGTAATCTTTCACGTGTTTGTTGAAATATTTTCTAACTTTCTCCCTTTTTTAGGGTCTTTAGATTTTTATCCAATTTAAAAGAGTTTCACTTGAAGGTATGTTTTTTTTTACATTTGTTTTCTAGTGAATAAATTATATATATATATATATATATATATACATATAAATATATATATATATATATATATATATATATATATATATATATATATATATATATATATATTATGTGGTTAAAAAAACATAAAACTTCTAATTTTTTTAAGAATCAATTTCCACTTTCTCGATCTTAGACTCACCTGTCAGTGGCAGAAATATCAGCTTTATTTGTTTTTATGGTGGGCACTAATAAATATGCACTAAAAACTAGGTGAAAATACTTGGTAAGATTTTGTTTTTACAGTGTAGAGAGGATAGCAAAATATAAGATTTTTTTTCTGACTTTTTTAAATATCTACCTTAAAAATATAGAATTTTCTCAAGTCTTAAATTGTCTTAAAAAGTCTTGATTATTGCTGGTGAAACCTGCAGCTGTTAATCCTCATTAATCCAGAGATTTGTTTTAGAATATTTGACCGATAATCTCTTCGCCCTGCAGGTGAAAACGGCCTCAATCAAAAACTCTTGGGATGACAAAGATGAGGTTCGGGGTCTCTGCTGAGGACGGTCACTGGTTCACACGGGACTGCGACCTTCACTGACCTTGGACGTCTTTAAACTTTTGCACATTAGCGCCACGCAGCAGCGTCTTTTTGCACAGGAGACGTTTCGAGGCATGAAGCGACGCGACGGCTCAGGCACGGGTTTTCACGAAGCAGCTGCGCGTTTCCTGCTGACGCTGAGGAGCTGCTCTCATCCTGCCGGCTAACTGAAATTCATTTCATATCCTGCAGCCAATAATGTGTAAAAATTCCTCATGTTTATAAGAGTCTGAGATGGAGAACTTCACTATGCACCAATACCAAAGTAATCAGAGTTGCTGTAAAATCCTGCACATCTGAAATCACCTTTAGTTGCCAAATCTGCCGCAGACGTTTGTACTGACATTTATGCAACATGGCCGACGTGTTTCCCACCTCTAGTTTTCACCGTTTGAAATCATTAAGCCAAGAAGTTACGAAGAAACTCGAGGTGCGTCTCTATTTTAGAGACAACTCGCTCTCAGCACTTCCTGTTCAGACTGGATGATTTACATGAGTTTTGTTTACAGAGAGGAGCACAAAACCACAGAAAACCTTAGTACATAAAGATAAAGGAAGGGGTCAGAGGTCACTGAGTAACTTATCTAAAGTAGTTGTCTTTATTTAATGTGTTAAATGATTAGTTTTCTGCTTCATATCACTATTGAAAGGGAGAAATGATTCCCTTTGTGGCTGGAAACTATTTTCAGCAGAAAGACTGAAAACTGTTGGATGATGTCAATTAAGCAAATAATAATAATAAGTTTTAATTATTGTAAAGCCATCGTTGACGTTTCAGCTCTTTCTGGTTGTTTTTTAAAGGGCCAGTTATTGTAAAACAGAACGACGTAAAGTAAGTCGTCTGGAAAGATAAAATTTGGAAATATCTTTGTCACAAAGTCTCATATGTAAAACTTTTAGATGTCTTAAAAAATAATAAAGTTGTCATTTTTGCAGAAGAATAAACTTTCACTGAACATTTTAGAGAAATCTATTTATCCAGCAATAAAATAATTTTAACACATTATTATTTGAAAAACCTTCTTTTAAACTAAATTTAACTGAATAATTTCTGAAATAAACATAACTTTCACTTTAAAAGCAGATCAGAGTTTCTAGGAACTTCTAATCTGTGACTCTGTTTCCCTGGGGAATTAATAAGCTGTGACACAGCCGCCCATCTCTCTACAGTGAGCAGGAGGAGACTGCAGGCAAAAAGTAAATAAATCTCCAAAGGTCATAGTTCAAATAAGGCTTTGATGTATTGCATACAGCTGTAGGTACATTGGTGTCCAATGTAAGGTTGGTGGGCCATTTGTGGCCCTTGGAATGATCTTACAGATGGACACTTCTCTAATTTTTTTATAAATTAAAAACGTTTCACCTCAGAATAAATATAATAAAGAGAAAGTTATTAATTTTTCTCAAATTCTCAGTGAGTTTATGCTGCTGCAGTAAAATAATTCTGATCACAGGAGTTTGTATCGACAAACTAAATCTGTTAAATTTTTGTTTTCTGAAAAGCCTCAGACTGAGAGCAGAGGAACTGTTAAATTTGTGTACTGGCCCTTTAAATCTCCCAGCTGTTTAGCACCAAATGAAGCCATAAAACCTGCTGAGCGAAGTTTGACCTCAGTTTGGTCGCTGCATTTCAAATTTTGTCTTTATTCTGTGCAGAAAAGAACTTTAATATATACTTGGTGGCCATTTTGTTTTCTGGTGTTTAATCAACTGCAGGTTCATAAAATAATCTGTCAATGTTTCTGTGAAGCTGCACCGTAACGTGTGTCTCAGAGCATCTAAAACTGTATTAGAAATTAATATTCTGATCATGATTCAGTGTAACATCAAAACCAATCATTTTAATGTTAATTTAATTCTGCTGCATAAAAGTTTTCCTGCAATAAAAAGGACATCACTTCATTTTTCTATAAGGTTTATTTTACATATGCTGCTCTTTTTTTTTTCTTTTCTTTTCAAATAACCACTTCATGACATTTGTAAAAGAAAAATAAAGTACAAGAGTTTTGGCTTTCCCAAACTGATAATTAAAAAAACACAACAACAAAGACCAGTAAATAACTGAACAAGTGCATTTTTCAGGATTTATTTACTATTAAAATGCAAAAAAAAAAAAAAAAAGCTGATCTTTGTCTCCGTTTTGCATGCAGTATTTTTAGAGTTTTGGACAGAAACATTTTTTATTTTTTACAACAGAAACAAAATGCTACTTTTCCGGTCAAATTGCACCTTTAGCGTCGGGGATTTCTGACATATTGCACATATTTGAAGACGTCACTGTAAACGAAGACTCGGGAAAAGAATCGGTTTGTTTTGGGGCAGCATGAAACCGAATGACGATCACAGGAAGTCAACCAGGAAGTGGCGATTGTTTCACCTTTTTATCACGATTACAGAACCTCCAAAAACACCTGAAGGTAAGAAATGATCCGTTTCTAATGGGAAATGTTGGCTCTTCTGCAGATTTTCAACAGATTGTCAAACGTTTTGATTCAACAGATGAGAAGAAGAATCTCATGAGTAGATGGAGAATGTCACACAAAATGATTACTGTACAGACTTTTTATTTTTAAAATTGTCTTTGTTGGTGGGGAAACGGAAACGGGAAGAATACATTCGTAGTTTTCATCCGCAGGTCCGAGCCGCCGCTGGACGGACCCGATCTCTTCGTAGCTGCACTGCGAACGGCTGAAGCGTCTCCGGAGCTGCAGAGTTTTTGATTTCGGGGTTTTTGGAAGGAAGCAGAAACGCGGAGCGGAGATACATTCAGCCTCGGATCAGTCAGTGAATTTCTGAAATTACATTTTCCTCCCAGAACGCGGCACTCAACTTAAATGGCTTAGACTCCAGTGCACTGCTTCTGCAATTAGTTTTTATATCTCTTTATATATATATATATACTGTATATATATTTATACATTTTAACAGTTGTTCGCATAATTTGAAAAGACTAAATGAAATGCAGTTGAAGAAACGTAAAGTACGGCGGGGCTTTTAGGAGTTTTGTATGAGGACACAGACGATGGCGTAGGGAAGAAATGACTCCTCTTTAAAAAATATATACAAGTCTGTGCAGAATTTGGTGACGATGAGTAAAGCTTAAAGTTAAGCTGACGAATCTTCTTCCCTTGACGACGTTCTGCTGCAGGCACTGAGCACCATGGTGCGAGAAAAACATGTTTCTCCTCACGAACGCACCGTCCTCCACCTCCAACGATTCCTTCAGCAGCATCCGTGCTACACAGAGGCAGGTTTTTACCCAGAATGCATCGCTTCATCTGGCTGACACAGTGACATCGGAGCAAATGTCCGATAGGAAGCAGAGGAGCCGTCGGGTCTGTCCGAAAAGCCACACCGAAAACCTCAAACTAATGCTGCATGATATCATCACACATTATTAAGTTTGTTTATTTTATTTTTTTATGTCTTCCAGAGTTTTGTGATTTTTTTTATGAGATCAAAAAGCAGAATTTTTGATGCCAATTTAGAAATATTTGCGCTTATACTAACTATTACTTTACTACTGGAACTGGGCATAAAGTGAAGAAAGACAATACTGACACCTGCTGGTGAGAGTTGTCACTTCAACCCTTTTTTGTGTCATTTTTTTTGCTGAAAATTTGTAATAAACTCACAATTATGCATTAGGACGAAAAAATGTGGGTATTTGTTGATTTTTACATAAAAAATGATAACAGGTTGACAATAAAAACTGCATTGACAAAACAATATTTAAGTACACAATTATTTTTTCTTATGTCTTGTAAGAGTTTGGGGGGGCCACATAGTAACTTATGGCGGGCCAGATTTGGCCCCCAGGCAAGTATTAGTTTCACTGGGAGATTATTTGACTTAAAAGAAGCTTGTACATGTTGCTGAAAAGTAACTTTTAAATTAGTTTCCCTCTTATTTCAAGTCTAAGATATTTGCACTGGAAACTAACAGATAATTGGTCGGGTTCTGTGTCTTTGCAGAGAAGTCGAACCTTTAACCTGGAACCTAAAAACACCCCAATGTTAAAACACTGTGGCGAAACGGCCCAGTCAAAGTCACGTGGTGAAACGTGAAAACTGATGTGGACAGATGCTCATCTGTACGATATGAAATCTGTGCTCATGTCCAAAATATCTGCAGCTGTAACAGCAGCATTACGGTTAATGATTAAAAAATTTTATCCAGCAGATTTTACTTCTAAATCATCAAATTTCTATAATTTTTTTTTTTATGGTGGTGGTAAAAATCACCTTTATTAAAAAATGAAGTTGATGAAATTTGCCTCTACTTTGTGTTTGTCCATCACATAAAATCCTAATAAAACATAAATTAGTTCATGTTTGTATTGAAGTAAAGCACTGTGTATTTTTATATAAATCACTACAAAATAAATTTAAATTTCACAAGAAATAATAAAATTTAGCATCTGATTTAAATTTTTTTAAAGTGGGTTTTTTATTTGGATTAGCAAAGTTAATTATTTGGAGTCTAACGACGTTAACGAGCATTTAATTGGCCTCAGTTCATCTTTGTGTTTTAATAAAACTGACCAATCAGTTTATTAAACCTGAGTGAAGTTTTTTCCCTCCGTCTTCTCCAGATCTAACAGAATGAGCGTCAAATGTTTTTCTTTGTGCCGCTATCATTTTCAAAATATAGAAAAATAGCTCCAGAGGTCGCCAGAGGTCATCATCGATATCCGCAAATCCGAAGCAGCACAAACTAGGTTTTTGCTGCACAAACGTAGCCGAGTTGATCGTCATCAAATTTGTTTGAGTTTGTGAATGTGAGTGAGAGGCTGGTTGACCTCTGATGACCTCTGCAAACTTACGGCACAAATTAAACATTTTACAGAAATTTTAGTCAGAATGGAAGAAGATGGAGGGGCTGGCTGACCTTGTTCGACCTCTGGAAATACATTTGAAATGATAGCGGCACAAATTTAAATCTTTGCAGCACAAACGTTTGACACCAATTATGTCTGGTTAATGTGATGAGTCTGCTTGACCTTGAGACATTTAAACTTCCATTAATATCTTCAATGCAAAAGCAGCACATTTCGCTGCACAAACGTAACTGAGTTGACATGGAATTTAGTCTGATTGAGGAAGTTGGTGGAGTGGGCTGGTTGACCTTTCATGACCTCTGGAAACATTTATTATCTTTAAAATGATAGCGGCACAAATTTAAATCTTTGCAGCACAAACGTTTGACACCAATTATGTGTCTGGTTAATGTGATGAGTCTGCTTGACCTTGAGACATTTAAACTTCCATTAATATCTTCAATGCAAAAGCAGCACAAATTAATTTTCGCTGCACAAACGTAACTGAGTTGACATGGAATTTAGTCTGATTGAGGAAGTTGGTGGAGTGGGCTGGTTGACCTTTCATGACCTCTGGAAACATTTATTATCTTTAAAATGATAGCGGCACAAATGAAAATCTTTGCAGCACAAACGTTTGGCACCAATTCTGTTGGATCTGGGTCATGTGAGGGGGCTTGTTGACGTTTGCTGTGAAGGTATTAATGAACGTTTAGATATCAAAAGCAGCACAAACGTAACATTTTTGCTGCACTAATCCAGCCGAGATGATTGGCATCAGATTTAGTCTGACTGGAAGGAGGCGGCTGGTTGACCTTTCATGACCTCTGGAAACGTTTACTAAAATCTTTAAAGTGATAGCGGCACCAATGAAAAGTTTTGCAGCACAAAAGTTCGACACCAACTTGTTTAGGTTTGAAGAAGGTGGCGGGGCGAACGTCACTGGGCTGTTCGTGGATTTAACCCTTCGGAGGCCGGAGCGTGGCGGTCAGGACAGACTCTCTGCTCTGAGCTTCACCTCTGGATGGAAGCAGACGGCGGAGGATGCATAGGTTGGACTGGAGGAATGCTACCCGGACCGGACCGAACCGAACCGGACCGGCACAGTTTTCTGGTTCTTTTTGAGGCGCAAATGGTTGGAGGGAGATGGGAGGAGGACCAGGCTGTGAGATGGTGCTAAAAAAGAAGGAAAGAAAGAAGAAGTCTGCGAGTGTTTGTGTCTCCTAGGAGATGATCTCCAGGATGTAGAAGACGAGCTCCATGACGACGGGGCCTTCGCTCAGCTGACACGCCCCGCTGTGGATGACGGGGATCAGGGCGCTGTCCAGGTCGCTCAGGTACTGAGGAAGGAGGGGCTGGCCGTTACTTCCTGCCAGGTAACCCACCTGCAAAAAGAGAGAGAGAAAGAGAGAGAGAGAGAGAGAAATGTCAGAACTAGAACCGAAATCTGATTTTAATTTCCATATTAAAACTTGACTAAAAGCATCAAATGTTTTCAAATGAAGTTCGACCTAAATTCTTTGTCTAATTGATGAGGACAGATGAAATATGTTTTCTTCAATAATAAGAAAACTGGATGTTTTTCAGGAAAACAACATTAGAAGTTTTGAATCTAGAATCCTGTTCCTCCACACACACAAAACGAATAATTAAAAAAGTTTAATTAAAAATAGTTGATAATTTATTGTTGAAAAAACAGTTTTGGTGATTTTAGTTTTTGAAAATAATGTTAAAATGTATTTTTTAAAATATTTTATTTTATTTATTTTGTGCCTGCTTTTAGACTCAGGGTGGTTGTGAGGTGAGGAAACTAACTTCAACTCATCTCTTAATCGTGTGTTTTATTTTGTTTTGTTTAACTTTGAGACAAAACTGGACTTGTTTTTGTTTTGTTAAAAAAAAAATTATTTGTGAGAAAAAGTTTGGACTTTAAAAATAGCAACATTTAAGAGCACAGCGGTTGATTTCTACTGCCGGAGTTTCTGTCGTATAAAACAATCGACCCGGATGCCGGCCCGGTCAGCTGAGGATGACGACGCGGCGGCGGCTTCGTCCTACCTGGTCGGAGTCGAGCGTGACCCTCAGGCCGAGCTTGGCCATGCCGTCCTCCTTCAGAAGCTTGAGGTGCGGACACAGCGCCATGCAGAACGCCCGCGCCACGTTCTCTGCCAGCCGGCTGTGGTCGGCCGGGTCGCTGAGCCCGCTGGGCTGGTCCTCGCTCTGCAGGAAGAACACCTGAGGAAAACACACACACCTTGAACGCACCGCAGAGATTAGCTTTAGCTTCCTTAACTTAACTTTTTCTCTTTATTTTCAGGGTTCTTTAAATCCTTGAATTTCATTCATGTGTTTGGAAAATGTTTGATATTTTATAACATTTTATGATAAAGAACAATCTAACATTTGATTAAAAGCCCAAATTTGCAACTAGACATTAGTAATGAACAATAACATTAAACCAATTTAAAGATAAAAAAAAAAGTTTAAAGTTTAAATTTGGAAAACATTCTGTACAGTTGTAACCAGGCATTTTCATACACTTAATAAAAAACTTATTTTTTTCACTGTTAAGTTAAATCAGACTAATTTTCTCTAGTTTTAGGTCAGTAAAATTATTTCAAAACATTTTTTAGATTTTTTTTAAGCATTTAATTTGAGCACGTTTCAATGAAATGAACATTTAATATTCCTAATGGCTCAGAGAGTTAAATAAAGGTTGGTTTATATTTTTGTTACGTTAAATAACGTTTTTGAAATTGGTAGATTTTTTTTGTGTGTGTAAAATTAGTGTTTTATTATTGGACCAGTCAGGTGTTCAGGAAGTGAGAGAAACATTTCAAAACATGAAATTTTTATGTTTTATCTTACACAGAATACTATCATAACACATAAACAATAACAGTAAAAAAATTATTGAACTGAAAGTGTATTTTATTAGTTCATTTGTATTGTTTTTATCTCCAAAGGCGTGAAGCTGGAAAAGTTTGATAAAGTTTGAAAGTGCTTGAATTTTATTGTAGAAAAAGTTTTAAAACTTTATATTTTTCTTTTAAAATTTCCTTCATTTGTAAAATGTGAATTTTCTGAGTTTTTAGACCTGCAGCCTCGTGGGACGAAAGTAAAAACGGTCAAATGTTTGTTCCTGAGAGACAAACGTTTGCTGCTGGCCTGGATTTTCTGCAGTAAACTGGAGTGTGTGTGTGTGTGTGTGTGTGTGTGTGTGTGTGTGGGTGTGTGTGTGTGCGTGTGTGTGTGTGTTTCACCTCGGTCCAGCGGATGACTTTGCCGTTGGCTTTGAACTCGGAGCCATGGAAGATCTTCACGCTGGTGATGGACTCCATGGATTTCCCGTCGATCGGGCTGATGACGCTGAGAGGAGAAACAAACGTTGCTGTTTGTCTACAAAGATAATTAAACCAGTCGGATTTCCAGGGGAGACACAGTTCAACACAATTCATCTCCAGAGTGCTGTTGGGCAAGGCAGCTGCTCCTGTGAAACTTTTATGAGCTCAGAATCAGTCGGGCTTTTTTCCCATAGAGCGCCAAAGCATCAATGAATAAATATTCCACTGGTGAGCTGAAGCTGCATCTGCTCAAAAACACATTTTAGAAAATAAATGTGTTTCTTTCACAGGAGCAAGAACCCAAAAAATTTACTCAAGTAAAAGTAAAAAGTCACAAGTCCAAGAAATTACTAAAGTAAGAGAAAAAAGTATTTGGTAAAAAGTTACTCAAGTACTGAGTAACTGATCAAATTAGCAATCATTTAAAAAGTTAAAAAGTACGTAATATGATGGACCAAAATATAAAGTCTAGTGGAAATTTTGGTATTTTTAAAAAACCAAAATGACAATAATTTATATCAGTAACAAAAAATAATAAAATGTTTCCAAATCAGTTTCTTTCAATAAAAAACCTTAAGAAACTTTAAGAAAAACTGCAGATGTGTGTCTGAATCTGGGAAATGTTTGTTTAAAACATGTTTGTTTTTCATTCAGCGGGTAGACAATCCAGAAATTTTACTGAAGTAAGAGTAAAAATACTTCATAATAAAATTATTCAAGTAAAAATAAAAAGTACAGCGTAGTAAAAATACTCCTAAAAGTACATTTCTTCAAAAAAGTTACTGAAGTAAATGTAACTATTTACAATCCAACTCAAGTATTTAAATTGGTTTGCTGCTTCAATTGGACTTCTGTAAAACCGATCACTTTGATTATCCGAATGTAATTGTCATTTGAGTTTTTACAGCAGAAACTGTGACCCTTAATTATCCGAATGACTAGAATCCATTCTCTCTCCTCGTCTCACCCTTTGTTGAAGTTCTGGTCGTCTTCAGTCCACAGGATGTGGACGAGCTCCGGGTTCTCCTCCTGATCCGCCTTCCCGCAGGTTATGGTGAAGTCCTTCATGTCCCTCAGGGCTTGCCGTAGAGAGTCCATGGTCTCTGCTGTGATCTGGATCATCACACCATCTTAAGCAGAAATAAATTTAATTAGTAACACTTAACGATGTTGAAAGAAACATTTTGTTTTAACAGCTCAAGACTTTACAGATTGTGTGGTTTCTTTGCCTCAGAGAGCAAAAAAAGGTCTTAACTGTACTTGCTGCCGGATTCATTTATAATAGGAAATCATGGATTATCACCCAAATGTTTACCACTTTTAAGCTTCAAGTTTGTAGAAATTGAGTAAGAAGGAAACACCTGATCAAAAAATTATAATATTTGCTTCAGTTGTTTTTAGTTAATCTTATAAGATTTTATCTTTTTGTCTTGTTCCTGCGATGTAAATCCAGTTTATTGCGTCTAAACTGGAGTCCCACAGGGATCCGTACTGGGTCTACTACTCTTTTGTACGTTTGTCAAACTTTCTGTAAGTTTTAAGACGAGAACTTGCATTTGAGACTGGAATGAGCTTTAATACTTTCTGTTTACGTCCCATTAAAGTTAAATGAAACTTTGTCAACTTATATTAGTTACTGTTTGATAATCTGGTCTAACACAAACCCTAAAACTCTGTATGTTATTAAGCGCTAAACATGTTAGGCAAGAAAACGATTCCAATTCTGTTGCAAGCTGAAGAGAAATCTGAAATTATAAAAGATTCAAAGCTTCGCTGTGAGAAAATGCTACGAAGAAAAACAACCTTTAAAGAAACAATAAATCTGAATATAAGAGGATGTGTGAATGGTTTTATATTTTCCTTTAACCATCAGGTATTTTTATTCACATTTTTTCTCACCTTCTACTATGCTGGTCTTAGCCAAGAAGCCGGACGAGGCTTTCAACGCACCACTGAAAACAAAGAAGCAGGATCCAGTAACTGAAGAAACAGAGAAAAAACAGAAGAAACAAACAAACAAGGTCAGTTCAGAGTCACTAAGAAACTACTCAGATGTTAAACTGTGAGCAGAAAGGAGAAGGATTTCACAGGCAAGTAAATGTGGCATCTTTAAGACGACAAACGGGACGCAAAACACGGGAAGAGATGAGGGACAAACACTGCAAAAACAAAATATCATCAGCCAGTTTCGGTCTAGTTTTGAGTGAAAATATATTTACACTTAAAATAAATCAAAACTAACTCAAATGCAACTATTCAGCAAGATGTAGGCGCTTTTTAAAGTGAATTATTCCTCAACTTTGATGAAAAAGTATTTGTTTCACTGGCAGATTATATCGCCCACAAACAAATTTTGTGGACGATAAATTGCCCCAGAAATTATTGCGATAAATCATAATATTGTTGTTTTGAGACAAATTTCAAGGAACAGAATGCTATTAATGCAAAAACACTTTCTCAAAGATCTATGAAAATAAATTCTAATTTAAATTTAAATTCAAATCAAAATTTAACACTGGAACTGGAAGACATTTTAAATATCCAAACTAAATAAACAGAAACAATAAAAAAAATTATCAAGTCTCTGTAAACAAAACTGACCTTAAAAAAAACACAAAACACCAGATTAAAGACTTTTATGATCCAGTTTTTGGTAGAAAGAGAGAAAAATGATAAATCATGCAATTAACCTTATGATTGACTGGTTAATTGCTTATTGCAAGAGGCCTGATTATTTTACTAAAACAAGACATTTTCCCAGATATGAGTGAAATAATCTGCCACAGGAAGTAGTTTTTTTCCTTAAAACCACCTCCTATATTTTGCTGGAAAGTTACTTATGAGTTAGTTTAGTCTAATTTCAATAGTACTAAGATATTTACAGTAGAATCTCGACAAACTACTTGGTTAGACTTTGTGTTTTTGCACCTTTGCGCGGCTGATGATGGATGCTGATGGCCTGCGTCTGGTAGTTCCCGTCGTCGTTCTGGACGCACACCAGATGGGAGTCGGCCCGTTCGTTGAAACACGCCCCCATGGCCAGAACGTGTTCATTGGACTTATTCATGGCCTTCATCAGCTGCAAGGACACACAACGCACAGCGTGACCAACCGGGTAAAGGGGTCAAAGTGACTTTCTGGTTAAGCCTAATTGCTTCTGGTGCAGATCTCGGTTGAACGGGAGGAACGTTGATGCAGAAAAACTCGGAGACAAAGCTGGATCTCAGCTCCTTGTATTAATCCTGCGTCTGTTTGCCAATCAGAAATAAAAATGAAAATCTGCAGGGCTTTAACCGCTCACTGCGTTAAACGCTGCAGAGCGGCAGTTCGCTCTTCGCTTTGCTGACTTCCCATCTGTCAGTGCGGCGGCAGCCAAACTCCAACGCTGACGCTCATTCGCGCCCCGCAGGCAACACTTTATCGCACGTGGGCAGCTTAGAGGCCCGACGCTCAGCTGCAGGGGGAACCGCGCAGGTTTGCATGGATCACCTAAACACAGAGCTGTGTGGATAAAACACACACTGATGTTTTCAGTCTGACAAAAATCTGCTGGCTGAAAATATCCAGTTTAATCTTTGGTGTGAAATCACAGGTAGGACTGAAACGATTAATCGGATTACTCGCGATTAATCGTTAGCTGGAGTATGCAGACTATAAAACGGGGGTCTCCAAAGTGTGGTCCAGGGGCCTTTTGTGGCCCTTGAAATGTTTTTTGATCGGCCCCCCCAACCACAAATCAAGAACAGTAAAAATTTGACCAACAAAATAAAAAATAATTTATGTTTTTATTCTAACAAGGAAACAGACTAAAGCATTTTGTCTTTTTTATGTTTTGGATCTTTAAGGATTAATAGATTTTATTTAAATTTGGTTTATTATTTAACAACAAACAAACAAACAACAAAAAATCACAACAAATTTTTGCATTTTTAATTTAATGAATTTTTTGGCCTCCATGTTTAAATTTGCTAGTTTTGGAACAAAATACAATGTATTTTGTACCGTGATTTAAAATAAATTTATATTATACATACTTATAGATCTAAATTTAAAATTTCATAAAAGCAAAACAGTCAGCGCAGTAATTACAGCAAAATTGCACAAAACTATGTATAGATATTCTAGGGTTTTTTACTCAACTTTACAGTCATTTCTAAATGATTTCAACACAAATATATGATTAATTTGTTTGGTACAGTGATATATGTGATATCCTGTTTTTCTGTAATTTTGTGCAAGTATTTTTGTAAAATAACAAAAAATCTTCAACAAAAGGAAGACAAAAAAGAAAAAACACTAAATTCACTGTGGAGCATCATAAATTATGCTCTAATTGTTTTTTTTCTACAAGAATAAAAAGATAGAAAAGATGAACTTATAGAAAAGTGTTATATATATGCACATATATATAATACGTTCAACTCAACCTCATATGTACACTATCTAGTTTTGTGGATGACTTGCAGTAATTTTAGTCCTTAATTTTTAGAAAACAAAATTTTCCCTTTAAAGGAGACGTGATATTGAATAAAGTTTGGAAATCGTAAATTTTTTCCCCGTCTTTAGTCACACCTGAAAACATTTGATGAACTCCATTCTTGGAGTCACAGCGAGCTCCTGCGGTATGAAAACACATAACTCTCAAAGTACACACCGTCCTTGAGACGCTCCTTATCCGTAGAGCAGGAAACCACCAGCTCATTTGGTAACCATAGCAACGTGTCCAATCGTGACCGGGGACCTTCTGTGCCTGAGCCCTGCTTCATGCTGCAACGTCTTATTAAAAATGAATGACAAAGTCTAGTCAGCTAGAAAAACTGTGTCAAGATACACGGCTTGTTGTTTTGTTTTTCTGCTTCTGTCTGAATTATAAATTTAAATGATGTAACCGACCAGCTGAGTAAAAAAATATGGCTTTATGAAGAGGATGTAAAATATTTTTGATGGGCGATTTAACCTCAAATTTGTGTTGTAATAGCAAAGGGTAAATAAATGCATTTTTATCTGTTGCAGCATGGAGGTTTGCTAAATTTATTAGTGCAAACCAATGGTCAGTGTGACGTTGCCAAGTTTAAATTCAAAAATAGTCCCTAAAAGTACAGAAGGTTTCAGGCTGAACAAGTTATCAGATAAAGAAAACTGCAGTTTTCAAATGATAACTTGACTTATTAGAAGCAAGTTAACCAAGCTTCATGTGAAAAAGAAGCTGCATTCTTCACCAACTCAAAATTAAGGCTTTTTAAGACTTTTAAAAGACCATTATGAATTAAATTTAAGACCTTCATCACGACAGAAATGCATCTTTCATATAGTATAAGTGTCAAGCTTTTTTGAACAAAATGCACTTAGCATCATCTAGGTTCCAACAGAAGTAAGGCGGTGGCGAAGACAAACGTTGTCCAGCCAACTAGCGATAAATTTGCACTTTACCCACGAAAGATGCAAAAAAAGTTAGCTAGCTAGATAGCCAGGATACATCAATGGCCTTGAGTTGCAGAAAGCAATGAAGATTTCTGTGTGCGACTCAAAACGTTTGCCTGAAAGAAAAGTCTTGTGAGAAAAATAAACGACACATACACAGTTAAATAGCCCTGCCATGACAAAATTTAAGAATTATTATTAATGTATTTAAGACCATATTACACGTCTTAAATTAATTTAAGACATTTCAAGGCCTTAATTTATACATTACTTTTTGTAAGGATGCGGACACACTAGATGACTTTTTTTAAAATGAGATGTGATGAACTCAATTGGACTGAAGCTTTGATTAGGTCTGTCAAACTGATTTTGTTTATTTTTAGCCATACAGACGTGGATCAGTTGTGGTACTTCAGAACACTGTTTTGCTACTTAACCCAAGTTCTCCTGGTTGATTCATGTTTCCATAAATTATGGAAAGTCTGAGTCCTGGAAAGATGAATCAGCAGCAGACCATTACTCTACCACCACCGAGTTCTAACAGCCGTGTCCGATACGCTGCACATCTAACAGGTTGTTCCTAAACATTACAGTTTGATCCAACTGGAAAAGGCTCCTGAAGGGAAACATTTAGAGACTCACCTCATTGTATCGATTGCTGGGGATCTTAATGCTCGTCTTCCTCACCTCCATGTCCACAACCAGACCTTTCACCACCGGCAGAGTGTACTGGTAGTTACGGAAATCCTGTAAAAAAGACGACCAAATTATTTTGTTTTATCAACATATACAAACAGGTTAATTTCAAATGGTGTTTTCAGGTAGTTTGCTTAAATAACAAAGAAAAAAGGTGGGAAAGTCACTCACTGCTAGCAGATTCATGATGGTGTGTCCGGTCTCTCCAAATAGAGGTTTCCTGAAGCGAACGCTGAACAGGGGACACGGATAAACTGCAGGAGCAAATAAATAACACCAAGTTAAAACTCCACTGCGCTCCATCACAACCAATTTAGCAGTTATGTAATTATTGTATCACTTTCCAGAGCAAAAAAACAATAGGCTTGTTAAGAAAACTATTTCTTGTTGTGACACACGTCGGGGTTTCTGCTGGTTTCACCAACTAAAATTTAAGACCGTTATAAATGAAATTTAAGACCTGTATCACAACATAAATGTGCGACCTTTAAACATAGAAAAGCTAGCTAGCAGGTATAGGTGTGTTAGCAGTGAGTTAGCGGTAGCCTCAACTGTCTCAACTTGGAAAGCAATGAAGATGTCTGCGCCCGACTCAAACTTTTGTATGACCGAAAAGTCCTCCAAGGAAAAAAACAAAAAACATTGAATATACAAGATTAATAAGACAAAAATTAAGGCCTGTGATTTGTATGGTAAGCACAAACTTTTACAAATTAATTTCAAGCTTTTAAAGATTACTGTGACTGTAATTTAAGATCTATATCACGAGACAAATTTACAAACTTCATCCAGCCAATTAACAATAAATTTGCACTTACACATAACAGATGCAAAAAAAGCTTGATAGCTAGTAATGGTATGTTAGCAGTGAGTTAGCAGAAGTCTGGCTGAAATAGGAGGACAAAACAAAATCAAAACATTGAATATGCAAGATTAATGAGCTAAAAATGAAGCCCTGTGATTAACATATTAAAGGCAAACTTAAAAATAAAATTCAATACTTTTTAAGGCCTTAATTTTTTGGGGGACACAAATTTCTGACTACTTTTGAGTGAGGCTGACCTAATTAGAAATCTGAGAAAGAAGAAAGAAGACTCCTAACTTTCAAAAGCTCCTGCTTCTTCTTAATCTTCTTAAACTACTATTTTCAACTTCATCTCATCCAGCAGCTGGAAAAAGATCCCACTAAACGCCGTTTTGGCCTCAATATGCAGAATCCTACAGCCAACCTGCCTTGTGTGGGTCAGACCTCGAAGAGGCGACCATGTTAACAGCAGCGTTTGTGCTGCGGATTAATTTCTTGGTGATTCCAGCAGTTTGTGTTGAAAACGTGTCTTTGTTAATGTATTCCAGCCGAAGTTGCAGGATGCAGGGTAAAGGCTTAAGAGAGCGCGGCGGAGCTCTGAGCTGGCAGGTCTGACTGCGAGAAAAGAGGATTCTGAGGAGAAGAGCCTCTCTGACAGCTCTGCACACCAGCTTTCCAGATTCATGAGACACTGCAGAAAAATGGAACCATAACAGCTGCCTGCTTTAAAATGATACGAATCATCAAGAGAGGCTCTGGTTTCTGCAATCATTTAACAAGTTCACTCCAAATACACAATATCTTACCAAGTATATTTTCGAGTGCAAATATCTTAGTGCACTTGAAATAAGAAAAATAATTTACAGGCAACTTTTCAGGAAGATACTGGAATTTGCATTAAGTAAATAAATCCTTAATATTGATGAAAAAGCAGTGGCTCCTTTGGCAGAATAGAGTTGCTTCTGAATCGTAATAATTGCAACACTAACCAACATTTTGATGTGTAATGACTGCACTTGGCAAAATGTAATGTTTTAATTGTTGATTTTAGTGTTTTTATGATGTAAAGCACTTTGAACTGCCTTGTTCCTGACATGTTTTCTACATATAAACTTGACTGATCGATCCAAACTCACATCGGTACTCCGCGCCCAGCCGCAGCATGAGGCGGATCGGGAAGACCTTGGCCCACGGCGTCTCCCACTTCTGGATGAGGATGCCGAAGAGGTAGGGCGGGTTGGGCAGCAGCAGGTCCTGCAGCGACTGGAAGGACGGGCTGATGTAGAGGAAGCCGCCGTGCTCCTTGCTGCCCAGGAAGCTCTGGGTGAAGAACGAGTGACTCAGGTGGCTCAGCACGTTGCCTGGTGGCCAGAGGGAGGAAGAGCCGTCAGTCGGGAGACAGCACAGCGAGCGGCTGAAGCTCTCTGAAGCCAGCACTTCCTCCAAACGCCTGACTGACGGCGGCTTAATGAGGATCAACGCACACAATATGACTGCCTTCCAGCAGCTGGCACAGCTCTGATGCAAATATGAGACAGAAAAGCGCCTGAGGAAAGCGAGCCGTCACAGTCGGCTCATATTAGCAGTTTTTATTGTGCAGCGTTTGGATGTAAAAAAACAAAACAAAAACGAGACATCGGGACAATAATGCGGGGGGTAAACGGGCAGTTGGCAGGAATGTACTCTCAGGGAAACAATCGGATTAATCGTGATTAATTGATGATTGAGATAATCAATTAATTCAATAATCAATTTTTACTGACCCCAAAAAAAACCCACTTCTTTCCAAAATGGCAACAAATTCAGAGCAGTAATTAATCTGAAAGTATTAAAAAAGAATATTATGCATTTAAGATTATAAAAAAGAAAGGCTACTATGTGTCTGTAATTATACAAATATGTTCACCCGGTTCAAATTCTGTAAAAAAATAAATAAACAAACAAATAAAAAAAACCTTAAACATCCTTTTTTATCCCATTATTGATCAGTTAACCGAAAAAATAATCAATAAATCAGCCATATTGATGTTAAGTCAAGCAGAAAGAGCTCAGCTTTTCACATGTTGATGCTAAAAGTATTTTTTAAGCTGCAGATGAATCCTTTGCTATAAATGACCAAGCATTCACACAGGCCTGTCTCAATAACCAATAAATCAATTAATCAGGCAATAAATAAAAATGAACTCAATCATTTCTATTTGAATGATTTGTTATTTTTCCTCTATTCTCTTTCTAACAAAAACTGGATGATTTTGTCTCAACTAGCCCTTTTTTCAAGGATAATTTCCTTTTTGTAGAGACTTTATAATTCATTGTATTTGTTGTTTCATTTATTTTGGATATTTAAAATCTCTTCCAGTTTCAAATGTTCATTATAATACAATGTGTTCCATTTATAGTATATTACTTGAAAATGGTTTCCAAACGATATTATTGTGTGCCACAATCATTTGCTACTACAGGTCAAACGTTCACTACAGGAATGATGTGTTGTTGCAGTTCAGGAAGTGACATGTTTATTTCCTTAACTAAAAAATTAACTGAACTGTTTATTTGACTCTTTTAACGTCTTTCTAAAATCTTATTAAAAAAGGTTAAAGATCTCCAAAATGTGACAATTTGTTTCATCCGATTAACAATCAATTCCTAAAAGATGTGTTCGTTGCGGTCCTAAAACAAGGTCAGCTCTTTGTAACTCTTGGAGAGCCGCGGCGAATTTCTCACCACTTAGGGCTTCTTGGTAGAGCTGCACAAAGTGTGTGAAGATGTCTTTGGGGATGGTTTTCTCGTCGGGTAAACACTGGAGCAGAATGACGACCTCGGCTTGGCCGACGGCGTGCATGCCTTTAGTCGTCACGTACCAGCACTTCCTGTTAACATCTGAGAGTTAAAGAGAAAAAAATCTGGTCAGGACAATGAACTTTATACCAGGATCAGTAGAGTTTGAGTGGTTGCACTTAATGATGTCTGAGTGCAACTCAAAGTTTTGCCTGACAGAAGTCCTGAAAAAAAAGAAAATACATAGAATATGCGAGGTTAAATAGTCTTGTGAAGACAACATTAACAAAATAAAGACCTACTTACTTTTGTGAATGATTAACATGTTTTAGTTACATGAATTTAAGACTTTAAATGATTCACGGACACTGCAGTAGGGAAAATAAAACGTTGTTATAGCAAGAAACAAGAAAAATGTTTGCAAAACATTTGGACTGAACTGAAAAAATGTGCAGCAAATCCTCTGCAGAAGTGAAATCTAATCGTATCTTCTCGATTTTTCAGTGTTGCCCAGTTTAGTTTTATTTGAACTGGTTTGATTTATAACATTGTATTTATAGGACTAGTTCTGTATGAAAACAAGTATGTATATTAAGGCAAGAATTTATGTTTTTATTATGTAAAGCACCTTGGACTGCTGGTGCTGAAATGTGTTACACAAATAAACTTGATTGATTTATAATTGTGCAACAGAGGCCTGTAAACATGACTCACAGTTGACCAGCTTGACCATGGCTAGCAGGTTAGCATTAAGCACGAACACCAGGGGGTCCGGGCCTCCCTCCTCCAACTGCTGCATGAGGACGATCTCCGACGGTCTCTCCTCCACGGCGTAATCTGCGGGAGATTCAGAGCGCCAAAGTCAGATCAACAGGAAGGAACCAGCCGGAGCGAGACAGAGATTCAAAGAAGAAGTTCTGATGTCTCTGGTTAGAACAACAGAACAGCTTCCACATCGTTTAAGCATCGCCTCAATGTTCCCGTGAAAAAAAGCTTCTCCCCTCTCTGTTGGCAATGAGTGGTGCAAAACATGAGCGGTGACACAAAGGCCATGAGGAGCACACTAAACGGACACAAACACAGCAGCAATGAGGAGGCAGCAGAATGGTGAGGATGAAGGCAAGCACCTGTGATGTGGCCTCCCGTACCTCCTTTGACTCCGGTGGAGATGAGGATGGGAGGGAGCCCGTCCTCCGGGATCAGGCTGAGGGAGCTGCCCACGGGGCTGCCCGCCGGCGCAGCGGGGCTCTGGGCCGCCTGCAGGGTGGAGAGGACGGGGTAGTTAGGCTACGATCACACCTGAAGTGACCCAAATGTGTCCTCTATCTGACCTTTTCATGACAGTCTGAACAACACAGAGTGGATTTATTGCCACCCAGGCTTCTGGGATCAGAGGTCATGGATACGTATCTGATGATGGGGGTGCAACGACTGCAATTTTCTGGTTGATTGCAGATTACTGAACTTTAAAGAAAGCATTCAGCATCTATGCACCAAATATCTGGAACAAACTTCCAGAAAACTGTAAAACAGCTGAAACACTGACTTCCTTTAAATCTCGGCTAAAAACCCAACTGTTTAGAGTCGTATTTGAAACGTAATCAATTAAAAATTTAATGATGGCACTTGACTTAATGTCATGTTTTGATTATTGATTCTATGTTGCATGACTTTGTGTTTGTTATGATGTAAAGCACTTTGAAATGCCTTTCTGCTGAAATGTGCTGTAGAAATAAAATGAGAGAGAGATAGAGATAGGTAAAAAACCTGACCTGCCAATTCTGATTTTGGCCGATACCAATTTTTTTTTTTTGTCTGAAATATTGCTAAAAGTGGGAAGAAAGTGGGTGGGGTGACTATAGTGAACAGACCCGACCTGGTGGACCGCTCTGTCAGAAAAACCACTCACAGGACAGGACAGTCGATGATTTTTACACTTTTGCTGAGGTAGATCAGACCTGCTTCACATGCAAGTATCGATTGATCTCCAATCTCTTAAAATTAAGAAAATCATCTTGGATAAAATCAGTGCACCCCTAATAAAAAATCCATTCCTAATCTTTTTCTAAATCTGGGGTTGGGTCGCGGAGGCAGCAGCCTAAGACCTCCAGACTTTCCCCAGCAGCTTGGTCCAAGTTCAGATTAGTGGAAAAAAAACATTTAGTGTCAAAGCTAATCGGCGTCTTCTGTTTCCACTGAGTTTCTTTCTACCACCACATGGCCAGTTTGCCAGAAATTGGCCAGAATTTGATTACCTAATGCAACGTCATTTGAGATAATTTGAGCAGGAAACGTCTCTCAGCTGAGCCACATGAAATTTATTGGTTTCTGCAAGAAAACTCACTTGGACAGCTGGCATTCAGCAGCTGTTCACTCCAAACAAATACAAAAGCTTTGCTGTAAGAATAATTTTATATGAGGATAGTCTCATTAATGGTCCAAACAAACACAATACGTCTCAACATTAAGCTTTTTAGTGCCGTAGCATTTGTAATTCTCTCCATGTTAACATGCTTAACATATTACAGTCGGTTATGGAGGCAGGATTTCCTGAGAGAAGAGCTCATTCACTGCAAAACCACAAATTTGATCAAGTATCTTTAGTCTAGTTTATAGTGCAAATATCATAATATGTTTGAAATAAGAAAAATAACCCATAGAATAACCTTTTACTTTCAGCAAAATATAGGTGATTGTTTTAAATCAATAATTCCTTAATATTGATGAAGTTCTAGTTCCACTGGCAGATTATTTCATTTATAAGATGGGAAAATGTCTTTTTATGAGTGAAATAGTCTGCCAGTGGAAACGCTACATTTTAATCAACACTAAGAAATTAATGACTCAAAACAAGCTCCTATTTATTGCAGAAAAGTTACTTGTAAGTTAGTTTAGTCTTATTTCAAGTGCACTAAGACATTGGCAGTAGAATCTTGACTAAAATACTTGATAAAATTTTGTGTTTTTGCAGTGTTGTGACTCCCTTTATCCATCCGATTGAGCTAAGCTAATAGCATTAGTTACACGCGCTTCGTACTGAACTCACCTCTGAGGCCTCCGGCGTGGCGGACTTGTTGGAGGCGACCCGTGACTGCGAGGACGCCGAGCCGGAGGACGGCGGTTTGGAGGACTCTGCTGCGTCTCCGTTTGGAAGAACCCCGTCGGCGAACCAAACCCTCCTCTGGTCCCGCGACAGGGAGCCTGAACCGGAAACAAACAGAAAACTTATAAAACATCAGAGCGATTAATCCATCAGTTAGTTTAGGGATTAATCAAATATTTTTTTGCTTATTCATTTAGGTTAAAAAATAAAGGGCCGCAATGTGTTTTTAGAGCTGCAATTATTATTTTAGAAAGCAATTTTTCTTAAACTGACGATTAATCGGTTGAAAAAAAAATTGCCACATTTCAATTTACCATCTTTTTTATACTTTGTTAGAAATATATAACTGCAAATAATTTATTTTCAAAATAAGAAAATAAATATTTTAAGCAATAAAATAACACGCTGTTCATTTATAGAAAAGGAGACTAAATATACATATAAATATTTCCAACATGAACATGTAAAAAGCTCAGTAATTCCTGCTTTCATTTATCAATACAGTCTAAGGCTGATCTGTTAATTAATTAATTTGTTTATTTTAGATTAACGGATTAATAATTGGAGAGGAAAAGGCACTAATAGGATTTTATTTGACGTAATTTTAATCGAGTGAAGCTAAAATTATGACATTTATTGAGTTTTTGGTTGAACATATTTACAGACAAAGGTTTCCTTTTTTATCTTTAATAAAACAATTATATGTTTTCTGTACAGTTTTGATTTAATTACTGCTCTGGTAATGTTCTTTCAGCAAATGGCATTATTTAAAGTCCAGATGACGACTGATCAATTACTAAATAACTTAACGTTTATTTTAATAAACGATTAATCGCGATTAATCGTTTCAGCTCTAAAACGATACATTCATTTCAGGCCCATTTGTTGGTTTTTCCATCTACTGGATGGTAGAATATCATTGCAAAAGGATATAAATAACAGCTTCTTATTCTCCTGCTGATGAGGAACGTACCTTCATTGCCGGATTGCTTCAGGACTCCCACGGGCACCATGACAGTGGGAGGCGGCGAGCTGAGGACCCCGGACGCCTGCGCCTGCTGCAGGGGGGGGATGGTGGAGCAGTACTCCGCCGGGTTGTTCGGGTTTGGACTCTGATTGACTGCAGTAGCCGGCGTCTCCGCTGATTGAACTGACGGCAACAGAACACAACATCCGAACATATAAAGCAATAAGCTAGAGATTCAAACATCCAATATTTCTTGGTTAGACTAAGAAACATCGACATGTTTAGATATATCTGATTTTTGATTATAATTTATTGATTTCTCCTCTAATTATGGGTGATGTCAAGAAGCCATAAGCCTTCAGTTTGTTATTGTGACAAATTACATCCACAAATATTAACACATTTTACTGGGATTTTAAAATGAACAACAGACTAACACAAACTAGGGTCATTCATTGACAGTAAATCTGGTAGCTTTAAATTAAATCATGGCTGACGCATGGTGGAGGAAGCGTCATGCTGTGGGTTGGAAAGACTATGAAACTATTCTAAAATACTTTCAAAGTTAAATGTCATCTCATATCTACGTTTGAGCAAAGAGTTGTTGAAGATGTTGATTGTGGGCAGGAAGGATCTCCTGTAGCAGTCTGTACTACACTGTATCTGAAGAAGCCTCTGACTGAAGACACAAATTTGTCTGTAATGTTTTTCATTTTGTAAAAAATAAATAAATTCTCCTTTCCACCTTCATCTCCAGAGGTTCCAGAACAGAACCAGAATTCTTTATCAGCTTATTTAGCTTTTAAGTCCCAGGTTCTGATGCTGCCACTCCAACAGATGATGGCAGAATAGATTATCCTCTCTACAACAGATTTCTCGAAGATAAAACCACATGTCCAGGGTAACATCACCCTCACAGTGAAACACGGTGATGGCAGCAACATCCTGTGAAAACGCGGATCAAAGTAAACCATAAATCTGATTAGGAATATTTACCAATGTGTTGGATTTAACGTTGAGATACGGAGTTAGGTTGAAAATAGTTACATTTATTTGAGTAACTCTTCTTCAAAAAGTACTTTTCAGAGTATTTTTACTCTTACTAGAGTAAAATTTCTGGATCCTCTACCCACTGAGAGTAACTTCACTGAATAAAAAAGATTCACCACAGAGACACACGTTTCATAAGTTTTATATTGAAATAAACAGATTTTGTAAAAATGTTACTTTTGCCTGATGTTATTTTGTAATTTATATGATTTATTTTCATTTTTGTCTTTAAAATACCAACATTTTCCTTCATTTTTACGTCCGTCTGATGATGTAATGTTTAAATATTAAATGATTGATGGGTTATCATTCAGAGCTTCAGGTGCCTTTTCACCAAATCTTTTTTTAACTTTTAAGTAATTTCTTGGACAGCTATATTTTACTTTTATTTGAGTAAAAATATGTTTAAGTAGTGCTACTCTTACTTGAGTACTTTACCCTCCTCTGTTGAGTTGCCATCCAGTTGGTATAATGTTGAGAATTGGCAAAAATTGTAAGAAACGTTGAAAACAGTGTACGGTATCTTCTGCTTTATAACTCCTAGTTAAGCATTACTTTGTGTTGAAATGAGACAAAATGTGAAACATGTCAAACAGATAAGTGTGATTGTTGCTCACCGTTTGTCAGGGCAGAATGACAGGTGACACAAACTCGGGCCTCTTTCCTGTCCATGTAGAGCAGCTTACACTTCAGGCTGCAACACGCTGCACAGAACACCTTAAAGAGACCAAAACTGCATCAACACACACACATACACACATTTCACTTTAAATAAACATTTCACAAACTAAACCAGAGCCCACTGTGTGCTGCAAGGTTTTACTGTGACCTTTGACCTTCCTGAGATGATAATGCTGCATCTGCCGTTTAGAGCTGCCATGCAGATGCTACTAATACTGCAGCGCCGGCTCCTCCCAGCTCCACTGGCAGAGCCCGAGTGTTTGTTTACCACCTGGGGAAATTAAGCAGCGCTCCGCCCGGTTATCCGGTGCGGTGTCAGCGACCGCATGCTGCATTTACAGCAGCGCGGACGCCATGCGTGGGCAGTCCTTACGCAAGCTGCAAACAAACAACGACTGAAAGTGCATCTAATTTGAATTTCCTCTGCCTATGCTAATTATTTTGTTTCTTCTTTTAGGTTACATACAGGTCTGGAAAAAAATGATCAGTTTCTCTGATTTTACTTTTTATAGGTCAATGTTGTAAAATGAACATTGTTCTTTTATTCTATGAACTGCTGACAATATGTCTCTGAAACTCCAAGCAAAAATTTAGTTTTTATTTCCAGAAAATGAGAAATTGTCATAACAAAAAAAGAATCAGTGCTTTCAGACCTCAAATAATGCAAAGAAAACAAGTTAATATTAATTTAGAAACTATAATACTAATGTTTTAACTCAGGAAGAGTTCAGAAATCAATATTTGGTGGAAAAACCAGGAGGTTTTCAATGAGTTTCAGAGCAGCGGGTTTCGTTGTTTCCATAGCTACATGTTCATTTTAGGTCTGCAACCAGCGATTACTTGACTGAGCAATTATTTTATTGATTAATCGGACCATTGCCTCATTTTTCATTCAATTATTAATTCTTTGTTTTTCACAAAATTATACATACTTTTTTTTTAAATGAGTAAATAACCATTTTATTGCCTAAAGTACAACATCAACATTCCTTTAGTGTACATTTGATCATTTGTAGCGAATGATCACTCAACGTGTAAAAACTCAGCACTTTCTGCTTTAAGTAACATCAATATAGGATATTACTAATCTATCGACTATTATTTGGAGTAACCAATTAATAATTGGATAGAAATAGAAGTTAAATGGATCTTTTTTTAATTTTTTTATTCAGTCTGTATTCTTGAGTTGGTATTTAGAGGAGCAGCTGTGAATGATGACAGTGGATGTTTAAGTCTCCCAGGGCTGCGGGGCTCTGCTGTAATGGCCGCTTCTAACCAAGTTAAAGCAGCGCTGACCTTGCCGCAGGCCCTGCAGTGGTGCCTCCTCTTGGTGAAGGTGAACTTGACGTCGCATTTCATGCAGACCGGGGCCTGCGAGTCGGGCACCCACACAGGAGCCACCTCTCCCAGCGAGCTGGCAACCTTCCTGCACAGCGCCCCCTGCTGCCCGGCCTGAAGGTCGTTGTCGGGGCTCTCAGACGCCATCAGCGAAGGAGAGCGGGTTCCTCCGTTTCCGTTGAGCAAACTCTGACCCGTCCCACCTGGCGCCGGGTCGGTGGGGGTGCCTCTGCGGCAGCTGCTGTCCATGTTCTTGTTCTTGGCGCCGAGCTGGTTCTGGACCTGGCCGGACAGCGGCTGCGGGATCTGCAGCTTGAGGCTGACTGGCTGCTTGGGCCGCGCTCCTCCGTAGGGAACGCTCACCGGCTGCAGCCGGTTGTTGTTCAGTTTGGTTTGGACGCCGCCGGACCCGGCCGCTCCGCCGTCGCTCAGCTCCTGCTTGCTCTCCTCCATCTCCTTCTCTTCGGTCACAGAGTCCTCCTTGGACGGGACAGGAGACGGAGAAAGGTCCTCGGTGTCCTCCGCTGCGCTGACCTTTAAGCTGCTTCCATTCTCCATCTCCAGACCGTTAGGAAGGATTCCAGTTCTGACTTTCTGCTCTGTTTGTCCGTTTTCAGCACATTTTCTCCCCCCCTCCTCCTCCTCCTCCTGCGCTCCGTCGCTGCCATGAGGAGGCAAACTGTTCTCCTCAACCTCCGCCTGGACAGTCTGACTCCCATTCACACTTCCTCCGAGCTCCTCAGAATTTAAACTTTTTCCTTCCTGCTCAAAGTCCTGCAAAACAGCAGAGCAGTTCTCATCTTTCAACTCTCCTCCATTTTGAGTCACATGTGGAGGATTATCCTCAGAAAGAGTCCGTTCCTCTGCTAATCCCATCTTAAACGTGAAGCAAGAGCCTCCACCGCCCACTGATGAAGGTTCCTCCTCGTTACCAAGCTGGACCTCAGCAGGAGAATCGGTCTGTGGGCATCCTGTGCAGCCGTTCTCCACGACGCCGCATAGCGAGACGTCGTCGGCGCCCACCAGCTTTCCGATGTTGGGCTGAGGGAGAGGCGGGCTGTGGATGTCCGCCGGCCTCTCCTCCGCCCAGGGTGGATGCTCAGGACCCGATGGCCTTTTGGGGTCGGGTCCTGAGGAGGTGCTGGACGGGTCGGGAGGGGTCTTGAAGGGCAGCGGGCTCTCCCGGGGGCTGATGTCAGCGTGGGCCAGAGCGGGATTCAGGGAGAGCATGTGGGCGGGCGGAGCCAGGATCTGCGTCCACTTGGCGTCCGAGAGAATTGACGTGTCTGTCTCATCTGCAAAAGAACAAAAAAACTCTTTATTTCCACCTGCAGCTTCAAATGTAAAAATATTTGCATCACTTGTGATTGTAACAAGATACTCAAACTTCAACAACTTTCAGCTTCTCAGCAAAATGTTTAGTGTTCATCTCTTAACTTTCCTTTTTCCACATTTGCTCTGTTCCTACATGACTTGTTGCAAACTTTAAACTGAAATTGACTAGAAGTGCACAGATAAATCAGACCAGATTTCCTTAATTTTTGGCAGATTGGCCAACCTCTTAATCACCTAAATATCTGAAAATCACCCACTGGTGCCTTTTGCTCTGCTGGGAGAGCAAAATCGTCTCTGAGATAAAATCGTCACATGTGCAGTCATTTTACTTTTGCCAATTTAGAGACTTTGTCACTACATTCATCAACTTTTCAGACAAAAAACTAAATCATCATTAGCTAAAATCGTAATCAGCAGCTTTGGCTTTTTAAAGATCGGTCATCGGCCAGAAAACTGCAGTCAGTGCACCCAGCCTTCCCAGCTCTGCCGGTTCAGGTGAATAGCCACAACTTTTCATTAATACTTGCAGAAAATTAGACACATTTGAACTCTACTGAAGAGTAGATAAGATTATATTTGAACCCGTGAATCCATGCAACATTGTAAGATTTTTTGTAGTTGAAGTTTGACAAAGTTTTTAGAAACTATAAACCACAATTATTGCAAATGATCACTCTTCCAGGTGATCAGAGAGCTAAAAATGGCTTGACCAAAACGAGGTCAGAATAGTTTGGGAAATCAGCGTGTGAATGAGCTGGAAAACTGAGAAAATGGGTTAAATGGTTCAGCAGCTCCAGGGAGACAAAAATGAAGATGTGAATGCTTTATCATGAGATAAAACATTTCTGTAACATCTAAAATGATTTGCTCACATTGCTGTGTTATTTACTACTTGCTGATCTCCTCCCTGCACAGGAATTCATGCTAAGCTCTTTCAGTGTGTGTCACACACACACACACACACACACACACACACACCAAGTTAATCTGCCAGGCTGGATCTCTGGCTGACGGCACCTTCAGCCAAAACACACACTGAGCTCCCAGCACCTGTGTCTGTTATTCAGCACTTTCTTTTCCTGGGGTTATTTTCCATAAATCCACATAAAAGCTGTCTTTCTTCAACAATAGGGAAGCCAAGTTTGTCAAACACACAGCTCAGTGCTGCAGTGTTTACTTTGCACTTACTATAAATAAGTTCTGCAAAGCAACTTTCTCAAAAACCCTCTAATTTCGATTCCCTGCTTATTCTAAGTGACCAAAAAAAAAAAGACGCCAGTCTTGTCTTGAACCAATTACACAGTTTTACTGAATCCCACAAGCACAAAGCAAATCCAATTAGTGGCGTTCCCTTGCCGCGCGGCCTCAATCACCGCCCTGAAGCGTTACCCAGCTGTGATGGCTGGAAGCTCCTGCACACCTTGGTTATTTTCCGTTTCCACGCCCTTCACCTGCCGTCTCACCTTCGTTCTGCTCGAACTCGTCCAGCACCTTGTCCAGGTTGAAGGCCTCGGCTTGGAAGTAATTCTCCATGGGTCAGGAAGCTCCACCTTGCCAACGGCCGCGTGAACCTGCCAACAAGAGGAGTTCACCAACTCACCGATTTAATCTTAAAACAGAGTAACGTGTGTGGACGAGGCCTGCAGCTAAAACCTATTTCAGTAATCAATCGTTCTGATGATTCATCAAATACATAAAAAAACTGGCACAAATCAGAACGTCACAGATTCCTGTAGTTTTGTGGTTTCATACTTTAAATTACTGTCCAGACCCAAACAACTCAGAACATAATTTGTATCCAAGTTTAAACTTTTTGTGATGTAAAAGAGTCCTGAAGGTTGTAAGGATGGATATTCAGTGTACTGTTTTTGTATAGTTGTGTTGACCTTGGTTTCTGTTTATCCAATAATAAAAAACAAAAGGCACATCTGGCAGACTTTTTATTAAACCCACAGAGTTTAATAAAAAATGTAGCCAAGCCCGATAGTAGGGGTGCTAAGGCAATCCACAGGTTGCCCCACTGGGATTTTGTGTTAAACAATATTCAAGTTGACGGGGAATTAACATAAACAAAAAAAATACAGTGCTGATTATTTTTTTAATTATAAATTAATCATCAGTTAGATAGAAAACGTTTTTTATACAGAAATTGAACCGGTAACAAAATCTATGCCACCACTTGAGGAGTTCTGGGCAGGACATATTTAAAGACAAAGTTTGATCTTTATTCTCATACTATTTCAACTTTATTCCTGCATCATAATAACTTTATTTTCTATAAAAAAATGAATAAATAAGATAAAAATCATATCCTGACCCTGGAAATCGATTAGTTGAGAGCTTCCATTTATTGCCCAGCTCTGCCTTCCACTAAATTTCTCATTAATAAAAAACTAAATGTTTGTGACCTTTTGTGAGTTAATCTGCTTGTGGCGGGAGAAAGAACTTATCTAAAACAGTAAAATATCTTTGCTAAACTTATATCTGTGATTTACAGCTAAAGTTTATACCCTGTACTCACTCTTCAAACTATCCTGTTTTCTAGGTTGCCACGCATCACGGATAAAAACACTGCAGTAGTTAGTCTAAACAGACACTTTTATGGCTGGAAACTATATTTGCACTTTCCTACACAATCCTGGCTGAACAACAACGAACTCAATGGAGACGCTCACCTGCACGGAGGTCCCACTCTGCAGCCCCGGTTGGTGGGTTTTTCTTCAGCTCTCGGATTGGCCTTCACCCAGTCTGGCAAGCGCCCAGCGCCCACACCTGAGGGAAGAAAACACCTTTAGAGATCTTCCTCAACTCTTACTGCAACACCTGCAGCTGTTTGCCGAACCAGCTGTGTGAGTAATGTTACGGCACCATGCGGCTCTTCAAGATTTAGAAAATATATATTCAGAAGTTTAGAATTAGGTTTGCAATAAAAGATTTGGTTCTGAAATTACGGTAAATTTCACATCGCTCTGGTCGGCAGCTGTGTTTTCATTGACCACAGAATTGCCCAAGTTGGAATTATGAAAAATTATTTCACCAAAAACTCACATTTTCCAATAAGGTTTTTGCGCTAGGATGAGACGGCATGACGGCAGTCGTACTGCAAAAGAAACCCTAATTCTTATTGTTGATTTTTAACAAAGAGCATAAACGGAAACATTTCTTTCCCATCACAGGAGCCATGTGATCAACAGCAGCATGATACTGCTGACAGGATAGTAAAGTAGAGGGATGGTGACAAGGCATGTTTTTCTAATTATCACACGAACAAACTTATTACGTGTGATTTTAATTCAGTTTGTTTAATTGAAATACCAATTGCAAAATTGAATTTTTTCATCATTAGCGGAATAGCTACAAACTTTTGCCCACATTTGTAATGAAAACACAGCTTCTTCTCAACAGAAGTCTCCAAACTCCAGGATCACAGAGCAAAATGCTGCTGAGAAACTACTTGATGAACACCAAAGAGCCAAAAGCTTTGACTTCCTACAAGACAAACTGATGCAAGAGGACTGAAATGCCGCCCAGCAGGTCCAGTCCACAGAAGACCCACCAGTAACACAAAAACCAAAAGATTCACAATCAATATCTTCTGTCCAGAACAAAACGATTGGCAAAACTAAGTCAGTTTCTGGCCAATTATCGAAGACAATATTTAAAAAGCCTGACATGCCGATGCTGGCTGATGCCAATTTTTTTGTCTGAAATGTTGCTCAAGAAAGTCGCTGAGCTGGTAACAGTGTGGTAGCATTTTTAGATCTTTGCCGAGGTAGATGAGAGTGGTGGATAAGATCCAACATTTGGAGGCCTTGGATCCTCGACACGGCCATCGCGGGTTCGATTCCCGGATCCGACTGACATTTGCCGCATGTCTTCCCCCCTCTCCTTCCCTCTTTCCTGTCAGCCTATTGTCATATAAGGGACACTAGAGCCCACAAAAAGACCCCCTGGTGGGGGAAAAAAAATAAAAAATACAGCTGGAGATTTTATGAAAAATGTTGGTGGTTTTAAGTCTATGGAGCGTGTACAACTGATCTATAGAAAACTAAACGATTCCTCAAACACGTGTGAACAAATTAAAGCAGTAACATAATATAAAGCCCAAAGGAGTCGATCTTACATAACACCTCCCTTTAAGGACACACACTCGAACTGACAGCACATCAACTGGCTCATCACGTGCGCTGCAGCTTCTCGTACGCGATCAGCCATCACCGCTCCGACCTTGACAAAGCAATCAGAGTCATGAATGGAAACAGAGGCTTGACGTCTGAATGGAGGCTTGCTGAACCTGCCCAGACTGTCCTCCATCACGCTAAGACCTTGGAGCGGGGACGGGATGAGTCTGTGTGAGTGCGGCTGCAGATGAGTAACAGTCGGGCTGATCTTCAGGGTCGTTCTCATAAGGACAGGAGGGACGAACGAGGATTACACCAGACAAACAATACTCTGCAGCCACATGGCCTCTAAGACTTCCAGGTCCTAGTTTCAGCCAGACTCAGAACTTTTAAGCATCAAAAGAAGCAACAAACCCAGGACACTTTCAGCTACAATGCTATTATTACTGAACATAATGCATGTTCACACAGATCTGAAATCACTTCAGGCTGCAGCTAAACTTATTCCCCTGAGACAGAAAATCACATAAGGTGATAAATTGCATATTTATTGAGCATTTAATCTCAGTAGATTTTTAGACTTGTAACAGCAAGTTGCTTAAGTACATGCAGTTAAATCTAAAGTGCTTCTCTGGAGCTGGAGGCGGATTGTTGTGACTGTAAAGACGATTCAGGAGAGTTTTCTGACCGCAAGCAATTAAAGAACATGTTTGCACAACACGTTTGAAATGTCATTAATCAGGTTTTCCACTAAGCAGTGGTGTTACAGAGAACAAATAGTCATGTTCTTCTACTGTGTATGCAGATATTTACATCATAAAAAGAAAAAAACAGTGAATTGATACATTAATAATGCACAACAACTGTCATTCACTTTCATCAATGAAGTAGAAAACCAATATTTACATGAATATAGAAAATAAAGTGTCAGTGTCTGACATTAAATTAGACTAAACATTCCTTGATTACCCAAAAGTATTTAAATTAGCAAGATGACAAATAATTCACATAGATATTACTGTGCCTTTAAATAATTCAGGAAAGCCCAGATGATGATGTCATGGGTTTGCAAGCTTCTGATAGGTTAATTCAAAAACATTGAGAGTAAATTGGACGGACATGTGGAAATATTTCAAGCTTTGCCAATTTTAATGATTATAGTTTGCAGAGAATAAAAATGCAATATACACTTTTTAAGAAAACTGGAATACTAAATGATGCCAAAATAAACTCATTTTGCAAAATAAACTCATTTTTATACAGCTGAAAAACTCTTGGAAAAAGTGATTTTTTTATTTTAAATGCCGTGTTTTATATTTGAGTTTTTTGATGACTGTCTTTCCCATGAGTTTTTCTGCCATAACACAATACTTGATTATTAAAAAAGCTTTCTTTTGCTCCTACATTAAATTGTAATTTGAGTTTTCACTGCTTATAACTAGGCCTGTCACAATAACAAATTTTGCTTGATGATAAATTGTCTCAGAAGTTATTGCGATACACAATAATATTGTTTTGAGATCATTTTATAGTAATATAATGGTAATGGCATAATAATGGTATAAGAACACATTCTCAAAGATCAATAAACTTTAGGTTTTAATGATCATTTAACTGTGGAACAGGAAGAAATTTTAAATATTCAAAATAAAGAAAAAACAGAAACAACAAATAAAATTAATTATGAAGTCTCTGTAACTTCAAAAAAGCATCTAGTTGAGACCAAAACACCAAACCAAAGACTTTTGTCATTCAATTTTTGGTTGAAAGAGAGAAAAGAGAAAAACAATAAATCATGCAAATAGAAATTTTTGATCTCATTTATATTTATCATGCTATTAGTTTTAATTAGATTTATTGCATCGTGCTGATCTGTAGTGTGTAATTATTAAACAACGTGCATCAATCTTAGTGTAATTAATCTATAGGATGCAGGAGTTTCAGTTTTTTAATTGAATGGATAAAGTCAGTTCACTTTTCCATGACAGTCTAAAGCTGAAATCCAACAGTCAAGTTGATGCAGTTTGAGGAAAGCAAGGGGAAACGTTGGCATTCTCTGATCAGAGCCAAAGTTTTGACCTCAGCTGAAGCCTTTCCTTGTAAACCGAAGCGGTCCTGCACCACAACCGTCTGAATACACCCAAAACACACAAAGATGCAACTCCATGGAGACAGGAGCACAACCCTAATTACGGTTTAATTACTCTGCAGAGGTGCTGAATAATGCATCTCAAGCCAAGTGCATGACGGAGTTGTATTTTTAGAGTTGTAAACTCATTGGAGGATTAAGTGAAAGGAAAGAAGAGTTTCAAGAGTAGCTTCCACCGCAGTATAGCTGCTCTCAATGTGTGAGTCCAGCTGGGCCTCATAAAATATAATAACATTTAAAGCTACAGATAATGTGATTAATTAAAACACCATTAATGTTTGCTATTTTTGTTGTGTGAATACGTTTCCTTTAAAGGTGGATGTACCATGAGACTGTAGACCATAAATATGGTGTAGACTGCATCATAAGAAACTAATTGTACAGATATCAGGGTTTCCCTCAGTGTATTATAAGCCTGGCGGGCCACCAGGCTTTATTTGTGCCCCCACCAGGATTAGTTACTTTATTAGTTGTTTTTATACTTGATGTTTAGGTATTAATCTTCCAGACTTCCAAATATGCATAACCATGAAATTATATTTTCAAATTTCCTGTCAACTTTAAATATTTCTTAACTCAAAAACACAGATGACGAGTTTCTACTTTTGAAAAAAGTAGAAACTATGACATGGAGTAACAATTAAATGAGACAATTGATGGTGGGATTTAATTAATAAGTTTTGTCTTCTCAAACTGGATATGAATTTTTTAATGTTTTATTATTCCAATATTTTTCTTTGTTTTCGTCTTAATTATGTTATTTTTTTTCTCTGATATTTTACATGTTCCAAAAAGAGATTTAATTTCCTTTCAATATAAAAACAACATTAGGAAACAACATTCCTCCCCTACTGCTGTCAGAGAATCATAAATGAGGAGAATCTGTGTACCAAAAACAAAAAAACAGAAAATGAATATTTTTCTAGTTTATCACCTCTAAACGATAATCATGACCAGACAGTGGTTCATTCAGACAGAGAGAGAGAGAGAGAGAGAGAGAGAGAGAGACTAAGGCTTACAGAGGACAACAGGAAGGCTTATTTTACTTTAAAACATATTAAGATATTTGCACTAAAACAGGGGTGTCCAAAGTGTGGCCCAGGGGCCATTTAGGGCCCCTGAACTGATGTGTATGGCCCCTGACCTCAGTTCAAGAATGTGACAAAAAGTTTGGACACCTCTGCACTAGGAACTAAACCAAAAATACCTGGTACGGTTTTGTGTTTTTGCGATGTGAGGAATCCCACCTGAAAGCTCTCATGACTGCCAAATGAAATGAGACGGGGCCATAAACAACGAAGGAACTCAGACCAACCAAGATGCCAAAACAGTTCATGCAGCTCCATGCTGTCAGAACAAGACAGTTTCCTGTTTCTGTTTCCTGACTGGGAAACACACTCGCGTCCACACACACACACACACACACACACACGCACACGCACACACACGCACACACACACACACACACACACACACACACACACACACACACACACACCAAGTTCCTCACGATATAAATGCTATTTTATTTATTTCACAATATTTTTCCTGCCTTGTTCCTGCGTACTTTATAATTTCCTTCTAAAACCAAACATCGTTGAAAAACATAAGTCATGATATCTGCATCCAGACCTACTGCTGTGAGTCTCATTAGTGTAAATGAATGTTTTTAATTCCAACTTCTGTTCCGACAAATCAAAAAACCCGATAAAAGCAGCCAGAATCTGGGTCAGTAAGCCACTCGCTTTGGCCTCAAGTTAATTTAAACTCTTAAGACGGCCCACAATCTCCAGACAAATTAAGAATAAATGCCCTGCAAATTGTTCTGCTTATAAAGTTTTAAAGAGAGCTGGAGAAGTCTGGGTTTCTCAGCAGAAAGATGGATCATAATGAGATTCTACAAACATCAAAAAGACTCGTATTCCACATTAGGTTATGTTCTTTCTTATTTTAGGCTTTATTTTTGCCATAACATGGTCTTATTTTAAAACAATGAGACACATTATCACTACAGCGGCACATAGGAAAAGCGCAGGAATAATCTCAGGAAGAGAGTCAGTTTCTTCTGGTTCCTGAAGCTTCAAGACAACATAGAATTTTGAAAAAGTTGAATATATATATAGAAAAACAAAGAAAACACTTCATAGCCTGAAACTTTCCATGGGAAAAAAAAGTGTGATGGCAATATTTGAAGTCTGTGTTATATGCAAAAAGTACAATTACAACCAAGAACATCCAAAAATTTACAATTTAAATTACAAGATAAAATTAACTGTTAAAGACTCTAAAGTGTCAAACTCAAGGTCCGGGGGCCAAATCTGGCCCGCCATAGCTTTGTATGTGGTTCTCTGGGCTCATAAGAAGAATTGTCAAGATAACAATGTGCTTAAATATTATTTTATCAATCAATTCAAAGCAGTTTTTATCTGTTTACTGTCAAATTGCATCAGTTTCTTGTGAATTATTGTGGGAATTCATGCAAAATCAACAAATCCCTGCACTTTTTCCCACTAATGAATAATTGCAAGTTTATTGCAGATTTTTTTTGCAAAAGTGGTGAAAAACATTTTAACGGGTTTTATCAATACATTCTGGCACAACCAGCCCTTTAAGAACATTCATGATCTTGATTTGGTCCAAAATGGAAATGAGTTTGACGCCCCTGCTCTAAAGTAGTTATAAATTTACTTATGTTCATTTTAAAGGAAACAAATGCTTCAAAAACTCTTCTTTTTTTAAAAACCTTCAACTTTTCTGTCTGATCCTTAAAATTATTTTATTTTGCATTGGTGCAAAACAAATTCATCTCAGTTTGTTGTGATTTTACTTTTTATCTGGATAAAAACTGGAAAAGCTCAAAATGTTCAACCTGTCCTTCAAAAAAATAGCTGTTAATTCAGGTGTAAATGATCTCTATTCCTTTCCTGCACTACTTTCATTCTGTTGTTCAGACATTTCTTAAAAAGGCAACGGGAGTAAAGCAAGCTGTGAATAGCAGCATGGCAAACGCCTTCGAGGTGCAGCCCCTCCTCAGAGAAGCAGTTTCCAAGTTTCTGAGCTTCTGCTTCACAGAGCGGCTCCTTCAGACTAGCCAGCAGCAATTAGCAAACATCTAGTGGAACTGCTGAGCTCATTACACGAGCTACTTCTCAAAGCAATGCTTGTAAAAACGTTGATAAAGAAGCCTTGTTGTGATGACTTCCCTTCCTGAAGGCGGAGTTTCAGAAAGAGAGAGTTTCAAGACATTAAATCAGAAAGTAAAAATTCTTTTAAGTCATATTCAATATGTTCAGCACTTTTATAACAACTGAAGGAAACATAGTTACTTGGTTGTGCTAAAAAAATGGCACTATGTACATTAGTTTGCAAATTCTGACAGTCAAAACAAAGTACGATAAAATACATTGTCTCTACAGGAAGTATCAATTCTCACTATTAATGCAAATTCACTCATCATCTGCAGTTTCACTTATAACATGAGAAAAATGTCTTGTTATAAGTGAAATAATCTGTCAATGGGACAAGTAATTTTTCATGAATATTAAGGAATTATTGACATAAACAAGCTGCTATCTCTTGCTGAAAAGTTACTTGTAAGTTAGTTTAGACTTATTTCAAGCGTACTAAGATATTTCCACTAGAAACTAGACAAAATAAGATTTTATGTTTTTGCAATGCGGACAAGTCATTGGGAGGAAGGAAATAAAGTAGCAGATTAAATAGTCGACAAGCAAAATGATGGCGATACACACGTTTAGCTTCCATACTTCAGTATCCATCCTACACTTTTCCCGAAAGCAACAGAAATGCCGGGTCGGCAAGTTCACATCCTGCCAAGCAGCGCTTTTAGATCCAAACACAGCCAGACGACGGCTACTGAGGGCGGATAGAGGAAACCTCAAATGATCACTTCCTCCGTTTAAGAATGGCCTGACATCACTTTCTAACAACGCCGTCTCATGACTGAGTGAGAAGCAGATTATGTAATGCTGGAGAACGCTGGGAGTTGTCCATCTCCGTCCCACGGAAACTTTGCGTGTTCGTGGGAAATTAAAGCAAAATGCACTACAGGAGAATACGCCACTACAGTTTAGCTCAGACAGGTGGGGTCGGAAAGCTAAAGCCACTGAATTTTTAAGAGGAAGAAAAAAAAATAGAAGTAGAGAGAGTTGCTTTGCTTCACAGCAACTGTCAGGAGTGATTACGAGTTCTCCGCTTTAGGTTTTGATCTACTTTAACCACATCCAGACAAAAAAGGCGGCGCTGGGAGACGAGCTGCCATCAGGGAGAGCCTTGTAATAATTTCTGAAAGCGTACAGTAACCTACATCTGGGGACGCTCTGCACACACCGCAGCCCGTCTTCAGATGGGCGCCTGCCGGATCGTTTGACTCAATGAGCCCCTCTGGGTTTTCAAAACCACCTGAAGATGGAGGTTCGGTATCACCTTCTCTTGTGACAGTAGAAACCCTCATCAAATATCCAGTTTATGTTTCATGTCCTGAAAGAACTGCCAGTTAGTTCAGGAAACAGAGATGGCAGCAGTTCAATGTAGAAAACTTTGCTAAAATCGCAGATCAACAATCTTTAAAACTCCTGACCTGCTGATTCCGATTTTTTTTTTTTTTTTTTTGTCTGAAATGTTGCTAAAAGTAGCAAGAAATTCGTTGAGTTGGCAACAGTGGGGTTTCTATTGTAAACTGCAAACATCCAAACATGACCTGGTGGGCCGGTCTGTCAGTCACACCTCTCTCTCAGGAGACCAGAAGAGGATGGGTTGATTTTTAGACCTTTGCCAAAATAGATAAGATTGGTGGATAAGATTGACTTCACATGTAAGTATCGGCCGATCACAGATTTTCCAAAATTAAGGAAATCAGGGCAGATTTAACGATGCATCACTAAAAAGTATCTGTTTTTAGAAGAAACACACCAAGGCTGCACCGATTGCTAAGCTGCTGATGGGATTCACCCAATTATATATTTGACTTGCCAAACAAATCCTTTAAAATAAGGATTCACTGATATGAAAATTTGGACCACTATCAATATCTGATGTTAATGTTGATATTAACATCAGATATTGATGTTAATATCAATTTATTTCTCTGCTATTTCGACAACTTTGGAGAACAAAAAGCCCGGAAACAGATAACAAGATAAAAAAATAAATATTGGTTGTTCATATCGGATCAGTTTTATTTAGCAGACTGATAAAAGCATCCAGTGATTTAAAAAAATTATTTTTTTAAAATGTATTTAAAAATGACGAATATTGGCCGATACCTTTGTTAGTGCTGCTATATCGTGCATCTCTACTTTAAAATAAATAAAAATGTAAAACTGTAAAAAAAAAAATAATTAATTAAAAAAGAGCAACAAAAAACAGAATTAATACATTTTCTTCTCTCAGATGTATAAATAGATCCAAAAAACATCTTCTGTTCTGGAAATTCAATGCATTTATTTCACAACAAAAGAGGAAAAACTACTAAAAACCTGAATATGTTATATTAGATCTATAAATTAAAAAGATGGTTATTATTTTTAGGCAAAGTTTTTAAGAGCCCTAACTTGCAAACTTTTGGGACAGAACTAATAAACGCATCCATAAAAGGACAGAGATGTTAGCAAAGTAAATGCACATATTTTCTTTTATTTCCATCCCTAAACTGATGTGGAAAGTAATTAAATCAACTTTCATACTTTCCAGACTGCCTAGGAATTCTGGAAAACTGTTTACTTTCTCCTCTGTCGAAAATTGACTTTTTAATGTCTGAATTAATGAAAACATTAAAAGTAGGCTCTGGTTTGGCCGTGTTTATTCATAACTCCACATGTTGAACTCAACAACAGCCTGATGACCAGAGGAGACCAATTCTTATGAGCACATAGGTGACCATTAGCTGGGGTTATATAACCAGAAGTGACACTGTAGCTGTGCCTGCAGGCCAAACCCTGCATCTCTGGATAAAAATTTTTCAAAGGCAGCAAATGTAAACAGGTGGAAAACAAGACTGCCGGGCTACATCGACACAGATTTGAAGGAAATCGCTGCAGTTTTGCATTTGTTTGTTGCAAGAACTTGCTCTGTTGTGTTAGCTTTAGCTGACTTTATTCACATCTGTTCCCACCGCGACACGAGAAAAGGCCACCGATAAGTTTCCCGCAAAATGTGACATAAATCGGAAGTGAAAATTATAATTCGGCTCGTTAATTTGGGGTAATAAAAAGCAGATGAAGTGGTTGGATTAAATGGCTCCGGTGATTCAGCGGGCAGTCGTGCGCGGCATGACGGCAGAAGCTCGCTGCCCTCGCGGACACTCACGCCGCCACGAACTCGGTGGTCAGGTTGTTGGATTCCGGTTATAATGGTTACCTCAAAACGGCTCAACTTAACCCCAATATCAAATGGAGGCGTTTTCTTTAATTTTTTACATTTAATTTTCCATCTGCTAGCACTACAGCTACAGCTTGAAACGCCGCGCAGAGCGTGTTGTGTAATTGGCGTAGAAATCAGTGACCGTTAACGGCACCTTTTCGGGATTCCTCACACTTTACAAAAAATAAAGAATTACCACCAACACCGTCCACTCACTTTCCTAACACCAAGTTGCCGCTGCAATGGCGGTTTGAGGGGCTAAGCAGAGCTGCGAAATGCCATAAAAACAAATCCAGTCACTCACCGGAGGAATCCTCATCCTCTTATTTTTACGTAGATTCCCACGAAGCCCCAGTGTTTCCTCCCGTCATAGCTAATCGCCTTTGGAAGCTATTTTTGAGTCTCTCCGTTTAAACTCTCTCCGACTCCGCCGTCTGCTCGACCGGAACAGCACTACTCGAAAAGTACAGCCGTTATCCTGCCGTAGTTGTGCAGAGGATCCCTCCCCCCCAAAGATTCAATACTGGGAAAATAGAGAGAAATGTTAAGAGTTCCAAAATGGACACCTCCAACTTCCGGTTTAACCTTTCAAAAATAATAGCTTTTATTTCTTTCATTTTATGTGATACACCAACATAAATAATTACGTATAACCAAAAATTTAGATTAGTCTGGAAATGTATTTTACAAATAAAAATCAGAAAGTATTATGCACATTTTTATTCAGCCCCCCTTTACAACGACACCCTCCAGTGCAACCAACTAGTTTTAGAAATCAGAGTCCACCGGTGTTCATTTAATCCGGACATCGACTTCCACCATCAAGATTAAACCCCCCAATTTTTGGAAAGTGAGTGAGCAGAAAACAGAGTGTAAGGCCCAAACTAGCGGGGTTAAATTCCTTAATTGTCAACAAATATGATTAATAATGCTGACAGAAGAGGGTAGAGTACCCAGAAATTGTACTCAAGTAAGAGTAACACTAGTAATTTAACATATTTTTACTCAGGTAAATGTAAAAAGTAGCTATCCAAGATATTACTCAAGCAAGAGTAAAAAAAAAAATATTTGGTGAAAAGGAGACTCAGATTACAGATCAAAAATATCAAATAGACCAAAATATAAGTGTATAAGTGTTTTTGGTTAAAACAATGTTGCTCATCATTCAGTAAAGTTACCAACAGAGTATCCAAAAATTTTACTCAAGTAGGCGTAGCAAACCTTAAAGTTAGTCAATAATAGTAAAACTTATGCAAAATGTACATTGTTTTCCAAAAAGTTACTCAAATAAATGTAACGATTCACTACCCAAATCTGAGTATTAATGACTTTTTGCTAATATTATAAACAGCTGTACTTTTACCGTCTTTAAAGGGAAAATCCTTTTTACAAACCAAAATGGTCATAATCTGTTAGGGGTGTTAAGAAAGATTTCAAGGACCAGATCTAAAGATTGCATAATACAGCATAATAAAGTTATGGCTTTTATTTTTGGAAAATTTCTAATCCCTATTTAAAATTAATACGAGTGTTTTCATTTTTTGAATGCAAAGAAAGCTTTTTTTTTTTTTAAGTACTCTATGCAGAATTGGACACTGGTTACATTTACTCAGTTATATTTACTTGAGTAACTTTTTTGGAAAAAAACAAAAACAAAACTGGAGTATTTTTGCTACACTGTACTTTTTAATTTTACCTGAATAATTAATTCTTGAGTAAAATTCCTGGGTTTTCTACCCACTGAATGAAAAACAAACATGATTTAGCCAAAATTTCACCAGCCACAGACACACACTACAGTTTTTGTTGAAATGTCATGTTTTTTGGATTTTTTAATTGAAAAAACTGATTTGGAAAATTTCTTTTTTGCCTAATTTTTTTGTCATTTTTGTCCTTAAAATATCAAAATTTCCACTTAGATTCATATTTTAGTCTGATTATGTAATTTTTAAATATTAAATGATTGATAATTTGATCAGCAACTCAGTATTTGAGTAGACTTTAATACATTTCTACTTTTACTTAAGTAATTTCCTGGATGGATACGTTTTACTTTTACTTGAGTAAAAATGTGCTGAAGTATCACCACTCTAACTTGAGAACAGTTTTTTGAGCACTCTACCCACCTCTCAGTATGCGCAATAAAATTAGTTTTTTAATCTTGCGATTCAAAAAAATTGTGATCAGTTTCGGTATTACGAAATCCTTCGTGCTTTTATTGTGTAGGTGTCTGAGGTTGACTTCCGGTTGTGATGCCAGTTCTCTGCCAAACTTGACCCGGGCAGCTCAGGCTGCTGCTGCTCCCCGCAGCCCCGCTCTCTGCTCCGGGTCCAGCCGCAGCAGGAGCAGGGACATGTCGGCCCAGTCTGGGCGGGAGGTGAGGTGGTGTGAGCCGCCCGGGGCGGAACCACAGCCCCGTCCCGCTCCCGGAGCCAGAAAGAAAAAACTCAAATAAAAAAATGACTCATTCAGTAACCTTCATGCTCAGTCAGGCCTCTCCGGGGATGACAGCAGAGAGCGAGCGGAGCCATTGATCAGCAGGATGCAGCATTAATACGGAGAGATGATCAATGAAACAGGATGTGGTGTGTAATAGCCATTCAGACAGTTAGCCATCCTCTTTCAAATTAGCATGTATAAATCATTTTGTCATTTTCCCTCTTTTACTATCACAATCCCAGAGCCAGGCTGTGAAAACAGTATGTCGTGTTGTAATTCTGCCTTTACTGCAATCATTCTAATTGTTTGTTGTTGTTAAATATTTAAATTCTTTTATATTTGTGTGAAACTTTATGCCTTGATGTGCTGTCATTTTACTGCTGCTGCACCTAAATTTCCTCAATAAATTCTGTATATATGCATAAATACATTATTAGGGTGCTAATGTATTTATTAAGCAACATTAGAATAAAAAAAGTACAAATATTAATAATTTAAGTGCAAGAAGAATGTTTTCATCCAAGTTGTTTTGCATTTTGCTCCATCAACCTTCATCAGCTTTTCTGTTAGGAAGAAACATCCCCACAGCATGATGCTGGCTCCACCAAAATTTGTTTTATTGCTTACTACACTAAACCTGCTTCTCCACATCTTCATCTCTGCTGTGTTTTCTGATCTTCAGGATGCAAAAGTAAAATGTAGTCAACAAAAAAATTACTTAGAAAGTATTTGGTAAGAAGTTTACTGAAGTATTGAGTAACTAATTTTTAAATACTTTAATATTTAAAAATTACACAGACAGACCAAAATGTAAAGTTCAGTGAAAATGTTGGTATTTTAAGCAAAAAATTGCAATAATTCATATAAGTAACAAAAGATATCAAAATCAGGCAAAAGAAAATGTTTCCAAATCATTTTCTTAAAATAAAAAACTTATGAAACAAAAACTGCAGGTGTGAGTGTCTGGTGAGTTTTTGATTAAGACATGTTTGTTTTTTATTCAGTGGGTAGAAAATCTAGAAATTTTACTCAAGTAAGAGAAGAAATATTTTATAATAAAGTTACTCAAGTACAGCGTAATAAAAATAGTCCCAAAAGTAAATTTTTTAAAGTTACTCAAGTAAATGTAACTAGTTGCTACCCAACGCCGTCTGAGACTAAATTACAACAATAATGAAATTTTTATTGGCAGGCATCAGATTAGAGGGGGCTTAATACAAAAGCAACATAAACTTTTTTTTTTTTTTAAATAAACATTGAAAACCACAAGAAAAAAAAACACTTAAGTTTTTTAGTTGTAACATGAAAATCTGAATATTTTTGCTAAATTTTAAAACAAGCAGCTAATAAGGGAAATATACTTTGTTAGATAAAATAAGAGTAATAAAAAGGAAACATCAATAGCCCAAAGTGATTTTATTAAATCCTCAGTCTTTGTTATAACGCTACTTACATCATTCACTAACCTTAATCATCATTTAAAGAATCTCTTAAATACCAGCTGTTTCATCACATCAGAAGCTTATTTCCTAAGTAGTTGTGAGTCGATTGAGTGTCACAATTTCTACCAAAACTGTCTGTATGATGTTTCTGTTTCTGCAGAACGTCGACACTAAATGATTCACTTATGTGTAGGTGATGCACTGCACCTTAAACAGTTTCCCCACCAGAGGAAATGACCTTTGCAAGTCTGCAAAACTTAAAAAAAAGAGAAGAAAATCGATATATAAAACATCCGGCTGAAGAAGAAGAAGAAGGATAATGTCATCAGTTCGCTTCATTTTTGGATGCTTCATCGAAGTTCTCCACAAGATCTGCGAGGTGTAAAAGAAAAAATGATGCGTTAGAAGCAATTGAACGCTAAGAAGAAACTAAAAGAGATAAAATTTTAATTCTCTACGTCTCAAGTTGTTTAAATTGTCTGAATCTCTACCTGGCACATCGTCGTCGTCTTCTTCTGCATTTTCTTCTTTCACGGCTTTCAGCTCCATTGCTGCAGAAACAACAAGCAAAAATTTTTTAATTACAATTAAGTGTGCAATGTAGGGCTGAAACAATTAATTGTAATTAATCAATTATTGAAATAAACTAATTTAGTAATTAATCATTATTACACAGACGGAGACATGCCAGTAATTAAATCAAAACTGTAGAAAAAATATACACATTTTTTATTTATAAATATTTTCTACCCAGTACTCATAAAGTTGTAGTTTTAGCTTCAAATTCTCTCTCTACATATAAAAATATCACATTAATCACCTCTTTCCTGTCCAATTATTAAACGATTGATAAAAAAGCTGATCTTTTCACATGAAGTATTTTTTAGCTGGAGATATTTTATTACAAATGATCAAGCGTATAGAAAATGAAAGCTAAGTTATTAAATTTAAGGCAATAAAATGTTTATTATTAAAAAAAGTAAATTGTTTATTTGTATCTTTTAATATATTTATAATGATTAGATGAAAAAATCTGCAGAATGTGCAAATTTTCTTACCCAATTAATCATCAAAATAATCAATAGATTACTAAGATAATTGTTAATTGGAGAACTGATTCAATGCAATACAACTCTAGTTGAGGTTTTTTTTTCACAAAAAAATAAAAAACTAAACTAATCTGTGCAGCTTTTTGTCAACTTGATCGTCTCTTTAGGTTGTGAGGAATAAAATTATGTAATCAAACACTCCTGGAGATTCTGGAACCCAAAGTCTGACCGAAGCAAACTATCACTCAGATATCGTTCTAGGTTTGATCGTCTTCTGAGCAATCTTTAAACATTTTATCTGCTTTTCTTGCAGCTGGAGGTTTGCTGAGGTCAGCTGAATTTTTCCTCTGGCCATTCAGAGACTCTACATAAATAAAATGCAAATGTTTGTCTTCAAAAAAAATTTGCAAAAGCTTGAAAATCTAGGAAGTTCACATTTGTCCAAATTCATCCAAAACCAGCTGGTAGAGTTTGCTTTGTGTCTGCAGGATGTTTGTTTGAGAAACGAGGGAGAAGATTCACTTTAAACGTTAATTATTTAGTCTCAACGCTCAGATCCTATTTATTCCAAATCAGCAGTCAAGGAGGCATCATCTAAATAAATAAAATAATAATAAGTGTTTGACACTTCCTTTCTTTCTTCTTACGTCCCTCTCTAATCTAATAAAATAAATGTACACATTAATTAAATTAGTTTAGTTTAATTTAATGATGGAACATATTTAATGATGTTAAGATTTTGGAGCTGGGAATAGTAACTTTCAGTTTCTGTCCAGCAAAGCAGCAATTGCTATTAACAATAGTCGCCTCACTGTTGCCAACTCAGCAACTTTCTTGCTGTATCTAGAAACATTTCAGACAAAAATCTGAATCGGCAGGTCAGCCTTTTTAAAGATCAGTGATCAGTCAGAAAACTGTAATCGGTGCGTCCCCAGCTCTTAGCATTGGCTCTTACATTGGCGTGGGAACTGCTCTGCTAGCTTGCGCAGGCTGCTGAGGCTGTCGGCCCCCAGCTGGCTCAGGATGCCCGGCAGCATCTCCGTCAGCTGCTTGGTCTCAGCGTGGCCTGTGATGGCGAAGGTGTTGGCCGACAGCGAAGCCTGAACTTTGGGGTTGTTGAAGTGAATCACCGTCCCGTCGTCTCTGATCATATTCACCTTAAAAAAAAGGGAAAGTTGGGATTAGAGCGTCTATCCTGAGCTGAGAATAAATCAGAGCAACAGTCTGTTTGTTTTAACACCAAATGCATTTGAGGAGTTGCACTTTTTAGTTTTGTACTTTGTGTTTTCTGAAAGCTCTCTAAAAATAAAGCGGATGATGAAACGACTGGGGAACACTTTAGTCAGGCTTTTATCCTCCCTCATGTCTTCTGACACGACAACTGATAAAAGATTCAAGATTCTGAGACAAAACATATCAAAACAGAAAAAAAGACGCTGCAGTCGGCTGCTCACCTCCTCTATTCCTGCTATGTTGTTCACTGCCAGCTTCTTCAGAGAGCCCTGCAGTTTCTTGTCGTCAGCTGTTGCTGTTTTGTGAACAACCTTTCTCTTCCTGCGGGCCGTCCCCTGAGACAGGAACAGGTGATATCAAAAAAAGGATTAGACTGCACAATTAACCCATTTATCAAAGATTCATTTTGTTTTTAACACGGTTAAAAGCAACAAAGATTTTGTGAAAAACACTTGGAGCACTTTATAGATAAACAAGTGTGCAAAATCATCATCTAACCTCACTTCTCATGCAAGTAAACAAAAAGTAAAATAATCCCAACAGCAGCAGACTAACTGAATACACACAATGGCAATTTTAAAACCAACACTTGGTGGTTTTTATGCATTCATAAGCAAAATAATTGAAAGAAACAGGAAGTGCTCAAAATCAAGTAAAAGAAAAATAATTTTCAATCAACAAGTAAATCACAAATAGAACTATTAGCCATATTTAAGGTTAATAATCCTGATTACTGGCAGACCTGAACAATTAACCACTTAAAACAGAACCTGTACAACATCATGTAGGTCTCAAAACATCTGAAAAACCAACACATTATGAACCAATCTGAAGATATTTAACAAAAGATCAAATACAAAACTCACTGAAAGTCTGAAAAGAGACTTTCAGTGAGTAAAATAAAAAAATAATTTTTTATAGCTTTGAGACTTCAGGGAACCGGGTGGAGCAAAATGTGTCGCTGAACTTTTCTAGACAAATTACTTCAAGAGCAAAACGAAGACTTTACACATATAATTTAGTCTAAATCAGGCGTCTCAAACTCCAGGCCTCGAGGGCCGCAGTCCTGCAGTTTTTAGATGAGCCACAGGTACAAAACATTGGAATGAAATGGCTTAATTACCTCCACCTTGTGTAGACCAGTTCTCCAGAGCCTTAATTATTCTATTCAGGTGGTGCAGCAGAGGCACATCTAAAAGTTGCAGGACTGCGGCCCTCGAGGACTGGAGTTTGACACTCCTGGTCTAGATGAACGACCCAACTTTTATTTGTTCACATAGATTTACATTTCTGAACCTGGAATCTGTGTTTATGACTTCCAACAACATAGTTGAGTTCATTCTCATCATTTTATTTTTACATTTATCCATCCATCCATCCATCCATCCATCCATCCATCTTCCGCTTATCAGGGGTCGGGTCGCGGAAAAGTTTCTTAATCTTTTTGCACTGCTGTCTTTTTTTTCTTCTGGTCAGTAATCAGTGTTTGGGATCATTCTAATTCTTCATTCTGTGAAAGCAGTGGCATCACATGTCTGACCTAGAATAAAAACCAGTATTTCTACATTTAAGCAGTTAAAATTCAAATATACTTTATAAATCCCAGAGGGAAATGAAATGCTGTTTTTACTTATGATATTCATGGTTCTACTGATTTAGGACTGTTAGGAAATGCTTTTCCCGCTGCCAATTCCATCAAAAGTAATTTTGGATGGAATATTATCTGCCAATTTTGATGGAATTGGCAGATAATATTTTTTGAATTTTATCTCACGATAATGTAAAATGTAAGGTATTTTCACTGGTAGAAAAGGACACACACACACACATACATACATATATATATATATATATATTCCAAGGTTTGGATTTTTCAGAGTAATAGATTAAAAAATATATTTTTTTTAAATTTGGCAATTTCTTCCTATTTGGGGAGAGAGCAATTTGCAAAAAATAAATGGAAGACAAGTTACTCCAGAATTTCTTATACAATCATACATGATAAAAGATATTTAATTGCTCTTCTGGATTAAATTACTTGTTTTGACATGCAAGTCTTATAAATGTTATGTTCCTACTTGAACAAAACTGCGTGAACCCAGATAATTTACTTGCATAATTTGGATATAAATAAATTACCAGTAATTAAGCTGATGAAAGATAAAAGAAGCTTGTTAGTGTACACCAGAAATAACAAATATTGCCACCTAATGTGTGTAGAAAAATGGGCCCAAAACCTCAGAGGCCTCAGATGAAGGGGGCGGGGGGTAAATGTTCTGCCTCACAATAGAAATGCTGAGGTCAGGAGGAAAAATGTGGCAGGTGCCAAACAGCAACACAATTCGTAAGAACTGACCCAAGGCAGAACTAATCTGAATAAATTGGTTTCCAAATTAGAGATGCGAAGAAGACTGAAAACGGTACCTTTCCTCCTATCCGGACCTGAGCTTGAAGTTTGGCTAGCTTCTCTTGATTCATAGTGTTCTGTGAAGCAAAACAAACTTAATCCAAACCAGACTTCACACGAACACACAAGTATACAAACAACTTGCTTTATGATGACTGAGCAGAAACCTAAAAACACTTAATATAACACTTATATTAAACTCAGTAATTAGGGCTTAATTAGCACAACAATGATTTTGAGTAGACTTTATTATTTCGAAATAAAATTTCCGTCGGCAGTTAAGCTAAGTAGTTTGCTAGAACGAGCTTAACTGAGCTAACGTTAGCTTTAAGGTAAAAATAACAACGCAAAATAATTTAGTTTACATTACTACTGACTTCTCTAGAAGCTAGCGATAGTATTCAAACGATAGAATAAGCACATTGGGTGTTTAAATCAATGTAAACGGCGTATTTACCTGTAATAAGGGATTATGTGTCCGTTCAACAAATCTTGCTACGAATGAAGTAGCACGGGCTAGAGCACAAGTTAGCACTAGCACTATTCATTTCCGGTTATGATTTCCAGAATAAATTTTCAATCATTTATTTATTTTTAGTATTCCCAATTATTTGAAGATAATTTTAAAAAACATAACAGAACTATGCAAAAATGTACATCTTAATCAAGCCACACGGACTAGGTAAACAAATAACAGTTTTCACGGGTCAATTAGAACTTTTAAATTTAAATTTTCATATGCATTTCCGGTTTTATAATGACCTTTTCTCGTTTAACTTTATCTGAGGCAGCGAAGAGAAGCACGCGGTTGTGTGGATGTGATGTCACGTGGGCTGTCCTCAAAGAAAAGGGAAAAATGCTCTGGGCCAATAAGAAGCAAATGTCGCACCTTTGAGGGGCGGGTTCCTAACTTAAAGGGTGCGTTTAATTTATACTCAGATGTTGGAATTCCAAATCTTAGCTTGGAAAATATAAACCAGAACAGTCAATTTGAGATTATGATACGTTTTCGGCCATAACTGGAAAATAGGGGGAAAAAATTAACTATCCTTATTTATATTTTTGTCTGTTTTTGTGTCATTCAAACAGATAGCACTATGCAAGAGCTTCTCACAGATGTAATCCGTTAGATTACAAATGGCCAAAATGCAGAGGAATACATTGTACGTGGTCTGCTCACGGAGCGTTAAAAAAGTAGCAAATCCCACTGGTTTTGCTTCGGTAAAATTGGAGGTGACGTAATTTTCATAGGTGTGTTCTAATTTTCTAGGTGAATGGAACGCAGCATAAGAAAACTTACTTTTATTGTGAAACGTTTCTGGTTGGACATCCGGGTCGTGACTGCAAACTTGTTAGCAACAACTGTATTAGAAGAAAGGTAGCCAAAATGCAATCGTCTGTAGTTTCTATCGTAGTTTTCTCATTGTTGCAGTTTATACTTTATATTTCGTGTTTCGAGGAGGTTGTTGAAGCAGCTAATGGAAGAGGTGAGTTTATATTTGAAGTAAAATTGATTTAAGTAGGTAATATGTTTGTAGCTTCACTGAAAGTGTTCACAGTGTGTGCGTTCTTGCAGGCTTTTCAAAACGTTTTTTATCGAGGACAAATATTAAATTCCAGTATTTCTGGTTTGCCTTGTTTGTACTGCCAGTGTAATAGTTACAAATATTGTCTCAACAAAGAAAAAGGGGGAAAAAAATCAGATATTCTTCGAAAACATACAATTTACAAACATATTCGTTAAAAAATTGACTTTCGTTACTTACATTTGATACAGTCAAACTTGATCAGAATAAAAAAATAAATAAAATAATGCTAGGTTGTAAAAAATTACATAACTAAATATGCTACCCAGTTGTGTTTAATCTTTTCTTTGTTGTATGTTTCCATCCTTGGAACGCACAAGGCGAAAGTGGAGTGGAATAACTATTAAGTAACAGAACCAGATCAAGTGTTGCATACCAAAGCGAGGAGCTGTTTCCTATGGTATTGGTTAAAACTCAAATCAACCTACAGTCTAAAATAATAGTTCTTAAGACTTTTATGAAAGTAGAAGTTTGTAGGTCGGTGTTGTGTTCCCAGATGCTCAGACCCGCCCTGCTGTGTGTAAATACGACACCGGTTCTTTGTTCCAACAGGATTCGGAGATAATATCCACTGGAGGACGCTGGAAGATGGCAAGAAAGAGGCTGAGGCCAGGTGAGCTGAAGCTCCATTTTCTGTTGGGCAAACATTAACCTGTGACCTAAAAAGAGTAAGGAACACCACACCTTTATGACGTCCGTAGACTGGAGCAGATTAACAATAGCCTCTCTTCTACTGCTAAAAAACAAGAAGTGTTTTTTTCATATTTTCAGCTCTTTTCTGATATCATGTTGTTGCTTTGACAGCGGGCTGCCAGTCATGGTCATCATCCACAAGAGCTGGTGTGGAGCCTGTAAAGGTATAAAACTGTTTACCTTTTTTTTTTTTTTACTGGAAACCTGGAATATGTTTTTTATTGTACAGGGTTGAAAGGAGCTACTGCTCTTTAATTAAAAAAAAGAGATATGAAAACTGTATTTTGGGATTCAGTCAGGGATGAAAATAGTTTCAAAAGAAAACTGTTGAAAAAAGTTGTTAGAAAAGTTAGGACTGGACAATAAATAAATAATAAATATAGCAATAGACACATGATCAATAATAAATACATAGCACATCTGATAGAATATTCAGTATATAGATTGTTCACTGAACTCCAAACCAGAACCGCACTGCATTCTGGGTGACGTAGGCAGAGGAAAGACTTTAGCTGCTCACCTCTCACTGCCAGCTAAACAAGGCTGGTGAAATCTTTTTGGTTACCTAGCAACTTGCTTATTCTTTGGTTACCTAGCAACACTTGCTGGGTAACTGACGCAGCAGAAGTTTAAAGTTGCTGCTGTGCCTCATAACTCCTGAAAACTAAACAACTGTGGATTAAAAAAAGAGGTCATGTCACCATTTTGCCTATATTTCAGATATTTAAAACAATAACAAAAAACTAATAATTATTGATATTGATCATTATCGGGATTGACTGATATGAAACGCTTTTATTGTGATACATGTTTCAGCCATATTGTTCAGCGCTAGATGATGTGAAAGCATTTATACATAGTTTAGGTATTTGGATGTTTTAGGTAGCATTTTAAGCATCAAATTTATAAAATTGAAAGATGTTTAATTACAAACTAAAAACAGTGATTTTTTTATTTTTTATTTTCTAAATTATTCCACTGTTGCATTTTTAGCGCTGAAGCCCAAATTTGCTGAATCCAAGGAAATCTCAGAACTGGCACACAACTTTATAATGGTGAACCTGGAGGTAAGAAACGACTGCATTCAGTACAAACCGGAAAAGGAATTAGACCAGAGGACACCAACTTATACTTATCTACCAACCCTGAATAGGAGTATCTAGTTTATTTACTGTGGATCCACATTATTAGCTTTTTCTTCTTTTGCTCTTTCTTTTGGTTTGTTATTTTGTTTGTATTTCCTTTTAATTCCTGTATGGCCTTGTTGCTGAAAATGTGCTATGTAAATAAAATGACCTTTACCTTTCTTTACCTCTTTAATATCATCTCACTTTTCTTTGCTTTCTTTTTCAAAATCTTTTCAATCTTTTTATTGGGCTAAACTTTGAAGCTGAAAAAAAATGATGTGAAGCTGAAAAAACTTGCGGGGTTGGGGGGAATAATTTTTTAAAAGTGGTTTGAAACTGAAAAAAATGTAACCCAGTTTTAAATCAACAAAAAATTTAGAAACTAAAAGAAATATTTAAAATTGGAGAAAATGTTTAAACTGGAAAAAAATGTGAAACTAGAAAACCATTGAGAATAAAGAAATGGCTTGAAGCTGATAAACATTTGAAACAGAAAATATTTGGAACTGGAAAAAAACTTGATGTTGAGGTAGTAAAACTTAAAGATTTGAAATGGAGGAAAAACTTATTAGAAACTGAAATATTAAATATTGAAACTAATTATTAAAACTGAAAATAAGTATTTGAAAATGGAAGAACATGTAACTCGGTTTTCAATCTTCCATAATGTGAAGCTGAGAGAAATTTGAAGCTGAAAAACATTTGAAATTAAAAAAAATGTTGACGGTGAAATTCTGAAATTAAAAAAAATATATTTGAAAAGGGAAAATGGAAAATGGGAAAATTATTTGAAACCGGGGGGGGAAAAAAAAGTAGAAGAAATGGTCTTTTCAGTTTCATAAAGACTGATAAAAATCAACAACAAACTCAACTTTATGGCCGTAATTTAGCTCCATACAGTGCTCAGACTCCACGCAGTCGGTGTGTAAATGTTTCTGCTGTCTGAGCAGGATGAAGAGGAGCCGAAGGATCAGGCCTTCAGCCCGGACGGCGGATACATTCCTCGGATTCTCTTCCTCGGTACGAAAATCGTCCTCTGGGTGAACAACCTCTGGGATTCCTGTTGGAAGAATGTTTCTGGAAAAAAAAAAAAAGCTGCAGTTTGTAGTGAAGCTGCAAACATGTCTGACAAAAGAAACAACCAGCAAGAAAGATGTTTAAAATATGCAAATAATGCTTGTATTTTTTTATTAGGATGAACATTTTAGTGAATTTTAATTACATTTTAGTAATTCTTTTTTATTGCATTTTTGGTAGAACAAGGGAATATTTCCCAGTTAGACAAAAATCCAATTTTAAATTCTTCTGCACTGGAACTTAGCTTAATAATGAAGTAAGTATTTCTCACCTTGGTTAAAAGTTGTACAAGATGTAGTTCTACTCATGCATTTTTAAATAGTTGATATTTATAATTTCATTATTTAAAAGGGGTATTTAATTATTTAATAGGACATTCATTTCATAATGCATTCATATTTAATGCAATAACTACTAATGAAGTTTTTTCTTATTTTGCCTTTCCATAAATCTCAGGGCTCACATCATTGTGATTCTGAAAATCATCTTCTGACCTCAAAGTTGGCATCCTGTGACCCTCCTGGGGTTCCCGACCCCCACTTTGGGAACCTCTTCTCTAAATTCTACCAATATAACATTTTTATTCTTTTTTTTTTGATTAATCAGTGGAACTGCAGCAACATTTCTTAAATTTAATTGCCATTTAACTGCAAATTTACAACATTCATTGTAGCTACCAGCCTTGGATTGTTTAATAACTTTACATTTTTTGCAAAGTGAATATCAAATAAAAGTGAACTTTTCTTATTTTGTATAGATTTTAGATTAATCTTTTTGTGCGACACTTATTCTGTCCTCAGATCCCAGCGGCAAAGTTCATCCCGAAATCACCAACAAGAACGGGAATCCCAGTTACAAATACTTTTACAGCAGCGCAGAACAAGGTAAAAAAAAAAAAAAATTGATTCAGCAAATTCAAACAAACTGATTTGAACTTTGAAAGTGTTGATTGTGGTTCCACAGGATTTTTGGAGGCATTTCTTTGCAGTGCATTTTAATTCTTCCACACTTTTTCTATGCAGTTGTTTACTTGATTATTGTGCAGCAGATTCTTGAATAATTTAGAAAATTAGGTGAGTGAAAAACTAAATTTGCACTGATTTTACAATTTCATATAAAAAAGTAAACAAACCAAGACACAACGGCGTGTTAGAGCCATTACAGAGATAAAAAGTACATTTCTGCCAAAGAACTTGGAGATTTCAGTTTGAATATTTAAAAATGTTTGACTTTTAAAATGTAAATTTATGTCTGTAGAAAATTTCTGAGATTAATCTCAAATTTTGATTTTTTTTCTAGGAAGTTTTTGACTTTCAAACTCAGACATTTTAAAGGTTTTCTTTTTTTAAGACAATTTGAGTTTATTCTCAAATTTTTGACTTGAGAATAAACTCAGTTTATTTTGAGCTTTTTTAGAATTTAATATTAAGTCAAATTAACTTATGAAATTAGTTAACAAGTAAAAAAAAAATTTTCTTTAAGAAAATTTGAGATTATTTTTTTACTTTTCGAACAGAAATTTGCAGATTTTTCGTACAACTTTTTTGACGTTTGGAGGCCAGAATTTTTTTTATTATTTTTATGTACATTTTAGAGATGCTAAACAGAAATATCAGAAATTTTCTTCACAAATTTTTGACTTTTCAAAGTCAAATTTTCAGGGTTTTTTTTAAAGAAAATATCTGATAATCTCAAAATGTGAGGACAGTTTTTGAAGAAATTAACTGTCATTTGTCTATCTATCCACACAGCACCTGATACGCTGTTGTGCCAAGAACACATTAAAAAAAGATTACAAAAGAAATGTGTGGCCTTCGAAGCAGAAACTCAGATGATTCTTCACTGAAATGTTTGCTTTCTGGTTCCTCCGTCAGTTGTGTCTGGGATGAAGGAGGCGCAGGAGAAGCTGACGGGCGACGTGTTTAAGCAAGGCCACACAGGAGACGAGCTGTGAGGAGCGACGGGTTCTCCACCGAGGCTGTAAGGGCTACACTTCCTCTAGATGAGCTGCTAGCAAAGCCCTTCTAATATTTATACATCTAACGGTAGAAAGTAGGCTCAGTTTCAGCCGATTTTTAAAACCATGGGTGCATGATTGTTCTTTTCTGTCCTGCATGGTTTTCTAAGCTCTCAGATCAATCAACCATGTAGGTTTATAAGTTACTCTTTAATAAATGTCAATGCAATTTACTGTAGTTGGTGTCTGTAGAGGCTGTAAGCGAGTCAAGCTAGCCACGTAACCTTTTGTTAGCGCCCAGCTGCGTACACGGTTCAATGTTTTTATTGATTTACAAGTCAATGATTATAATTTCATATGTAAATAAATGTCTTTTTTGAAGTGACACCTCAGTTCTTATTAAAAGAAATGCTCAAATTTATTTCATTGGAAAAACCTTATATTGGAGAATTTCCTTCATTTGGTCAAAATTGGTTTATTTCTTTAAAATGCTGTGTTAGTTGCTAATCTGTTTAAAGTAGAGTTTAGAAAATAGGGGCATGGTTGAAGACATTACATTGAAACTCTGTAGACTGTTGTGCCAAAGATGAGCAGTATTTTAATAAAAATAAAACCATAACCCTTAATTTTTGACCACTAATGCTCTCCCTCCCTCTGCAGCGACGTGCTTCCAAAGATCCTCTGCTGTATTTCACTTCTGCTTTCTATCTGATTTACTATCACTTTATCTTGGCATGTATATTCCTGCCATATTACGTGTACTAGGTTCTGCTTTTCTTCCGTTTCTGCTGCATGTGACGGTTCAATCGTGTCTTTTTTAAAACTCACAAGAAAAGCCGATTTATGTGTCATGTTGTATTTTATACACATGGAAATAAAGGTTTGTTGTATTGAGTCGTTGTGAGTTTGGTGTATTAAAGACACGGCAAAGAAAATAATAATTACAATATGTCACACTTTATTTGTCTTTATGCAACAACAATGATCCCTTATGTTTGCAAACAGCTGGCTACGGAAATTTATAGACAGCTCTGAAAAGGTCTTCACAGTTGCCACAGCTTTGATTTCATTTGACAATAATTTACAGAAATTGAACAAACATGTAAAAATATACCCTTAAGACTAAGAAACTAGCTGCGTTTCCATTGACGTTTGCTCTAGGATTTAGTTGTTGCTTTGGAAACGGTTTCATGTGAACAACAACCGGATGTTACTACTGGTGGAGACGACAAAGAAGATGACAGGAAGTGGAGGATGGTGGAGCGGCATGGTTTTTAATAACTTGTCGGGTGAAAATTGTGATTTTTAATTTTGTTTCTTATTTAAGGGAAACATTGTAATTGCAAAATTATATTTTTATCTAAATATCGACAAAGTTTTGCACATTTGTAATGGAAACACAACTACTGAGGAATGTCTATTTGGCTAACAACAGAACAGATGATAAATTATCACAAGTAATCTACCAGAAAGACAAAAAAAAATTACCTGACAAGAGAAATATTCTTAAAAATCTGCATTATTCTAATTACACAATGCTGCTGTAAAATCAGCAACATTCTCATATATATATATATATGTATATAAAAAACAAAAAAAAATTATAAAAAGATGTGCCACACATCTGTATATCCAAACATACACAACTAAAAATAGATTAAGAGTATGAAAGAGGGGATTTAAGCTTGTGAAGGTGCAATTTATAACCACTGTGACAAACCTCTGCAACATCTGGACTCGGTAATCAACGTTCTGGTCCGGTGTCAGAAACTGGACTGCAGATATCTTTACAGGCTAATTTCTTTATTGACACGCCAGCCTGCCTGTTTGTCCAGTCGGCGTCTGGGAGAGGAGTGTGTGTGTGTGTATGTGTGTGTCTGTCTGAGGGATGCAGCAGAAAACTTAAATCCTTCCCTGCTTGGCGTCTCCGATGGCGCCCCACACGTCAAAGACGAACTCGTCGGGAAAGGCGAAGTCTCCGAGGGACTCGTCTAGAGCCATGGCGAACTCGTCGGGGTTCTTCTTGTCGCGGCCGACTTCGACCATCGTAGCAGCTGGAGAGAGGCGGGGAGAAAAATCAAAGATTACAGATGCTTCAGAAAACTGGATCAAAAAATCTGTTTTTGTCAGGAAGTTGTCTTGACGACATGTTTGAAAAATGTATCACGATACAAGAGTTTCATATTAGTCAATATTGATAATTATTGATTAGTTTTTGGTTTTGAACATCTGAAATGCTGCCAAACTGGTAGGGTAACCTTCCCCGTTTTATCCAGTTTTCACTCCAAACCAGTTGTTTTTTATTCTTAAGCAGAAACCTGAAACTGCTACTGCGCCAGTTACTCAAGAGCTTGTTGCGATGTAACCACAGAATGATTGAGTTGCTAGGTAACCAAGGAGTGAGTGAGTCAGTTGATCCCACCAACCTTGAGCGGCTAAAGCCTTTCCTCTACCTACATCTCCCAGAATGCTGTGCAGTTCTAGATCACATTTCAGTGAAAATACTGAATATTCAACCAGATATATCACCTATTGATCCTGATCATGCGTCTATTGTGATATACTGTTATTGACTTATCGTCCAGCACTACAGGAAGTTAAAACCAAGGTTATCATAGTTAACTAAAACAGAATAACGAAATAAAACTATACTGAAAACTCTAAACTATTATCACCCTGGTTGAAGTGGGCAAAGATCACCACTGATGGGAGTTTAAACAGGAGCAGCAAAAGCAAATGAGGTGGATTAGCTGTGCTTGTTAACAATTCATGCTGTAATTCTGGACACGTTACATTTGAATGTTGTTTTTGCTCACCAGATATTGAGCTGTTAGCATGTATGATGCTCATGAGATTGTTGTACAGCAACAATTTTCAGTCAGAAGCCACTATGGATTCGCTGCAAGACTGACTGCTACCTGAGATCCATCACCATTCACCACAACTCTAAGGATGCTTGGGTGATGAGTTTTGACATTTAATTTCTCTTTTTGATCGAGTATTTTTGAATTGATAATAATAGTGAAAAAATGAGTTACATTTTTAATATTTTATACTGAGAATAACTTGTTTAGGAGGAGTAATTTTAAATTATGAGCTAATAAAACATTTCCTACCAAGCTCTGTGTCTCTGATCCCCATGTAGCTCTCCAGGAGGTCGTCCACTTTCTTTATTGCTTTCTCATCAAATTCTGTTGGCTGCAAAACAAGAACAGTTTAGAAAATTTTTGTCCAGTTTCCTCGAAGGCACAATTTAAGTAGTAAAACACGAAAACAGGGTAGAAAGTCACAGCTGTGTAATTTTTAAAGAAATACACTCTCGCAACTCCCATTAATGAAGACGACAAACAAAAAAAGGTTAATTTCCAACCTACGATTTAAAATGTTTTTCTTAAATATTTCTTCATATAGAAATGGGTCACTTTTACGGTATTGTTCAACATCGTTTATTCAGACATGTCATGTTAAAAAGAGCAAGACATCTGGTAAAGACGTGTAAAAAAATAATTAAAATTAATGTATTTAAATGCAGTAACTTAATCTCTGACAAAAAAAAGTCTTGTTTTTTTAAATTCGCCAGTTTATGGCATCATAAACTCTAAAAACGCAGAGAGGTTGTTTATTTTTTTATTCTTGGATATTTTTCACACTAAGTATTTAAAATTTGAACAACAGTGGATTTTCCTCTAATTTTCAGAGTTTGATTATGCTGCTTCAATAAAATACGAATTTATTTTAACAGGATGCAAATGTTTTCACTCAAAAGTAAAGAAGTATTTGGTAAAAAGTCTACTCAAGTACTGAGTAAATGATCAAATTATCAATCATTTAATATTCAGATATTACATAATCAAATTACAAAGTTGAGTGGAATTGTTTTACATTTTAAGGACAGAAAGGACATAAATGACAAAAAAAATAACAAAATCAGGCAAAAGAAAATGTTTCCAAATCAGTTTCTTTCAATAAAAAACTTATGAAACTTTAACCCAAACTGCAGGTGTGGTGAATGTTTGGTTAAAACCATGTCCATCATTCAGTTATAAGAAAATCCAAAAATCTAACTCGGATAAAACCTAAGAGTAGTGATATTTCAAAATAAAATTACTCAAGTACAAGTAAAAAACACAGTGTAATAAAATACTCTTAGAAGTATATTTAAAAAATAAAATAAAATAAAGTCACTCATGTAAATGTAACTAGTTACCACCCAAGTCTGTCTGAGGGGCTTAATACAAATGCAACATTAACTTTTTTAAATATAAAAAACGCACAAAAGAAACAAGTTTTTAATTGACAAAATGGAAAAATGTTTGAGAAATCTGAATATTTTTGCCAAAGGAAAAGTAGTAAAAATACTCCTAAAAGTGATTTTTTATAAAGTTACTCAAGTAAATGAGTAGTTACAAACCAACTGATCTATATGATGTATAAACCACACAGTTTAGAAAGCATCATTCATCTACTTAAGAACACAATCTGACATCAGAACGTGAAATCCGTGGAACAGGTGGAATAATTCATTGAGACATTCACACCAGAGCTCAGCCGTCTCCCTCCGACTGAGGAAACAACTTCAGACATAAATATTCAGCGCAGCCTTTTAAATCGCAGTGAATCATCTAATCACTGTGTGATGGTTACATAAGGATAAAATAGACAGAGATGAGGATGAAATACCTCGTCCTCCACTGTGGCTGGACCTTTGGAGCGAAGTCTCAGCGTGCTCCTCCCGGTGCCGATCTTATTGTCGTTGCCCGGCTTGCCGCCCTTTGACCTGGGCTCGAGCATTTCTGTCAAAGTGGGAAAATGTAAAGTAAAAAAATGCTTTATGTAAACTTCCTTCTTAGTCTGTGACTAAGATGTGAGTCATTAAATGCCAAACACCTGGTCACTTTTTATTTATAACTGCTGCACAACATTGCAGACTAAAAAGAAATCATCTGGCATTTACCTCTAAAATATTATACTCCAAGGATAAAATCTCATCATACTTTTAAGGAATCCTTTATATAATAAGTATAAAAACTATTCGGCTTCACAAGGTGGTGTTTACTGTTTAGTTTATAATCATTGTGGTTCTCACTAAAATACCAATTTTGCTTGAGAAATTAAACAAAAGTTCAAATAATCAATCAATTATTCTGTGACATCACAACAGTCCAATTAATCAATAAATACCCACAAAGATTTGCAGATTATATCTATAGTAGAAGTAAAATGATTAGGGTTGAAATGATTAATTAATTATTGTGATAATAATCAACTAATTTAGGCAATTTCCTGAAAAAACTTCATATTTGGAGAGGTAATAAAGCCTCTAGAATTTTTAGTATTAATAATAATTTTGCATTTTAGGCAATAATATAATATAATATTTTCTTGTTTTCCAAAAACTAATTGAATTGGATCATTTTTGCATCTTTTAGTGTGAAAAAAGCTTAATTTTTGGTATCCAATTAATCGTCAAGATAACCAATAAAATAGTTCCAACCTATGAAAATGGTGCTCAAAACTTCAAAGAGTAATAGAAGGTCATTTAAAATGAAAATTGAATCTTGCATCTTGGAAATGTCTGTTTCGAACTCACCAAAAGCCTTCATGGGCTCGATCAGTTTGAGGGTGAAAGTCGTGTTTCTGGGAAGGTCTTTGAGCATGCGGGCGACCTCGTAGTGCCGCGTCCCGACGATGTTACGTCCGTTGATGCACTCTATGTGGTCGCCCACGCAGATCACCTTCACCTCGTCTGCAACGCTGCCTTCTCGGATTCGCTGCCATGCAGGTAGAGGAAGGGCAGACTAGCAACATACGCGACTAAAAGACACTAAAAACAATTCACAATGTATAACTTCAGCTTTTCTACGATGCAAACAGGCCCAACTATGTACATACCAATCTACATTTGGATAAATGTTCACAGGAAGTTGCAGAGAAAAGTTTTGTGGATATTAGATCACAGTTTTTACTAGAAACAGTGAAGCTCTTTAAAATCTTCTTGTTTTCTGGCATGGACTCAGTTTTTTACAACACCTTTTGGTGTAGCCCTTTAGCATTAGTGGGACTAATGTTTATGATTAGTGTTTTAGTGTTAGCAGCTAAATTTTAGCTAGCGGTGTACACCACCAGCTATCCATTAAAAATTTTGTTTTCTCGCGATCAGAGTCTGAAAAGCCAAAATGAATCCAACTTTCAAACATTTGACCCAAACTGTTCATCTCAACAGAAATGAAACTGGTTCGGACATCCAGAAACAAACCAGGAATCTCCCAGATTCAGGCCCATCATAAACTAAAACCTGCTGACCAACAAAATTAATACAGACGTATGTTTGTAGGTGAGGCTTTCCTTGATGCGCATCAGAAATTAGTTTTTAATATAAGCTTTCCAATGGGAATCTAAATAGTTCTGAATATTCCGTCATTTTTTTAAACTGGATGTGTTTAGATGATTTTCATACGCAAGCGATGAAGTTGTAACGTCCAGACAGCAGCGGTAGACTTACACGGTGCAAATGTCATTCTTATCAGGAAAACGCAGATTAATGAACGAAAAGGTTGAAGTGAGGAATTTGAGGTCATGTTTGGTTTTTAGAGGAATAGATTAAACAGAAATAAATTAGAGGCTGGAGGAATGCTGCTTTTACTAACAAATGATGACCTGCTGGTCCAGCTGCAGAGTGGAACGTCACAGGCGAGAAATGAATCGGCAGAGAAATGAGGTTTCGGCTCTTAAGTACATCTAAAATTAAGAAGAAAAACTTTGAAGCAGAATGCAGTTTGTCAGAAAAAGGGATTGTTCAGTTCTAAGCCTCAAAAGAAAAAAAGGATGAAGAAGAAAGGATTAAAATAAGAAAAGGAAAAGGGCAACAGGAAGAACAAACAAAAGGCCAAAGAACAAAAGAAAAAATGGGCAAAAGAAAAAGGAACTAAAGAAAGAACAAAAATGAAGAAAGGAAAGGAAGTAAAAGAAAGAAAAAGCAAAAAGAAAGAAGGAATGAAAGAAAGGACAAAAGTAAAAACAAACTAAAAGTACAAATAAAAGAAAAGAGAACGACAGAAAAGCCAAAATGAAGAAAAACAAAAGGACTAAAAAGGACGAAAGGAAAAAATTAGATATGACAGAAGGAAGAAAGAAGGAAAGAAAGTACTTATGTAACACATAAAAAAAGAATGAAAAAGAAGTAAAAGAAAAAAGGACATAAGAAGGTAAAGAAAGAATGAAACAAAATAAAGACAAAAGAATGAAACAAAATAAAGAAAGACAAAAGAATGAAACAGGATGAAGAATCAAAAGGATGAAAGAAAAAAATAAAAAAAGAGACAAGGAAGAAAGTAAAAACTGAAGAAGAAAAACTGAACATAAAATGCAAACAAAAGAACGAAAGGAAGAAGGAATGAACGAACGAAAAGATCCTGCAAAGAAAAGCAGGTTTAGGCAAAGGCTGAATGTTTCTACAAATGTCACAGACAGATGTTGGGTATTGAATGTGTAACCCTCATAACTTTATGCATGAAGTTTAAAAATTAAGCAATGTTTTAATAAATAAATGCAAGCCCAGCATATTGTTTTTGTCTTCAGGTTGCAAACTGTGCGCTGTTTTATAATTTTCTACACAAATTCAAACATTTCCCTAAACAAAACCTATAAACAAAATAGTTTTTTCTGCAATTTAATAAACAAATATTGTAAAAATACAGACAGTCTTGTTAGATTATATTCATAGGACAAGTTATTAATATTTCTCATGTTGTAACTGAACGTGCGTGCCCTGTAATCGTCCCTGTCAGTGCATCAGACTGTGGAGCTGCAGTGCAGCAGCAGCATCACATGATGTCGCATGTGAGCAGATTGATCCCACAGAGAAAACCATTACACAAGGTGACACATCACAAAGCATTATGACTCACAACACATAAAGGTTTGAAAAACCACCAGAAGAAAGAAACAAGTTGGTCGAGACCAGAGGCATCACGACTGTATTACTAAATCAGATAAGAGCTTGAGTTTTGGATTTTAACTGTTTCATAATTACATTTTTGAGAAACACAGTCGGGTCATATCAGAATAGAGAGGACCGGATGAAGATATTGTTGTCTACGATACTTAAAACTACACTGAAACGTACAGAGATTCTGCTCTTTTATGTTTGTTTTAGGACAGGCAGGAAGAAGCTTCTTATTATCAAAGTTGAATTAAGTTTAAAGCCATCAAAAAAAATACATTCATATCAATTTTTCTTATTTTGCCATTTAAAAAATGACAAATATGCAGCCTGTGAACTGATTCTGATGTTACTATAAAAGCCCTATTCGATATTAGATTGTGATAACTTATCAATCATTGTCTGGAATCAATAATATAATAATTAACATAAAGGCACCAGCATAATGACTTGAGCAACAGGATAATAAATAGGGGTACAAAAATCGGTTGGTGAACACAATCTGCAGCTTTTTAGCTCTGACCTTTGACCAACCTGTCGGCAATTAAAAATCCAATCTTCATTTAGTCCTTGAATGCACCATGGTGAAGAGTCACAAGGTTACGCTGACAATACTCTACAGTAGGGAACATGTCAAGTCAGTGGGGTTTAGTCGGTCTTAAAAATTATTAAATAATACTGACGAACTAGATTTTAAGAATAGATACTTTAGATTAACGGTGCACCAATTGCAGTTTTCTGGCCGATTTGATATAAACAAAAAACTTGCATACCCATTCCGGTTTTGGTCAATACCATTTGTTTTCCTAAAGGTGACCTATTATGCTTCCCTGAACAGGTTAGGATTGGTTTCTGAGCAATACAAAACAACTTTGCAACATTTTTTGCAAAAAATAATTCTTAAATATTGAGATGTTAGTCTGGTCAATTCTGCTTATTTTGAGCTGTTTCAGGGTGTCTTGTCACTTTAAATCCAGATAAGCTGCTGCTGGCCACGCCCCCAGACGCAACGTTTACGCTCACACGTAAAAATGGCTGGAAACAGATGCTCAATTATACAACCGTACATCTTTGAAAAGCAGAAGTGAAGCCTCCTGCACAACAAACAAGAATACAGCACAACAAAACGCTTGTCTTTTCCAGCAGCCATTTTATAGCACATACAGTGAAAAACAGCTGACCAAAAGTCCTGGAACTCAGTTTGGGTTGCTAGGTAACGGTGCAGTTACCTAGGATATCTGATTTGCATCAGATATGCAAAACAATCATGAGGTTTTTGAAACAGCTCGTTTTCCAAACACCAAAAAACATTGCCAAAAAATTGATAGGTGTTTTTTTGGTTTTTTAAATGCTTAGGCTGTTTTTAGAAGCAGTTGAGACCCAAATGGAAGTAGAAAAAAATCCTAAATATGAATTTTGGATAACTGACACTGTGCTCAACCATAAAACCGTGAAAACTAAAAACTGAAAAAGCCATGCTCGCAGCATCACTAGGCGCTTGCTGTAACTGCATCACAGTTGGTGCTTTCACACGTCTCCAACGCCTCGTTTGCAACAAAAAGGTTTTCTTCTTACCTTTATAAAGGCATAGCCTGCTCCATTGTCGGTAATGGTGAGGCCCAGGGCGTCTTCAGACTTGTACACTTCCACCTCCTTTTTGATCCCCTTAATGTGGGCAAAGATGAAATCCTCCAGGCCGATCTGCCCCCCCAGCAGCTTCTCCATGTCAATCTTGTGGGTGTTGAGGGTACAGAAGAGGATCTGTGAAGATGCAAGGTGTAGGTTAGTGATGATTTAACCAATATCCCAACCAAAAAGAGGATTCTGCTTTTATTACTGCAAAGTTATTAGTATTTATGTGGTCTTCATAAATACCATCGTCAGGGGGGGAAACATTCTTCCTTTCTGTGCGAGGAATGTGAAAATCTGGCTTCACACCTTTGTAACTGAAATATCTCCTCAAAGAGAAATCTGATCAGTGCAAACACGATACAGAAACTTCAAACACAGACACTGAAACCCCAGGAGGAAAGCGTTGAGGAGTTGTAAAACATTTATCCTGAGCTAACTCATCTGCAGAATCAAGTTCTAAATGTTTTGTGGCTTTTTCAACCAACTATGGGAAAATCTGAGCCAAACTGGATTTACTAAAGAGCTGATTTCTGAGGAAAACACACAAAGTTTAAGAGTTATTTTCTGATTTCATGGTAGAATGAACAGTGTGCTCCAATCGAGCCTTGACAGCAAGGCCTGCGTTGCTTGTGTACCAACAGGAGTTGCTCATGCACACATTAGCTAGCATGGCCTTGTCCGTTGCCTTGGGCTACCAGAGTATAAAGAATAGGATTAAAAACAGAGGGAGGCCACTGCTGAGAGAGAAACCAAAAAAAGGAGTGATATAAAAAGGGGAGGATGTAGAAGCCTCACTCCGCCAATTTGTCTCCACTTAGGTCGGGGTATTACCAAAGAGACGCCTACGCTCGGCTACCAAGGCTGCATTAAACTCCTCCTCTACGGTCCTGCTCGGCCGCTTCATGTCACACGCTGTACAGAAAGCCTCTGCTCCAACACTTGACTCACAAGAACAGCTACTGCACCTCCCACGACCTGTGGCACGGAGCAAACACCCGGAGAACCGCACGGCAGAAGGGCAAATCAGAGGGAGATTCGTTGCAATCTGTTCAGCATGTAACCCCGGTACTGAACACATGCAAAAAGAAAAAACAACACACTGAAATATGTTTAAATGTGACCCTGAAGCAACTGCTGATGCATGAATTTTATATAGATGCAGACATAAAAACTCCCTCAATATTTGGTTTTACAAAAAGTTGACTTATGTCAGATTTTGGTCATAAGAAACCATTGCTGCTCTTTAATCCTAATCCTAAATCCTAATGCCCTTAAGTATTTCCATTTTATATCAACTAAACCTTAAGGGAAGGACTTAAATGTAAACAACCACACCCAAGAGGTAAGGCTGAAATGATTAATCGTATAAATTGTGATCAATTGTGATTAACCGATTGCTGAAATAATTGTCAACTAATTTAGTAATGGATTAATCGTTAACTGGAGTATAAAGACTCAAAAAGGCCATTTGCTAAAAAACCCAACATATTCAGAGCAGTAATTAAGTCAAAACTATATTTTGCATTTATGTTTAGAAATATGTTCTATGCAGAACTTGTAAGCATTATTTAGCTTCACCTGCTCAGTATATACTGAAGCAATGCATTGTTATTGCATTTTAGCCAATAAAACTGTATTTTAAGGGCCTAAATGTAAACAAACCACACATGCACACAGCTTCCCTCCTGCATGTACAATAAAAGGTGGATTAAAGCAGCGGAGGAAGCAAACAAAAAATATGCTGACACATTTAGGCAAATGATAACACAATCATTTACGATTACGTCAACAAAAGGCGAATCACCTGCAAGTTCTCCCTGTTTTACTAGTTTCAGCTAGGCCTTCACAATATTACATAGCCTTCCAATGGCAATATTACTGTTAAAAGGCTACAAATACAATTGTTGTGGTTGAAAATTGTTATGACGGTGACATCAGCTGCAAGACGCACATAGAAACAGATTAACTTCACATTTAATTTAATTTCATATCTTCTTATGAGAAAAGAAAGAAGACGATCCAAATCTGGGTTCTATATTCATTTAAAATACACTTTACAGATTAACTGCAAGTCACAGTTGAACCCCTGAACTTATGCTTTAATAAAAGATATTTTTCCTTCATGTAGGTCCAAAAAAAATTAAAAACAATTGACGTTTTTAATGTTGCAATCAAAGCGACTCTTTCCTTTAAGTCTCCACCCACACACACACTCGGGGATCACTTTTTCCTCCTGTGAAGACATGCAAGACGAGACAAACGATGCACCTCCCTCTGAAATTTACTCTGCACTTAAACCATGTCGACTTCATTCTCAAGAAACCTGTTTCTTACGCACCAACAACTCCTGTTGAACTACCTCCTTAAATGAGACAAAACAGGAAAAAGAGGCGGACAGCAGAAACATTACATAGGTTCTGGAGTTTATGATTTAATCACACCACTACAAACCAAATAATTTATTTTGCAACATCTTTAACTGCTCTGACAAACCAATATTGTAAGCTGAACTGTTAAAGATGAACAGTTCTCAATTTGCTGCTTGTCATTTTATAGATTTTGGAAACAAAAGGTGGTAGAGTAGCAAAAACACCCACAAGTTGAACTTAAGCAGCTGCTAAGTGTTTTGAGCGTTGTAGTTACCGGTCTATTAAAGATCGTCCACTGCTGCTAAAACTTGACTTTTCTTCTGTTTGTTATGTAAAAATAATAATGTTGACAGAAAAGTTTCAAATACTAGTTTTATACCAGTAATGCAGTCATACTGTGCTGCAGCTAAACTTAATCAAACATCATCTTTGTCTGTCCATTTAAATATTAATATTAGGTTGTGTAAAATAACATTTTATAATATATAATATTCTATCAATTATTCTGATGATTAATCAAGTAATCGGATAAAATTGTTTAATGTTTTTCATCTAAGCACAAGTTTATTTTATTCAATATTAGAAATACATAAGAAAATGCAGAAAAGATCTGATCTATTCATTACTTTTTTATTAATATTTGGGTAACAAAAGGAGAAATCTGTACTGCTATTACAGCAATAAAATCATTCCTATAATTTCTGACCTGGACATTTTAACTTTTAATATGCAGGCGAGTTAATATTACTTCCAGTCAGAAGAAACACGTTAATAAAATCTAAAATATTACGACCTAAATCTGGATAGAGTATGAATACTTTTGTGCTTAGTTTACTGCCCTGAAAAACAACTCAAATACAAACATTCATCTCCATTAGTGGGTCTAACCTTCCAGAAACCAAGTGTGTTTACTAGTTTTATTGAAGATATTCACTATAAAATACTGATGTACTCCCTGTAAGTCTGGTAGTTTTAATCGGTAACAGGAAATGCTGATGTGAGCTGTACGTTTTCACCCAGAAAAAATGTTTGTCAGCATCTTAAGACTGAGCAATCATTTGCCAAACTGCGGATGTGACACAGATGAACAGGTACGACAATGAGTTTCCTGAAGGTGCTTCCCTGATCTGGGCTAAAATCCTGTTTCTGATTAACCGAAACTATAAATCAGTCAATTTATTAAGTTAACTAAACAAGAATAAGATATACCGTTTGTCAAGATGAAAAAACAGGCAGTACACACATATTTTTATAATAAAATGATTTAAAAATAACAAAAAATGTCCAACAAACAAATCCAGAATAAACAAAAAGTTACTCGTTTTACCAATCCTCTCATTTATTTTTTACAAACACACTGTTGAGTAGTAGTTAGTTGCATTTACTTTTAAGAGTATTTTTTGCTGCGCTGCTCTCTTTACTTTTACTCCAGTAACTCCATCCATCCATCCATCCATCCATCCATCCATGGATGGATGGATATGAGTAGAAATACTAAAGTATTTCTACTCATACTTTAGTAAAATTTCTGGATTTTCTCCCCAATGAATGAAAAACTAAAATGTTTCAACCAGAAATTCACTAGACTGAGATACACACCTGCAGTTTTTGTTAAAGTTTCATATGTTTTTTATTGAAAGAAACTGAACTGGAGTACTACTGCTATTCTTACTTGAGTACAACTTTTCGGGTAATGATTAAACATCCTGTTGTTATAAATATGCTGGGGAAAAAATGGGTAATTAGAGTTTAACCTAAATTAATTTCTTGTTTATTTACATTACAGGGAGTTAATGCAAATTTTAAAAAAACCAGGCAGACGCCCAGATGGGATTGTTCAACCTAATCCCCCACAAGGCCGGGCTCACGCACGCACAACAATCTGAAATCTGCAAAACAGAAACTAGTTGGAAGCACAGCTCTTTCCAACAACCACAGTCCAGAAATTCAAATGACAGGCAAATAAATTCATGTGCGCTTTCAGGTAACCAGGTGGACAGGAGGCAAAGTCCAAGAGCCACACCTGAAATTCTCCAGCTGTACGGCCATTAAAACGCAGACCTTGAACTGAGCCACTGAGACTCATAAAAACTGCTTATTCTGCGACCCAAAACCGTAGAAACTTCAGACTGTTTCACAAGTATAAGTGCATCTGACCGCTTTTGAATCCGTTTGAGGGTTTTAATAAGAAACCTTGTTGCTATAAATCCTAACACAACAGAACACGTAAATAAATGTGATAAATAAACAAGTATACACATGCAAATATGTTAATCTAAAATTTAACTTGGGTTAAAATTTTACTCAGTGAAACCTAATGATTAAAATAAATTTTACTCATTACATTTCTATATTTTATAAGTTATATAACATATAACTTATATTATATAATTTATATAATATATAACTTATACATAAATTATACATACAAATTTATATAATTTATTAGAAATTACAATAATAAATGTATTGCAAATTATGAGTTTATATATTTAAATATTCATTAAAATATCAAATTGTGCATTATTTTAATAAATATTTATTACATTTATTATAATGTATTATTTAATAAATTCTTACACATTTAATTATATATTATTATTATTATTAAGATACAATAACAACAAATAAGTTCCAGATAAAGAAAACAAACAACCAGTTTGTCAAAAAATAATTACGACTCTTGATGTGTGTTGATAGAAACGCTGCAGTCTGACCTGCTGTCTTAAAAGGAGTCATGAATAAAAGTTTACCAGTCAGATTTTGGTCACAAAATGTTACTGTGGACAAGTTAGGAACCAAAGTAACATACATTTTATTTTATTTTTTAAGGTAAACGCTGTGAGATTTTTACTCAAGGTTCTCATATCGTGGAAATCTCAACACCAAATGGAAAATTTAGATGCATTTATTTTTGTTTTTTGTAACAAGCAACCAATGTTTTTTTTGTTTTTTTTTGACAAAATCACCCCAAATTTAAATTTTTTTCTCTTTATTTACATTACAGACCTTTATATGTAAAAACAGCTCAAAATATTTTAATTGACTGATTTGTTTGTTGTTTAATTTTCCATTACCAGCTTGATTTATATTCATTGCTCACTAAAATGTATTATTGGTGATACTGCCTCGGTTTTCTGTTGGTCCAAACCCAGTGGATAAAAACAGATGTCACAGTCATAATGATTGATGCTCATTGTGAAACCGTCTTTTCATTTAGTTTGGAGTGCAGACTGAATTTGACAGCTGTGCATAAAATTTCAATAGCTGAAGATTGAAATTGTATTTTTAATTAACATTTTAATGCCTAATGAAAATAAATCCCAGCTGATTGAATGTGGTTGAGAAAACTCCACTTATAGTCACAGCATCCAGCTCTAGTATGTTAGCTGTTTTTGTGGATCTTTGTTCATAAACATCATTGTACGCCATTTGGCTAACAGAGGTCAACATGCATTTTCTAAGAGATGGCATCTGAAAATGTGCATCAGATATTCTTTATAGTTTAATAATAATAATTAAGAAAACAAGAAATCTTCTTTTCATTAAAACCAAATCTTTATTACCACAATTAGGTTTCAACAGGTTTGAAACAAGTAACATTTTTAATCCATCTTCATGACTTTCAATTAACCAGTTAATTATAAATCAATGGTTTCTGAATTTTTGTGCTATAAATGTGACATTACAGAGAGGTCCAGTTCGCTTCGCTGCTCTACAAATTGGGAAAAACCAGTGAACATGCCATTCAATTAAGGAAAAAATTAGCAGTGCACCAATTGCAGTTTTCTGGCCGATTGTAGATTACTGATGTTTTAAAAAGCCTATATTACCGATTCCGATTTTGGCATATCCTGTTTTTTTGTCTGAAATGTTGCTCAATATATCAAGAAAGTTGCTGAATTGGCAACATTGGGGTGACTATTATTAAGTGTAAATGTGCAGACATGACCTGGTTGGTCGGTTTGTCAGTCAAACCTCTCACGGGAGAAAAGAAAAGCACAGTGGTTGATTTTTAGACCTTTGCCGAGGTTGATAACATCAGAGGATAAGATCGGCTTCACATGCAAAAATGGGCCGATCGCCAGTCTCCCAAAATTAAGATACATCGGCACAGATAAATCAGCTGGCCGATAAATCAGTGCACCCCAAAAAAATGTGTTGATTTTTATAAGTCAAATGATAATAAACTAGATGTATAGCTTTGTTCCTGAAAAGCTGAACTTCAGTTTGGAAAAAAACTATCTTTAAGATGATTTTATCTTCTGTCCAGCGATAATAAAGTCCAGTTCCATCACAGATATGCTGAATGTTGGTGGTGTTTGTGAAGGGAGGAGGCCCGGTGGGCAGAGCTGCTTGTCTGGGTCCTCTGGGACGAAAATGTGACGAGTTATCTGGTTAGATTTCAGGCAGGCCCCACCGAGCCGGACATAGGAGACTTCCTGTCCTAAAATCTGTGCAGTCTAACAACAAGCACTATCAGATCTTTCTGTCTACATTTGTGGAAAAAAAAGTTACAGGGTGTGCTGCCAAAGGGAAAAGAGCTGAAATGATTTAAATCGGTAATATAAGTTATTTAATTTTACAGGTTTAGATTTATCAAACATGGATATCTGTATCTCCTAATACTGTATGAGTTAAATAGTTAAATAGCTGCCTGACATCTTTAACTAATAATACTGATGACATGCTGAGATTTGAGCTGTTATTTTTACTCTCCTGCCCACTGGGCAAGTATTAAGGCATTACTTAAGCAGGAAATTATTTTCTCTGTGTACCAAAATGGAAAAATAATCACCACTGATTCCTGTAAATGTAAACGTTCCTCTAGTTCTAGATAGGATTTATAAAACACCCAGTTTACAGCTGCAATAAGAGAGTAAAGGATGAAAACTAAGCATCATGGTTGTAAATGAAAAGTGATAAAATGGGTCTTTTTCTTCTTCCCTGTGCTAATTTCACAAATATGAAACACTGAACTACAGAAAACTTTTTAAATCTTCCAAAACCTCGTGGGACAATGTGTCAATATCTGATGAAGCCCAACTTTATTTATTTATTTACAACTTAAGAATTTATTTTTGGCTTAAAAACAACTTCAGGAAATGAAAACCTTACCTACAGAGAAACACGGTAGTGGCAGTATAATGCTCTGTGGTTATTTTCCTCAAATGGATGTAGAGTTTAATAGAAGATGTTATTAACAGATTAAAATACAGTGGACCACCGGTACCAAAGAACAGCTTTGGGTACATGGTTTGTTTTTATATTGAAAGACAACATAAAAACATTTATAACCGTTTGTCTTAATGTTTGTAATATCAAATATATCTCAATATACATTAAAATCCTTTTTGTGCACTTCGACAGAACCAACATCCACAGTGCTCTGCGTTCTCTCCAGCCTTGGGGTTACAGCCAATCAGCAGCAAAGAAAACGAATGGTGCTCCTTGATTGGTTGCTTTGCAAGCGCCAGCCAATCGCATTGTGATTAGCATTGTGCCTGGGGGTTTCAGCTTCCCCAGCTGCCTTTTATTTTGAATATTTTTGATATTGAAAAGAGTTTTCTATTAATAATCTGAAGTTACAGAAAGACAGGGATGCACAGTGCCAGTTATTTTTACAGCCTTAACCTTCAGTATCTGCTAGAAAACAGATGATGAAGCAGGATTTAATTTTTCAAAAACATTTCCAAATCAACATGAAAATAGCTGTGTGAAGAAAACTGACAAGAAATAGAAAAAGCCTAGAACTAAGGCTTTGTTCAGGCTGCAGGTCTTGATGCCAACTTCAGATTTTTTGATGAAATCAAATGTTTTTTTCTGTCGTTGTTCATATTAACACCAACCAAACACGAATACATTTATACTTCTGTGAGAACAATTTATGATCCCAAGTTGTTGTCATCAAACAGTAACAAATTGTTTACAGAAGTAAACAATTTCGATTGTGTTGAGATGCACTTCAGTAACGTCTTTCATAGATCATAATTATAATTTTCAGCCATTTTTGTACAACCAGTTTTACCACATATGTCTTCTTCTTCTGCAGAATTATAACATATTGCAAATCTTTTTTTCCTTTAAGGTGTGATGTTTTGATTTGAAGGCTTATAACACAGCCAAACCAATTTTCTTTAATGCTGTTTTAATCATATAATTAGATGGAGGAAACATTTCCCATAAACAAAAAGATGCTGCTACATCAAACAACGGAAAACAAAGGTAGCACGAGATTAACGGCAATTAAATATTTTTATGTATAAGCATTTATATGACTGTAACTAAACTCAGCAAAGAGCAAGCTGTCAGCTGATATATTTGCAAACTAAAAGCAGAGGGAGTCTTCACTTTTAAGAGGAATAAAAATTGGATTTTCAGAGCAAATCAATGGAAACAAAGTAGATTTTGATCATTGTCCAACTGACTGGTGTTGAAACAGTTAATGTAAATGGCTGTGAAGGAGGCAATATTTAATCCAGTGGATTAAATACATTTATAAAATGACATAAAAATTGGATAAAATGCAACATGACTGTACAGACTGCAGATACTTTAAAATCAATCGGATATGTATCTGATTTGGCACTACTTATGAAATCAGATATTTGATTGGTGAAAAAATAAAAAATAAAAAATTGGAATTGGGTTGTTCTGAATGTTGAAAAGTTGAATAAGGACAGCAAAAAAATGGATTTTGGTCCCATTCTCCTGCTTCGTGAACATAACCAAAGTCTATAAAAAGTCTGTCTCAATCTGATTGATTTAAAGAATTTTCTCCAAGTAACTTTTAGTTGCTTGTAAAAAATCTACAAAATAAGACTTAAAATGAATACTCAGCTGTGAAGACAATGGTTTTCTGCCCTATATTCACATTAAAAAGGTGAGTAAACGTTTCAAACTCTTTCTTCATTCATCATTTCCACTAGTCTTCCAATACAACTTGTTCAAAAGTCTTTTGTCACTGTGAGAAGAACAAACTGAGGCAGCTTCAGTAAAACTAGTTCAGACAGGAAAAGCCTAATGAGCGTGACAAATAGACTCAGTGGAACAAACAGCCATAGAAAAACCGCCGCTGTCCCATTCAGATAAAACAACAAAAAAGAAAAAGAGTTGGGACTCATTAGGGATACATTTAAACAGTTGATGACTTTAAAAAATGCTGCATCACTGGCCAGGTTGTGTGATTCACCGTCACTCAGGTCTTCATGGTTTCCTGCTCAGACATTTGACATAACAAAACATACCACTCATGCTCCCTTTTCAAAAGAAGAACTCAGACAGTTCAACCTCAAAGGAAAGACACAGAACCTGCTTTTGTTTCCAGCTTTTTCCCCCTGGCATCTATTGGAATCTGATGCTGAATAAACACGATAACTACAACTAAATATAGACACGTTTAGTTTGGAAGATATCCGGTGACGGCAGACGGAGAAGGGACAAAGATCACTCTCAGTGCTTCAGGTGTAAAAGGTGAGGCAGGCCAGAAAGAGCTGACAAGGCGTGTCTTTGGAGACAAAGCTGACTTAATGTCCAGCACAGGAGCCATTTCTGAGAAGAGCTACATATTAAACTGCATTCTTTCATTCCTTCCTGCAATGTCACAGTAAAAGTTTAGCATCTTTACCAAAACCCACACAAACATTTTACTCCTTACCACTAAAACAATACAAGCATTCCTACATAGATGAACAAAAACTAAATGTAGACAGCAGCAACTAAAATGTGCATTTAACAAATCACAACAATATCAGAGAGAAACATAAAAATCACAACCGATTAGGAATTCAATATTCACATTTAGATAGAATATGTCAATCAGAAGATAAGTAAGCCATGTTTATCCTTTTCAATACAATCAGGACTAAAATTACTCAAAAAAATACAAAGAAGCACTCTGTGTAAACTAATTTAAAAAAAACACACTCAGGTACACATCTCCAGGTAGATGCTTAAAATGTCACCACCACAAAATCTATAGAATCAGCTCATTTCAGACTACTGAGACGTCTTTTATGACGAAAAATTTAAATTTCAGCTCAAAATAAAAGGAATAATAAAACAAAAAGAAACAAATGTCTGAATAAAATGTAATCAACAGACATCCAATGCCTTGATTTTCAAATCGAAATGAGAACTACAATCAAAGGAAAGAGGGAGTAAAGTAAAATCTTCAGAAAGTTAACAATAGGTATATTGTAGCAATATGCCTATTTAGAAATATTAAATCAGAATTACTCAACAACCAGGAAAATACGCAGACATAAAAATAATGAGTACACATGTAGAAAGTAGAAAAAGGTTGGGATGAAATTACCAACCTCCTGCACTACCAGTTAATTTTTTCTTATTTAAAGTATGATTGGCTGATTTTGATTTATTCTTTAAGGCTTTTAACACCAAACAAATTTTCCTTAAGGATGTTTTAATCATATAATTAGATGGAGCAAATATTTCCCATAAACAAAAATATTTTGCTGCAAAGTCTTTCTCAACAACAAAAAACAAGAGTAGCAGAAGATTACCACTAATTAATTAATTTTTTGTGTAATAATTTACATAATTAATTAGATGATCAGGAAAGAACATGTAGTATTTCCAGACTAAACGCAGAGGGAGTTTTCAATTTCAATGATTTAAGAGGAATAAAAATTGGATTTTCAAAGTAAATCAACAAAATATAAAGCAGATTTTGATCATTATCCAACTGACTGGTGTTGAAACATAAATGGGTGTGATGGAGATAATACTTAATCCACTGGTATTACATAGTAAAGCTAGTAAGAGTGAAACAACATGCTAATAACCTTTGGGCAGATTTATATTTCAGGTGTGAAATCCTTTGTGAAAAGGTAACAAGATGTTGAGGGAGTTAATTTTTTTAAATCAAGTAGCAACAGAATCGAAATTAGAGTTTCAAAAATGATAAATACATTGAGGATAATTATTAAAAATATAATGAATGTAGCGTAATTGGTCAAGCTTTCTAGAAAAAAAGCACTGTAAGAAAGCTTTGTGTACTTTCCACCTTAAAAACTTGAAAGCAGGAAAAACCAAGTATTTTTTTTTCTTTAGTTTTATTCAGCTCAGGTTGGCTCAAATATTAATTACTGCAACAATCAAGTGTAACGAACATTTACCATGAGCTAGAAAGTGCTGAAGGTTTCTAGATCGAGGCAGTATCAACAGAAATTAAATGATTCCAAGATTTCCCCATTTATGCATCAAAAACTCAAAAAATTAAATGAAAAAACATGCTGGAAAGTTGAAAAAGTAGGTGTTTTCAAGGTTGGACACATTTAATGGATGCACAAATCAGTCTGTAAGAGTTTAAATCAGTAATTGTTTTAGCAGCTGGTCAGACCACGGATAAAACAAAAATCGTTATTGACCAAGAACAGCTTCAATCAATGCTTATTCAATAAATAATGGGGAATATGTTTTGTTTTGTTTTTTCCCTTTTATATCTCTGCCCAAGGCTGATGAACTTAAACCAGGCTTGTATTGATCAGTGATTATTGGATTGGTGCATCACAAGTTAAAAAAAAATACTGCTTTGGGTGTATGAATATAACAGCATATGTATGCAGTGACTAGTTACATTTACTAGAGTCATTTTTGGGGGTACAGGAGGGAGTACTTTCAGGAGTATTTTTACTATGTTATACTTTTTATTTTTACTTGAGTAATTTTATACTCAAGTATGAACTTGAGTAAAATTTCTGAAATCTCTACCTATTGAATAAAAAACAAACATGGTTTAACCAAAAATTGGCCAGACACAGACACACACCTACCGTTTTTGTTAAAGTTTCATAAGATTTTTATTGAAAGAAACATATTTGGAAAAAAATATTTTGCCTGATTTTGTTACTTGTATCTATTATTGTTATTTTCGCCCTTAAAATACCTAAATTTCCACTTAACTTTATATTTTGGGTGGACTGTATGTAATTTTTAAATATTAAATTATTGATAATTTGATTAGTCCTAATCAGTACTTGAATAGACTTTTTACCAAATACCTTTTACTCTTACTTGAGTAATTTCTTGGACGACTACTTTTTACTTTTACCGTAGTTGAAAAATAAGCTCAAGTCGTGCTACTCTTACTTCAAAACAATTATAGGTACCTCGTACGACAGGTGAGTTTGTATGTGTTTTTATTAGTAATAATATTATTATTACTTACATCAGGAGGACTGATATTGAACGCCTCTGCTATCTTGCCGTAGAGCTCCTTGACGTTGCTGAATCCCTCGATCCTCCCGGTGGGGCTGCCGTGCGCTAGCTGCGTGTGGAACACCAGCTTGGGCCGCATGCTGGCAGGTGGAGGCGGGAGCCCCGCTCCGTTCACGGCGGATTTACCCAGGCTCCCAGCACCTGCGTGTCCGCCGCTCAACTCCTCGTTTTCGACCAAGTGCTCCTTCGTCGCCTTGTTTTTCTTCTTCCACGGTCCGTACGGCATGTTTCTGTCGTCGCTCCGAGCCGCTCCGTTTGAAAGACACCGAAGATGAGGCTGACCTGTTGAGTTCAGAGCCCAACGGTCGGGTTCGTCCTTATTTACTTCCTCCTTAGTGTCCTTCTTCCTTTCTTCCTACCGCCAACGCTTGTTTTCCTTCTCCTTACCTGACTTCTTCTCTTTATTTATAAATTTTTTCTCTTTAAAGTTGAAAATAACTCCCACGAAATTTCAACAGGTAAGATAAATCCTGACTGAACCTGCGGACTGCTGCCCAGTCCTCGACCAACAATAGCTCCTCTGTTTGTGTGTCAGCGTGTTGTGGGACGCAGGCGCAGTGGGAAAAGCTCTGGATCAGGAGGGCACCTGTACGCCACAACAGGGACTGGATCCGCCTCAAAACAATTAGTACCACAGTTTACCTTTAACATTGAAACACAAGATAACAAACATTTTTACATTGATTTCTAAGAGAATATAACAAAAAATACACTCATTTATATTTATATTTCTGTTATTGATTTTCACAAGTGGGTAGAGTACCTACTCAAGAATTGTACTGAAGTGAGAGTGGCAATACTTCAACATATTTTTACTCAAGTAAAAGTATAAAATAGCTGTCCAAGAAATAACTAAAATAAGACAAAAAAGAGTATGTGGTGAAAAGTCTATTCAAGAACTGAATAACTGATCAAATGATAAATCATTTAATATTTAAAAATTATACCAGTTTTAAAAACTGTTTTTTAAACTGGTATAATGGTATATCACTAAAATGTCATGATAAGTGGAAATTTTGTTATTTTGAGGATGAAAGGACGAGGAACAATAATTCATAAAAGTAACAAAAAAAATCCAAAGTAAGGCAAAAGAAAATGTTTAAAAATCAGTTTCTATCACTAAAAACCTATGAAACTTTAACAGGTGTGTCTGTGTCTAGTAAATTCCTGTTTGTTTTTCATTCAGTGGGGAGAAAATCCAGAAATGTTTATTTTTAAATTTTGATAGTTGACTACTTTTTTGAAGATGATTATTTAAAGTGAAGTCTGAGTACATTTATGGAAGGTTGAGTGGACGGAAAAAGTGCTTGAAATAAAGCTGCGCCAAGGACACAAAGAGCTGACATTTTGATAAGAGGCTAAAATTATTGTTTTTTGAGATAGAAGTACATTTTGTATTTAACTTAGAAATCAAGATACCAGAATCTGGGGAAGAATCAAAGCTGCCTGAGGTCCAGCATAGAGTTTCTACAGTCAGTAGTGGTGTTTTTGTTTTAAAGTACAGTTATTCAGAGCCAGAAGTTGAAATTCTTCAACCACTAAAACGCAGAGATTAAATTCCTTTCCACAAGACAAAAAGAAAAAAGAAAACCAGCAAACAGATTGACTACATTTAGGAAGGAATGCAGCATCATAATTTGATGGGGTTTTTTTGTTTTTCAATTTTTTTCCTCCAAAGAGTTTTTGTGGCACTAGTGGCTTGTATTTTTGTGACAGTAGGCAGACAGGAAGAAGACACCGGGACCAGGAGTCGAACCCACAACGTCTGTGTCGCGGACTAATGCCTCCAAACATGGGGCGTGCTAACCCCCTGCGCCACCACAGTAGGCCCCATAATTGGATGTTTTGACCTAAATACGGACATGAGACACATATTATTACCAAAACAATAAATTTCCTGATTCAAAGAGCTGGAAACGAGGAGCTGAAAGTGGCTGATGTCCTCTGGGACAGGAAAACCGATTAGGATGTTTCCTTTGAAGGTTTTACTGAAACGTTCCACCACGAAACAGAACGAGAAATCACTCTTGATCAGGGGTGTTCAAAGTGTGGTTGGGGGACCATTTTTAGCCCTTGAAATGATTTTGATCGGCCCACTGACTACAAGTCAAGAACAGTAAAAATTAGACCAACAAAATAGAAAACAAATGACAATCCCAAAAATTGGGTAATTGTCTGTGTTTCTTTTAGTAAGGGGACAGGCCAAAGCCTTTTTTATGTTTTGAATCTTTACTTTTATGAAAATCTTTTTTTTTCGTATTGTTAAAAATTATCACTACGTTGCGATAGTATCATATGTGACAGATAATATGTAAAAAAAAATTGCACTCTTCTGCTTTCTCCCACTGCTCCCAGTGCTAACTGGAAACAACCAATCAGAGCCAGAAGGAGGGCTTCAGTGTTGTCAATTACCCTTGTGTACTCGCTGCTCTTTCCCTCCCCCTTGCTTTCTGCTACACTACAGCTGGGTCACCACAAAAGAGGCTGCCATGAATGCTAAGGTAGTTAGCAAGGTGACCAATAACAGCAGATAAAAAGTATTTTCTGTAATAGTAAATAGTTTTTCTTCCATTACCACATTTAGCAGCACCTTCATGAGATTGATTGACAGTGCTAAGACCCTCCTCTTGCTCTGATTGGTTGCTTTTGACCAAGAGTGGTGCATTTTTTCAGACATTAATAGTAGCTCAGGGAGGAGGTGAAGGATATTGATCTTTTCATAGATTATCTGTCATAAAATGGTAATAGTTTTGACATATATGTAAAAAAATTTTTTTTATATAATTACACACCCTAGCTTTAAATCTATAGATTTAGTTTAAAAAATTTTTTATCAAATTTACTGCCACATTCCCTGAATATCAATGTATTTTTGCATTTTCAATGTAAGAATAATAATTGTAAGGATGTGCTGTGGTGGTGCAGGGGTTAAGCACAACCCACATATGGAGACCTTAGTTCTCAACATGGCTGTCGCAGGTTTGATTCCCGGCCTGGCGACCTTTGCTGTACGTCTTCCCCTTCTCTCATTATCCACTTTCCTGTCAATTAACTATCAAATAAAGGCCACTAGAGCCAAAAAATCTTTAAAAATAATTTTGTGGCGCGCCAGTACTTTAAAGTTTCCAAGTTTGGACACGACAGCGCCTGTGAGGCACCCCAAGCAGGACTTGAGAAGTGTTGCCACAGTTGACACAAACTGAAAAGCGGTGATCCCAATCTCCAATTAGCTTTGTCCTGTTGGACGCAGTGATTTTATAAAGAGAGGATTACCAGCTGGAAAGCTCCCACACTGAGCAGGTGTGTTTACTCTCCAGCCTCCCTTGGCTGGTTGTGACTCAACGTTTGCACAAATCTCCAACACATGCTGATCCACTCACAAAGTACTTAAAAGACAGATGCATAAGTGGATACAAATATTTAGAGTAGATAGAAAGATAGATTGAAACAATTAATCGTGATTAATTGATTGTCGAAATAATCAACTAATTTAGAAATCAATTCCTTGCTAACTGGAATATGTCCATTTGCTGAAAGAGCATTCTTACAGCAGTAAATAAGCCAGAACTGACCAAAACTATACATTTTTGCATTTAAAATAAAGAAAACATTTCTGTCTGTAAATATGTTCCACTAAGAACTCCTCAACTGGAATAGTTTTAGCTTCACCTTGTTAGCGTATATGAATGGAATGATATATTAGTGTTAATAAAATGTTTTTTTTCTTATTTAAAAAAGGAATTTTATTATTTGTTTTTATTTTTTAATGAATTTCTGGTATTTTATCAAATAGACTTTAGTGCTTAAATGAAAAATCTGTTGAATTTGCCCTTTTTTTTTGATTATTCGACTAAAATAATCATTAATGTCAGACCAGATAGATAAATAAATAGACAGATAGATGTATAATGAGTGAAGTGGCATCCCCTAGTGGTAAAACATTAATGCCCCAGGTGTTGGCATTAGCTGAACATGAACAGCTGACACCAGGACAGCTATATATACACAGTCATTATAAAGCACATTCAGCCAAGATATATTTAATTTTCATCTTTGCACATCAAAAAAGTTAACCGTGTGTTTTACAACATCAGAAAATTCACATTTTACTATCAAAATATAGATTAGTTTACATATAGATTCCATTTTCTCATTAGATTCAATGTAGAGATTTCATTTCCAAGGGCTGCAAAGAAGCCTTTTTTGCAATACTGCTACACAGACTACAGATATTCCTAGGCAGCAAGTTGTGAAGCGATCATAACCAATACACAGCTTATTCTTTAGATTAAGCTTTTGAAATTCAAGTCTTGCATGTAAAAGGTCCAAAATGTGTCAAACAATATCTAAAACTGAACTAAGTAACTTGCACCACAACTAGCATGAGAGCCTCTGGTTTAAAATCCACAATAAAAGAGAATCAAATCTGAAGATTGTCTCTAATGAATTCCAGGAGAAAATCAAAACGTTCTGTTCAGTACAAAAGTTTTCCCGGCATCACAGGGATTTCTGGCAGCTATTTCCAACCAAAGGGCCACTTACATAAAGTGTGCAGATTCACATAACAGTCAGAGCTCAAGCAGTCTCTCACTTGCACTTGTATCAGCTTGGCAGCATGCACGATATCTATGAAAACAACAAATAGCTCAAAAATAGAGGCCGCACTTTCATCGGCTGGGGGTCCATCTGTGCACTGTCGGAACTGTCCTTGTGGGAAAAGTGTCTCTCGACTGAAGTGACCGCTTGCTCAGTCCTCGTCTTCTTGTCCTATGTGGGTAAGTGCCGCTTCAGCACGTCCTTGGCGTTCCCGGGCAACGTGTCCGGAAAGTTCACATCAAACTCTACCACCAGATCTCCTCTCTGGTCGGGGTTTTTGGGTAACGGGAGGCCCTGTCCAGACACGATTTTCCTCATGCCGGGCTTGATGACATCGGTGATCTTCATGTGAGACGTCTTCCCGTCTATGGAGGACACAGTGACGGAGCATCCGCACAAAGACTGGAAAGAAAAGGGATTAAGCTGTTAGGGAGGATCAAAAAAGAAAATCTAGAAAAAGAAAAGATCTAAAACATATTGCAAAAAAAAAAGCACATTATATAATTAAGTCCACCGTGAAGCACATTTTACAAAACTGAAGTAATTATTTTTTCACCTAAAGAGGAACAATCTAGAGTCAACGCTCAGCTACAGTTATTTCAGCTAGAAACTAGAGATCAGACCCAAAACCTGTCAGACCTGAACATTCAGAGCCACATAAAATCAGCCTTCTGTCACCTGAAGAACATTTCCAGGAATAGAGGACTAATGTTACAGCAAGATCTAGAGAAACTCAGATCCTAGATACCAGCAGATCCCAGCAGACCTGGGAAGACACTGTCTTCCCAGGTCTGCCTAAGCTGATCCAGAACGCTGCTGCTGGAGTTCTGACTAAGACCAGGTAGATAGAGCACATCAGCCAGTTCTAAAGTCCTTCACTGGGTCCTTGTTACTCAGAGAATAGACTTTAAAATACTGCTGTTAGTTTATAAATCACTGAATGGTTTAGCACCACAATACATTAAAGATCTACTGGAGTTGTATCAACCTTCCAGGTTCTGCTCTGCATCCCCAGAACCAGAACCAAACATGGAGAAGCAGCATTCAGCTTCTAAGCACCACAAATTTGAAACAAACATCAACACATAAAAAGCTCAGGTCTTTCTGCTTTACGTAATATCCATCATTTTTTGGATTAATAACTGGATTTCAACAAGTGGAATTACAAAATTTGCCTTTTCAAAAAATTATTTAAATAAAGTAAGTACTGTCCCGATGACATTATGTTTTTTTTTCTTTGCAGATTAGCACACAGATTCAAACGAGGAAATTGGGGTCTGAAGAGTTTATTCAAAAATATGCATCCTGTTGGTAACAAAACACAGCAATGTACCAGTTTGGGAACACACTGGAATTGCAGAAATAATTATTGCTTTGTTGCTGGTTAATTACAAGTTGCCACATGTAATTAGCAACCTCCACTTTCTGAATTTATTAGAATTTCTAATGATAGAGTTTCCTAGTTTATTTTAAAACCCAGCAATGTGATAAAAGCAGCATTTTAGCCAAATATTTCTTTCTGCTACTTTAAGCCCAAGTAATGGGGTTGAATTTAGTTTACTTTGACTATTTTATATTTAAAATCTTCCAGTTTCATTATGTGAAAATTGGCGCTTTCATGACTTTTTAAAACAATTACGGTAATAACTAAATACACCAATGATTCAGTAGTTTGAAAACCACATTTAAAAGCAATATCTTATGAAGAATGTTGGCTCACTCCTTCTTACAATGTTGCTTCAGTTCATTAAGGTTTTCATAGGTTTGTTTCTTAACAACTCAGTTTCTTTACAGGGTTTCAGTCAAGCTGAAGATAGAACTTTGACTGGACCATTGCAACACTTTGATTATTTTTCAGTCAATCTGCTGTAGAGGTGTTCATGTATTTTGGACCATCATGTGCCCCACATTAGACAAAATAAAATATCTCCAGAAAGATATTTTATTAAAATTAAAATATTATTAAAATAAAATTATTAAGGTATACCCAAAGGTATACTTTGTGTATACCCAAACCATCACTGCACCACTTTACTGTTTTTAAGAGTTTTTACTGTTTGTCATTTTTTGGTTGAACATTTCTATTATGGTTAAATTTGTCCAAAGAACATTGAACCATTTCATGTTTTACTCAGATTTGCACTCCTAAATGCCATACAGTGAACCACCTAAATTATCTGAAGCATTTGTAAAATATATTTGGGAAATCAAAATAGTTTGTGGTAATGCTAGTTAACACACTATTGGGTGGTGTTGGCACAGCAGCCAATCTGAGAAAGGCATTTATTTTCCTTGATGCTGATTGGCATCAAGGAAGATACGAAAGACCTTGGATGTTAAATGTTAACTCCTCCGGTCGCACCAAGATGGCTTCCACTGTACGTAGTGAAGCACATGAAGGTATATTTGGTGATTTAACTATTAAAATATGAACTTAGAAGCTTTTTAAAGGGAATCTCAAATATTTGCTGATTTTAGCTATTCGGGAGTAGATATGGTCGCTAACCTCCGTGAATAGCCAGAGGCTTTTATCATGTTGATTCCAGCCAGTCTTAATGTTTTCAGTTGTTTTCCATTAGTACTGCCCTGAACCTTTAACATTTTACTGCACTTTAGGAGAATCTGAGATGGTACTGTAAGTTTTTTTTTGTTTTGTTTTTTTGTATTCCTTTTAATCATTTCACTGTCTGAACTTTGGGTGAATTTGCTGGAAGTAAATTACTGGGTAGATTGGATTCAGTCTACCCAAATGTTTTCCATTTGTGAGTAATCTTTTTGAATTCAGAATGATGAACTTTTTCATAAAAATTACCTTACAATCTTTCTGAGAGTTGATTTTCTAAGTTAATTAATATTATCATTTGGTTGACTATTGTATTCTCCAAGTTATATTTAAAATGCATAAAAGTATATCACCAACAAATTTTCAAAAAAACATTTATTAAAAGAGATGACATTTATAATTTGAAAGGATCAGAGATTGAAAAAAAATCAGAACAAATAGGATTTTAGATTTCTGTTTAAGGAACAAATCTGTCTAAAGAAACTAAAGAGAGTAGATAAATTACTTTTAAGAAAATAATAAAATATAATATTATCAAGGCATATCGAAGTATACTGATTTAGTAGAGTGCTGCATAATTACAAAAATAATATGTTTTTTCTATAATACAATCTTTATATGTACACTTTGCCTGTTTTGTGTTCTAAGTTGCTTACAGCTTAGCAAATAGACTTGAGAAAAGAGGTAGACCATCCAATATTTGTTTTCTACAAACTACTACAAACATTTGATTATGCAAACATGTCACATCACATGTTCATTTTCAACTGTAAATGAAAGACATAAACATGTAAATAAAGAAATAAATGCCTTGTTTTAGTTGTATGCTCAATAATATTAATGTTTTTTCCCATGAAAGTGATAAAACAAAATTTTTACCTTACTGCTTGATTATCTTGTTGTCTTTTCCCTTCTTTAACTGTTAATCTAATAGGGTCTGAAAGATAAAATTTAGCATGACCTTGTTAAATCACAGCTATCAAAGTCATACCGGCTTTTGTTTTTACTGCAACTGGAAAGGGAGTTGATATTCATTTTGATTCCCCTGCATGAATCACAGCACAGCTGATTTGCAGCCGCTTGCAGGTGGGAATCACGTTTTTTAAAAAAAGATGAAGAGGTGAGTTTCAAAGCAGAGGAGGAGGAACCGTAGAAGCACTTCTTACATCATGAGCACGTGGGTGGCATGAGAAACAGCTCATATTTATCAATGTTGATGATCCAGATTGTATAATTGCAGGGCTGGAGTGCGAGTGTAACGCAGGGCAATGCTCATTCAGCAGTTTTTTTAAGCTCACCAGGCAGACCACCTACAGTTTATTGATTATGACAAGCTTTGAGGAGTTTGGGCTGCAGGCTTACAGATGACTGTTCCGAAACGCATTTATGTGACTAATTCATCCCCATCTTCTATTATTACTGCAGCGCTAGGGTTTAAAAATAAAGTCTCTGATTTTTTTATACCAGGTCCAACTAATCGATTTGTTTTCTCACTATCTTTTCTAAAACAGAAGTTACAAATGAGAGAAAATATTTTCAAAAAGTGCTTTTATTTTAATCATCCCCTCTGTGAGTTGCATGACAAAGTGTCAGGGCATGGCTATGATAAATTTTGTTTAATTACAAGAATATAGTCTTAACATTAGCAGAATAAAGACACAATTCTACCAAAAAAAAAAGTCTTAAAATTAAGAGAAAAAAGTTGTTCAAAGTCCTGCTACTGATAATTTGATGCTGATGTGTTAAAAGATTAACTATTATCTGTAAAACTATACCAAAGTTTAACTTCACAAGATGCTCAACATTCCTCTTTTTAATTTTTGTTTGACTTCTTCATAAATTTACTGCCACATTCCCCTGAATATAACAATTTTTTCCTCACATTAGTTCGACTCTATTATTTTACAACTGTATTCTTGTAATATTAGAACTTCATTATCATAATAAAAAATAAAAAATCTCAGTCTGTTGACTTACAATAAATTAATACCACTACATATTGAGATAACCGCTTGGTTGATATCAAAAGATGATACATATGATAGAATATTCGATGTATAGATTATTCGCTGAACTCTGACACAGAACCGCGCAGCATTCTGGGGGATGTAGGCAGAGACATGGTTTAGCTGCCCAACCACTCATGGCCAACTAAACAAGGTTGGTAGCATTAACTGACTCTCTCACTCTTTGGTTACCTAGCAAGAACTGTTGAGTAACTTTGCAGCAGCAGTTTCAGGTTTTGCTACTGTGCCTCATAACTGCTTAAACATAAACAACAGTGTAGAGTAAAAACTGTGGATAAAACGGGAAGGTCACGGCACTAGTTTGGCAGTATTTGATATTTAAAACTAAATCAATAATTATCCCAATCGACAATTATTGAAACCAACTGATTTTAAACGCTTATGTCATGATACGTTTTTCAGCTAAATTGTCCAGCCCTACCTGAGATCAAACACCAAATAATTAGAAAGTGGAAAACACGCTTGTCAAACAAGATGCCGGCCTTAGGCATCAGACATCACTATGAACTGTGAAAACCCAAGGAGTGCATTGGTGCACAAACAATAAAAAAATTCTAATTTTACAAAAATTTAATCTTCCAAAATCAAAAATTTGATTAATTAATAAAACTGATTTATCACCAATCCTCAGTTAAAGTGCTAAAATAGAAATAATTTTACCTGTCTTAAGCTCACACGAACCGGATACACAATGTTGGATCCTTCTCTCCTGAAGTGAGGATGGGGTTTATCCTTGATGACGAAGACAATATCGGCAGGAATGGTGTTGGGCGACTCGTCTCCCTCCTTTGGGAAAGTGATCTTGGTTCCCTCTTTCCATCCCCGCTTGATCTCAATAGTGAGAATCTTATCCTCCGTCCGCATGGTCCTGCCATCTGGATTTAACCTTTTGCGTGAGATTTTCATTTTCTTGGTGCAGCCCTGGAAGACCTCCTCCAGGGTGACCCTCAGTTCATGAATGATAGGCGGGTCCTGTTTCCGGCGTTGCTGCCCTCCGTGCCCTTCCCGAGGAAAGCCGTTCAGATTGAAGGTGGTGAAGGAGCCAAAAGGGTCGTTTCCGTCTACTTCCATGTCTTCATCATCTCTGCCATTCGCCTTGCGGCCAAAGAACATCTCAAAGGGGTTGGAACCGCCGAAGAAAGTGGCAAAGGTGGCATGAGGGTCTCCATGGAAGGTATAGGTGAAGTTGGTACCTTGACCATCAGGAGCAGGTCCATTTCCTCCCTTCAGACCTGATGGGAAAAGTGGAAGGATTCATCAAAACTTCACAATAAAAGTGATGATTTTGTTAAAGGTGACCTATTGTGCTTTCTTGAACAGGTTAGAATATGTCTATGGGCTATGCAAAACATGTTAATTACACTTTTTGTACAAAATCATTCTTAGATAATAAGATTTTAGTCTGAGGAGTTCTGCGTCTTTTGAGCTCCTTTCAGAGTGAGCTGTTCTAGGGCCTCTTGTCACTTTAAATCCAAATAAACTGCTGCTGAGGTTTTTTCTTAGAAAAACCGAGTGTCTGCAGTCAGAGGCTTCTCCGAATTTGCCCTAACACAGGCTGCTACAGGAGATCTTTCCTGCCAACAGCCATCACCATCTACAATAACGCTTTGAAGAATTTTAATTAATATGTGTTACACCAACATTTAATTTCCCTTTGGGATCAATAAAATACTTTCGAATTTTAATTTGAAAACTAGCTGATGAAACGTGCTGTAGCTCTGTGTGTTGGTTGCTAGGTGAAGGTAGGGTTCTGCTGGGGTTGCTAGGTAACAGGAGTGCCCGTTGAATGAGAGGTTTTTGGCTAATTTTCCAGACTCCAAAAATATTAGTTTATCGTCAAAAAACGGCCGGGTGTTTTATGTTTAAGTTTTTAGACTGTTTTTTGTTTGTTTGTTGTTGTTTTTTAAAGCAACTGAGAACCAAATGGAAGTTTTAAAACGAGCAAAACGTAAATTTTGCATAATAGCATGTAGCATCCAGTCAATTGAGAATGCCCGAACTGATGATTATGCGATTTATTAAAGCCATTCGTATAATCGACCAATGTAAGAGCTAGACAAAGATAAATAATAATAATTACAATCGTTTTCACCATCCGTTGTTATGCATAGCTCATTACGTTAATGAAATTCTTTCCATTAGCACAGCAACCACAGATTTTTCTATCAACATTTCAAGTTACTCAAATAAACCTCAGTACCAGTTACTGACCTTGTTCCCGTCTCTACTGAAGCTAAACCTGAGTTGCTGTCTATCCTTTTATCGGGTTTGCAGTTAACATTTTCATGAAGAACTCTTCTGTTACCATAGCTACGTTCGCAAAAAAAAACCTAGCAAAACGGTAGAAAAAAAACAAGTCCCTTCAAGGATGACCAGCGGCGCCCTCTGCTGGATGGCAGCCAATCTACAACAAGAAGGTCAAATGGGATTTTATAAGTTAATCAACTGGAACTAATTTTAATTTAATAAACTATTAATCAACAATTAATCGTAAGTTGGTTAATTGTTGTCTACCAATATGTGTAGAGTAAAGCACTTTTAGTGGTAGGGACTCCTAGAAAAGTGCTCCATAAATTTAGTCCATTTACCATTTAAGGATAATTAGGTGCTAAACACAAATAAAACCAACTAAACCAGGCAGAAAATGTATTTAGATTTCTTTATTTTCCTACTCTTTTGTACTTTGAAACTGAGTTTTAACTCACTGCTACAAATTTCTTAGGATGAGGTAATGGAAAAACAGGTGGTTAGGATTAAGAAGCTACCATGATTGGTTTAAAACATATTTTGAAACGGAATTAAAAACGGAATTACCATCTTGAGTAGACACACACACACACACACACACACACACACACACACACACACACACACACACACGCACACACACCCCCCCACACACACACACACACACACAAATAGATTCACTTCACACCTTTCCCTTCAATGTTCAGGATCCAATGATGGTAGAAAAAAAAAAAGAACTAGATGGTTATAGTTCCCACCCAGAGCCATCTGGACTGAAATTTTCTTTCCACACATTACAGGATTCTTTACCTTTTTTTGGACAAAAAATGTTTTTCTGTCATGAATATTACAGTGAAAATGCATTGCAGACATTTTTTAAATGGCTTTTAATTTGATGCATTGAGATTATCGTTATAATAAATAGAATTTTATGATCATGATGTCCTGAACATCAGTTCCCAGGCCCTGCTGGATGCAGAAAGGGGACTTGAATCAAAGCCAGCTGTCTTTTACAGCCAGGAATTCAGCTTTGTAGGCGAAGTATAGCGGCATTCAGCTTGACAACACAATGACAAAGACACACATATTACCTTCTTCTCCATACTGATCATAAATCTCTCTTTTCTTCGGATCGCTCAGGACTTCATAAGCCTCAGCGATCTCCTTAAATTTCTCCTCGGCGGCTGCGGACTTGTTTTTGTCAGGATGCCATTTCAGCGCCTGTTTTCTGTAAGCTTTCTTTATGTCCTCCTCTGTCGCTCCTTTTGAGATCCCCAGTGTCTTGTAGTAGTCTCTACCCATTTTTAGTGTGTCAAAAATTAGGATTAATTCTAAAAAATGCAAATAGAAAGAAAAAGCCCCTCAGTGGGAGCTCTGGCCCCGCTCTTTCAGGCGGATGGTTGTCAAAGCGAAGTATTGAACAATGAAAAGCCGCAGACGGAGGAAATACGGAACTCAGTGAGGAGCATTTGGCTCTCAGCTACTGCTCTGGATCTTCTGCTATTTCATCCGTGGCTGGATGACCCTCTTTAAATAGACCACAGCTCCCTCCTATGCAGAGACAGCGCTGAAATCAAGCTGGAAATATCTAACTAAACTGCATCCGGTTTGACGTCTCTCACTACGTCTTTTAATTATTATTTCTCAGGTATTAACATCATCTTTATTATTATGACCTTGTGAAATGAAATAAATATTCACACCGTTATTACTTTAATTAATCACTTTATTCATACATTTATTACATTTAATCATATGTGTTCTACTTATATAAGTTGAAGTCGTTTTTCTGTTCAGAGCTGCATTTCTCAAACCACAATCTGCTACTGAGATAGCCTGAGGTATCAAAGCTCATTTCTCCTCAGCAACTGAGCTGCCAGGTATCTGTATGCCAGACACCTGACAGCTGACGAAGACAAATAGTATTCACACCCCTGTGGCTTAAGCCTTAAGCTATTGAACCCAGGGCGCAAAATATTTAAAGCAGTTATTGGAAACCATCCTTTTGCTGACTACTCTGTGCATAGGTTGATTTGTGGTTGGAACAATGTCACAATGACCGAAACCTCGTGCCCTTTCACCTCATGCCTTTTCTTCTAAGAGGCGTTGATCTTTTTAGCTTCCAGGAATTGCTTTGCTCCACCTGTTTAGTTGTGAAAAAATGTGTATAAAATCTGACATTCTGTGTGATGTAGTCAGAGTTTGTCTAACAGTCTAACTGTGCATTCTCTCCGCCTGCAGGTGCTCTAAATTAATAAAGCTGTATTTGTTCTCTGTCTTTGAAACCTGGTCTTAGATTATTTCTCCACTTTCACAACCTTGAAAATAATTATTTACAGTAAAAATGTTATCATTACTTAATCATATTGTTGTATTTATAATCAACACAAATATTTATAAAAAATAAATATAAAATATAATGTGTTGAAAATAATAGTAATAATAGTACATTATAATGCATTATTAGGACATAATAATTATTGTTAATAATCATTATTCTAAATCATTGTGCAACAGATAATAATGCATTATTATTGCTAAATTAATATTGATCTTGCTTTTCTCTTTCTGTTTACATTTGCAATACATTTTATTTTCTTATAAATATATATTACACGTTTGATATTATTGTCACATAATTTATTAATTTTGCTCACCTTTTTTTGTTGTTCAAATATTAAATCATGTCTTCTTGCTTCCTGACCCATTCAAAAAGGTAGTTTCTTTTTTTTATGTTGTTCTTGTTTAATTGTTAGTTTGTTCCTTGTTTTCATTATAACAAGGTTTTGATCCTGAAACTGTTCATATGATTTCACAATTTTATAATGTAATAGGCTCTTGTTTGACTTGAAAATCATTTAAGTATTTTTAAAATATCAAATTATTTTTAATATGTAAAACATTTTGAATAATACTCCTAGTGTGATTGCTGAACATAAATAACATTTTAACATATTTTTTTACTTGTTTCAACATTACACGTCCTTTTGGAAGCAAAGCAGCTTTTATTTTGAAAGCCATTTTCCGGTGCAGTTGACTCCAGGTGGACTAGTCTGTCCGTGAAAGCCAGCGGCTGTTTCTAGAAAACAAATGCTGAGCCTCGTCATTTTCTAAATGAGGCTCCTTTGCACATGCTGGCAGAGGTGAGAGGTGAACGAAAAAAGTCCCCACGCGTCACGTATTACCTGCCTGACGTCATAGTGGAAAACTGACTCCTGTCCAATCCCCATCCCGTCAGAAAATGTTATCACACAGTAAAAAGGTGTTTTGATTTTTTATTTAAGTTCAACACGCGATAAATAAAGTAATTACATTCTATTGAAGACCACAAAAAAATATTTGGATGATGTAAATATTAGACGTAATTTTCTGTGCCAGATCTACAAACATCTATTTACTTTATTGACTTTCATTGTGATCGACCAACACAGAGATCCATTAACGTAAAGTGGGAATTATTCATCCTTTCAAAAATATTTTCAAATATATATTGAAAACATGCATTTTTATTTAGTCCCCTTTACTCTGATACCCCTGGATATAACCCAGTGTTACCCTCAGAAATCACCGAATTATGGAATATAATTTATTGTGCTGCAGTGGCAAAATTCAGGAAAAGGTCTAGCAAAATGTCCAATTTAGCCTAATTTGTTCTGATTCAGATGCTTCAGTAAAGTGTTTGGTGAGGAGAAATTTCTCTCTTACACTGGTAAATAACAGAATTTTATATGACTCATACTTTATGAAATAGCTCGTTGTATTTGATAATGATTATGAATATGTCCACGTTTTACAAACAAACGAGGGAATTAATCCAGCTTTTGTCGTTTATGGAACTTTTATAAATTACAGCGGCTGCAGTGCGTCAAAGCAAAGGGGAAAATAACACCAAAAACAAGCGAAGAACAACTCAAGACCACTGCTTTTCTGCTTTTGCTAGCACTGCGTCGGTTTACGTCGCACGCAGACCCGTTGCCGTGGCAACCGACATACGACAGCTCAACTAAGCCCACAGAACAGAAATCACGTTCAAGGAAGAATCAATACTAAAGACCACGACAAAACATTTATTACACACAAAAAAGTAGGTAAAAAACCCCACGTGTAATATTATGTTTTCAGGATTTATGTTTATTTTGGGATTATAAAGTGATCACGCTAGCTAAATCGAAACATATCGAACTGCGCAGCCCATATTCTAGTGTTGACAATTAATACTAAAACATTGCGTCCCTTTTTAAGATTCTTTACACGAATGTATAATTTTTCAGACCACCGATATTCCCGACTCAATGCATAACAATGTTAGAGGATGTACAAACCAGTAATATCACCGGTACCGCTACCATGCCTGAACGTACCCAGACCGAGTCAGGTCACATTGTGCTGCATTCAATGTTGTCGGAAAAAAAAGAGTTTCACGTTCTTAATGTCCGATTTCCCACCCCAGTAGATTTGCCCCTGGTTGGACGACCACATAAAATATGGAAAAGTTAAACAATATGAGTACTTTTACAAAATGAGTGGCATTATAATTTATTCAATGTTATCTTTTCAGTTGAAATATTTTGATTTGGTGCTTTTAGTAAAGAGAACTGGGTTTCTCTTGGAAGTAAAAGTTCTTCACAAAGGCACTTTTATAATTTCTCAGTGTTTGCAGCCATCTGGCACGGCAGAAGCAGCAGAGTCAGTGACTCAAATCAAATGAACAAAGGCTGTGAGAAACATTGCTAAAAGACGAATATGGCAGGATCTGCTCTGCATCGTAGACAACACACAGGACAAACAACCATAAAGATATTTAACCAAAAAAAGAAAAAAAAAAAGGGAATATTTTGAAGAAACCAATTAATCTAACGGTCATGTTTTTGGACTGTAGGGGGAAACAGGAGAACCCAGAGAGAATAAAAAAATGACAGACAACATCCAAACTGCATTTGGATGTTACGGTAATGTCTTGTGATAGTATACAGCATACACTGTAAAAACAACATTTTACCAAGCATTTGGTAACCTATTTTAAGTTGTTACACAAACTTGAAGAAAAGCAGCACAATTTTCACAGTATCACAGTTCCAGAAGTGCTTATGAAAATTGGCTGAGTCAAAAGTTTTGTTCGACTTTTGAAACTCAGATATTCCAGATTTTCTAGAACATTTCTAGAAAAAACTGGAAATGTTATTAATCTAAAACTTTCTGAATTTTTTCCAGCAAATTGACTTTTGGACTTCAGAAATATCCATGGTTTTTCTACAATTTTTTTTTTTAGATAAATCTCAAAATTTTGGAGTTTTTTTTTCTTTCTTAAATTTCACTTTCTGGAGTTCCTAGATTTTCTAGAATTTCAAAGTTTTTTCTAGAAAAAATGTGGACTTTTGGAGTTCAGAAATTTTAACATTTAGTCTGAGAAATTTGGGAGATTAATTTAAAATTTATGAATTCTCAGATTAATCAAAATTTTTTTATGTAGCAAATTTCTCCTTTTTTACATCTGCAATGCCCTTAATATGTTGCTGTGGTTTCTTCAAATTTTAATTATTTTTGTTATAAAATGTTGTAGAAATATTGTAGATTCTGTACCATCAAACAAATAAATCTAAACAGGACTTGGTAATTATAAAATAAAAGTTAAGGTCGCTGCGTGTGAAGAGACAGAAAGGCCACAGTTGTGAAATCTGAAGGTCATGACGAACTCTGCTGCAGCTACAGCGCCCCCTGCTGGAGCTCAGTCTCCTCTCCTTCCCTGCGTCGGCTCTTAGCTCGATGAGTCAGCAGAGGTGCCGGTCAATAATCTCTGATCAAAAAGCCATTTATGACCACGATTAAAACAGTCTGCGAATGAAGCACAGTCTGTTTCTGCATTTTATATTTTGACAGAGAAAAACAAGCATTTTTTGATGAAGCAACATGGACCGGTTCCGAGGATTGTTTGTGAAACTGGACCAGAACAAGGATGGGTTCATATCAATGGCAGAGCTCCACGAGGAGATGAGGAAGCATGGGATCATCTCAGGAGATGGAAAGGTCCAGGTAACGTGTCTTCAGGTGTGTAGAGTGTGCATGAAGATAAATGATCCATTTTAAGAGTTGTTTTCTTGTAGAATATCATGGAGTCTTATGATAAAGATAAAGATGGGCTGCTGGATTATAAAGAGTTTCTCAGCTACATGATGGACAGAGAGAGGAAATGGAAAATTCACTTTCATGACCTTGACAAGAATAATTGTGGTGAGTCATATGTCCAATTGAAATTGTTTATTTAAGTGAATTCAATGCTTAGCATGCCATTTAAATCAGCTTTTCAAAGAGCTGTCTTTTCTGTTGGAATATAATAAACTTTCCTCTGTGGATTAAACATGTTTCATTTACAGTAAAATATGCTTGTGAATGTCAAACAGGTGAACATATGCTTGTGTTTATGGTGCAGACTACAGCACTAAAGTGACCCTTGCACTTATGCAGAAACTTCTGTCGTCACCTGACGACTTGTAGGAAATACACTGCAAAAAAACTCAATCTTACCATGTATTTTTGTCTAGTTTCTAGATCAACTATCTTATTACACTCAAAATATGACAAAACTAACTCATAAGTAACTAAGTTATAAGAGCTCGTTTTAAGTCAATAATTTCTTGATATTGTTCCATTGGCAGATTATTTTACTCATAACATGGAAAAAATATCTTGTTATAAGTGAAATAATCTACTTTTTATATCAATATAAAGGAATAATTTACATAAAACAAGCTCCTATATCTTACTGAAAAGTTACTTGTAAGTTAGTTTGGTCTTACTTCAAGTGTACTATGAAATTTGCCCTAGATGCTAGACAGAAATACTTGGTAAGATGTTGTGTTTTTGCAGTGTAAGGAGGATGAGTGGACTCAGTGTGTGTTTGTAACTCTGTATTTCTTCTTTGATCAGGAGTGATTGACCAGGAGGACATCATATGTTTGTTTAAGGAGTTAGGAGTGGTCATATCAAAGCCGAATGCAAAAAAAATTATTCAAATGTAAGATTTCTTCTGCCCACTATTTCCCTTAATGGATTAATCATTTTGGTTAGTTAAACAAGGAATTATTGACTTAAAACAAACTCTTATATCTTGCTGAAGAGTTACTTGTAAGTTAGTTTTGTCTTATTTGAAATCCACTAGAAACTAGACCAAATTACCGAAATATTTTCTGTTCTTGCAGTGTGGAAAACATAATCTAACAGTCAACATGAACAGTTGTGTTTCTGTTTTACTGACTGTCTTCACCAGGATGGACAAGGACAAGTCCATGACAGTTGACTGGGATGAATTCCTGCATTATATAATTCTAAACCCGGTGGACAACATCGGAGAGCTCGTTTCCTCGTGGAAACACAGTCTGGTAAAACCTTCAAACAGATTCTGGCATCAAAAGCAAAACGTGTTTGAGGGAAATCCAGGGGAAATCTCTGTGTTGGTCTTTCTGCAGGTTTTCGACGTGGGCGAGAGTCGTGCGATGGCCATCGAGTTCCCAGACAACGTGTCTGGCTTTGGGGCTTGGAAGACGTTTGTTCTGTCAGCTGGTCTGGCAGATGCGGTTTCTCGAACTGCAACGGCGCCGATAGACCGACTGAAGACCCAACTTCAGGTCCAACATTCATTTTGAAAACCTTTGCAGCTTTGAAAACATTCCAACATTAACGTCTAAACCAAGACTGTCCAAACTTTTTGTCACAAGGGCAAAATCATAAAGTCAAATAAAATTACCTTTACTTACTTATCAATAAACTAATCATTGAATTCTTTAATTAAAAAGCAGGCAGGTTTGTTACCAGGAAGGGATGTGTAAATTATTCTAGATCAAAAACTTTACAAGAATTTTGCAGGCATGTCTTATGGTAAGAAGTTTAGCTAATTTTCTAGGTATCAATTGGAAAAAGAACCCAATTCAGTCAATTCTGATCAATGAAAACAGGATTTAAAAATGCTTGCAGTATTTAGCCAAATTTAATAAATTCATTAAAATTAGGTTTCAGTGCAGCAAAGTTTGCTTTTGAGTAAAAATCACTGTACAGATGTGGAAAATTCAAACCACTTAGTTATTTAAAGACAAATAATTGGTGATGTTGCCAACATTTTGTATTGTAAGATCATTTTACTTTGTGATCATTTTGCAGGTAGAAAGTCTCCATTTGCAAATTTGTGTGATTCTTGAACTGAAGTCAGGGCCCACACACAATCAGCTCAGGGGCCACACTTTGGACACATCTGGTCTAAACTTTGTAGTGACTGAAAAAGTTGAGTTTTTCTGTGTTACAGAAGCCCTTCCTCTTTGCTCTGCAGGTTCAAGGGTCCAAGGCTTTTTCCCAAGGCTTTCAGGAGCTGAGAGGAGGAGGTTTGCGGTCGATGTGGCAAGGCAACGTTGTCAATGTGCTGAAAGGTACTCCGCAGTCCACACTGCAATGTCTTATCTATGCACAGGTGAGGCCCGTCTGAGCATCTGAATAAATCATGCATGGCTTCTTGTTTCTAAGCTGCTCTGCTTCACCCAGTTGAAAGTCTACACCCAAAACAGAAGCCAGGAGACTCTGACTGTGCAGCAGCGCTTTGGCTTGGGTTGCATCTCTGGAGCGGTGGCCCATGCTGCTTTCTACCCATTAGAGGTATCAGAGATTAGAGACAACTCTGAATGTTTTATTGTTTCTGTTTTGTTCATTGGAAGGATGTCGACTTCAATGGCAGCTCTGGTAAAAATGTGCAGTTAGCTTAAAAATTAATTTATCTTGAATTAAAAAATAATTTGCGTACATTTATCCTGTACAAAGAAAATAAATCCCACATGAAAGGGGTCCAACTGTGAAAATTCACATTTTTCACCTGTTTATGCTTCCATCTGGGTCTCTACTGTTTCTAAAAACAGAACAAGCACTTAAAAAAAACAATTAGTTGTTTTTGAAAGCAAATTTATGTTTTTTGGTGTCTGGTTTTTAAGAAAACCTCCCAATTAAGTCACAATCGATGGGGACTGTGTTGTTACTTAGGAACCCAAGCAGAAATCCGGACCTGTTACCAAGCAACCCAAGCAGAGTTCCAGGAGGTTTGGCCGGCTGGTTTTAGTGCTGTACAATGGCTGCTGGAAAAGACAAGTGTTTAGTTGTTGACCCACCATCCAGAGAACACTTGCTGGACTCTTGGTTGGGCTCCACTTCTGCTTTTCAAAGCTGTATGGTTGTATAATTGCGAATCTGTTTGCATCTATTTTTACATAAGAGTGTAAGCAGCAGCTTATTTGGATATAAAGTGACAAGTTGCCCTAAAACAACTCATTCTGAAAGGAACTCCAAATAAGCAAAAGTGACTGGTCTATAAATCTAATTACCTAAGAATAATTTTGTGTAAAAAACGTGTTTTTATAGACCAAAGAGATGTCCTAAACTATTTGAAGAAGCATAATAGATCATCTTCAAATATTGGTGATTTAATTTTTTTTGTACTCTCCACCTTCTCTATCCGCTCCATAGGTGTTGAAGGTGAGGCTGAACCTGCAGCAAGCCGGCACGTATCATGGCGTTGTGGCGTGCGCCCGATCTATTTACAAACATGAGTCCATGTCGTCCTTTTACAGAGGCTTCAGGCCCAGCATCCTCTGCATGATCCCCTATGCAGGTGTGGAGTGTGCTGTTCATCAGGTGAGCCAAACTCAATCCCACAAAGATCAAACACATATATCCTGCTGAAATAAACTAATGTGCTTCTCACTGCAGTCTATCATGAGCTGGGCAAAAAGCAATCCTACCTACAGTAGTGACTCCAAGCTGTTTTTCTTCAGTTTTGTGGCTTTTGCTGCTGGGCAAATAAGCACCTACCCGCTGGCGGTGATCCGGACACAGCAGCAGGCTCAGGGTAACCGCTGGCGTCTCTGGCTGCGTTTCCATTACAAACGTCCGCAAAATGTTTGTTTCGCTAATGTGAAAAATAAAACGACAAGCAATTTCGCAACTGCGAAACACGAAACAAAATTACATGTGAAGAAGTTTATCTTCTTCCTAATTTTTATTGGCGGTTGGCAAAAAAAAACGGTCAGGTAAACATTACTGCCACCTACTGGTATGGAGTGTGGTTCACTCCAGAATGTGTCTATTGATTCTTGAGAATGTGTTCTTGCATTATTATTATACCCTTATCATTATATTACTTAAAAATGGTCTCACACCAACAATGTTATCGTTTATCATGATAACTTCTGGAACAATTTATCGTCCAGCAAAATTTGTTATTGTAACAGACCTAATAGTAACATACGGTTGTTAAGTGCAAAAACACTGTTTCCTTTGCAGTTTTGTGAAATTCACTAATTTTGTTACAGCCGAAAAAACATCTCATCCTAGAACAAAACCTTTTTTTAAAAAAAAAAATAAATAAAAGCAATCTTTTCTTCAAAACCGGCATATTTCCATTAAGCAAATTTCTTTTCAAATTTTAAGGTTAATGGAAACGTAGCTTCAGTAACACAACTATATTTTCTGAAAGCATGTGAACGTAAAATCATACTTTGGTTTCTTTTCCAGCCTTCATCGCAGATTCGCATCCTGTCTCTGGAGTGTTATCAGGGCTCATCCGGATATATGAAAGGAACGGATTTAGAGGATATTATAACGGCATGGGAGCCAGCTTCGTAAGAGCAATTCCATGCGCGCTAATAAACTACAGCCTGACCAGGAAATTTGAAAATATGTTTTCTTCCATGGAATCTTGAGGAACTCAAACAAATGTTTTATTTTTATTTTTCTGGTGTGGTTTCTGCGTTTCAATGTATAACAGACTGGTTTCTGTTGATTAAGTTCAACTTTTAATACATCTGACCAAGAACATAAAACCAGCATGAGGATTTGAAACCATGAAACCTGCTCAGGGCTGAAGCACGGTTGACAGAACACATATATTAAACTGTGATGATAAGCTCATTAAGGTCTGCTCTGAATGGAAATGTGCTCTGCTGGGGTTTGTTTAATAAAATCTACCTTAAAGTGGGACAGACAGTCTATGTTTACATATACATATATATTTTTAATTACTTTTAAGATTTTTTTTTACTACTCTGTACTTTTTACTTTTACTTCAATAATTTTATCATGAAGTATCACTTTTACTTGACTAAAATGTCTGGATACTCTACCCTTTGTAAGGAACTCCACTGAAAGTGGAACAAGCTTGTTTTAACCAAAATTTCACCAGACAAAGACCTGCAGTTTGGGTTAAGGTTTCATAAGTTTTATACTGAAAGAGGTTTGGAAAATTTTTTTTATTTTGTTTTGTTTTGTAGCTATGATATTTATATGAATTATTTTAATTTTGGTCTTTAAAAGTTAAGAGTATAACTTTATACCAAAATTGTATTAGAAAGAGTAAAAATAAATCTGACTTTAATTTCAGAACTCTGAGATTAAACATGATTATTATAATATTATTACATTTTGTTTTAAAAACAATACACGTGCAGTTTAAGTCGGAATTAATATTATTTTGATTATAATTTCAGAATTCTGAAATTAAACATGGTTTTTAATTGTTTTTTACTTTGAAAACTATTAACATGAGTTTAAAGTCGAATTTCCTACTTTAATTCTAGAATTTTTACTTTAATCTAAGAATTGGTTATTAACAGTATTCCACTTTACATTTGAAACCATGCATTTGAGATTAAAGCCAGAGTTCTGACTTTACCAGTCTTTTATGGAGATGGGAAACTGGGAGAAACCAGTCTCATTGAGAGAGATGAGTTGGGCTGGAGGAGAACAAAATTTCTGGAATATTTAAGAGATCTTTTAAGTGGCCGATTAAACTCAGGATTCTGAGATTAACGTCCGATTTTTTTCTAGTGCCCCAGATATTCTTTTCAATCTACTTTATCTGCAGACATTGGGGATTTTCTTTTGCCCCTTTCCTTTATTAATCTCGTCTAATTTTCTTATCGCGAGACCAAGCCAGTTACCGCGAGTTCAGAGGTCTGTCGGTAGTGAATGAGGCCCTCCATCTTGTGGCGCGGCAGAGGAGAACAGCAGCAGAGATGGCAGACTACAGCAGCGTGGCTCCTCCGTCCTCTAACGCTGGTGGGGGGATGAACGATGCTTTTAAAGACGCTTTACAGCGAGCGAGACAGGTAAGAAGTACGATTTGGGCAAAAAATTGTACAAATATTATGAACTTCCTGGTGAAGTGACCGATTTTCGTTGACTCTCTGCAGTTGGTAGCGCGACAGACTAAGCTAGGCTAGGCTAATTTAAGAGGATGACTAATGTTACGCCACTGCAAAAGTGAAAACAGGTATCTAAAACGATCACTGCTGTATAATTTGATAGAAAATAACAAAATTTCAGCCAATCTAATAAAATCAATCCCCTTTTAATGTACGATTGTGTCAATAAGACATTTTAAGGGAAACTTAAAGCGGTCCTTTGTTGGTCCGACTTCCGGGGAAAAGTAGGCCGCAGGCCGCGTGCAGCAACAACTGCTTGATGTTCTGGAGATGAAAGTACCCTAAAACTCCCGCTTTACTTATGTTTTTGTTTTTCAGATCGCAGCCAAGATCGGCGGAGATGGCGTTGTGGCTCCTCCAACGAACGAGTTCGGCTACGGAGGCCAGAAAAGGCCCCTGGAGGACGCTGGTGGGTATTTTCCCATGCCTAACCTGAATATCGGTCAGTGGCTCAAATCGATCTTAATGCAACTCTTCATGATTAATGCTTCCCTCTCTTTCTGTAGCCTCTACAGTGCATTCACTTCTTTTCAGCTGTCTGTAACCCAGCATTAATACTAACACAACCTACTAACCACATTATAGAGTTTTTTTTTCTCCACGTTTTCAAATGAAGACAGTAACAGTTGCATGTTTCACCCCTTACTTTTGTTGTGAATCTACAGAGCTGTTTTAGGAATGCCTACATGTATTTTTTTCAGTTGTTTAATGAAAGAAATTGATAAAAATGGTTTGTAGACGTGAGTTTATAAATCTTGACTTTTAAGACAGTTTGTCTTGCAGTGTTATAATAACGTTAAAGTGACTCCATGTATAAATGACTTGGTGCCAACTCCTCTAACTAGATATTCAGTGAAAAGCATGTAATGTTTATGTAAAGAAAGTCATCTGTTACCAAGTTAGGGGTTTGAATTAAAGTTTTTAGACAGATATTTAACAGTAATTATCAAGAAGTTTGCCAAATACACTCTACAAACAAATGTATAAGAGGTTATATTTTAAAGTTTATGAGTAAATTATATACAGATTAACTTTGAATGTCTCTACAGTTAATCAAACTGAACCTTTTATAAAAATGTAGTTCAGGAGTCTTTGTTTTTCATATTTTGACAACAAAACTTTAAGACGTCATAAAATGGCAGCTACAACCTGTATGTTTTTAGATTGGCTTTAGGAATTTATTGTATTTAGCCAAGAGTGTGCAAGACTTGTTGCACAAGTTTAGTCGTAGTCTGCAGAAAGCAAAACCGGAAGTAAAATCTCATGAATGCTTAGCCTGTAAGGTTCTAACACATTTATAACATGTACATGTTATTTACAGGTTCAACAGCATCAATAAGTGTGTGTAAACAGATGTGATTATGTGGTTTATTTTGTGTTTTTATCACAGAACAACCAGAAACAAAGAAAGTAGCTACAAATGACGGTAAGTGTTTGTTGCTCTTTTCATGTCTTTTAATTACGAGTTTAATTTCCCGTCAAATGGACTATGATGTTTCCCCACAGCCTTCTCAGCCATGGGAGGGATGGGTGGCCCTCCAAGGTAAACTCAGCTCAAATCTACCAGGCAGATGTGTGTGTGTGTGTTCTACACACTCATGGTTTTGTCTACAATTCTAGATCAACATCAGAGGAATTCAAGGTTCCAGATGGAATGGTTGGATTTAGTAAGTACTTTTTTCTTGAGGGTTAAATTGCAATTTTTGTTCTTATTATGTGAAACTGAAATATTTCACTCTTGTTTAGTTATTGGAAGAGGAGGTGAACAAATATCCCGCATCCAGCAGGAATCTGGGTGTAAAATACAGATTGCTCCTGGTAAGTCTGTTTTGTTTTGGCAATGAAATAAAAAAAATAAAAAAACTACTATTGCATCTATACTTGGGTGTTGAAACTAGGGCTGAAATTATTATTCGTGATGAAACAGTTATTGAAATAGTTGCCAACTAATTTAATAATCGATTAATTGCTAACTAGAGTATACCGTCTCAAAAAAGACTGTTGAAAAAACTCCCAAACATATTCAGAGCACTAATTAAGCTGAAACTGTACAAAATATATACTCATCTTGCATTTAGAATAAAAAACACACCCTTGTGTGTAAATGTTTTACCCAAAGTCCCTGAAGTGTCCCAGTTTGAGCCTCACTCTGTTTTCGTTAACTGAGTTTGAACCAGGTGAATAACAGTTGCATTTTTAGCAATAAATTTTTTTCTTATTTAAAAAAGAAATTGACTAGTTTACTATTTTTCAATTATTGTATTAAAAAAGGCTCAAGTAGTTAAGTTATCTGATTGATCGTTAAAATAACTGATTAATTGATAAGTAAAATAATAGTTAGTTGCTGCCCTAGTTAAAACTTGTTTCTGTCTTGTAGACAGCGGAGGGATGCCTGACAGGTCGGTGACATTAACGGGGGCACCAGAATCAATCCAGTAAGTATTCAAGAGAAACTTATTATAAATTTATTAAATGATACACTTGATTACATCGTGAACATGTCGAATTAAATCCTCCCCTTCAGGGCCGCAAAGAGACTTCTTACTGAGATCGTGGAGAAGGGACGTCCGGCTCCTGCTTTCCACCACAACGACGGTCCAGGAATGACGGTCCAGGAAATTATGGTGCCTGCTTCCAAAGCTGGCCTCGTCATTGGGAAGGGAGGAGAGACCATCAAAAGCCTTCAGGTGTGTAATGGAGGCTGGATTGAATAGCAGAAAGGTGTTAATTACTGGGAGAACCTCGACCTGATTGTGGTGCTGCAACATGCAGGAACGAGCCGGTGTGAAGATGGTCATGATCCAAGACGGACCTCAGAACACGGGAGCAGACAAGCCACTCCGCATTTCTGGAGACCCATTTAAAGTCCAGGTGAGTTTAATCGTGGTTTTTAAACTTCAGGATAAAGTTTTCTTGACCTGAGTGGAGTTGGTTTCTTTAGGTTTTTCTAATCAAACAAACCTGGTGTCAAATGTTCGTGCTACCTTTTTCATTTGTGCTGCTCTCATTTTTAATAAAACGATAAAAGTTTTTGGAGGTCAAAGAAGGTAAACCAGCCCCTCACATTTATGAGATCAAACAAATGTGGTGTCAGTCAACTGCTATGTTTTTCTGCAAAAATGTCCATTTATGGTGCTTTTATTTTGAGGATACTAATTAAATTAACCTACATTATCCAAATCAAACATTTTAAATCTATATTAAAAATTTGTGCTACATATATGTGAGAACATTTTAGCAGCAAATGTAGCATAGTTAATTGACACCAATTTAGTTTGAAAAAAAAAAAAGTGGGAGTCTTATTGCCTTTCTATGACCTCTGGAAATTCAAAATGATAGCAGCACAAACCAAAATCTCTGCTGCACAACTATTTGATGCCATTTTGTTTGATTTGAAGGTTTTGTAGAACATCTTCATTCAGGTGTCTTCCTGATATGATTTTAATAAATCTGCATGTTTTTTGTCCAGATGTAGTGACATTTAATTCTCTGATTTTCAGCAAGCCAAAGAGATGGTGATGGAGCTGATCAGAGAGCAGGGCTTCAGGGAGCAGCGGGGCGAGTACGGGTCCAGGGTCGGAGGAGGAGACAGCTTAGATGTGAGTGTCTGTTGTTACACTGTTTGACTGTCGGATAGCAACTTTTAATCCTGTGTTTAATTTTATTTATTTATTGCCACCACTTAGGTTCCAGTCCCGCGGTTTGCAGTTGGGATTGTCATCGGCAGAAATGGAGAGATGATAAAGAAAATACAGAATGACACAGGAGTCAGAATTCAGTTCAAACCAGGTGAGCTGGTTGAATGAATAACAAGCTGCTGTTTGGAGTTTGTTTGAAGTTGTTTTGGTCTATGATGAAAACTCATGCACCACGCTGACAAGCTGATGTATTACCCTAACCCAAACCAATCTGAGACCTAAACACAGATTAATGGTGAGTAGCTGCGTTTCCATTACAAACGTGCGCAAAACTTGGTCGATATTCCACTAATGTAAAAAACAAAACAAAAAAACACTATTTTGCAATTGTGAGGTTTCAGTCAAATTAGAAACTCAATTAAAAATCACACGCAAGTTTTCTCACATAAGTTATTAAAAAAACATGGCGCGCCATCAGTCTATAATTTTCTTCGTCTTTTCTGCCAGTAATAATATCTGGTCATTTATCATAACTGAGTTTTGTAAAATACAGCGCAAAAAACGGCTCATCAAAAAATTTGATTTTTCCAAATTGAATAGTTTCCATTAGGGATGCATTGCAATTTATCATGTGATCAATTAATAGTGTATTAGATTAAAATTGGTTCCAATCTATTAAAAGTGTTTGTTTCAACCTTTTAGTGTTGTAATTTAGCTGCCATCCTTAAGCCAGTCAGTTGATACATAAACAAAGATGGCGGGGGCATACCAGAACGGGAAAGAGAAACAGTCCAACAGAGTCCGATTTGGGATGTGAAATGGACTGTATGCAGTTCTGTATTTAGTATTCAATACAGCTGACACAAGATAATGTTGAAATGGCTTTTAAATTCAAACATTTAGCCCTTTGCTATAAAAAGACGCTTGGCCCTCTTGATAAAAGAGAAAACTCAGCTCTTTAAGAAAATGGCCGCTTAATCATTAGTCATTCGATATAAGGTCAATGGAAACGTAGCTACTGATGATATGTTTAGTTGGTGTGTTTAAACCATGTTGTTGACAGAGTCAGAGTAGCCGCTGAAGCTAATGCCTGTACCTTTGTTCCAGATGATGGCACCACGCCTGACAGGATAGCACAGATCATGGGCCCTCCAGACCAGGCCCAGCATGCAGCAGAGATCATCTCGGACCTGTTGAGGAGCGTCCAGGCTGGAGGCCCTCCGGGACACGGAGGGGGCAGGGGACGTGGTCGTGGGCAGGGCAACTGGAACATGGGGCCCCCTGGTGGCCTGCAGGAATTCTCCTTTACAGTCCCAACCATGAAGACCGGGCTGATCATTGGAAAAGGTAATTAGTTTATCTTGTTCATTTACTACATTTAATTGAAATAAGGGTTTGTACGGGTGCTTGAAATCCTTGAATACTTGAATTTTGATAAGGTGTTTGGTATTCTGTCTGTACTGCTATGTAATAAAGTTATAATAAAGTTGTAGGAGAAAAGACAGAAAATCAAATGATTGTTCATATTGTGCTTAATTTGAGTGAGAAGATTATTTACCTTCAAATTGTTTGAATTTTATTGTAGAAAAAGTGAACAAACTCTGAAAACTTCTGCTTTAACTCAAGTAAAACTTCAAAATAGGCAAGTGTTGAAAACCAGAAAATTTAAATGTTGACTGTTTTTTTGTCTTGATTCAGGGGGCGAGACGATCAAAGGCATCAGCCAGCAGTCGGGAGCCAGGATTGAGCTGCAGAGGAATCCTCCACCCAACGCCGACCCCAACATAAAGATGTTCACCGTCAGAGGAAACCCTCAGCAGATCGACTACGCCAGGCAGCTGGTGGAGGAGAAGATTGGGGTGAGATGTTTGGTTTTAGGGTTTATATAAAATCCTCCCTTTAGCCATGAAGTTGCAGCTCATGTCTGACTTTTTTCCCCTCTTCCTGCCTTTCATCAGGGTCCAGTCACTCCGATGGGAGGCCCACATGGTCCCCCAGGTCCACATGGTGGGCCAGGTCCGCATGGTCCTCCGGGACCACCAGGACCCCCAGGCGCTCCAATGGGACCTTACAACCCTGGACCTTACAACCAAGGGCCTCCAGGACCACAGTGAGTTAATTTAAAGGGGACATATTATGCAAAATTGACTTTTTACATGTTTTTATACTTCAGTTTGGGTCTCGACTGCTGCTAAAAACAACCCAAGCACTTGAAAGGGGGGAAAAAAAGACACTCAGCCATTTTAGGTGTCTGGAAAAGGAGCCGTTTTAAAAACCTGATTAAATCATAATTGATGGGCGCTGTGCTGTTACCTAGCAACCCAAGCTGAACTCCAGGATGTTTGGTCAGCTGGTTTTACCACTGTACAATGGCTGCTGGAAAAGACAAGTGTTGTTATTGACTTACCTCCCAGAAACTACTTGTGGCATTCTTTTTGGTTGTGTAGGATGCGCCACTTATGCTTTTCAAAGGTGCATGATTGTTTAATTGCACATCTGTTTGTAGCCATTTTCATGTGTGAGTGTAAATGTTGAGTTAGCAGACCTGACCAGAATGAAATCTTACTATCTAAGAAGGATTTTATGTGGAAAAATGTACTAAACCAAATCCTAACATGTTCAAGGAAATATAGTAAATCACCTTTAAGCTTCTGGTTAATGTGTTTTATTAATTCATGCATAATTTCTCTTCTTTTCATCAGTGGCCCTCCTGCTCCTTATCAGCCTCAAGGATGGGGGAACGGTTATCCTCACTGGCAGCAGGGCCAGCCGGATCCAAGTGAGTCACAGAAACATTTTCAAAGCAAAATTAAACTGTTACAGCTAGCATTGTCTTTTTCAGTTATTATATAGAAATATCAGTTTATTATATTTGATACTTTGGGATCAAAGTATTCTTGAATTTATACGGAGAAGATAAAAACACAAGCAGGCAGATTGGATAAACAAACATTTTTATTCTTGAGCGTTTGCTTTTGTTTGCTTATGTGAGCAAACAATTTTTAAAATTATTTTAATAGATGTATATTAATGCTATCTGTGCATTCCTGAAATTATACAAAGTCATATTTAAGTATTTTAGGGCTGAAACAATTAATGGTGATGAATGAATTGTTAAAAATCAACTAATTTAGTAATTTATTCTTTAACTGGAGGACACAAAAAGGATATTTGTTGTATTAACTTTGAGAGCAATAATTACCCAAAACAGTACAAGATAATTCAAATTGTCTTAAAAAAAAAAATAATTTAAATTTGCATTTAAGATAAAAAATAAATCTTTTGTAACAGAACTTGTCATGTCGCAGTTTTAGCTTCATCTGGTTCAATTAATCTCCCATTAATCACTTTTTGCTGTCCAGTTATTAATCGATTAATTAAAATATTCAACAGATCTGCCTTGCACTGCATTAATAAATCAAGTAAGAAGGGCTGAACTTTTCTGTCACTGTAAAACATTTGAAATATGCAAAATAAACAAACAAAACAACAGAAAGTACAAATAAAATTGTCGTTTAGAAACAGATACTTGGGACCAGAGCATCAGATTGAAGATTTTTATCATGCAGTTTTTGGTAGAAAGAAAGAAAAGATAAAAACAATAAATCATGCAATTGGAAATTATTTGTTATGTTTTAATTTATGATGTGATTAATTGATTTGCTTTTTGTTATGGGTCTAGTTGTTAGAAGTATTTTTTTTAGCTTTTGCTACAAATGAAGCAGCAAACTCTAAAGTAATGATGTGTTACTTCTTCTTAGGAAACATTTATTTTGTTATTTGCTTAGTTTTTATACATTCCTAATGTATAATGTATAAAAAAGCTGAAGTGCGTCAATGAAAGATCTACAGAATATGCCAGTGTTTTAAAATTAGATTATTAGTTGCAGCCCTAAAATCTTTTTGCCTGTCTAAATGTGACCAAACCCAATTTGTGCTCAGATAAAGCAGCAGCGGATGCCAACGCAGCAGCGTGGGCAGCGTACTACGCTCAGTACGGCCAGCAGCCCCAGGCCTCCATGACTCCAACCAGCGGGGCTCCAGGCACGGCTCAACCCAACGGTCAAGGTGAGCCCAGTGTCCAGCCGCCTCTACAGCAACATAGTTAGGTTCAGCTTAGTCGGATAGATTTACTGGCGTATCTAACAGAACGCAGGCTGGATTGGCTTCACTTCGAAATAACCTCTTTCCCAGAGAGCGACAGAGTAGTTTTTCCTCCACCATCTCTAGGCTGACAGCGGGTGGAGGAGAGGCCGCTGAGAAAGATTCACTAATTACAAGTACGGTTCTTTTTAACAGGTGACCCACAGGCTGCAGGTCAGAGTGGACAGACAGATTACACCAAGGCCTGGGAGGAATATTACAAGAAAATGGGTATATGATTGTAGTTTCAGTGTACACCTATTAACACCAGCCAGTCTAAACAGCCACTGGGCTTTGAATCCGCTTCTTTTTCAGGTCTGGGTTATTTTGTCGGGCTTGTTGGTTTTCAGTAAGCCTCCACCGCCTGTGCTGTTTAGACTGCAAGACTTTGAATTATCTGCAGGACTGAGCTGTTGACACAGAGTCGTTATTTTAGGGCTTTATCAGAGCTGATGCCAGAGATTTCCAACGTGTCATTATTTTTTTCCCCCCATTACTGAATTAAGTAATGAATGTTTGAGTTGTGGCTAGAAATGTAGGATGTTTTTTTTTTTTTTTCCCATTTGTTGTTTTGTACTTGTGTGTATTAACGCGTTTTTGTTTTTTGTTTGGTTGTTGCAGGTCAACAGAACCAGCCACCTCAGGACTACACGAAAGCCTGGGAGGAGTATTACAAGAAACAAGGTTGGTACTGAAAGAATTACTATGATTTAGGGTGTTTTCTCCACAGACAGTACTTTTTTTATGTTGTGTTTTAAATCAGAAAAGCTAGAAATTGCAGAATTGCCGTTAATCCAGATAATGAGCCCAACATTCAGCCAGCTCTACCATAAACTGATTTAGGTTGTTTTCCCACCTGATGGTCCGTTAGATTTGGTTCGATTCGGGACCAAAGTTGTAACGTTTGTTTCAGTTGGTGCGGTTCACTTTTAGGCCAAACTAATTACAAAAGCTGTTCCCCTCCTTGCCTGTGGTGGCGCTGCACCAAGAACCTCTGAAGGAGGTCACATGAAAATCTCAGAAGACGACATCCTTCTTTATGAAATGTAAAAGTGTCAGATTTTAGCAGGTGTAGGATTTGTCTTTTGTCATTAAACGATGTTACACATGCGTGTTTGTTTTGGATGTATTTACCCAGAATTCCCTGTCCATTTTCTGCCTTTGTAGCAATCTCTGGCCCACTTGGCATTCATATATGCATTCGAATGACACCAAAGTTCACTTAAGACACTTTTTTGGTCCACATCCACTTGATTGGGCATTCATACTTCCCCAAATGAACTGGACTTTCTAGTTAAACGAACTAGTTTGATTGAAGCAGTCTAAACAGAGGTAATGTGAACACAGCTTTAAAATATAGGGTTTATTTCCATATTGTCCAGATTATTTAAATCAAACTCCTCCTGCTGGTAAAAGGTGATTTAACAAAACCGTTCCAGATGTTTTAGGGTGGTTGGCTCTTCTAGCAGCTCTCTATCATAGAGATGCTGTAAAAACAACCACCCAAGAGAAAAGCAGAAGGTTTCTGACCCGCAACCCAGAGATGTTGGTGGCGGGTTCGTTCCCCTTCTTACAGACTTGTCAACAGTCTCACCCTCTAAGTGTATTTTATCTCGTATTTTCCAAAGATTTTTGACATTACAACCACAATCTTCTCTATATTTCATCAAGATTTTATGTAATCCACCAAAATTTAGTTAAAATGGAAAGAACGTTTGGCCTCCTTTACTCTGATACTTCTACATAAAATGTGGTGCATTATCTATTGATTGATTGGTGTGTATGTTATACACCATGCATGTGTATATCTATACACATTTGTCCTACCCAGGCGTTTTGCACAGCTGAATGGCTGACCTGATCAGATTAAGCATCTTGTGCTATAAGAATGATTTTTTTGGGGAAAAAAAATTTAAATGACATGTTTTGTATTTCCCACAGAGACCCAGATATTTATTTCTATCACTGGTTTTACTGATGGAGTGTTTGTTTTTGCTCCATCAGGTCAAGCCGCACCGCAGGCTGCTCCAGCGGCGGCAGCGCCGGCCGCTCAGCCTGGAGGCCAGCCGGACTACAGCGCCGCCTGGGCCGAGTACTACCGCCAGCAGGCTGCCTACTACGGCACCGGAAACCCTCAGTCGATGGGTGCAGCGCCACAAGCCCCTCAGGTACGCCACGAATAAGAATCTGCTCGCTACATTCACTGCAGCACTTCTCATTTGTACCTTAACTCCCCCCAGATTCCTTCCTCAGGTTTTTACAGGGCTCCAGTGAACGCAGCAGCAAAAAACAGCCTAACCTCACTATTTCTTTTTCCTCCCTAAGCAGGTTTTTAAAATCTTTTTATTTTGGGAAGCTGAGTCCACTGTTTCTGCTGTTAACATGCAATGTATCTTCTATGTATTTCTTCTGCACAGGGCCAGTAATGTGAAGTGGACATAAAGTAAATGCTACATTGTCGAAACAAAATCCTTTGTTAAATGTTTGGATGCAGACGTCTTGATGAAGATCTTAAATTTCCTTGGTTTGAAAGTGTTTCACATAGATGGCAGATTACCCGGCGAACACGTCCTCTTGGTTATTTTCTTGTTTTTTTTTTTTTTTGTTTTTTGTTTTTTCTCTGTTTTTCTTGTAAATGCTATGTTTTTAGTAAAGGTAATTATACATACAGTCATTCCAGCCCTGTATCTACATTAAATGTGGTTAGAACTCATGTTTATTAAACTGTAGCCATTACCATGTAAATCATCTCAGTTTTAAAAAAAGAAAAAGAAAAAATGCTATTGCCTGTTGTGTTTTTGCAATAAAACAAACTGAAACCTCCTGTGTTGGTAAGTTGGGGTGGTTCAAAACAAACATACATTAAAAAAAGGGTTTAAATGCTATTCTTTGTTTTGTATTACCTGTTTGAAACGTAGGCAATGTGTGGGTTTGTCCTATAAAAATTGACTTTGAAGTTGTGCTGTCCTGTCTCTCTCCAACTTGTCTATAAGGCTGAGAAACGTGATCCTGAATGATTCATTTGCTGATTAGAAATTGTTTTTTTTTTTTTTTTTAAACATTGAAATTGCTGACTGTAGCTGTAGATGCTCTTGAATTGACAGGTATGTGTGGCGTCGCTGTTGAGCTAGTTGTTGTTATGCACTGCTGTTTTGCCCCTGATAGCCACTTCCTCTTCCACAGGAAAGTTTAGAAAAAAGCTAAATAATGTGGTAAGCAGGTAATCTGAACACGTCCCTCAGAAAATGTGGTCTCAAGAAATGTTATATTTTTAGTGTCATTTTTACTTTTCCTTTTTCCAGGACAGTCAGGTAAATTTGCCACTGTATGAAACAAAAGTGTGTTGAAGCTTATTTTTATTTTTATTTTTGTCTTGCCCATTCCCAATTTTGTATTTTTAACTTTCAGTGAAGTTTATATATTCCATAAAAACATTGCAAAGTGTTTATCCAATATAAAAGCATAGATGTTGTAGGGTCGGGGGTGGCTAAGCAGCAGCTCCATCCATCAGTTGAGCCCTCCTGTAATGTAAGTACAAAACTAAGAAATGCACTTTTTTATGCTTTCTAAACTGCTAAAAATGTAGATTTTGTGAGAAATTACCCCCCTTTCCCCCTTTTTTTTTATCTGGGTAAGTATGAAATGTTCTGAAAAGAGGCAAAAAGTTGAGTTTGATTCTTGTGCCACATGGTTCTGAGACTTGTGACTTGCATAATTTAGATTTGTAGAACTGAAAGTATGATTTGTTTAGAATGTGTAGTGATGGATTTTCTGATACGAGGGTAGAAGTCTGGGTTTTGCGTTCTTTACATCTGACCTGTTGAGTGCTTTTGTTAGCTCATATTTATTATTTAACCAAAAAGAAATGCTGTTCAATGCCAGTACTTGTAAAGAAAGTTCATAGCATGTCCCATTTAAGCATGTGGATGCTAGTTGTGGACGGATCAGTCCTGCCAGGCTGTTGAACTGAAGTCGGAACAATATTTGACTGCATTGTTCACTGATGGCAAACAGTGCAATATACATATATATATCTGATCTTTGCAGTGTCATTCCAGACCTTGCACCTTAGGTTCTGCCGCATTAACACAGGTAAGCGAAACCTAAGGGAACAAGTATATTTTTGTCCTCTGAAAATGACGTGTACTCATGCAAAGAAATGCTTACCTGTGGTGTTAACATGCCTCAATGCGTTTATATTTAGTTGTAAAGAATTGTGCCTAATATTTACACCTGAGCAGTCCTTTTATTTTATTTTATTAGCCTTTTTGATTCATGAACTGCATGATGAGTTGTTATCACTTGTTTTGATGGTTGCCTTCCAAAAAATACGAAATGTTTGTCAATATGTGCTCCATATTTTCCTTCTGGTAAGTCTACTGTTTCTCACAGATACCTTTAGGTTGACACTGGGTTTTAATGAAATGCATGCTACGCTGTTGCCAGAAGTTAGCAATGTGCTCAAATGTCAGGTGGAATAATCGGTGAAATGCATTTTTATTATTATTTATTTGTTCTCTGAATTATTTTCTGTCGTGGTGTAAATCTGCCCTAAAGTGCAGTGCAAACCTTCTATTGAAACGCTGCTGCCTTCACTTCTTGCTCACAGTGTTGGAGGATGCTGCAGGCTTTAGGTCGTAAAATCAGGCCGTGTCGTAGTTTGTCTTCCCCCCCCTACCCCAAAAGGAGGAATCCTTTGAGTCAGTCCAGCTGCTGAACGTAGACCGTTCAAGAGCTCCAGTGATAAGGTAAAGCAGCAAACGCAATGAAATTTAAATTCTGTGATTGCAAATTGTTGCTCAGATTGATTTGATTTGTTTTTGCCACCCTGGGCTGACTTTTAATCATTCATGATGCTATAGTGTGTTTAGAGGTTGTTTCTGAATGCCTTTATTTATAAATGTACCTCTTTTTTTAAGCTTTAGAAAGTTGGATGAGAGCAGGAACTGAAACTTTAAATGACCCATACAGTGTTTTAGGCAGAAAAGTTGGAGGTTATCAGTTTTTATTTGTAGTAAATAAATACATAAATAAAAAAGGTTTTTAATTGTTTTAGACTGAGATGCACTAAAGTGTTTGAACACAGGGGTTGTAGAGGACAAAACAAGAAGCATGCCTTAGAGGTAAAACAGGTTTCATGTGCTGTGTATATTACATTACTGGGTTGTCTTTTCAATTACCTTTAATATGTTGCCATGTTCACCAATAAAGTTGTTACAAACGGGATTTATCTGCTTGAGTTTAATTTTTAAAACAGGAATTTGTGTTTGAATAAAAGAAAATTACTTTTTTTTTCTTAAGTCTTTATTTGCTTCATTTACACAAAATACAGTTTTTCCACAAATCAGTAAACACCCCATTAATAAATTTCTATTAAGGGAATTTGCACAAAAACAGGAAATATTTGACTTCTAGATCAAATTCCTGCAGACTGAAATAAAACATGAAGCTCAAATCCTTCGCAATGTTGCAAGACAATCCAGTTTTTATTTTATTTTTTTTAAACCTGTTCAAATGTGCAAAAAGTCTTTAAATTTCATTTTTTGCAAATACTTGATTGCTTTACAGAATTTTAATAAACTTTGTGTACATTCATGCTATAAAACCGATTTGCACCTTTTATGGGCCTTCCATCAGTTTTAAGCTCACGTTTGTCTCTACACAGCAAAAACACAAAACCTTACCAAGTATTTTTGTCTAGATTGTAATGCAAATATCTTAATGCAACTGAAATAAGACGACTTAAAAGTAACTTTACAACAAAACTGCTCGTTTTAAATGAATAATTCCTTAATATTGATTTAAAAATCACTAAGTCTTGGCAGATTATTTCATTCACATGAGAAAAATGTCTTGATATAAGTAGATCAATCTGCCAATGAAACTGGAACTTTTGTCAATAAGAAATTGATTCTAAACAAGCTCCTATTTATTTCTGAGAAGTTAGTTGTAAGTTAGTTTTGTCTCATTTCATGTGTACTAAGATATTGACTCTAGAAACTAGAGTTTAGTTTCTAGAGTCAATATCTTGGTACACTAGACCAAAAATACTTTAAGATTTTATTTTTGCAGGGAATAAGGGAAGACACAGTGCTGCCATATTGGGAAATGTCTGGTCTTTGAATTATTAACACCCTAAGTGGCAAAAAATTGTCAATTATTTTCATGCACACATTGAAAGCTAAAGACTTTTACACACATTTACCAGAAATTTCTTTACATTATTGTGAATAATTTTGGCTTAAAGAAGCTGCTTCGTTACTCTACATCATGAGGTGTGGGATGTTTAAAGTCAGGCTTGTTAGAATAACATTTAATTTCCCAAAATAACGATTTACAGCAACTTTGAATACATTTCCATGTGTTTCAGTGAAACCTCTCTCTGCACGCCACACTGTGAAAATACATTTAAGCCGACAGTGACGGATGATGAGTAATTGCTTTCATGTTAAGGCTTCTTGTGCTTGTATTAAAAAAGGAGTGGCACAAGTTGCGTAAAAGCTCACAGCTTCAAGTTAACACACGAAGGTTTTAGAGTTTCTGCGTCGGAAGGAAACGATTCCTTTTCAAGAGGCTCGCCTAAGCAGCAAATACGTCTAATATTATTGCATTGTTGGTGTTAAATAAATGTGATAAAGCCTACAGTGTTTGAAGCTCTTACAGACAACTGAAACATCTACAAAACAAACATTTTTGGCTTTCTACTGAAATAAATATGGCTATGTATCTCTTTAGTGTCAAATAAACCGCAATAAATATAACTTCATTTTACAAAGCGCAACACTTATTCTCAGGTTAAAACTACACATTATTGCTAAGAGTAGCGGTGCACCGATAAATCAGACCGATTGCCTTGATTTTGGGAGATCAGTGATCGGCCGATATTTATATGAAGCCGATCTTATTGAAGGTTGCTGTTGCAAACTTTCTTTCTATATTTAGCAGCATTACCCGACTGAAGTTGCCTCCTGATCTTGTTCAAATTAAACAAAATCACCATCAAACTTTTGTGCTGCAACAATTTTGACATTTTAAAGACCCCAATAAATGTTTCCAGAGGTCAATCAGCCAGTCCACATTAACAAACACATTTTGTTAATTAACTGTGCTAATAAACTTTACATAGCAACGTTAATTTATAGAAATTTTGTTAGAATCTGGTGGCTTTTGGAAACTTTCTTCTTTTTAATTCACAATCTTTATTCATTGAATTTCACATATATAGTTTGATGTGTTGCATATTGACCAGCAAAATGAGGAAAAAATACATTCTTACAGAAAAATAAGTTGGAAACTTTATTTTAATGCTAAAAACAAAATAATATGCTGCAAAAACAGCACAGTTGATTTAAAACATTTTGTTTGATTTTTATAAATGTGGACAGGCTGGTTAATCTGTGACAACATTTATTAATATCTTCAAAATATCAGCAGCACAACTAAAAAATATTGCCGCACAAACGTGGCTTAGTTGATTGCCACCACATTTCGTTTGATGTTGTAAATGTGGACAGGCTGGTTGACCTTTGATAACCTCTGGAAACGTTAACGTCAGAATGATAGCAGTACAAACATCTGACACCAATTTTGTTTAATTTCAAGAAGGTGAAGGGGCAACATTTCAGACCAAAAGAAAGTCTGTATCGGCCCAATCGGAATCTTCAGGCAGAAAACTGGGATCGGTGCACCGCCGGCTAAGAGTGATATGGCACTGTGAACGTGGAGTAGGCCACATCAGACGACGATGAAGGCAGACCGATCCACAAAAGCAAACACTATGATTTCAGACGGTCCATTTTACCCCTCATGGTTTGGAAAAGTCAGAGAAAATAACTTTCTTTGGTCCAACGGCTGGTGGACTGGGCGTGTGGCCGCTTACTGTACTTGCGCCTCCAGCAGCGCGCTGGGCACCAGCTGCACCTGCGGGCCGCTGCAGCCGCTGAGCGGCCGCAGGGCATCGGCTCCCAGGTAGGCCAGCAGCAGGTCGGAGCGGCGGTGCAGAAGGTGCAGCATGTCCTCCGCCAGCATCTCCACTGAGGAGTAACGGACTTTATCCAGGTCAAAGACGTCCTTCAGGAAGTGAAGCACCTGGTCCTGCAGGAGAAACGAATGAAAATGAAACCCAAAGAAAGCAGGTCAGGATTCAACGCTGGATAACCAACGAGAACCATAACTGAGATCATTTTAAACATAAATTGGCAAATTATTAGAGTCGGATAGGAACCAGTTAGATTTACCCGAGTAACGTTTTTGAAAAATTAAATTTACTTTTCGGAGTATTTTTACTACTCTGTACTTTGAGTAATTTCATTATCTCTACTCTTAGTTGCATAAAAATTATGGACTCTTTACCCACTGAATGTAAAACAAACGTTTTAAATAAAAATTCACCAGACAGACACACTCAGTATCTGTTAAAAATTAATACGTTTTTTCTTTAAACAAACTGATTTACAAACATTTTTATTTTGCCTAATTATTTTATTTTGTAATTATATTGTTTAAATTATTTATATTGTAGTTACCAAATTACCAAAATTTTCACTTAACTTTATACTTTAGTAAAAAGTTAAGTGATTGATTGATGAAATAAACATCAATCATTTTTAAGTATAAAATGATTGATGTTTTACTCAGTTACTCAGAACTTAAGTAGCAATTAAATCAAGTTTTTTTTCTAAGGACTTTAATTTCCCATATGCCTTTGAAAAAAGAACTCATCTTCTCTGTTTAAAAGTTCTGAATGAAATCAGATACCACAGATTAGTCTGATTTTCGGACCTTAAAGAAGCAGCAGAACTCGTGCAGGGAGCTCTTTGGGCCCAGGAAGCCCCAGGCCAGGACGGGGCTGATCTGTTCACACACGGCGTAGAAATGAGCAATGAAGCCATTGGACACCTGGAAAAGTGAAAATGTTTCCAACTAAGTGTAATCCACTGAAATAACAGTTTTAGTATTGATGTGTTATGCATTAGGACACCAGGGGGCGCTGTGGAGGATTCACAAGATGAGAAAAAGGAGGGAAGATGAGAAAAAAAAGGCAAAAATAAGATAATCCTAAATTTTCTTCGTATTTTTTTATTTCTGTTATTCAATTTTTAAAAAATAAAATACAAGTTAATATAATTAATTTTGTGATTACCAGTCAAATTAATCAAGCTGGCTTTGTAAGAAACTGGAAACTGCTCCAAAAAACCATGAAAACAGTGGGAATAAATTAAAATCTAATGTGATTAATATAAAATATTACATATTTTCAAATAATCAAAAGAGGAAACTGATTAAAATTTGTACTATCTGGTAATAAAGTCATAATATATTGTCTGATAATAACTTTCAGATAGTATGAGGCAGCATTTATGCTAAATAAATGAAGTAATTATTGAATAGTGAATAAAAAAAACATTCTAAAAGTTGATGCTTCTATACATATTTTGTACTATTGTCTAAGTTTTCAAAAGGGGCCATGAAATGGAAAAGTTTGGGAACTCATGCATTAGGAGACGCTCCTACCTTCATGTGCTGTCTCTTCTGTTTCAGTACTGACCAACAGCTTGACGCCACCGCCTGAGAAATAATATAATTCAACACAATGCCAGATAGCAGTGGGGTCAAAATTTATTTACTTTGCTGCTGTTTTTCCTCACCGTCTCTTTAAAGGAGCTGTTGAGCCAGCGGTTGTTGATCACGTTCTGGATTGAGATGGGAGGATTTTCCAGGTCCTCAAAGGAATCCATCAGGATGAAATCCAGAACAACGTCATAGAAGTTCAGATGCCTAACCTAGTGAGGAAGAGTGTGAAATATTAGACATACAAAGAAAAACTGTGGTACAACAATTTAATAATCTGGGTTTTTAAACAAACCCCTCGTGAAGCCAGTTCCAGCTCTGTGTCTTCCCAATGATCCGAATGCTCCAGGAAGACAATCAGCTCCTCAAACACTTCCTCAAATCGCTTTGGATTCTGGAAAAACAGAAAGTCGTCCATGACAGGAGGAAAAACTCAACCATTAAATATAATTTAACACACAAAAGCCATGTTTCAGACCTACTTTTTGGGCTTTGACTACAATGGAAGACAAGATTTTCTTTCCAGTGTCAGCAAGAAACATCCTGGTAGCCCTGTCACTCAAAATGAGCTGAAGACAAAATACCGTTTTAATATATCTGATCAGTTTTCTGCAGATGAAACTGTAAAATGATGATAATGAAGTTGGACTGTACCTCGCATGCCTGCCGTACGCAGTGCAGCTTTGCCAGGAAATCCAAGTCACCAAGACATTCCAGTATCTCAGTTCTGAAAATTATTGAGAACAAAACTTCACCAAACACCAAAACAGTAACTTAATGCTGCTTCTCCGGTTCTGTAAGAATTTAAGATGCTGTAAAAATATAAAATGGAAACTCGTGAACACACTGTTTACTGCATTTTATAAACCCACTTACTTAAGGTTTGCACACTTCCCAATATCTCTGCATACCATCTTAATAATTTGATGGAGAAATCTTGTTAAATTGGTTGTACATGTTTTCTAGTGTCCCCCACATAACAAAATAAAATCCTAATCTCTGTAACAAATAACTTGGCAATAAACTTAATTCTGATCCATTTCAAGGCAACTGGGACTACAAGCTCGACATTATTGAGCTGATTTTCTCTGAAAATTATTAAAATAATGCTTTCTCAAAACAAAAAACAACAATATGGTCAACTAACCAGAATGTTGGGATTTTAATTTCTTTTTTTTTTTTTTAAGAAGCTATGTAGATCCAGGTTTAGGAGGAGAGATCTTTAAAAGCTTTGCATCATCATGGCCTCTGCAACATTTTTCAGAAAAAAACTTTTAAATTTGACTTGAAGTGGTGAACTCTGAACATGAGTTCAGTTTTAATCAGACTGAACTTTAAATATAGGGGTGTGTCCGAATTCAGCACACAGAGATGAAACAAAGGCTTAAAAGGTCCTCCAAGGGTCGACCGAGAAATTCATTTCAATAATTAAAAATAAATAAATACTAAAAAAAAAGCTAAGCTAGATTTTAAGCACCACTTTTACTAACTTGTGCAAGCTATATATGTCGAGGTAAAGGCGGGAATAAATTTTACACTCACTTCAGAATTAACAAGGACCATGTTCTCTGGTGTTTCTTTAAGTTTGGACTAGAGATTGAAGTTATTGATTAATTAATTCATCGAAAATGGATTTGTTTTTACTAATTGACTAACTATTCATTGGTGCACAACGTCATATTTGACCATTTTTGTGTTAAATACTGACATAATAAACATTTAATTGCTGTTTTCTCACATTATTACACGTAGTCAGCACTCAAGATCAACCGTGCTAATGTCATCATTTTTCGTTATCCTCTGCGCCGCTTTCGTAGCTAATCAGTAGTTTTTGATTGATAAGTTGACGCTGCTTTCGTCATGCAGCTCGGCTGAATGAGCGCCATTAAGTTTAAATCTTTAGGAACTTATCTAGAGTTTGTATTTCGAAACAGAACCGCATAAATAGCATTTTCACCTCACACGAACTCCGTTTGGACCGTTTCTCTTTCCTGTTAGCGCAGAGCCCTCCTCCATCTCTGTTTCTGTTTACCAACGGCTCCGTTTAAGAATGACCAGCGGCGCCCTCTACTGGATGGCGGCTAAACTACAAGACTAAAATAATGTCTATAAGGACATTAGTTAATCGAATGGAACTAATTTTAATCTAATAAACCATTAACAGATAGTTAATAGTAAGTTGATTATTTTTTTTGTTTTCCTCTGAAGTAAAAGAGCTACAATAGTCTCACGGATGTTCCAAACATTAACTTTCTTACCGAAGCACCCTGCAGGAGATTTTGCCCTCCTCAGCCATCTGCAGCGCCTCCTCATAAAAAGGATGATGTCCGAGAGGAAAAGTGTTCCTCAGATCTCTGTGCTCCGACAGCTGAACCAAACACATGATCCCAGGTTAAATGAGTAGAATAGTATTTCAGTATTAGACTCTTTTTACTCTAAGTGTGGTTTGTATAGTGAAAACAGAAGCTGAGCAGGACTTGTTTGAATATTGTGGCTGGATGTTATTCATTTAGTTTGTGTATGTGACCACCTTCATTTCTGTGTTGTGATTTGCAGACGTCAGGGTTTTCAAATCTTTTTCTAATATTCAGTTGGATTTGTAAGGCGTTCCAGTACAATAACATGTTTTCCATCAGTATATATGATCTCCAGTTTTGAAAAAAAATTAAAGAAATGGACAATATGACAAAAATAAAATAAATTTCATTTATTTTTCCCAACTTAAATTCAATATTTTCCAGTAGTTTTTTAAACATCTGGACATTTGAGTGTGAATGTGTCCAGAATAATTTGAGGACAGTCAATCTAGTTGGGGTTTATTATTTCCACAAATCTTAAAAAACACTGAAGTTGGCAGAGTATTTAGCAGATTTTGTTGGGGCTTCTCGATTTTAAATCTGCTATGAATAGATATGTATGTAAGCTGCATTAAATTAAGTAAATTTTCCACACTTAACTTCAGTTACTTCACAGACATAACACATATATTATTTTGTGAATAATTTTAGCATCAAAATAGGACTAACTTTAAGAAACACAGGTGCAAAGATGGACTCAAACAGGGGAGATGAACAAACAAATCAGTTTTAACAACAGTTCAGTTTATTTTTGCACTTTGCAGGTCAAGATGACCAATAGTGCCGGATGCAAAGTTCAACCCCCTACAGAGAATTAAGGAGAGTTAATGAGTAAAGAAGATAAACCGAGTTCTGGTTACCTGCAGCTATTTGAGTCAACCTTAGACTTCGACACAAGGTGAAAGACGTTTCTACATGTTTACTGTTGCACCAAAATCAAACTTTAATTTAAGTGTTGAGGTGCAAAAATAAAACCAAACTTTCTGATACCTGAAATCTCAAAAGTAAAAAAAATTTAAGGATGAGATTTTGGTTTAATTGAGCAAAAAAAAAGCATTAAATGTGCAATTACTTATGTTTTAGTGAAAACTTATAAGAATTCAGTTAGTTGAATCAGAAATCTTAAGTTTTTATTTGAGATGATTCAGGAAGTCTCCAGAGAAAAGTTTGATGTTTTTCCTACCTCAGCTGCCGACACAAAGGAGTCGTTGGAAGCGATGCTGATGCTGTCTCTCAGGCAGACGTCGTCCAGCTCCTCTCTGGCCAGAAGGTCCGCCGTTTGATCTGGGAGGCAGAATGAAAACATTCACAAACATTCGTTGAGTTTGTTCACCGAGTTTCCAAAAGCAGCAAAGTGGACGCTCTAAAGCTACGTAACGGAGTTTATCTGTGTATAAACTCTGAAAATGAAAGAAAATATCCCAAGAATAGAGAGGAGCTTTCAGCGATTGGCCAAAAAAAAGCCATACTTCATTTTGAATATGTTGTTTCTGGACTGAACTGATCAAAAAGTGAACAACGTGATTCATCGAGTGATGTGAAACGTGACATTCATTTGTGTAAATACACTAATTTCCTTCATGATAGACATTTCTGTCAAAGTCAAGCTTTAAATGCAAAATATCAACTAATTAGAGGAGGAATAGATGTACAAATAAAATTAAATTAAATATTGTCTGGATGGAGGAAACACTGAACTGGGATGTTTTCCATTTTTCTATTGCATAAAAAGAAAGAAACCGAGTATAAACAAACCAACAGAACAAAAGGTAACGTGGGTCAAAATGCTACCAGGTAAATCATATTGATTTAGTTGTTAAGAGTCAGCCATAAAGACGAGATAAGAACGCCATTTTGTCCATAATTTTTCTCCAAAATCGATGTGTAGACAGAGTGATGGAGAAAATAATTTCCTCTAATAGATGAAGATGACTGATTAGGTTAAAAAAAAAAATCCAGCTGTACTTTTGGAGCCAACATTTTGAAAACTCATATTCTCTGGGATGAACTAGGATGTTTTGCAGTGCATATTTCAGAAATAATAGCGCAGAGCTCAAACAACCTTTGGATTAGGCAGACCTGGATTATGTGCTGACATAAAGAATTACATAAGAGCGCATGGGTGACTCACCCTGGCTGCTGCTGCTGCGGGACGAAGGCTCCGACATGCCGAGCACGCCCTCAAACTCCCCCTGCAGGCGATAAGCCCGCTGCAGCAGAGACTTCAGCCTGTGGATAAACTCCGCGCTGATTACATCCTGAACATAAACATGGCACAAACAGTTAATCTTTAACTTCATCAGTTCTCTATTAGACACGATGCATGACCTATTTTTTTATGTCCTCTGAATATATGTTTGATTATCAGCTTTAAAATCCATCCATTCATGCAGCCGTTTCTCTCAGGATATTTATCTAATTCCGTTCCAAAATAGGCCTTTCACAAAAAGCAATAAATTAATTAATCACATGATAAATTTAAACGGGCTCAATAATTTCCACTTGCATAATTTATCATTTTTCCAGATGACAAAAGTCTTCAGTCTGGTGGTTTGATTTTGGTCTCAACAAGCCCTATTTTTTTGAAGGACAATTTTGTTTACAGAGACTTTATAATTCATTTTACTTGTTGCTTAAGTTGTTTTATTTATTCATTTTGGATTTTTACATGTCTTCCAGCTCCAATGTTAAATGTTCATTAGAATTTATCAAATTACTTGAAAATTGTCTATGCTTTCATAAAACCTCCTTTTTAACAGCTTTGGGATTTTAGTTGAGCTTTTGAGACGCACCTACTCCCAGTTGTTTATAAAAAAAACAAAAGAAACTTGTTGGCACGGTTACGCATCATAACTGTTTGGAACTATAAAAGGAAAGGGAAAAAGAAAGACTTCCTGCAACAAAGCATCCAAAACCGGACAGAATAACTGCCCGGACAGGAATAAAATGAAAACGGAAGAAAAGTCAAGAAAAAGAACAAGTCCGAGCTAACATGACAGAGCTGCTCCAACATGCAGCCAATGAGGAAGCAGAGTTCGTCTCTCACCTCCATGCTCTGCTCAGCGATTGCATCTCCGGCTCCCGTCTTGACAGATTTGCAGCTCGCGTCGTCGTCACCCTGTCTGGTCCTGAACGTCAGCGCTTCCTCCCAGTGCTGCAGCGCCTCCTCAAACAAATCCATGCCTGAGAGAAAGGCACACACCCTGTTAATGTCTTAAAGCACAGCATTCCTCATTATAAATCAATAAACCAATTAATTGCATGATAAATGAAAACAAGCTCAATACTTTCCATTTGCATAAATTTATCGTTTTTCTCTTTCTACAAAAAACTGGATGATAATAGTCTTCAGTTTGATGCTCAACTATCTCCTTTTTCTTCATATTTTATTTTATTCGCTGTTTCTATTTTGTTTATTTATTTGGGATATTCAAAATGTCTTCCAGTTCCAGTGTTACATATTTATTAGAATTTAAAATGTATTGATCTTTTAAATTATGTTCTTGCATTTTTATACCATTATTGATCAATCAAGTTTATTTGTATAGCAAGTTTCAGCAGCAAGAAAGTTTACACAATAAAAACACAACGTTGCAAAGTTATAAGGAAAACACCATGCAGTTGACAATTGGACAATTATTACATTTTGATAAGTGCCATCACCAAAATTATACACTGGAAAAAAATCGAGACCATTTAAAATGATCATTTTCTCTGATTTTACTTTTTTTAGGCATCTGTTTGAGTAAAATGAACATTGTTCTTTTATTCTATGAACTATTGACAACATGTCTCAGAAATTCCAGGCATAAATTTAGCTTTTATTTGCACAAAAAGAAAAATGGTCAAAATAAATCCTTCCAGACCTCAAATAATGCAAATAAAACAAGTTAATATTAATTTAGAAACAACAAAGCTAATGTTTTAACTCAGGAAGCGATCAGAAGTTAATATTTGGTGGAAAAACCAGGAGGTTTTCAATGGGGTTCAGTGCAGTGGGCTGTTAAGGTTTTCCAGAGCTGTATGTTGGCCAATGTTTCAATTATTATGGTTCAAAAGCAACTATGAAAAGGTGGGTTTATAGTCTTTACTATCGTATTTGAAAATGGTTTACTTTAATAACTTCTGGGAGAATTTATCATGCAGAAAAATTTGTTATTGTGTTATAGGATTTTGTGCAGTTTTATCACGATTAGAAAAATATTCAGGTTACAGGAAGTTCTCACCCATCAGGTAGAGATTTTCAGGTGTGGTGATAGACAGGTTGACGACGCTGCACACATCGGCGTCTGTCCCTCCATCCCAACCGATGGATTCGTTTGCACAGGTGCTGCTGCTGGATGAGTTCATACTTTTTACCTGCAGACACAAAACAGGAGGCTTCAAACTACTACATAAAGTAATGGGAAATGCTGTTAGGAAACAATTTATTCTAACACTTCTGGTTTTGTAAGTTCATAGAAAACAGATAATGAGATTCGTTTTACCGAGGCAAGGCTCATCAGAGACCCGGACAGTTTTCTGTAATCTCTTGTGGTCAGAACCAGCCCAGATCCAGCTGAGCAGCTATTCTTGGAGCTGAAGGTGACACTGATGTTTTGGCTGGTGTTATCTAAGGAGATAAAGATTAAAAACGAGGATATAAGGTCCTAACACAACAAGAAAACAAGCTTCTACACTAGAAAGATCAAAAAAAGATCCAAAAAGAAAAGTTTTAAGAGTCTGGAGAAGATCTAGTGGAAGTTCACACATTTCAGTTTGATTAGGTAATAGTGAAGTGGTAGTAAATTGAGAATATTTTATTTAAAAGACTTTATTTACTTTACTTTAGTTATTAATCATTCTGATAATTAATCATTTGGACAAAATTTTGCAATAATTCATCAAGTTTTTCGTTCCTTTTTTAAATAGCAAAAACAGCATTTGTTTAGTGAACGCTTAAAAAAATTATCTGCAGGGAAAAAATACTTCAACATCAACATGTGAAAAACTCAGCCTTTAAATTGATTGTATAGCAAATGGTGCTAAATAAATTTTCTTTTAATCAAGTTATGCTAAAAACAACAAAAAAACAAAACAAAAACAAATTCATAGACAAAAAGTTTTTCTTCTTCTTAAATACAAAATTAATATATATTTTTGATCCAGTTTTGGATTAACTGCTGCTCTGAGTATATTGTTTTTTCAGCAAATTACCCTTTTTGAGTCTCTATATTGCAGTTAACAATTAATTGATTACTAAAATTAATGGTTTCAGCTGTAGTCTGAATGTTACTCTTAACATTCTCACCATTTTCTGCGGCCGTCGGGGAGACGAACTCAAACTCAACCTGATCCCACTGAGGCGACTGGCCCTTCTTCCTGCCCTTCCTCCTTTGAAAGCGGCGAGCGAGGAGGAGGAGCGAGATGGTCCCGAAGGTTGTGGCGGCCACCAGTTTCTTGGTGCTGGTGCTGACGCTCAGCTGGAGGACAGAAAATCCCAACGATTCAACACTTTTCTCCTAAAAGGAAGTCTACACATTTTAGCTTCCAAACATGCTAATGTTTTCTTAGTTTATTCTACGAAGTGTGGAGATTTTGACCCAAAAACAAACACTGCGTGCTAATATATCACATTAAAGTTGATTAAACTTCAAATGCACAGCAGAAAACTTGCTAAGCCCGGTGCTTCGGGTGCTAGGGTAGTCATCCAGCCGGTCACCATGTTTTTGAGTAAAAAAATGTATAAAGTTGACAGTAAATTCGAAAATATTTCTTGATATGTGTTATTGGAAGACTGGAGGATTAATACCTAGACACCAACTATAAAGTCTTAAAAAGGCAATAATAATAATAATTTTAAAAAACTAAGATAAATTAACAATGCTAAGCCTGGTGGGGGCACAAGTAAAGTCTGGTGGCCCGCCAGGCTTATTATGCACTGAGAGAAACCCTGCAATGCAAAATTACACAATCTTACAAAGTAATTTTGGTCTACTTTCTAGTACAAATATATAACTATACTTAAAATTAGACAAAACTGACTTAGAAAAAACTTTTCAGAAAGAAATAGGAACTTGTTTTAAGTCAACAATTCCTTAATTTTTTTTAAATTAAGGAATTATTTTGATAAAAAAAATAATTCTTGTTATAAGATAAATAATCTGCCAGTGAAACCAGAACTTTTTCATTAATATTAAGGAATTAACTTAAAACAAGCTCTGAAATGTTGCTGAAAAGTTATTTGTAAGTTAGTTTTGTCTTATTTCAAGTGTACTAAGATATTTGCACTAGAAACTAAACCAAAATTACTTGGTAAGATTTTGTGTTTTTGCAGTGTGCAGATCGATTCTGTAACCTTTCTTTCAAACCAGTGGGACACTGGAGCCTTTTTCTATCAGTTGAATCGTTTTCAATGTTAAATCTCACAGAATTGTGAAACTTTTATCCCTTATGATAAGTGACTCATAATATTGTTGCATGCTGCAAACAATTTTAAAAATAGTCAGTCTGACTGAATGCATAAAATAAAAGCTTTGGGTATCAATGAACCTGGGATTTAGTTTCAATAAAACTGCAGAACTTCCTGAGAATGAGATGATTATGCACAAACGCTGCTGCTGAACATTACAAACGATGAAAGCTTTCAGAAAAAGCTCAAACATCAACAACATACTTTAATATAACAACAAAGTAGCTTTAGAGTTGCTGCCATATATCAGACGACCCTAATCATATCCGACAAGCTTCAAGTCTCTCATCAAACAAATGCTCACACCCTTTAGAGAAACACAGCAATATGTGGGTATGTAATGGAAAATATAGGACATTTCCTCCACCAAAGGATAAACAGAAGCAAATGTGAAAGTAAAACCATCTAAGGAGGGAAAACCCAGGAAACTAGTTTGTTAAACTGCAGGATAACATTGGTAACACGGGTCTTAATTTACACAATTTCTTGTCCACAGCAGGCAAAAGAAGAAACAGTTTTATATTTAAGATAAATATTGATTTGCAGTACTTTGCATCCAGTAAAACATGCTTTTCCATTTTCAAGAGAAAAGAAAAAAGAAGTCACTTGCTGTTGATAATAAAAACTGCGAACTCATTTTTCTTTAAATCAAATTGTATTAAACATCTTGGACAACTTCTTTTGCAGAGGTACTAATTAATTACATTAAATTGAGTAATTTCTTTGAGAACTTTACTATATTGTACTTTACACGCTACTCTTAGTTGAGTAAAATGCCTGGGAACTCTACCCAGTGTGAGTAACTTCACTGAATGAAATAAACATATTTTAACTGAAAATACCTGAGACACAGAGACAAACCTACAGTTTATGTTGAAGTGAGACCTCTTGTTTGTACACAAGCTTTGTTGTTTAAATGTTATTTTCTATCTGTTGACCCTGTTGTGCCATTTATAGGTCAAAAAGTGTCAGTAAACACTATATATTATCACTGGATTTACTTAGATAAATATGCATTTTCTACTTTTCTAAAGCATTAGTTTCATAAGTTTTATCTTGGAAATGTATTTCTTCTTGCTTAATTTGTAATTATGCAATTTATTAGTGTGTTTAATTTTAGTCTTTAAAATGCCTGACTAGTTTGCACATAACCTATTTTTTTCTCTCTGATGCCACAGTTATAAAATATTAAATCAGATGTTCTGATCTGCCCATCAGTATTTACATAGCCGTTTTACCAAATACTTCTTACTCTTACTTGATTAATTTTATGGACAGTTACCTTTTTGGCAACTCTAAAAGTTGCCCCTTCTGTTTCCCCGATTGAGAACAATTTATTTAAAGCCACAAAAATCTTTATAAAATTGATAAAAACTCATGCTCACCTGTGTCAGGGAGCTGTAGACGGACAGCGGTAGGTCAACCATTCGCAAAGCTGCGGCCTTGAGAGACAACTGGGAGCTTGTCAGGGTCTCGTGTGTCATTTTGGCAGCGCTCTACCCATGACTTGGCAACGGCTTGGCGCTCGCCGACATTCCACCGGATCCGCTGAGGACGACAGCAGAGGAGATTTAACCTCAAAGAGCTGAGGAGGGGATAAAATGATGGTGTTATGTAAAGCCTCAGGTGTTCAGTATGTGCAAATACCTGAGAAACCTTGAACTAACGGCAGCCCTGGTACATACAGATATCACTCAATATTTTGAAAACCACTTTCCTTAAACAGGTTTTTGGACTTTATTTTTGTTAAAATATCTAGATAAACATAAAAGATAGCAACATGTTCAGGACACTATGCCACATCCAGTTAGATGAAATTACTTTTTCTGTTCATCGCAAGTTTAACTGGACTGCCTCCTTCAGATTGCTGGGAAATTGTAATTACTTCTCTAGTGATTGATAAATAGTTTTACATATCTGTGCTTTGTAACGTGAGGAGTCAATAAGACAATATGTACTGAATTTTTTGAATTTAAGAGAAAAACCAGTTCAGGAAAAAAAAAAAAATCACAAGATTTAGATCATTTGCTTTGGAACTCTTTATTGATCTTGATCTGTTTTTTAAAAAACCAGAAATAGTTCATTATAATGGTCAGCTTTATTTATAACATTGACTTGCACAGATATTTTTTAAATAATAATGAATCATTTTATAATCTAATGAAATCATTCATTTTCATCATTTTGTAATGTAAACTAACAAAATGATGTTACATTTTGTGAAGGAAACTTAGCAATTTCATTATATTTTTACTTTAATTTTCACTTTTACTTCAATAACCAGGAGGCTATGAAAAAACCTGCAACTTGAAACGAACCATACTCTTTATTTAACATTATATACAATTAATAAATCCCTATATTTAGTTAAAAATATTGAAGCCTAATTCTGCATTGAACTTTTTTGTTCAATGTTCTTACTATCACAAGTTTACCAAAAATAAATATAAACACTTTAGGAAGGTGTTTAATATGAATACTGTCACTATTTTAACAATAAAATAACAAATTATAGTAATTGAAAAGCAACGACATTCGCATTTACGACACTCAAAACAACTAATATGCCACACGGTTCTTTTTAACCTTTTTTAAAATATATTTATAAAACTAAAGCTTGTTGGCGACACTAATTCTGCAGCTGATAATGACATTAGCACATGGTCCAGAAATGATGGGAATGCACGGCCTGGCAGCACAGCTAAAGGCTAACTTAGACAGCAGGCTGGCTAACTTAGTTAAATTAGCTAAAAATAAACAATCCCACGGATTAATTATCGGCCTATCTCCAGTATGAATGTTAAAGGGTAAGAATATAAGACCTATCACCGATACATTTTCAGGTTCTCTCACTGCCTCCGCTCCAGCACCCGGTTGTTCGTCCACTCCTCCCGGTGACCTCGGTGGTTGTTAACTGACGAGTGAAGGACTCGAGCCTTGCTGCACGCGCTCAGCTCTCAACCAGCTTGGCCTTCAGAATAAAAGCACAACCTCAAGTCTGTGGTTATTTAATGGTGTTTCTGCGCCCTCTTCTGGATTTGGGTAGTATTGCAGTGCTTTATTCATGTCTGTTTTAGTAAAGGGAAGTACTTCAAGCATTTCAATTATACACATGAATATAATGATGAGTTGTTTAAAAAATAGTTATATAAATATAAAATAAATACATAGTATAAAGTGCTTCTAAAGTGTAAATATGAGGTATATATTTAAGAAGTGATGTTGACCAAAATGATTAAGTTGATAAAGTTTTGAAGAATACATTTTTTAAATTGCCTTCTCTGTTGTTGGCAGAAAACATAAATATGACTTTTCCTCACTCCATTGTTACTCCATTACTTTTCTTTATTTCACATTTTTTCCATTTCTGCATTGTCTGCAGATTTTGCTCATATTAACTATCTATTTTCATTCTCAGTTCTTTCTTCTTTATAGAAACTATTTTTGGTCTTGTGTTTTTTTTCTAGAATTGTCCATTAGCACATGTAGAATTGCCCATAGCTTCAAGTTTTCCTTTATAGATAAACACAGCAAACAGCCATATGAACTCTATTTTATGCCACAGATAAAGTATCCACTCCTGCCTCAGCGCTTCTCTGGTTCTCTTCTAAATGTTGGCATTAACTTTGTTTATATTTTCTTATACATAGAAAGAACACCCTGTTGATTTTTATTTATTAAATAGAGTGGAAACAAAACTCTAACTTTACTTAGGTAAAATTTCTACAAACTTGACACACTACAGGTAATTTTACTGAATTAAGAACAAACATGTTTTAACCAAAAAGGCACCTGAAACTCTTTTCATTTGTACACAAGCTTCATTGTTCTACTGCCATTTTCTATCTGCTCTGCTTTTTATGCAACTTGGAGGTAAAGTGAACATACAGTAAATGTTCACTTTCAGTAAATGTTCATTTGAAATACTTTTCCTTGCTCTAACATTCTAACATTCATAGATTGTAAGTAAGTTGTATGCTAAAAATGTATTTGGAAAAGATGTTGCTGAATTTGGACATTTTTAATTATGTGATTTGCATTCATTTTTTCATGTTAGTCCATGCAATCCCATAATTTGTACATTCCTATTTTTGTCTGATGATACAATTTTAAATATGAAATCAGATATTATGATTGGGAACTCAATACTTGAATACCCGTTTTACAAAATAGCTGAATTAATTAAACATGAGTAAAAATCTATTGAAATCATTCAACTCCTAAGCAAGTAAAATTTGGGGGTACTCCAATTACTGCTAAAAAAATAGCTCATTTAAAACTTCATCAAGTACATTGATGACGGCAAAGGAATATTCAGGGGAAATTTGATTTGGTTGGTATTCCAATTTTTTCACACTAGATGGCACTTGGGATGGGTTCACTGCACAATGTATTTAATTATTGTGTGAATACTCTTTACATGACACTGATTTTTAATCAAGGACTTATATATAATTTATTCTTATTGTAATTTATACTGTTTAATTATTTCTCTAAATGACATTTATGTAATCGATGAGAGTATATGAGAATAATCATACTTGATAATACTGACTTGATAAAGAATAACACAATTGCTAAATTTAAAAATATTTAGCAATAGGTAGGATTTGTTTTTGGCAGGATTTGTTTTTTATTTTAGGTTTATTGAGAAATTAATTTATTCATTTATTTAACTTTTTTTAATGTATTTAACTCTTAATGTATTTCACACAACACCGGTTTTCCACTGAATCGTGTAACCATCGTATCCTGTGACGAAAAGGGGCGGGGACAGTTGTAACGTTAGCAACCACGCTGAGAGACTGGGAAGGGGGGAAGCGTTATCGTTACAGTGAAGGATTGCCCTCTGAGAAAATGTCTCGAAATACAGACCAAATGTTTATCTGAGACGTCAAGAAGAGCTGAGTTTACTTGAGAAGCGGCGTGTCTTTATATCGAGCCGGTAAGGACCGCGGGTGGTTTTATTTTTGTTGATAGCAAAGACTCCTGTATTGGTTCGTCACTGATCACCAGTAACCTTAGCTAGCTAATCAGTTAGCATGACCGTAGCGAGATGGTTATCAGTGACGAAGCGTCACACGGAAACATTTCTTTTTGTGAGAGTACGTTTACACTGCGTTTTAACGTTAACAGAGAAGCTATTGTTAAGTTGAAACCCAAATAACCGCTTTAAAATTGATCAGTCACTGCCAACGGGCTAATGCTAACAGCGAAGTCAGCCTTTGACGCCTCGCCTGATTTTGACAGCTCACTCTGAGAGGAGCAGCGGACCAGGCCAAACCCACACACTTCTGCAATTTGATTTAAATCCAAAAACAAGTAACCCATTTCCTTTTTTTGATAACTAATGCATAAAGAGTCGATTTTTTTTCTTCCTTTAACATTAAATTTTTAAACTATTTCTTAGCTTCCAGGTAAACGACGCCGATTCACGTTTTCTGCACAATGGTTTTTGTTAACTTGTTGTTGGTCTTGCTAACCCAAGATATTAATATATCTCGAGATATTCACTTTTCCACAAATAGCACTTAACCATGCAATCAAAGTATTATTATTACATTTTAATCGAGCACGGGTTTTGTTTGCGATGCTTTGACTGTGTGAGCGCCCCACCCTGCATGTCAAAGCAGGATTAACACCCTCGGGCCCCTTTAGGCATCTCAGCACACGGGCCCCTCAGGGACCCTATTTTAATTAGAAGCTCTTTACATCACACATTACAAACTATAAAACCCACATTTGGGGCAATTAAATGATGACTAATAGTTGGTAGAAATGAAAATCTTGTTGTTTATTCCTAAACTGACCTGTGAATAATGATAATTTGGCTAATTCTGAAGTTTCTTTATGAACTTTAACCTTAAATATTTGGAATATTTAAGTAGTTATGAATATTAATATCTATCTATCTACTTATGCTTTTAATAAAGTGCATTAATTTCTAAAACGTCTTTTTATAACCTTATAGATCAAATACTGTCAATTTGAGTGTGTTACATGTTTTAATTTGGCAAATAAAACTGATCTTATATTAGTTCAAATGATTTATTTTGATTTACCAAACAAAATCCAATACCAATTTTATTTGTTGTTTTTTTAAAAATCAGATTTAAAAACTGCTTTTAATTAATTGAGTATATTTTCTGACATTTCCTTAAAGCATTTTTTCACCCAATGAACCAATTAGCATTAAAAATAACAGTTTATTCAAAATCCAGTAATCATACTGTTTCAGTAACATTTGATTGAAAAACAAAACAAGGCTATATATCATAAGTATATAGGCGCACAAACGGAGATCCATGAGAATCAATAAATGTGTTTCATTAATAAAATAATGCAAATATAAGTAAAGTGTATGATGAAACTTGCATGGCAATATCAATTCTGCATCAGCTTTTGAAATCAAGGGCAATTAAATTATTAATTTGACGAGAGAGAAGAAAAAGAAGCTCTGACAATGAGATGTTTCATCTCTTGTAGTTTTATGGAGAAATATAGAGGGAAACTGTTTCATTTATAAATCTTATATGCACTCCAAGCCTGGGTGCACAATGTAGTAGTGGTGTGAAAAGGTATAATTTGAGAAACGTATGATGCATATTACCTAAAAAATGTGTAGGACGCCTGTGATGTTAAGCTGTTTGTTTGTTTGTAATGACACTATCTGCACTGCAGAGTGAAACCAGCTTTCCAGGTGTGTTTCTTTTGTTGAGTTTATTGTACTCGACCTTTCAGCCATGCTTCCAAAGTTCAGTGCAAGTTTATACTGTATCATTTTAGAAGGGTAAAATGGTACAGAAATTAAGTTTTGCTTCACCACGTGAATTACTTGTTTGTTTATTTGTATAAAATGGAACAGTCTGCATTTTGTAAACTATTCTCATGAGCCATTTTCATTTTATTAATGAGCAGCGTGCATATTGACTTGAACGTCATTATATTTATTACAAGTTTGTATTTACGTTATTATCTCCCCGTTGAAATAAGCTACGCTTTCATGACTTCCTGTTTGCAAGAGAAGAACATTAATGTTCCCTTAATGCTGCAAATAACTCTAAAAGCCATCACCCTCCTAAATCACAACCATAAATGTATTAGAGGATTAGAGCTTGTGTTTCATAGCGTTTAGCTCGATAAACCTATCAGATGTCTTGTTAAAGAGCTGCCGCTGTGCCTTTTGTTTTAAATGATGCTTTGACGGTGCAATATATTTTGAACATGTTAAGTAAGTCGCAGCGCAGCTGACAGTTTGCAGATGTGCTGCGCAAAATATGGCTGTGTGTTTAGTTTGTTGCATTGCAAGTTTTCTAGTCTGCAGAAATTACCTTTTCAGTTTTTACCTCAATGTGTGTTTTATTTAAGGTTACACTATATATAAATAGCTGAATAATAAATGATTTTCAAACTCTTGAAAAACAGTAAATCAATTAATCGCATGACAAATTAACCCAAGGTCACTAATTTCCATTTGCGTTATTTATCAGTTTTCTCCTTGTCTCTCTCTCTATCTAACAAAAACTAAATGACAAACCTCTCCAGTCTCAACTAGTTATTTTTTTGTGTTAGTTAATTTTGTCTACAGAGACTCCATAATTTAATTTATTTGGTGTTTCTGTTTTGTTTATTTGGGCTATTTAAAATGTCTTCCAGTTCCTGGGTTAAATGATCATTACATTTTAAAGTTTGTTAATCTTTGAGAATGTGTTCTTGCACTATTATGCCATTACCATTATATTACTTAAAAATGGTTTCGGAACAACAATATTATCAATTATCGCAATAACTTCTAGGACAATTAATAGTCCAATAAAATTTCTTATTGTGAATTGATTTTATACAGTAAAGTTACTGCTTTTATCTTTTGTGCACATGCTTCATTATTTGAGTTTTTCTGATTTATTCTCATTTCATTGCTCCTCTGTTTACCGTCCCTTTAGACTCTAACATCACTGCTTTATGTCACAACTTAATACAAGAACCATGATTTCTGCACGCACGGAGACGATCGCCTGTTTAATGCAACTGTTCCTCAAACAAAACGTTTGATCACATCACCTCACATATTCTTTCTCTCTGTAGCTTTACAAATATTCATCTGTGGTGTCTTAAAGTTTTTGTAGAGGAGAGGAAATCCTGTGGAATGCTGCCTCTTTTTGTTAATGCGTTGGTTTTGGATTTTAGATTTGGACAGTTGTTGTGACCTGTAACCGTGGCAACGTGGCATAGTTTTTACATCTTCTAGCACCTAATTAGCATCTGAAAAGTTCAAATAGTCCCAGAGGAGTTGAAAAGGAGGCTTTGTGAATCTGGCTTTTTATCCACGAAACAAGACAGGAATTTAAAGAGGAGAAGCAGAAGCAAACGAGGTGGATTAGCAGTGCTTGCCAATTACTTATTGTATCATGCAGGACATGTTACCATGGAATATTGTCTCTCCTGCCTTGATTTTGAGCTGTTACCATGCCCTGCAGCAGCAATCTTCAGTCAGAGACCTCTAGTTTGTTGGAAGACTGACTGCTACGATGAGTTACAGCAACATAATGTATTATTTAATTGAATTGGAATAATTACATACTACTAAATAAACATGTAACTGTTTTAATCTGGACTACTGATCAACAAACAGTAAGAAGTTCTGATGAACAAAATGATAATAAATCCTCACTGGAGGGGGTGCTGTGGTGACGCAGGGGGAAAGCACAACCCACATATTGTGGCCTTAGGCTTCGTGGTGGTGGTCACAAGTTCGATTCCTGACCTGGCGACATGTGCTGCATGTCTTCCCTCATTACCCAGTTTCCTTTCAAATAAAGAGCACTATAAAAATATCCTCAATGGAATGAGTAAGTAATAATTATTATTATTATTAAAATATTGCAGTTTGTTGTTAAAGTATCGAACCGTTTCACATTCTGTCACAGTTCAGCCACAAACGTCAATGTATTTAATTGTAATGCAAGTCTTTTGGGTTATCTGTCAACCAGATTTGCACGTCTAGAGACTGAAATTAATGCCTGTTTCCCAGGGTGAAATGGCTCAAGTTCAGACAGGCTTGGAAGGATAGTCGTAGTGTGGCAAAATTAATCTTCCAGTTTGGATTCTCAGTTGGATTTGGGTGTGGATTTTATCTGGGACACATTCTGACACATAAATCAACTGGAACTGGTCTCACTGGAAGTTGAACCTCTGCCATCGGCTTTTCTTAAAGCATTGCCCTGTATTTAGCACCATTGATCTTCCCGTCAACTCTGACCAGCTTCGATGTCCCTTCACCATGATGCTGTTACTTCCGTGTTCCAAAGTGGGGATAGTATGTTAGTTTCTCACACACAGCATCTTGCATGTAGGCAAAGAAATTCCACTTTGGTCTCATCTCACTAGATCACAGTCTTTAGATATGTTTACTATAATACTTGGCAAACACGTCTTACATCCTTTTATTGGATTGTACCAAACTAAACTAGTGCTGCAACTACTGATTACTTTAATAATTGATTATTTTGGCAATTAACTCTTTACTCTGATGATTAATTGATTAATCGGATAGGGAAACTGCCACATTCCGCAAATTTTTCATTTAACCACTTAAGAGTTTTTATACAACATTAAAAATACATTAAAAGTTTGTTTTTTAAATAAGAAAATAAACATTTCATTGCCTAAAATGCAATAACAAATCATTCCTTAAGTGAACAGTTGATTATTTGTAGCAAAGGATGCATCTGCAACTAAAAAATATTACTGACAAAGGAAAGTTTTTTTTTTCTTTAACTTAATGGGACATTATGTTTTGTGCATTTTTTGATTATTGCACTGACCATGTTGTTTTTTTAGCAAACGGCCTGTTTTAAGTCTATATACTCCAGTTAATGATTAATTGATTACTAAATTAGTTGACAATTATTTCAGTAATCAATTCATCACGATTAATTGCAGCCCTAATTTAATGTAAAACAATCTACCATTTTCTTCTTCTTCTTCTTCTTCATAATTACACACTCTGCTTTATGTTAGTTTATCACATAAAATACATTAAAGTCTGTGGTTTTAATGTGATGAAATATACGTCGTTTAGCTTTAGAACCATGTTGCTCTGACTTTAACATTCCTTTCATTTTGAGTTTAGCGCGTCTTATAGTCGTTGTTTCATTTATATTTGTGATAACATTATAACTGCTCCCCTGATTAAACAAAGCGGTCGCTCACATGGCTGACAGTGATCAGGAACATTGAGAAGGTATTTGCAGACTGCATTCTCGCTGTTCCCATTGCACCACTTCGGCTTGTAGTTTTGGATGCTTCACCAGCAAATAAGTTCTACTCCTGGATTCGGAATATGATAAGATACATTTCATATATCTGGGTGTGACCTGATGGTGTTTTTTTTTGTTTTTTTTTTTGAGTCGTTACTCAAGATATCAGTGTGTTAAATGTTTTTGTGCACACAGGCGTGGCAAAACTCGTCATGCATGGAGATGCAGGTTACAGTAAACTGATTAATGTTTCCTGTGTCGACTATCAGATGAAGGGCTTTTGCGGAACCTTTTGAGAGAAACACAGGAAGTAACTGAACCTTTAAAGCTAATTTCAACAAACAGTGTTAATGTGCTTTTTGCAGACTGGACAGTGAGGGATGCCGCCAGCGTCCAGCTGTGACTGCCCCCACCTGGACTGTGTGGGGGAAATCACCAAGGAGGAACTTATCCAGAAATCAAATGTGAGTAATTTTACTACTGTTACGACTGGCTCAAGGTCATAACAAAAACGGGAGATCATGCAGTGGTTAACGTGCTTAACAAGGAAGTTTTATTAACAAAAACAATGGATTGTGAATGTCAGTATCAGTGGTGTAATGCAAATGCTTGGATGTGGTGTGTGGGTGCATATGGAAGTGTTGAAGTGCAAAAACAAAGACAAACTCAAATGTGCAGAAGGAGGGGAGCTGAGGCCTGGCACCAAAACACAACAAGCATCAAGCAGCAGAGTGGACGCCGAAGGTGGAGACGGCCAGGTTTAAATGCTCTGTGCTCCAAATGAACTAATCAGCAGCACCTGTAAAGGGGAGGAGCACAAAGACAGACAACAAGGCACCTGCAACTCAGCCCATAAGGCCCAGGGCCGTAACACTACTATAAACTGTAATTCATAGTTTTATTTCTGTTGTGCTAATTACTTAGCACAGTGGTGTCTACAGTCAGTCCTCAACGGGCCGTTGAGGACTGACACTACATGTACCGGTTCTCTTTCTGGTTCTGCACACATGAGGCCCTGTTTACACTACAACAATTTCTGGTGAAAATGGAAGAGTTTTGTTGTGTTTGTAGTGTACATTTACATCAAACCACCGAATGTTTTCTCTGACATCGGCACAGATTGAAAACGGGTTCTATAGTGTAATGTTTCTGAAACGTACCGGTGTCCGCTGTCTTTTAAACGGAGTGAATGGATCTTTTGTCAGGGAATCGCTAGCTCATGCTAAGTATGACGCAAAACATAGCTGCTTCCTATAATCCACAGAAGAAGAAACTATTGACAATTATGGTGTTACTACAATTTGTGTTTCCCCATCAGATACGGTTCCCTCAGCGTCTCTTCACCGCTCCGTGGCAAAATACACGTGTGCTTATTCAGCGCTCTTATCTAGAGAACTACGGACACCGTGAAAGCTCAAACAACGTGTTTCAGCAAAGTTATGCCGCTTTTTTCAACTGCATCCTAATCAGACGCACATAGTGTGTGTTTTTCCCCCAATATCTGGGGGAAAATATAATTTAAATAAAAAAAATAAAAAATACCACCCACTTAGTTTCAAAAAACCCAGCACCAACTAGTGGCGTGACACGGGCATTACATCTTTTCGATGTTTACCGTTACTGTGTAAACACAGATTGTAATTAGAACGTCTTCATGTAAATGTGTTAACAGAAATGGAACAAAAATTCCATTTTTGTTGTATCATTGTCATGTAAACAGGATCTCAATCAGTTCATGCTTCATTAGCATACCTCTGCGGAACTTTATGACATTCTATGAAGGTAACTGCATCGTTTAAATCAGAGCAGAGGTGCATTTAAAACCAGCAGGACACTAGCTGTTGAGGACTGGAGTAGACACCCATAACTTGGCATCTTTACCTCTCATTTTTAGGGCCATTGTCAAGACTGCAAAGTCAGGGGACCAAACCTGTGGGCTTGTTTGGAGGTAAGGTGATGCAAAAGCCTTCTTACCCCATGAAGATTTTTATGCTACTGCGACGACTAACTGCAGTGTTTTTTTATTTATATTGTATTAGGGCTGCAGATAATGATTATTTTAGTAATCGATTATTCTGACAATTAACTGATCAATCGTTTAAATAAAATGGATGCATTCTGCAGATTTTTCAGTTAACCTCTTAAGTTTATTTTTCAATATTAGAAATGCATAAGAAAATGCAAATCAACAAAATGATTTAGTTTGTTTTTTAAATTACAAAATAAAAATTGTATTGCCTAGAATGCAAAAATACAGCATTCCTTTAGTGCATGCTTGCTAATTTGTAGCAAAGTTTGTACTGGAAGTTAAAAAATACTTATAATGTCAACATATAAAAAGCAACCCTTTTTACTCGACTTAACAGATCATAACTGATCTGTTTACTATTATTATTTGATTTATAATTGAATAGCATCTTTAATGTATATATCAAAATGTATATCTTAGACCAAAGACTTTTATCATCCAGTTTTTGTTAGAAAGGAAAGAGAAAACAATAAATCATGCAAATGGAAATTCTTGAGTTTGTTTTAATTTATTATGGCGTTAATTGATTTATTCCGTATTGCGACAGGCTTAAACTTCCATTATTTTTACATTAGTGGAAAATGGTCTTAAAACGACATTATTGTTTATCGCAATAATTTATGGGACAATTTATCGTCCAGTAGAATCTTATGATGACAAAATGCTGAGAAGTTCTAAGTGTATGGGTACTTTTGTAAGGCATTGTGAGTTTTCATAATTTAACTCTGTTTTTTTTACTTTCTGCTGCATTCACCCTGGCGTTTTTCCTCTCTAGAACGGCTGTGCATATGTAGGCTGTGGAGAATCCCATGCTGACCACAGCACAGTCCATTCCCAGGTGAGAGATCTCCCAGCCTTTACGATGCATCTTAGCCAGAAAAAGATTCAACTTGAGACTATGATGTTTAACTTGAAACTATTAAAAGAGAAACTATTAAAAGAGGAGGATTGAGTGAGGAAGTAGAGGAGGTGCATGTTGAAGTCCCTGAAATACCACATCAGAGTCCCTGGAGCCATTACTTACAATAAAACCACCTCCAGCACTGCATGTATTTTTAACCTCCTCTCCCTGTGATCTCACACACACACACACACACACATCCAGCACGTGCATCCTTTTAGCCCTTTGAAGTTTACTGAACTGACTCTCTGCCTAGATCTCCGCTTTCAGTTCGGTTTCAGCAGCGGATCATTTATTATTAATTTCCAATCCTCAGGGAGGTGGGGGAGATTCGCTAGTGCTCTCACCTCCATGGTTACAGTATCCACCACTCCTCTTTGCAGTCCTGCAGTTTACTCGACCTCTAGTCTTCTTGATTGAAACTTTCCTCCCCAGAACATTAGGGCCAATTGGGGTTAGGAGTAAAGGCCTATTTAAAAGGCAAACATGTAATTTGCTCTGCTTTGTTGTTTTTACATCAATGCAGTTAGAATGTGCAGGATTAAAATGTTATCTTCTTCTTTCTTTATTCGACGTCGTATTTAAATCTTTTATGAAATGCTTTTTGTGTGCTGAATGCCCTGAAGGGAAAAATTGTTTAATCTTCTTCTCTTCACCATTCATCCTGTCTGGATCTGGCAGAGATTATTACTGAGATTACAGTTTGAAATTTACTCCTTATGCAGCTGAATTTGGAAGTTTTTGTTTTATTTGTAAGGAAGCTAAGGTTAAAGTATTTGTCCATCCACTGGTTAGCCATCTAACTGGCCGCTCTACCCTTCAGACTATCAACAATCCTGAGAGTTTTGGAAATCTGAGTGCAGAAAAGAGTGAACACTATTTGTATAAAGCAGGGGTCTCAAACTCCAGGCCTCGAGGGCCGCAGTCCTGCAGTTTTTAGATGTGCCACAGCTACAAAACACTGGAATGAAATGGCTTAATTACCTCCACCTTGTGTAGATCAGTTCTCCAGAGCCTTAATTATTCAATTCAGGTGTGCTGCAGCAGAGGCACATCTAAAAGTTGCAGAACTGCGGCCCTCGAGGACTGGAGTTTGAGACCCCTGGTATAAAGGAACTCAAACAGTGGCTGCTTGTGTTATTAATATTTTATAGATGGGCTCAAGTCAAGCTTAGTAGTGTAGCACATGTAAGCAACAAGGCAGTTTAAAGTGCTTTACATAATATGATCAACAAACTAAACAAAAAAGAAACGCTAAGTGGAACAAAAAAGAGAAGAAACAAAAAGTTATAAACCAGACTAGAATTAATTTATTTTCTAATTGATCCTTGATTTAAAGAAACTCTGTGTTTCAACAGTTCAGCAGTTTTCTGGAAGTTTGTTCCAGATTTGTGGTGCTTAGAAGCTGAATGTTGCTTCTCCATGTTTGGTTCTGGTTCTGGGGATGCAGAACCAGAACCAGAATACCTGAAAGATCTGGAAGGTTGCTATGACAATAGCAGATCTTTAATTCGATCTTTAAAAACGGTGCTAAACCGTTCAGTGATTTATAAACTAACAGTATTTTAAAGTCTATTCTCTGAGCTACAGGGAGCCAGTGGGGGGACTTTAGAACTGGGTGATGGGCTCTATCTTCCTGGTTTTAGTCAGAACGCCAGCAGCAGCATTCCGGATCAGCTTAGGCAGACCTGTGAAACATTTTCCTTCATGTTGCAGTAATTGATGGGGCTAAAAATAAACGCATGGATGAGTTTCTCTAGATCTTATTGTGACATTAGACCTCTATTCCTGGAAATGTTTTTCTGGGGATAGAAGGCTGAATTTGTAAATGTCTTTATGTGGCTCTTAATGTTCAGGTTTGAATCCATCACTACACCCAGATTTCAGGCCTGATCTCTAGTTTCCAGCTGTAATAACTGAACCTGAGCGTTGACTCCAGATTGTTCCTCTTTAGGTTAAAAGATAATAACTTCAGTTTTGTTTCAATTCAGGTGGGGAAAGTTTTGGTACCTCCACACAGTGATTGAATGGGTTCATAGTCTTCTGGTGATATTGTAATGTAGAGCTGTGTATCATCTGCATACTTATGAAATCTAAACTTATTTCCTTTTATATTGTGAACTATTGGGAGCATATAGATATTGAACAATATCAATATTGAGTATTGGACCAGAGTCCAGTTGCTTTAATAATATGTCGTGGTCAACAGTGTCAAAAGCTGCGCTTAGGTCCAACAGAACCAGCACTGTGGTTCTTCCACAGTCTATATTTATGGGGATATCATCGAACGCTTTGACTAGGACGGTCTTTGTAACAGACTGAAAGATGTCAAAGCAATCGGTTATCGTTAGGAAAGTATTTAACTGTTGAAACGATGCTTCTTTAATATCTCTGCTGATGGAAATAAAGGGTCATGAGAACTGAAGGCTAAAGAGTTAAATAGTTGTAGAAATATTTTGGTTTTTCTAATTGAAATAAATTGACAGCAACGTCAAAACAGTTACCTGAAACAAGGCGTTATAAGGTTTGGTGAAGAGGCATATTTACAGCATTCTTATTCATGGTTTGCCTCGTACATTTTCCTTCATGAATCTTTTAAATGGGTCGGGGGAGATTTGGGTACCGTGTTCCATCTGGTGCGTCTCTTTTGCCAAATCGGTCCTGGCCCGCTGCGCAAAGGCTAATGGACTCCCTTATGAATAATACAGGATCTGCTGGTTGGCTGCTGCTCATGTTCAGTCAAACTGTTTCACTGCTGTTGTGTGTCAGGGCGGCAGTGGGTCAGCGGGTCTCGGACATTTTCCTCAACACAGCCGCCTCCACCTGTAATACCAGCAACCAGACACTAAGAGCTCAGCCTGAATTTTGTTAAACCTTTTGTGTTAACGTCTGTGAATCCATTTTTTGTCTTGATAAGTCAAAACGTCACACCCGTGTTCAAGTCCAAACATTTAAGCTATTTTTATATTCTCAATGAAAACAGGGCTTGAAAGCCATTTTAGGGTGAAACTTGTCATAAAAGAATTAAAAATTCTTGGATGGAAAACAGTTAGTCCAGTCATGTAGGAAGCTTGTGGAGTTTTGTGTAGAATAAATGTATTTTTTAATCTTAATTCCGATACGTGTATATATATTTTTTGGACCATTTTGGCTTAATTACTGCTCTCATTGTGTTTTTCTTTCGGTAAATTGCCTTTAAAAAATAAAAAAATCTGATTAATCCAGTTAACATTTAATCAAATGCTAAATTAGTTGAGTATCTCAAAAATGAATTAATCACGATTAATCTGATCAGCCCTACATTAAATTCAAACTAATCTCATTGCATAATGTGTTTCAGATCTAATGAAATATGAATTATAATTCAATCTAGCCAAAGTTACTTGATTATTTTAAGCCAGTGTTTTGGGTTTGTATGCTTAAAATAAGGAACATATTAACAGATATTGATAATATTTGTTACAACCGAAACAGTTCTTCAACTAGAACACATTCAGCTCAATTTGAATATCATATATTTGACCTTTGACTTCCAAGATAAATATCTTTGTCAGTGACTCCCTCTAGAGAAAACGCATATTAAGCACCGAGCCACTTAAACAGGGATTGTTTCTATGAAAAGAAATACATTATAGTGCAAAAGATTTGACTGTTCTGAAATCATTCATCGTAATAAATATTAATAGAATGTTCTGTTTTCCTCTGTAGACTGCATTGTGATAAATAGGCTGTGTGTCTCACCTGCAGTAAACAGCTGCATGAAACAAGGCCACCAGAGGAAAACCATCCATAACTACACCAACCTCAAACACCTCTGTGCATTTCCATTATAGGGAATGTCATTTACTACGACTTTATAGTTTTATTTTAATTATTTGAGTTGTGACTCCTTCAGAATCACTGTTTGATTGTTTAGCAGGGATTTTAATATTGTTTTCATTGATTTTTGTGCAGGAGACGAGGCACAACCTGACGGTGAATCTGACGACGCTTCGAGTTTGGTGCTACGCTTGTGGCAAAGAAGTTTTCCTGGAGCGTAAATTAGGTCCTCACTCTCTAAACGCCATCGTCGAACCTCTTCCCTTACCGCAGAATGACGTGCAGGTACAAGCCGCCTTCGCTTTTTCAACTAGGGTTAATGTTACAGAGCAGTTTGTATTGGTTGCATGTGTTGCTGCACAAGATTCAGCAGTTGCAAAATATTAAAATTGTGCTTATTTGTTTACTAAATAACGTACTATGGTTTTATCTGTGGACGATGTTTCTTTAGGATAACAGTAAGGCCCCTGGGAGCCCAACTTCTCTGAAGCCGCCCTCTAATGTTGGTTATGAAGACTTGGACATGGAGACAGAAGAGGAGGACGACCTGCGGGCCAGAGGTGAGTTCACCAAATTGTGTTTTTATGTGAAAAACACAAGAAAATGCTTTTAAGAAGTCTCCTTCTTCTTTCTAGACAAGTGGTTTTAAGTAGAGATGTACAGGTCCAATATTAATATCCATATTTGTCCCAATATTGCAAAAAGAAAAAAAAAGATTAATCACATAGTGTGACAATGTTCCCAGTCTATAAGGGTGGATCTATTCAGTCTAATTCTGTGCTTTGTGCTCTGAGTAATGTCTTTATTTTTTATTTGACATTATATCTAGATTTCCTTTTTGCACTTCCTGAACCACTTGAAGGGATTGTTGGTTTATTTTCTACATGTTTGATCAAAGTAGACAAAAACCTGCTGGTTTTGTCACTTTGAGTTTCTTTATTTATTTTACATTGGCTGTTATACTCAGTATTGCTCTTGCTGATCATATCAAAGCTGTTTTTGCATGTTTGACCAAGATATTGGTGTATTATTTTATTTTTTAAGGATTTTATATGAGTCTCCATTTTACCCGCTGCGCCCCCTGGTGGTGTATTTAAGTGTGCTGTGCTGGTGGAGAGTTATCAAATAAATTTGTAATTCAGTATATTAATGTCTGTGTTTAAAAATTAGAAGCGTTTTAAGTCATTTAAGCTCTGTTCTTCTGTATCGGCTGATAAATATCTGTGTTGGTATTCGAAGTGAAAGTAGTGGATCGGTGTGTGCCTAGTTTCAAATTAATTTCTTCCTTCACCTTTTTTTTCCCCCCTCCAGGGGTCTTTTGTGGGCTCTAGTGTCCCTTATATGAAAGTACGCCATCACAGCAAGCTCTTCCTTCACTTTTTAATCCAAATTCAAATATAAACATGTCAAAAGCACTGACCTTAAAATCAGCAGTTAGTTTAGGTCAAAGGGTAGCCTGTAATTGGAAACGAAAGGAGATGTAATTTTCGTCTGACAACCTGAGCGAGAGTGTTGCCTCACCCTGTCTCAAGTCTTCCATCAGTTTTACCTCAGCAGAAATCCCACAGACGAGCAATAAAGGTTTGTGGATAAATTACTTACTGCTGTGAATATAAAACAGTCTCGGCTTTTATTTCCATGTTCTACAGCGTTTCTGCCCAGCGACTGCAGCTAAAAATTTCCGTTCTACTCAACAGCCGATGTGCAGCAGCGTCCCTTAGCAGCTGCAGTTGTGGCTCAGTGCATCACAGCTGACAGCATCTTCAATATACAGACTTTACCTAACGGCATTCCTCACACTGCGTCCTACACGGTTCTGCTGAGGAATGAGCTCCGATCACAATAAAAATGTGGCGCAAATGAAATGATTTTGAGGTAGATTAGATCGAGTTTGGAGTTTTATCTTTCGATTGAGTTTGTCGTCTCGCCTAAAGGAATCAGCAAGGATTTTCGACATGCTGATGTTTTGAAATGAGGCAGGAAAAATGTCCATATATTTCATAAAATTTTAACTTTTTGAGCAATGCTTTTTGTTTCAAAGTAATTCCAGACATGCATCTAATGAAATGAGTAATGTTCATAAATAAACACATTATGGTTTTCGCTAAAATATGTATTAATAAATGTGGACTGGAAATACAATGGATACAAGTAAGATCCAAGAACTTCAATAATCTTATGTTTAAAATTATTTCTGATTGAGAATTGTTTAGTCACATTATGGCACCAAATAATTGAGTGAATACACTGATTTCCTTCCACAAACTTTGCATCGTAATTTGCTGGAGTTCTGGTCCGTTCCTCTTGACAGAACGCCGTACCTGTGTGTCTTTAAAACACTTTTTTATAATTTGGCAAAATATAACACAACTTATGGTGTTATATTTTTTGTGTAATTTTATTATTTTATTGTATCCATTTTTGTAAAAGACTGCAGATGTGATTTAGCTTCTGCTAATTGGAACAGTGGGTCAAATTGTGACATGTATGTTTGAGTTGTACATTTAAATAAAGGTCATTATCAATAAATGCATTCATGAGATTCTATAGATCTTTCTGGGACATTGTCTTCAGCTGATAGAAGGCCGACTTTGTAACTGTCTTTATGTGACTCAAAATGTTCAGGTCAGAGTTCATCACTACACCCAGATTTCAGATGTGATCATTAGCTTAAAGGTGATATCGTCGCCTGGGCTTTTCTAACTTGCTTAAAGGCAGAGTAATCTTAGTTTTTGAATTTTTAAAAAAGTAATTCAAAAAAATCTAAAACTCCTAAATTACATAGAAGAGTAAATGTTCAGTCCCCTGACTCCACCCTACTCGTGAAGAAAACTGTGAACTTTTTTACGTGCCTGCTGTAAAACTTTAATCCCTGGAACCGAGTTGGTCTTGTGAACATTTCCACACTTTCTGTGAGCCACCACGCATTTCTAAAAATAATTCATGAGAAACTTGTTCTAACTTCTGAGGTTTTCTGTGCTCTTCAGGTCTGACGGGGCTGAAGAACATTGGCAACACCTGCTACATGAACGCTGCCCTCCAAGCCCTTTCCAACTGGTGAGTCCCGTCCTCTGCGCCACATCAGCCTCTGAAAGCGTCACTTTCTGACTGTTTTTCCTCAATCTTACTGTCCTTCTATCACACTTTCAGCACTCTGTTTCCGTATCCATTTCCTTTTTTTTATTATGTTCCCGCTCGCTTCTTGCAGACGGTGAGAAATAACCACGACTGTGTTCATTTGGGAGATTGATGACTGAGTGCGAGTTGGTGCACTGCACCATTTGAGAAGCCAGAAATGGCCTTTGTTGTTCCCCCTGGGCTCCTCTGTTACACATCAGCTCCTGCTCTTTTCACTCCTACATCTTTATTCTTTTCTGCTGTTTCCTTTGACTCTTCTGAGATTCTCTTTGTTTAAGTAGCCATTTTGGTTTGGGTAATTACAGCTCTGGAAAAAAAAAATAAGAGCCCACTGCAGTGAACCCCATTGAAAACCTCCTGGTTTTTCCACCAAATATGGATTTCTGAACATTAGTATTATTGTCTCTAACTGAATATCAACTTGTTTCCTTTGATGTCTGAAAGCACTAAATCTTTTTCCTTATTTTGAACATTTTTCATTTTCTGCAAATAAATGCTACATTTTTGCTTGGAATTTCAGAGACATGTTGTCTCTGAAATTACATAAAATACAAGAACAAACATATACCTATTAAAAGTTCTTCTTCCAGAGCTCTATGTTAACATTTTGACCCAAAGAAGAGGGTTAAAGTTATGTTTTAACAGTGTGAGAATCTGAGTTGAGAAGTTGCAGGAACTGAGTTGAAACCTCTCCTCTCTGCTGCTGTCAAGTCTCTCCCTGCTTTTACTATTTAGCAAATTCTTGTTCATTCTCTGCTGAACAAAATCCCCTTGCCGTATTATTTCGTTAGCTGTGATGTTCTTTCGCTCTCACTTACATGAAATGTCTTCCCTGCATGGGATATTTTTGATAGCACTCTGCAAGCGAAATAAGGTTTTATTTATATTCATGTAGAAAATACAGAATAGAGCAAGTATGGAACAATTGCAGGGAACTAAACCACTGCAGAGCTCCCTTCAAATACGAATCTATTTTTCTCTTTGTTAGTACGTGATAAATGAATTGATATTTATTCTTTCTTTCCACTGCAGCCCGCCTTTGACACAGTTTTTTCTTGAATGTGGTGGTTTGGTAAAAACGGACAAGAAGCCTGCTCTCTGTAAAAGCTACCAGAAGCTGGTGTCAGACCTGTGGCACAAGAACAGGTTGGACATTATCGTCTGTTTCTCCCCCTTTTAGTTATCTCTAAACATGTTTTTACAAGCTACACTGAAAGAGCAGATGTCATATTTAATACAACCTCAGCACAGTGTGATGGTTGCTTTCAGAGAAAACATTTTGGTGATGGTTGCTTTCAGAGAAAATATTTTGGAGAAGCTGGAATATAAATTATTTGAACATATCTCTGCTTTTCTTTTAAAGCTGACTGTTTTCCCCTGTCATTGCAGACCCTCCTACGTCGTTCCAACCAACTTATTCCAGGGGATCAAAGCCATAAACCCGATGTTTAGAGGGTATTCTCAGCAGGTAGGACATATTTCATGATGAAACTGGTGTGCAACATACAGTCTCATTCAAAACCTTTCCAAGTTTTACCACAAATATATATTAATTTTTGTGGATTTTTGGTAATAAAGTTTTACAAAGTAGCAAATAGTTATGAAATTGAAGGCAGGTTATATATAGTGTTTAAAATAAAAAGGTAAAAATGTTTAACTGTTTATAAAACACTTTATTTCCATGCAATGGATTTTTCGAGTCAGATTAAGATATTTTTAAAATTATGATAGTATACTCATAATATTACAAGAAAAAAGTTGCATTATTACCGTAATTTCTGGACTATAAGCCGCGACTTTTGTCTCACACTTTCAACCCTGCGACTTACACAGTGATGCGGCTAATTTATGCATTTTTGCTAACGGCCGCCAAGGACGCTCGAGCAGGAAAGGTAAGAGTGAGACAGGCAGAATATATGTGTAGAGGAAGACGCAAGTTTAATGTAACTTCTCGCTTTGTGCGTGAATAAAATTAGCATGAACAGACCCTCATCATGGAAAATGCAAGAAGAAATGCATATGACACAGCCTTCACGTTAAAAGCAATCGAGCTGGCCGATAAAGAAGGAAACAGAGCTGCTGCATGTAAACGTGGCGTGACTGAATCGATGGTGAGACGCTACCGTGTTGCTGCTGTTACTGCCGCGTCGCTGGCACTGTTTGGAAAGAAAAGCTAAGGTATATTACTAAAACTTTGAAAACTCTTTCTGTGTAACGTCTTTCTTTGTAAATGTTCAATGCAGGCAGATGCAGCTTATAGACAGGTGTGACTTATGTACGTACAAAATGGTTTTTCCTTTAAAAATGTACTGGGTGCGGCTTATAATCAGGTGCGCTCTATAGTCCGGAAATTACGGTAATAGAAAAGCTTCGCTAGAGTTATCAAGGTCTGTCACGATCAGCTCGGTAAGTCTGTGTAGTTTGTTAATAACAATAATAAAAAAATACAATTCTAATTTAAAAATTTGATTCTTATCTTTTTTGTTAAACCAATACCAAAGTATAACTTCTCAAAATGCTCAGTGTTTCTCACTTAGTGTTATTCTTTCGAGTTCTCATAAAATTGCGACTTTATTCTCCTAATATTGTAACTTTATTCTATTGTTTTGACTTTATTCTCTCAATTAAAAAGAACATCTCTTAGCTTGGCCCTAATACTCTGTCGTACTTTAGTACTGCTTCACTCTGATGCCCCTAAATGAAATTTTCAGAAGTAACCAAATTAATAAACAGTAAAAAAAAAATAAAAATAAAACTGTGTCTCACCTTCAGCAGGAATTGTCTACTTTAAAGTTAATAACTCAAATTTATCATTCCTCTGCTTCCAAATCCACACCTTAACGGACAATTACATGATTTGTGCTGATGCTATTTTTAAATGTAAAACTGTGTCTTTTAGACGGGTTAAGAATAATAAAATATATATATTTAAACTAAAGCTCATCATGTCCTCAGCTAGTGTGTACAAGGATTTCACAGGCCTAATAAATCGGCTCTTTCCCTTCTGGCTTGCCAGAGTTTGTTTGGAAGAGTTAAGTGAGGAATATTCATTTGTCACGCCACGCTGAGCTGCAGGGCCTTGAATTTAGCATTGCTATGAATAAAGATAACATTCCAGCTCCTGGGAGAGGGAAGTTAATTTAGCTTGAAGGAGGCGATTGGATTTCTGAGGTTCGTTAAGTTTGATTACACGTTCAGGGGTGTTTGGTTTCGGATTTTGTGATTCAGAATTGGCATGAACAAGGAGGAAAAGTGGCTTTAGTGTGTAATTTCAGAAGAGTGACTCTGGGAAAGCTTCACTCTGTCAGCTATGAAGTAATGCTTTGGGGAGTTTTAGTGTCTGTGTTCTTAAAAATTCATGTACCTTAAATTAAGGTCTTAAATTCATCAAAATATGTATGTCCGCCTTAAATACATTAATCACAGATCTTAAATGTTATGTCAGTGCTGTTTAATCTTTTGTTTTCTATGTTTTTTTTCTGTCACGTAAAAGTCTTTAGTTTTGACTAGAGGCAGTTGAGGCTACTGGTAACTATCTGCTAATATACCCATTCTAACCAGCTGTATTTTTTTATTTTTGATTTTACACCTGTCTTATGTTAGGAAATGTCTAAAATTTATCGGCAGTTGGCTGGACATCATTTGTTTTTGCCACTGGATCACTTCTGTTACCAACCTGTATGATGATATGTGCATTTTGTTCAGAAAAGCTTGGAAGAACAAAGCTGCTGTCAAGAGCCACAAACAAACCCCAGAAATGTTACAGTTTTCACGTGACGTGGCTGAACGACACCGGACGACATTTGATGCCGCCGCTGCTGCTACTGGTACTGATCTCAAAGCAGCATTTAGTGCGACACAAACTCTGAAGTGGAAGGTTTAGTGTACTTTAAAGGGGAAATATTATAAAACATGCAAAATTCACATTTTGCATGTTTTTCTTCTTCCACTTGGGTCTCTATTGCTTCTTATAAAAACAGCACATGAAAGAACCAATCAGCCATATTTTGGCAATAAGTTAATGTTACTTAGTGTCTGAAAAATCAGCTGATGTCTCAAATCAGCAGCCACAACCCTTCACCTAGCAACCCAAGTGAGCACATTTGGTCAGCTGGTTTTACTGCTGTATGTGCTGTACAATGGCTGCTGGAAAAGATAAGTGCTTTTTTTTTTTTGTTAACTTATCCAGGAACAACCCGCTGCATTCTTGTTGGTTGTGCAGGAGGCTCCACTTCTGCTTTTCAAAGATGTATGGTTGTATAATAATCAATGGACCTGCAGCCATTTTCATGTGGAGTGTAAACATTGAGTTTGGGAGAACGTGGCCAGCAGCAGATTATTTGGATTTAAAGTGACAAGATGCCCTAAAACAGCTCAAAATAGGCTGAAGTGACCAGACTAAAAATCTCATTTTCTAAGAGTGATTTCTGAGAAATAAATGTAAAGAACATGTTTTGAACAGCCCATAAACTGTTCAAGGGAGCTTAATAGGTTGTCTTTAAACATGGAGGTCAAGTGCTAGTCTTAGTAGGTCTTAAATATAATTTGCATTGGTCTTAAAATGTCTTAAATTTGAATTGATACCCAAAGGAGCCCTGTGAAAGGTCTTATTTCTTTCGGTCAGAGTCAGGCATCAGTTACATGTATTACAAAGTTGACCGTCTTTTTGTTTTAATCTCTGCTGAACCAATAGGATTCCCAGGAATTTCTGCGCTGCTTGATGGATCAACTTCACGAGGAGCTAAAAGAGTCTGTGCAAGAGCCCTTCGAGCTTTCCACCAGCATCACCATGGACGACAGCCCTGAGGAGGACAACCACAGCCAGTCGGACAACGACTTCCAGTCCTGCGAGTCCTGCGGCAGCAGCGAGAGGGCCGACAATGAGGTGCAGGGCGGCAGCATTGTCATGGACAACACCAACGAGGCGGAGATGCTGATTCCTGAGCAGGATGAGATCCAGGCCAACAGGGAGTGGCAGAAGGAGAAGAACATGATTAATGATCTGTATCGCTCTGGGTTTAACGGCGTTATGGGGGGAAACAACGGAGACATCGACAAAGACGTTGACACCACCACAGACTCCATGCCCATTATCAGCAGCCAAGGAGCCCTCAAGGTTCAAGGCAGAACATCAGGTAAAATGTTTTATAACAGTGTTTCCCTCTCTTCTGCTTTCCACATCACCTTATACTCACTTCTGAAGGTAATCAGTTGCACTGGACTTTGTTTATGGAAAACTCAATGCATACCATATTTTTAGACTTTTATTTATGGAAAAATCATTTTTGACATTCTTCACAATTATGCAATACTTAATGTTGGTGCTACCACACCTGCTGCTGTTGTATCAATCTTCCAGACCTCTCAGGTCTTCTGGTTCTGATCTGCTCTCCATCCACAGAATCAGAACCAAACATGAAGAAGCAGCCTTCAGCTTCTGTGCACCACAAACCTAGAACAAATTCCAGAAAACTGCAAAACAGCTGAAACACTGAGTTTCTTTGAATCTAGACTAAATGCCCACCTGTAATAAAAGAAACACTGACCAACATTTTGTTGTGTAAATGATGGAAAAATGTAATGTCTCAATTATTCATTTTTTGTCAATCCCTTTGCCTTGTTGTTCAAATGTGCAATACAAATAAAATTTGATTTATTGATTGATAAAATCTCCAACTTTCAAGTTTGTGGTTGTAACATAACTAAATGTAATAATTAGTGGTCCAAAGATTGTTGTCTTCTGGATGATCGTTGATTCCAGATCTTTAAAAACCTTCAGGGTTCAGATTTTGGCTGATACAGATGCAGTTAACAACAGTCACTCCACGGTTGCCAACTCAACACTAAAGTGACTCTTGAGTCACTCCTCTGCTATATTTAATAACATTTCTGACATTTCGGCCAAAATCAGAATGGGTAGATCAGGCTTTTTAAAGATCGTAATCAACGATCGGCCTGAAAACTGCAATCGGTGCACCCCTACTTCACATTTAAGTTTCGGCTGATTGCTGATTGTTTAATTTTATATAATTATTTATTTCAAACAGACAAAAGTAAAAACAAGAAAAAATAGAAATTAAAACAAATTATCATGCCCAATTCACACGCAATTTTATATTCCCCAGATCTCCCAAAATTAATTAAATCAGGGAAAATTTATCGGTCTGCTCCTGATTAAAATACCTCTGCAACTCACTGTAAATGTACAATGTTTAATACTATTCCTCTTCCTTCAGATTGCTTTTCGGATATCCAAATGTCCAACATCACACGACCACAAAGTCCAGTCGCTATAGAAGGACATATTCCCAAAATATCCAGCAGTCCTCCCAAAGCTACCTCCGGATGGCTGAGCTTAAACCCTGCACACAAGAAAGGTACGGTGCTTCTGTTGCCTCCAGCTCAGATCACAGTCATGATTAGAGCCGAATCACGCTGAGAGTTAAAAAAAGGAAATGTGAGTGGGACAGGATGGCAGGAATATCTTTGGCAAACTGACTGTAAATCGGTGTTCTCACATTTCTGCTTGTCGCAGCGGTCACCACCTTCTCCCCGCCGAGGAACAAGCGACAGAGGAAATACCGCAGCGTCATTTCAGATGTCTTCGATGGGACCATTGTCAGTTCAGTTCAGTGCCTCACCTGTGATCGGGTCAGTGGGACTGTTTTCCAATTACTTATCCTCTAATACAGTGGTGTAACAGGGCCGGTTGTTCCAGAATCTATTGATAAAACCCATTCACAAACTGATAAAATATCAATAAATACCTTTCTCTGTTAAAATCAAATATTGAGCATCTTTTAAGACTGATCAGGGATTTTATTTTAATCAAAATCACAGATTTTTTTTTTTTTGTGCTAACTTAAAAATATTTGTAATTTCGAAATATTTACTTCCTGTCATATATGACTGAGCTTAAACTCTGCTCAGTCCCAATATATGACTTCCTGTCAATTGCTAATGGGAAGTGAGACAATTTTGTGTAGAACATATTTATTGACATTTTTGTTTTGCATTTTAAATGCAAAATGTAAATATTTTTGTACAATTTTGGTTTAAATACATCTGAATATGTTGTTCTTTCACCAATTGACCTATTTTTTCAAACTACACTATACTCTAGTTAACAGATTACTAAATAAATCCAGATTACTAAATTAATCCAATTAATCATTTCAGCCCTAAAGCTCACTTTTCTATAACTCAGTTAAATGTTTTTTGCAGTGTTTGCTGTTATGATGTTTCCTGATACATTCATGGCTGAATGTTTAGTGCTTGGTTCATGGCTGCAGGTATCTGTGACCCTGGAGAACTTCCAGGATATCTCGTTGCCCATCCCAGGGAAGGAGGACCTGGCCAAGCTCCACTCAGCGTCCCACCAGACCTCCCTGGTGAAAGCCGGCTCCTGCGGGGAAGCTTATGCAGCTCAGGGCTGGATAGCGTTTGTCATGGAGTACATCAGAAGGTTTGTGTAAAACGTGTGTGCTGACTTTGCCAGCAGTTGTTGTGTCCTGTAAGCTTGTACCAAATTAAGGTTTTTGGGTTTTTTCCAGCTGGTTCTGGGGTCCAGTGGTTACACTACAAGACTGCCTTGCTGCTTTCTTTGCTAGAGATGAACTAAAGGGTGAGGAAATTGGAGGAAAAACTGGCTTTTCATATGCAAATGATTCCTGTTTTAATAACAATTTGCTCTTTGCTTGCAGGAGACAACATGTATAGCTGTGAAAAATGCAAAAAGTGAGTGAATAAAGTAGCTCTTCCTAAACTGAACTATTTTCCTTCAAAACAAAACTACACCTATAATAATCACTACTAATCTTTATTTCCTAGGTTAAGAAACGGAGTGAAATTCTGTAAAATGCAGAATTTACCAGAGGTACAGAAAATTTATTTAAAGGGGCAATATTATGTAAAATTGACTTTATTTTGAAGTTCTCATCATGTGCTAAGGTTACGGTGTGTTGCTTTGATTCTTTCATGCATTTTTGAGAAATCCTTTAATCTCCATGGCAACCAGTTACCTGTGCAAAGATTCCTGGGTGGACCTAGCTCTGCCTTCGAGACACAGCTCCTCCTCTGAGCTGCAGTTTCCAAGCTTCTGAGTTCTCACAGAGCGCTCAGCTCCCCCAGACTAGCCAGCAGCAATTAGCAAACACGTGATGGAACTGTGCATCACATTAGACGAGCTACTTCTCAATGTAATACTGGTAAAATAAAAATAAAAAGTTATTAAAGGGTTAATTAGGGAACAATGTTGTGATGACTTTCTGAAAGTGGAGTTTCAGAAAGAGCAGGAGTTTTAAAGAGACAGAGGCCCAATTTCAAGGTGTTAAATTAGGAAGTAAAATTTAATTTAAGCATTTTTATAACTGAAGGTAACATAGATACTTGATTTTACTATAAAATGATTCTATGTGGCTGGAAAACACATAATACTGCCCCTTTAACCGCCTTCTTTATCCATATTGTGAGTTTTGTGTGTGTGAATTAATCAAACTGAACTCCCTGTGCTCCAGATCCTGTGCATTCACCTGAAGCGCTTCAGACACGAGCTGATGTACTCCACTAAGATAGGCACACACGTCTCATTCCCGCTCGAAGGCTTGGACCTGCAGCCGTTCCTGGCCAAAGACAGCTCAGCCCAGACCACCAGCTATGACCTGCTGTCCGTCATCTGTCACCACGGCACTGCCAGCAGTGAGTGGGCACACTAGCTCTGCCATCTATTGGCACTCAGACAAAACCTCTCGCCGACTTGTTATGATTTGTGAACGCTGTCTCGTTTTAGGTGGCCACTACATAGCATACTGCAGGAACAGTGTGAATAATCTGTGGTATGAATTTGATGACCAAAGTGTGACCGAGGTGCCCGAGTTGTGCGTCCAGAATGCAGAAGCTTATGTTCTGTTTTATAAGTAAGACATCAGAGTTGAACCTTTTCTTCTTTTTTGTTTTTAATCAGTGCTGCTTTGACTCCTCGCTCACGTCTGATTAATGTGTTTTTGTCACAGAAAGAGCAGCGAGGACGCAGTAAAAGAACGTAGGAGGGTGTCGGGGTTGTTGAGCATGATGGAGCCCAGCCTTCTGCAGTTCTACGTCTCCAGGCAGTGGCTCAACAAATTCAAGACCTTTGCAGAGCCGGGCCCCATTTCCAATGATGACTTCCTTTGTGTGCATGGAGGTGCGTAAGTCATTTCCTCACTGAAAAACTTAGATCTGACAATTTCACTGACAACTTGGAAAGCGCTTGTTTGTGCCCATCGTGTCCTAGTTTTATCAAGATCACAATAGAACATTAATTGAGGTTATAAAGAAATTAATCTATACAGGATGTCCACTCATCCTTAAAAATTCTTAAATTGATGTATCTAAAATTAAGGCCTTAAAAATGTCTTAAATTCATAAAACAAAATCACTGCAACAACACAAAATCTTACCAAGTATTTATGGTCTAGTTTCTAGTGCAAATATCTTCATACACTTGAAATAAGACCAAATTTACTTAAAAGTACCTTTTCAGCACTACATAGAAGATTGTTTCAAGTCCATAACTCTTCTATCTTGATGAAAAGTTATTTGTAAGTTAGTTTTCTTATTTCAAATATAAGATAAGACATTTTCACTAGAAACTAGACTAAAAATGCTTGGTAAGATTTTGAGTTTTGCAGTGAAGTTGGTCTTATGTACTTTAATCACAGATCTTACATTTTGCCTGAGCAGGAATAGTTAATCTTGTATATTCTATTTGTTTTTTTTTATTTTTATTTTTCCTTTTCTGTCACCCAAAACTTTTGAGTCTGGCACAGATATCTTCATTGAGTCAGTTGAGGTCATCAATATATATCAATAATTGAAGGCACCGGTAGCAAGTTGCTAATATACCCTTGGTAGCTTGCTAGGTAGTTTTTTCTGGTTATTGTGGATAAGTGGAAATTTATCGCCAATTAGCTGGTCGCTGTTCATATTTGCCATTTGCTCTGTTGTTTTCAATTCTCACAAAAAAAAATACAGTGCTAATATAAAATATGCAATTTTGTTTTCTACATTTCTGCTTCGATACAGGTCTTAAATGTCATTCATAATGGTCTTAAAAAGTCTTAAATATGAGTTGATGAAACCCTACAATAAAGAGAATGCAAAAACAGAAATACCAGCAGGTTGCTACATCATATCCGGTTGGTACAGAGATAATATCAGTGCAGTAAAACTAAAGCAACCAGTTCTAGTATTTCTGACAGAGGATAACAGTTTCTCACCTTCAGAAATGTATTTTCAGGCATGCTGTGGCAGCATATGCACTCAGGAAATGGTTTTCTATAATAATACCTTCATATGGTTGACTGTCATTTCACTATTTTATTTGAAAATGTTCTCTTGAATTTTAATCATCTTAGATAAAAAAGAGGATTCAAACATTCGCTACCCTGAAAACTAATGACTTATCCTGATTATTATAATTAGAGCCCTGTGCAGCTTTCAAGTGCCTTTTAATCACGCTGTTCATTGTCTTGACTTATCACAGATAAATCTTCTGCTGTAAAGCTTTTCTGCAGAATATCTGTAGCTTTATAGTGTCAACCTTGTTTTCCGATGTTATACAAGTTTTAACTGTGTTTGCATAAAGGAACAAAGACAGAAAAAATTATATTTTAATCAGTTTTAAACGCGCAAAGTTAAAATGTACACTGTTGTCCTAATTTTTAATTCTAAAGTTATAGATAATTTCACATATGTTTAATAATGAAGGTTCAACTTTTGCTAAAATTTATTTTTTTTTTTTAAATTTAGAGTTATACAAAATTGCTTTTTTGTTGTTTTTATTAGATTGGCAAGTTGCTCCAGCTCTTTAAATTTGGATTAGGTCTGCATAATATTAGTAAAACTGACATTGCATTTTTTTCTGCCAGCAGCAGTGAGTGGGCGCAGTAGCTCATCTGCTGCTGTGAGACTCTGTCAAACTGACTAAATATTACAGTACAGGTTCATAATACTAGGAATATATTAGCCAACAATTATTGCTTTCCAAAGAGTCATTCGCACACACTGACATTATGATGGTGACATATTTGTGCTCTGTTGTGTATTCATAATTTAAATTTCATTACAGCAGGTTCAAAGAGTAAAACATTTTGAAACATTAGATGTAAAGATATTCTTAAGTTTTGTCATTCTTTGGGACTCTTATTCTGAGCCAGAGGAAACAGTAAATGTCAGGCTTTAAAGGCAACTACAAACTATAAATACATTTTTAGCAAGATTGATTTGCTCCTTGTAAAATATTATTGAGTTTTATTAATTGAAAATTAATATATTGTAAGTATTTCACCTGCAAAATTATGTTATGAAGCACACTCCAATAAATCATTTAAAAAATCTTCCTTATTTAACATCCGTTACCTAGCAACCCCAGCAAAGTCCATCCCATTTCCCGGCAAATTTTATATTATATCATACTATCTTATTTTATATTAGCCCAACTAAGTTCCAACGTGTTGGGTCAGCTGGTTTTATTACTGCATGCGCTGTACAATGGCTGCTGGAAAAGACAAGTGTTTGTTGTTTACTTACCATCCAGAAACCTCTTGCTGTTGGTTCTGCTGGAGGCTCTACTAATGCTTTTCAAAGATGTACTGTTGTATAATTGTGCATCTGGTTGCAGCCATTTTCACTTGCAACTGTAAACATTGAGTTGGGGGGCGTGGCCAGCAGCAGCTTATTTGGATTTAAAGTGTCGAGAGGCCCTAAGACAGTTTAAAATAGACAGAACTGGCTAGACAAAAAATATAATTACTTAAGAATAATTTTGTGCAAAAATGTAATGAACATGTTTTATATAAACTATCTATGTAACCTGTTCAAGGAAGCATAATAGGTCACTTTTAAATATTTGGGACAAATTTTTATTAGTGTTCAGGAGTAAAATTGTTCTTTAAAAAAATGCAACTTTCCTGATACTTGAGGGTTCGGTGCATTTTGATTTCCATAAAAACTAAATTTTGGGGGTCCTGTGGTGGTGCAGGGGCAAATCACAACCCACCTATTGAGGCCTTAGTCCTCGTGGCAGTGGTGGCAGTGGTCGCAGGTTCAATTCCCAGCCTGACATTTGCCGCATGTCTTCCCCCTCTCTTATTACCCTTTTTCATGTCAAACTACTTTCAAATAAAAAGACCACTAGAGCCAACAAAACCTTTAAAAAAACAACTAAATTTTGGTTATTTATATCTCTCACTTGGACTAAATCTTTGTGTTGTTTTAGAATAAAATTTTTTGTCACTTTACACACGTACCATTAGATTAAAGCCAGCGCCCAAACAGCGAAAACAATGTAAGAAATGTACACAATATAAACAAAAATATGGTGATATGGTGATGTTTATCTGATTTTGCATTTTATAAGTATATGTTTGAAGAAAATTAAGATTGTTCTTTTATTCTATGAACTACTGACAACATGTCTCTGATATTCAAAGCAAAAATTTTTTATTTATTTGCAGAAAATGAGAAATGGGCAAAATAGCAAAAAGATGCAGTTCTTCCAGACCTCAAATAACGCAAAGAAAACAAATTCATATTCATTTAGAAACAAGAAAACTGTTTTAACTCAGGAAGAGTTCAGAAATCAATATTTGGTGGCATAACCAGAAGGTTTTCAGCAGGGTTCAGTGCGGTGGGCTGTTAGTTTATTTCAGAGCTGTATATGGACACACATATGCTCATAGCTATAAACGCACACATACAACCACCAAATAATCAGTGCCTGTGGGAGTTCAGGGTGTTGATTGCTTTTGTGAAGAAACTGTTTTTGAGTCTGTTTGTTTTGTTTTTGTCTTGTCAGGCGTGCCACCCAACAAAGCGTCGTACATCGAGGATCTGGTGGTGATGCTGCCCCAGAATGTGTGGGACCACCTTTACAGCAGGTACGCCCTGTAAAGGTGCCGTCTGGCTGCGGTCTTGTTTCCCTTGTGGGATTCACTGCAAAAACACCAAATCTTACAAAGTATTTTTAGTCTAGTTTCTAGTCCAGTTATCTTATTACACTTGAAATACAACAAAACTAACTTACAAGTATCTTTTCAGCAAGGTGTAGGGGCTTATTTTAACCCTTTGAGTCCTAAGTTTCAAATCTCCATCTGGATATTTTTGCTTTTTTTTATTGTACACAGTTCTTTTAATGTCCTGTGAGTAAATATATTTGCTCATATTTATTCATAGCAACTGGAACTTTCAATATCTAGAAGTTATTTTCTCAATTTACTGTCTATTAAGAATGCCCCTCAGATTAATTTCACTTCCTGCTATGGCGGGGGGAGGGTGAAATTACCGTAATAACCCGATACTAGCTGGAAAGTGCAACGTCTGCCCTGTCAGAAACTGTTGAAATATTTCAGATAGTGCAAAGTGTGGTGGATATATGGTACTGCAAATTTGGCTGGACTGTCGTCGACATGTCCGGTCTAGAAGGGTGAAGTTAATAATTCTTTAATATTGGTGAAAACTACTAGTTTCTTTGGCATATATTTTCACTTATCACATGGGACAAATGTCTTGTTATATGTCAGATAATCTGCCAATTAAATTACTACTTTTTCAACAATATTTACTTAAAACAAACTTCTATATTTTGCTGATAAGTTACTTTTAAATGACTTTATTCCAGGTTTCTAAGATTTTTGCACTAGAAACTAGACAAAGAATACTGGGTAGAATTGTGTGTGTTTACCTAATCCGAGTGTTTGCCTGCAGGTATGGAGGGGGCCCTGCTGTCAACCACCTGTACGCTTGCCACACATGCCAGATAGAGATAGAAAAATTGGAAAAGCGGCGCAAATCGGAGCTGGACCTATTTGTCCGGGTGAGCCTTTCGCTCCGTTTGTTTGAAATCATCTGATAGCGCCTGGCTAAGCAGCGAAGAAGAAGAAGCTGTTATGGGTGTGAACGATAATGCATTGTGTGCCTCCGAGCAGCCAGGACTAATGGGTGTATGCAGGCCCATTCTCCAGTCTTTTTGTAACCAGTTGATGAGATGAGAAGAGAAGGAGTGAGTCCGATAAAAGCCTCATCATTAATGGATGGAGACAGATGCAGCTGTTAGTGCCTCGCTCACACAGGCGCTGCTCCAAGGAGAAATAAATGCATTATACGTGTGAATTGGAGGGAAAAAAAACAGGAAGACGGAAATAACAGCGAGTTTATTTCTGTGAAACATTAAAATTGGCGCAGTGTGGTGTCAGGACTGTCTTCTAATTGGAGGAACTACCAGAGAGAATTAATTAGGTTTTTCATCTGTTCTCTTCTAAATCCTTTCATCCTCAAATATGTTTTACCCCCACCCTTCTTACGTCCCCTTTCCTCCCTCTTGTCTCCATCACTCACTCCTCCCCCACTTCCTCTCTGCCGCTCCTCCCCCCTCCCTGTAGCTCAACAAGGCGTTCCAGGAGGAGGAGTCTCCGGTGGTCATATACTGCATCAGCATGCAGTGGTTTCGTGAGTGGGAGGGCTTTGTCAAAGGAAAAGACAATGGTAAATGGACTGAAGTCTTCCCTTTCCTCCCCCCTGTCCCGTTTAAATGTCTACTTAAAAGGTCATATGAAGATTGAATAAAAACCGATGTGTGCTGATGATTAAAATGTGGAAAATATTTTAATCATAACTCACCATCAGCTGGTGTAGATGTGGATAAATACGAATAGAAGATTTCTTGTTTGTGGATGTAATTAATTTAGCAGAAAAAAGTCTTTTTCCCTCATGATGTTTCATCAGAGAACTTCCTCAGTCCCCTGAGTCAGGATTCTGTCATGCTGCAGCAAAATGAAGTGTCAGAATACATTTCATTTTGTTGGCTTCCCTCACTTTGAATTGTCATTTCTATTTATAACGACTTGCATCTGGAACGTTTGGGAAAGTCTTTTTTTTCTTTGTTTTCTCTGGCTTCTGCTCCTCTGATATTTGCGTTCACTCAGTAACAAACGGGGAGTCGGCTTCGCTTTTCGTAGAACGACAGAAATGTTTGACATTTCAACATGTTTGCTCTTTGTGTTAGCTACAATTAAAATGTCTTTAAAGACATCGTGTGCGCAAATTACAGGTGTGGATACTAACCACTTGTTTCTCCTCTTTTTTCTGTCGTTTTAAGATTCTCCAGGACCGATTGATAATTCCAAAATATCAGTCAACAAGAACGGACATTTTATTCTCAAACAAGGTAGGAACAAGATGTGCACCGCACAAAAAAACCCAACCTTTTTTGTCACGCAGTCTGACATAAAATCAGGTTAAACTTTTTTAGAGAGTTCTGTTTTTATTTATTTATTTATTTATTTATTTATTTTTTCAAAGTCAGAGGTTTGAAGTGTTACTATGCCTCTAAGCAATATCTGAGCTAAATTTGAGTCACACCTATTTTTCGTGATGTCACTCCAGGAAACAAGGTGTTTCCTTGTGTATCACTGTAGAAAAATCACAAGAACTCAACCAAGATATCAGAAATTTGATCTTCAAAACTCAACCACAAGATGAGTTTTAATTTTTGGTTCATATTCATTTTTGGGTCGTATCAAAATCATAAATGCCCTCAAAGGATTACTCAGAACTACATTATAAAACTATTAATGTGTTAATAGTTTGATAAATACTTCTTAAAATTGAAAATTACTGAAATTCTTTTCAGATTCATGTAATTTGGCAGTGTAGAGATAAAATACTATTTTGATTTGATTGATAAAATATATAAACGCATCTGTTATCTCGAACATTGCACATGTTTTAGTGCAAAATGTGCCGATCAATTTGTGAGGATGATGCTGGCTGACGCTGGTAAGAGTTTCATTCTCCTCAATTAAACAGATCGTAAACTGACTGGTGCTAAAAGGACACTCAAAGAGGAAGAAATTAAATTGGCTTAAAGCTGCAGTATGTAACTTTTATGCAAATTAGGCTTTTTTATATCTTTGGTAAAATTGTCACTAATTTGTGACAATATGGTATAAGACAGATAATCAGTGAAATAATTGAGCTCCTCGGCTTTCTCTCAAAACAACCAATCAGAGTCAGGAGGCGGGTCTTAGCGCGGCTCATCCCAACTCCTGCCTTCGCTTTCTGCAATGACTGATAGGCTAGTTAGCATAGCCACCAATAATGGCTCAGAAATGGTTTTCCTGTAACGGTAAGTTGTTTCTCCACCATGAGGTTGATTGACAGCGCTAAGACCCGCCTCCTGGCTCTGATTGGTTGTTTTTGGTCAGGAGCGGTGCATCTCTTCTTCAGACGGTAAAAGTGGCTCAGAAGGGAGGTGGATTGTTTCACAGATTATCTGTCTCATAAACTGTCACAACTTGGTGACAAATTTATCAAATATGTTAAAAACTTGTATATTTGTTTATAAAAGTTACATACTGCAGGGTTTCCCCCAGAAAACCTGCTAAGCCTGGTGGTTGGGCGCGAGGGCAGTCATTCATCCAGCAGCCCGTCGTGTTTTTGGGTTAAAAAATGTTTCAAATTGACAGGAAATTTTAAAATATCACTTCATAATTGTGTTATTGGAAGATTAATACCGGAATACCTACTAAAAAGCCTTAAAAAGTGCAAACATTAAAAAAAAAACTTAAATAAGCAATGCTTAGCCTGTTGGAGGCCCAAGTAAAGCTTGGTGGCCCACTAGGCTTATAATACACTGGGGGAAACGTAAAATAGTGAATCTTTAAGGACAACAAAATCAATGTTTTGGCATGACATGACAAATACTTTGACCCAAATAATACTATTTAAAAGATAATCCCACCAAATTGTCATAAATTATATCTGAATGTTTAGATATAAAGTAAGTAATAAAGATTCTTTAAGTCTGATTTTATGTCAGTGAGAGAAAAAGAGGTGCATCTTTTTATGGTTTGCTCAAACTGTTTCTTTTACTTTGAAAAGACTTTGAAACATGTTAATTACTCTGGTACTTGCCTTGCAGGAGCCGACTCCGGGCAGATCTCTGAAGAGACGTGGAACTTTCTCCACTCCATTTACGGCGGGGGACCTCTGGTGACGGTCCGACCAAGCGTCAGCCACCAAGAAGCCGAATCCTCGCAGTCAGAAGAGAAAATCGAAGTGGAGACGCGCTCAGTTTAATACAGCACTTGAGACGAGACAAAGAAACATTCATGGATACAATAATAAAAATAAGCTTTTTATTTTGCACTTTTATTTCTGATGCATCCAATCAAAGGACCTCATCTTTACTGCTATGTGACAGCCTTTCGACGGAGGGATTTTACATGTCTTAAAAGGCTTGCCATGTTGTAAAAATATGTATAAAGCGCTCTTAAATTTCTATTAGCACTGTATATTTCACATGTTGGGATATTTTGTTTTTTTGTTTGTTTTTCAGAAATAAGCATTTAAATTTACTGTATGTGCAGCTACAAATTCCTCTGAATGCCATATTTCTTTTCTGTTTGTCTTGACCAAATGAGCACATAATGTACGTCCATGTGTTGCTAATAATATCGATGAATCACATTATACTTTGCTGTAAATATATCGCACATTATTCCTGTTGTAAGAATGGTAAGGAAAGGATAAAATGTGGCAACATCTAAATGTTATGAAGGGACTAATTGCTGAGTAGTCTCAGGAATGATTTTTGTGTTTTGCACTGTTCTGTAGACACACAAATTTGGCATGCACTATGCGGTGTCTATTTTGTATTTGAATGTATCAGTACTGATAGTTTTTTGGTCAGAATTGAGCACTTGATTATTTATCACTAAAAAGAGTGATTCAATATGATGTCAATTGTTTGTTTTTTGTAGAAAATATTTGGCAGGCAGACTGTAACGCATGCTTATCTCTCAAGCACAGGTTAACTTAACAGTCACATGAAACTGCATGTAGATGCAACGCTTCTTGTATAACTTGGTCTGTCTTCACAGAATTGTACAGCTATAGGAAGCATCTTGTAGTATGAAATGAAAATCATCAGCAATCTAATTAAAGGCATTATTTTTGTGTATGGGCATGGTGTAGCTTTAAGTGCTGGCTGATAGGTCACCTAAATGCTGTATTCCAAGTTTATGCATTTGACTAAGATCTACCTTGATGTTTTATTTTGCTGGCTGACACTATTAAAACTTGATGCAAACATGCTGAACACCGTGCATATTTGATGTTACGCTCTGGGGATAGAGAATGAGAGGAAATGTGTTTATATGCAGTCTTTAGTTTAGTAATTCGATAGCCAGAATTACAGTTTGCAGAGGCAGAAAATCTTCAGGGTAAGTGTTGCTGTTTTAACCAGAGCGGCTGAGTCGGCTCACACACACCCCAGACTAGTTGGCTGGACCGAAAACATGGCTGCGACCGAGGAAAATTTAAGGAAGTGAGGTATGTGTAATTCTTCAGCTTCAAAAGCCTTTAAGTAACGGACCTCCCGCGGGGCGCTTGTATTAGGAAAAAAAATGTCAAAACTTGAATTCAGTCGCACACTAGATAAGGCGTGCGGCCTTAATTTGTGGCTGCACCTTAATTACATCGGCAAAGTTGTGCGCGGAACAATCAGCTAGCTGCGGCTAGCCTTAGCGGCTAACTGTGCTACTTGAGCCTGAACGCAGCAGCTGAATTATATAAACACACTGTTAAGTATAATCACATTTATCTGAATGTCGATTTAGTAAATATTTGAAGCAGCTATTATTAATTTTATTAGGTTAGCGACAACTAAAACAGACCCTCCCATACTCAAAGTATCTGGAGATAAAGCTAAGCTAACGTTAGCCAACTCAGCTAACTAGTCGATCATAACAGACAGATTCGAGTTTATTTATCCGCCGACTGGCATGGAAAGGGTGCAACTTTATTTCTTATTTCTCTTGTGCATTTTATGTGTAAGCGTCTGGGGGTAAAATGTGTCATTTTTAACTCGCACTGAGAGCTAATGGCAAGTAAGTTTGCTACGTTTAGCCCGCTAAACGACATGCTATAGATTAAGTGTGCTCTCCCTGGAAGTTGGACGGCGCTAACGTTTCAGGGGGACCAGTCCTCTGGTTTGGCGTTAATGTCAGGTTGTATTTTTAATATTCCGACTTTAACCTGCTTGCAGACTTTCTGTTAACGGGTCACACGTGTTTTGCGGCAACGCCGTCTAGTTTTTCTGGTTTTAACTGTATCCTCACGTCTCCCAACTTTTATCGGCATCTGATTAGCTGGGATGTTGGGGATTTGAGCGATTCTCATCGGTACGTATAGCAGCTCCATTTCGCGGATTTCACGTTGCCAGCAGGCCTTTTAGGAAGTATTGGAAGTTCAGGTCAGCAACAGAGGCGAACACTAGCTAAAAGAAATTTCAGTCTACAAAACTCAAGGGCGCTTTCCATCAGTTACTGTTTATAAAACTGTGTTTTATTTCACTTACATGAGAGGAGCGTTTATTTTTCCCCAAAAATATGCCATACTTTAAACCAAATCTGTCATGCTGGTAATGCAATCAGATCAACACGTGTTACCACAACTGACAGCCAAACAAGCGCATTATAGAGGAACAGGAAGTATGTTTATTACAACCGCACGTGTCCTAGCTAGGTAACAATTTAATTTCGCTTTGACACATCAAATTTTAGTTTAAACTAACCTCATCTGGCGTGAAGGGGATCATTTACAGCAAGGTTGGTTTTATTAGTTATACATCTTTGTGTTGCGTTTATTCTGTAAGGCATTAGTCATCATTTATTACCACAAAGACATTCAAAAAGACTTTATTGGAAATTATAGGGAAATTAAATGTTGTTTTGTAGATCTTGGTGGCTCTGTGTTGGAAGGGATCTCCTGTAACAGTCTGTATTCCAGGACATATGAAGAAGCCACTGACAAAAGGTTATGTTGTAAAGCAGTTTTGTGAAGAGGATTTTTACGGTTACCCAATTTTCTTAATTTTTCAGAAAAATCCTTCTATAATTCCCCCAGTCCAGGAGGTTTAGCAGTTTCCTGGCTCTGATGCTGTTATGCTAACAAATAATGGCAATAGAGTTCACTCCCTCCACAACAGGCTTGTAGACCAAATGCTGTAGCTAAGCTAACCTAAACGTCTTCAAGAAGTAAAGTCTGCTTGGCCCTTTCTTGTAGACACCTTCACTGTTGTGTTTCATTTAGTCCATCCTGAAGAAATAATCATAATATAAAATAAAGGTTGCACCAGCAATTTGGGGAAAAACAATTACAATTTTGAGGTTGGAGAAAGTTTGTTTTATTAATCTTTATACCATTTAAAATCATAATTATACATTTAGAGTAGAGGGGAAATTCAAAGAAATATTAAAAAACATAAGGAGTATAAATAGGACATGTTTTTATCTGCATCATGACTATTTTTTTACTTTGTTTCTTAATTATTGTCCTAATGGATTTTTTCTGTGTAGGTTGTAAAAGACACACCAATAAGCATTATATTATGACCTCCTACTTAATATTGTGTTGCTCTTCTTTTGTTGTCAAGTTGTGGACTCTACTAGACCCCTGACGTTGTGCTCTGGTATCTGTCATCAAAATCTTTGCAAAATATCCTTTTAGTCCTGTGAATTGTGAGGTGGAGCCTCTGTGGATTAGCTTCTTTGTGCAGAACATCCCACAGATGCTAGATTTAATTTGAGATCTGGCTGAATGCAGAGGCCTTGTCAACCTTTAATATTTGTTGTTGTTGTTGTTCTCCTCAATCCAGACCTGAGCTGTTTTGCTTTGTGGCAGGGTGCAAACTTAGTTCAGGTTGCTTAAATCTTTAATTTCCCTTTGGGATTAGTAAAGTATTTTTGAAGTGAATTGAATTATCCTGCTGGAAGACACTCCAAACATCAGGGAAAACTATTTATACTTGGCATTGAGCATGCTGTTGCAATGTCATCCTCAGAGGTCAGCATGTTCACCCTGATTGGTTTTTAGCAAAGTTTAAGATTGTTCTTCTGAAAAACCTATCAGTCCCTAAAGTCTGCAGCAACACTTTGCAAGACACTTGCTCTCCTGATTTTACGACTTTCCGGTCATTACACCTCTGTAAGGCGTGCTTGACGTTAGATTGCACAAGATCTCAGGTCAGGCAGCCAAATCCACAATGAAATGATAACTTTGCTTTGGGCAGACTTGCATCACATTTCCCACCGACAACTGGTTGCAGCGTTAAACAAATGTATTAACAACAAAGTTTTTATCAAGACAAAGAAATGAGAGCAAATGCTCCATATAGTTACTCAATTAAACTGTAATGATTTTTGATGACGTGATTAGTTTTCTCCTTCTTTGGTGCTCATCAAATGAAGTGACTTAATTGGTTTTGTGGTGTCGAGTCTAAGGGTGAACCTTCTGTCTGGCTTCCTTTATGCATGGACGAATCACATTAGCTTTGTCAGCTGGACTCTTTAGTGGAGTGTGAGTAATACGTGCATATGGTAATTCTGGGTCCAGGCCACTTTTGTATTTACTTGTAGGAGTAATTTTAAACGCATCTAGATTTGTTATTGGCATATTGTAGAAGGAAAAACCTGCCTAAAGTAGGGACAGAAAGCGGTTTTAAATATGTTTGTTTTGACAGAGCATGCCCTTCAGATTGATGGATTGAGATGTAATGTAAATGAGCACTGCAGCTCAACGCCAGTTTATCAAATGTGAGTTATTTCTCTGTGGACTGAAAGAATGCCTGTACCATCTGTAGAAGGACGCCCAGTGAGATCATCTCTCTGTAAAAGTCACTTCAACACAACCTTTACAGAGTACGTTTTTTTTTTTCTTGTCTCCTTTTGTCAGATTTATTAAATGGAGCCTGATCTGGAGCATATTTCATTCTGTGTCTCCGACTGTGAATCCTTGAGGAAAAACAGTTGTGTAAAACAACAGAGTGGGGTTTTATATATATCTGTAAACATCTCTCTAATTAATTACACATTTGCATGCACAAAGCTAACTTAATTACAGATTGCATCCTGCATAATAATGCAAGACCTTCTGTTTGTGTATGTATTGTATAGTTTGGTTTAGGTGAGTACTTCAAAGTCTTTTAATTGTAAAGTCGGATATTTTAATCATTTTATTATGAAAGCTTCCATGTTATGTCTCTGTTTTTCCCCCAATCTTTCTTTTGAGCTTTTAGTTTGATATTTGACGCTAGACGCTGGCTGTGTCTTATAAACAAAAAACCCAAGAAGGAAATTCACAACTATTCTTAGACGCACTTACATGTTAATTTGTATTTCTGTTCACATTATGAAGCAGTTTCTTGGCTTTCACACCCATACATTGTTCCCAGCAGGATATTGTAGCAAGACTGGGAGTGCCCATTCAAGGGCTCTGCTTTTACTTGGATTGTGTCAGGAAATTCATTGTCATGCTTTGTGTACATTACTTTTTTTTATTTTTGGGTATTCTGAAAGGTTATGTAAAGATTGAAGCTGTTTGGTCCCTCTGACAGCAGAGATCAACAGCCTTCTGGCCAACCAAAGTCTACAGTGTTATCTCGTCTGAGTACGAAGGAATCATAGTTTGGCGTTCCTGACAGATATATCAGTCTACTTATAAACCAAGTCTATATTATACAAGATAAGCAGTAATCTCAGCATGGCATGTGGGAATGAATATATATATTTGCTGCCATGTTTTTATTTCCCTGAAAGAAACAGGAGGTGACCAAAGAGAGGAAGCTTAGAGGCAGGTTGGTTCTACTGAACTGGAGGAAAATATTAGATATGACTGGGGCTGCACAATATTTGGAAAACAGGCAATATGTTCTGTAATATTTAAAATAATTAAACTGTATTAATGTGGTTTTATTTTGGGGTTTGTTGAGAATATATAGCTCAGATAATGAGTAGTAAGTCTATTCAGCACCTGGAAAATGATTAAATTCAAGGTTTCCAACTCTACAACCAGATTTTATTAAAAATATTTGGTTAAAATCTTCTGTATTTAGCACTGACGACTTGTTGACGACTAAGTGTCAACAATTAATTTTCAGGCAAAGAGAGTCTGAAAGCATAACACTAATTAGCAAATATTTATTGCATCAGTTATTAAGCTTTGCAAGAACCAGGTTTCTCTGCAGAACTTGAATTAAGACTAAAAGGTCTGAACTTGGTATCCAACCTTTTTTTGAACGTACAGTGGTTTTAAGAAAAAGAAATTCTGCACAATAAAAAAAATTCTGCTCAAAAAGCATTTTAACATGGGTTTCTATAGGAGACCCGTTTCATAAAGAAGTGTGGTTTTTATCACCAAACTCCGCGCATGAACTGCATTTAATTATATTTTGAAATGAATTATTTATTTATGCTCTAATAGAGGCAACAGTGGTGAAAATAGTTTAGGTAACAATCATGACAATGCTTTAAGTGTTCAGGCGGTTTTCAGGCATGGTCATTTGGTATTTATTATTCTTACAACAAAATTTACATTCTGTCCCATAATAAAGGAGGATAAATGCCTTTCGCCACTTAGAGGTTTCTTACCTAATCTGGTTGTTGAGTCAAAAACAATAATTTTAGAGATAAGAAAATTACTAAAAATTTTAAATTTGTCTTTATGTATTTATATTTTGTAAATTTAGGATTTATTCATTGTATAATATTCCTGTGGATGTGAAGACAATTTTTATACTTTTTTAATTCTAGGGTCATTGTATAATTATCTTATTGAGGAAAAGGTGGGAATTATTTTTTTTCAGAACCACATTATTAATTTCACTTCCGAATTCTAAATAGGATTTTTATTGACTTGGTGTGGAAAATATAGTTTAGTTTCCCACCATTGGGAAAATAGAAGGCAAACTGTCGAGGTCAGTGGGTGTTGTCAACTTGTCAAATGTTTGATTCTGCCCCAGTGTGATTTTAAATTTCACTAAAGCTTCACTAATCCTGACATTTGCACATGTATTTTCTAATTTGCTAGGCGCTGTAATTAAAGAACAAGTATTTTTTTATTAAGTTTTGGATGTTATTTGCACATTACTAACACATATTTTCCACAAATTCTCCTGTTTTAATACCTTTTGGGGCTATCCTTAATTTGTTCGGGTTGTTGAATAAAACTTCAATAAAAGTTTTATTCGACATGCATCAAGGCAGTAGTCCAATGACGATTGGAGGACGCCAACAAGGACTACAATTGTGGATATCAAAGCAGGCGAGATATTTGTTGTTTTTATAATGGCTGTGTTTGTAACAATTTGGGTGTAATGTTATAGGCAGAATCACCTGGCATGCTCCTTATTAGAAGTGACAGGCATATTAGTTTCATTAGTAACAATAATGAGTGGTAAACATTTGTCCTTGGCTGTCCGTAGTTGGCTCAGTTGGTAGAGAATGAAACTCTTCATATTGTCGTGGGTCGTGGATAAGGCCCCACATTACGGTCATTTGTTGGAAATTGGATTGGTGACAACATGTAACAACAAAATTACATTTTCTTTCAGGATTTTTCTCTTCCTACAGGAAGAGTTTATTAGTGCATCTGTCTAAGTTGCACTTCTTCATCAAACAAACCCAAGACTCCCAACATTTGGATAGTTACAAGGATACCTATAGAAAGCTACTTAAATTAGTGTGCTTAAATCTCAACCAATCCAGTTTTCTGACCTGCATCAATTTGTTCACTCAAAGTACACTGGACTTTCCATGAATGTCTCAAAATTTTCACCCCAAAAGTTTCTCCTTTCTAGGCTCCATTACCTTTTATAGCAATGTCTCGATTAATCTGTCTACATTTTTCTGAGTTCCAAGATTTTTCTGGTAGCCAGTCACTGTCCTGGACAAAACAATTCTTTTGATAAACACATACTGCAACTAAAAACATTTATTGTTCTACAGTAGCAGCTCACTAACTTTTTTCCTTGTAAAGCTTTTTTTATGGCACTAGTGGCCTTTATTCAACAGTAGCTGGACTGAAAGAACGACAGCGAGAGAACAGGAAGGCATGCCTGCATATGGTGCACTTGTTCTAAGACTGCCAGACTTGGCATTTTCACACTTTGTAATTTCTATCACTTTGTAAATATTTCTTTTTCTACATGGGGCATAGAATGTGCTTAATTAAACAAAATAAAAGTGTGCAAGGTTTCTTCACTACTTATGCACTTGTTTTCTTAAGATATTATTGTTAGTAGACGCTCTCAATACTGCTTGGCATCTCAAGAACTACTTGTATTAAAACAGAAACAGATTGTGAAGCTCACAATAAACAGTCTACTAGGTAAATTTGCATAATTACAACATATATATAGTGCTTTGTGAGACAGACTTTACAGAAACAAGAAAGGTTACAGTGTTTTATTACCGGTACATCCTACTTATGACAATAATGCATTGGTTTGTGTCTTTCAGATGCCCACATTCTGCTGCAGAGGAGAGTGCATCAGGATGAGGAGACTGTAGGCACCCGCCGTAGTATGGCCGCGTCCCGTTCTTCGCGTGTCACAAGGTCATCAGTGGGGCTCAATGGATTGGATGAGAAGTTTTGTGGTCGAACCCTCAGAAACCGCAGCATCGCCCAGCCAGAAGAGACATCAGTATCTCCACAACCTAGGGCACGCTCCCCCAAAAAGAAGCAGGAGTCCAAGCAAGATACCAGTAAGGACAACAGGCAGGAGTCCAAGCATGATGCCAGAAAAGAGTCAAAGTATGATACCAATAAGGACTCTAAACAAGAGTCAAAGCAGGATTCCAGTAAAGACTCCAAACAAGAGTCAAGTCAGCATGCCAATAAGATTTCCAGGCAAGAGTCAAAGCCTGATACCAGTAAGGTCTCAAAGCAAGAGACCAAGCAAGATACTAGTAAGAACTCCAAGCAAGAGTCAAAGCAGGATAATAGGAAGGACTCCAAGCAAGAGTCAAAGCAGGATACAAGTAAGGACTCCAAGCAAGAGTCAAAGCAGGATACAAGTAAGGACTCCAAGCAAGAGTCAAAGCAGGATACAAGTAAGGACTCCAAGCAAGAGTCAAAGCAGGATACAAGTAAAGACTCAACGCAAGAGTCAAAGCAGAATAATAGTAAGGACTCCAAGCAAGAGTCCAAGAAGGATACAAATAAGGACTCTACACAAGAATCAAAACAGAGTAATAGCAAGGACTCTATGCAAGACTCCAAGCAGGATACAAGTAAGGACTCCATTAAGGAGTCTGAGCAGGACGCCATCAAGGAGTCGAAGCAGGATGCCATCAAGGAGTCGGAGCAGGACGCCGTCAAGGAGTCGAGGCAGGAGTCGAATGACAATAAACAAGACAACAAGCAGGACACTGGTGAGGAACTTAATCAAGACTTTGAGTCGGAGTCAAAGCATGCTGCTAAACATGACACAAAACCACAGGAAACCTCCTTGCAAGATACCCAGCAACTGGACATCTTGCAGAGAAACATAGCTGACTCCAGTATTCCTGCAGGTGATGAGGATCATTCGACTGTCTCTAGGAAGCGGGGCATGTCTCGTTTGGAAAAAGACCTTAAACAAGAGAAGTCCGAGAACTGTGACACAGGGAAAGAGTGGCGGAATACCTTGCCTCCAATCAAAAAGGCCAAGCAGTGCGCTCTCTCTGGAGAGTTTCTGGGACACGAAGAGGACCAAGGGTTTCTGAATCCCCAAAGTCAAGTTTCTGTCTCAGAGTCTTGCAAGGACTTAATTTGTGAAGACTTACCCAGCCACAACTCTTGTAATGCACCACCTGCCTCCTTTATCCTCAGTGAGCAGGAAGGTGAGGTAATTGGGCGACACGTGAAGGAAGATCATTGCATGGATTGTGATGGGCCAGTTTTGCCACAAAATTTCCACAAGGCCTCTAATGGACTCCGAGAAACTGATGCAGAGGAAACTAGCACAGTCACTGAACACCCCAGTGCAACCCCCACCTCTGCCACCAGCTTCCCTTCTCTGCCAAACGGCAGTCAAATGGAGGCTCCCTTGTCCCCTGACTCTGTGCCTTTTAGAAACTCTGTACCTGGGCCAATGGAGGTTTCTGGCTCAGGAGAATCACCAGCCTCATCTGCACTAACATTTATGGGTTCTGTAGAAGATCCTGTTCCTGAGTTGATAGTGGCCAAAGAGCAGGAGGTGGAGGAAGTGGAAGTCGATGTGGTAGGTGACCCCTTGGGTCTGGCTCACGAGGAGCAGGTGACTGTGAGCGAGGGCGATACAAACGGCTGGTCACCATCACCAGTACAGGAACCTGCTGCCTCCACTTCGTCCTCTACTGCGAACGTAAACTGTAGTTCAGTCAACAACAGCAACTCAGGAGAAACTACGCCCACACCCATAACACCCCAGTCCCCCACAGAGCCAGAGTGCAACCCTTCAATGTCCAGCATGACCCCTTCTTTCACAGAGCTCAACGAACACAGATATACCCTGCGGACTTCACCTAGGAGAGTTGTGTCTGGTGGGAAAGCATCTTCCTCCAAACCCAGCTCTCCTATGACAGACAATGGTCCCTTTAGGGAAGAAGGGGAGGTGGAGGACGACTGTCCAATGTTAGAGGAACCTTCTTGCTCAGACTCAGTTGGCCTCTCCAGTGAGGAGGCAGGTTCTGTTAATCCTAGTTGTAGAGTAGGTGAGAAGGACAGTGACTTTATGGAGGACAAGGAGACAGAAAATGGCAAGGAGCTAACACGAAGCGAGGCCATTGAAGAAGAAGAAGAGGAGGAGGAGGAAGAGGAGGAGCCAGACGTGTATTACTTTGAGTCAGACCACCTGGCTCTTAAACACAACAAAGAGTATGTGAGAGCTTTCAAGGGATATTGGATCGTAGTACTTTAGCTCTTGTTTGACCTTATTGGAAAAAGTAAAAACACTCTCATGTTTAAATGTTACATGTGGTAAATATGCATAAAATACAGTATGTTTTAGTTTAATGTGTAGTTAATAGAACTGAATATCACTCAATTGTTAAATATTGCGATGACTATATTAGTTACACCTTCCCCACATTTTCCTCACTCCTTCTGTTTTTTACTGTTTAAAATCTTGTCCATTAAGCCGAGATTATAAATAGTAAGATCTGTCACTTGTGGACATAAAGCTTGGCACGCAGATCAATATTACAGTAACTCCTTTTACTGTGGGCCAAATCGCCCAATATGTTGCTGCAGCGACATTGCATCAGACAAAGCCAACAGACATATCAGTCCATTAGTGAATGAACACAGTTATGGCTGTTCATGTGCTTATTATAATTACAGGAGGAGAAGGAAAGAGTAATAGCACTCGATGCTGGGCAAAAGATGGGGAAAAATCAGATGTCAGTCAATCTACACAATTTTCCTCCAACACCAGATTTTATTTTTATATAACAGTGAAAGATCAACAAACTTTGTAGCTTTATTAATGCAAAGCAAGGTGGCGCTGCTGATAGTAAGTAAATGAATGTGTGTTAATGCCGTTTATGTAGTGATGTCAGTATGCGATTGGGTTACCCAGTGACAGGGGTGTTGGTACCAGTTTCAAACTCGGCTCTTTGTTCACTCTTGTTCACTCTTCTTTTCCCAAAACACTTCTCTTTATTTAAGAGTTTTGCATAGAAAAACAAGAGAAACTTAAAAGCAACAGAACAAAAAGTCAACGTGAGAGGACATCATACATCTCCAGAACACTTTGTAGATGATTTATACATTTGCACCAAGATGTTCTATAAAAGATTGCCATTTTGAGTAAACAAAAGTCCAGATTTCACCTTCAAAAATTATTTTCTCTTTCCTAATTTTATGTCCTTCATTAATGCAAAGTGAGCAGGGGTTTCCTATGCAGCAGTGGCATCAAAGTTACAAAACAGACCACACAGTGTGGAGAGTCGTGTAGTATCTCCAAATAAAGCCCAGACTGGATCTGATATCACCTTTTTCTTCAGGATTCTGCAAATGGTTTGAAATATTGTTCCAATATGTTGAGATATGGGGACAGTTCAAAAACATATTGAGGTTGGACTCTGTGCACATCTGTCATGGGAATGGATCAACAGAAAAAACCCATCTTTGATAGGTCCAGTTTGGATAAATGCAATCCTTGAAAAACTACTAAACTGCAGATACATACATTAGTAGAACGAACATATTTTGGGGATTTCAGCCATTGGATGTCTGTTCACTCCTAGATCTTCTGCTTGGCCCTTTTTGGATTGTCTAATGTAGCTGTTGAGTCCTCCAAGTTATGGAGTTAAGTCTTAAATGGAAATACACGCCGTCTTGTAGAGCTAGGGGACCAATCAGGGAAGAATTTAAATTTAAAGACTGTCCAAACAAAGCTAGGTTTCTGAAGAAATCTTTACCTTCCAAAGTAAATTTGGTTGGGAATTATAAAAATGTGGGAAAAACATTCTCATTAAATAAATCTTCTATGCATCAAATTGATTTATTATCCCACTGATAAAACGTTGTCTTAAATTTTGTTGCTTTTTTGCCATTGGTTTCTACAAGCTTCAGCATCTTGGTGATTTTAAAATCTTCTCCAGGTGTGTGTATCAAAACCAGAGTCTCCATCAATTAATATATACTACTGACAATGAATGCATCACAATAGAAATACGGGAACCAGCTTTGCATTCGTAATATTGAACACCTAAATTCAAGGTATCAAGGACTTTGAAGTATAGCGAAGTCTGTTTTGAGATCATTATTCATAACACGTCCAAAGGTTTTTCCCAATAAGAAGTTTTGTCTCAATGTATGGTGGTGTGAAAAGGCGCTGTAAATCTTTGTGGTTTTTTTTGGTCACTTAAATTGCAAACTAATTTTGACACCAGATAAAAAAATAATTGAGTAAATACAACAAGCAATTTTCAAATGATGAATTCATAAAAAAATGCTCCCAAAATCTAACTGGCACTTTGGGAGTCTATCCTTGTAAAAGTAATAACTGGTTGTTCTACCCAAACTTGGCATCCATAGTTTGCGATAGCTGGCAATGATCACTGATTAATTTCATCCCAGTCTTCAGAAACATGTAAATTCAGCTGCTTTAAAGATGTCGAGTATCTGAAATCAAGACTTTAGCTAAACCACCCCCAAATTTGGGATTTTGTTTTTTTAGTTATTCACAAGGCTTTGCTGCTGTTCTTTGGATCGTTGTCCTTTACTGAAGGCTGGACGCTCTGCAGGACTTCCAGTCCCATCATTTATAACAAGTCGTCCAGCCCCAGACCATCACATTACCTCCACCTTTAATGACTGTCGGTATGATGGTCTGTTTCAAATTTTTGGTCAAATGTAACCAGATGCACAGATTCCAAATAAATTTCGCTTTAGTCCTGGTTAGAATATTTTCCCCAGACTCTTGGGATCATCAAAACGTCTTGATGATCTTGATGATCCTCCATGTGATTTTAGCCACATGGAGCTCATTGTTCCACTCTTTCTTTCTGATTCTTGAATCATGAGCTCTGGTCTGAACTGAGGCATGTGAGTCCTGCAGAGATTTAGATGCTATTCTGGGTTGTTTTGTGAACTCCTGACTGAAACCTCGACTTTATCTTGGAGTAATTTTGGTTGATCAGCCTCTCCTGGGAAGGTTCACTACTGCATGTTTTCCCCAGTTGGTAAATATTTTTCTGCTGGCTTTCCAAAGTTTTTGAAATGTCTTTGTGACCCTTTCCAAATGTTGGAAAGGGTTTGTCCGTTTCCAAACCAAACTGACAGATGTGGACTTTTCTTACTGTTTTCTTGGATGATGTGTTGCTTTATGAAATCTTTCAGCCATCAAATATATTCTTTCTAAGTTATTTATTATATCTGCAGGTCAGGTTATATTTGGGGGTTTGGCGCAGTTAATTCATGATTTAACGAGAGAGATAATTACTTTTTCCCTCAAGCCCAGGTTGTTTTGGATAGCTTTTGTTTGGTTAAGTGAAATTATCGTTTGAAAACAGCTTTTTTAGATTTATTAGGGTTATCTTCATCCAATATTAATATTTGTTTAATGATTTGAAACATTTAAGTGTGACAAAAAATCAAACACCAGAAATTGTAAGGGAAAAAATTTGGCTTGCAAATCATTCTTCAGTTCTGCTCTCTAAATCTTTCCAGATAATATTTGACATAATTAAGAAAACAAAACCAGGTTTTAAGGGGGGAAATAGGTTAAACAGACAGATCTGCAGTATTAGTATGCCAGTAACATGTAGGATTAACTTCACAGTGCTGTCCAATGATAAATAATTCAGTTTTTATAGTTATATAATTTCGTAAATAATGCTTGTGAGATGTGAACTTTCATTTTTACTCTGATGTTTGTTTTTGGCGTTCAAACCTTATTTTATTTTTATTCTTTTGTTTTGATTGTGAATTGAGTAACAAAGCCTCAGAAAATTGCATTTTGAATTGACTTTGTTGATTGTTTCGGTTATCTTACCTCTCAGAAAGCAGAGTTTAATATTTTGGGATGTCTTTGTCGGCATTGTTGACAGTTTTTTCGTTTAGTTTTAGTTGTCATACAACATGAGATGTTGGCGTTCAGGTCCCACATTTTGATGGCTAACTGCTCTGGTTTATGAGGTCCGTTTTGTCGTTTACACTAGTGAATGTTAGAGATTTTAAAAGCAGTTATGGGATTTCAGTGCTCTCATATTGCTCGGTAATTTGATCGCGCTTTAGTGTCATGGCAATGTTTGCCTTTGCTGAATGAGGAGGATTTTTAAAGCTTGGATCGATGCGGCCTGGAGTCATTTTTATGCAGGCATGATGTGGCATTTTTAGAGCTGCTGATTAAACAGAAATATCACAGATTGTAATTTGTTCACTGACAGAACATCCCATATTTATATCCGCTTTGCCGTCATTTGCTGTCTTCAAATCGGTGATTAAACATTAAAATGGAAACGTTCACATCCAGGCCAGTTTTTCATCATGTGGCCTTGTTTGTTGTCAGACCACAGGCCCAGTAGGTGGCAATAAAACACCAGACTTGTCCTGGACATTTGGATGGACTCCAGAGGGCTGAAAAGCACAGCCAAGTCCTCCTGCTTTTCCCAAAACGGCTTAACACACTGCAAAAATACAACATCTTATTTTGTATTTTTGGTCTACTTTCTACTGCAAATGTCTTAGTATTCTTGAAATAAGACAAACTAACTTACAAGTAACTTTTCAGCAAGAAATAAGAGCTTGTTTTAAGTAAGTAATTGATTAAAATTGATCAAAAAGTACAAGTTTCACTAGCAGATCATTTCACTTACAGCTTTTTATTAAAATTAGGGACACATTTACTGAAAATAAGCTCCTTTCTGTGTCTGTCTGAAAAGTTACTTGTAAGTTAGTTTTGTCTTATTTTATGTGTACTAGGATAATTGCACTAGAAACTAGACTTAAAAATACTTTATAAGATTTTGTGTTTTTGTCCAGTGTGTAAGCATAAATAATTCACTTAGTGGAAATTAAAAATTTACATAATTTTTAAGCTCATTTGAGGAAATACTTGGTAAGATTTTGTGTTTTGGCAGTGCATTGAAGTTTGCATTCCTGCTGTTTACTTTTAATCAGAATTACTTACCAGGGTCTTTGCAATAAGCAATAAATTAATTAATCACATGATAAATAATTAATCACATGATAAATTAAAATGAGTTTAATAATTTTTATTTTCACAATTAATAGCTGTACTCTTCTCTCTCTTTTTACCAAAAACCGGATGATAAACATCCTCAGTTTGGTGTTTTGGTCTCAACAAGCCCTTTTTTTCTAGGACAATTGTGTTCACAAACATTTTATTTGTTGTTTATTTTAAATATTTTCCTGTGTTAAATTTTTGTTAGAATTTAAAGTTTATTGACCTTTGATTGTGTGTTCTTGCATTGTTATGCCATTATTGTCATTATATTACTTGAAAATGGTCTCAAAACAACAACATTATCATTTATTGTGATAACTTCTGGTGACAGTTTATTTTCCAGTATCACGACAGACCTACTCTCCAGCACATAGAGGCTGCACATAAATGCGTCCTTTTGCACTGATTTGTTGCGTTCAGGGAGGTTGGTGCCCTCTGGCCATTTGATCTCCTACATTAGCTTTGTACAGTAGGAAGCCTTTGGATTAGCGCCACTCAGCCTACGATGCTTCAGTTTGCAGTTGTTCAGTTTCTCCAGAGGCTGTGAGGAGAAAGGTCAAACATGCAGTTCTGATGGCAAGAGCGATTATGCAATTTCCTTTTTATTGTTGCAGTTTTTGAACTTTAATTTGTATGCAATTCACAGAAGCAGCATCTAGAAAGAGAATTTAACATTGACATCCCATATATTCCTTGTAGATAAGTGGAAAATGTCTGCATTTGAAACATCTTCAAGGTTCTGTGTTGATGCACTGCTACGTTGCAGACATCCGGTTAAATAACGTAATCAGTCGTGACATTCCTCTCCTGTCTAACCTTGTTTCCCTCTCCTCCAGTTATCAGAGGCTGCTGCAGACCATCGTAGTACTGGAGGCGCAGCGAGCTCAGGCCATTCTGGACCTGGAGACGTTGGCACGTCAGCAGAGGGAGGCTCTCTCTGAACCCATCAGCTTTGTGGAGCAGCTGCAGAAACAGGTGAACAAAACACAGAGCCCTCTGCAGTACTGATACAACATAAACCACAAATAAATCTGCATTTTATCTTGGATTTTGTTGGACACAAACCAGTGCACGATTTTGGAGGAAATGCCAATCATAATGTGAAAGTTCAACATGCACTTCTTCTCAAATCTGGACTTTGCAGAAGAGAAACTGTTGACAGGAAGCCATAAGATGCTCATTTTGTCATAAGTTATTTAGGGAAACCCGCAAAACCACGGAAGAAGTTGCTCTCAACTTTCTCTGTTTTTATTTTCTTTCTTTCAATTAAATACATTTTTGAATAAAATTGACACCGGCAGAAATTATTTGTTTAAATATAAGAAAAATATGTAATGTGTGCATGTTTGAAAACCAGAGGAATGTGGTTCACTGTGTTTGTCCTGTTGTGCCAAAGATGAAGCTTATTTTTTATTAAAAGCTGCAACTAACAATTATTTTAGTTACAGATTATTTGGATAATAAGCCCCATTAGTTTAGAGAAAAATGGTCACATTTTGCAGATTTTTCACTTACCCTTTAAAGCCTATTTTATACAACGCTAGAAATGCTGCAACTAAAAAACAAATTTAAATCCTTTTTAAAAAAGAAAATTAACGTTTTATTATCTAAAATGCAATTATATACCATCCCTTTAGTGTAAACTTGATCATTTGGAGTATCTGTAGCTAATAAACACTTCTAACATGTGAGAAGTTCAGCACTTTTTGATTGACTTATCAGTACAGTGCAGGGTTGATCTGCTGATTATTTCACAGATTAACCGATTAGTAACTGGATAGCCAAAGGTATTAATAGGAGATTATTTTTTTCTCCAGAATTTGAACCAGTTGTTCTGGGTAGAACATATTTACAGACAAATGTGTTTTGTTTTTTATTATCTTAAATACAAAATCTCTGTATTTTATGTCCAGTTTTGTCTTAATTTCTCGTCTGAAACGTTTACCGACTCTGTCTACTTCGGTTAACGATTAATCGATTACTGAATTAGTTGACAATTATTTCAATTCATCATGGTTAATCTGATTAATTGCTTCAGCCCTATTTTAATTGTTTAATTTAATTTGTGGTTTTCTTTTTGACTGTCAGGCGAATTTGGGTCTGCCGTGTCCTCAGCGGGTCGTCCAGCTCCCGGACATCGCCTGGGAACAGTACACCTCCGGTCTGGGGGAGTTCGAGAGAGAGTTCTGCGACAAGAAACGAAAAACCCGGCAGCTGAAGTTAATCTTTGATAAAGGCAAGTCTGAAGTTAGAACTCGTTCATCTAATTTTTGTATTTTTAGAAATGGACGTCGATTCGATTCTTTTTGTTTACTACAGGTTTGCCTCTTAGACCAAAAAGTCCTGTTGAACCCAAGAAAGAAGGTGAATCGTCAGCCGTGTATTCCTCTCTTCCCACCAGTGACGCCCCTGAGAACGGCAGGCAAACACAGGTACAGATACGGAGCCTGATGTCGGCGTTTCCAGGTCCGGATAACTACAGAAAAACAAAATGGGAGAACAGCAAAATATTAATACTTTGAGATTTTATTCCCAACCCTGTTGTCCAAGTGGAGCTTCTTTGCTTCTGTTCTTCCTCCTTCTTGTCTTTTCTTTCTTCTGTTCTTTTGTTTTTCCTTCTGTCCTTGTCCTCCGTCACTTTTTTGTCCTTCCTTTCCTTGTTTACTACCTTCTGTCTTTGTGACCTTCCTTTTTTCTTCCTTATACATTTTTCTTTTTCTGCTCTTTCCTTCATTCTTCTTATCCTTTCTTTAGTTGCTTTTCTTTGTGTCTTTTCATTTTTATTTTTGTCCTTTTTCTTTCTTTATGTTTCTGTTTCCTTTGATCCTTTCTTTGTTTCAGTTTTTCTCTCCTTTGTTCTTTCTTTTTTTTAACATTTTCCTTTTTGTACTTTCTTTCTTCCACCTTTCTTTCTTTTGTCCTTTCTTGTCTTTTATCCTTTTCTACTTTCTCATCCTGTCTTACTTTGATCCTTTCTCTCTTTCTTTCTTGTATCCTTCCTTCCATCTTTTCCTTTTACATTTATTCATGTCTTTGTCTTTTTTCCTTCCTTTTTTTCTTGTAATCTATCTTTTTTTCTCATTTAATACGCTCCCTGGGTCTACTCATTTGTCCTTCGTAGTGTCCTTCATTCCTTCCCTCTCTCCTATTCCCTCACTTATCCTTCCACGTTCTTGTTTCTCCAGGTCCTGTATTAAACCCTGAACACTGTAAAAACGTCTGGCCATAAAATCTCAGTAGTTTATATTTCAAAATAAACACAAATCACTGAAAACTCTGAGACGTTTACTCTGAAAGAATCAGGAATATTTACAGATGTGGGATTCATTAATGGAGTGTTTAATGTTGAATTCCTCCATCCGCTGCTGTCTGCAGCAGCAGTTTCTAACTCTGACTGATGAGTCACTCGTCTCCCACTAGTTGTCTCACAGATCAGCTGGTTTTTACCTTTTTACACCTCCTCCAACCTCTTCCCTTTCAGTCTTACTGTGTTGCTCAGTTAAGCATTTAAAAATTACAAAGTATCTATGGAAACAAGCCTTTTCCATCCTTTTTCCATGTATGTGTATTCACTCTCCCACAATCACGCCAGCAGTCAGGTTTTATGTTTTAATTTGATTGTTTGGATTCGAAAGGTGCAGAGCATCCTGCTCCGAGCTAACAACTCTCAGTTATGCCTGCTGCTTTTTTTGTTTACTTTGTGCCGACACATTTATTTTCTCCCAGCCGACATTCTCTGCATAGTGAAAGGATTTGGTTTGTCAGTCAAAAGGAGCTGCTGCTTTTTTCCGCACACTCCCAGCGACACGTTTCGAGCCACGTCTGACAGCCAGCCTTTCTCTGTCAAGCTGAAGGATTCATATTGCCTGGCAGTTTGCATGTTGAGATCCTTTCAAGATGTCGGCGGCGATGTGCTTTATTTTTGTCTTGTCAGTCTCTTAACATGCCTGTCACTGTGTGTTGTTGGCAGATGATCAGGGGGAGGATTTGTCACCCAAATAAGCCTGACACGTTTAACCAGCTGTGGACGGTGGAGGAGCAGGTTGGTCGAAGGAGTTAAACACAAATCTGTACTTTTATTGTTTTCACTTTTCTTGGGATTTGCTCAGCTTTTTGTTTATATTTAGTGCCTTCTAGAATACCGGGTTCGTACGGGTTTTTAAGATCCATGTAGGTGTTTTCATGGAAAGTGCTTGAGTTCTGTATAAAATCCTTGAAAGTGCTTGATCAGGTTTGTACGGAAGAGGATTAGGGACACCGAAAAAAAAAAAGAATTCTGACTTTAAAGTCAGAATTCTGAGATTAAAGTCAGAATTCTGAGATTAAAGTCAGAACTCTGAGATTAAAGTCAGAACTCTGAGATTAAAGTCAGAACTCTGACTTTGAAGTTAGAATTCTGAGATGAAAGTCAGAATTCTGAGATTAAAGTCAGAACTCTGAGATTAAAGTCAGAACTCTGACTTTGAAGTTAGAATTCTGAGATTAAAGTCAGAATTCTGAGATTAAAGTCAGAATTCTGAGATTAAAGTCAGAATTCTGAGATTAAAGTCAGAATTCTGAGATTAAAGTCAGAATTCTGAGATTAAAGTCAGAATTCTGAGATTAAAGTCAGAATTCTGAGATTAAAGTCAGAATTCTGAGATTAAAGTCAGAACTCTGACTTTCTGACTTTTTGTTTCTTTTTTTCCGGTGGCCCTAATCTTCTTCCGTAGGTTTGTACTAAAAGCAGAACACAATGTTTGATTTAAAGCCTACATTTGGAAAGCGTTATTTACATTTGAATCCAGGTATTTTTTTATACACCTAATAAAAAGAATCAGATGTATCTTTTTTGTTCCTGTCTGAAGTTAAATCAGATGAAACTTTTCTTGTTTTAGGTCAGATGCAATTACCTAAAATATTATATTTCACAGATTTATTTATTTTTTACTTTCTTTCGTGTTTAAACATTTAATTTGAGCAGGAACGTTAATTACCTTAACATGATTTGTTTGGATTGTTTTAGTGTAATGAATATTATTACTTCTCTGCAAAAAGAAAACATCTTACTGCACATAAAAAGGACAAAACTAACTATTCAGCAAGAAATAGGAGCTTGTTTTAAGTTAATAATTCTTGAATATGAATTAAAATATAGTAGTTCCAGTGGGAGATTGTTTCATTTATGACATATCTTGTTATAAGTGACATAAATCTACTTTTTCTCCTTTTTTAATTGGATAAAATCATTAGCAGATCAGCCGTACATTGAATTGATGTTCACTCAAGCAGAATTACCTGGACTTTTCACAGGTTGATGTTGGAAGTAATATTTTTATTTGCAGATGAACCTTTTGCTACAAATAATCAAACGTTCACTAAAGGAAAGGGATGTTATTGCATTTTAGGCAATACCGTTTTTTCTTATTTGAAAAAGTAATTAAATTGTTTGTTTATTTGCATATTTTCATGCATTTCTAATACCGTTTAAAAAAGGTGACCATGTTTTTTATCCAGTTAATCATCAGAATAAATGATAGATTAATTAGGTTAGTTACTGCCCTTTTAGTTCAAATAGATTGTAATACAAACATTTTAAAATCACGTCCTACTTTATAATTATGCTGTGCTTTAGTCCATCACATAAAATCCCTATGAAGTGCATTGAAGCCTGTGGTTATAATGTGAAAAAACGTAAAAAAGTTCAAAAGTTATTGCCACTTTTGCATATTTTTTGGCATATTTGGCTTTTTTATTATAAGACAGAACGTAACCCAAAAACAAACCCTGATTTATAAAATATATTCCAGCTGTTCTTTCTATGTCTGAGCAGAATAAAGGCAGAGAGATGTGTTGTCATGATGGAGGAGTAAAATCTAAGTCTAGCTGTGCAGAACAGGCACCACCCAAACATGTTAAGTGCTTTCAAACTGTGGGAACCTTTTTATAGCTCTTTAAATTATTTCTATGCACAGCAGGAGCTGCCGCCTACACTTCTTGTAGGATTTTTGCTTTCCACCCTCGCTTCATAGTTGGAATGTAATTGGAACAAAAACTTTCACATGGTAATCCGTCTGGACAATAAAAATTCACTCAAAATAATCAAACTGAACAGCAAAACCACAGGGTACAAAAAAAGTCCCCAGAAAAACAAGAAAAAGAAACATTAGATGAATTCTTTCCCATTTTGTCTTAATCTTTGTTAAATAAAATCTCTGATGTGTTTCTGATTAATTTTTAGTTAGATTTAAATAATACAAACCAGATCAAGTTTCTATTATATTCTGATCCATAAAACTTTCTATTTTCCTGGTGATTAAAGTGTTTTGTTATTGTACAATTTTATCTGGGGGTGGGAGAAAAAAAATAAAACTTTTTATTGAATCAAGATGCGAACATTCATAATTATGACACAAATAACCTCATTAACATAAATCACTTGGAAAAGATTCATGCTTTATGCATGATGTGTGAAGTTGGAAGAAAATCTTTTGAAACAAGTGGTGCTATGTTACAGTTTTCAACTGGAACGTGAAAATAAAAAAGCCAATCATAAACCGCAAAGCTAGTGATGCAAAAGAAGATGAGGAAGCGTGTTAATTGATTTAGAGTCACACCTTGTCTTTCTGAATTGTAATCGAATCAATTTGCCAAGTGCCTAAATATTCCCAGCTCCAGATTTATGATCTGAATGTTTTGTTTTCATAGAAAAAACTGGAGCAGCTTCTTGTCAAGTTCCCGCCTGAAGAAGTGGAGTCTAAAAGGTGGCAGAAGATCGCTGATGAACTCGGCAATCGAACGGCCAAACAGGTGACACCCACGTCAGAAAGCAGGAAAAACATCAAAAATAATTGTAAAACTGTTATTAACTGCCTTACTACTGGTAGTATTTGTGTTTTTCATCTTTGCTTTTTTAATGGAAAACAAGTCCTAGGGTGAAGCTTGTTAATAGGCGAAGCTGCTGATACCTGCAGGTGTTTGAGCTCGGTTATTCCAAGCAGCTGTTCCTCTGCTGGAAGTGATTAATGAATCAGATTTCCTCCTGAAACATCCCAGGTTGCCAGCAGGGTTCAAAAGTATTTCATCAAACTGACAAAAGCTGGTATCCCTGTGCCTGGAAGAACCCCCAACCTCTGCATGTACACTAAAAAGGTAACTGCCACTCATCTGCCAAACCCTTCAACTATATGAAGTAACACTAATACTCAAATGAAAGATAGGAAATGTATTCAGTTGTACTGGCTGGGAGCCCAACTCTTTGTTTTCTAATTCCCAGCGTTTCTTCCCTCCTTTTTTCATTTGCTTTTAATTTGTTTCCTCTTTTTATCCAAGTAAGCACATTTTTGCTGCCTTCATTTGCTATAAATATTGTAACGATGTGGGAAGACTAAATCCTTCTCAGTTCAGGGTGCAATTTTTATGTTTTTGGGCACAAGATCACTAAAACTTGACCAATGTTTGTCCAAACGATTTAATGAAACTATTTTATTATCTGACACACACAATCCTAACTTATAATTATGTCTGTAAGTAGGAAAAACAAAGCAGAAAACTGTAAAACTAAACTGAGTAGGAGATACCAAACATGTTTGTCCAGCATTTAACATTTTACTTAACTGTTGTCACACTAGAAAGATTTTCTGTCTGTGATTTCTCTTTATTTTGGACTTTTCTGTGTTGTGGTAATTTTAAGCACATTTTTTCAAAACATTTTTGAACATTTTTAAAGTAAGTCATGCAGTAAATACAGATAAATAGAGAGGATGCCTTTAATTATTACATTTATTTGAATGGAAACCCTCTTTATCTTTGAAGGGCTTTTTTTGAGAGTTAATTTATAATCGGTTCAATCTGCTGTGGAGGAAAATCTCTGGGTATTAACGGAGGTCCAACTTTGAATTAATCTGAGGAAATACAGCAGCTAATCCAATCAAAGATAATCTGTTTTCCACTTGCGGTTGTGCTCACAACTACATAACCAGATTAGGCAAAAATTGGTGATCTGCCATAAACTATAATATAAATACCAGATATTTTTATTTCAGTGCATCCTTAGAAGTGGAGTAACATTTTCTGCACAGATGAAAGCTACATTTTCAACCCTCAAACAATGACTTCAATTCTGTGAAGCACAGTGGTGTAAGCATCATGATATGGGATGTCTCTCATTCTATGATGATGGGCCTATTTGTCACATGTAGGGGATTATAGATCAGTTTAAAAAGGAAATTTCTTTGAAAAGGATGTTTTAAATAAGATTTAAAAAACCCAAATACTCCTGAAAATCAGCTTTTTTGTTGGGTTTGTTTAAAATATTCAGTTTCTGATGTAAAATGAAGAAACGCAAAGCAATAATGAAATGTAACCCAATTGTCTTGGACTGAAATGCCTCTTCAAAGGTGCATAAAGCTGGTCAACTTGATGAAGCTGTAAATTTTTTTTATTTATACAATAACAGTTGGAATTTAAGACTTTTTTAATCATATTTTGTTTTGGAAAACATCATGTAGTGTTCTCAGTGCATTTGCCTGCATGCTAACTAAATCTGTCGCAAGAATTTACTCACTTTTTGTAAATATACTGGTTCCCTTAAACACAAGTATATAACTTAAATATCAATATTTAAGTTTCAGCTTAAAGGATTTTCTTAAAACTTCATATTTGGATACCAGAGCCATTTTTTCCCTCTTGACACCAACTGTTATAAACATTTAACACGCAAACTTTGGTTTGTAAAGTCTTTGACTGGCACTAGAGTGTTAGTTTGACCGAGGTAAATTTAACTGTAAATGGAAAAAAAAAAAATCTAATGTTTATTCATCTTTGTGTAAAATTGTAAAATAAAATATTGGAGGCTAAAGCCAAATCTTGTTTAATAGAGTGGTTTACTTTCAGTCTTCCAGTTAGGTCTGTATAATGTTGTAATTTTCAGATTTGTTTCTACGATAGGTTGTTTTCTAAGCTCTAGGGGAAGTATTATGCAAAATTAACATTCCATCTGGGTTTCTACTGCTTCTGAAAATGAATGGCTTAAAAATAAAACACCCAGTCGTTTTTGGCATTAAGTTAATGTTTTTGTGTCTTGAAAATGACAGAAAAACTCAAAAACTTCCGGAATGTAACTGCCAAGCTGCACCGTTGCTTAGCAACCCCAGAGAAGCCCCGCCCGCTACCTAGCAACCCCAGCTGAATTCCAGGACATTTGGAATCAGCTGGTTTCGAATTCAAAAAAGCTTTATTAATCACAAAGGGAAATTAAATTAAATTAAATTTCTTTGCTTACCATCCAGAAACCGCTTGCTGATTATACCGTGTTTTAATTTGACTTTCCCCTCATTTTGATTCATCACTGTCAATCCCTGTCAAAGGCACACAAAGGCACACTGCAGTGTGTGAAGGCGAGTGTGTTTTGCTTTCCTTTGTTTGTAACCGTCTCTGGTTTTCCTGCAGGCCTCCAGTAAGAGACAGCATCACCTAAACAAGCATCTGTACCGGCCGTCCACCTTCCTGACCTCCTACGAGCCTCCGGTCTACATGGAGGATGAGGACGAGCGCGCGGCGTTTTACCACAGCGTGCAGGACCCTTCTGCTGACGATTCGGTCAGTCAGGACAGCTTTTTTAAACAGTTATTGACTGTCGTTTTATATTCCGATATTTTAGTTTAAAAATGGATGTATGTAGACTGGCGTACGTAGCGTATACAACCACATGGCAGGGGAAAAAAACAATAAAAATAAGTAATACATAAAATATTAATAGGCACTCCAATTAATTACTTGTCCTGCTGTTTATTAGTATTTAAATCAATATTAGATATTGAATCAAATTGTGACCCAAAGAATCAAAATTCTCTAAGATTATTTGATTGAAACTAATTAAATAGCTTTAAATGTCATCTATCAGCACCCTTTGATCTTTCCTACTTTCTCAAGAAATACATACTTTACTTTGGGGAAAATATCTCTTTAAAATGTTAAAAATATCTCCAAGGAAAGGGTAAAAAGTCATTCTTATGCTTTTGTAGCCCTGAAGCCTTTCTTTTTCTTGCAGATCAATTTAAAATTGAACAAAATTGCATCAATTTTCTTCCACTTCCTAATTCTTTCTCCATTTTGACACCATTGCAATCAGCGAAACATTTGATTCTTTCTCATTTTACTTCCAATCACGGCTCTTTTTGCTGTTGAAAATAAGTGAGAGCAGTGCAGGAAGCTGAACCGGCTCTGCGTTTCTCCTCTGTTTGAACTACATGGCTCCTGATGCTCGATGTTATCAAAGCTCTGACATTTCCTCTGGCCCTTTGATGGCTCTAACCTTTAAGAGAAACTGGTTCCCCAAGGCCTGCTGGTAACACAGATGGTTTTCTCCCATCGCCATGTTAAAGGAGGGAATTATTTCATATTAAAGGCAGATATGGTGGCAGCAGAAATCTGCAAGGAATAATAATAAAGATTGGATTTTGTCTACAACAGAGTATTAGGGGCAGGTGAAGAAAAAAACCGTTAAACTACAAGAGCAAAGTCAAAATTTTGCGAGAATAAAGCCGTAATATTACCAGAGTAAAGACACAACATTACCTGAAATAAGTTGTAATATTATGAGAATAAATTTGTAATATTATGAGAATAAATTTGTTATATTACAAGAAAAAAAAGTTGTACAAGAAGCAAGTAATATTATTGCCAGAATAAAGTCACAACATTACAGAATAAAGTTGTGACATTATGAGAATAGTCATAATATTTCGAGGACAAATATTTGGTTGTAATAATACAAGTTTAAAATCCTAATTACCTAAATAAAGTTGCAATATTACAAGAATAAAGTCATTATATTACTAGATTAAAGTCATATTATGAGAATAAATTTATAATATTACAAGAGAATACAAGAGTTAAAATGTTACCAGAATAAAGTTGCATTATAACAGAATTAAGTCGTAATATTATCAGAATAAAGTTGTAATATTATGATAATAAAGCCGTAATATTACCAGAATAATTGTATGACAATTAAGTCGAAATAATATGAGAATAAACTCCAAAGCACTTTGAACTGCCTTGTTCCTGAAAATGTACATTACCTTTTACCTACATTATTTCCCAAAAACATAAAAACCTTTTGTCCAATACTCGTACTTTCCTGATGCTTATTCAGGCCAAAGCATCTCATTGTAAACGTTTTCTTTGTTTACCTTTGTTTACCAGGACAATCTGCGCGTGGCGCAGCTCTGCTGCCTTAACAATAAAAATATCTGCTCCTATTTATGTTGTTCATGTTCAGCAAAAATCAGAGCCATCCATACTTACTGTAGACAAAACAAGGAGAACATAACCATCATATTGCGGTTTCTTTACCAGCTCTGACTCCACCCAGTTCTTATTTTTGTTTTGTTTACATCAACAATCTCAGGATGAGGAGAGCGTTCCTGTGGAGCTGAGGAACCTGCAAGAGTACAAAGAGCTTTTACAGCTGAAGAGGTTGAAAAAACAGAAACTCCAGGAGATTCGAGAGGATAACGCCAGGGTGCAGCACATGGGTTACAAGGTGACGCATTTCTGCACACACAACAACTTCCTGCTGCATGCTGCACAGCGGGCCGGCGCTGCCTGGCACTCTTCCACATTTTGTCACAATTTAAACACAAACCTGCGTGAATTTTATTAGGACTTTTTTTTGTAATAAACCAACAGAAATTGCATAAGTTGAAAATTAAGGGGAATAAAACGTGGTTGTCAAAGCTCATATGTTTGAAGACTTATTTATAATGGAGTATTAGGGCTATTGTAGATGGGAGGGGGTGAGGAGCAAATTTCTGCCAAAAATCTTGAGATCAATCTCAGAAATTTTCTAGAAAAAAAAAAAAGTTTCTGAGATTTGAAAGTTGAAACATTTCTAGAAAAAACACTTTCTATAAAAACGTGGGAATTTTTTAACTGATTTTTTTTTTTTTTTTTAAAGTAAACTTTTGACACTGAAGAAATTTTCTTAAGTTGAATATTTTTTACTTTTGAACTTCGGAAATTTCCTCGTTTTTTCCAGAACATTTTTTTTCTCACATTTGCAACTATTTATATATGATAAATAGCACCTAGTTTTCAATAAGTGTGACTAACTTTGAAGGCGGATGTTGAAAACCTCCCAAAAATATGTGCACTTGCTGCAGATCAATAGAAAAAAAACATCCAGATTATGTTTTATATGAGAGATTTTCAAGCATAAATTCTGCAGCAGAGCAGAATATTCAGCTTACTAACAGCTGCAGTTAAAAGTAGTAGTTCTTTCATGTGAAGTAAAGCAGAGGAAACATGAAACACCCAAACCTGCTTGTGGTAAATTTGTGACTTGATAACAAATTTTGGTCTCTTGAACGCTTTTGCTTTGGGACTGATATAAAATGAACTGTTATAATGTTTATAATTAAGTTTAACTCCAAAATGTTGCACTATGTACAGAGTTTTTAAGGCAGAATGATATAAATAATGCAAAATGAGGACCAGCCATCTCGATAATTAACAAAATAGGCAGATGACGACAAATTCACAGCATTTGATTTGCATTAGGAGGAAAACTGGTGCATTAAGCAGCTAATCGCTTAACAAACTACTGATTAATATGCAGAGTAGTCTAGTCTGAAAACACAACAGAAAATGGCTGCTTTTCAAAATTACTTGAATTGTTAGCAGGAATCAGAAGGGAGACTTTTGAACACCTGCTAGAAATTAGCACATATTGTGTTGAATCAACTCCATTTTACATCAAGAACTGTAAATGGAAATTTAAAGAACTGGTAACAACATATTTAAGATGGAGGATTTTTGGCTTTAAAGTGGGGAAAAGGTGTTTGTGTGAGTAACATATTAGGGGGGGATGTTGTTGAGCTGTGGTTGACTTCATCCTGATGTTTTTGCATCTTTTTGTCTCGTCTCGTGCTGTGCAGTGTGACATGTGCAGCATGGAGCCCATCCAGGGGGTCCGTTGGCACTGTCAGGACTGTCCTCCAGAAAACTCTGTCGATTTCTGCTCCAACTGCTCAGACTGGTGAGAACTATAGCTAAATATACCTGAGAGGATTCTGGGGGGTTTTTCAGTTTATTTGTACAGCACATTTCAGCAACAAGGCAATGCAAACACAAAAATATAAAGTCATAAATGACAGCACCACAGTTAACAATTTAGAAAACGTTAAATTTTTGTGTATCAGATTAACTAGAGTTGTAAGAAAAGCTTAAAAAACTGAGTTGATAAGAAAATACATTCATATTTTTGAAGAATAGTATAAACAAACTAAAATGAAAGATTAAAAAAAAATAGCATTTTTTAGTCATCAAATGGTTTTATTTTTAAAAAAGTACAGTTGCAAAATTCCCCTATACAGAATTTAGATATTTAAAGAGAACTCACCCTCAGTTTAGCATTTAATTTTCCTAAAACTCTCATATGGAAATATGACTGCATTGTATAAAAGCCTTAATATTGTTCACTTTAAGATATGTCAATATCAATTTATTCTGTCGCATTTATAGTTTTTTATTTAATTTTAACGTATTTATATATTTTTTTCTAGATAATTCATTTTGTCTTTTATTGTTTTAGAATATTTTTTTCAATTTATATTATTTTTGTTTGGTATTTTTATTTTATTGTAGTATTTGTATTAAATGCACCACCGCTTCAAAGATCCTGCAGAAATACAACCCGTCATTTTGCTTTGGATCTACTGGATTTTCTTTAGATTTGCTGTTGAAAAGTGACAAATATTTACAAGTTGTAGAAAAATTTAATCAACTTTCTTGTGTTAAGCAGAAAAATAAACATGTCTTAAAAAAATTTTGTAACTTTTATTTAACCAGGAAATGAAAAACTCATTGATATTAAAAATCTCATTTACAAAAGTGTCCTGGGCTACTCATGAGCAAAACAAGATAAAAACTTTACAATTTCGACCTTTATAAGTCATTTAATTTATACCAAGATGTTTTTCCTTGTCAGGAATGAAATAATCTGCCAGTGGAACTAGAACAATTTCACCAATAACGAGAAATTATTTACTGAAAACAAGCTCCGATATCTTGCTGAAGGGTTACTTGTAAGTTTGTCGTGTCTTATTTGAAGTACACTGAGATATTTGCAGTAGAAATTAAGCCAGAATTACTTAGTAAGATTTTTTTTACTTTTATACCAGAAACAAAGGAGGAAACCTACAGCTTCTAAAATCTGATGCCACACTAGGCCTGTGAGAAAAAGCAGAAAATCAATTAATCGCATGATAAATTAAAAAGAGCTCAATAATTTCCAATTGCACAATTTATTGGTTTTCCCTTTTTTGATAAAAACCTTCAGTCTGGTGCTTTGCTCTCAAGTAGCTGTTTGTTGTTGTTGTTTTCAGGACAATTTTGTTTACAAAGACTTGTTTCTCTTCTTTTATTTATTTTAAATGTTTAAAATGTCTCACAGTTCAGTGTTGAATGATCATTAGAATTTAAAGATTATTGATCTTTGAGAATGTGTTCTTATTATTCCATTATCATGTATTATTTAAAAATAGCCTCAAAACAATATTATTGTTTATCGCAATATATCGTCCAGCTAAATTTGTTATTGTGACAGGTCTACGCTACTCCACTTTTGTTTATATTTTATGAAGAAGGAAGTTGTGCTCAGGTCTTCTTCAGAGGTTTTCATGTTTCCTGCTGTAACTCTTGGTGCAGTGCCCCTACAGGCGAGGAGGGGAACTTTTTTTTTTTTTTTAAGTTAGTTTTAGTCTTTTGACATAGTACAGTGTGAAAGATCAGCTCAAATTGTGTTCAGTGTATTAGATTCATACTATCACCTTTTGTCTTCCAGCTTATTCAAGACAGAGACCCATAAACCTGACCACCACCTGGAAGCGGTGTATCAGCCAGACACCTTTCTGGACAGGGACTATTGCCTGCCGCAGAGCGCAGGCTACAACTACCTGGACCCTAATTACTTCCCCGCCAACAGATGACAGAGTCCCAGGCGCCGCTAGCTCCAGGTCTCTCTCGCCACATGTCCTGCAGGCCACTCTGTGCATGGCTCCATCCTGTAAGCCCAAGATTACCGCTGAGCCGGAGCAGCGGGGTTAGAGTTGGAGTAGACCTCGGCTCTGATGCTGGTTGCTCAGCAACACCTCAGCCGGGTTATTCAGAAACTATATTTTTAAAAAACAAACAAAAGCGAGAAGGCACACGACATTCCTGAGCTCCTCCCCTGACGTTTCCAGTTTTCTCCTCCATGCTGCTTTCAAACTGGAAAATTGAGTGATTGGTCTGGCGAAGCGCCACCTAGTGGAGACACTTGGGGCTTGTTTTCGTGTGCATGTGGTTTCCCCAAGAATGAAGAATACTTAAAAAAAAAAAAAAGATCAAGAAAAAAAGGTTGAAAACTTGGAGCATTTCTGCAGACCTCACTGTGTTTCCCAACACACACACAAACACACACACACCTTCATCCGTTTCCTTTTGCTCTCTTCACTAAAACTAACTAGGAAACACTACAACACGGAGAGCGACGTCATTATTTTTCTTTGAAGGCAGGCGAATGATGTTGAAAACCACACAAAGCTGTGTTTTATTTTTCTTTTGCCTCCTCTTCCCTCATTGTGTGCCGTTGTTGATCATGTTGAGTGTTCAAGTATATGGTGAAAAGTGAAAAGTAGCCACCGCTAGTTGCTGTGTGCCATTAAAAAATAAAAACAAACAAAAAAGATGTTTTTTTTTTTTTTCTTTATCTTTTTTTTTTCTTCCCCTCGCGCTTCGGGCAGATGGAGAAACCCTGAAAGCTGACCACATTTTCTCCATTGCCCTGTTATCGAATCCCATCGTTAAGCCTCCACATCTCTTAATTTCACCACCCACTTTAAAAGGTCCATTTAAAAAGATTGTATTTTTATTAATCTATTTAAACATGAATAATTGAGGTAGTGGTTGGTGCCTCTGCGACCCACAGAGTTTTATATACATAGATTTTGTTGTGCTTGAATAGATGCCATTTTGTATGGTTTTTTGTCTTCTTTCCCTCACCACCTTTCCCCCTGCTTCAGTATCTGTGTATAACAGTCTGTTCTTATGTAAAAAATAATAATAATAATAATGTAAAAAAAAAAATGCTAGAGGAGAACCGTGGAAATAAAAGTATGTGAAAAATGCTTCTATGTCTGTGGCTTTTCTTTTATTATTTGATAAAAGAAATAATAAACAACGACGGAGTGTTAGGGTCATGCTAAGAAAATAAATAAATAAAATCATGAGAAAAAAGTGATGTTATGAGGAGAAAATCCTAAAACTACAAGAATAAAGTTATAAAATGATGAGAAAAATAAAATATTTAATTGTTCTATAATTATTTTAAAATAAAACAAAAAAAAAATACTTTATTTTTAACTAATTATGTAATATTAATTACATATTGTACAATAGATAATATGGATAATATTCACATCATGAATAATATAGATATATAAAGTCATAATATTAATATGTCATATTGTGATGTCTTGAAAATGCCATTGTAAAATTTATTTTATTCTCATGCTATGACTATTGTTAACTAAATTTGACTTTTCTCATGTTATTCTTACAATATTGACTTTATTCTTAAAATATCAATTTATTCTTATTATGACTTTATTGTATAATTTCGACTTGGTTCTTCTACAACTTGAGCCTTACAAAGTGATTTTATTCTTGCGACATGACTAATATGAATCTGTTCTCATATTATTACAACTTTATTCTGGTTTTTTTAACTTTACTCTCGAATGACTTAATTCTCTTATTATTCTCATTTCAATTTTCAGTTTTACTCCCATATGACTTTCTCGTATTTTATTTATTTTTTATTGATATGGGCCTAATACTCTGCCATAGAAGAACAAATAAAATCTCACATTTTAAGTCAACACTTTGACCATATCAGTAGTACAAATGCTTGAATTTGTTCTGCAGCAATAGTACTTATAGAATTGCATCACTAATAAAGTCCTCACCTGTTACACTCATATTAAGTAAATTCAATTCATTCTACTGACCTCATAAAAGAAAATCTGTAGTGATATCACAACTCTACCATCAACAAGAGCTCTGTGGTGCAATGGCTAGCACATTGGACTTCTAGAAAGGATGAAGTTATACCACGGTTGTGGGTTGAATCCAACCAGAGTTGTTTCATGCATTACTAAAACAGAGACCATATCTTAACAAATACAGAATCGTACTGTCAATTACTGAAGAGAATATAATCCGGAGCAGTAAGAATATTTGTAAACAACCAGCAATACTATATTCTTTCAACTCATAGTGAAAACAAAGAGTCTATAAACTTATTCACACTCTCATCTTCTCGAAGGCTTTGTGGTGCAAAGGAAAGCGCATTGACATTCTAGACAAGATAAAAAGATTCAAAGGATGTGGGTTTAACTCCAACCAGAGTCTTCGGGTTAAGAATTTCACAAATATAATAAAATCTTTACCGATCACAAACAAATTCAGAATGTTCTATATATTCTATTGACCTCATAAAAGAGTCTGTAGCGGTATTGAAGGTTTGAAACACACAAAGGCTCTGTGGCGCAATGGATAGCGCATTGGACTTCTAGAGTGGATGAAGAGAGTCAAAGGTTGTGGGTTTGAGTCCCGCCAGAGTCGTATTTTAATGCATTTTCCTAAATATAATGAAATCGTCACCTGTCACACATATATATTCAGCAAATTAAAATTCTACTGCCCTCATGAAAGAAAGTTTGTAGCAGTAACGAAACAATACAGCATACGAGGGCTCTGTGGCGCAATGGATAGCGCATTGGACTCCTATTAGGAATGAAGTGATTCAAAGGTTGTCAGTTCGAGTACCACCAGAGTCAAACCTTTATGCATTTCACAAATATAATGAAATCGTCACATATATATATTCAGCAAATTTAAATTCTACTGCCCTCATGAAAGAAAGTTTGTAGCAGTAACGAAATAATACAGCATAACGAGGGCTCTTGTGGCGCAATGGATAGCGCATTGGACTTCTAGAGTGTATGAAGAGAGTTAAAGGTTGTGGGTTCGAGTCCCGCCAGAGTCGTACTTTAATGCATTTTCCTACATATAATGAAATCGTCACCTGTCACACATATATATATTCAGCAAATTAAAATTCTACTGCCCTCATGAAAGAAAGCTTGTAGCAGTAACGAAATAATATAGCTAACGAGGGCTCTGTGGCGCAATGGATAGCGCATTGGACTCCTATTAGGAATGAAGTGATTCAAAGGTTGTGGGTTCGAGTCCCACCAGAGTCAAACCTTTATGCATTTCACAAATATAATAAAATTGTCACCTGTCACACATATATATTCAGCAAATTTAAATTCTACTGCCCTCATGAAAGAAAGTTTGTAGCAATGTAAAACAATACATATAGATAACAAGGGCTCTGTGGCGCAATGGATAGCGCATTGGACTTCTAGAGTGGATGAAGAGATTCAAAGGTTGTGGGTTCGAGTCCCACCAGAGTCGTACTTTAATGCATTTTCCTTAATATAATGAAATCATCACCTGCCACACATATATATTCAGCAAATTAAAATTCTACTGCCCTCATGAAAGAAAGTTTGTAGCAGTAACGAAACAATACAGCATCTGAGGGTTTTGGAGCAATGGATAGCGCATTGGACTCCTAGAGGAATGAAGAGATTCAAAGGTTGTGGGTTCGAGTCCCACCAGAGTCAAACATTTATGCATTTTCACAAATATAATAAAATTGTCACATCTACTAAGCAAATTAAAATTCTACTGCCCTCATGAAAGAAAGTTTGTAGCAGTAACGAAACAATACAGCATACGAGGGCTCTGTGGCGCAATGGATAGCGCATTGGACTCCTATTAGGAATGAAGTGATTCAAAGGTTGTGGGTTCGAGTCCCACCAGAGTCGTACTTTAATGCATTTTCCTAAATATAATGAAATAAAATTGTCACATATATTCAGCCAATTAAAATTCTACTGCCCTCATGAAAGAAAGTTTGTAGCAGTAACAAAATAATACAGCATACGAGGGTTTGTGGAGCAATGGATAGCGCATTGGACTTCTAGAGTGAATGAAGAGATTTAAAGCTTGTGGGTTCGAGTCCCACCAGAGTCGTACTTTAATGCATTTTCCTACATATAATGAAATCGTCACCTGTCACACATATATATATTCAGCAAATTAAAATTCTACTGCCCTCATGAAAGAAAGCTTGTAGCAGTAACGAAACAATATAGATAACGAGGGCTCTGTGGCGCAATGGATAGCGCATTGGACTCCTATTAGGAATGAAGTGATTCAAAGGTTGTGGGTTCGAGTCCCACCAGAGTCAAACATTTAATGCATTTTCACTTAATATAATGAAATCATTGTCACATATATTAAGCAAATTAATATTCTACTGCCCTCATGAAAGAAAGTTTGTAGCAGTAACAAACAATACAGCTAACGAGGGCTCTGTGGCGCAATGGATAGCGCATTGGACTCTATTAGGAATGAAGTGATTCAAAGGTTGTGGGTTCGAGTCCCACCAGAGTTGTCAAACCTTTAATGCATTCCTTACAAATATAATGAAATCATCACCTGCCACACATATATATTCAGCAAATTAATATTCTACTGCCCTCATGAAAGAAAGTTTGTAGCAGTAACGAAACAATACTGCATACGAGGGCTCTGTGGCGCAATGGATAGCGCATTGGACTCCTATTGGGAAAGAAGTGATTCAAAGGTTGTGGGTTCGAATCCCACCAGAGTCAAACCTTTAATGCATTTTCCTTAATATAATGAAATCATCACCTGCCACACATATATATTCAGCAAATTAATATTCTACTGCCCTCATGAAAGAAAGTTTGTAGCAGTAACGAAACAATACAGCATACGAGGGCTCTGTGGCGCAATGGATAGCGCATTGGACTCCTATTAGGAATGAAGTGATTCAAAGGTTGTGGGTTCGAGTCCCACCAGAGTCAAACATTTATGCATTTCACAAATATAATAAAATTGTCACATATATTAAGCAAATTAAAATTCTACTGCCCTCATGAAAGAAAGCTTGTAGCAGTAACGAAACAATATAGCTAACGAGGGCTCTGTGGCGCAATGGATAGCGCATTGGACTCCTATTAGGAATGAAGTGATTCAAAGGTTGTGGGTTCGAGTCCCGCCAGAGTCGTATTTTAATGCATTTTCCTAAATATAATGAAATCGTCACCTGTCACACATATATATATTCAGCAAATTAAAATTCTACTGCCCTCATGAAAGAAAGCTTGTAGCAGTAACGAAATAATATAGCTAACGAGGGCTCTGTGGCGCAATGGATAGCGCATTGGACTTCTAGAGTGGATGAAGGATTCAAAGGTTGTGGGTTTGAGTCCCACCAGAGTCAAAACCTTTAATGCATTTTCCTAAATATAATGAAATGTCACCTGTCACATATATATATATATATTCAGCAAATTAAATTCTACTGCCCTCATGAAAGAAAGTTTGTAGCAAGTAAAACAATATAGATACAGCATACGAGGGTTTTTGGAGCAATGGATAGCGCATTGGACTTCTAGAGTGAATGAAGAGATTCAAAGGTTGTGGGTTTGAGTCCCACCAGAGTCGTACTTTAATGCATTTTCCTAAATATAATGAAATCGTCACCTGTCACATATATATATATATATTCAGCAAATTAAAATTCTACTGCCCTCATGAAAGAAAGTTTGTAGCAGTAACGAAATAATACAGCATACGAGGGTTTTTGGAGCAATGGATAGCGCATTGGACTTCTAGAGTGAATGAAGAGATTCAAAGGTTGTCAGTTCGAGTACCACCAGAGTCATACTTTAATGCATTTTCCTAAATATAATGAAATCGTCACCTGTCACATATATATATTCAGCAAATTAAAATTCTACTGCCCTCATGAAAGAAAGTTTGTAGCAGTAACGAAATAATACAGCATACGAGGGTTTTTGGAGCAATGGATAGCGCATTGGACTCCTATTAGGAATGAAGTGATTCAAAGGTTGTGGGTTCGAGTCCCACCAGAGTCAAACATTTATGCATTTCACAAATATAATAAAATTGTCACATATATTAAGCAAATTAAAATTCTACTGCCCTCATGAAAGAAAGCTTGTAGCAGTAACGAAACCATATAGCTAACGAGGGCTCTGTGGCGCAATGGATAGCGCATTGGACTCCTATTAGGAATGAAGTCATTCAAAGGTTGTGGGTTCGAGTCCCGCCAGAGTCATATTTTATGCATTTCCTAAATATAATAATAAAACCTGTCACATATATATTCAGCAAATTAAATTCTACTGCCCTCATGAAAGAAAGTTTGTAGCAGTAACGAAACAATATAGATAACATGAGGGCTCTGTGGAGCAATGGATAGCGCATTGGACTCCTATTAGTGGATGAAGAGATTCAAAGGTTGTGGGTTCGAGTCCCACCAGAGTCAAACCTTTATGCATTTCACAAATATAATAAAATTGTCACATATATATTAAGCAAATTAAAATTCTACTGCCCTCATGAAAGAAAGTTTGTAGCAGTAACGAAACAATATAGCTAAAGAAGGCTCTGTGGCGCAATGGATAGCGCATTGGACTCCTATTTGGAATGAAGTGATTCAAAGGTTGTGGTTTTGAGTCCCACCAGAGTCAAACATTTAATGCATTTCCTAAATATAATGAAAAATTGTCACATATATATATTCAGCAAATTAAAATTCTACTGCCCTCATGAAAGAAAGTTTGTAGCAGTAACGAATAATATAGCTAACGAGGGCTCTGTGGAGCAATGGATAGCGCATTGGACTACTAGAGTGAATGAAGAGATTTAAAGGTTGTGGGTTCGAGTCCCACCAGAGTCGTACTCTAATGCATTTTCCTACATATAATGAAATCGTCACCTGTCACACATATATATTAAGCAAATTAAATTTCTACTGCCCTCATGAAAGAAAGTTTGTAGCAGTAACAAAACAATACAGCATACGAGGGCTCTGTGGCTAATGGATAGCGCATTGGACTTCTAGAGGAATGAAGTGATTCAAAGGTTGTGGGTTCGAGTCCCACCAGAGTCATACTTTAATGCATTTTCCTAAATATAATGAAATCGTCACATATACTAAGCAAATTAAAATTTTACTGCCCTCATGAAAGAAAGTTTGTAGCAGTAACAACAATAATACAACATCTGAGGGCTCTGTGGCGCAATGGATAGCGCATTGGACTCCTATTAGGAATGAAGTGATTCAAAGGTTGTGGGTTCGAGTCCCACCAGAGTCGTACTTTAATGCATTTTCCTAAATATAATGAAATCGTCACCTGTCACACATATATATTCAGCAAATTAAAATTCTACTGCCCTCATGAAAGAAAGTTTGTAGCAGTAACGAAACAAGAGGGCTCTGTGGCGCAATGGATAGCGCATTGGACTCCTATTAGGAATGAAGTGATTCAAAGGTTGTGGGTTCGAGTCCCACCAGAGTCAAACATTTATGCATTTCACAAATATAATAAAATTGTCACATATATTAAGCAAATTAAAATTCTACTGCCCTCATGAAAGAAAGCTTGTAGCAGTAACGAAACAATATAGCTAACGAGGGATCTGTGGCGCATTGGATAGCGCATTGGACTCCTATTAGGAATGAAGTGATTCAAAGGTTGTGGGTTCGAGTCCCACCAGAGTCGTACTTTAATGCATTTTCCTTAATATAATGAAATCATCACCTGCCACACATATATATTCAGCAAATTAATATTCTACTGCCCTCATGAAAGAAAGTTTGTAGCAGTAACGAAACAATACAGCATACGAGGGCTCTGTGGCGCAATGGATAGCGCATTAGACTTCTATAGTGAATGAAGTGATTCAAAGGTTGTGGGTTCGAGTCCCACCAGAGTCGTACTTTAATGCATTTTCCTAAATATAATGAAATCGTCACCTGTCACACATATATATATTCAGCAAATTAAAATTCTACTGCCCTCATGAAAGAAAGCTTGTAGCAGTAACGAAATAATATAGCTAACGAGGGTTTTGGCGCAATGGATAGCGCATTGGACTTCTAGAGTGGATGAAGAGATTCAAAGGTTGTGGGTTCGAGTCCCACCAGAGTCGTACTTTAATGCATTTTCCTTAATATAATGAAATCATCACCTGCCACACATATATATTCAGCAAATTAATATTCTACTGCCCTCATGAAAGAAAGTTTGTAGCAGTAACGAAACAATACAGCATACGAGGGCTCTGTGGCGCAATGGATAGCGCATTGGACTCCTATTAGGAATGAAGTGATTCAAAGGTTGTGGGTTCGAGTCCCACCAGAGTCAAACATAAATGAATATTACTAAATATAATGAAATCATACCTGTCACATATATATTCAGCAAATTAAAATTCTACTGCCCTCATGAAAGAAAGTTTGTAGCAGTAACGAAATAATACAGCTAATCTGAGGGCTCTGTGGCGCAATGGATAGCGCATTGGACTCCTAGAGTGAATGAAGAGATTCAAAGGTTGTGGGTTCGAGTCCCACCAGAGTCGTACTTTAATGCATTTTCCTAAATATAATGAAATCGTCACCTGTCACATATATATATTCAGCAAATTAAAATTCTACTGCCCTCATGAAAGAAAGTTTGTAGCAGTAACGAAATAATACAGCATACGAGGGTTTGTGGAGCAATGGATAGCGCATTGGACTCCTATTAGGAATGAAGTGATTCAAAGGTTGTGGGTTCGAGTCCCACCAGAGTCAAACCTATATGCATTTCACAAATATAATAAAATTGTCACATATATTAAGCAAATTTAAATTCTACTGCCCTCATGAAAGAAAGCTTGTAGCAGTAACGAAACAATATAGCTAACGAGGGCTCTGTGGCGCAATGGATAGCGCATTGGACTTCTAGAGTGGATGAAGAGATTCAAAGGTTGTGGGTTCGAGTCCCACCAGAGTCGTACTTTAATGCATTTTCCTTAATATAATGAAATCATCACCTGTCACACATATATATTCAGCAAATTAAAATTCTACTGCCCTCATGAAAGAAAGTTTGTAGCAATGTGAAACAATACAGCATCTGAGGGCTCTGTGGCGCAATGGATAGCGCATTGGACTTCTAGAGTGAATGAAGAGATTCAAAGGTTTTGGGTTCGAGTCCCAGCAGAGTCGTACTTTAATGCATTTTCCTAAATATAATGAAATCGTCACCTGTCACATATATATATTCAGCAAATTAAAATTCTACTGCCCTCATGAAAGAAAGTTTGTAGCAGTAACGAAATAATACAGCATACGAGGGTTTGTGGAGCAATGGATAGCGCATTGGACTTCTAGAGTGAATGAAGAGATTCAAAGGTTGTGGGTTCGAGTCCCACTAGAGTTGTGCTTTTAGGCATTACTAAAACAGAAACCCTCTTATAACACATGCAAAATAGTATTGTCAATTACTGAAGAATTTTGAAATTAATGACAAATATAATCCAGGGCACTTTGAATATTTCTACCAACCAGTAAGACTATATTTCTACTCATAAGGTTGTGGGTTCGAGTCCCACCAGAGTCATACCTTTATGCATTTCATAAACATATTAAAGTCCTCCCCTGTTACACACATAGTAAGTTAATTCGATTCATTCTACTGACCACATTAAAGAAACATTAATCATAACGTTTACTTTTTGTCGATATAAGAAACACTTAAATGAGCTTACCACAATGAAGATTAGAGTAAAGAGCTCATATTCCAATGTTTTTCAAAATCAACTTGCATGATGATTAAATATACAGCCTCCTGCTATTTTGAATAGTTGATTTTATTAAGACTTTGTATTTCTGTTGGCCAATGGGGGATTGAACCCATGACCTTGACTTTGTATGTACCCTACTCTGACCAGCTGAGCTAAACAGGCACACATAACGATGAGCTTTCATCAATGTTAGAAAAACGGACATGATCTTACTACAATGAAGATTTGAAGAAATGCTGTTATGTTTTTCAAATTCAAACAAAGTCCTAAAGGTTTATTTTCCAGCAATATTTTATTTTGAAGTGTTGATTTTTTTTCCAGCCATTTTATTTTGAAGTGTTGATTTTAATTTCCACCCTTTTTATTTTGAAGTATTGATTTTACTTTCCACCTTTTTTATTTTGAAGTGTTGATTTTGTTTTGCACACTTTTTATTTTGAAGCATTGATTTTATTTTCCAACCTTTTTTATTTTGAAGTGTTGATTTTGTTTTACACCCTTTTTAATTTTGAAGTATTGTTTGTCTGAAAGACTTTAGATTTCCATTGACCAGTATGGGTATTGAACCATGTACCTCAGCATTATAGCACCACAACTTGTCCAGCTGAGCCAACCTCAGCTGGACAGTTTTCCTAAGTACATGGTAACTCATAATGTTGAGCTTCCACGGATTTAAGAAAACTTACATGATCTTACCACAATGAAGATTTGAGTAATGAACCCATTCCATTGTTTTTAAAAAATCAATGTGAATAGTGATTGGTCTTCTAGAGCGGATGAAGAGATTCAAAGGTTGTGGGTTCGAGTCCCACCAGAGTTGTCCTTTTATGCATTTCTTAAATACAATGAAATCGTTACCTGTCACACATACATTAAGCAAATTAAAATTCTAGGGCCCTCATGAAAGAAGGTTTGTAGCAGTAACATAACAGCACATCGAAAGAGGGCTCTGTGGCGCAATGGATACCGCATTGGACTTCTAGAGAGGATGAAGTGATTCAAAAGGTTGTCAGTCTGAGTACCACCAGAGTCAAACCTTTATGCATTTTACAAATATAATGAAATCGCCACATACTACTTCACCTGTCACATATATTCAGCAAATTAAAATTCTACTGCCCTCATGAAAGAAAGCTTGTAGCAGTAACGAAACAATATAGCTAACGAGGGCTCTGTGGCGCAATGGATAGCGCATTGGACTTCTAGAGCAAATGAAGAGATTCAAAGGTTGTGGGTTTGAGCCCCACCAGAGTCAAACCTTTATGCATTTCACAAATATAATGAAATCATCACATATATTAAGCAAATTAAAATGCTACTGCCCTCATGAAAGAAAGCTTGTAGCAGTAACGAAACAATATAGCTAACAAGGGCTCTGTGGCGCAATGGATAGCGCATTGGACTCCTATTTGGAATGAAGTGATTCAAAGGTTGTGGGTTCGAGTCCCACCAGAGTCGTACTTTATGCATTTCACAAATATAATAAAGACCTCACCTGTTACACTCATATTAAGTAAATTCGATTAATTCTACTGAACACATTAAAGAAAGTCTCTATCTGTTTTTAAATTCTGCTGAGTAACTAAACAATATAGATAATAGCGCATTGGACTCCTATTAGGAAAGAAGTGATTCAAAGGTTGTGGGTTCGAGTCCCACCAGAGTCGTACGTTAATGCATTTTCCTAAATATAATGAAATCGTCACCTGTCACACATATATATATTCAGCAAATTAAAATTCTACTGCCCTCATGAAAGAAAGCTTGTAGCAGTAACGAAATAATATAGCTAACGAGGGCTCTGTGGCGCAATGGATAGCGCATTGGACTCCTATTAGGAATGAAGTGATTCAAAGGTTGTGGGTTCAAGTCCCACCAGAGTCAAACCTTTATGCATTTCACAAATATAATAAAATTGTCACATATATTAAGCAAATTTAAATTCTACTGCCCTCATGAAAGAAAGCTTGTAGCAGTAACGAAACAATATAGCTAACGAGGGCTCTGTGGCGCAATGGATAGCGCATTGGACTCCTATTAGGAATGAAGTGATTCAAAGGTTGTGGGTTCAAGTCCCACCAGAGTCAAACCTTTATGCATTTCACAAATATAATAAAATTGTCACATATATTAAGCAAATTTAAATTCTACTGCCCTCATGAAAGAAAGCTTGTAGCAGTAACGAAACAATATAGCTAAAGAGGGCTCTGTGGCGCAATGGATAGCGCATTGGACTTCTAGAGTGGATGAAGAGATTCAAAGGTTGTGGGTTCGAGTCCCACCAGAGTCGTACTTTAATGCATTTTCCTTAATATAATGAAATCATCACCTGCCACACATATATATTCAGCAAATTAATATTCTACTGCCCTCATGAAAGAAAGCTTGTAGCAGTAACAAAATAATATAGCTAATGAGGTCTCTGTGGCGCAATGTACAGCGCATTGGACTTCTAGAGTGAATGAAGAGATTCAAAGGTTGTCAGTTCGAGTACCACCAGAGTCAAACCTTTATGCATTTTACAAATATAATGAAATCGTCACATATACTAAGCAAATTAAAATTCTACTGCCCTCATGAAAGAAGGCTTGTAGCAGTAACGGAACAATATAGCTAACGAGGGCTCTGTGGCGCAATGGATAACGCATTGGACTTCTAGAGCAAATGAAGAGATTCAAAGGTTTTGGGTTCGAGTCCCAGCAGAGTCGTACTTTAATGCATTTTCCTAAATATAATGAAATCGTCACCTGTCACACATATATATTCAGCAAATTAATATTCTACTGCCCTCATGAAAGAAAGTTTGTAGCAGTAACGAAACAATACAGCACATGAGGGCTCTGTGGCGCAATGGATAGCGCATTGGACTCCTATTAGGAATGAAGTGATTCAAAGGTTGTGGGTTCGAGTCCCACCAGAGTCGTACTTTAATGCATTTTCCTAAATATAATGAAATCGTCACCTGTCACACATATATATTCAGCAAATTAAAATTCTACTGCCCTCATGAAAGAAAGTTTGTAGCAGTAACGAAACAAGAGGGCTCTGTGGCGCAATGGATAGTGCATTGGACTCCTATTAGGAATGAAGTGATTCAAAGGTTGTGGGTTCGAGTCCCACCAGAGTCAAACATTTATGCATTTCACAAATATAAGAAAATTGTCACATATATTAAGCAAATTAAAATTCTACTGCCCTCATGAAAGAAAGCTTGTAGCAGTAACGAAACAATATCGCTAAAGAGGGCTCTGTGGCGCAATGGATAGCGCATTGGACTCCTATTAGGAATGAAGTAATTCAAAGGTTGTGGGTTCGAGTCCCACCAGAGTTGTACTTTAATGCATTTTCCTAAATATAATGAAATCGTCACCTGTCACATATATATATTCAGCAAATTAAAATTCTACTGCCCTCATGAAAGAAAGTTTGTAGCAGTAACGAAATAATACAGCATACGAGGGCTCTGTGGCGCAATGGATAGCGCATTGGACTTCTAGAGTGAATGAAGAGATTCAAAGGTTGTGGGTTCGAGTCCCACCAGAGTCGTACTTTAATGCATTTTCCTAAATATAATGAAATCGTCACCTGTCACATATATATATTCAGCAAATTAAAATTCTTCTGCCCTCATGAAAGAAAGTTTGTAGCAGTAACGAAATAATACAGCATACGAGGGTTTTTGGAGCAATGGATAGCGCATTGGACTTCTAGAGTGAATGAAGAGATTTAAAGGTTGTGGGTTCGAGTCCCACCAGAGTCGTACTTTAATGCATTTTCCTTAATATAATGAAATCGTCACCTGCCACACATATATATTCAGCAAATTAATATTCTACTGCCCTCATGAAAGAAAGCTTGTAGCAGTAACGAAACAATATAGCTAAAGAGGGCTCTGTGGCGCAATGGATAGCTCATTGGACTCCTATTAGGAATGAAGTAATTCAAAGGTTGTGGGTTCGAGTCCCACCAGAGTCGTACTTTAATGCATTTTCCTAAATATAATGAAATCGTCACCTGTCACATATATATATTCAGCAAATTAAAATTCTACTGCCCTCATGAAAGAAAGTTTGTAGCAGTAACGAAATAATACAGCATACGAGGGCTCTGTGGCGCAATGGATAGCGCATTGGACTTCTAGAGTGAATGAAGAGATTCAAAGGTTGTGGGTTCGAGTCCCACCAGAGTCGTACTTTAATGCATTTTCCTAAATATAATGAAATCGTCACCTGTCACATATATATATTCAGCAAATTAAAATTCTACTGCCCTCATGAAAGAAAGTTTGTAGCAGTAACGAAATAATACAGCATACGAGGGCTCTGTGGCGCAATGGATAGCGCATTGGACTTCTAGAGTGAATGAAGAGATTCAAAGGTTGTGGGTTCGAGTCCCACCAGAGTCGTACTTTAATGCATTTTCCTAAATATAATGAAATAAATCACCTGTCACATATATATATTCAGCAAATTAAAATTCTACTGCCCTCATGAAAGAAAGTTTGTAGCAGTAACGAAATAATACAGCATACGAGGGTTTTTGGAGCAATGGATAGCGCATTGGACTTCTAGAGTGAATGAAGAGATTCAAAGGTTTTGGGTTCGAGTCCCAGCAGAGTCGTACTTTAATGCATTTTCCTAAATATAATGAAATCGTCACCTGTCACATATATATATTCAGCAAATTAAAATTCTACTGCCCTCATGAAAGAAAGTTTGTAGCAGTAACGAAACAATACAGCACATGAGGGCTCTGTGGGCGCGCATTGGACTCCTATTAGGAATGATGTGATTCAAAGGTTGTGGGTTCGAGTCCCACCAGAGTCAAACATTTATGCATTTCACAAATATAATAAAATTGTCACATATATTAAGCAAATTAAAATTCTACTGCCCTCATGAAAGAAAGCTTGTAGCAGTAACGAAACCATATAGCTAACGAGGGCTCTGTGGCGCAATGGATAGCGCATTGGACTCCTATTAGGAATGAAGTCATTCAAAGGTTGTGGGTTCGAGTCCCGCCAGAGTCATATTTTAATGCATTTTCCTAAATATAATGAAATCGTCACCTGCCACACATATATATTCAGCAAATTAATATTCTACTGCCCTCATGAAAGAAAGTTTGTAGCAGTAACGAAACAATACAGCACATGAGGGCTCGGTGGAGCAATGGATAGCGCATTGGACTCCTATTAGGAATGAAGTGATTCAAAGGTTGTGGGTTCGAGTCCCACCAGAGTCAAACCTTTATGCATTTCACAAATATAATAAAATTGTCACATATATTAAGCAAATTAAAATTCTACTGCCCTCATGAAAGAAAGCTTGTAGCAGTAACGAAACAATATAGCTAAAGAAGGCTCTGTGGCGCAATGGATAGCGCATTGGACTCCTATTAGGAATGAAGTAATTCAAAGGTTGTGGGTTCGAGTCCCACCAGAGTCGTACTTTAATGCATTTTCCTAAATATAATGAAATCGTCACCTGTCACACATATATATTCAGCAAATTAAAATTCTACTGCCCTCATGAAAGAAAGTTTGTAGCAGTAACGAAATAATACAGCATACGAGGGTTTGTGGAGCAATGGATAGCGCATTGGACTACTAGAGTGAATGAAGAGATTTAAAGGTTGTGGGTTCGAGTCCCACCAGAGTCGTACTCTAATGCATTTTCCTACATATAATGAAATCGTCACCTGTCACACATATATATTAAGCAAATTAAATTTCTACTGCCCTCATGAAAGAAAGTTTGTAGCAGTAACGAAACAATACAGCATACGAGGGCTCTGTGGCGCAATGGATAGCGCATTGGACTTCTAGAGTGAATGAAGAGATTCAAAGGTTGTGGGTTCGAGTCCCACCAGAGTCATACTTTAATGCATTTTCCTAAATATAATGAAATCGTCACATATACTAAGCAAATTAAAATTTTACTGCCCTCATGAAAGAAAGTTTGTAGCAGTAACGAAACAATACAGCATACGAGGGCTCTGTGGCGCAATGGATAGCGCATTGGACTCCTATTAGGAATGAAGTGATTCAAAGGTTGTGGGTTCGAGTCCCACCAGAGTCGTACTTTAATGCATTTTCCTAAATATAATGAAATCGTCACCTGTCACACATATATATTCAGCAAATTAAAATTCTACTGCCCTCATGAAAGAAAGTTTGTAGCAGTTACAAAACAAGAGGGCTCTGTGGCGCAATGGATAGCGCATTGGACTCCTATTAGGAATGAAGTGATTCAAAGGTTGTGGGTTCGAGTCCCACCAGAGTCAAACATTTATGCATTTCACAAATATAATAAAATTGTCACATATATTAAGCAAATTAAAATTCTACTGCCCTCATGAAAGAAAGCTTGTAGCAGTAACGAAACAATATAGCTAACGAGGGCTCTGTGGCGCAATGGATAGCGCATTGGACTCCTATTAGGAATGAAGTGATTCAAAGGTTGTGGGTTCGAGTCCCGCCAGAGTCGTATTTTAATGCATTTTCCTAAATATAATGAAATCGTCACCTGTCACACATATATATTCAGCAAATTAAAATTCTACTGCCCTCATGAAAGAAAGTTTGTAGCAGTAACGAAACAATACAGCATACGAGGGTTCTGTGGAGCAATGGATAGCGCATTGGACTTCTAGAGTGAATGAAGAGATTCAAAGGTTGTGGGTTCGAGTCCCACCAGAGTCTAACTTTAAAGCATATTACTAAATATAATTAAATCGACACATTTCACACATATATATTCAGCACATTAAAATTCTACTGCCCTCATGAAAGAAAGTTTGTAGCAGTAACGAAACAAGAGGGCTCTGTGGCGCAATGGATAGCGCATTGGACTCCTATTAGGAATGAAGTGATTCAAAGGTTGTGGGTTCGAGTCCCACCAGAGTCAAACATTTATGCATTTCACAAATATAATAAAATTGTCACATATATTAAGCAAATTAAAATTCTACTGCCCTCATGAAAGAAAGCTTGTAGCAGTAACGAAACAATATAGCTAACGAGGGCTCTGTGGCGCAATGGATAGCGCATTGGACTCCTATTAGGAATGAAGTGATTCAAAGGTTGTGGGTTCGAGTCCCACCAGAGTCGTACTTTAATGCATTTTCCTAAATATAATGAAATCGTCACCTGTCACACATATATATTCAGCAAATTAAAATTCTACTGCCCTCATGAAAGAAAGTTTGTAGCAGTAACGAAACAATACAGCATACGAGGGTTCTGTGGAGCAATGGATAGCGCATTGGACTTCTAGAGTGAATGAAGAGATTCAAAGGTTGTGGGTTCGAGTCCCACCAGAGTCGTACTTTAATGCATTTTCCTAAATATAAGGAAATCGTCACCTGTCACACATATATATTCAGCACATTAAAATTCTACTGCCCTCATGAAAGAAAGTTTGTAGCAGTAACGAAACAAGAGGGCTCTGTGGCGCAATGGATAGCGCATTGGACTCCTATTAGGAATGAAGTGATTCAAAGGTTGTGGGTTCGAGTCCCACCAGAGTCAAACATTTATGCATTTCACAAATATAATAAAATTGTCACATATATTAAGCAAATTAAAATTCTACTGCCCTCATGAAAGAAAGCTTGTAGCAGTAACGAAACAATATAGCTAACGAGGGCTCTGTGGCGCAATGGATAGCGCATTGGACTCCTATTAGGAATGAAGTGATTCAAAGGTTGTGGGTTCGAGTCCCGCCAGAGTCGTATTTTAATGCATTTTCCTAAATATAATGAAATCGTCACCTGTCACACATATATATTCAGCAAATTAAAATTCTACTGCCCTCATGAAAGAAAGTTTGTAGCAGTAACGAAACAATACAGCATACGAGGGCTCTGTGGAGCAATGGATAGCGCATTGGACTTCTAGAATGAATGAAGAGATTCAAAGGTTGTGGGTTCGAGTCCCACCAGAGTCGTACTTTAATGCATTTTCCTTAATATAATGAAATCGTCACCTGCCTCACATATATATTCAGCAAATTAATATTCTACTGCCCTCATGAAAGAAAGTTTGTAGCAGTAACGAAACAATACAGCACATGAGGGCTCTGTGGCGCAATGGATAGCGCATTGGACTCCTATTAGGAATGATGTGATTCAAAGGTTGTGGGTTCGAGTCCCACCAGAGTCAAACCTTTATGCATTTCACAAATATAATGAAATCGTCACATATATTAAGCAAATTAAAATTCTACTGCCCTCATGAAAGAAAGCTTGTAGCAGTAACAAAACAATATAGCTAACGAGGGCTCTGTGGCGCAATGGATAGCGCATTGGACTCCTATTAGGAATGAAGTAATTCAAAGGTTGTGGGTTTTAATGCGTTTTCCTTAATATAATGAAATCGTCACCTGCCACACATATATATTCAGCAAATGAATATTCTACTGCCCTCATGAAAGAAAGTTTGTGGCAGTAACGAAACAATACAGCTAACGAGGGCTCTGTGGCGCAATGGATAATTTGCTTGTAGCAGTAACAAAACAATAAAGCTAACGAGGGCTCTGTGGCGCAATGGATAGCGCATTGTACTTCTAGAGTGGATGAAGAGATTCAAAGGTTGTGGGTTCGAGTCCCACCAGAGTCGTATTTTAATGCATTTTCCTTAATATAATGAAATCATCACCTGCCACACATATATATTCAGCAAATTAATATTCTACTGCCCTCATGAAAGAAAGCTTGTAGCAGTAACAAAATAATATAGCTAATGAGGTCTCTGTGGCGCAATGTACAGCGCATTGGACTTCTAGAGTGAATGAAGAGATTCAAAGGTTGTCAGTTCGAGTACCACCAGAGTCAAACCTTTATGCATTTTACAAATATAATGAAATCGTCACATATACTAAGCAAATTAAAATTCTACTGCCCTCATGAAAGAAGGCTTGTAGCAGTAACGAAACAATATAGCTAACGAGGGCTCTGTGGCGCAATGGATAACGCATTGGACTTCTAGAGCAAATGAAGAGATTCAAAGGTTTTGGGTTCGAGTCCCAGCAGAGTCGTACTTTAATGCATTTTCCTAAATATAATGAAATCGTCACCTGTCACACATATATATTCAGCAAATTAATATTCTACTGCCCTCATGAAAGAAAGTTTGTAGCAGTAACGAAACAATACAGCACATGAGGGCTCTGTGGCGCAATGGATAGCGCATTGGACTCCTATTAGGAATGAAGTGATTCAAAGGTTGTGGGTTCGAGTCCCACCAGAGTCGTACTTTAATGCATTTTCCTAAATATAATGAAATCGTCACCTGTCACATATATATATTCAGCAAATTAAAATTCTACTGCCCTCATGAAAGAAAGTTTGTAGCAGTAACGAAATACACAGCAGAGGCTCTGTGGCGCAATGGATAGTGCATTGGACTCCTATTAGGAATGAAGTGATTCAAAGGTTGTGGGTTCGAGTCCCACCAGAGTCAAACATTTATGCATTTCACAAATATAAGAAAATTGTCACATATATTAAGCAAATTAAAATTCTACTGCCCTCATGAAAGAAAGCTTGTAGCAGTAACGAAACAATATCGCTAAAGAGGGCTCTGTGGCGCAATGGATAGCGCATTGGACTTCTAGAGTGAATGAAGAGATTCAAAGGTTGTGGGTTCGAGTCCCACCAGAGTCGTACTTTAATGCATTTTCCTAAATATAATGAAATCGTCACCTGTCACATATATATATTCAGCAAATTAAAATTCTACTGCCCTCATGAAAGAAAGTTTGTAGCAGTAACGAAATAATACAGCTAACGAGGGTTTTGGAGCAATGGATAGCGATTGGACTTCTAGAGTGAATGAAGAGATTCAAAGGTTGTGGGTTCGAGTCCCACCAGAGTCGTATTAATGCATTTTCCTAAATATAATGAAATCGTCACAAGTCACACATATATATTCATCAATTTAAAATTCTACTGCACTCATGAAAAAGTTTGTAGCAGTAACGAAACAATACAGCATACGAGGGCTCTGTGGCGCAATGGATACCGCATTGGACTTCCTAGAGGAATGAAGAGATTCAAAGGTTGTGGGTTCGAGTCCCACCAGAGTCGTAATTTTAATGCATTTTCCTAAATATAATGAAATCGTCACCTGTCACATATATATATTCAGCAAATTAAAATTCTACTGCCCTCATGAAAGAAAGTTTGTAGCAGTAACGAAACAATATAGCATAACGAGGGTTTGTGGAGCAATGGATAGCGCATTGGACTTCTAGAGGAATGAAAAGTGATTCAAAGGTTGTGGGTTCGAGTCCCGCCAGAGTCGTATTTTAATGCATTTTCCTAAATATAATGAAATCGTCACCTGCCACACATATATATTCAGCAAATTAATATTCTACTGCCCTCATGAAAGAAAGCTTGTAGCAGTAACGAAACAATATAGCTAAAGAGGGCTCTGTGGCGCAATGGATAGCGCATTGGACTCCTATTATGAATGAAGTGGGTCAATGGTTGTGGGTTCGAGTCCCACCAGAGTCGATTTAATGCATTTTCCTAAATATAATGAAATCGTCACCTGTCACATATATATATATTCAGCAAATTAAAATTCTACTGCCCTCATGAAAGAAAGTTTGTAGCAGTAACAAAATAATACAGCATCTGAGGGCTCTCTGTGGCGCAATGGATAGCGCATTGGACTTCTAGAGTGAATGAAGAGATTCAAAGGTTGTGGGTTCGAGTCCCACCAGAGTCGTACTTTAATGCATTTTCCTAAATATAATGAAATCGTCACCTGTCACATATATATATTCAGCAAATTAAAATTCTACTGCCCTCATGAAAGAAAGTTTGTAGCAGTAACGAAACAATACAGCTAACGAGGGCTCTGTGGAGCAATGGATAGCGCATTGGACTCCTATTAGGAATGAAGTGATTCAAAGGTTGTGGGTTCGAGTCCCACCAGAGTCAAACCTATATGCATGTCACAAATATAATAAAATTGTCACTTTGAATATTTCTACCAACCAGTAAGACTATATTTCTACTCATAGTGAAGAAAAAGAGTATACAAACTTATTGAGACACAACAACCTATACGAGGGCTCTGTGGCGCAATGGATAGCGCATTGGACTCCTACTTATAAAGAAGTGATTCAAAGGTTGTGGGTTCGAGTCCCACCAGAGTCATACCTTTATGCATTTCATAAACATATTAAAGTCCTCCCCTGTTACATATAAGCAAATTTAATTCATTCTACTGCCCACATGAAAGAAACTTGTAGCATAACTAAACAATATAGATAACACTCTGTGGCAATGGATAGCGATTGACTTCACAATGAAGAGATTCAAAGGTAGTAAGTCCCACTCAGAGTCAATGTTTTCAATGCAACTTAATATAATGATTAAATATCACAGCCTCCTGCTATTTTGAATAGTTGATTCTACTGCCCTCATGAAAGAAAGTTTGTAGTTTCAGTAACAAACAATGGGGATTGAACCCATGACCTTGACTTTGGATATGTACCCTACTCTGGAATGAAGTGATTCAAAGGTTGTGAGCTTTCATCCCACCAGAGTTGAAAACGGACATGATCTTACTACAATGAAGATTTGAAGAAATGCTCACATATATTTTCAAATTCAAACAAAGTGCCCTAAAGGTTTATTTTCCAGCAATATTTTATTTTGAAGTGTTGATTTTTCTGTCCAGCCATTTTATTTTGAAGTGTTGATTTTAATTTCCTATTTTTATTTTGAAGTATTGATTTTACTTTCCACCATTTTGAAGTGTTGATTTTGTTTTGCACACTATTGAAGCATTGATTTATATTTTCCAACCTTTTTCTATTTTGAAGTGTTGATTTTGGTTTACACCCTTTATAATTTTGAAGTATTTTTTGTCTGAAAGACTTTAGATTACCATTGACCACTATGGGTGATTCAAAGGTTGTGGGTAGTCCCACCAGCATTATAACCTTTAATGCATTGTCACAGCTGAGCCAACCTCAGCTGGACAGTATATATATTAAGCAAATTAAATTCTACTGCTTCCTCATGAAAGAAAACTTAGATCTTACCACAATGAAGATTTGAGTAATGAACCCATTCCATTGTTTTTAAAAAATCAATGTGAATAGTGATTGGTCTTCTAGAGCGGATGAAGAGATTCAAAGGTTGTGGGTTCGAGTCCCACCAGAGTTGTCCTTTTATGCATTTTCTTAAATACAATGAAATCGTTACCTGTCACACATACATTAAGCAAATTAAAATTCTAGGGCCCTCATGAAAGAAGGTTTGTAGCAGTAACATAACAGCACATCGAAAGAAGGCTCTGTGGCGCAATGGATACCGCATTGGACTTCTAGAGAGGATGAAGAGATTCAAATGTTGTCAGTTCGAGTCCCACCAGAGTCAAACCTTTATGCATTTTACAAATATAATGAAATCGTCACATATACTACTTCACCTGTCACACATATATATTCAGCAAATTAAAATTCTACTGCCCTCATGAAAGAAAGCTTGTAGCAGTAACGAAACAATATAGCTAACGAGGGCTCTGTGGCGCAATGGATAGCGCATTGGACTTCTAGAGCAAATGAAGAGATTCAAAGGTTGTGGGTTTGAGCCCCACCAGAGTCAAACCTTTATGCATTTCACAAATATAATGAAATCATCACATATATTAAGCAAATTAAAATGCTACTGCCCTCATGAAAGAAAGCTTGTAGCAGTAACGAAACAATATAGCTAACAAGGGCTCTGTGGCGCAATGGATAGCGCATTGGACTTCTAGAGCGGCTGAAGACATTCAAAGGTTGTGGGTTCGAGTCCCACCAGAGTCGTACTTTATGCATTTCACAAATATAATAAAGACCTCACCTGTTACACTCATATTAAGTAAATTCGATTAATTCTACTGAACACATTAAAGAAAGTCTCTATCTGTTTTTAAATTCTGCTGAGAACTAAGCCTCAGTGGCGCAATGGATAGCGCATTGGACTCCTATTTGGAATGAAGTGATTCAAAGGTTGTGGGTTCGAGTCCCACCAGAGTCGTACTTTAATGCATTTTCCTACATATGATGAAATCGTCACCTGTCACACATATATATATTCAGCAAATTAAAATTCTACTGCCCTCATGAAAGAAAGCTTGTAGCAGTAACGAAATAATATAGCTAACGAGGGCTCTGTGGCGCAATGGATAGCGCATTGGACTCCTATTAGGAATGAAGTGATTCAAAGGTTGTGGGTTCGAGTCCCACCAGAGTCAAACCTTTATGCATTTCACAAATATAATAAAATTGTCACATATATTAAGCAAATTTAAATTCTACTGCCCTCATGAAAGAAAGCTTGTTTAAGTAAAGAAAGAATATAGCTAACGAGGGCTCTGTGGCGCAATGGATAGCGCATTGGACTCCTATTAGGAATGAAGTGATTCAAAGGTTGTGGGTTCGAGTCCCACCAGAGTCAAACCTTTATGCATTTCACAAATATAATAAAATTGTCACATATATTAAGCAAATTTAAATTCTACTGCCCTAATGAAAGAAAGCTTGTAGCAGTAACGAAACAATATAGATAACAAGGGCTCTGTGGCGCAATGGATAGCGCATTGGACTTCTAGAGTGGATGAAGAGATTCAAAGGTTGTGGGTTCGAGTCCCACCAGAGTCGTACTTTAATGCATTTTCCTTAATATAATGAAATCATCACCTGCCACACATATATATTCAGCAAATTAATATTCTACTGCCCTCATGAAAGAAAGCTTGTAGCAGTAACGAAACAATATAGCTAACGAGGGCTCTGTGGCGCAATGGATAGCGCATTGGACTCCTATTAGGAATGAAGTGATTCAAAGGTTGTCAGTTCGAGTACCACCAGAGTCAAACCTTTATGCATTTCACAAATATAATGAAATCGTCACATATACTAAGCAAATTAAAATTCTACTGCCCTCATGAAAGAAAGCTTGTAGCAGTAACGAAACAATATAGCTAACGAGGGCTCTGTGGCGCAATGGATAGCGCATTGGACTCCTATTAGGAATGAAGTGATTCAAAGGTTGGGGGTTCGAGTCCCTCCAGAGGCGTTCTTTAATGCATTTTCCTAAATATAATGAAATCGTCACCTGTCACACATATATATTCAGCAAATTAATATTCTACTGCCCTCATGAAAGAAAGTTTGTAGCAGTAACGAAACAATACAGCATACGAGGGCTCTGTGGCGCAATGGATAGCGCATTGGACTCCTATTAGGAATGAAGTGATTCAAAGGTTGTGGGTTCGAGTCCCACCAGAGTAAGAGTCGTATTTTAATGCATTTTCCTAAATATAATGAAATCGTCACCTGTCACACATATATATATTCAGCAAATTAAAATTCTACTGCCCTCATGAAAGAAAGCTTGTAGCAGTAACGAAACAATATAGCTAACGAGGGCTCTGTGGCGCAATGGATAGCGCATTGGACTCCTATTAGGAATGAAGTGATTCAAAGGTTGTGGGTTCGAGTCCCACCAGAGTCAAACATTTATGCATTTCACAAATATAAGAAAATTGTCACATATATTAAGCAAATTAAAATTCTACTGCCCTCATGAAAGAAAGCTTGTAGCAGTAACGAAACAATATCGCTAAAGAGGGCTCTGTGGCGCAATGGATAGCGCATTGGACTCCTATTAGGAATGAAGTAATTCAAAGGTTGTGGGTCTGAGAGTCCCACCAGAGTCGTACTTTAATGCATTTTCCTAAATATAATGAAATCGTCACCTGTCACATATATATATTCAGCAAATTAAAATTCTACTGCCCTCATGAAAGAAAGTTTGTAGCAGTAACGAAATAATACAGCATACGAGGGCTCTGTGGCGCAATGGATAGCGCATTGGACTTCTAGAGTGAATGAAGAGATTCAAAGGTTGTGGGTTCGAGTCCCACCAGAGTCGTACTTTAATGCATTTTCCTAAATATAATGAAATCGTCACCTGTCACATATATATATTCAGCAAATTAAAATTCTACTGCCCTCATGAAAGAAAGTTTGTAGCAGTAACGAAATAATACAGCATACGAGGGTTTTTGGAGCAATGGATAGCGCATTGGACTTCTAGAGTGAATGAAGAGATTTAAAGGTTGTGGGTTCGAGTCCCACCAGAGTCGTACTTTAATGCATTTTCCTACATATAATGAAATCGTCACCTGTCACACATATATATATTCAGCAAATTAAAATTCTACTGCCCTCATGAAAGAAAGCTTGTAGCAGTAACGAAATAATATAGCTAAAGAGGGCTCTGTGGCGCAATGGATAGCTCATTGGACTCCTATTAGGAATGAAGTAATTCAAAGGTTGTGGGTTCGAGTCCGATTTTAATGCATTTTCCTTAATATAATGAAATCGTCACCTGTCACACATATATATTCAGCAAATTAAAATTCTACTGCCCTCATGAAAGAAAGTTTGTAGCAGTAACGAAACAATACAGCATACGAGGGCTCTGTGGCGCAATGGATAGCGCATTGGACTTCTAGAGTGAATGAAGAGATTCAAAGGTTGTGGGTTCGAGTCCCACCAGAGTCGTACTTTAATGCATTTTCCTTAATATAATGAAATCATCACCTGCCACACATAAATATTCAGCAAATTAAAATTCTACTGCCCTCATGAAAGAAAGTTTGTAGCAGTAACGAAATAATACAGCATACGAGGGCTCTGTGGCGCAATGGATAGCGCATTGGACTTCTAGAGTGAATGAAGAGATTCAAAGGTTGTGGGTTCGAGTCCCACCAGAGTCGTACTTTAATGCATTTTCCTAAATATAATGAAATCGTCACCTGTCACACATATATATTCAGCAAATTAAAATTCTACTGCCCTCATGAAAGAAAGTTTGTAGCAGTAACGAAACAATACAGCATACGAGGGCTCTGTGGCGCAATGGATAGCGCATTGGACTCCTATTAGGAATGAAGTGATTCAAAGGTTGTGGGTTCGAGTCCCACCAGAGTCATTTTAAATGCATTTTCCTAAATATAATGAAATCGTCACCTGTCACATATATATATTCAGCAAATTAAAATTCTACTGCCCTCATGAAAGAAAGTTTGTAGCAGTAACGAAATAATACAGCATACGAGGGCTCTGTGGCGCAATGGATAGCGCATTAGACTTCTAGAGTGAATGAAGAGATTCAAAGGTTGTGGGTTCGAGTCCCACCAGAGTCGTACTTTAATGCATTTTCCTAAATATAATGAAATCGTCACCTGTCACATATATATATTCAGCAAATTAAAATTCTACTGCCCTCATGAAAGAAAGTTTGTAGCAGTAACGAAATAATACAGCATACGAGGGTTTTTGGAGCAATGGATAGCGCATTGGACTTCTAGAGTGAATGAAGAGATTTAAAGGTTGTGGGTTCGAGTCCCACCAGAGTCGTACTTTAATGCATTTTCCTTAATATAATGAAATCGTCACCTGCCACACATATATATTCAGCAAATTAATATTCTACTGCCCTCATGAAAGAAAGCTTGTAGCAGTAACGAAACAATATAGCTAAAGATGGCTCTGTGGCGCAATGGATAGCTCATTGGACTCCTATTAGGAATGAAGTAATTCAAAGGTTGTGGGTTCGAGTCCCACCAGAGTAAAACTTTAATGCATTTTCCTAAATATAATGAAATCATCACCTGTCACATATATATATTCAGCAAATTAAAATTCTACTGCCCTCATGAAAGAAAGTTTGTAGCAGTAAGAAATAATACAGCATACGAGGGCTCTGTGGCGCAATGGATAGCGCATTGGACTTCTAGAGTGAATGAAGAGATTCAAAGGTTGTGGGTTCGAGTCCCACCAGAGTCGTACTTTAATGCATTTTCCTTAATATAATGAAATCGTCACCTGCCACACATATATATTCAGCAAATTAATATTCTACTGCCCTCATGAAAGAAAGTTTGTAGCAGTAACGAAACAATACAGCATAAGAGGGCTCTGTGGCGCAATGGATAGCGCATTGGACTCCTATTAGGAATGAAGTGATTCAAAGGTTGTGGGTTCGAGTCCCACCAGAGTCAAACCTATATGCATTTCACAAATATAATAAAATTGTCACATATATAAAGCAAATTTAAATTCTACTGCCCTCATGAAAGAAAGCTTGTAGCAGTAACGAAACAATATAGCTAACGAGGGCTCTGTGGCGCAATGGATAGCGCATTGGACTTCTAGAGTGGATGAAGAGATTCAAAGGTTGTGGGTTCGAGTCCCACCAGAGTCATACTTTAATGCATTTTCCTTAATATAATGAAATCATCACCTGTCACACATATATATTCAGCAAATTAAAATTCTACTGCCCTCATGAAAGAAAGTTTGTAGCAGTAACGAAACAATACAGCATACGAGGGCTCTGTGGCGCAATGGATAGCGCATTGGACTTCTAGAGTGAATGAAGAGATTCAAAGGTTTTGGGTTCGAGTCCCAGCAGAGTCGTACTTTAATGCATTTTCCTACATATAATGAAATCGTCACCTGTCACACATATATATATTCAGCAAATTAAAATTCTACTGCTCTCATGAAAGAAAGCTTGTAGCAGTAACAATATAGATAACAAGGGTTTATGGAGCAATGGATAGCGCATTGGACTACTAGAGTGAATGAAGAGATTTAAAGGTTGTGGGTTCGAGTCCCACCAGAGTCGTACTCTAATGCATTTTCCTACATATAATGAAATCGTCACCTGTCACACATATATATTCAGCAAATTAAAATTCTACTGCCCTCATGAAAGAAAGTTTGTAGCAGTAACGAAACAATACAGCATACGAGGGCTCTGTGGAGCAATGGATAACGCATTGGACTTCTAGAGTGAATGAAGAGATTCAAAGGTTGTGGGTTCGAGTCCCACCAGAGTCGTACTTTAATGCATTTTCCTAAATATAATGAAATCGTCACCTGTCACATATATATATTCAGCAAATTAAAATTCTACTGCCCTCATGAAAGAAAGTTTGTAGCAGTAACGAAACAAGAGGGCTCTGTGGCGCAATGGATAGCGCATTGGACTCCTATTAGGAATGAAGTATTTCAAAGGTTGTGGGTTCGAGTCCCGCCAGAGTCGTATTTTAATGCGTTTTCCTTAATATAATGAAATCGTCACCTGCCACACATATATATTCAGCAAATTAATATTCTACTGCCCTCATGAAAGAAAGTTTGTAGTAGTAACGAAACAATACAGCTAACGAGGGCTCTGTGGCGCAATGGATAATTTGCTTGTAGCAGTAACGAAACAATATAGCTAACGAGGGCTCTGTGGCGCAATGGATAGCGCATTGGACTTCTAGAGTGGATGAAGAGATTCAAAGGTTGTGGGTTCGAGTCCCACCAGAGTTGTACTTTAATGCATTTTCCTTAATATAATGAAATCATCACCTGCCACACATATATATTCAGCAAATTGAAATTCTACTGCCCTCATGAAAGAAGGCTTGTAGCAGTAACGGAACAATATAGCTAACGAGGGCTCTGTGGTGCAATGGATAACGCATTGGACTTCTAGAGTGGATGAAGAGATTCAAAGGTTGTGGGTTCGAGTCCCACCAGAGTCGTACTTTAATGCATTTTCCTTAATATAATGAAATCATCACCTGCCACACATATATATTCAGCAAATTAATATTCTACTGCCCTCATGAAAGAAAGTTTGTAGCAGTAACGAAACAATACAGCACATGAGGGCTCTGTGGCGCAATGGATAGCGCATTGGACTCCTATTAGGAATGAAGTGATTCAAAGGTTGTGGGTTTGAGTCCCACCAGAGTCAAACGTTTATGCATTTCACAAATATAATAAAATTGTCACATATATTAAGCAAATTAAAATTCTACTGCCCTCGTTGTAGCATTTTCAATGGATAGCGCATTGCACTCCTATTAGGAATGAAGTAATTCCTAATTCGAGTCCCGCCAGAGTCGTATTTTAATTTGAAGTATTGATTTTACTTTCCACCTTTTTTATTTTGAAGTGTTGATTTTGTTTTGCACACTTTGCTACAAACTTTCTTTCATGAGGGCAGTAGAATTTTAATTTGCTTAATATATATTGAAGCATTGATTTTATTTTCCAACCTTTTTTATTTTGAAAATGCATTGATTTGATTTCTTTACCAATTTTGAATCACTTCATTTAAAGAGTCCAATGCGCTATCCATTGACAATGGATGGGTATTGACTCTTATAAGGAATGAAGTGATTCAAAGGTTGTGGGTTCGAGTCCCACCAGAGTCAAACCTTTATGCATTTCACAAATATAATGAAATCGTCACATATATTAAGCAAATTAAAATTCTACTGCCCTCATGAAAGAAAGTTTGTAGCAGTAACGAAACAATACACATTTTTGAAAAAATCAATGTGAATAGTGATTGGTCTTCTAGAGCGGATGAAGAGATTCAAAGGTTGTGGGTTCGAGTCCCACCAGAGTTGTCCTTTTATGCATTTTCCTAAATATAATGAAATCGTCACCTGTCACACATATATATTCAGCAAATTAAAATTCTACTGCCCTCATGAAAACGTTTGTAGCAGTAACGAAACAATATAGCTAACAAGGGCTCTGTGGCGCAATGGATAGTGCATTGGACTCCTATTAGGAATGAAGTGATTCAAAGGTTGTGGGTTCGAGTCCCACCAGAGTCATACTTTAATGAATTTTCCTAAATATAATGAAATCGTCACCTGTCACACATATATATTCAGCAAATTAAAATTCTACTGCCCTCATGAAAACGTTTGTAGCAGTAACGAAACAATACAGCATACGAGGGCTCTGTGGCGCAATGGATACCGCATTGGACTTCTAGAGCAAATGAAGAGATTCAAAGGTTGTGGGTTCGAGTCCCATCAGAGTCAAACCTTTATGCATTTCACAAATATAATGAAATCATCACATATATTAAGCAAATTAAAATGCTACTGCCCTCATGAAAGAAAGCTTGTAGCAGTAACGAAACAATATAGCTAACAAGGGCTCTGTGGCGCAATGGATAGCGCATTGGACTTCTAGAGCGGCTGAAGACATTCAAAGGTTGTGGGTTCGAGTCCCACCAGAGTCATACCTTTGTAAGTTAATTGATTCATTCTACTGACATTTGAGCTTACCACAATGAAGATTAGAAATGTTTTTCAAAATCAACTTGCATGATGATTAAATATACAGCCTCCTGCTATTTTGATGCATTTGATATAATAAGACCTCACCTGTTGGCTCAATTAAGGGATTGAACCCATGATTCTACTTTGTATGTACCCTACTCTGTTTTTAAATTCTGCTGAGAACTAAGCTTTCATCAATGTTAGACGGACATTGATCCTATTTGGAATGAAGTGATTTGAAAGGTTGTGGTTTTGTTATGTTTTCAAATTGTAGGCATTACTAAAACAGAAGGTTTATTTTAAAGCACATATTTTATTTTGAAGTGTTGATTGTCCAGCCATTACTGAAGAAGTGTTGATTTTAATACCCTTTTTATTTTGAAGTATTTGTACTTATTTCTCCAGTTTTTATTTTGAAGTATTGATTTTACTTTCCACCTTTTTTATTTTGAAATGTTGATTTTGTTTTGCTAGACTTTGATTTTGGGATTTATATTATTTTCATGTGAAAAACCTAAATACTGATAGATTTTAATGTTTTATCAGTTTTGCAGTATTGTTTGTCTGAAAGATTTAGATTTTGCAAAAATCCTCATGTATGGGTATTGAATTAAATCAGCATTTAGATAATGTAAACAATTGACTCATTTGCCAAAACAGTGTCAAAATACATGGTAACTCATAATGTTGAGCTTCAGAAATATTAAAAATCCTGTTATCCTTCTTGACAATGAAGATTTGAGTACTGGTTAGACCCATTCCATTGTTTTTAAAAATCAATGAATAGTGATGAGTCTTTTAGAGCGGATGAAGAGATTCAAAGGTTGTGGGTTCGAGATTAAGAGTAATGTTCTTCCTTTTTATTTTGCTGTTTATACTGTTTACCTGTCACACATACATTAAGCAAATTAAAATTCATGTCCCTCATGAAAGAATTGAAGGGAACTTTCGACGTTTACACCAATGTGATACCCAGTGGACTTCTAGAGAGGATGAGGTTCATAGCTGGTGAGGCACTGAGTCATCAGAATCAGATTTGCAAATATAATGCATAGATTGACATTGATGAGATCTTTTAAAATCTCTCGGTTCTCCTTTATTCTTAGCATTGTGGATGCTGATGTTGAGCTCCGCTGTTCATCCAAACAAATCTATCCTGGACAGGCGAAGGTTTTAAGCGCAATTTGGCTTTGAATATAGAGTGGTGAAGAGATTCATGTTTGGTGAGGATCTTTGCAAGTTCTTCAAGTCAAACCTTTATGCATTTCACAAATATAATGAAACATCACATATATTGCAAATTAAAAGGCAAGGAAAGCAGAAAAACAATATAGCTAACAGGACATCCACAGCCATTGGACTCTTTCGTGAAGACATTCAAAGGTTGTGGGTTCGAGTCCCAGAAAAAATGCATTTCACAAATATAATAAAGACCTTCTGTCCCATAGTCTGAAACAAACTGAACTGTCTCTATCTGTTTTTAAATTCTGCTGAGAACTAAGCTTCCTTTGGTTATTATCTCCTGCGATTGAAAGTCCTATTTGGAATGAAGTGATTTTTAGTGGTTGTAATGAGTCATCCAGAGTTGTGTCGGGATAAGCGAGGAAAAAAATCACTATCTCTATTATAATCTATCGCTATAATAGTATTGTCAATTACTGAAGAAACTGTAAATTAATGACAAATACAATCCGCGGCACTTTGAATATTTGTACTTATTTCTCCAGTTATAAATGTCACAGTTCCAGAACAATCTGCATTTGACGTTTTTTTGTGACCAATGAGGTTGTTAGCTAGACTTTGATTTTTCAGGGATTTATATTGAGTTATCATGTGAAAAACCTAAATACTGATAGATGTAATGTATCAGTATTTGCATTACTGATTTTATTACATGATGATTTTTGATTTTGCAAAAATCCTCATGTAAAATCACATATTGAATTAAATCAAGAAAATGTTAGATAATGTAAACAATGACTCATTTGCCAAAAAAAGTGTCAAAAATAAATTAGTTGTTTTACTATATTACTTCAGAAATATTAAAAATCTTGTTTATCCTTCTTGATGGAATCAGAAATATTTATGATTTACTGGTTAGACTCTTTTTGTAACACCATAAAAGATGAAGTCGTATGAGTAATTTTAGATTTGTGTATGTGGTATTTGTCTAGGAGTATCATGAGATTAATTATGTAATGTTCTTCCTTTTTTATTTTGCTGTTTATACTGTTTACACGTGTCTCTGTGAGTCGTATTCATGTCTCTACTGTAAATTGAAGGGAACTTTCTGACGTTTACACCATGTGATCCTTTCTTGGTTCCAGCAGATGGCGCTGCGGGATCACTGGGTGAGCGACACAACAAACAACACTAAGAGATACTCGATTTAACAAATGCACAGACTTTATTAGTCAGATTACCAGACTCAAACAAGAACCCGTATAATGAGCTTGTAAAACACACAGATGCAGTAATTCTAATACTTTTAATACTCCGCTGCTTCTTTATTTAATGCACAAAAGGCAGTTTTAAGCTTTAACTGTTAATTCTGCATGCTTGTTACGATACAAAGCAAAGTGCTGAGCACAAGAATGAACACACATCACGTCTCCAATGTCTGATGGAAACGGTCAGCGTGCTCCCAGTGGCAACAGGGGTCGCTGTTTTCTCTGTACAGTTATGAGCCTCGATCCTGCAGTTGGCAGCATTATATTGAAGTTGATGTGAGGAACAGGAAGAGGGTGAAGCAAAATGAAGAGGAGGGAGCAACTGATTGCAGGTGAGGCATGCATACCACAAAAGTTCAATAAGCTGGTGCAGGTGTGAGTGATGTGGAGGTGAGAGAAGAAGAAGAAGGTCTTCAAGCAGGTGAACAGCAGGGTGTAAACCAGGAGTGTCCAACCTTTAGGTCAAATAGGTCAAAATTGTAAAGACAGATTTACTTGTGGGCTAAGAAATATACAATTTCTGAAATAATATTATGACATTTTTATCTGCTCAATAATAAATTAACCATACAATAATTAAAAAAGCAAATTTTAAATAAAAATGATTAAATAGATGTGTTTCTATTTACTATAAAATTAAAGAGAATACAGAAAGCATGGTAATAAAAAGATGAATACTTTGTATTGCATCAAACATTTTCCATTCAAGAAGATTTGTACTTGTTTGTAATAATTTTGCCCTGATTTAAAACAAAAGGTCTCCATCTGCATCAAAACTTGTGTAATTTTCTAACTGTGATTGGGGGCCACACAAACTCAGTCCTGGACAATGGACACCCCTGGTGTAAACGGTGGAAATCAGAAGGTGGCAGAAGATTCTATGGCTTGGCAGAGCTGGACAAAAACCTCAGGTGGCGACCGCTCGGCGTCAATCTGCAGACAGAGGCAAACAAAAGACTTTCAGAAACTATTTAGCATTTCTACAGAGGGCTCATAGCCCAGCCTGGACCAGAAGCTGATTATTTTATTTTTCATTTGTTTGTTTTATCCTGCAGTCGTCAACTTTCTATTATTCCTATATCTTCTATGGAAAAAGCAAAAGCAAGAAAGACATGAGAAAAGTGGTGTGTCTGCTTCAACATATCTGAATTAAATAATTAGGTAATTAGCAGGTGTGTCAGACCAGGGACACATCACATTACGTAAAATATTTCTCCTAACAGAGCCAGCTTTGTTTATTTTGTATTAATTTCATGCAATAGGAACTCCCACTCCTCTTGTTTCCTGTCTTTTGTCTCCCACACTTTTTTTCAGCCATTAAACTGTTTGATGGAGAGGAGGTTCTCTGCAGACTAAAGTGGGCGTTTCTACATTTTCCACATGGTGCTAGCTGCGTTTCAGTTTCAAATGTGCACAAAATGTTGTCAATATTCCACTAATGATGAACAGACACAATTCTGAAATTGTGGTGCTTAAATTAAATAAAAAACGCAATAAAAATCACACGATAATAAATTTGTTTAAGATAAACCATTAAAATCATGCTCCAACTACTTCCTGTGGTTTTCTTCTTCATGGTTTACGTCAGTGTCAACATCCGGTTGTTGATCGTGTGACTCGAGTGACACGAACACTTTGTACCATAACGAGTTTTTTGTTTTTCCAAAATCGCCAATTTTATTTTCAGAACGTGAAATTCCGTAGTTATATGTTTATTCTGCCTTTTACTTGTTAAACAGGATCACGTTCTTGTAAACCACATTAGGACTCCCCCTGGTGGATGTTTTGTTACACTGTTTGATTACGCTGAAAAAAAGAAAACAGAGATCCAAGATGGCGGAACGTAATACCGAAGAGTTCCTGAATTAAACCGACATCACGTTGAAACGTTGTTGTTTTGGACGAGATTTGTTCGTAAGTATTGGTTAGCTTGCAGTAAGCATGGCTAGTTTGCAATGTTAGCCAATACTATGCCTTGTATATTTCAGTTTTACGATGGTCATAGTGAAAGCAGTGGTCAGACGCCATTCTTTGACAAACAAGCAAAAAGAAAGAAAGAAAGAAGTCTGGTTATTATGGTTATCTTGCTGCCTAGCCGGTGAAAACTAAAATCTCAGGGCGAGGACAGCTCAACGATCAATGGAAATATAGCTACTATGTACATAATTATTGTTTACTTTCTATTAGTAATTCATGTTTTATTTAAAAGGTTACATAAATACTTATTTGTGTATTTATATTAAATTAAAAACCCGTTTAGCCTGGTCTGGTCTTGCCTCAGTACCTGTCTTGGCATTTAAGCACACACACACGCACGCACACGCACACACACACACACACACACACACACACACACACGCACACACAGACCTATGCATGCATGCATACAGCTGATGTGGCATTTCAAATGTTCAGACAGCTTATTTTTAAAGAAGCGGATCAACTCCAAGCAGAAGGTCTGTGGTTTTTGACTTGCCCTCGTGTTAGTGGGAACATCAGTGAGGTGTGTGAAGCCCACAGTGAGTCAGATGTTGCCTTTAAGGTCACAGCTGACCTTTTAAAGCAGCAATAATATTCCCAATTATCCGGCTATGGTGAAGAGATGATAGAAAGCTGCTTACAGTTTATAGACTGGAGGAGAAGATTGCTGTTGTAATTAATTCTCTTTACTCTTTAAATTAAAAAAGTTGGGGTTTAAAGTTTGAAGTTGGGTGGAAGTAGTACTGAGATAAGGAAAGGTGCTTTTAGCAGATAATTAATGGTGAAATAAATAACTTTAGGTGAAAAGAGTCAACTGTTGTTTTTACTATTAACCAGCGAGTGGTGACACATCTGACAACACAAAAATTCAGATTTCCTTGATGTTTGCAATTAATAAATACATCATTCAATCATTTATTATCCAAGGAAGTGCTGTACTTTCACAAACTATAATCCATGAGCTCACTACCTTAAGTCCTTTCTATTTATGGCCAGTTCTGTAGTAAAATTGTTCCTATTGCTTTAAAAACAAAAGGCTTCTGTTAAATCCTATAATATGGATTCTCAATTATACTAGGCTCTATTTTCAGAATAAAGTCTCATTTAAAGATCCCCACCATACACATCAAATAAGTAGGTCAAACATAATTAGGTGTGTTTGACCACAGACACATCTAATTATTGAAATTACATAAAATATTTCTGCGTTGTTTATTTTTTTTCTTTATGTAAGTAAAATCCTTAAAAATATAATTCAAATGTTCAAAAGAGGGGGAAAATATAAAATACAAAGTTGTGTTCACTGCAAAAACACAAAATCTTACCAAATATTTTGTATCTAGAGCAAATATCTAGACATAACTAACTTCCAGCTAACTGTTCAGCTAAATATAACTTGTTTTAAGTAAATGATTCATTAAAATTGATAAAAAACTTCTGGTCCACTGGAAGATTATTTAACTCATGTAACTAGTAGTTTTAATCTATATTGAAGAATTATTGACTTAAAACAAGCTGAAAAGTTACTTGGAAGTTAGTTTTTTCTTAATTCAGGTGTGCTAAGATATTTACCCCAGAAACTAGACAGATTTGGTGTTTTTGAATTTAGAGTTGAGTGGATTTACGGTGGATTGGTAGGGAATTGAACCCTCGCCCTGTCTTACGGTGTGCAGCAGCATCTTGCATTCATAGTGAGCGATGACGGCCTTGGCGTCGCTGCAGAAGTTCTGGGCTCTTCTCTGCAGGGCGTTCTCTGAGGACAAGGAGGATCTGCTGCGGCTCTGGATCCTGCTGGTCATCGTCTCTGGAGAACAGCTCAGCAGAACCACGGCACTCGGTTCCCCCATCTGATCCCACAGAGGAGAAAACGTCTCAGTGGATCCGTATGTGACAAATTCCGACTCTGAACATCTAATTTCTTTCTGTTTGCCTCATCTCTTCTTGCAAATATCACCTTTCACACCTATTTATGGCTCTGACTGTGCTGCATGACTGACTCATCCGCTTCCCTCCTCTTTGGATGAACTTTTCTGACTTTTCCATCTTTTATTCATGTTTCTGACCAGATGTGGGGTCAGTGTTGGTGCGCTGCCTTGCCTTGGCTTCGTACTCCTCCGCCTGCTTCAGGTCTCTGGGGAAGCCGCTCACCACCAGACCCTTTCCCTGTCGGACCGCAGACGTCACGGCGTCACACAGCAGCTCCAGCAGCGTCTCCTAGAGATTCAACACAAATAATTCATCATGTCATGAATTGAAGGTGACCTACTATGTTTTTTTTGGGGGGGGGGTTTTTGCACAAAATCATTCTTAGATCATGAGATTTTTTTGTCTGGTCAGTTCTTCTGATTTTGAGCTTTTTTCAGAATGAACTGCTTTAGGGCCTTTTGTCACTTTAACATCCTCCAACTCAATGTTTACACTTGCACTTGAAAATGGCTGCAAACAGATAAACTATTATACAACCTTACATCTTTGAAAAGCAGAAGTAGGGCCTCCTGCACAACCAACAAGAATGTAGCAAGTGGTTTCTGGATGGTAAGTCAACAACAGAACACTTGTCTTTTCTAGCAGCCCTTGTGCAGCGCATACAGCGGGAAAACCAGCTGACCAAACGTGCTGGAACTCTGCTTGGGCTGCTAGGCAACAGGTCTGGGCTCAGCTTGAGGTGCTAGGTAACGGGCAGAACTCTGTTTGGGTTGCTAGGTAATGGGCTTGGGCTCAGCTAGGATTGCTAGGTAACTGTGCAGTGCCTGTTGAATGGGTCATTTTCCAGGCACCAAAAACCATGAACTATTGCCAAATAATGGTTTTATGTGTCTGTTTTTAGAAGCAGTAGAGGCACAAATGGAAGTATAAGATTGGGCAAAATGTGAATTTTGCATAATATGTCTCCTTTAAATCTTGATCTATGACTAAAAAAACAAATTATTATTAGAAAACTGCCACGGATTCACATCTACTTTTTTATTCCCATAGTTTGATCTCCTTATTGCCAGGAGACTCCACTTCCGCTTTTCAAAGATGTGTAGTTGTATAATTGGGCATCTGTTTGCAGGTATTTTCAGGTGCGAGTGTAAACGATGAGTGGGGCTCATTCTGATATGATCTGAAAATAGGCAAACCGGAGAAGAGTAAAACCTCATTATCTAAGAATTAGTTTGTGCTAAAAATATGATAAGCATGTTTTGTTTCGCCCATAGACATATGCTAACTTGTTCCAGGAAGCACAATAAATTACCTTTAATGCACAGACCATTATTATGATTCCTGTTGCTCTTTTGTTATTATTTATGCCAGTAAAAATGGAGTGTACAGTAAACTTCCTGAATGATATTTATTAAGGAATGTAGCTTAATATATCGTAATCAACAGAAAGTTGATGCAATTTTAAGGTTTTAGTTTGGTTCCTTTCAGTCCAAAAGCAAGGCTTGAAGGTGGATTTAGATTTTGTTTTTTTTCCCTTTTATAGATGGTGGTGTTGAGGGAAGCTGTGTGTTTTACTTTACTTGATGCTTGCTTCATGATTTTCTTTCAAAAACTCAGAACTGTCATCCCTGAATAAAAGTTTTGTGTGAAAAACCTTTTCAGCTGAATCTGACCTCCAGGAGAAAAACTGCTCAGATTGGAAGAGGAAGGGAACTGGTAGCTGTGATTTATGCTACAATTTCACCTCGTCAGTAGCAGAAAATATATTGCAGCGTAAACATTTTTGTCCAGGTCTATGATCAAAAATGCATCAAATCAGTAGCAGCTTGTCAACAAATCAACTCTCCTAGTGCTATTAGTTTTCACATGACTGCAGTTTATCTCACCATGACAAAAAAAAACCCTTAACGTCTGCAGAGAGAGATTTCTGCAAAGGATTCTGCTTTAAAACCTTGAGAGGAGCACTTTGGTAATCCCACTGTGGGATTATTAATCCTCCTCTTAAATCTCAGTCGTCCTCTGTTCGCTCTCTGTGTGTATATATACCGTATAGATAAAAAAAGCATAGTGCAGTTCTCATGTTGGAAAACACGGGACGCAGCCCTAATGTGTGGTAAGAGGCTTAAGTGTGAGCCGAGCTCGAAAGCGTTTGGGATTTTCCTGCTAGTTGATAAAAATCAAAGCAAATCTGTGTGTGGGAGTTTTTATGCAGCCTGTAACTCAGTTCAGCGCTTGTTTATGTCCTCAAGTCTGATTGTTCCTAAAACTTTCAGAGAAATTATGAAATGATATTTATTATATTTTTTATTTTATCATAAAGTGACCATTATTTTAAGATTTTTCATTTTGTACTTCTATGAAAAATGGTCAGTGTGGAGGGATGTCAGAAAATGTTTGCCTCATCTTTAACCCTTTTTTATTTTATTTTCAGCTGCATCTCAATAAATAAGAATATCATTAGAAAAGTTAATTATCTCCTGAACCAGTATAAGTCCTGGAAGGAGGAAAGATCAGCCATGACGATCCTCTCCTGTTCGACCAGTTTGGACATGTCCTGTTTTGTGGATGAGCCAAACCAAACTGTAGCTGCTTTTCCGTTGACCAAACAATTGCGCAATTTGACATTTTGAAAATAAATAAACTTAATGCAAATATGCCAGTTAAAAAGCTTTTTTCAATTAGGTGCTAGGATTAGGTGCCTGAAAATTTGTTTATTTCGCAAAACTGTAATGGAAATAACTTCTTCTTTTTTTTTTTTTTTGCATCACATGATCAACAACCGGAAGAAGACGAGAAGTAGATGGAGAGTCATGGAGTGAAATGATTACTTCTCTTGTGAACAAGCTTTGCTGCATTTACAAGGAAACATTAGCTGCTATGTGTTCCATTTCAACACTCTGTCGACATTCCACAATTTCACAATTGCATTTCTTATTTTACTAAATAAGAAATGAAACTAAAATTGTACGTGAATAAGCTTGCTCACCCCTTAAGTAATTAAAAACCATGGCGTACTTCTTCATAATTCAGCCATGATCTCTTCTTTAGCCTTCTTTAGGCATTGGAGAGAAAATCCCGTTACACTTAAAATATGCAACATTTTGGGCAAATTGTAGCCAGCAATGTTTGAATGACACACACCTTTTTAATGAACTGTGAGAGCTCTGCTGGAGCCATCTGCACAGTATGTGAATAAAAACAAAAACACACCATCATCCTCTTACCACTTCCTGTTGTCTTCTTCGTTGTTTTCACCAGTAGTAACATCCGACTGTTAGTCATGTGCCTTTAAAAAGTGTTCCCATTGCAGTTTTGCAAAATAGGCCCATTTTGATACAACTGAAAAACCACCTCTTACTAGAACAGAAACTTTTTATCTGAAAAAGTGAGGTCTTTTTTCTGACATTAGCGAGAATTTATTTTCTGAATTTCAATTTGCACAATTCTGTTTAATGGAAATGCAGCTAGTGTGAGGTGTATCATCACTAGTGAATCCTGAAGGAGTAAATGCTCCTCAGGGTGTAGTGCCTCCCCTCATTGGCTTCAACTGTGCATGAAAAGATGGAGACACAAAATCAAAAATTCAGGACTTCGTTAGATGGAGCAGGAGGAGTGTGGAGACGGAGATGGACCAGAGTAGGGATTGGAGTAATGCCAGGGGAGGCAGTTTGGATTTGAAAGCTGTTGCTGTGATTGGACCAAAGCAGCTCTCGCTGGGAGAAAAATTGTCATCCGTCAACTGCGAATACAAAACAAATCCATCAGATGGAGGCAGGGAACATCACAAGTGGAGGAATCAATAGTTTTCTACACTCTGAGGATGAAAGGACACTCTGGAGGCCTGGATGAAGAAAACAGCTTGTTTTTTTTCTTGTTTTTTTTTTAAAGAAACAAACAGAATCTGAACTGTTGTTGTAGCTTTAATCCTGATGCACCTCTATTCACGTTGGCGGTGAAACATAAAATCAAACTGGTTTATGAGCAGTTATTAATTATTGTCCTCTTTAAGTATTTCTAACCCTCAGTGCAGCGCGACCATAAACTGAGCCAATGCCTGTTAATCAACATCCAATCAACCCCCTGGGGGAAAACATTTTAAACCTTCTGGGATTTTTAATGGCTCAAGATATTTCTGATTTTATAAAATGTCTTCCTTTGTCCTAATTGAACCAAGTCAATGTTTTCCATCATAACAGCAAATTGTCACAAGGCAAGTTGTCCTTAACGTGGTTTAGGTCCTTTGGTGTTGATGGAGAGCTCTGTTTCTATTGGAGTAGCAGCATCAAATAAAGTGGCTCAAAAAAAGAGGAAGCCACTAAAAAAGTTTAGCTCTCTTCTGGTGATTTTGGAACCTTTGAAGATGATCTTTCGAAGAATGCAGTGATTCAACAAATGTGTCTTCAGTTAGAGGCTTTTTAAGATGTGCTATGACCGTCCCATTACTTCTTCAAGAGACAGGGCAAAATCTAATCTCCACTTGAGATTTAAGATATTATTACTCGGGAATGGTACGGTGGTGTATTAGAGGTGTTGTAGTTAAAATAATAATAAAACACCCCCTTCAAATTCTGAGATTAATCTCAGAAACATTTGACAGTTATGGTAGAAATTTACTTCTTATTTCTGTCTGCAGTGTTTCCAAAACGCCGTCCTAGGCTGGGACTTTAACATGCTCATTTTGATTCATATATTAATTACATAGATCTAAATGTGTTAATTTATTATGCAATTATTCACTTTTAAAAGCGAGCCGGAACCTTTTGTATTGTGTTTCCGGTACGCTCCCAACTCTGACGCACAACCTGCATCCGCATACAACAACGATGGAGGACGAAGCCGCTTCTCTTGACCCACTGGGTAAATATTTTGCTTTTAAAAACCAATGTGATTAGACGCTGAAAAAGATTACTGTTGTGTACAAGTTGTCCTTAAAGGAGTTAGTTTATTAGTGAAGCTAGTCAAATCTAAATTAGCATCTCAATGCTAAGCTTGTAGCAGCAAACGGACGCTTCCAACGTCCACATTTCTACAGAAGCTACATAAAACACTTGAAAGGTCGATGGGTATAATAACATTTCAGTAAATATGATGGTTGAATAACCTAAAGAACAGATTAAAAACAATAGATATTGTTGTTGTTGAGGTCATATGTAGCCTATGTTTATTCAATAATTTAGCAGCAAAACTGCTTTTGAATCAAAATTTTGCTTATTTTGTTGATTATATGGTTTACGATTTGAGAATTAATTAAAATGCTTTAATCGAGCCTCACCACTTACTAGGGAACGGAACCAAGTGGTTTATAAACTTTTGGAAACTGGACTCATTTAGGAGCCTTGAAATATCAGAGCAACTTGTAGCAACAGTGAGAAATGGTACTCCTCTCAGGGCTGCGCGATTTGTCAAACTAATAAAAATCTATATATGTGCACAGGGTTGATCAGTTTGGATGTAAGATTTAGTGCACAATAACACTGTGCACCGTAGTAGATAACCTGGAAGACAGGAAGAGTGAAGGAAGAAATGGCTGATTCTAAACTCGGAGAAGTGAAGCTGCAGAACCTCACAGATGGTTTCAGTTCATGTAACGCTTGGCCACGTTGAACTGCAACAAGGCATTTTAAAATGCTTTACACTTTATTAAAAACACAAAAATCCAAAGCCTTGGACAGCGTTACCCAAGTAACCATTTTTTTATTTTTTTTTATTTTATTTTTTTTAATAAAAAGTATTTTTAGGAGTATTTTTACTACACTTTACTTTTACTTGAGTAATTTTGTCATAAAGTATTGCTACTCTTGAGTAAAATGTCTGGATTCTCTTGTGAATGAAGAACAAACATGTTTTAACCAAAAATTCACCAGACACAGACACACAACTGTGTGTGAAACTTTTGTTGAGGTTTCATAAGTTTGTTTTGTTGAAATGAAGTGATTTGGAAACGTTTTTTTTTTGTTATTTACATAAATTATTGTCATTTTGGTCCTTAAAATACAAAAATTTCCACTTAACTTTATATTTTGGTCCAGCTGATGTTGTAATTTTTAAATATTAAACTATTGATAATTTGATCAGTTACTCGGTACCAGAGTGGAAGTTTTACCAAATTCTTGTTATTCTTGGACGGCTACTTTTTACTTTTACTTGAGTAAAAATATGTCGAAGTAGTGCTACTTTTGCTCTGATTGTAGACGACACCACACATTCAACAACTGAGAAGTGCGATTATCACATATCAAAATGTTGGTTCTTTTATTACGTTTCAAAAGCAACTCTGAACAGATGGGTTTTTAGTTTAGGTTTATAGGAACTCAGTGTTTCAGCTGTTCTGCAGTTTTCTGGACGTTTGTCCAGATTCCATTTTTTTATTCCTTTTAGGAAGAGTGGAGTTCACACCATTACCACCCCAGTAATGAAATCACTTTTATTGGTTGCCTGATTGGATTGCAGAAACAGTTTTGTTTGGATTGGATTTTATCTCATCATATCACATGTGGTTTCACAGCGTGTGTCTCCAGTAAACACACGCACACATCCGTGCCAGCGCCGTCTGGTACGCTGCACAGCTGATCTATCTCTCTGTGTAAACCAGTTTAAGGCGTCTTGAGCGTGTAATGTTCCCCCCTCAGTCCTCCCTCTGCATTTCCAAAATTAATCTTTGGCAGGAAAACATGTTATCAGCAAGGAGAGAAATCTTTTAATACTGAATCAATAATCTTTTATCTCATTGCTTTATGCTTTAATAACCTTTCATGTCTTGGTTTGTTGACTCCGTTCTCCATTCATCGATCTGTTTTGGTGCAACATGTTTAAGATTTGATTCTTCTGTTTAGTCGACGAATCGCTTATTCTAATATCTGCTCCAGATGTGCCTTTTGGTGATCTAATCCTCAGATGACATTTCTATGAAATCGCAACATTTTTCAATTTCTTTTTCCATAAAAAAGTTCTGTTAGCTGACTTGGCTTTTGTTTTTCACAATGTGTGGAATCCAGCTTGATTAAAAGAATGTAATGAAGATTCCTGTGCATTTCGGTTTTGATTTTTTCTTTTTTTATTTAAAAAGTTTTTGTTTTTTTTAAAAGGTTTAAATGGTCGCTGTATTGCTAATGGTTGCAGCTGCAGGTGTTTAATTCCTGACAAAAACCTAAAGATGAACAACAAAAATGATCTTAATGTTAGCCTAATCTCCCTACTATCAATTAAAATGTTTAACTGAGTTAATTGTAGTATTTGTAGTTAATTACATTTTAATCAAAAGCCATATATTGACAAAATAAGCAGCATTTTGAGTCAAAACCAAAGATGTTTATTGTTTTTGATCCGTTGTTCAGGTTATTCCAGCATCAGTTTGGTGCAAAGGGCTTTTCTACTCATTCAGCTTTCAAGTGTTTTAGGAAACACTGATCATTCATGGAAGTTCTTTGAAAAAACATTTCTATAGAAATGTGGTGAATGGTTCATCACTTAAGTGCAATTGTTAAATTTTATTGTTTATGTGTAGTAATCGGGATCTCAATCAGTGTTTTTTGCCACTTGTGGAGGAAAAATTTAAAGTTTTCATGTGCTTGATGTGACGACATGATGTGTATTCTCTGTTCAGTTTGTTCAGGTTGAATATTAAACTAAACAAAAATTAAATAGGCTTACTATTGAATATGTGATTTGTATTATTTTAAAAATACACAAAAAAAAAAATAAAACGGGAGATCCAACTTTAAAAAAATGTAGTTTGTTATAAATGATCAAATTAAGTTTGTCCAAACTAATACATTAACTCTAGGTTGTCATGTTGAACAAACATAAATAGTTATAATAGTGACAAACTTTATTTGATTACATTAAAAAATTATTCTTTAGTCAGAGCTCCACTATTTTTTTTTCACATAATGACAGGATTTTTATTTAGTTATTTATGTTTTTACTTTGTCAATCAATATGATACACAATGTAAAATTCTGCAATGTAAAAATCCTCCAAGTTTATTTTGCTAAATCTAAAGTTTGTTTCATTTTAATTTGTAGTATTTTTTTTTTTTTGCTGATTTTGGTTCTCTTTTTTTTATCTAATTGATTATTTGGTGGATCAATACTTCTGTTTACTAGTCTGTAACGATTGTTTTGCATATTGGATCCGTTGCAGACAGAAAAAACAAGGATTCAATTTCCACCGAAAAATGCAGAAATTTTGAGATTTTCAGAAATTTTCTAGAAACATTTTCTGTGTTTGAAGACAAAAATGTGCTAAAAAAAACCCTTACATTTCTGAGATCTTAAAATGTTTATTTATAAAAATTATTTTTTAGCAAATTTTTGCCTTCCACGTTTTTTTTTCTAGAAAATTCAAGAGATTTAAAAATTTTAGTTTTGAAACTCAGAAATTTACTTGTTTTTTCTGGAAAAGTTTTTAGTTGAAATTAATTACAAATTTTTTTTTCTATTTATAATAGTGTTAATACGCCGTCATGGTTTTTGTATGCCTTCTTTGGTTTAGAAAAAAAAAACCCTCTGGGGAGGTTAAATATAAATGCACGCCACACTTTTCAGATTATTTAAAAATATTTTTTTGTTTCCTTCTATATTATTACTTATGATAGTCTGTCACATTAAATCTCAATGCAAAGTTAAAGACTGACCTCTGGCAGCTTCTCTCCTCTCTCCAGAACGTCCTGTAGGTGGCGCCCTCTTTCGCTGTGACGCTGCATCTCGCTACACAACAGGTCGCCCAGGGTGACGCGGCGCAGGCCGAACCGCTCCTCCAGCCGTTCGCACTGCAGAGCCTTCCCCGAACCCGGCCCGCCTGAGACACAGACGGAGATCAGTCAGTACCCTCAGGGGGGAACGACCCGCAGCGCAGACAGGATGAAGTGGAGGAAATTGAAAGGTGAGAGAAGAACGTGGAGGAGGCAGTAAAAGGATGAGGATGGTGAGTGAGTGAGCTGTGGGCACTTGCTTTGTTTTTAGGAGTGAAAACACAGAGGGGAAAACAATACAGAAGCAACATAATGGAGGAAATCAGATAATTATCAGTATGTCTAACAAAACATAAAAAGGCAAAATTATCTATTTATTTTGATGTAATTTGGTAAAAAGTTTAGCCAACTTGTATATTTGCGATGAACACATGTTGTTTAATCCCGGAGTTACATTTACTCGGTTAACTTTTTGGCAAAAATTTACTTTAAGAGGTTTTTTTTTTCTGTGCTCTAGTTACTTTTACTTGAGTGATTTTATTATGAAGTATCGCTACTCTTAGTTGAATAAAATGTCTGGATTCTATACCTAGAGAATGAAAATCAAACAGGTTTTAATCAAAATTCACCAGGCACACATGCAGTTTTTATTAAAGTTTCATAAGGGTTTTTTATTGAAAGAAACTGATTTGGAAAAAATTCTTCTGCCTCATTTTGTTATTTTGTAATTATTTATATAAATTATTTTATTTTTGATATTTAAAATACCAACATTTCCACTTAACTTTGTATTTTAGTCCAATTATGTAATTTTTAAATATTTAATAATTGGTATTTTTGATCAGTTAGTCAGTAACTGATTGAGTAGACTTTCCATTTCGCACAGCGATACGCTCCAGCACCAACCTCCAAATCCAAAATGGCTGCCTTGCATAATACAAGGTGTTGAAAGCTGCTGTAAAAAAGTTATTCTCACTTGTGTCAGCTTTAATTTCCGTGGATTCATGGATCATAACATTATTATGAGTATTAAATAACCTGCACGTCTTGAAGCCTTCAGTTTGCAGCTGGTCAGATGTGGCATATTTTGCATTTTACGATCTTAACTGCTAGATTTGAACACATCTTTCCCGCTCAGATGGATCTCACCATCCTCACAGCGCCTGAATTTAGATGCAGCTCATATTTTACAGACTATAAAACCAGGGAAGAAAACAAAGATGGCGACATTTACATATAAATACACACAATAAAGCCGTTTCCATTTACTAATTGGATAGTAGTTTGGGTTTAAGGTCAGAGGAAACCCCTGCAGGCTGAATTTAACGCTTGCAGGTGAAACGCAGAAGCTGGGTGATTTATCAAAAGCAGCCAGGAGCCAAGCAATTAAAGCTGGTGCTTTATATTCATCAATATCCTCCTGGAGTTGGACTGTCACTGCTCTCTGCTCACATGCAGAAACAAAACGTCTTCGCCTCCGCTTCCTCAGAGAGAGCAGACCGACGTGAGCTCGCCTCAGAGACCCAAAGGAAACCAGATTATAGATTTATCTTGCTCTTTTATCAAAAAGCACTCATTGAACGTTTTAACAGCCAGCAGGATGCATTTGGATCTGATAAAAGCAATTAATTTAGATTCTTTACACAATGTTGAGCAACCAGAAGAAATGGATGGATTACAGCTTAAACATAAATTATTTTCCAATTTTACTCTCTCTATTTTTTGGCTCTTTTTAAAAAAAATAAATAAAATCTTTATTTTTAAGTAGCTTTCATTTTAATTTTCTGAGAGTTGTGAGTTATTGTTGGAGAAAAACTTTAGAAAAAAGGAAGTAATCTTAAAATAAAATTACTGATTGATTCTCAAACATGCTTCAAAACTAGAAACCAGATTACAGTAGATTATTTGTATAATTTTGACATCACAATAATTTGAGAAAATTCACCAGAAAAATCAAACCACTGCATTCAGATATTTCATGTAACGTTTATATGATTAAAATAATTATTGTTTTTTCTGCTGTCGATACGTTTATGTGCCAGTTTGAAATTTAAAAAATATACCAAAATTCATGCTTATTTAATGTAACTGAGGTCAAACTGTTGTGTTCACAGCAAAATACTTTAAAAACAAGCTGGAAGAAGAGATAAATGTAAATAAAATCTAAGAAATAAATGGCAACAATTTATCCAGAAGTTAATATAAATGAACCATTATAACAAAGTAAATGTCACATCCAAAAATCAGAATAACCAGAAAAACTAAAAATATGATAAAGTTTAACAATAACATTACAGAAATCACTATTATTCCTGTTTTATCAGGTTTATATTTCTACTTGGAGGTAGAAACTAGTAGAGTTGCAAATTTTTTAAGCATTTTTTCAGTGTGAAGCATTTTATGTTAATTTTGATGTGAGTTTTTAGGTTTACAAAAGCTACAATAAAGGGGAAAAAAAATCTAAGCGATTGCATCAATTCTGTTAAAATCGACTCGGTTCTGCAAAACTGATTGGCTTTCAGCAAAAAATCCAGTTCTGAAAGACCAAAACTTGCAAATGTACTCAAGTTTTTTCCGATTTGTTTCATCCAGAATCTATTTTCTCTCAGATTTGATGAACTGAAACATCCCAGAATGTGTGAGAACATGATGTGACGGGAAATAAATGAAAGAGGTGAAGAGTCGTGTTACACGAGGCAAGGACGGTGGAAAAATGAAGAAAAATCACAGATATAATTCAATTTCTAAGTCTGCTCTGTTGCGTAATAATTTACTTCATGTTTTAGTGGCTAATATTTAAACCTAAATGATGAATGGATAGCAGCAGAGACGGGCTTATTGCCTCCACTAATTAGGATGCCTCAGTTGTTCACACAGGGGCTGATCGTTGGCAGTGAGTGTACACACACACACACACACACACATTATATATATATATATATATATATATATATATATATATATATATTGATTATACCTTTGGACCAACTCCATTATTTTCTGTTGTGGCTCTTCAGTATTGATGTAAAATTTGTTTTTTGCTTTAAACGGTTTGCGAACAGAAGCACAAATAGTGTAAACCAACAAAAAGGAAAATGGCTGTAAATGCCAGCGACTACAATAAAAATGCTTTTGGTTTTCTCCCAGCCGTCGTGCTGCACAATCCTGCAATATATTTTAAATTAAATGCTTACGGAATACCATCTGATATATTTTTTTCTTTTCTTTTTGTAGTTTTCCAACAACTTGCAGGATTTAATTTCTTTAAATATCCTGCGTTGGTTCGGAGAAAACTGTAAAAACATTCACCATCAACTTTTAAATTTTTAATTTACCCCAAATCTACTGATCTTGTTCAACTTGTGAGCAATTTTTTAAAAGAAATTGAATCAGTTGCTTCAAGATCAGTGTTACAATATTCAAAACATTAATCGGTCCATGTTCTACTTTAAATTTAGTTTTATCAAACTTTCCACTCAGCGTAGTCAGACTTGTTCAAAGTGTAAAATGCTGGTTTCTTTATGCCACAGTTTGTGATTTTAATTGTTTTTGATAAAAGGATTAAACAGTTTTAACTTTTTACATTTATATTCTGTGGTCGATTCATCAATTAATCCTTTAAATCCTAACAAGATCAAAGTATTTCTGTGGAAAACAGGACTGATAACAGAGGATTCTGCTTGCAAATTGCATCATTTCACATGACAAAATATTTCCCAGCAGCAGGGATTTCACTCTTTAAATGTAAGGCAATTAAGGGAACAAAATGGTAATTTCTTAGCAGACAGACTATATAATGAGAGGAATGAAAGCAAGAGCAGCAGACTGGATAAGAGACAGAAACGAAGAGAAATTTACATAAAATCCTTATAATTTCAGATTAGTATTTTCTCAAAAGCCATAATCTCTCCTTTAACTACATAAAAAACTTTTCTACCAGCTGGAAGTATGTGAACAAAATTTAAATGGAAGAAAACTTTATGCACAACTTTTAATGAAAAGCAGCTCTTTTTTTTTTTTTTTTTCTTTTCTTGGCACTACTGGTTTTTTATCGTTGGCGAGGAAATGGGCAGAGAAAGTCTAAAAATGAGAAACTGAACCCAGAACAGCGGCGATGAGAACTGCAGCGTCTGTAAACGCTCTACTGCCGCACAATTCACTCAGGAAACAACACGTAGGCGACACTAATACCATACAACTGACTAAAACTGTGGTTTTTATTTTCTAAATTAAATCTCAGGGTAACGAAGCGTTTTCATGTGGATCTAAAGACTAATTCTGATTGGTCAATATCGGGTTAATCTCTGTTCAAAGGCTTATTGATTAGTTAATTGATTTAACCTTCAGACAATGATTATTAATAATCTTGGCTAATTTATGAGCATTACACCATGATGGGGACGTGTTCTTTGTCTGAGTTGGTTTTACGTTGGTTATGGATAAAGTAGAATGTATTGAATAGAGGCGACTTATTATATTTTAGCGCCATGAAACGATTAATCGTGATTAATAAATTACAGTACTGAACTAATCAACAACTAATTTAGTGATCAAGTAATCATTAACTGCAGTACAGAGACTCAAAAATGCCTTTTGCTGAAAGAATAATATTCTTAGATAAGTAAATATGCTGAAATATTTACAACAAAATATACATTTTGCATTTATGATATAAAAAAACCTTATGTCTTTAAATCTGTTCTACCCAGAAGTCCTCAAGTATCTTAGTTTTTGCCTCTGTAAAAAATATCTTATTAAACACTTTTTGCTCTACAATTTTTAGTTGATCCAAAATCAATAATCAACAGATCAGCTCTAAACTGTATAGATGGTAAGTCAAGCAAAAAGGTCTGAAATTTTCACATGTTGTTGATAAAAGTATTTCTTAGATGCAGATGCACAATAATGCTGTTACAGTGTCCTAATCTAGTGTGTTTATTAATCTTATTAATAAATCTAATGATGCTACACTGTTTTCGCTCTCTAACATTAACTGTGTTTCCATTGACCATAAAATTGGCCAAAATCAAATTACAAAAATAAATTTGCTTTATGGAAACGTGAAAATTTCTAAAAGATCCTCATGCTTTATGATAGAAAGTTTTTCCACTAGGATGAGGTGTTTTTTTTTCCAGCTGTAGCCAAACGGATGTATTTTTGCAAAACTGCAACGGAAACTTTCTTTAGGCTTCACATGATCAACATGTTGATGTTATTTTTGGCGATAACGAGATGAACGTTAGCATTATGGCTGAATTATAAATGTCTCATATAGCTGTTTACATGCATTGCTGCCATGATTTTAATGACTTACAGCGAGAACAAGCTTACTCTCGTGTGATTTTAATTAAATTTCCTATTTAATGGAAACACTGCAGTTGTGAAAAAGCCTTTTTTTCCCCAACATTAGCAGATTATAAATAAAGATTCACACACTTTTGTAATGGAAAAGCATCTACTGTTCAACAGATGGTTAGTTTTTGTTCAAAGCTTGATCACTGCTTAGTTTTTAATCAAGTTAGATTTTATTTAACAGCTTTTAGACCATTTATAGTCAATATTTTTTATAGCAATGAATATTACAGTTTTATAACTATTTTGATTCTGCTTCTCTAGAATAACAACTTAATAGCATGTAAGTATCTATTTATTTTATTCTGTTTTTCAACAAATTATTTAATGAACTGTTTTCTTCTCTTTAAGTGTCCAGACTTGATTGGGTGTTGATAATAAAACATTAATATTTGTCATTTAATCAGCATCCGTGTGAGGAATCGGAGTCACACTGGAGTTTTTCAACCCCTTTCCACAAAAACTAACAAGCTAAATCCCTTTCTGCTCTTAATTAACAGCAGTTTGTCTGAATGTTTCAGAAGCTGATGCAAAGCCGGACAGAAAAAGCTTTTCCTTTGCAGCAGCAGATAATTGGAGGAAAATGTCAGCCTGGGCATCGAGGACGAGTCGCTCAGCAGACTCGGATGTCTGAGCAGTTTTTAAAACACTTAATGAGTGGATGCCCACTTCTGCTAACATTTTCCTCATTTTATGACTATTTGTGGTCATGCAGAAAGTATGACGAGAAATGCAGCCCATATGTTTCTCCTGCTCTGTCTGTTTTCTTTATTTAAAGATGTTGCATTCAGTAAACTGCCCTTCCTGGTTACTAAATCACTCGGTAATATAAGCCAACTGGACTTTATTGGATCCATTTAGAAAAGAAACTACTGAGAAAGGAAGTCATTTAGAAAATAAACTCCTTTTAATTATCTAAAATTGATTAGAAACGACTATATTCCAAGACTACTGTCCCTCTAAACTGATTAGATGTCTGAATTTTAGTGCAGTGTCCTTTTGCCTAGTGATTGTCGAAGATCTTGGTTTAATTGGCTTGGAATAAATTATTTAGACTCTTAAGTCTATCTGTCTGATATTGGAAACTCCCTCCACCTCTTAAGTTTAAGGGGAAGTTCTGCTGCGCTACAGAGAAAGCTGATTTCAGTAAACTGGTATTTAGGATCTCATCTTTTTATTCACCTTGTGACTACAGATGTGGGTCTTTATAAACATAAATTGGTAAATTGAGAGCCTTTATTTTTGGTTTATCTTGTTCTTCAACACCAAATATTAGAACAGAACCCATATTTCTCCAGATTATGGATACACTGATCATCCATGCTGTTATCACTTCACTGCAAAAATACAAAATCTTACCAAGTATTTTTGTTTTTTTTCTAGTGCAAATATCTTAGTTTGTCTTATTTCAAGTTTGCTATCTTGCAAGTAACTTTTTGGCAAGCTATAGCAGGTTGTTTTAAGTTGCTAATTCTTTAATATTGATTGAAAAGTTCCAGTTTCATTGGCAGATTATTTAACTTATAAGACATTTTTTCAATAACTTATTTTATCTACCAATAGAACAATAACTTTTTTATGAATATTAAGGAATTATCTAATATAAAGGTTTGGAAATATGCATTTCCAAACTAACGAAGCATCAAAATCATACCTGTCATTTGCTCAAATAAAAATCTTTAACCCAATAAAAGGCTTAACTAAGTCTGACTGTTAGCCTGGTCTGGAACAGGCAGATATCTGGCTTAATCCGCTGTCCTGGTTTTGTGAAACTCCTCTCGTTTTTTCCGTAACCAATACAAGACATGACAATGGATGACTGCTGCACAGCTTTATATTACTCATGTCTCACTAAAATAATCTGGTCTTGACGGTGATGTAGAGCATCTTAATCTGAAAGGACCAAAAGATAAAAATGTTTTTATTTTCACCCAGAGGGACAATAAATGTCTCGCGAAGGTAAAGTTGTTTCTGCCATGAAGAAAGTCATTTATGTAACAGACATAATGCACTTTTACTCAAATAAGTTTTTATATTAGAGCTACAATAGAGTTTATTATTGTTTCTCTTGCATTAAATCCCTAATTTCAAGGTGCTGTACAGACAAACAATTGTGCACTTATGCAAACATAAATAAAGTGCAGTTAAAAATAGAAAAATATACTGGAGAATATGAATTTAGACACTAAAATAAAAAGGTAGGACCCACTAACGGACTGCAGGATGTCCAGGTGTCCTGAATAGTCTGAGACTCTGTGTGAGAGTTTGAATAATGTTGGCTGTGTTTGTGGGGAGGAATATGTTTAGTGGTTATTTGCAGCCCAGGGCAGAATCTGCTGTTGGTAAATGTGATGAAGCTCCATCCAGAGGACAGCCAGTGAGACAGGTGATGGGTGGGATATGAAAGGTCTCCTGGGAGGACTCTGTGCTTTCCTGAGGCTACAGGAAATGGATATGACACCCAGAGAGGGGAGAGGGCATCTTATGGTGTATTTATTTATATTTTGGACAATATTACTCAACAGCTTTTGCATCCCACATGGGGACAGTATGTTGGCAAACTCTCCTCAGAGGAATGATGGCGTTTCTTGACTAGATTGCTTTTTACCAAGGTGTTAAGAGCTTGAACAAAATGTGAGTAATCAGGAAGACAGAAACTGTTTCCATTTGTTCTTTTATCAGAGGGCTGTGGCCTCGTCTGATATTCCTGAAATCCACATTCTTTTGTCTTCCAAGGCCTTTCCATGTCTGATAGTCCGGTAGATTCGGTTCAATTGGGGAGCAAAATTACATTTGCTTCTGCTTTTTCACTGCACTGTCAAATGAACCAAACATTTTGAAAAGCTGTTCCCTTCCTCGCCTGTGGGGGCGCTGCACCAAGAACTACTGCATGGAAACGACACCAAAGCTTAAGAAGAAGACATTAGTGCAACTTCTTTCTTTGCAAAATGTAAACAAAAATGGAGTCTCATCATATTTTAGTGTTTGTAGGATTTGTCTTTTGTCTTTGGTAATAAAAACCACAGAATATTTCACCTGCCAGCGCTAGACAAACGTTTGTTTTGGTTGTATTTACCCAGAATGCCCTGTGCTGTAGTCCACTTCCTGGTTTTACCTTGGTCTCCAGTCTGCTTGGCATTTAGAAGTTGAATAATGTGATAATACTGATCGCCACATTTCTTTTTCTTTCATCGCAACATCCCTACCGCCCTCTTTAAACTCTGACAACTAAACTATGTTTGACTTGTGGGCATAAACCACTGAGAGATCCTATTTAAGGAGCCAAATATACAACTCCACAGCCATAAAAATATTAAAACCCATCCAATATTGCATCCAAACAAATATGCAGCTCTCTCAGACAGAGAGAAAAAAAATGCTGCCTTTTTCATAGCATTCAAACATCTTTCTTTCTTTCTTTCCTTCTTTTTACTGAAAATATAATTAAATCTGAGCATGTAACAGTCATTAAAACATCTAAACATGCATTAGGGATTTAAGCTTTTCAGCTTTAAATTGCTGGACCTGTTTTTCTTTTTAATTGTTTCTTGTGCAGTTCTTTCTTAACCACAGCTGTTATCATCAGGTAACAATAAAACCTGCTTTTTTCCTGATGAACCTCTAAGAAAATGAACATAGGTGTCCTTTTTTTACCTGAACTGCAGCTTGTGTCTTTTTCAATACCCAAGTTCTGCCAATTAGGTTTGATGGTTCTGTTTGAGCGTTTAAATTATTTCATAACAGGAGCCATCAAATAAATAAATAAATAAAATGTATTTTTAATAAGTTTTCTTTAGACATTTTACTTATTTCAAAAGGTTGTTTTTCAAGCTGCATGTAATTATTTAATTGCATATTTCACAATTTTATGATATAATTATTCCTTGATCTATTTAATAATTTAGTGATTAATTATTTAATGTTTTTAATAATTTTATGATACATTTAATTAATTAATGGGAGATTGACACACATGCATTTTATGGTCTATTTTTGTAATTTTGTCACTCCTGACCCTCCATACATTACATCCTTTGTATGTTGGTTTAAGAGTGTTTTAAAGTTTACGTACCAATCATAAAGATGACCTTTGGTTTCTTCTTTTCTGTGCAGCAACCTGCCGAAGGGACAAAAAAAACGTGTTCAAACATTTGATCCAGACTAAGATATTAATCTTTGCTGCCTTTTTGATCACACTTTTTTTTCCTCTGACCTGAAAACCAGATTTATATTTTGAAAGGTCACGACCTCTCTGTAAGTCTGTCCATTCTGAAAATCAAGCCTGGACCGTGACCAGTTCACTTAAAAATATCAAAAGTAAGAACGAATCACAACTCAAACTTATCATGAAGGTCATGTTCACTCATTTCACAAGACGCTCAGAGTTTTTCACCTTTTAAGTCTTTTTTTTTTATGTAACGTGAAAAATGTCAAACTGGGTATTTAAAGATTGTGACATTTAAAGACATGCAGATAGAAAGCCCATTCAACACTTTTTATTTTTGTACTGAATTTTTTTTAAAAATCCTTATAAAACTAAGATTCAGTGGAAAACAGAAATATATATATTTTTTTACCAAAATAAAGACGATTCTTATTGAAACTTGCTGATTGGATGTGCAGTTGCTTAATATTCATTAAGTAAAGGTAGTTTAAGCTCATACTTTCACCAAACGTTTAACAATATGTGAGAATAAACCGATACTAACCTGTTCCAGGAGGCACAATAACTAAGTTCTCACCTGACTTAAGTCATGAAGAAAGTTTTAAAAAAAAGTTACAATAAGTAATAAATCAATTAAAATGAGTTTGATAATTTCCATGTGGACAGTCAAAGAGTTGCTCCCCTTTGAAATGCAGCAAAAATGTGTCACCCAGTACAAAGTAGTTACTTTGCACTACCTGCCACTTTTGCCTGTTTTCCCTGTCAAAGGTAAACGGTTAATATTTTTTGTGAGTAATTTTGGTTACACAGACTTCATAATACATTTTACTTACTATTGCTTTGTTTGTTTATTTATTTTAGATTTTTAAAATATTTTCCAGTGCCAGTATTAAATGTTCTTTAGAAATTAGTGTCTTTATATTTGAGAGAGTGCATTAATGTTTTTATTAAAAATGATCTCAAATTGATATTATTGTTTATCGCAATAATTTCTGAAACAATTTATTATGCAGGAATATTTATTGTGATAAACATGAAGGTATTTTAATTTAAACTTTTATGAGCATGAGTAATAATAAAACTGACCAACATTAAAGCCTCTCTGCATGACGTTCATGCAGATCTGTAAGTAGCATGAATTAGTTTTCAAGGCCGTCTGCTGGAGATGAGTGAACATCGGGCCTGAATCAACTGACCGGCCTCCCCTGATATTAGCCGGTCAATACTGTTGATGCAGAACGACAAACTCAAACCCACTTTGGCCGTAGAGGGAAGTTCATTCATGCATTTGGTCAATAATGCTAATAATGCAACATCACTTTTGGCATTTCCACATAAAAGGCTGTTTCTACTTAAATCAGCAGCTGGGACAGAAAATATGGCGTAGAAGTTTTTGTTTTTTTTGCTTATTTTTAATTAGCATATCTGGTAAACTTACTTTCTGTGGCTCCTTCAGCATACTCCTCCTCTTCATCAGCCTGCAGAAAGAGAGATGTTAAGATTTTAACTGTTGTGTTTTAATCTGAGTCTTTAGTTTTTTAGAAATTCAGACACAAGTTTAAATATTGTTTATTGTGTTTAACGTCAAATACGAATTGTTTAATTCATCTTCATTATGGTCATTTATTTCTTTTTTAGCAACCCAGAACAAGTGCTAAGACTAAGCAGCAGTTTAGCACTTTGTATTATTTTATGAAATTAAATTACATGTTCAAATTTTATTGTTTCAGTCAGGCTGAATAAAAAATTGTATTTTTATTCTTCCTCATATCCAGATTTTTCTACAAGGGTGTTTATTTATTTATTTTTTGCTTTAAAAGAAGCAAATTGAAACCTACTATTTAGCGTTTCCTTAAGTTTTTATTTGCTGTGCTACCATGTCAAACAGTCGAAGCAGCAGCTGTTTGAAAAAGGAAATCAAAACCTACCAAACTGTGACTTGTGTCCCATTGCACTGCATATAAATATGAACTTATTCATATTTATACCTCACTGATAAACAATCTTTTTGGTCTCAGCGGATGAAGAACCTTGATGACAAATGTTGCATTTGCAGAAACAAAAACATTTAATTAATAATTTAAGGCTCTCCATTAAAAACTGTTTACGAAATTCGACAAACCTGAGAATTAGATTGGAATTTTTGACTGGCAATCAATGTGAACCACATCAAAAACACTGAGTCATTTCTATTCAGTTGAATAAAATAAAGAAGAAATGCATCCAAAGAGAGTTAATGTAGCAGTGAGTCTGCTGGCATTTTAAACGGCGCAGATTGTGCAACGCATTCAGAAAAATCTGAAACAAACAACTATTGTCTTCCCTCCTTACAATTCAGCGAAAGCTTTCATCACCTCCTGCTTTTCTTTCACTTCCCACTGAAATGCGTTTGGATCTGCAAAGGCCTAAAGAATGGCTTTCATTTTGTACTGAATGCCCAGTAAGGTAACTGTCTGGCAGCGACGGGCAGGAAAAAACGCATAACTGCTAAATGTGTTCTCATTCCAGTCCGAGGCGGTTCCAGACAATAAGTTTTGTGCTTTTTTTTGTCAAAGCAACATCAAAGCGAGCAGCAGGGCAAACATAATAGATCTTTTGATAAAATGTTTCATGAAGCGACCGAATGGTTTTAATTTGGTTCGATCTGCCATTCTAACACAACTCCCAGAAGATTTATCTGCATTTCTGTAAACAGGAGGTAATTAAAAACCGCTCTCACATCACGAATGACTCAGGTTGCTCCGACACCTACAGTGTTTTCATCTAACTGGGTCCTCCAACAGTGATACTAATTTCATTAGGGCAAAAGTTATAGTTGTTTGATGTTTAGAAATCGAGTCCATGCAGATGAGATCAGGGTGAAGTAATTAATGTTTTTCATGTTTTGGAAGTTAAATATGTGCAATTTCTTGTAACATGGCAAATCTGTACTCCTTGTTGCAATAAAACTGCAACTTTGTGGGGTTTTTTTTCTGCTTCTGTTTGCTTTTCACTGGATAAATATTGAAAATAAACCCCCAAAAACATAATTACAGAGATAGGAAGCAGTATCTGACATCCTCAAACTGCTGCTAATGAAATGGATGAATGTGAGAAAATAAATTGCATCATAAAAATGAAATGAAATATGACAGTACAGCTCTTTTCTGATTTATTCTGCATGTTTAAAGTGGTGGAGGAGAAAAATGGACAAGTGTTTATCAGGAAGAGATTACAAATAAAACTGGATATCCTTTCGCTTATGATTTTAAACAAGAAAAATTTAATATTCAGGATTACAAATAAGAGCATTATAATACCAGTGGGTCTCCAGTAGGTGGTGACAATGTCAACATTAAAGACAAAAATACAAAATTAATTCTGAGCAGATGAACAAAATGGCGACCTCCTTAAGCAGAGAATGTAATCAAGATGCACATTTTTGAAGTAATGAGTTTTGGTGTCTCACAAACAATGTTTAGGTTAAGAGGGAAATCACAACATATTTACACCAAGATGTTCAGCGAGTCGTGGATCCCCTTAACAACTGCAATGATGAGTGTCAGGGTATCCTATTGATTATTCTCATGATTAATTGAGTAAAATGTTATAAAATAAAGTATTGGTAAATTCTACCATATTGATTGCTAAAATCGGGTCAAATTTTTATATTTGTGCATCAGTATAAACTACTTTTCTATAATTTATAACCCAGTAACAATAATAGCTCACTTTTTATGTTAGCCTGGACAAAAATTACACAAAAATCTGAAAATATATTCAACTTAATAATAAAGCAGCAGGCTCACAAAGACACTAATGAAAATGTGTACTACAGTTTAGACTTAGACAGACTTTATTGTCATTTTGTATGCACAGGGTGTATACATAACGAAATTTCGTTGCATACGGCTCAGGACAATGTTTTGAGGTCCCAATGAGGATACTCCAGAATAAATAAAATACAATATAAAATATAAATATAAATATTAAATATAAAGTGCAGGAATGACAGTAAAATAGAAGTTATTTAGCTATGTACATGAAGTGAGACCAGTTTTCAAGTGCAGTCCAGTTAAGAGTTTAGCAGTCTGATGGCAAGTGGGAAAAAGCTGTTCCGTGAGTTTATGTATTCATCAGTCAATGTAACAGATGAACTCTCACCTGTCCAGCCATTTACAGCTTTTACAGAAACATCTACCAGCTCTTGTACCGCCATGATGCGCTCCGCCACCCAGTTGTTGCAGTCGGGATAATGATTAATTTATTTTCCAGTTCGTCCGTAAAGCTACACTTTCGTTAATGATCAACTACTGCAGCACAGCCACCCGCAGTGTTCAGTTTATCCGCGCGCCAGCCGCGCTCTTCACCGCCGTTCGCTCTGAACCGGCCACCAGGCAGCAGGTCCGTCAGGAGAAAGAGTTTCTACTCCAGGCATTGCGCTCCTTATTTTAAGGATGTTTACAGTTTCCCCGGAAAACGATATAAACATTGTCATTGTCATCAATTAATGAAATACCCCTGGACCGAAATTAAAAATTGGACGTTCCTCTTTTGAAGAATCGCTACATTATGCTGCTAGCAGTTAGCTTTCATCAACAACTCATAGGCGGAAGTGAGAGCATTGCACAACAAAATGACCCGGCTGCAAAGAAAATGCAATTTAGGAAAGCTTTGAGCCAGGTAATTTTCCTTGAGGAATTTTAATAATCAAGGTACTCTAATCATTCGAGGAATCGTTGCAGCCTGTCATGGAAAAATTACAATAAGGTCATGTCATATGAAATGCGCCCTAATATGAAGCCTGCTGATGCTGGATTTTAGCTGTGGAAACGTATTTTCTGGAGTGAAAAATCACACTTCCCTGTCTGGTAAGCCAGTTGAGAAGTCTGGGTTTGGAATTGCTACAAAACACTTCAGCTCGACTCTGTGGCTTTGAGATGAATTGGAGCGGAGTCTGCAAGTCAGGTCTTCCCATCCAACATCAGTGTCTGACTTCAGAAATTGACTTATGGAAAAATTGGGGAGTTTTTCCCATAAAAACACTCCTGATTATTATAGACATGCTTCATAGAGGAGATGTTGTTGGGTCAACGTTATATTAAAGCCCTTCAGTAAAAAACGGGATGTCAAAGTTCATGAGCATGAATACTTCTGGTGTTATTTGTTTTTATTGTGATTTAATAAAAACAGAGTCAGTGCTTTTACTGCAGAGGTGATTACAACATTTGGATACCTGTTACTGTGAAGCCCAAGCATAGCTGGAGTTTGGGGATCAGTGGAGCCTCTCGGGTAAAAGCGGAGCCCAGCGCTGTTATTGGTGATAAATAAAAGGTGCCAGTGTGGAGGAGTGGGTGCCAGTAACAAGCCAGCTTGTCATGTGGGTACACCAACTGGTGTGATGACTCAGAGGCAGAAACACATGCACGGCACACAGCACTCCCACGCGATGGGTATAAAATATTCATGCATGAACGCCAAAACCATCAGTATGATGCACTGATCAGTTCATTTCTAGGGAAGAGATGCAGTAGAGACGATGCACTCGGGCTTGCACAAATATCCAAAAATAACTCCCTCTGTTATAGATATTAACTGCTTTTATTCACTTGGCTTTTACTGGAATCCGATTACAGCCCATTTTTTGTTGTGCATGTTAACATAAATCTTTAGTTGTTTATAAATTGAATTGCATGATGCACCTGACAGTCCGTTAGACTCTGTTTGATTGGGGACCAAAGTTGCAACATTTGTTATATTTTCAGCTGCTGTGGTTCACTTTCACACTGCACTGAGTCAAACAAACCAAATTAATCAAAGCCTGTTCCCCTCCTCGCCTGTAGTGGTGCTGCACCAGGAACTACCAAAGGAAATGACATAAAATCCTCTGAAGAAGACGATAAGATTGTTCATGTGGTGAACAAGCATCATCCTCCAACCACTTCCTGTCGTCGTCTTCATCCTTTTTCCTCTTGTTGATCACGTGACTCACATGACATGGAAAATAATTTTCCATTGCAGTTTTACAAAATATACAAATTTCTATAAAGACGAAAAACCAAAAATCTATCAAAGCGGGAGTTTTTTTTTTTTTTCAAAATGGCCAGTTTTCATCTAGCAAAATTATTTTTTGTAATGTCAGTTTGCGCAATTACATGGTCAATGGGAACCAAAATAGCTGCATTCTCCAACCATTAAATCAGCTTTTCTAACTTGGCAAGCTGAAAAGCTCAACCTTTTCATGCATGAATTATGACTCTTCATGTCAGGATATTTTTCCAACGTGTTTTGGATTTTCTCAAAACATAAAAACAAGTGGTGATTTTTTTTTTTTTTAAATATGATTAGTTGTAATTTTCTCCAAATACAAAGTTATTTGGAAAACACATCAGTAGTATCAGTAATGTTCTTTAGAGGTTACTTGATGTCATGATAAATATATTTTTTACCTGCTCCAGTCCTCTACAGTAGAAGGAGGGTCTGGATATTCCTGAGTTGCTTTTTCGTCTGTTGACCATATCGGATTTTTACAAAACATTCTCTTGCGCTTGCAGTGTATGGTTAGTAGTTGGCAGTGTGTTGTATGATGCACTGGTGTCCACTTCTGTGGTCTGTGTGCATTTATAACATAAAACTCCACAAGAAACGCAAGAAAATGACTTTTAGATGGCTGTCCACTGCAGTGACCGCTATGCATGAGAGGCATAAAGTCCTTATATTCTTTTTTTTTTTTTTTTTTTAAGAGAAAAACAATTGTTGGTTTGGAAGAAGGAGAAACTGTGGAGAGACTAAAAGAATGATGTTTTCCACCCGATCTGATGGCTTTGACCTATTTTTCACAAAAGGAGTTGAAATTATGATTTAATCAAGGTGAAAGAAAACAGGGAAGAAACCTTTCCTTTGCTTTTAGAACTGTAGAATTGAAAGGAAATTACCTGAACTCTGGAGATTTTTCCAAATCCTCCTGCTCTAAAGGATTGCTGTTAAGAAGCGACCCCCATTCTGGATTTTCCAGACATGGAAGAAGATGCTTCTGTGTAGCTGATGCAGTAATTTTATTTTTTATTTTTGCTCATTAGTCGCCTCATGAGGCTGAGCAGTGACAGGAAACAGCCGCTGGCAGAAAGCAGAGCTGCAGCTGCTCAGCTTGGATGTGATGCTGACAGAAACTCTGGCTGCGAACTCGCTGGCGCTTCAGCTTTGAGTCCATTTGTGAATGAAGCCTTGGTGTTAATGATGCGGTGTAGCTGCTGCTTCATTAGCCAAGAGAAGACCGAACCTTTTTGGATCTATTCTCTAATGAGATATGACACAAATACAGTCGCTTCCCAGAAAACATGAATAAAAATATGAGACCAGCTATAAACTGTGCCACAGCCTTTGTTTAAGGCAAGGCTGGCAAACTAGTTTCCCCTCCGTGTTACGTAAAAGTTGTTTTGATGAAAAATTAGGTCAGAAAGAGTCTCACTGCTTTAATTATTATTCACTGCGACAGCAGAATAGGTATAAAGGAAATAAAAGCTAATTTAATTTGTCTAACAGAATCTTAAAGATGCAAAAGCATGCAGACATCTTGAAATGTTTTTGTTTTTTTTAGGTTGTTTATGATTTTTATGTGACAGACTTTCATAAGGCAGCTCATAATTGTGAAGTAAAAGAAAAAACTGCATGTTTTCTTTTCAATCCATCAGAAAAAGGAGCATAGCTAGAAATGGGAAATTTTAAAAATAAATTCTCCAATTTGTTTTATACCACTTCAGATTTTTTATTTTTTTTTTCTGATGTTCTTTTCTAAAAAAAAAGAATTTAGAAAAGACAGAAAATATTTACAAAAAGTGGCTGTGAGTTGTACGATGGAGTATTAGGGCCAGGATATAATAACTATTGTTCAATTATGAGAATATAATCATAATATTTGTAAAATAAAGATGCAATATTATCAGAAAAACATCTTAAAATTAGGAGAAAAGTAATTTTAACAAAAAAAGCTAATAGATTAAGATCTGGCCACATTGTTCTCTTTAAAATAGACATAATTGTTTGTGCAGAGGTTTCAAAGTCCTGCTATTGATTAATAATTTGATGCGGATCTGTTAATATATGAAGTATTTCCTTATAAACCAATACCAAAGTATAACTTAAGATTTCTGTAACATTTCTCATGAAATAATCTACTTAATGTTTCTAATATTACCCCTGTATTCTTGTAATATTATGACATTATTCTCATAATAAAAACAAAGAAAGAAATTGTAGCCTGGCTCTAATGTTCAAAGTCCAAATAAGTAGAAGGAGTCAAACAAGATGGTGGCACTTGGTGCACTGACATCACTTTAAACTAAAGAAACCCAAGGAGCACATTGGTAAAAAAAAAAAAAATATCCTAATTCTCCAAAAAGTTAAACATTCAAAAACCAAAAATTTGGTTAATTGGTAAAAATCTTTACTTAGATGCTGGTCGAGACCCGAAGAAGAACTTGCAGCTCTAATTACACTGACATGCTTAAGTATCAATACTTTAGCATGTGTTGATGCTAAAGTATCAATACTTTAGCATGTCAGCTGTGGCGCCGCTTTTTCATCTGGAGTTAATCAGAGCAGGTGGACAGTTTGGGAATAATTGGAAAAAACTTCCAAGAGATTGGACAGCACACGTCAAAACCTCCTGCTGCAATCCTCTTTGATCAGCACGATTACTCAACCCATCTCCTCCTCACATCAGACGCTGCAAATACAGGGTGACAGGTGTAGCTGCGTCTTTGTTCCACTTCGCAGGATGCACCGCGTCCCCCTTCGGCGTGGCGAGAGGTTGCGCAGGGACATGGCCGTCTTCAGCGAGTCGTTCTCGCTTCGTCTGTTTGCACGCTGCTTGCCCTCCAGCCTCTCTGCGTTTCACCTCTACACGGATTAATGACTTACAGTATGAATAGAGCGGCCTCTGCCCAGGCTTTGAACGTGTCTGAATAATGAGTGGATGACATCATTTGGTCATTGATCAGCCTCATTCAAAGGTCAACGTATTCTGGCTCCACAAAGAGCGTAAGCCGGTTGTGAAGCCCTGGGAGAGGAGGGACAGTCAGGACTCGGGTAAGGAAGCTCTGTGATCAACTTAAAGACAAAACCTCAGACTGCTTGGTTTGGTTTTCCTGTAAAAGTGGAGCAGATTCGGGGTTTATTTCACCCTACATAGACACTTCATGCAGATGAATGAGCAGGCTCTTAAAGGACTCTCATTAAACTCCAGGTCATAGTTCCCCCTATTGAGCAGATGAAATAATGACTGCAGGGCTTTCTGAGCATTTCCTGTAGACTGAATGTGTTTCAAAGTCAAAATACCCCTTAGAGATGAAAAAAACAACAACATTTAAACTTACAATTAATTGCCGTTTAATGATTTATTAGAAATAAGTTAAATTCGATTAACTTATAAGGTCCGCTTATACCTTCTTTGTTGTAGTTTGGTGTTGGTAATTTTTAAGCGGCGATAGTGGTGTCGCATAACAAAGAAGAGAGTCTGGTTTGGGGAGAAAAATGCACTTTTTCGGTTCTGTTTCGAAATGTAAATACTCTACAAGCTCCTTAGCTTTGACGGAGGAACTTCAGCTGAAGAGTAGGAACACTTCATGATAAAAATACTCATAAAAGTAAAATTTTTCAATAAAGTTACTCAAGTAAAAGTAATTAAGTAAATGTAACCAGTTACTAATAAACTCTGGCAACAAGACAATGCTGCTGTTTAAATGTTTCTCTGTTCATGGGCAATTAAGTAAATCTTTTACTTTTCTATTCAGCAACTTAAGAGGTTCCTGTCTTGTTATATTTTATAAATATGTGTAAGTTTTAACAATGTGAGAACCACAATTTTATCTTTATTCAGTCTGTACTTAATACAACTGACCCAAAATAATGTTTTTTTATTCAACATATTGTGAAAAATGTAGATCTTTATGTTATAGAAAGACATCTGTCCCTCCTTATACAAGACAAAAATGGCCGCTTATCAACAACTTTCACCCCTGACGCTCATATTTTCCTCAATATATAATCTCTCAGTCTTCATACCTAACTCAGGACTTGGTAGAATCGGCCGTAGTTTTTTTGTATTTGGGTTTTCTTGGGCTGCATTCTTCCTGACAGTTGCAGTCGAGCGTCGTCTGACTGGATTTGAACTGCCGGTGAACTCCTCCTCTGCAGATGTTCTCTGAGTTTTAAGCCTGTATTTTGCCAGATGGATTCAGGTCACTGATGTGTTGAAAGGTGAACGTCGGTCACCTCCATCCGGAGATGTTTTTGTCTATTTCCGGCTACATTCATCCATTCCTTCACTTCCTATCAGGGTTTGGTTTTTTTCCCTGCTGCTAAGAGCATCAGGAATTTGATGCTGTCACAGTAAGAAGAGAGCGCAACAAAACATTTTACTGGGATGTCATCAAAACAAGCATTAATATCTTATAGATGGAGAGTGAGCTAAAAGCTACATTCAAAAAGAAATACAAGTCAACTTTTATTTAAAGAACTTGGGGAAACTAAGACAACGTTTTATGAAAACAAAATTCAATCACACCAGTTGTTTTGTCTTGACTTTCTAGACAAACCTTAGCTTTAGTTTGTCTACAAAGTTCAGTTCCTTTGGGGAGGTGTGAATGCGCAATCAATCTTTGATGTGGACCAAAAAAGCAAGGAAAGTAGCGCACATGACTCTAATGCAAAAAAATGGGGAAAAAAATAAATGGGTTTCCAGTTCTGAAGAACTAAAAACAGGAAATAACCGTAAATAAGTACATAAAAGTCTTAATGTGGGCAAAAAAGAACCCATTTTAGCTACATGCTATGAAGCTGGGTTAATCGGCCCCCCAAAAAAGAGACATCTGTGATAAATCAGAGACAGAAAAACAATGTACAACATTATATAAAATTTAAACGCATACATTTTATGTAAGCCTTTTATAAGTTTTTCACTGTCATTTCTTCTTGTTAGAGCCGCCACAGAGGCCAAAAGGTGAACTCCGGTTCGCCTAAAAACCTCGGTCTCAGTTTGGTTGAAGTGAACTCTGGTGCAGTGTGAATGCTAAACTTAATAGAGACACCTCCAAAAGCAGGAAGTGGATCACAGTGCAGAGCATTCTGGGTAAAACTAACCTAAACAAACAAGCTCGTCTACCACTAGTGGGAGAAATGGCTTATAGTCTTTTACCAAAGACAAAAGGGAAATGCTAAAAACAGTAAAATACGATGGTAATCTATTTTTGTTTCCATTTTGTGAAGAAGGAAGTTGCACTCATGTCTTCTTCAGACGTTTTTGTGTCGTTTGCTTCAGCTGTTCTTGGTGCAGCGCCACCAACGGCGAGGAGGGCAACAGGTTTTCAAATAGTTTGGCTCGTTAGACTCAGTGCAGTGTGAAAGCAAAAATTTAACAAATGTTGCAACCTTGGTCCCCATTCAACCCACGTTTACCAGAGTATCAGGTGGAAAAACTCCCTCAAAGGTACGCAGTTAGTATTTGGGGCAAACGGATGTTTTTCACTAACAGCTCCCAGATTTGAAATCATTAAATTGAAGACATGGAGAGAAAAACGGGAGGCGCAGCGGGTGCGAGAATCAAAAGAGCTCAGGAAGATGTTTTGAGTCGTTTAGTTGGATGAGAGATCAGACAGAGGTTGGAGTTGTTGCTCCACTGACAGCAGCACCATCCAGATTGTGTGGAGGGATGGAGCTGATTTGAAACGCTGCCAAACGTTGCACAACAATGCCTGCTATCTCAGGACATTTACAGCGCTGAATCATCTGGCCTTTGAGACGAGCTCACAGACACCGTTTTATTTTTTTTAAAGCTGCTTTGAGGCTGTCGCTCATGTTTGAAACCAAGGGGGAAGCGAGGAGAAAACAAAAGCGCCGGATGTGGAAATCTGAGTTTATCTGGTTGGTGATCTTCATTTAAAATGCAATCAAAGAGAATAATTTAAATATCAACATTAAAGTGAGGTTAAAAAGGCTTAAGAGGAACCTTCTGGATTCGGATAAACATAAGAACACTACAGGATTTCCTACACTTTTATTTTTATGGAGTTTTTGTCAGGTTTTTATGAGTTAAAGGTAAAAGATTCACAATATGTTTAACTAAGTTCTACCAAGTACTTTTGGTCTAGTTTCTAGATATCTTACTACACATGAATTAAGACAAAACTAACTTACAAGTGAGTTTTCAGCAATTTATAAACGCTTGTTTTAAGTAAATAATTCCTTAATATTGATAAAAAAGTACCAGTTCTGCTAGCAAATTATTTCACTTATAACAAAGCTTTTTCCCAAGTTATAAATCAAATAATCTGCCAGTGGAACCAGTACTTTTTCATCGATATCAAGGTATTATTTGCTTAAAACAAGCTCCTGTTTCTTACTGAAAAGTTACTTGTGTATTAGTTTTTTTTCTTTTCAAGTATACGAAGATATCTGTCCTAGAAATTAGACCAAAATACTTGGTAAGGTTTTGATTTTGCAGTGCAGTTTGAATAACTACTGCATTTATCAGCACATGTCTTCATGCACAGCGCTGGGAAATCATCTCACCTGATTTTCTTTGTGGGTTTCCTCTGCCAGGCTACCGGTTTCCCCCAGCAGACTGAGATCCAGTTCGCTCGGACCTGAACACAGACAAACCCAGTCGTTAACTCATAACAGGATCACTTTAACAGCTTGGTATTTTAGGAACAGAGTGAAAAAAGTACACCCTCTTTCAATCAGTTTAATGTATCAGGACATAATAAAATGTTCTCCTATTTACTAGGTTAAATAAATTATTTAAATTCACTTTAATGTGTAAAAAAACATAATACACACACTCTTCAGATGAGAAAAGATGTGCATGAAGAAGTAAGTACACCCCTCCTGTTTCAATAAAATTTAAGAACTGATGAACTTTATTTACTAGCAGCTACTTGCTCTTATTTATTAAGAATTTTGCAGCATAGCCTGGCAAGGTTATGTCTAAGTAAATACAAAATTAGTGGAACAATTGTATTTCAAAGAGATCAATCTCAAACTAACTGTAAAGCACGGTGTTGGTGGGGTGATGATGTAGGCCTAGTTGACAGCTTTTCTGTAAACAAATGAGTCAACAATAAGGCCGTCTATCCGACAGCTGGAAACAGGACACAGCAGTGAATCTACAAAACGGTGAAATACAGAGGTGGCAGAATCATGCTCTGGGGTTACTTTAATTAACATAGTACCAAATATTTTGTCAAATTACGACGTTTTTACTAAATGCCACTCAGTTTTGACCCAAAACCTGCTTGAAAACTAAAGATGTTCATTTTTCTGCATCACTGTGAGGTGAAACACAAATCAGCAAAAATGCCTTCACTGCACGAAAATCCAAAACGTAATCCAACAGAAATCTGTGGACCACATTCGTTGTTCCAATCTGATTCATATAGAGAACATTTTCAATGTTGACGGGAGTAAATATATTATATACAAGTCTGGAAACATCTGAGAACCTTTAAAATGATCAGTTTATCAGATTTGACTTTTTATAGGTATATTTTTGAATAAAATGAACATTGTTCTTTTATTCTATGAACTACTGGCATGTCTCTGAAATCCCAAGCAAAAAAGAAGCAGTGCTTTCAGATCTCAAATAATGCAAAGAAAACAAGTTCATATTCATTTAGAAACGATACTAATGTTTTAGAGATCAGGTTTTCAATGGGGTTCAATGGGGCTCAGTGCAGTGGGCTTTTCATTTTTCCATAGCTGTATGTGGGATGAGGACAAGCAGAAGTGATAACATATTCACATTCCCTCTGCAAAACCCTTTTCTTTTCATGATTTAAAACATCTAGGTCCAAAAACATGAATCATTTTCATTTTATCCGGACCTGCCTTTTCGAGCTGTAAAAACCTTGTAAGGCTGTAACAGCTGAATAAGAAACATCTGGGAGCATTAGTGAATAAATCAATCATGGCTTCCACCTGTTTTAAGAACTCCTTAACCTGTCTGCTTCCTGCTTGCAGCAGCAGATAAACAGTTTTCTCAGAGCCGGAGCTTCGTTATCCTAATTGGCTTCAGTTGTTAGTCTGTTTACCGAGACACACCTGCTGAGACCTGCATGGGATCAGAAACAGTGTCAGGTAGAAACTAGTTACATTTACATGATTACATTAGGAAATGTACTTTTAGGAGTATTTTACCACATTGCACTTTTTACTTTTACTTGATTAATTTTATTATGAAGAATCGCTACTCTTAATTCAGTAAAATTTCTGGATTTTCTGCCCACTGAATGAAAAACAAACAAGTTTTTACCAAAAATCCACCAAACACAGACACAATGCAGCTTTGGTTAAAGTTTCATAAGTTTTTAATTGAAGGAAACTGATCTGGAAAAAAATTATTTTGCTTTATTTTTTATTTTTTATTTTTTTTAAATTTTTTTTACTTGTATGAATTATTATCATTTTGGTCCTTAAACTGATTGATAATTTGATCAGTTACTCAGTTCTTGAGTAAACGTTTTACTTGATGCTTTTTACTCTTACTTGAGTACAATTTTTGGGTACTCTACCCACCTCTGGATACATCCCATAATTTACTTCCACAAAACAGGAAAAAAAAAGTGTGTGTATATGTATTATATATTTATATATATATTTATTTTATTTTATTTTTTAGGTTTTATTGATCCCAGTGGCCTTTATTTGATAGTTAATTGAGAGGAAAGTGAATAATGAGAGAAGGGGAAGATATGCAGCAAAGGTCACCAGGCCGGGACTCGAACCTGTATCATGCGATTAACTGATTTATTGATTATTGTGACAGGCCTTGGTATGCATTTATTTGAGCTACTGAGACGAATTGCTGCACCTTAAAAACCCAGACTGCTCTGGTTTCTAATTGGCAGAAATTCATCATCATCCTCTGTGAATGTAGTAAAACTTTTCCGCCTGCAGTCTAACATTTCAAATTTATTCAAGATGCAGCTTCAGATGTTCAGACGAAAACTAAGCCAGAAACTTTTTCCCCTTTGGTTTTTGATGCGTAATAATAATAAAGAGCTTTGTGATGCAGTGAAGTAAAGAATCAGCAGCCTGTCAGGGTTCGTCTGGCTCCGTCAGTGTGGAGACGTCTCTCCTTTGACGGGTGGTGTCAGGTGCCGGGGGCTCGTCGGCGCCACCTCGGCCCAGAACTCCTGCTGCTGCCGTAATCAGAGAGGACAGCGGCCTTATTTCTTCTGGGAAACTGCTACGAAAATACTACAGGACGATTTGTCCTTTTAGAGTCTATTTTATATGTGGTCATCAACTCATTATTGAAACATGCAGAGCTCATTCTCATTCTGCTGCACAGCATTCCACATCCTTATTTTTACTTCTGCATTCCTACCGCAAGCGTTTTAATCTTCAAAATGAAGCCAAACGAAACTAAACGCAAATTTTTTTATTGTTTTTAGCAAACATCCAAACCTGCAAGCTTCGGCGTCGCTGGCAGACGGCAGCTAATTACCTCCCGCCTGAGGTGGAAATCTGCTTTTAACGAGGCATTTTTAATTTGCAGAGAGTGACCTGCTTGTTTTGAAGAGATAACAGAATGAGCTGAAGATATTTGGAAACAACCAGAGAGAAATTCAACATAAATTACCGAAAACTTATAAACTTACAAACAAAGTTTTGACACAATCAAAGCTTTGCTGTTGAAATTCTGCTATTATTAATATTATTAATATTTATATTATTATTACTGCATTAATTTAACATGTTAAAAATGATTTATGCTTGATTATAATGGCATGTAAATATGAATTCATTATACCAGTTGTAGATATGGATAAAAAATACAAACTAAAATATAACCAAGTTAACAAAGTAATTTATTGGATGATGAAGATGAAAAAAGGGTGGGTATAAAAATAAGTTTATACTTTTACCGTCTCCTCTGAACGTGTAGATATACTTTACTGTTGTTTTTCTGGCTTTTGTTTTATAATTATTGTCTTGGTATGTAACTTTATTCTTTTATTACACTACATTAAGTAAAGTAGTGGAGAGTCAACGCTCAGCTCCAGTTATTACAACTAAAAACCAAATAATCTACTGCAAATAATTTAGTAGACTTGAAATAAAATGAAACTAACCATCAAGTAACGTTTCAACAAGATATGAGAGCTTGTTTTAAATCCATAATTCTTTAATCTCGATGAAAATGTTCTGGCTAAGTGAAATAATCTGCCAGTGGAACTTACTTTTCATCAATAGTAAGAATTTATTGATTTACAACTAACCTCTCAGCAAGAAGTGGGAGCTTCTAAGTTAGTTTCTGTCTTATTTCAAGTGTACCAAGTTATCTGCACTAGGAACTGAACCAAGAATACCTGGTAAGATTTTTTTTTTTAAGTGCGCTCGTTTGAAACATTGAGATTCTGCCCTCTTTAAGTCCAACAAAGATAATGTAATGAAGTTTCATGTGTAATTATGACACAATTTCAGCCACATTTTTGTTTATGTAATACTTTTCTGCAGTTTAAAATATGTGCACATGTTACAATCCATCCAAATGTTACAGCATCTGTTTAGTTTTTAAAATTTGCATCATGTAGCTGACGGCTCTCATTTTGGGGGGAATAGAGCGTCAGTTTGATTGTCAAGGATTGAAATGAGAATGGGCTCCGAGTCTCATTATGTGCTCAAACCAAACGATCTGACTCACAGATCATTCAGAGAAACAGACATGTGGGTGGTTTGCGGGTCAGTCTAATTCTGAAACTGAAATCCTGAAAAAGCAGAATTGCAGGATTTTTCTGTCCTATCCTAAACATTTATCTTAAGATTACTCTAAATAGATTCACCATCAACCAGCATTGCTGTCAATACCAAAACTCTGAACATGTTTTTGTCACAAACTGCTTTTAGGTGCAATATGTCACCTGCATGGTGACTTTTCATTTCCTAATGAGAATCTGCCTCCTTTTGAGCAATAACTGTTCGTCACTAAATTGCAGAAGCTGCCCATGATGGACATTTTGCTCAGCTTTTAAAACAAAGAGGAACGGCAGCATAATTGTTTCTTTACAGTAACAGAAGCATTGTTGCTGCGATGGAGTGGATTCAAAAGTTATAGATCGTATTTTTAATCACTCATTCGGTGATTTCAGAAGGTTTTCCCATCAATGACAACAGCAGCAGAATTAGCTTCAAATGTTTCTCTATTAGACTCAAATCTGGCTGCTGCAGTTTTACTTGATGTCAGTCGAACACCAAAGAGCCAAAAGACTGAAGATGAAGACTAATGAACGGATCGAATTATATTGGATGGATGGATGGATGGATGGATGGATGGATGGATGGATGGATGGATGGATGGATGGATGGATGGATGGATATATGGACAGTCGGATGGATGGATGGATGGATGGATGGATGGATGTATATATGGATGGATGGATGGATGGATGGATATATGGACAGTCGGATGGATGGATGGATGGATGGATGGATGGATGTATATATGGATGGATGGATGGATATATGGACAGTCGGATGGATGGATGGATGGATGGATGGATGGATATATGGATGGATGGATATATGGATGGATGGATGGATGGATGGATATATGGACAGTCGGATGGATGGATGGATGGATGGATGGATGGATGGATGGATGGATGGACGGACAGTCGGATGGATGGATGGATGGATGGATGGATGGATGGATGGATATATGGATGGATGGATGGATGGATGGATATATGGATGGATGGATGGATGGATGGATGGATATATGGACAGTCGGATGGATGGATGGATGGATGGATGGATGTATGGATGGATGGATGGATGGATGGATGGATGGATGGACAGTCGGATGGATGGATGGATGGATGGATGGATGGATGGACAGTCGGAAGGATGGATGGATGGATGGATGGATATATGGATGGATGGATGGATGGATGGATGGATGGATGGATGGATGGATGGATGGATGGATATATGGACAGTCGGATGGATGGATGGATGGATGGATGGATATATGGACAGTCGGATGGATGGATGGATGGATGGATGGATATATGGACAGTCGGATGGATGGATGGATGGATGGATGGATATATGGACAGTCGGATGGATGGATGGATGGATGGATGGCTGGTTGGATGGATGGATGGATGAATATATAGATGGATGGATGGATGGATGGATGGATATATGGACAGTCGGATGGATGGATGGATGGATGAATATATGGATGGACAGTCGGATGGATGGATGGATGGATGGATGGATGGATTGATGGACAGTCGGATGGATGGATGGATGGATGGATGATGGGTAAATGATGGACACTTGGAAATCAACTAAATAAATATACCAGTTTGTTAGTTTGTAACAAAACCTGTAGACAAAATGATCCACAAAACAAAACAAAACAACTTCACAGAACAATTAAACAAATAATATAATAATAAAAATAATAATAATCAAAAATAATCAAGTATTTTAAAAATTTAGATCTGAACCATAAAGATGATCTGTTATAAAACCCTCAGCGATGGTCAACAACATCCTGCCAGCTCATCCCAAAGGTCTCGTCCGTTTCCTTCAGCTAGCCGTCTTATAAAACGCTCCAGCCATAAATTCAGCACAGAAACACCTTCTGAGCAACGACTGAGCGCCGACTGGTCGCACCTTTCAGATCAGCTCTGTAAGCAGCTGTTCATCAGTTTTACATAACAACCTGCAGGGTGTGAAGTTTCAACCTTCAGTCTCTGTTTCTCACAGAGCTGCTAACTCTCTCAGTCTGGCTGCTGTGCCTGCTTGTGTTAACCAGGAAGTCTGTGGGCGATGACGCTTTTTCTTTTCTCGACTGAATGTGGGCCACTTTGGTGAAGCTAACTTCCAGACAACATTTCTGGAAATTAAGCTGAAGAATACAGCTCTGTAAAAATGAAGAGCCCACTGCACTTAACACCATGGAAAGGCTCTTGATTTTTCCACCCAATATTGTTTCCTGAACGCATCCTGAGTTAAAACATTAGTATTGTAGTTTCTAAATGAATATTAACTTCTTTTCTTCACATTGTTTGAGGTCTGAAAGCACTGCATCTTTTTTATTATTTTGACAATTTCTCATTTTCTGCAAGTAAATGCTACATTTTTTCTTGGGGATTTGTTGACAATTGCTCAATTTATTTTTATTTTCTCTCTAAGGTCCAAGATTTCTTCTTTAAGTGGGATATTTTTATAGTTCCATCTGGATCTCTAGTAAATATTTGAAACCTTAACAAAACTGCAGGTGTGGGTCTCTGTCTGGTGATTTTATGGTAAAAACATGTTTGTTTTTTTATTCAGAGGGTAGAAAATCCAGAAATTTTACTCAAGTAAGAGTAGAAATACTTTGTAGTAAAATGACTTAAGTAAAAGTAAAACGTACAGTGTATAAAAATATTCCTATAAGTAAATATTTTTTAAAAAGCTACTCAGGTAAATGTAATTGAGTAAATGTAACTGGTTACTACTCATCTCTGCCTAGCTGTGATGGTTTTGGACTGTGGAGAAAACCCACATTATTTCCAGCTGCATCTTCTCTGCTTGAGGTTTTTCTTGCCTGACCTTTACATTTTTGTTGGCGGCCATGTTTTTGCAGTTTGCACTGCCGTAGTCTTTTCATTTTTGGATGATTGACTGAACAATGTTCAAACTCTGCTTTTAACTCCTAACTTGTCTTAATGTAGTTGTTGTTATGCATTATGTTTTCTGAAAAATCAATGAAATCTTTCCACATTATGCTGACTATTTAGAGTTGCTTTTGAACCATAAGAAATGGAACATTGACCAACATATTTGACGTGCGTTGATGATTTTAATGATGGCATTTGACAAAATGAAACAAAATGTAACTGGTTTTCACAGTTGTTGACTATGTAATGTATTTTTTTTCTAAAATATTTTCATTTTCTCCAACTTCAGTTATTTTCACTGTAACGTGAGTAAAAAGAATAATAATCTATGGCAGTAATAAGTTCCTGTAGATTTACCAGCCACTTCCTGCCATGAAAATGGTGACTTAATACTTTAAGTGCACTAATGTCTTTATTCCAGTTTGAACGGAGCGTTTTACCGGTTCTCACAAGTCCTTTATAATTACCGCATGTCACTGCTAATGAATAAAAAGCTGATCTTACCGGCAACAGGCTCTTCAGAGGGAAACAGCTTGTTATCCAGAGTCATGCTGATGTTGCAGAAAACCTCCTCCTCATCTCGATCAGCATCCAGCTGAAACAGATGAAAGGAGAATAATATTAACTGTGGTGTTTAAAACTTTCCTGACGTTACCTTTTGTTGCTTCTCCCTTTGTTCCTGGCGGAGTTTGACAGATGAATGAGGCTTGAAATGAGCCGAGGGGCTCTTGGGTCGTTCTGCATTCAGAGCACACCGGAAGCTTTATTAACACTACATTAATTAACTTTTCCTGCGTGTCGATCGGCCCCTTTCAGAGCCTTTAGAAGCCCGGCTCGCTTCCCCTACATGATCAGGAAGAAAGAGGGCCGTGACGAATCAGGTTTCTGAGTGAACTTGAGACTTCACTTCACTAATCTGCTCCTTGGAGACCCTCATGTGTCATTCAAAAGAAATTACAGCAGCTGAAAGGAAAAAAGTGACCGCAGACTGTGGAAGGTGCCACAGTAAAATGGCAGTTTCATCTAAATGCACTGCAGTCTTTGATTACAACGAAATATTTAACCAAACAATTCACATGGATCTGTTTATCATGTCTATGTAGTAGGTTTTGTTATAGTGGCTTAGGGTGCAGGATAATTTACTCACAATTAGCCTGTATAGCTTAACGTAGCTTAATCATAGACAAGTGTATTTTTAGCGCCGTTAAGCTAACTCTACTTATCAACTTAAAGTGGAAATTATTTAACCATTATAGACTACAAATTACAAACAGGTGTTTAATTACTCCCTTTAAATCTCGCAGTTAGCCTGTTTAGCTTAGCGTAGCTTAACTGTATACAACTGTACGTTTAGCACCGGTAAGCTAACTCTATTCAACTTATCATCTTAAAGTGAAAATTATTCAACCATTATAGACTAAAGGTTCCAAACAATGACTCCCTTTTCTATTCACATTTAAAGTGTCTATCTTAGATTAACTGTATACAACACTATTAGTATATTCACAGTTAGCCTTTTTAGCATGGCTTAACTCTATTCAACTTATCAACTTAAAATGAAAATTACTGAACCATTATAAACTACAAATTTCAAACAACTGTTTTATTACTTCCTTTTCTAGTCACATTTAAAGTGTCTATCTTAGATTAACTGTATACAACACTATTAGTATATTCACAGTTAGCCTTTTTAGCATGGCTTAACTCTATTCAACTTATCAACTTAAAATGAAAATTACTGAACCATTGACTAAACTTACAAATTTGCAAAGAACTGTCTACCCCCTTTTCTGCATTATGAAGAGTTTTTTGTGCAGTAGTTTGAGCTTATTCTTATTATTATTAAACATCATATACGTCAGCCTGCCAATGGGACTAAAGATGGAAATTAGCCGCTTAGCTATAATCACATGTATTTGCTTGTAAATGTTACTTAATACATAATGTCCCATTTAAAAATAATATAAACTTGAAACAATCAACAACAAAAAACATATTAATGGCAGTTATAAAACAACAAAAGGACCAGTCCTGCCACCTACTGACTTGAACTACGACTGAACTTCCTGCTGAATCTTCGTCAGGAGAGAAACTCGCTGCACACTCCAAACTTAAAGTAAGTGGGGACAGTGGGAGTCAGCAGAAACGTACAAAAAGGATAGAGCTTTACAGATGACAAGCCTCCTCTGAAGGTCACCATGGTAACAACAACCCCCCCACCAAAGGATGAGAGCCCGCATCTGAGTGTGAGATGTGTGGGAGACTCCCTGGAGTTTACCTGCAGAGGGGATCAGGCTGAGCGTTACTCAGTCAGGTCTGTGCCACAGGAGAACAACTCGCCGCGCTTCCCTTCACAGCCACAACTGTCACCCTCAAAAAGGCCGATCCACGCAAATACACACCAGAGTCGAACACCATTCAACTTAGAGGTTTTTTTAAATGTTTTCTGTCGTTTTAACGAGTAAATGCCTGATTGTGAGAACAGAGCAGGAATCGGTGAAAATGTTCCCTGAGGTGCATCGTTTACATTAGCTGTGAATTCTTTACTAAACCGTTTTATCATTAATATTTTTCAGACTGTACAGAACAAAATTAGACTGAAAATAGTTTAAATTGAGAAAAATACCAATATAACCAATGCATGCAAAACTCCCAGACATTTCTGAAGATGAATACAAAGAAAGTAAGGATTTAAATGTGACCTGTTACGCTTCCTTGAACAGGTAAGCTAAGGTCTTTGAGCTACAAAAAACCTGTTCATTACTTTTTTTGTACAGCATAATTTTTAGATAATAAGATTTTAGTACGCCGTATTTTGAGCTGTTTTAGGGCATCTTGTCTCTTTAAATCCTAATAATCTCCTGGCCACGTCCCCTAACTCTGTGTTTATACTCGCATGTTAAAATGGCAGCAAACAGATGCACAATTATGCAACTGTGCATCTTTGAAAAGCAGAAGTAGAGCCTTGTGCACAACCAATAAAAGTGCAGCAAGAGGTTTCTGAATAGTTGGTGACAACAAAACACTTGTCTTTTCCAGCAGCCATTGTACTGCACATTTGATTAGTAAAACTAACTGATCAAACGTGCTGGAGCTCCACTTGGGTTGCTAGGTGACGGGTTAATACCAGCCTAGTTTTACTGATCAGACTGATGCTCATGTGTTAAAAAATAACTAATATTGGACTATACCAATATTGATGCAAATATATTGTGCATACCTATTTTAAACAGTACTGTAGCATCTTTAAGCTTACTAAAAATCTATTATTAGCAAATAAAAAGTTAGCATTGCAATATTTTACTTTTACACAAAGTTCAGATTAACATTTGTAATCGCAAACATCTCAAAACAAGAAGATTTGAGGAAACAGATGAGTATTTCACACAGAGCTTCAAGCAGCATCTCCTCCTGTACTGTAAAGCTATTTCTGTTCTCCCAGTGCAATCTGTTTATCATACAGCTATATTTATTTTTTTAGGAGGTTCTCAAAGAGTTGAAGTTAAATATAGATGAGAAGCTGTCAAGGATTTATATTTGGCTCAAACATTTGTTTAGGATATTTAGAAATGGATTTAACGATTGAACGGTAATGTTAGTTTATCTCCAGAACAGGATTTTATAATAAAATGCTTTGCAGACATCTGAACACGCCCCAGAAATGCCTCCTTTGTTTGTTTACATCTGCCTGGATTCTAACGTTGTGCAGGCAGGGAAGCGCTGAGTTCACTCGGGGAATATTTAATTAGCTCAGCCAGATTTCCTAGAACGACACAACGGCTTCAATCCTGGCCTCTACAAACAATTATCTCCACTCTCTGCAATTTGCAGTTGGTGCCTTCAGAGATCAGTAGATGCTTGAATGAGCAACTACTGTTGGTAAAAACAACAACAACAAAAAAAAACCCAACTACTTAAATGTAACGTTTGAGGTGGAAAACTTTGTGAAAACAGAATATTTAAAACATTGTTGTCCATGTAGAAAGACGAACAATTAAGTGACTCGTTTTAATCCAGCAGTGATTTACATCCAGTGATAATAATAGAAGTCGAAGCTCCACACACCAGAGCTGACATTTAAATAAAACAAGCTACTCTAATAACGAAAGCCTCCACTGGCAGAAACAATTAACTCATGCACATTAGTTCATGCATGAGTTTAGGAGCTGAGATTTTTCCAATTATATCCTCTGGTTATTACGATACAGAGGAGGATTTAGGCCCACTGGAAAAACAATCAGACTTTTTTTCCCTCCGAATCCTGAATTTAATCTGAGAATTCTGACTTTAATCTGCCAATCCTGATTTAATCCATATATTCTGATTTTAATCTGTGAATTCTGACTTTTCTCAAAATTCATCCTTTTTCCTCATAATTTTGACTTTAATATGTAAAATCCGACTTTAATCTGTGAAATCCGACTTTCTTCAGAATTCAGATTTTTTTTTCTTATAATTTTGAATTGAACAAAAACATGATTTCTTCTGTCTTGTCACACTGAAATAAGCTCAGCATCAAATCCAATCAATCAATCAATCAATCAATCAATCAATCAATCAATCAATCAATCAATCAATCAATCAATCAATCAATCAATCAATCAAACATGTTTTATTAATAAGTAAAGATAAGGTTGAGCTGTTAATCCAACACAAAATATTTTGAGATTTTTTTATTGTTATGTCATGGTTTTGGACTTAAGATTTGAGGGATTATTAGTAAAATTTGAACAGTTTTATGGGGTTGAAGAAGACAAAGGAAGATTTAAATCAACAAACTGGAAGACTCTTGTTTCCTTATGATTTAATTTAAAGTAAAATAAATCAAAAGCCAAGTTGTTCAGGAGCTAAAAAGCTAAAAATAAGCAAGAGACAAACCATTTCTTTGACCAAAAAGTGAATCAATTTATCAGAGTTTTCAGAAGTACAGATGTATATTTTGAAGAGAAGGCTTCACTCCGGATTTTGAATAACCTCTGAGATAAATCAGAACGTAATTATTACTATTATTACTTTAAGAGCGCTTCTGTTTCTGACAGCCTTTTGTTTTCTGAGGCGTAAAACGGAGTGATTGTAGGGAAGGTTTGATGAACCAGACAGACACTGAGAGCGAAGGCGACTGATGCTGTTTGTCCCACGCTCGCCTGACAGAAAGTGGCAACAGCAATTTACAGCAGGCTCATGCCATCGATAAGGTCTCAAAACGTTCAAATCACAGAAGAGGATTGCAGACGTGCTTTCATTTACGGCTGTAAAAGGAGAGGAAATTGGGTTTACTCCAGGTGTTTCTACAGAAATACACCGTTTGGGAGAAAAGAAGAAGAAGATAACTTATTGAAAACGACTTTTAAGATGAAACAAGTTGCCCTTCAGCTGATCAAATATTTGAAACTGTGAACCCAAAAAGGAATAGATTAGACATGTTTTATCCGAGTGACGTTGGAAGACCTCAGGACAGTCCAGATTTGTTTTTTTTCCTCGTTATAAATTTAAAAGTTCTTCCAGTTTGGTTAGTTCTCCTCCCTTTCAAGGTCGGTGATGAAGATGTTTTTTCCTCTACTAGACACCATGTTATGGTTAATGTGTTGCAGTTGGCTTCAGAAAAAGGTTTATTTTGGGTTGAGGATCTGTCTGGGCAGCCCACTAGATGCTCCAGTTCAGCATGGTGGACATTTCTGCCATCTTCTTTTTGTTTTACTTGTTATGCTTCCTTGGAGAGGTTAAAATAGGTCTACGAGTTACATAAAACAAGTTTCTTACATTTTCTTTGGATATAATCATTCTTAGATAATGAGATTTTACTCTGAGCAGTTCTGCCTATTTTGATCTCCTTTCACGATGAGCAGTTTTAGGGCGTCTTGTCACTTTAAATCCATATAATCTGCTGCTGGCCACGCCCTCAATTCAGAGTTTACAGTCGCATCTGAAAATGGCTGGAAAAAGATGCGGAATTATGCAACGGTACATCTTTGAAAAGCAGAAGTAGAGCCTCCTGCACAACCAACAGCAGGTGGTTTCTGAATAGTAAGTCAACAACATAACACTTGTCTTTTCCAGCAGCCATTGTACAGCGCATACAGATGTAAAAATCAAAACATGCAATAGTTGCCATTAAATTTTTGCATTGGACATTTAAACCAGATGTTTCACTGAAATGAAAACGTTTGACGACACAAAGCAGATTCAGTCGCTGTGGTTTCATTCTCAATTTAATATTTTATTTCCCAGTTTTCATGAGAACAAGGTGGTATTACTTTTAGTTCTTCTCCGCTGCTTTTATGCCTCCTTCTCACTTATTACATGAGTCAGTTCCGAATGTTGCTCTAACAAACAGTTACAGTTTAAACTTACAGCGGGTCTTTATGTTTACCGTATCACAAATGATTTACGTGAATAGTTTGTGAAGTCAGTGTGTGAATGGTAACACACATTGACGTCAGAGAAAGATGAGTTTTAAAGTGAATGAAGAAGTTGTTTGTGTTGTAGCCTTGGGGAGAACAACAGTTTTTAATTCAGGTTTTGTTGCTAAAAGGTTTATTAGAATTCTTTTTACACTAAATTGATTTTCTTTTATCGAGGTTGATTCAAACTTCGCTAAATACTCAAAAACATCACAAAAAACTAGCCAACATGTCAAAGAATATGAACCATTCAGCAATTTAACAACTAATTGAAGCTACTTTTATTATTTGAGCCCTTCACATATTTTATTATTGTTAGAAAGAATGTGAACTGTTTCATTACCTTGACAGGATTCTTATGTTTTTAGCAAGATTTAAAGGATTTACTATAGATCAGGGGTTTTCAAAGTATGAAAGGGTGAGCCCCCCTCCAAGGAGCACAATGCCTGCTGCGCCCCCCCCACACAACCCCCGAACTGTGACATGAGCTCCATGTCACAGTTCAGTTGCAAAAACTCCCACCTTCAGCCCCGATTATAGTTACTTTGAAAAAGTAACTTTAATCGGACTACTGATTACTCCTTGAAAACGTAACTTAGTTATATTACTGACTACTTGATTTGGAAAGTAACTAAGTTACATTAAAAGTAACTTTTTAGTTACTTTCAGCAGCTGCTAACAACAACGCTCCGCCTCCTGTGAAAATCACATTGATTTTTACTAATACTTAATTGTAAGCTATTTTATAATGGTAACATCAACAATGTGTCTCCACTGATAAGGTTGAACTGAAGAGGAGATTGTACAAAAAACAGTACAAAAAATAAAAAACGTGAGTAATTTGTGTGGTCCACTGTTGTCTGGAAAACTCTAAGAAGGATTTTAAAGCCCCCCCCCCCCTCCAGCCTCCAGATTCTGCGTTACGGCCCTGCATTTGGTGTCAGCGCAGCGCACAGAGCTCCTCCTGCAGCTCCACAGCTCAGATGGTTGCACAGATTTGTGACACTTATCTTAATATTAATAATTATAATGGTGCTAACTTGCCATTATAACAATTGCCAACTACGGATTATTCGTGGCTGTTTTCACGTTTATTGCGCTGTTCATATCGGTCTCGATGTTTGCAGTTTTCTGGAGCGCAACGTGAAGCACGACGTCTTTCAGAGGTAATATATTAACTTGACATCAACAAAGACACAGCGGGACGGATCATCCGGAAAATGATGGACAGGGAGAGACTGAATAAAACTACCTTAATGACGGACAAATTCTGGGATTTATTGAGTTTCTGCTTATTTCCAACCCCAAATGAGTAACTTCACGTTAAAAAACGAGCCCAAAAAGGCGCAACCAGCAACTCGTAAAATTTTCAAGCGACTTTAAAAAAAAAAAAGCCCAAAGCCGCTTATAATAATCGGACTTGTCGACAGAAACTCAAACTAGTTCCAGTTTTTCTCACCAACAAAATGCGCATCTCCCTCCATTGTTTACATTTCTGTTGCATAGAGACGTCGGTCACTCGACAAGACGAGTAGAGGAAATACGATTAAATAACAAAAGAAGACAGTAACGCACAGTAACGCAAAAATGATTTTGATAAGTAACTGTAGTCTAACTACTGGATTTGAAATAGCAACGCGTTAGATTACTCGTTACTGAAAAAAGTGGTCCGACTGGCCAAAACATCCTCTAAGGAGGGAAACATTTCCACTGATCCCCACTCCACATGCGCACCCCACAGTACCAACTTTTTCCTAAATCCACAGAGTTGATCGTGTGCGTAAAAGACGTTTCTCTCACATCGGTAGACGGCAAACAGATAGCTTTTCTGGTTTACTTTTTCCCTCGCACCGCGCCTCCCCTAAAGTGCTCTGGCGCCACCCAGGGGAGGCGCGCCTCACACTTTGAAAACCGCCGCTATAGATTTTGTATTTAATGGAATGTAGAAATTCTGAAACGTAAGTGATATGTATACAACTCATACTGCCTGGAAGAATTGCAAGAATAAAAGAGATAAAACGGTGAGTAATTTGTGAGAGGTTAAATTTTTATGGGACAGATTAAGAAGAATGTTTCATTATTGAAGAGATGCGACCCTCCAGATTTAAGACACTAAATCTACGATTAAGTGTCTTAAATCTGGATTTAGTGTCTTAAATAAATTAAATTGTCTTAAATTAGTGACTTAATTAGGCAGACTTCGTTGGGAACTGCACCAAGGTTTTGGAGAAATGTGGAGCAGAAAATTATTTCCCACTTCAGTTTAACTTCTAAAAAAGTTATTATATGTGCTAAAAGGAGAAACTGTATTTCTTATGGATTCTGAAGACTTGAGTCAAAATTTCTTAGTTACAAATTTACAAAGTGACTCTTACATGTTTACAGAAAACCCTGCTGCAAATAACATAGTTATTTATTCCTGAAGTATTGTTAAGGAATAAAGAAATAATTTCTGCTTTTACCTTTAAACGATTGACATCAGGCTTTGGTAAGGATGCAAAATGTTTGAATTATGGAGCTCGGATTAAAAAACATCTGCATTTAAAGTAGCTACTGCAGAATCAGGGCTTCTGTTTCTTTTTTGCACAATCTGTGCAGGTTCTGGTTCTGCTTGAGCTTTCTTCCTGTTACAGGGGAGGTTTTTCTCTCCACTGTTGCTACATGCATGCTCAGTCTGAGGAATTGCTACAAAAATCAACAAAACGCAAAGGATTATCTACTGTCACCAAGTCCAGGAGAAATGAATGTTGCAATTAGGCCTGTCACGATAGCAAATTTTGCTGAACGATTAATTGTCTCAAAAAACTATTGCGATAGACGATAGTATTGTTTGAAGACCTTTTTACACAGATTTAATGGAAATGATGTAATAATGCATGCGATTTCCTGCCAAAGATGGATGCACTTTATTTTCAAAAGAACACCCAACACTGGAACTTATAAACAAAATAAACAAAACAACCAAAAATAAAAATAAAATTGATTCTCAGTCTCCATTAACAAAAATGTACTTGAATAAAAACGAAATAATATAAAGCCAAAGTGTAAATAAATACTGCATTCAACCAAAAGAGTGCAGATTATAAAGTCTGTTTACCATATTGCCCTTCAGTAATCATTAGATTTAAATAGAGAAGATGGGCACATCGACTACCTGATGCAATAAAACTTTGATCGTTCTAAGATTGTGGCTTGTGATCATCCTGTAGTGTGTGGTGTGTTACGCTAGATCGTTGTGGCGCTCCGATCTAAATCAGGTGTTTTCCCCGCTGGGATTGTTAACGCAGCCTGTTGAATGTGACAGGTAGCCAATCAGAAAGCCGGATTCTCCTCCTGCTTTCTGAGGGGAAATTACAGAGGGGAATCCCAAACAGCTGAAACGGCGCAACCCGAAGTCCAGCAGACATTGGAGATAATATGTGGAAACAACATTAATGTTTATAAAACATTTTGTACAAAGAATATAGAAATGACGAGGGGAGGAGTTGGAACAAAATCGCTACGTTGATGAACCCGGTAACTTTTCAGCTGTTCTTCGTTAACGTGACATAAATAGGTTATAATGATTTTCATTCAGTTGTTTTACGTTACGCTGACACTAGAGCCACATGCGTTGCAGGTAGATTGTAGTAAAGCATTGATTAATGCCTGGTTTTAAAATTAGTTAGCTGGACTTGTAGCCATTATGTTGTGCCCACTGTCGGCACATCGAACCCGATCGAACCGTTATACCTAGGATTTCTGTTGGCTAATGTGTGATCTCAGATTTTGAAAATGGGCCGACAATCGACCGACAGCACTAAGATGGTGTCGTGTGCGCTGGACATTACACTAAGGAAATGAGGAAGGGAGGATCAGTGGAGAGCAGCGGAGTTGAGCCTTTTTTCATTTAGCAACATCAACAGAAAGAGAAAAAGGCTGGAAGAGACGATAACGCCGATAATTAAAATGACGTAGATAGTTTTAATTTATCGTACGATTAATCGATTTTTCGTTTATCGCGACAGGCCTAGTTGCAATTCTTTTGCTCTGTTTCCATTGAACATAAAACTGAAGAAATTTAAATTACAAAAACTAATTTGCTTAGTGGAAACGTGACGTGGTTTTTTGGCCATATTGAAATAGTATTTCACAAAACTGCAATTTATTTTATTTATATGTATAGCACATTTCAGCAGCAAGGCAATGGAAACACTATTTTTGCATCAAACGAGTCACACGATTAACAACCAGCTGTTACTTCTGACGGAAATGACAAAGACGACAACAGGAAGTGGTTGGAGGATAAGGGTTTATTTTTGGGTCTTTTGCACAATGTGCAGCTGGCTCATAAAAAGTTGTAATTTGAACATGTCAAATCCATATTTTTCTGTAAAATCACTGACTACAATTTCCCCAAATGCAGCTTATGTAGCCGCTTTGAAGTATAAGAGGTTTGTTGCTCCAACGTCTGAATCAAACACTAACATCTCCTCTGATGTCTGATAGATGATGAATGCCTTATTTAATGGAAACATCACAATGACAAAGTTGTGAGTGTTTTCAACATTAACAGAATAAAGACAAAGATTTGCGCACATTTGAGAAGCAAACACAGTCAATGCAATCTGCTGGTTTTCTTTAGATAGAAAACAATTTGAACTATGAACTGAACTTGATGTTTGATAGCTAAATGGATTGTCTGTGTCTGAATTTAAATGACTTTTTTGGAAAATGACAATATTTCTTGTGGATTGGGTTGTATAAATTAAACTTTAAGTTTTATTAGGATTTCTAGGTTTTTATGGTTTTGTTCTGTTTTCTTATTTCCCCCCTCTAACCTGTGGTTTGTCCTAATCAGTTGCTCTCTCCTCACACCTGCTCCTTACTTTGTTAATTGTGCCACCTGCTAAGACCCCCTCTCCATCCTCACCCGGTATAAATAAAACAGCAAGAGCAAAACAGCGAGAATCTCGTTGTTTTTGTCTGTGACTTCAACTTCTTTGCTGCTTGAATAACAATTTTCATCATCACGCCTGTGTCGCCACATGCCTCCATTCAGGTTCCACGATTTTATGATAATCTGAAAATGTGAGATTCAGTTCAAAGACCAACACATCCAGTTATCTAAATCTCACATCCTGTGACAGTTTTTCTCCTGGGTCACACACGTATTTCCAGCCCTGTGTTCTCTGCACACACAGCGGGGATCTCAAGAAGCAAATACAACTTTTCATGAATACTAAAGCCAAAGTCCAGAGAAATGCCGTATAGGTGAATTAAATGGCTTCATGACAAACATGAATATTGCACCAGTGCAGGTTGATGGAAACAAAGTGATTTCACAAGAGGCTAGAAGAATAGAAATATGAAAAATATGTCTAATTTATGTTAGTTTTAGAGTGAATACTTTGAAACTAACATCAATGAAAAACTATCCTTTCACAACAGAGATAACATTTACAAGCCATTTTTTCCAAACATACAAACAAAACAGTTTTTATGAGAATTGGGAAATTTTTATTTCTCTCTGCCTCTTCAATGACATTCACATTTAATTTAGCAACACATTAAAGTATTTTTTATTCCTATCAAGTTGTTTTTTTTGGCTCCAAAGGTGCAGTTTTCTTCTACCTATTTTTCACAAATTATTTCAGTTAGAGATATTATTTTACATTTTTATTAAAGTTATGTTAGATGCATACTTTTCCGCCTGATGTTTCTTTTCTTTTTCCAGCTAAGAAGAGCTTGATTTAAAAGTTTTTTGTTTTTGAAATGCGTATCTTTAATAATTTAAGTAGGTATTTTAAGTACACAGTGTCGTATTTAAAATGTAAATATATCAAATTCGTTTTTTCCTTTCTGTGCTTCTTTCTGTCCTTTCTTTTTTTATTTCATTCTCTCTCTCTCTCTCTCTCTCTCATCCTGGTTGTATTACAGTGCAGACAATTTAGTTTATCAGAATGTGTTGAACTCATATTGATATGTTGTATGAATTCAGTCAACTCTGCGCTTCAGACAAGATATTGACAACCTATTCCCGCTCCACATAACCCCCATTTAAAAAAAAAAAATCTGAGCTATTACCTTAGCATAACCAGAATGAGCTACACAAGTGTGTCTATGATAGACGTAACCATTGAAAAAAATCAGTTGTCACCAACAACTGACAATTTGACTTTTTTGTGTCAAACAAAATTCAGATTTTTAGTCGTTGCAGACAGAACTCATCCTGGTCATCATTAATGTGTTTCCACTGCAAATTATGATGAACTTTTCAAACTCAACCATGCAAACTGAGTCTGAGTTGGAGGAGTTGTTCAGTTTTCTTGGAGTGTGGAGGGAAAGGAGGTCGCCCTGAGATGCAGACAGATCGATGAGACTCCCACCAGAGGACAGGCCTCAGTGTTGCACAAGCTAACGTCTCCTATTAGCGCTCAGCAGGCGCAGATTGAGATTTGGTCGATGTGTTTCTGCACCAAACCTCGAACGGCGACGGGGATCCCAGAGGTGTCCAGCTCAGGCGACCTTCTCCCGCGTCCCTTCTGTTATTTATCTTGTCGTGTGTAAGTAATGTTTTTTGCTATGCTACCAAAATATAGCGATCTGTAAGTGTCACCCTTCTCCTCTCACAGGATGACAATGCTGACCTATTCTACAAAACAGTTGCATATCGGATAAACAATTAAATGGATTTCTTATTTCCAGCTGGCATTTATGCTCAGGCTGTTCCTCTAACGTCGATGACGTTTTTATCAGATTGGCGTCAAATGAGTCTAAATTTGCCTGAAGATGAGATACAGACTTTCATATTCTACCGAGGCTGATTCATTACTGGCGTCATTATCAGCTGCTTGGAGCTGAAATGTTTCTGAAATAACTGATTCATTGTGAATTAAACTTAAAAATATACATTTTAGATTGACTGAGTCGCCACTATTGAAGTCACAGACACAATTTGATCACATTAAACATACACTTCGTGTGTCGTATTAAAGTTTTGAAGTTTAGTTAGTAAAAAGATAGAAGTTTGTTTCTAGAACAATTCTAGCTGAAGTAGTAATTAAACCAAAACTATGGGAAATAAATATTTGCATTTAAGATCAAGGAACCTATATCTGTAAATATGTTTAAGCTTCATCCAGATCAAATTCACTAAAAGAATATAAGGTTATTGCATTTTGGGCAATAAAATGTTTATTTTCTCATCTAAAAAGGACTCAAATGACATTTCTAATGTATTTCTAATATTGTATAAAAGAGCTTGATGTTAAGTGAAAAATCTTTAGAACATGCCAATTATTCCCCCAGATTAATAGTTGGGATAATCAATTAATCATATGAACATTTGATTAATTGTCTAAATAATCAATTAATCATAGGAACATTCAATTAATAGTTGGAGTAATTTCTTAATTATAGGAATAATTGATTGTCTAAATAATCAATTGTTTAGTTAATCATTGGGATAACTGATTGATCAGAAGAATCGATTAATCATCGGAATAGTTGATAGAATTATCGATTCCTAAAATAGTTGTTAGTTTCAGCCCTATATATTTGATCATCCTTTCCTGTTTTATTAGTTTAAATCCAGAGATGCAGTAAACAGCAGCCTCACCGTGACGATCAGGCCTCTCTCCTGGAAGTACTTCACCAGAGGAATGGTGTTCTGCTTGAAGTTGGTCAGCCGACGGTCGATGGCCTTCGGGTTGTCGTCGGGTCGCCCCTGCTGCTCCGCCCTTTTCTGCAGCCTCTCCTTCAGGCGGCTGTTGGTGCAGGCCAGGAAAACCACCAGGTCTGGAGTGCAGATCTGCAGAGAGAAAAATCATGTGTGAAGCCGTGAACAGCTTGGAAGAAGCTCCATTCATGCATGATGGCTGTAATCCAACTGTGAGCTGAATACTTCACCGAAATGAAGCAGAGAGCAGCTGCAGGGGTTGATATCATTCAGAAATGTGGTGCAGTCAGGGCTCCATGTTTAAGATAATAAAGAGCTCATCTCAGGCAGGATTTCAGAGGACGAAGATATAAACTACATCCATTCCCTTTGTTTTAAATACCTGAAAGACTGCAGGCATTATCTTATATATAAAATAACCTGCAGCTTTTCTACAAAAGACACTGTTGTGGAAGAGTTTTCATGAAAAATATTGATGTTTTTGATTGACAAACAGCAACATAGGAGTGTGGACGCTCACAGGAAGTTATTGAACACGATTTTCTTGAAATTGCAAAATGCCTGCATATGCTGTCATGGTTAAAATAAACAGTAAGAGAAAGGCAAGTTGCTAAAATTAGCAAAAAATTAAAGAATACTCCATTGTTGTATTTTTATGCTGATATAAAATTATGTCATTCTAGGACTGGGTGGTAAATCCATTTTATTGGTATTTGAAGATTAAATTAGTTGAAAAATAGATTTTTTATTTTATTTTTATTTTTTTCACCAATACATCCCTTGGATTTCCATGATGTTTTGTTTGTTTTGTTTTTTTTGAATGAAGCAATAATAATAATAATAATAATAATAATAATAATAATAATAATAATAATAATAATAATAATAATAATAATAATAATATAGTTGTACTGGTATAAGAATAAAGTCATATGACAAAAAATTAATCAAAATAATAAGAGAATAAATTCTTAATATCAGAATCAAGTTTGTAAGTAAATGCAGCTTTATGAGAAAATATTATTCTTCTACAAAAAAACTTACTTTTTTTCTAATATATTAAGACTCTCTGGGAAAATTGCATCTTTATTCTTCTAATATTCTTGTAAAATTAACCTAAAATTTGTGCAGCCTGTACCTAATTCTCATTCGACTGAAATAAACTTTCAGAAAATATTTATAATATATTAATAATTAATGTTTTTAGAAAAGAAAGTGAGTGGGAAAAATCTATTAAAATGGAAATAATTTTTTACAGTTTTAAGCCACATCTCCCAGTCCTGCCTCCTACTGGTCTGACAAAGGTATTGCAGGAAGGTTCTTGGCACTTCTACAGTAATATGTTGCTTTTCGGACAGGATAGATTTTTAACAAAAACAGAAAAAAAAAATCTGGTGTAAAATAAATGACTTCTCTGGCCTTCGGTTAAAATCACGGGGAAACGTCGCTATATTGTAACTGGGACCGGTTCTGCAGTGTCGGGCCAGTAAGTCTTGGGCTGCGTCACGTTTCGAGTTTAACCGTGACGGCAGGAATGATTTACGATTCATCCCAGAAACCTGGGAGCTGAGATCCCACTAAGAAGGCCTGAGCCTTGAAATCAATCAGTTGGTTTTAAATTAAACTGAACGGGGAACCAGTGCGAAGAGTTCAGTGTAAAACAGCCGGCCTCCCTGTAACTTCGCCTTTTGTAGGTGAATTATTGACATTTTGCAATCCAGGTCAGAAGACACCAGAAAAGTGAAAAAATTACTTAACTTTATAAATGATCCCTAAATAACAGCAAAAAAAGAGGCATAAATTAAAATGGAAAGATAGCAGTTTATTTTCTCATAAAATCAGTTATTGGATAAAGGAGATGAAAATGTTATATAAATTTTTTATCAGGCATCCGTAGGACGGAAACAAACCCTCTGGCGTTTCCTCTGATGTAACACTAAAACAGACCATCCAGTATTATACAAGTGAAGACAAACTCCTGGGTATTTAATGTACATTTTATGTGCCATAGTCTGAAACTAAAGTAGTTTAAATGGTTTGGTACATTGGTCTGTTTGTGATAAACAAAAAAGTAAACACTATAAAACTGGCTAAAGATTTGGTTTGATTATTTTTTATTAGTAAAGGATTAGGTAACAGATTAAATTATTGGATTGATAAAATATGGATTACATGTGACTAAACTCACTTGAGAATGTTCAATATTGTTGTTTAGTGATTGTTTAAAAGACATCTGAAAGAAAAAAAAAAGCTTTAGTAAATGGACTTTCTTTTGATATTTGAATAATCTGAGGTGCACTTGAATGCATCACAAAACCACGAACTGTTGTGATATTGTGCTGCATTTTGGGCCGGTTGAATCCTCCATGCAGCTGGATTTGGACTTCAGATGATTCTTTTCTTTTATCTATGATGTTTACATTAAGTTTGACAATATTTCACGTGAGTAATTCAGTACTTTGGTTGCATGAGAAGGCTTAATGTTCCCAAATAGCAGCGTTCAGTGATTGATGGGAGACCCCTCTGTGTTGTTCTTCTGTCACTTTTTAAAGTTTCCCAACAGAAAGTTGCCTTGCACAATTAATTCCTCACATGAAGACTTGTTTGGAAGCGAACAGAAATGGCTGCACCAGATATTTTTGATCAGAAAAGTATTTGGATTTTATCCTTCAACATTAGATCTGTCCGAACACTTCAAATCACTCCTTAAAACTCACTTTTATTCTTTCACATTTACATAAGTAGTATTGTAACCTACCTGCCCTGTTGGTTTAATTTGTTGTGTTTTATTCTTAGATGTTTTTATCTGTGATTTTAAGAGCATTTCAATGCAGTCTATAGCTGTTTTTAAAGTGCTTTATAAATAAATTGACATTGACATGAGCGTTACTCTGATTCCTACCATTACAACTAAAGGCAACACTTCATTTGAAGGGTTGTGCATAGGACTGACAGGACAGTGTCATAAACATAACAACCGTCATGCACATGAAGGAGGCTTTATGAATGTTTACTGCCATGAAGCATCATTTGGTAAATAATGACACTTTCAATGATCTTTTTATGCAAATTCTAATTGAACTTTGCATTAAAAGGGTCATTGCTGACCAAATAATGCAAAGTTTACACTTTTAATGGACTTTTAGTGGAACTTTGCATCAAAAGTGTCAGTATTGACCAAATAAAGCTTCATGACAAATCCTTCATGTTCATGTCGTGTCAGTCTTATTCACACCCCTTCAAATAAAGTGTTGCTCAACTAAATTATCAGAAGATACCGTTTCATTACAAATATGAGCGCAATTTTGTCAATATTCTGCTAATGTAAAAAACCCAGACAATTTTGCAATTTTTATTAAATGAGAAATGCAGGTAAATGACACGTGAATACGTTTTATCACACGATAAGTTGTTAAAAACATGCCACACCATCATCCTCCAACAACTTCTTGTCATCTTCTTTTTCGTGATTTCTACCAGTGATAACATCTAGTTATTGATCATGTGATATATATATATATCACATGAGTTGCTATATATATATATATATATTTTTTAAAGTGTTTCTGTTGCAGTTTTGCAAAATAAACCAATTTAAATACTTTTGGAAAAGTACCACCTCATTCTTGCACCAAAACGTTTTAGTTAACGAGAGTTTTTTTTTTTTTTTTTATTGGTGAGTTTCCATTGTTTCCATTAAGCAAATTCATTCTCAAAATGTGAAATTGTGCAAGTGTACCTTGAGTGAAAACGCAGCTACTGACTCCTGTCCATCCAGTTCACTGGAACAGGAAGTTATCCTTTCTGGAGTCATTATTCAAACTGTCTCACTGGTTGTTTTGTGTTTTTTTATTTCCTGCTGTTTGCTGTATTTACATGAAATGCATGCGATGAGCTTTCCACCGTCTGCATCTGATCTGGCACACTGCCACGGGTAAAAATAGCCTGAATGGCGTCTACAGAGGTGCATGCCACTGTTTCCAGTTAAAGTTTCAGTTTCCATGGAAACCATGCACACATGCATGTATTTCTCTCACATTTGGTTGCTGATGATGAGAGTAGGACACTGCCAGCGTTATTACTCGTTGATCTTTTCCTCACGTCACATGAGAGGAAGAAGAGAAACGGCAGACTTGGTTAATTTTTGCACCGGATGTCGAGTCAGAGAAAAAAACCCCCAACAACTTAGGAATTCTTAAAAAGGCTTTGTTAAAAAATATTAAATAAATAAAACAAGCAAAATTAATAAGTTGACGTTCTGCTGAATGCACTGGCTCAAATCAAAATATCAAAACAGATATTTAATGGTAGTATTTCAGTCTCCTGACTGTTTTTTAAAATTTATTATTATTTCAACTAGAGAATTTTCACACCTTTGAAGAAAATAACAGATAAGAGTTCACTTTGTAAAGCCGTAAAATTAAAATTGGCATCAAGGCTGCTGCAAACAAAGCAAAGAGAAAAGAGTTGTACAAAGGCGGCACTATCTGGTGTTTTAATTCTTTCTTTATTAAATTTTGTTTTGCTCCTAATAAATCTGTTTCTACAGACCATCAGGCATCTCCATCTGTCAGCATAAACAATCCCAGGTTTTCTCCGTCAGCATTCAGCGTGTCATTTTTTGATCTCGGGTGTGTCAGCAGGCTTTATGGGAACGTATTATGACTTTTTCAATTAAACAAGAGAAATATCTACAAATGTGAATTCTTGGGATAATTATCTAAACATGCAGCTGTTTCTTTTAGTTCATACACAGCAAAAAAAATAAAAATATTGTGCAAATATCGTCATGATTGAAGGAGTAAAGTACATTTGAAGTAGGACGAAACTAATAAGTACTTTTTCATCAACCTCTAGAAGCTTAATTTAAGTAAATAATTTCTTACTGTTGATGAAAAAGTTCTAGTTACACCGGCAGATTATATTAGTTTTAACCAGTGATGTCATAGTTACTTTGGAAAAGTAACTTTAATCGGATTACAGATTACTCCTAGAAAAGTAACTTGGTAAGATTACTGATTACTTGATTTGGAAAGTAACTAAGTTACATTAAAAGTAACATTTTTAGTTACTTTCAGTAGCTGCTAACGCTAATGCTCTGTCACCTGTGAAAATTACATTGATCTTTGCCAAAACTTAATTGCAAGTTATTTTATATTGATTACATCATCAATGTGTCTCCTCTTATAAGGTTGAATTGAAGAGGAGATTGTTTAATGGTTACAACAGTACAAAAAAAACTTTAGTAATTTATGCGGGTTGTTGTGTGTCTCAGTATTGTATTTATAGTATTGTAAACTAAAAATAGGATTTTAAAGTGTTATTTTTGCATTATTCGATAAATAAGGACACTTTTTACACAAAGTTGCATTAAAACTTGTATTAAAAGTCCATTAAAATGAACACTTTTAATGGACTTTTAATACAGATTTTAATGCAACTTTGCATTAAAAATGTCATTATTTATCGATTGACACTTCATGACCACAGTCGTAAACATTCATGAAGACTCCTTCATCTTCATGACAGGTGTTATGTGTTATGTCAGGTTTTTGACAGTGTCATGTCAGTCTTATGAACGTCCCGAAAAATAAAGTGTTACCAAATTCTTTTTTCTTTTTATATCTACAATACCCCTAATATGCCGTCATAAAAATCAGCGCTGGGCTCTCACATTATCCTGTAATTGGCTTCTGCCAGAACAGGATGTTTTATTCCTTTTCTGAAATGTGACAGAAAAGTGTTGAAGAGTTACAACATCATCATCACCAAAATTACTCCAGTCCAGGGTTGTGTTTTACATCAACGTGACGAAAAGCAGCTCATTTAATTGGTTTCAGAGTATATGTTTGCTAAGATGAGAATGTGTGACCTATAAATGTAAATTTCATCAGCTGAGCATTTTTGCTTCCATACAGGCAGATTGACAGGAATGATGACGGCAGAGCGTTGCCCCCCTGCGGGTCGGTTTGTGAAAAGCCGGGAAGTGATGGCGGAGGGGTGGACGGTCTCTCTGGGCGGCCATAAAGGGAGCTCATGAATGGCCGCTCCGATGCTTTAAAGGGCAAAGTGCCGGCATGGGGTGCGTAATGAAAAAGGATGCTGCCGGTCCTCAGAGGACCAAACGGTTTTCCCCCAAGCCGAGAACTTAAAGAAAAGAAGTGAACCTTCCAGGAAAAGAGCTGGATGAAGCATAAAGTAACACTAAATGTGCAGGTCAGTTTTTTAACCCCTTAAAGGTCAAAGTATGATGGTTCACCAACATTGAAGGAGTTTCCCTTTTCAGGTTTTCACACTGATATTTTCTGAGATGTGTGTTGTCAGTTCTGGAAGTTATACTTCAACGTAATCCACCTCAGTAGCAAATATTATTAACCCTTTTAATTAGGATTCCAGACCCATTCAATAAGTTAAGTTATTATTGAAAAGTCAATATATTTCCTTAACTCCATCACAAAGACAATTAATATAGATTAATTAATTGTCTAATTACTCTATATAATGGTCTAATTGACTATATAAAGGTGACATATTCTGCTTTCTTGAACAGATCAAGATTGGTTTAAGGGCTATCTTAATCTACTTACATTTCTTTGTACAGATAATGAGATTTTAGTCTGCCTATTGTGAGCTCCTTTCAGAATGAGCTGTTTTAGGGCCTCCTGCCACTTTAAATCCAAATAATCTGCTGGCCATGCCCCCTAACTCAACATTTACACTCATACGTGAAAATGGCTGCAAACTGATTATACATCCTTAAATCTTTGAAAAGCAGAAGTGGAGCCTCCTGCACAACCAGCAAGAATGCACCAAGCGGTTTCTGAACAGCGAGTCAACAACAAAACACATCGCTTTTCCAGCAGCCATTGTATGGTGCACCGCTGATGTTTTGTGTGTTTTAAAGTATTTTTTAATGTCTGCTTTTTTGTTTTGTTTCTATTTGTATTTTTGTGTTTTGATTTTGTGTGTTTGTATTTGAAACGGCTTCTAGTTTGGCAAAGACTAATGGGGATCCATTTTATCTTTATTTAACAGGGATCCTTCAGTAAGCAAGTAAAAAAAAAAAAAAAAACTGTCTTGGAGTTCCGCTGGGGTTGCTAGGTAACAGGCTGGGCTTCCGTGAGGTTGCTAGGTAACGGGCAGTGCCTGCTGATTTTGTGACGTTACATTCCAAAGGTTTTATGTTGCACTTGAATTTCTCCACTGTAGGACAGTGAAGAATATTTCAATTTTATTTCTATTTCATGATAATAAAAATTGTTCAAACCATGTAAAATTATAAAAAAGGGTTGTATTGCCTTAATGTTCATAAAGATTTTTTATTAATGCAATTCAATTAAAAAAATACTTTATTGATCCCAAAGGCACCATAAAGTAATTTTTATATTCCATTTTATAATAAATTAGAAAATTATACATATTTTTATCAAAACTGGTACTCGTGTTGATCTAAAATATTTTGAGATCACTTCTCTTATTCTGGAGTAAATTCCTTAGTACACTTGAAGTAATACAAACTTAAGTTCAGCAAGAAATAGCAGCTTGTTTTAAGTGACAGATTATTTCACTTATGAGACATTGTTCCCATGATAGTGAAATAATCTCACTTTTTCATCAATATTAATTAATTATTGACTTAAAACAAGCTCCTAATAATTACTTAAAAGTTCATTAGTACTGTCTTAATTAAAGTGTACTAAGATATTTGCAGTGGAAACTAGACCAAAGATAGTTGGTAAGGTTTTGTGTTTTTGCAGTGTGTAAGGTTTCCAGACAGTCTAACTTTGTTACTTTCTGTGGCGGTGCTGGTATTTTAATCCCAGCAGACAATCTTCCAGGGTTTCTCTCTCTGTCTGAGCCTTTAAGAGCTGCTGCTGACAAGTAGAGGAGTTTCCACATGAGTTTTCAGCAGATCCTCCAGGACATTTACCAGCAGTACAGTGAATTCACTTAAACTCTGATTTATTTTTCAGTCTATTTCTGGCTGAGCGAGTTAAAATCTATAAAATATTTTGTTTCGCACTGATTACCTGTGATTTAAATTGTTATATATCATAAATATAACGTAATAAGTTCCTTCAGACGTGCTTCACAACCTTCCTCTCTATTTATAGAAACACTCTACATCAGTTACTGCCTATGATTTGATTACATGTGAAAAATACTTGGAATCACATACAACCTGCGTATTATCACTTCCCATCTCTGTTCTGCATTATCTGCTGCTGATTAGAAGGTCATATTTAACTTTTGGACGGCAGAGATGTGCAGGAGGTTTAATTCGAGCTGAGTATGTCAGATATCAAGCTGGATCCTGAATGGACACAAAGATGTTTCTTAGCAACAGGGAGCTACGGCAACAATCGTTTTAGAGCCGGAAAATAAGACTTTTATTTATTTCTTTGAATGTCAACAATAATGAAAAGCTGAAAAGTGGCAGAATAATTAAGGCTAAAGCAGAGAAGACCTGAAATTCCCCAAATGTTTGATCAGAAATAAAACTGCCATCCTAAGTCTTTGCAGGTATTTTGGATTCTCTCTTCGGATCCAGTAAAACCTACTTACTTCAATATAAAATCTTTACCACAGTTCTTTTGAAAAACATTAAAAAACCCCAAGAAAATATTTCATATTTTCCTGACAATTTGCAACAAACAGATTTTATACCATCATAATTATAATATTTGTAATATTTAATGTCAGCCAAGTTGCATTTAAAGTTAATGTAACTACAGAAACAAAGACCACCATTAACTACTTCTCTTTAGCCTCCAGGAACTCGATTTTAATCTGTTTAGATTTTAATCCAGGTTGTTTTCTGTCATCCATTCCTTTTGTTGTGTACTTTCATTTTTAAAGACATTTTTCTTTCAGTGCTAAATCTTTCCTCTTCTTTTACATTTTCTTTCAAAAACTCGAATACTGCGTTATGCTTTTTGGAACCAAAATGTTCCTTATCTGTTCCTCCACTCCTACACTTTCTTGTCAGTGGCTCATGTTGACTCAGGACTGCACTGTTTGTTTTCTCCTCTGCTCCCGAGCTTCACAGACCCCCGTTTAATAACCAGTTGTCACTTTATTCGATTGTGAATACGAGGCCTGCTGAACGACAGAGTGGACATCAGCTCTTGTCTAGTCATTGGTAACTGTAGGAGCTGTTTTTGCGCGGTCGCCTGGACACCGCTGCAAACAAAAGTGCAAGCTTGTGTTATCTGTGTGTTTTCATCTCCATTGAATTTCCTCTGGCACCTTATCTAACCTCAGGGTCCATCTTCAAACCATCACTCCCCCTTTTAAAAAGAGATTTAAACAGCAATTCCAATAAACCTGCATCAACAAACACAACCTCATGAGCTAAACTACAACTGGAGGTTATTTGTGAAGTGTGACTTAGCAATTTATGATATGAGGAATTAAATATTAGGACTATCAATTGTAATGTGTTTATCTAAGCAGCTTAAAGGTGACCAATTATGCTTCCTTGACCAGGTTTGGATGGGATTTTGGGTGACAAAACAAAACGTTTTGAGATTAAAGTCAGAATTCTGTGATGGCGTATTAGGATTAGGACCAATATAGACAGAAAAAGGAGTAAATTTGCACCAAACACCTCAGATTTATTTATTTATTTTTTATTTTTTTTAGAAAAAATAAGAACATTTCTGAGCTCCAGAAACCAACAATTTGGAAGAAAATGCTAAAATATTTTGACACTAATCTCAAAAAATTTCTAGAAAAAGTAAATTTCTGAATTTGATAAATTAAAAATGTAGTAGAAGAGGGAAATTTTCAGATTAATCTCAGAAATTTTCCAGAAAAAACATGTAAATTTCTTAGTTTGAAATATTTTAAATTTAAAAATGTTTCCTGGAAAAAGCTCAAATATTCTAGGAAAAACACAGAAATTTTCTAAGTTTGAAAAGTCAAAAAATTGCTAGAAAAAAACAGAAATTTTGAGATTAATCCTATAAATATTCTAGAAAAAAAGTTTACTTTTTACAAAAGTAAAAACTTAAGTAGGAAAACAATACTGCAGAGCTTCTAAAATTAATTAATTTCAAAAGTTTTCTTTAAAAAATGTGGAAATTTTTATATTAATCAGAGAATTTTCTTTAAAAAAAACAGAAAATTTTGACATGTTTAAGACATTTTCAATAGAAAAACACAGCAGTCAAAAATTTGCTAGAAAAATACTCCAACATTTTTTACATTAATCTTCGAAAGTTTTTATTTCTTCTAGAAAATTTCTGAGATTATTCTCAAAATTTCAGTTCCTTTTCCATCTACAACGGCCTTAATATGCCATTCTATAAATCTGAGAATAAAAGTTGTAATTCTTTTCCCCCCAGTGGTCCTAAGAATGTGTTTAATCCGATTAAACTTCTTAATCAATTCACAGCATTACTATCTGAATGTTCGCCTCTCACCATGTGTTTATCTCCATTGTTTTCACTCTCAGCAGCTGTGGAGGTGAGGAGATAAAACTCTGTTTAATCACAACCAATCTGCTTTACGCCTTTAACAGCTGGAGTTGCTGACTATAACCATGATTACAGCTAATTTATAACCTCCACCGCCCGTAGAGCCAGTAGTGGCTAATTGAAGAGGACTTGTTGTCGTTGTGTTGTACGTGTTCCAGCCTCATGCTATGCCATCCAGTTTACTTGTTTTGTCGCCTCGGGGCAGCTTCCACGCAGGGCGTTTATTCTGAGAGGAATCTGCTGTCACATAACGCGGAGCGGGGGAGACAACAGCACAGGAGTTCTCATTAAGCCAAGATGTTTCCTTCTCACAGTAACGGCGAGAAGAGGTCCAGTCACCACACAGACGGGGGAAACAGCACAGAGATGCTGTCCAGAGAGGTAAATACGACTTCTACAGGAAGAGAAGCTCTTAATCTCATCAGAACGCTGCGAATAACCGGCTGACCTACATCCTAAATAAGCTAGTTATGTTAATAACATGTAAGAGTTAGGAAAATAAGTGTTGACTCAATGCAAAAACACGTCTTTTTGTTTTGTTGTGTCACATAATCAATAAAAATACAGTTTGGGACAAAATGTGTAAAAATTTCAGGGCATTTTCCTACTTTTGTGGATAAATTCATGTTAAAAGAAACCAAGGCTGCAAAAACACAAAATCTTTTCTGGTATAATTTCTACTTGAAATAAGACAAAACCAATAGTAAGATTTTTAAGTCAATAAAATATAAAAAGTACTAGTTCCACTGGCAGATTGTTTCACTTATCAGGTTAGAAAAATGACTTGTTATAAACAGAGGTGGGTAGAGTACCTAAAAATATTACCAAGTAAGAGAAGCAGTACTTTAATGTACTTTTACTTAACCTCTAGAACCCGACGGACCCACCGGTGGGTCCAGCTGCCATGTGACCTCGGCTGGCTTAGGGTGTAAGAGGTCAAGTAAAAGTAAAAAGCAGCCGACCAAGAAATTACTCAAGAAAGAGTAATAAGTATTTGGTAAAAAGTCTGCTGAAGTACTGAGTAATTGATCAAATTATCAATCCTTTAATATTTAAAAATTATGTCATCAGACGGACCGAAAACATAAATTTATGTGGAAGTTTTGGTATTTTAAGAACCACGATGAAAATAATTCATGTGAATAGCAAAATCAGGCAAAATAAAATGTTTCCAAATCAGTTTCTTTCAACAAAAAAGCTGATAAAATTTAACAAAAACTGCAGGTGTGTGTTGAATCCAGACATTTTACTGAAGTAAGAGTCGCAATACTTTACAGTACAAAACTCAAGTAAAAGTAAAAAGTACAAAACACTTCGAAAAGTTTTTATTTTTCAAAAACGTTACTCAAGTAAATATAACTGAGTGAATGTAACTAGTTACTGCAGAACTCTGATTATAAGTGAAAAACTGAAGAAAGTGCCTTTTTTATTTGATTAATCAGTTAACCAATAACCAATAACTGAAATGAATATTGGATTCAGTGGTAAATTCAAAATAAATTTAATGTCACCCATTTGTATTTATTATAGCAATAAAATCCAGTCTAGCAGTTCATGAACCTCACATGAATCAAACTTCATCTGTAAATCTGAGTGAGAAAAAGAAAGTTCTGTGTTTGAATCTTCCTGGTGTGAATGCAGAGATTATTCACACGTACTCCATCTTCCTCCTACGGAGTCACGTTTCCTGCTCTCCTTCCTCATCCTCAGGTTTCTGTTCTGCTATTATGCAATTATAAAGCAAATCAAAAGCCTCGTATCTCACCTGCTGCTGAGGTGAATAAGGTTGTGGGGGACACAACAGTTTGAATACGTTAGCTATAGACTTATGTAAAAAGAGTTAATCTGTTATAAAAATGGGCTGAAAAACAAATTCCTGCAAACTAAAATCTTGACTACAGTGAAAACATTTCCATGTGATCCAACAGTTACTAACAGCAGGAGGGCAAACATTATATAAATACTTCCTTTAGGATTTTTAAACTTGTTTACTCCTCTTCTCCTCAGGGCGGTTTCTCTGTCATGTCAGGTTTTTATATCTTGGCACTGCATGCTCCAGAAATATATTCTCCATCCACATTTGCATCTATATAAACTACTTTTCCTGTTTTCTTTTGGGTTACTCAGTAGAGTAACATACAGTAGGGACAAAAAATGTCTAACATAGCCCATTAAAATGAGATGAAGTAATGACTCATGAATGATGTTCACTCATTTTAAAGAGCAGAACGGGTAGCAAGAACAAACGTGTTTAACTAACTCTTTAATTGTAGATTACCAGTACACTGAACCCACGTTTTTCGTGGGGTTTGCGTTCCGAAAAGTACCTGTGATAGGCGAAATCCGTGAAATAGTTACCTTTATTTTTTACAATTATTATTCAACATAATTAAATACTCTACATTGAAACCAAAGAACAAAACCTGTTTTCAGGCACAAGCATTTTTCTAACAAATATAACGCTTTCTTAGAAGTAACTACAGTAAAATAATCATTTTAACCATCAATACGAAGTACAGTAGGACAAACTGTGACTCGTTTATTTCACTGTTCCTCTGACTGAGATGCTGCAGCCTCACTTCGCTCTCCAGTGTCTTTTTCTTCTGAAGCCTGAGGTGCAGGTTTGTTTTATCGAGAGAAGATCATAGTTATCAAAAGTTATTGTTGCTCTTTCTTCTTCTGGGCAAAAATATTTGCCAAAATTTGCCAAGCAGCATTGCTTATATTTAAAGACTGTAACGTTTTTGGCACGTTATGGTATTTAGAGAAGAAGTGTGGAGACTGTTTAGCCAATCAGGACGCAGAACACAATGCACTGTAAAAAAACCTGCAGAAAAGAATCTGCGAGGCTGTGAAAGGTGAACCGCGTTACAGCGAGGTTTCACTGTACTGGTATCTTTATTGAGATGCTTCAACAATGAAACGTGGCTGTTTGGTTTCGGTTCAGTAGAGCGGTTTCTGGTGGTTTGTTTTACTGAAAGTTAAAACAAAGTTAACTGAAAGTTAATACACGTGTGAGTGCCCAGTGGATTTGTTTTCCTTTTTTGGGGGATTTTATTGTAATCCATAGGTTAAATCTTTGGGAACCATTGGTTTAATGTCTGGTTGGGTTCCTCTAACCACGAAGGTCAGGCTGATAAAATAAATGTTGCTAAAATGATCTATAACGCTGCACGTCAGAGAGGTTTGGTCTGGTCAGAAGCTTAGAAAATTTCACATGCAAAAAAGAAAGACAAAGAATGTAAACTAAAGAAAATGCTACAATGTCGTATTAGTATCATAGTAGATGTAGAAGAAAATAGGAGTAAATTTCTGCCAAAAACGCTTCAAAATTTTCTGGAAAAAACATGAAAATGTCTGAGTTTCAGAAAAATTTCCAAAAGTCAAAACATTTTCGACTTTTTACAGTTCTATCTTTGTTGCACTGAATCTTATTTGACATTATCCTGTTCGTATTTTCCTGCTTTCGCTACATAAAAGATGAGGAACAGAGCAGGCCGACTGACAGCTCATTATGAAACCTGAGAGTTATACTTAACACACTCCGCTGGAAGTGCAACCCTCCATGTTATAGATGTTTGACAGAAGAGCACAAAAAGCCCTTTTCACAAACTCCAACTATATTGAGTCTGGTAAAGGAATACACTTTCTTATTTCAGCCGGTTTCTGAGCATTGAAGACAATTTGTCACAGGCACAAATTACGCTTTAAAAGAGGAGACGGTGTCTGCAGGAGCAAATCCAGTGTGAAGAGCGATAGTGGAAGAAAATGGCAACATTGTGAGTGAGACAGCTAAATAAAGATCTGAAACCTCCTGGGAAGCTCCACAGTATAATGAGTGCAAATAGAGACTTTCGCTTATACTTGACGGCGGAAGTGAAGGCACATTTTACAGTCTGCAGCTCCTGAAATACAAAAAATCTTGTAAAAACTACAGAAAAATGTCTGACTATTTTAACTTTCAGCATCAATAATTCCTATGTGCTTGTTTTTTAATTGTGGGGTTCGATCTGTAATGTTTGCTTTGTAAAGCACAATGAGTGGGGTTGGTGTGAACTCATGCCAGCGCTGATACGGGACGTGACGCACACGCAGTGGTGAAACAGCCAAAGTGATGATGAAGGCACCACACAAATAAATGAAACTCCAGGTTGTCCTGTTTCTCAGCAATAATTAAAGCACTTAAATGATCCTCCTGTAAATCAGAACTGTCACTTATCAGAATCTGTCATCAAATAAGAGATTTCTGAAATGAAAATGTGATTTTTATGTCTACTCAGCCAAGCAGGACTTTATCTACAGTGCCAGAAAAGTGTTTTTTTTTTTTTATCCTTGTGGTGCTCAGGGCCGTTACTCAGAGTAGCCAGACAGGAAACAGGCAAAGAGAGAAGAGGAGAAAACATGCTTGTCTCAAATCCAAAGATTTCAACTCAGTACGAGGATCAATGCCCTCTGCTCCACTTTCAACGCCTTTATAAGCTTTATATACCTCAGAAAATGGTGCAACTGGTTAATACAAGTTGTCAAGGCGATTTTTAAAAAGTCTCCAGTTGATTCTTAGTTAGGGATTGTCAGAACGTTTCTTAATCAGATGGTGTAACTTTGACTTTGCTCAAATGTAAGCAGCATCCTCTAGTAATTTAGCTGCTGAATGTGGGTGACTTTTCAGACCATTTTACCAATGTTGCACAACTAACGAGCAGCAGTTTATACAAAAACTTGCCCAAAAATAATCCAAGTATCATAACGGTTGGATGTTTGTTTGTATCTAAAAACAGTTGAGACCCAAAAAACTTGCAAAATGTGAATTTTGCTCAATTGTTCCCTTTTAAACTTTTAAAGTACCTTTATTGGCATTACTGCGTGGATATCAGAGCTTCTAAATGCCTTTACAGTGACGCTGTGATGTTGCTCAGCTCCTGATATCAAACGCATTAAATAACCTGTGGGGTTACACAACCCACAGAGCAGCTGATGATGCCGTCCTCACATCTGAGGCAGAAAGCTGGACTGGGTCTGCCTCATTTGCATACTTTATTAAGCTTGCAGCTCATGCTTGCAAGTACGACTTTCTGGTTATTTCTGAACGTTTCCACAGCAACATGTTGTCTTGTGGTCGAGAGCAAGACGGCTTCCATGAAATCCTTGTGTGATAACAACCCTGCAGTGACTATTTTCCCTTTAAGTGATTGAAAACGTAAATGTGGGAATATCACCCTAGAGACAGTTGAGGACAGATGGGTCCAATAACAGACACTCACCTGGTCTTCAAAGGACAGGGCCTGTCCAACGTCTCGAGGGAAGCCGTCTATGACGATACCGTTGGCGTCTGGGATCTTCATAATCTTCTGTTTGATCTCAGTTATTGTGGTTTCCTGAAAGAAATAACAAGAGCAACATGATTCATGATTCATCCAGTGCCTAAGCTGTTGATGTTTTTTTTTTAATAAAAAGCAATAAAAGAGATTCTGCCATATCTGCAGGGCGGTCATTAGTTTCTGGATCAATACAAATAACAGAACGGGTAGATGTTTTCCTTAGAAAGAATCATTTCAGCAACAGATTATTAAAAAAAATATTTACAGTGCTTAACAAAAAATATATTCAGATTCAGAGAATAGAATTTAAAATAGCATATTTTCGGACTATTAGCCGCTACTTTTTTTCCCTACGCTTTGAACCAGGCGGTTTGTAGCCCGGTGCGGCTTTTCTGTGGATTTTTCTTCAACCGCCAGGGGGCTCTGTAGCAGGAAGTGAATCATTGGACGTCAAAATTGGAAATCAAAGAAGAAAGTGCTAATTTTCATTTAGGACATGCTAGCAGCAGGCACAACAGAGAAATGTTTTCAAACTCATGCCCCCCATCATAGAAACCACACGAAAAGTTCATATAATGTCGCTTTTAAGTTGAGGGCCATCGATCTGGTAGTACCGGAGGGAAATGGAGCCGGTGCACTAAGTTCGGCGTGAACGAAACCATAGTTCGGCGTTGGAGACGGAGGGCTGCGTCCTTAATAGATTAACTATAGCCCGGTGCGGCTTACATACTGTATGTACATTTCCAGTTTTTTATTTATTTATTTATTTATTTTTTACTTTGTAGGTGCAGCTTATAGTGAAGTGCGTTGTATAGTCTGGAAAATACAGTACTGTTAGTTTATGGCGTGTTCACACTAAACGCGTTTTGAGCGTCAGGCGCTTCTGGTTAACTTTAATAGTCTGTGTGGAGGCGCGTCGAGGTTCGTTGCGGCTCATTTTGAGTGTCAAGCGCGGCGCGATTTGAACCGTTTGGAGCGTTTTGAGTGTCCAGCGCGTCTAATGCGTCCGATGCTCCACATAAACTTTGAATGTAAACCTGACGCTCAAAACGCGTTTGGTCTGAAAGGACCAAAAGTGCACTGTTGTTGAACCTGAAGCATCAGAGGTGTTTCTGACATAACACGTCTGGTGTGAACGCACCGTTATAAGGTTTAGCACCACTATACATTAAAGATCTGCTGTCGTCATAGCAACCTTCCAGACCTCTCAAGTCTTCTGGTTCTGTTGCCCAGAACCAAACATAGAAAAGCAGCATTCAGCTCCTATGCACCACAAATCTGGAACAAACTTAAAGAAAACTGCAAAACAGCCGACAAACTGGGAATAAATCTAGACTAAAATCCCACAGTATAGAGTTTAGAATTGCTTTTGATTCATTATAAATAAAACATTGATCAACATTTTGCTGTGTAACGACGGCACTTGACAGTTGTTGCTGAAATATACTATACAAATAAACTTAATTGATGAAAACTAGTAAAGCTTGTTGTAGTAACGTGACAACAAGTGACAAATTGCCTACCGATCTGCGTATCGGTGTATGAATGGGTGAGTTTGTGAGTGCGAATGGGTGAATGTGACTCTAGTGTAAAGCGCTTTGAGTGGTCAAAATGACTGGAAAAGCGCTAAATAAGTTCAGTCCATTTACCATTTATTTAAAGAGGAAGTTGTTCAACTTGTGCAATTTCCACTGATGTGTTCATCTTTATCTAATGGTTTCTTTAATGGTTGTAACTGCGGCAGAGCGATGACCTCTTGAAGCCACAGAATGTTAACTTCTTTTAGCATCACTTACTTCCCCATGGCTGGAGGAGGTCAACATGTTCGAACGCATCTCTCTGGGCAGAAAGTAATTTGCAGTATGGCAGAGATGCATGATGCAATGCTCTGGTCTAAAAATAACCCGACTAACCGAGGCGTTTAGTTTCTGAATGCAAGCTGCCATCCATGCAGGGATTCAAACTAATCTAGAGATTAGTTTGAATCCCTGCATGGTCTATCTCAATGGTTTCATTGAGATAGACTGTAAGTGGCTGGAAGAGTGAGGAAAAACAACTCAGAATAATTCAATGCTGGTTCTAAAACAGCCCTTTTCTCTGCTGAAGCTGTCTGAAGATGAAGATACTTCACAGACTAAGAGAATAAAAGCAATTGTGCTTTCTGTGTTTAATTTTAGAGCTGGCTGTCGACAGTCCAAGAGGTTCCTTTCAGAGGACAGGTGGGATTTCTGAGAAAAAAGCTCAGAGAGACAAACAGCTTTTGGCTGAGTGAAGTACTGCTTCATCTGCGCTTTCAGCCTTATCGGATCATTTGCAACTTCAGCGCTATTACAGCTCTAATTACATTTAGAAAATGTGTTTATGTGATGAAAATAACTGAAGTTTTTTCAGTCAAACCTGAATAGTGCCTTGTAGAAGTTTCCTCTTTTCACATTTTGTCACCTACGACCACAAACATTCATGATTTTCCAAGAATTTAGAAATAAAAATCTGAAAAGTTCATTTGACTTCATCCCTCCTACGTCAACACTGTTTAGAAAAACATTTTCATTCCAATACAAGCCTTCTATGACATTTTGATTAATTATCTTTGTAAAATAATCTCAGTAAAGCTTGAGCATCTTGATGCATTTTCACAAAAATATCTGTATATTCAATGGTAATTAACAGTAAAATTGTGACAGGAAAAATCTATAAACTGTAAGACAATTTAAAACTGTTGATTTGATTCACCGGTAAATTAATCAGTGAAAAATAATAATTTGCATATTTTACATTTGTACATTAATTTTATAAGTTGTGTTCATGTCTATTTATGGATAAACACATTTAAAAATTTTTTCTTTTATGGTAAAATATTGACTCCAGCACCATTTTTCACTGTAAAATTAACAAGAAAGACATTTAACTGTGAAGGGAAATAAAAGTTTTACCTGGAATTTTATGGTGGATTCTGGTAACTACTGCTGATGGTGTTTTACCACTGAAATTATGTTTTTGTTAGTTTTTAATTGTGCAGCATGATGCTGCCACCACCTATTGTGTTCAGGGTGATGTTGATCATTAGTTGTACATCATGTTGGGGGGAAATTTAGTTTTATGTAGGGCTGGGTGTTAAATCAATTTATTGGATTCATTTAAGTTTTAGTTTTTGAAATTTTAATTTTTGGAACATCTGGATTTTTTTTTTATTTTTTCACCACGCTCAGATCCGCCATCTTGCTTTACAAGCACTTTGGTTTTTTTGTTGGTTTTATTAAACAACTTCTGTTTATTTAGGCTGTGATTTTTGTAAACATTTTTTACAAGAATAAAGTCACAATGTTACAAAGATTTGAGAATTAAGTCTTTTTATTATCAGAACAAAGTTGTGATAATAGGAGAATGAAGTAGTAATTTTATAAGACTCCAACAGAAAAATAACAAAAGTAATTATGCAAGTTTATTTTCCATAAAACAATTTTTCTCTTGTAATTTTAAGACCTAATTCTGGGAAAATTGTGTCTGTTTTCTAGTAACATTATGACTATATCTTAGTAATTGCTCCATCAAAAGAGATGATTGAAACAAAGGCTACTTTTTAAAAATATTTTCTCTCATTTGCAATTTCTTAGAGTTACCGTCGGCTTCTTTTCTGCTGTTTTGATGCAGTCAGTTTAGGTGATCAGCCAATGATTGGTTGATTTGCAGTCGTTCTACACGTTTCCATATTGAGATGAGCCATTGCACATCTTTCTCTGAGATGTTTAAAGGTTTCAACATTATTTTTAGAAGCAAAATGTCCCCACAACTTCATCTCTGACCTGTCCGTTGCACAGCAAAAAAACTCCAACATTTAAAAAACATCTGTGGTGTTTTCAGAACAGCTGGATTTATACTGAGCATAAACTACACACAGATGGACTCCATTAACTAATTAGTTGCACTGGGTTTTATCTACACTCATCGGAGTAAGTAGGATGGAAAATAGATGCATAACACACTTCGCTGATTTCTGCAAAACAAAATTAGAAATCTGTCTCAATTTTCTGTTTACTTCACTAATGAGCACATTTCCCTGTTGGTCTATCAGATAAAAAGCCAATAATGCAGAAATTTCTGGTGAAAATGTGTATTTTTTTTTCATACAAGGCACGCTCAATCTTAGCTAACTCCCTATGCAACAACGAGAACAATGAAGGAATAACTAAAGCCGCAACTTAGTAATTTAATTCATAAACAAACCAAAACGTACAGTATGAATCGACGTCAAGCAGCCATGTTTTGATTTACGATATGGTGGTTGGCCTACTTTGCTGTTTGCCGCTGCAAGGGCAAACTAATGTCTCAAACATGTCAGGAGAAGGAAGATGAATGATGACTAAGGCGGTTAGTGCGGATAATGTATGAGAATCATCAAGCTAAAACGGGCTCTTTATGACGAGGTCCAAGGCTTATGTCTGTGTCACAACCTCGCAGCGACAGCAACGCATCACAAGGTCGTAAAAACCATCCTCTGGAGATGTTTTCAATGAAAAACGAGTGGAGTTACTCCACCTGTTTGGTATTATAATACATGCAGTAGAATATTTTACAATAAGAGCAAACATGATTGATCACTCAGCTGGTTTACATATACTCTCTAATATCTATAATCCATCAGTCTAGGGCTGAAAAACGATATAAGCATGTCACATCAGTTGAAATCAATAATTAATGATTAATTTTTTTGTTTTAAATGTCTAAAATGCTGCCAAACTGGTGATGTGATCTATGCTGTTTTATCCAGTTTTCACTCCACTTGTTAGGATTTAACAGTTATTATCTGACAGCTTAAAGCAGCAGTATGTAACTTTTTTTTTTTTTACAAAAAAGATTTATATATATTTTCCATATTTGTTGAAACTGTCACTTTGTCATGAAAGAACAGTATGAGATAGATGCTTTTTGAGAAAACTGAGCTCCTCTGCTTTCTCTCAGTGCTAACTAGAAACAACCAATCAGAGACAGGGGGTGGGTCTTAGTGCTGCCAATCATCTTCCTGTGTTTCTCTTTGCTATGGTAGAGCTTCTTCCTGATAGCATGTCCTCAAGCTAGCATAGCCACTGAAAAATGTTTTTCTGTAACGGTAAGTTGTTTCTCCACCATTAGCACATTTAGCAGCGAGTGCATGATACTGATTGACTAAGACCAACCTCCTGGCTGTGATTGGCTGGTTTTGACCGGGAGCTCTGCATTACTTCAGACTACAATAGCAGCTCAGAGAGGATGTTGTGATATTGTCACAACATGGTTAGTTTTAACAAATGTGGAAAAAACATTTTTGTAAAAGTTCCATACCGCAGCTTTAAGGATGAACTGAAATCTAAAGAGAGACTCCAAACTGAAAACTAGACTTTAAAGCGGAAAAAAAAGTCTGTTGTCTTTTGCTGAGCATTTGCCGGTTTAATCTCAGCAGCAGCTGTTTTTATTGAAAGTTCCTGCTCTCTATTGTTTGAGATGTTGCTCTGAGTTGGTTTTTAATAACAGGTAGAAGCTGTGCAGGGAAAAAAAAAAAACTCAGAGGTGGATCCAGTTAATGTCAGACGCTGAACTGGGGATATGTTATTGTGCTGTAATTATGCTAGGTACTCTGTTGGAAAGAGTGAAGTGTAAACAGTCACGGGAGGGGGTCAGCGCTCATTTTCTTCCAAGTGGAGTAATTACCTTAGAAAGATGGATGCTAATAAGACAGATTAGCATCCTCTCTCTCCAGCATGCTTGTCATGCACCTTCTGCCAATTAGTTTCTCGCTGCATTCATGCTGTGATAACAACCTGACCCGATTGTCTGGACATGCCGCTTATTTCTCCCAAAATATTTAGTCCATCTCACCCGCCCTCCCGCCAGCACGTCTCTGGCTCTGTTTCTCGGTTACCTGCGGCGCCAGCTCGCCGTTGGTGATGATTTTGGCGATCAGGCTCCACTTTCTGTTGCTGGTGGCATTGTGGATCATCTTCTTCCTCAGCAGCTCGCCCACAGACATGTACTGGAAGCCGTAGCGCTCGGCGATTTTCAGGCTCTGTGTTCCTTTGCCGCTGCCAGGGCCACCTGGGCACAGAGGGAGAGAAAGAGAGCTGTTGATGTTTTTGGAGAGGTTTGTTGTCGTGTGTGTGGGTGAGAGAAATCAGGCCTGTGTGTGATTAAGTGTGTGTGTTTGTGGAGGAGGACATAGAGAAATCATATTTTCTCACTGAATATCTTTGAATTAATGGTGTCAAAATTTTTTTTATCAACCTAAAGCAGAATTGCAAACGACAGACCCTTATAAAGTTGATATTTTGAGTAAAACTGCCTGAAGGTTGATGAAGAATAACAGAAACTTGAATAAGGGAGGGAAACCTTGTGGAAATCTGAATGGTCTTTTTTTCTGCTAGAGTTTTTCCAGGTTGAGACTATAGTGTGTCATAAATAGAATAAAATTCTGATGATTTAGGTTCCATGGATTGATTTATCCATAATAAAATAATTGCTCTGGTGCATTCTCATGCAGAAGCACTTTGGATTTCCAGCACTTTCCAGGGTCTTAATGGAGTCCGTTCTGTTTTATCCCAGTTATACCAGCGTGTTAAAGGGGAACTATTATGTAAGATTAACATTTTGCATGTTTTTATATTTCCAATTTGCATCTTTGCTGCTTCTAACAGCAGCCCAAGTGCTTAAAAAACAAGACTCAGCCGTTTCTTTGGCAATCCGGAAAATTGATCTTTTCAAAATAAAATCCCAACTAAGTCGCATTCAACGGGGAACTTCACTGTTACCTGGCAACCCCAGTCAAGCTCAGCCTGTTACCTAGCAACCTCAGTGTAACTCCAGCATGATTGGTCAGTAACTGTATTTAGCCAACTTTTAATACAGAAATTACAAGCAAATTTATGTGATTATAAAGTAAATGAGTAGATGTGGTCCTAGTTACCATGACAACAGAAGGAAACCAGAAGGTTTTTAAAAGACGAACACTTTATGTTGCATCGAACCTTGTCAGTAAGATATTTGTTTAAATTGTAGTTTTGTCCCAATTTATTTACTTTATTCGAGAATTGTTTTTGGATGGGCCGCACAAAATGAGTGTGGGGGTTGCAAATGGCCCCCGAACCATCCTTTGAACACCCTTGGTCTAAAGAAATTGTGCAGAGATCACTGATGAAAGATCTTCTCTCTGTAAAAGCAAATATTCAACAGGAACGTGAATTGTGTTCAGATTAAATTTCTATTGTTTCTCTTTTTTCGGTGAGTTTTTTTAAAATAAAATATAAATTTACTTTGTGTTTTTGCCATTTTTACTAATAAAAGTGGCAGAAAATGTTGTTGATCTGATAATGTTGTGAATTTCACGAGTCTGGTCTGTGCAGGTATTTATTTTTATTTTTCCTCTTAGGGATTCAGACAAACATGTTTTGTTTATAGTTACTTGAAAAATAAAAGTCTGTTTGAACGCCACAGAAAGCAGTAAATCAATTAATAGCGAGATAAATTAAAACTACTAATTTCCATTTGCATGATTGATTGTTTTTCTCATGTCTCTCTTTCTACCAAAGACTGGATAACAAAAAGCTTCTGTCATTTTTATAGGATAGTTATGTTTACAGGGACTTTAGTGTCTGTTTTATTTGTTTTGATTATTTATTTTGGACATTTAAAATGTCTTCCAATTCCAGTGTTAATGTTCATTAGTACTTAAAGTTTGTTCATCTTTGACATTGTGTTCTTGCATTATTACCATTTTACTAATTGAAAATGGTCTCAAAATAACAACATTATAATTTATTGCAATAACTTCTGGGACAATTTGTTATCGTGCCAGGTCCTTTGTTTTTGCATTTTGTAATTCTTCTTCACATCCTAACATCCTCCTCACAGCTAACAGCTTTCTGCAAAACCTGACACACAAAATATTCACCATGATCTTCTGTGGAGGTGACAGCAGCTGCCATGCTGCTTTCCCCTTCAAAACCAGGGCACAGCATGCTCTTAAAGCGACGGACAGGCACTGGCTTTGTGCTGCGAGGACAAACACCCATCAGCCACTCCACAGAGAACCATTCAAATAAAAGAGCTCAAGAAGAGACCGAAGTTGTTTTCTTGCTTCTTCTCAACCTTTTATAAACTGTCTCGAAGCTGCGTTTAACCTAAGTTAGGTTAAGGACTTGTAGTGGAAATGATTAACAAGATAAATGAGATTATTTGACTGCTTAAAGCAAGCACACCAAGGAAATCAGATTAACACTGAGGAGCATGAAGCGAACATGAGGCGAGATCAGCTCTCATGATACAAGAGAGCTCGGATACCAGGAAATGGACTTAGATTCCTATCCAGACCACAAAGTTTTACTTTTTGAGCATCTCTGCATTTCTAAATCCTTTAATATGAAAGCATTGAGCATCGTTTACAAGGGAGGAAATCCTATCTCATTATCGGTGGGGGGGACCATGAACAGGGAAATTTCTTAAGATTATTTTTGGGGTGCGTGGCAAAGTTATAGTGAAATGTCATGTAAAATGTGAATTTAAAAGTTTTTGATGTGTTAAAGCTGCAGGATCAAAAATGACTATCAAAAGGTAATGCACATCAAACGTGTTTTTCTCAGTAAACAAACTATTGAGAACCGTAGAAGTTAAACTAATATTAAAATGTTTTGATATTTGGTTTGGTTCAGTGTCACTTTGCTACACCTTTACAAAAACTTAAGGCTTGGAATAAAAACAAGTTTTAATGAGTAGCTCCATTTAATAAAATTCCTCATTATTTTTCTATGTTCTGGATGCCTGAGAACCTATAAATAGGTAGAAATAACAAATATCTGGGAAGTATCATAACTTAAACTTAACGCTGAAAGCACCAGGGTTTTCATTGAAAAATATCCTCATGTTTTTTGTGGTCGTAAAGGCTCTACACTAATGGTAAGAAATAAAGGTATAATTTTCTGTTTTTCTACCTGCTCTTTCTCTCCTCTGCAGCTCCCATACAACGAGCTGTTGGCTAGTTTTAAAGCTCAGCCGCTTCCTCCCATTTCAAACTCTTCTCAATAACATAAGTGTTAAAGGGCTAAATATGATTGAAATATTTGCTACCTTTGACAAAAAAAAAAGCTGAAGTCTATCAGAGCAATGTAGCCATTTATGCTAGTTTTGATTTCCAAGGCAGTTTATCATGATTCAGCCGAAATAATGAAATAACGAACTGCAGTCTGAATTTTGTGTTCCTATTGAGCAGTGAGAGTAAATAAAATCAGTTCCACATCTTTTGCTTTAACTTCTTACTTATTGAAGAGTGTTTTTGTGCTACCTAGCCAGAGGTAGCGCCTCACTTCAGCGCCTCTAACGGAACTTATGCTGTTAGCAGCGCTGCTGTTGCTTCTCCTACACTTTGGACTGAACCATTGCTTCAAAAATGGCGGGGGACCTAAAAATGTATTCTTATTTGTTTTCTTTGATGAATGGCGGATTTATTTAGTTCTTTGTTTCTTTCGCCTTTTTATATTTATATTGTTTAAATTCAAATGTTTCTTTTATGACTTCTATGTGGAGACAGTTTCAGACTTTTCCAAGATTTTTTCCGACTTCTCCGGGTTTTCCACCTATGACCGTTTGTGACGCAACACACACACTCACTCATTTTCTGCGTCTCATGTCACGTAAAACACACTCTAAATGCAGTCGTTTTGGCAGCGCTCCTTTACCAATGACGAGGATGACTTTGGGTCGTGGCCTGGACGGGTCGAACACCTCGTACTCCTCGATGAGCTCGGCCGTCTCCGACAGGTCCGAGTCGCTCTCGATGGAGAACTGGCTGATGGGAGGGAGGCGGTCATACCGTCTGTAGGGGAAGTTGGGGCTTTCGGGCAAAACTGTGGCACAAAGACAACAACGAGATTATATAAATTTAGATTTCTGAAAGAAAGTTATATTCATACATCGATAAAAGACTATTCCTGAAACGTCTCAGACGTTTTAGGAATTGATGAGTTGTCTTTAGAGTAAATTAGAGAGAACATATTAGCTACATATGCTAACAGAGCTACTTCATTACGGTTGCTAATCATTCTGTGTAGCATATCTGTATGTTTTAACATTTCACGGCATTCATTAATCAATGTAATCGGTAGTCGACATAAAACAAAGTAGATGGGCTAATTTATCAGAAGACTAGATTATGACTGACAGAGGGAGCAGACAGAGACTTCACTGTAAAAAAAAAAATCCTTATTTAAAAATAAATACAGTAAAATCCTTAATTATATGACAAAATTCTGGCAACCACAGCTGCTGGTATTTTACTGTAAATTAGAGATGTCTTTTTTTTTTACAGTGTGAAAGTTTACTGCTTACTAGTGCCATATATTTATAGTGAATATTATATACAACCAGTATTTACGCTAAAGGTGAAAAATGTCTGAATGGGCAATCAAGTAAAACTTGCATGACAAAATAAAACTAAATAATTCAGTTTCTGGTGATTAAAGCATCGATTATATATCTGTCACAACTTTAATCCTATTAATAAATTTACAAATTACTGATACAATCTGCTATCTTCTACTTTTATGTTCTACTATACGATAATATTACTAACTTTAGAACTTTTGTACGTTTTTCCACATTATAACCATAATCCTCAACACATTTAAGGAGATTTTTAGTGACAACACAAACAGTATAAGTGAAATAATCTGCCAGTGGATCTAGTACTTTTTCATCAATATTATAAATAATTGACTTATAACAAATTTTTATATTTTATGTTATTTGTAAGTTAGTACTCTAGAAATAAGACAAAACAATGATATTTGTAGAAACTCACAAATATCATGGTCCATTAAACCAGAAATTCTTGGTAAGATTTTGTGTTTTTGCAGTGGCATAAATCAGTTGGGAAGCAGGAATGAAATGAAGACATCAGAGCAGATTTTCCTTTTGTCAGGCTTTTGAAACATGACAGATACGAGCTTCAGCCACAAGCTCCACTTATCAATAACGCTCATCAGCCGGCGGCTCTGCTCAGCAAAACACTGCTGCTTTCAGACTTTCTTCAACACACTTTTTTGAAATCGTAACCCTGCCGGTCTCTGCTTTTCTTATTTGTACAATCTCTACCTCTCTGTGAAGTTTTGTGGCATAACCTGAATAACTGCAGGTCATTTTTTTTAACCTGCAGTTAACATAAGTGTTAAAGGGCTGTTGCAAAGATCTGCAACAGGATGTTGCAGATCTTTGTTTTCAAAGCAGCAAAAACCCCGTACTTCAGAAAATAAGAGAGGAAGCTTTGAAGTTTAAATAAAAGCATAAGCATGCTGATTCTGACTGTATAGCTGAATTTGATTTTGCCTTGCAAATTTCGACCAGGTTTTGCATAAACGGGGCTTTTCTGCAATGCATCCACCTGCACAGGGTTGTAACTGTAATTGATAGCCGCTGAAAGGACAGCAAAGATTGCAAACGTTACTGATTAACTGCACAAGTGTGTCTCCAGTGAAGGGAGTTCATTCACTTTGGCAATTAAATGCACACTGGACACTGTTTCTGAACAGGAAACGGCTTATCTGCAAAAAAAAAAAAAACCCTATCAATTTTGCAGCGAGAGCTCAGGTGTCTCACTTTTGGCACTTTTCAGAGAGTGCGAGTGGGTGACGCACATGGACACATATCACATTAGATCTAGCGGAAGAGACCTCTTATTCTCCTTCCTGTACTTCAAAGGAAAACACAAAAGCCTGAACAGAGGATCTGCGAATGAACTCCTCAAGATGCTCTGCGAATGTCAGCACCCTTCACTGTTAAAACACGGAGCAGAATGGGATGCTTTTAGCTTTCTTCAAAAGAAAAACATTTTATTTCTTTTATGTACATTTCATGACAATTTTTTGCTATTAAATCAGATATAAGATGTAAAAAAATTTACTTCTTTTGTCAGGACTACAAAGCATTCATGTCCCTCGTATTTCATCACATTTTTTCATATTAGAATCATAAATGTAAATGTCATTAATAGTAATTTTATGAGAGACTTAAAAGTAGCACATAAATGTGAAGTGGAAAAAATGATGATGCATGACTGTCCTTGCTGCATCACATTGAGTTTTTATTTTTTTTTACAAATAAAAATTCGAGAAGCCTGGTATTCATCTTCCTTTATGCTGATAAACTTAAATAAAATCCAGTTCAGCCTACAGTATGGATTAATGTTTTATCACAATGTTTTGTGGTATTATTGACAATAAGAACTATTTATTATTTTTTTCTATGTAACTGTCTGTCTGCATGACAGCATTTTTAGCAGCATTTGTTTATTAAGAACAAATACTATTCTTAATAAACATTCCCATTTGTGATGCTTTCTTTAGGACACAAGTCACATAAAGAAGTGTGATTTATATCACCAAACTGCACACAGTAACTGGCGTTGGGGTTGCTTGTTTTTATTGATCTGTACAGCACTTTCAGTTGCTTTTAGTATGAAGGGTGCTTTATAAATAAAATTGATTGATTTAATCATATTTTCAAGTTTGATATTTATTAATATCAAACTTTATCAAATAAACAGTGAAGAAAAAATATTAAAAGCAAACCAGACCTGGACAGCTTTAGAAGTTTTTAAACATTAATTGGGATTTATTGTGACAAAAATGAATGAAAATCTTCCCATGATAAGAAATTGATCATGATAAATGATAAACGACAAATGCCCACCCAAAGTTCAACCTTTTTTTCATTAGTAATCTAATTAGTAATCAGTGTCAGTATAAATCATCAGGGCTGACTTGTACAAATCTAGGGTCACCAAAAGGGCAGCAAGATCTCTGCAGACCCCACACATCCTGGACACAAACTGTTTAGACATTTTTATCTTCAGGTCGGCGATACAGAGCATTATTTACAAAAAGCAGAAACAGTTTCTTCCTCCTCTCTCTGCTGAGCACCTTACAGTCAGATACTCTGCTGAGACATAAAGAGCATTTCTCCACCGTCACATCAAACCTTTTTTTAATGGCCGCAACTATATTTACATAAGGTTCCCAAATTCTTATCTTATTTCTCCATAAGTTTGTATGTTCATACAAATGTGCTGTGTGTGCATTGTGAGCAATGGAAAACTAAAGTCAAATTACAAATTTTGAAGTTAATTATGATTCTTGTAACATTAGTGGAAAAACATTACGATGAAGACTGAGTTGTGGAGACGTTCAAGGCAAGATTAGGTTATAAAACAATATCCCACCATCTCACAGAGTTCCAGTCAATCTGTCACACTGCAAAAACAAGAATTTCTGGTCTAGTTTTCAGGTTAAATATGCAACAAGACTTTTTCCCATAATATAAGTGAAATAATCAGCCAGTGGAACTAATATTTTTTCAACAACATTGAGGATTTATTTACTTAAAACACGATCCTATCTCTTGCTGAAACGTTACTTGTAAATTAGTTTAGTTTTATTTGTAGTGTACTAAAATATCTGCACTAGAAATTAAACCAAAAATACATGGTAAGATTTTGTGTTTTTGTGGTGAATCTGACAATTACGAGGCTGTCCGCCTTACCTTAGAGGCCTGGAGACGATTAAACTGTGATGGAGGGAATAAAAAAGGTTTGAGGCTGAAAACAATTTAAGATTGAGGGAGGTTTGTCTTCCAGCGGCACAGCAACCCGAAACATGCAAGCAGAGCTACAATTAAATGGTTAAAATCAAAGAGGATGCATGTATTAAAATGCCTTAGTCAAATGTAATGAAGAATCTACAGCAAGACTTAAACATTGAAGTTCATATGAGCTCTCCAGCTCTCCCTTCAGTTGGAATTTCAGCTGTTTTGCAAAGATAAATTGGGAAACAAAAATGCAAAGACTAAGAAATAACAAGACCTAATGAAATGAAACCTGATGAAACTAGAGTAACAATAAGTAACAATATGAAATAAACATAACTAGAAACACTGTGAGGAGCTAACAAGACTGATCTGACCAAAGAGGAACAAAACCCAAAGTGTCAAACAAATGTGAAGAACTCGTTGAGGCATTTCTGCAAAGTTCTTTACTCATTATGGTAGAATATGAATGCATATAGAAACACAAACTTAACACAAAGTCTTACCAAGTATTGTGGTTTAGTTTCTACTGCAAATTTCGTAATACATTCGAAATGAGACAAAACTAGTTTACAAGCAATATGTAGGAGCTGGTTTCAAGTAAATGTGATACAATAATAAGACATTTTCACATTCTACAAGCTAAATAATCTGTAAGTGGAACTTGTACATTTTCCAATCAATATTAAGAAATTATTTACTCAAAACAAGTTCCCATATACTGCTCAAAAATTACATTAAGTTAGTTTAAGCTTATTTTAAGTTAGAAATATTTGCACTAGAACGTAAAACAAAAATACTTGGTAAGATTTTGTGTTGGTAATCATACTGGTTACTATATAATTTCCAGTTTCTTGGTAATTATACAGTGTCTACGACTGTATAATTAGGTGCTATTTTGTGTTGGTGTATCACATAATCAGTGAAACACTGATAATACAGTTTTTGATAAAACATTTTCCTACTTTTATGGACAAGTATTTCACATTTAAAGACCTTGAACTCGTGTCTTTCTGCAGCCTCACCGTTTCTGAAGAGGGACCGGCGCGACTGGCCGCCGTTGAGCGGAGGAAGGGACTTCCTCTCCTGGCCCACAAAAGTGTCCCACCGCACCTTTTCGGTGCCGCCGAGCTCCCGGACTTTCTTCAGACAGCCTTCCAAGTAGTCGATGGGGTCATCGGGCCGGTAGTACATCAAACCAGTCAGCAGACTCTGTGGGGGGCGGAGAGGAAGAGGTGTAAAGTTAAAGAGAGGCGTCCGAGAGTCAGAACTAAACACGGTGAAGCAGCTTTTAGTTTTTATGCTCCAAAACTCTGGAATAAGCTTCCTGCTCACTGTAAGACTGCCCCTACCTTGAGTTTATTTAAAACAAAGTTAAAAACCTTCTTATTTGACATTGCCTACCCTTAAATTTTTTTAAACTCTATTCATTCACTATATTCAAAATTGTAATGTTTATTTTGTTTATTTTTAATCTGCTTGATTTATTTATTTTCTTGTACAAGGATGAATTGTCTTTGGCTGAAAGGTGCTTTATAAATAAAGTTGCCTTGCCTTGCCTTGCCTTGACAGCACATCGTTGCTGTTCTGTGGGAGTAAAGTGGAGCTGAGCAACTAATGAGATCTAAAGTTCAGAACCTGCCTGCTGTCTGGGCTCCGACTGGGGAACCAATCATCTCATTTTGCCCATGACCCTGTCTGGCAAAACAGGGCAGCTCTGCAAAAACACAAAGTCTTATCAAGTATTTTTGGTCTAGTTTTTGGTGGAAATATGTTATTACACTTGAAATAAGACTAAACTAAATTATAAGTGACTTTTCAGAAACATACAGGATCTTTAGAGTCAGTAATTCCTTCACTTCGATGAAAAACGCTCTAGTTGCATTGGCAGATTGTTTCATTTATAACCAGAATCTGGTACATTTACTCAATTAATTTACCTGAGTAACGTTTTGGAAAAAAAGTACTTCTAGGAGTAAAACTATTCCTAAAACTCCTATTTCACTCAAATAAGAGTAATAAGAGTATTTCTACTCTTATTTGAGTAAAACTTCTGGATTTTCTTCCCACTGAATGAAGAACAAACATATTTTAAACAAAAATTCAACAGACACGGACACACAGCTGCAGTTTTTGTCAAAGTTTCATAAGATTTTTATTGAAAGATACTGATTTGGAAATATTTTATTTTGCCTGATTTTGTTATTTTTTTATTACTTATATGAATTATTCTCACCTTCATCCTTAAAATACAAAAATTTTCACTTAACTTTAACATTCACCAAATACTTTATTAGTCTTTCTTGAGTAATTTCTTGGACGGCTGCTTTTTACTTTTACTTAAGTAAAAATATGTTGAAGTATCATTACTCATCCTCGAGTACAGTGTTTGGGTACGCTGCTTACAAAATTGGAAAAATTTCTTGTTATAAATGAAATATTCTGGCAGTGCAACTAACATTTTTAACAATTATTAAGGAATTATTGTCCTTTTAGCATATCGTGTTGAAAAGTTACTTATAAGTTAGTTTCTGTGTCATTTCAAGTCTACTAAGATATTTACAAGAAACTAGACCAAAAATACTATTTTGTCCTTTCGCAGTGAGGACCCTGATGACCTTTTCTTTCTATTGCTACCATTAAAAAAGGAAAAACCTCTGCCCTAACTGTTCCAAAACAACATTTTCCTCAGGGACGTCCCTCCTGATTTCCACCCTTCCTCCACATCTAATACATCCTGAAAAGCCTCCAGAAGTTTCATCCACTTTCTGCTCAGACAGATGACGAAAACAGCATCTGAGCCTCAGTAGCACTCACCAAAATAGTAGCTATGATGATGTGCCTCTTCGCTGCTGAACGTAATTTAAGCTGATGGCAAATCAGCAGCAGTGATTGCCCTGATTGCTTGCATACATCAACTACACAACACAGTGGGAATTGACTGTAATTAAGTGGAGAAGATAATTTGCTGTCCGCTATGCAGAAGTAATCTTATATCAATAATCCTACAAACTCAGAACGTAATGATGTGAGAAGTAAGAGAAATGTGAGAAGATTGCCACTTATATTGTTTAAATATGCGTGCATTCTTGCAGAAACAGTCATTATTTTCATATTTCTCTGCTAAACATCTGAAATAACTTAAAATGCATTATACACTTGTTAAACTGCAGTTTTTAAAACGGCTTCTGGATCATTAAACCAGCATGATGCGCTTGTTTTTAAGCTTTCAGCTGTAATATTTTCTGCTTCACTGGTAAAAGATGACACATAAGACCCTCTCCAGCGCACATTGCAACGCTTCAGACTGTCTTGATGTAGTAAACATCATGTCAGCTCCATCTCTCACCTCAAACAGCTGAGGTATCTCCCTCCGTGCCAGATACTCCTTGGCATCGTTGGTATTCATCTCCAGCTGGGTTTCCTCTTTATTCTTAAATGAAAAACTTATCGGAGGCGGATTTTTTCCCACCTGTTTTCCCTCTGATCTATCTTTGGTTAATAAGCGAGTTCGTGACAGATCTCCTTTCAGCGCATTTTTTCCGCTCCTGTCCTTGCGGACTTCTCAAGTGGATTCCTGCAGGTGATGCCACTCCTTCTCAGTGGTGCGGATGCGTGGATCGGTTGGACTCTTTTTCTCGCCTCCCGCAGCGCTTCGCTTGCAGCGCGCTGCTCCGGTTTGGACGGCCTGTGCTCTGCTGACGGCAGCTTGCGGGTTCTGTATGGAGAAGTGCGCACGCCACGCCTCCTGGTGGCGTTTGCGGTTAGAACTGAAACTTCATGTTTACGCACGGTGCATCCACATGAAAGAGGATGAGGGCCACTGAAAAAACCCTCTGCCCTTAAACTCAGAATTAGGACTTTGTTCTCAGAATCATGCAAATTGTTTATGCATTAGACAAATGACATAGAGAAAATGTACAATGACATTTTCTCTATGTCATTGTACATAGAGAAAAAACTGCATTTCAGCCAAAAATCATTTTTTCTAGCTACAAAAGTCGAAAATTTGCTTGAAAAATCTGAAAATTTCTAATTTTTTCTAGCAAAGTTTTGACTTTTGGAGCGTGTTTTAATTTTTTTTGAACATTTCTAAGATTTATGTAATTTTTAAAAAAATTTTATTGGCCCTGACTTTAAATTCAAAATCAGTTTTTTTCCCCTCAGAATTGGGACTTTTTCTCTTTTTTTTTCTTCAAAATTTGAGTATTTATTAAAATCTGAAATGTTTGAATATGCATCATCACATTTTAAAACTCAAATCTATCTAAGAAAATTGGGACAAGCTTCTAAAGTGCAGATTTATAAATGATGTAGCATGGAAGACACGGTCTAACAACTTATTAATTTAAAGCTAGTGTAGATAAAAAGGGACTAAATTTCCTCCGAAGAAAAAAGTTTTTGTTTAGAAAAATTTTGAGATTAATCTAAAATTTTCTGATTTTTTTTCTAGCACATTTTTGACTTTTCAAAATCAGAAATTTCTCATTTTTCTCTAGAAACTTTCTGGCATTGTCTCAACATTTGAGTGTTTTGATTATCTGGTTTTTGTTCAGGGGTCCATTGGTGAACTATAATCTGGTTTCCACTTTTTAACTGTCTTCTTCCTCTCTGAGCGGCATTTAAGGACAAGTTGAGAGAATGCTCCTTTCAAAATGTGAAATATGTGCTACATTCATATTTACAAAATAAATATTAGCAGCCTATTCATAAAAAGTAGTTGGGTATATTATTATGGTGATGCATTGTACTTACTTCTGTGTAAATATTATCAGCTAAGTAAAATGTATTTGCATTTCTCCAGTAATGTGAACTTCAAAGTAATCCATCAATGTGAATCTTGATTATTTTAAAATCTGTACCATGACTTTATTGGTTTTAAACATTAATGTTCACTTTGTACATCTCCAAAGTATTTCAGAGGTTTGTTTAATATATTTAGGCTTGTCTGTCCCACTTTCAAATCTCTTCCCTGCTTTCTGATTAAAAATTATATAAAAGTTTAAGACAGTAGCTTGAGTTGCTCTTCACAGATATCATTATTATATAATGAGCTGTGAGTTGGGAAAGTGAGGGAAACAGCAGGTCAAAAAGCAGCAGCAGCAGCAGCAGTAGGGATTTGAGTAGCTTTCAGTGCTCTAAAATCACACACCCTGCTGTTTGACAGACTTGATTTTTATGCTGCCTGCTTATCAAACTGACTGTGCTGGACATGCATGAAGACATTTTGTACAGTTCTTCCTTTCAGAGCAAGCAGATACTGAAATACTTACTTTTAGCTTTTTACCAATTTGCAGGAGAGGATATTTGAATCCAAAGATGTCCAAATCAGTATCTAATAAGGAAGTAGTAATTATCTCAAAATATAAGATAATTAGCGTGAAGCCAATTTTTGTCTTCTGTTCAGTTTGAATGATGAACTAATCATAAAAAGACGTTTATCTCTAATTTCTCTTATAGATGGCATGTAAATAGAGCAGACAACATTAAAATCTGAAGACGGATAGAGCAGAAAGAAATTAACATAATAACAATTCAAGAGATGAACGTCTTTAATCTCCTGCAGTTGATATATTAAATCCATATGTCATCTTGATCGACCTTGATTACTGTCTTTGAAAGTGTTCCTCTCATCGTTTAATGACATGTACTTCAATTATCTTCTATATATTCGCCAGAATAAACATCCACATTTCATGAATTATTATTTTGTCGTCTTGTAGCTTAAGACACAAGACGATTTGAAAGAAAAGTATTATTAATAATAATATGACTTTTACTTTATTTATATCAATAAAGTAAAAGTTCTGTTGAGGCTCTAAATACATTTGGACCTTTGAGCAATGCAGCTCAAACAAAGCCAATCTTGTTTAACCAGGAAAAACATTTTGAATTTAAAGCCTCTTTTGAGAGACCCATATATATATATATATATATGGGTATATATATATATATATATATATATATATATATATATATATGGGTATATATATATATATATATAATAATTAGATAATAATAATAATAATTATATAATAATTAGAAAGTAGATTCCAGTTGGTGTGGTGAGCCAATACTACTACTATGATAACAACAACAACAACAACAACAACAATAATAGCAATAATATTAGATAAAAGAAATCTAAGCCGAATTGGGAACTTTTTACTACTCTTTGTAGTAGTAGAGGCTATATTTCATTATTCCTAAACCTCAGTGCTTTTTAGATGAAGCTGAACTATACCCGATTTGATTGAATTCAATAAAAACAATTTTGTCTCTCGTGAACTTTTATTTTGAAAGGTCTCGTACTGGAAGTAGTCGCGCAGTTTGGCTTTTTACTTCCTCGATGTCCAGCAGTGTTGACAGCGCTGCACAATGAAATTACTCACTTTATTAAGTTTATTCGTAACGTATTTAGTTACGGATTGCATTAATATCGAGGTGAGTATCAGTTTGTATTTCTACCTTCGGATTTCCTGCCGTATTTGTGTATTTCTGTGTTATATTTTATCAAACAAATCGCTTCCGGTTAGCTTGCTACGTTTCTTTATAAACCTTATTTCACTGCTGAATGAATCTTTTCGCTTCTAAATATCAGAATCACATAAAAAATAATATTATTTAACGTGTCTTGTTTTGTTTCTTTTATCAGAATACAGCAGGCCAGTTCTTTAGCAGCGGTCATACAAACAACTGGGCTGTTCTGGTCAGTATTTATTCATGAAGCTAACTGATTTTCTTCGTCAATGATGAGAGTAGCTTCCTGATTTCTTCCGGCTTTAAGAGACTTTTTCTTGTTTTACTGGACAAACAGGTGTGTACCTCCAGGTTCTGGTTCAACTACCGACATGTGGCCAATTCTCTGTCGGTGTACAGGAGCGTAAAGAGGCTGGGCATCCCTGACAGGTACCATTAGCCCAACAAATACAGGGTCAGGGCTCACTGCTAACTGGTGGTAATAACAGTAAAAAAAATCCAATTAGGAATGTTGTTCTGCTTGCCCGACGCGTTAAAATAGTTTTCTGTTTTTTTCATAAAATATGTGCAAAGTCCTGACAGAAAAAGGAGAACTAATAAAAAATTCTTTGCATAATTAATTTTTTTTCAGATTTTGCCTGAAACTTACTTCAAATATTCTTTTTCCGTAATTGTGATTAAATATGAATAATTTATTGGCTGCACTGTGATTAAGTTATGTATTTTCACCAATAAAAGTGGAAAAGTAGAACACTGAAACAAGCTTAATTCCTTACTTTTAGCAAAACTTACAGTAAAATTCTGAAATTAAGAAAAAATATTCAGTTTCTTCAACATAAAGTCAAATGCATTCAAAAAACTAAATAAAAACACTAAAGTAATGTATTTTACCACCAATAGAAATCACTCAACATCACTGACTTTATTATTTACCTATATTTAACAATATTAATGTATTTATTTCTTTGATTTTTTGTTTGTACCAGTCATATAGTTCTGATGCTGGCCGACGACATGGCTTGTAACCACAGAAATCCTAAACCGGCCACAGTGTTCAGCCACAAGAACATGGAGCTGAACGTCTACGGAGACGACGTTGAGGTGGATTACCGTGGATACGAGGTCGGTTTACCTCTGTGCTGCAAAACTGTTGCACTTGGCTTCTTTTTTAAAGCTTAATAATTAGATTATTTAAATAGACTATTTAATACTATTGTTAGTTCATAAATTACTGAACAGCTTAGCACCACAACACATTAAAGATCTGCTGTTGTGGTATCAAACTTCTAGACCTCTGAGAACCAAACATGGAGAAGCAGCATTCAGCTTCTGTGCATCAAAAATCTGGAATAAACTTCCAGAAAACTGCAAAGCACCTGAAACACTGAGATTCTTTAAATCAAGGCTAAAAATACATCTGTTTAAAGTTGAGTTTGTGCCATAATAATTTGATGTGTAAATGACGTCACTTGGAAAAATTTAATGCTTCAGCCATTTTTGTGTTTTTATGATGAAAAGCACTTTGAACTGGCTTACTACTGAACAGTGTATACAAATAAACTTGATTCATGGGAAAAAATAAACATTTTTTGATTAATTACACATGAAACATTATAAATAAATTGTTGTTAATGTTCCACAATGGGTCCCGTTTGTTTCAGGTGACAGTGGAGAACTTCCTGCGAGTCTTGACTGGACGGCTTCCCCCCAGCACTCCTCGCTCCAAACGCCTCCTGTCGGACGACCGAAGCAACATCCTCATATACCTCACTGGTATTTAATTATTTCCAGTCTAATTGACAGTTTTTAATCACCAAAACTGATTTATTATTCTCATTTGATCTCCTGTTATCAGGAAACTGCAGATGAAATCAGTTATTTTTTCTCTTGTTTATAAATTGCTTTGAATCTGAAAACTCCTACTTTTTTTTGAGTTGTGAACTCATCAGCAAACGTCTTGCTTTGATGCATAAGTGAAGCAAATGTTGTTGCTCCTTCTTTTTCAGGTAAATTCAAAACTGCTACCTTTATCAAAAAAACCTACATGACTATTTTTTCCTCATGTCAGAGAAAAACAAATCGATTGAAATTGCAATCAATAGCTCAGAAACAAAATAAAACTGGAAATTGCATACTTGAGAACAGAATTGCCCAGTTTTCTCTGTCAAGGTTTTAACATGTAATTCTCTGGGTTTAAATTGTTCAGTGCCCTTTTCCAGTTTAATCTCCCTTTTTTCTTTTTTCCAACGTTCAGTAGAGGAAACGTTCTAACATTTATTTAATGACTTTTTGATATGCAAAATATCACAACACAACAGCAGCGGTGAAGAAGGAAATGGCTTTAGGTTCAATTAATCTTATCTTTTCATGGTATTTTAGATGGGAAACATTGGAGGTATTGTGGGAGATGTCGTCTCTCCTCTTTCCAAAAAGGTTAATTTGCACTTTAATCAGTTAATTCAGGTTTCATGAGTTTGGTATTTAGAAAAATATGCTTTCTTATTGGTGCAAAGAACACTATAATATCAACATTTTAGTGGTGAAATATTAGCTTTTAGAGACTTCCTGACAAAGCAATTCTATTTTGACTTTTTAGAATTAAGCTCTTAGAGTATTTTCTGATTTTTATTAAAGCTGCTTCAAAAAACAAATATAAAATGTTCACCTTTTGATCGTTTGCCAAGTTTTTGTCAGAAAATTACTTACACCTTTTTTCCGTGTTTTTATTGTCATTTTCTGTCTCATTTTTATCTGCTATCAGTAAATGTCTCTTAGTATTGTATATTTTGTGTTTCATTCACAGGTCACGGTGGAAACGGCTTCCTTAAGTTTCAGGATTCGGAGGAGATCAGCAACGTGGAATTGGCTGATGCTTTTGAGCAAATGTGGCAGAAAAGAAGGTAAATTATGGAGAACTAATCCTGTCCTAATTAAGAATGACTCCAGAAAGTAATTCCCTAGAATAACTTTAGAATGTGTAAATAATTTGCTATAATAAATTAATTTTTGGCCAGTAAGTAATTTAACAAATTAATTAATTGGCTATTAAATGCTACAAAATAAAAGATTCAGTAGCTGACTTTATTTATATATCATATATAAATTGGTATTTTAGTTTCGATCTTCAGCTGTTGTTATTTTTCTCTCTTTATTTAATTAAGATAACACTAACCTTCTGTTTAGGTTTAAGCAATTAATCGGATTAATTGTCAACTGATTAGTCAGTAACTGGAGTTTACAGACTCAAAAAAAGGCCATTTGTTGAAAGAACATATTCACAGCAGTAATTAAGCAAAAACTGTACAAAAATGTATTTAAGATAAAAATCCATTATTTGTCTGTAAATATTTTCTACCCAGAATAGTTCTGTCTTTACCTAGTTGAAATTTCATTTTAAAAAAATCTTCTACTTTTTTTATATCAATAGATTATTATTTCAGAAATGCCTGAGCTTTTCTCATTTTAAAGTGTTTTTTAGCTGTCGTTGATCATGAAGCGTTCACTAAAGGAATGTCATGTTGTTGCATTTTTGGCAATTTTTTTTATTTAAAAATGAATTAAATTATTTCTTTACCTTCATCTTTTAATATATTTCTAATATTGTATATAAAAATTGCAAAAGTGTTTTTTTTTCAATTAATTTATACTAAAATACTTATTAGTTGCAGCTCTACTTTTGCTTTGTGCAGGTATATTAGATACAAATAACAATATTAATGTACAGTTTTGATTGATTCCATCTTAGTTTTATTTTGACTTGATATATTTTAAGTTTGTGTCTCTTGTTTCGCTTTTATTTTTATTTTTGAAAAGTCTCATGCAAATTAAATTTATTTCAATTAGGTTGCAATAAAACAACAGCTTTAACTTGTAATAAAGTGATAAATCAATGCACCACTTATTTCTTCTCATGTGATCTGTAACACTGGAGAGGCTCATATGAATCTAGATGATTGAGTTTGATAATTTGGCTTTACTGTCCCTTGTGGGTTTGTAATGGGCGACCGGGAGGAGAAACCAGGCTAATCAAAGACGTATTCCAGCTCCTTGACCTATTTTATTTATATAAACCATCATATAGAGCTGCATTATCATAGAGCTACGTCATGCAGATCTGACTAACGAAACCTGAGAAGTGGCTCGTTTACTCCAAACTGTTTGTCACCTGTGTCTGTGCCACAGTGCTAATGTGATAATTGCTCTCTTTAGCTTCTTAATTAGTGCCACCTCCTTTTATTCTTCTCAAACCAGCTTGATTTGATTATTTATGTTTGACCAAATGAGGGGGGAAGAGGTTTTTCTTAGAGGAGGAGAGCAGAAGGATGGAAGGAGGTGGAATAGCGTGTAGGCGTGTTGGCGGGACTGAATGGTGCTGATGCTTTTACTCGGTGGCCATGGTAACTGCAGCGTGAAGGGTTGTGTGATAACAGCTTTTTTTATTGGAGCAAATGGACAAGTGTGATGCCAGCTGTGTGCCCTGTGATTGGGGTGTATTAGAAAATGAGTTTGATCGTTTCGTGTCTCTGTCCAGGTACAACGAGCTGCTCTTCATCATCGACACCTGTCAGGGCGCCTCCATGTACGAGAGGTTTTACTCTCCAAACATCATGGCTCTGGCCAGCAGTCAGGTCGGGGAAGACTCCCTATCGGTGAGTTATTCCCCCTCATAACGACTCAAAGGGTAAATGAAATCATCCAGCAGTTTTGGCAGGTTTTTAATGCCATAGTTTTGTTTACTGTGAGTGCCGACTAGACCACAGTGCATCTTCCTTATTGCAGTGAAGTTGAGAAAAAATGCTTAGTTATATAAACATTTATCTGATTATTAACGTCCAGACTTAGCGAAGCAAGCTCCGCCATCTTGAATCAACTGGCTTCGCTTTGGGATGATCAGAGACGCCCTCTGGTGGATGGCGGGAAAACTACAACACTAAAAGAAGGTCTAACCGGAGTCTTATAGTTAATCCAATGAAACTAATTTGATTATAACAAACTATTAATTGGCAATTAATCGCAATCGTTTAATTATTTCCATGCCTATCCAGGCTAACTTATTGTGCACTGTAAAAAAAGTATTTTTTTTCTTTGCATAAAGAAATGGCCAAAAGTTATAGTTTTATTTAAAAATTGGTTATTTTATTTACTTGTTTTGGGCCTTTTTCTGGTGAAACACTGCTATATAGAGATGTTTTGAACTAAAAACACATCTAGAAAGAAGTGGGGAAAAATTGGAAGATTTTCTTCTATAAAGGCTGTATGTTTATACAATCTATTATATACTCAGTTTTCCTTGTTCAATAAGAGATGCAGTAAGATGCACATTCATTCATTTAAGTTTTATACTCTTTCATGTGTGATAAAAAGATAGATATTTTATCTATCTTGGTTGATAAAATACAACAAAGATGGTATTTTATCTTTGTTGAAAATACCAAAATAAGCACTTCCAGTGATCATTTTCCTGTTGCACAGATTGATTTTACTCTCTCCTGTCCAAATAGCAGAACCGCACATTTACCCCACCAATGAGCGAAGCAGAGTTATGAAAACACATTTCTTCAGATGTCATTGCCCAGCACTTACTGGCTGCTCTCTAAAACTCACTTAAACTCTGAGAAGTGATTTCCTCCTATCGGAAGATTACATTTACACAGCTGGTGCAGTAATATGCTTTTGAGTATTGGTATCAAAACAAATCTTTTAATTTTATAATTAAATGAAAGGGATATTGGGGGAGGAAAACATTAGCAGTATGTATATTTCTTTAATTTGTAAAGTTTTTTATTGGAAAATTCACCAAGTGGTGCATATTAAATAAATGTTGAGCTGTAAAATAACAAAAAATAAAACAAACACATTAAAGTAAATACATTTAGAACAAAGACAAAACAGAACATAACCAAGTGATATCACAACAAAAATCTAATTGTTTAACTTGGCATTTATTTTTGAAATTTTCGTCATTATTATTTTCATTTTCTCTATTATTTCTTATTTTATTGCCACACAGATATTTTGGGTAGATGTGGAAAAGAGAGAGGAAAAAAACAGCAACAAAAATGGCAATATTTAAAAATGCAGCCATAATCATCTTTTTTGTTTCTTGTTTCTTTTTTAGCACCAACCAGATCTGGGAATAGGAGTCCATTTAATGGATCGCTACACCTTCTACCTGCTGGAGTTCCTGGAGGACATCCACCCGGCGAGCAAAGCCAACATGAACGACCTGGTGAGGAGCGTTTTCTTTTTAATGTTTTTATGAATGGCCTCAACTGATTTTCTCACTTCTGAAATCTTACAGGTTTTAAAAAAAACATGTATGAAAGCTTTACCAACCTGTACCAGCGAGTCTGTTTACAGCAGGGGTCTTAAACTCCAGTCCTCGAGGGCCGCAGTCCTGCAACTTTTAGATGTGCCTCTGCTGCACCACCTGAATAGAATAATTAAGGCTCTGGAGAACTGATCTACACAAGGTGGAGGTAATTAAGCCATTTCATTCCAGTGTTTTGTACCTGTGGCTCATCTAAAAACTGCAGGACTGCGGCCCTCGAGGCCTGGAGTTTGAGACCCCTGATTTACAGTAACTTTGGTATTCATACCCCTTGATTTGATCGACTTCCTACCACAAACTGCTATATTTTTTAGAACAGTTTCAGTGCAGAATTGGAAAGTGTAAAGAAAATACAAAACCCACAGGGAAAAAAAATTAGTATTACTGTAAAAAGTTCATCATGGAGGATGCGTGGCAGTGAATGTGAGGTTGCTGGCTGCCTCAGATGAAAGACACGCAGGTCTCCCTGGACTTGTCCAGACTTGAAAGAGAATCTGTAACAAAGTGTGGAGCCGGCTTGCGTTTGACCCAGGACTCGGGGATTGTGTGTTCGCGCTCTGCGCCGCGGCTCGGCCTCAGCGTTTCCTTTCTTTTCATCTTTTGGTCTCCTGCAGAGATCCATTGAGCCATTGGGCCCAGGAGGAGTGTTGTCTGAAAACGACTTGGTTACTCTGTGTGCTCTGACTAATGCTAATTATACGTTCCAGTTGTTCTGTTTCTGTAGATGCACTCTCTGTTCTGGTGCTTTTTTTGGATTTACTGATCAATTCTATAGATTTTCTTGACAAGCCCATTAAGTTTTTAAATTCAGTCTGAAAAGCTTTGACCTTTCTAAAGAAACTTCTGTCAGATTTGCTATAAGGCTTTAGTTTGTGATTTTGTTTCCAGTCCTATTGGACTAACAGAGATTATGCTCAGGTCAGGCTAATGATTTCTTTTTTCTTAAATAAATTGCTCAATTACTAATGGAAATATTTTTCCAACTCTAACAATCCAAGCACCAAAAATACCTGCAGAATAAACTTAAACCTTGTGAGTTTTATCACACTTGCTTCTCTAAAGTGCAGTAAATTATTGGTTGAACTAAATTTTTCCAAAATTTACTATGAAAGTACGGGAGACTGTAAAATACCAGTTAGAAAAAGTTACTGCATTTAGTTGTTGTTTTCTGTTCGGACTTCAAATTCAAATTTAGGACTAAAAATTATTACATCACTGAACAGTTTCAGGAAATATGGATAATCAAAACTACTAATTTCTTGTTTTATTTATTTTTAAACTAGCTAATACTTTTAGGTGCCTTTTATTATGGATGTAACTTTTTGTTTTAGCTGCATATTGAAATTTGACATAAATCACAAGTCATGAATGTTGCTATGCATGTAAATTGTTATCTTTTTAAATCCTTTCCATCATCTTACTTGGGGACTGCAGATGAAAATTAGCCTCTCTGTCTAAATCTGGGATGTTTACGTGATGTATTCACGTTAACATGCATTATCCCCTTTATAAAATAAATAAAATTCAGAATGCACAAATTTCTTCTGTTTTTTTTTTTTGTCACACTTAAATATTTCAAATAATCAAACAAATATTGATATTGAACAAACATGAGCTAAGTAAATACAAAAAGCTGCGTCTGATTGCCAGTTTCTTCCATTACAGTGAGGCGGTATTATATAAAATTTATTTTTTTGAGCTTTATGTCATGTTATAATGTTATTCAGTCATCTAAAACATATCTGGAACGTTGCTTTGATTCTTTCACGCATGTTTAATCCCCTTTGACAAGAAAATAAAACAGGGGCACATTCAGAACTCTGATGTGCAAGCATATCTTGGATTACCTTTTGTCTTGTTTTATTCAGTTGATTCCACTGTGTAGCTATTTTGAAGTTTGTAGTTGCTTCTTAATTTATTATTCTCTTCTCCTTAGTTCAAAGTTTGTCCCAAGAGTCAGTGCGTGTCCACTCCGGGTCATCGGACCGACCTTTTCCAGAGGGATCCGGGAAGCGTCCTCATCACAGATTTCTTCGGCAGCGTCCGCAAAGTTGAGATCACCACTGAAGTTGTAAACTTAACGGACCCCATCGAGCAAGTGGACGAGAGGTAAACTGAGCTCATAACATTAGTTCCACTTAAATAGAAATGTTTATACATATATATGTTTATTTTAATCTATGCTCGCTCATTATGGGGTTTTTTTGTGAATTTTTTCAATGATTTATTACATTTTTCTAGGGTGAAATCAATATGCAATTAAAACCAGCTCTTGATGCGCAAGTTAAAGGTTTTCTTTTCCATCACCATCATCCGTATTGTACCAAAATTATACATACAGGATCAAATATGTAGCTACTAGTTTGTTTTTTTTGTCCATTTCAAGATGGCAAAGTCTGTCCATATTCTTTTGAAAAGACACATGTCTCTAGTTAATATTTTGGTATGATAGCCCTTCCAAAGTGGTAGCTGAGTCATTGTTATCATGTCATAAAGTTAACAACCTCTTTGGATAAATTCTCTTTAGCTGTTTACACCTTGATTTTAGTATCCCTGGAAACAGACGTCCTAATGTGATCTGCTTAATTCATTAGGTCTGTTGAAGACACAGATGTGCATACATAGACATAAAACAGCTTTATGAAGAAAGAACAGTTTAAATAGATGATTAAAAGGCCAAAATAAACTTCTGGCCACATAATTGAGTTTATAGGATGAATAAAAATAGTCGATGGAAAAAACTTTCTGTTACGCCAACTTTCTGGAAGTGGGACAACCTGGATAAAAGCCTCATTAAGGCCAACTTGCCTGTGCTTTTATTGAAGTGCCGTGGGCCAAATTCATTCATTGTTTCTCTCCAAACTTAATGAGACTTTGATTTTAGTCCAGAACGCGTTTTATTGGTGTATAGATTTCTCCACTGGTAATGTGTTGAGTGGCCTGTTTTCAGAAGAGTAAGCTTCTCATTAAGGTCAAGTGTTTCTACTGGATGGATGATCCAACTCTTTACCGTCAGACTGACTCGCAGTAGGAGTTTGTGAGGTAATTATCCAGTTTATTCAGATCAACCAAAGCACACTAAAGCCTTAGTTCAGACCACAATAAAGCTCATAATGAGACAGTTTCTTTTGTCTGTCTCAAGCTGTACATCTCAGTCTATGTTAGGTGGTTTGAGTGATGGGGTTTGGCGCCCTCTGCTGGGTATTTATTATTTTCTGATTCATTTTAGCAGCTGTGATTGACAAACCCCGCCACTAGATGGCAGTAGAGAGCTTTCACTAGTGACATACTGTTTTCTCCCTCATAAACACAAACTTATCTTAAATTAATCTCAGTTCACACAGAAAGCCTCCATTTACTTTTATATTAAAACACACTTCCTCCTCCTCCACACTAGTTTGGAGGTTTTATATTTCTAAATAAAAACAAACATTCAGCACAAATGTACACAAAAACACACACTCTTATTAATTTCATTAAACAGAGTTTAATTAGACCACCAGAAGGAATAAGGAGGATATTTCTTTGCTGAGCTACTAATCAAAGGAACATTTCAATGAAAGTTTTGGTCAGTGACTATTTTGGCCCCAGGCCTGGTAGCCATTGCACGCAACTCTCCCCTATTACTTTATTATTGATTAAGCCTGACGCATTAGGTCTGCCACGACACAGAATCATAGCACAGTTTGTTATTGAGCTGGCAGCTGGCCTGATTCAGTCACACAGAGACACACTTCTTCTTTCTGATGCAAGGTTTCAGCAATCCCCTTATTCATTTGATGCTCGACGGAGCAAAGTTTGCAGAAGAGCCCGAGGACCAGCAGGCGTTGCCCCGCCTCTGCTTCCAAGAATCTGTACTTTTCATGCTACAGGAACTTCACAGTTTTTTAAACACCTGGACTTAATCTGCTCAGGGTCAAATTGTAGAGTTGTGTGTGAGAATCTTCTGAACTGGAGACCTGATTAATTTTTAAAGTCAGATTTGATCTCTAAAATCAGGATTATTAAGTCATCTTCTGGGGGTTGATGCGTTCGCCTCAGAAGTTGCAGATTAAGCAAATGAGAATTTGTTTTCGACATGTGAAATGGTAGGTGTGATGCTAATTAGGCTCTAAAAATGCATCTTTGGCAGAAACCGAGCTGAATCTGATTAAACCTGAGATGTTTCCCTTCATTGCATCAGGCAGTAAACAGCAGTTTGCTACTTTTGGTATTGAATTTGTTTGTTGTTGGCCAGCAGCTAATCCACCATTTTTCAAGGTACTTCAATAAATCAAACAGTTACTGATTACAGTTACTTAGCACTCAGCTGAACAATTACAAGTGGAAGCTAAATCTCCGAATTGAAAGTGCAGTGAAGCCCAACATTACACACACGTCTGACAGATTTAGACTTATTCATTCAGCAAAGGAGTTTGTTTCTGATGGCTTTCTCTGTAAAAGATTATGAAAAAGGATTTCTGAATTTGAAGAAAAGTGGCATGTCCAACTGTTTAATTGTCAGTAATCAATGGACAATTATCTATTGGCATTAAAGTGTAATATTGCAGTTGCTGACCAGTTAGTTTGTTTCCACTGGTACCACTGGTATTCAGATGTGATGCTTTCAGTTTGGAAGGCCTTATTGTGCAGAATTCATGTTAACTGAATATTTTACACTTTTGACCATTTTTTAAAACGGTATCTGAAAAATCTGAAGGCCTTCTGTCATCTTGACAGATTTCAGTTCACACACCTGACCCCTTGGTAGGGATGTGCAGACATTTTAATTTTCATTGTGGAGGTAACTAAAGAAATAAGATTCATATAGGAGTATCTGGGCATTATCTTCTTTCTGGACACTGGAACTATCTGATGCATCTCACTATCACTATCTCCAACAGCTCACTATCACTATCTCCAACAGCTGACGGTGTTGGAGACTTTGGAGTGTGTGTAACCATTAAAAATCACAAACTGGTGCAGCTGAACCACTGGTACAGAAGGAGCACATACAGAAAACCCTTAAGGCAATCTTGCAAACTTCTGATCACTTAAGTTGGAGAAATGTTCCCTGAGTTCAAAACTTTGGCTGTAGTGATGGTTGTGATTCCAGACTCCGATGAGGCAGCAGAGTGCGTCTTCAGTTGGTATGATGATTTTATGGGAGTTTTTCTTCTAAACGCTGAGGCTCTGATGCATCCCAACATAAAACATCCAATTTAATTATTCAAAAATTATCAAAAAATTGAGAATAAGTTTTAGTTAAAAGGCATCATATTCCTCCATGTGAACCTTTCCTGGTCATCTTAACCTTCTTAAAACTCCTTCACTGCATCCTTGATACTTTGTCGTCATTTTTTTTCGTTTCCCAGGTAGTTTCATCATTTTCTGTACAATATATCCTACGGCCCTCCTTCACATGAGCCCAAACTACCTCAGCTGTCCGTTTGTAACTTTGTGTCCACCTGAGGGTGTCCCTCTCCTGAACACTGAACCAAATCTGTCCTGACCCACCGTTGAACAGATCCTCTTCTCAGAGGCCATAATCACTGAAACAAATGACTGTGGTTTATTTAGCAGAAATACTTCTTCGGTTATGATCAAAATGTGTCTAAAAAAATCTTTCTAAGGCCTTACAGTGGGAGCATTTTGTCCATCATTTTCTCATTCAAGTGAACTGTGGTTGGGTGTTTTTTTTTTTTAAATGGATAAAACAGTAAATGTGCCTTCCAGGATCCTGGTGAGGCTGTAGAGCTGGTCCACTGTTGTTCCTGAACCTGACCATTGGGCAGACTCTCCACTCTAGGCAGGCTAAGTAGTGTGATTCCCCCTGTATTTGGACTCCCCTCCTGGTCTGAAAATAAAGAGGAACTGCCACCAGTTTCTACATGATGTAGTAGAAGTGTGTCATTTAGCAACCATACAAAGTACAGACCCATAAAGGGGACCCATTATTTATGCAAAATTAACATTTTGTACTTTTTTATTCTTCCGTTTGAATCTCTACTGCTTCTAAAAACATCCCATGTGCTTTAAGAGGCCATTAAAGGCAGGCAAATTTGTTTTTTGGTGTGGAAAAAGAGCAGTTTTAAAAACCTCCCAATAAAGTCACAATGTACCATTTCCTAGCAACCCAAGCAGAACTCCAGAACATTTGGTCAGCTGGTTTTACTGCTGTATATGCATTACAAGGTCTGCTGGAAAAGTGTTTTGTTGTTGACTTACCATCTAGAAACCACTTGTTGCATTCTTGTTGGTTGTGCAGGAGGCTCTACTAATGCTTTTCAAAGAGGTGTACTTTTATAATTGTGTATCTGTTTGCAGCCATTTTCATGTGCGAATGTAAACGTTGAGTTGGCCAGCAGCAGCTTATTTGGATTTAAAATTACAAGGCCCTAAAATAGATACCCATCAACTTCTTCCAGAAAGTAATTTTTTTGCTTGTTTTATATCAAATAGAGGCATTAAGCCTTTGTTCAATCTTCTATTGACACTAAACAGGATACACTAAAGCAATTGCAAAACTCAGATTTTGTCCCCTTTTTATTTATTCAATATTTATCAGCATTAGTAAAGAAAGCTGGGTTGTAACCTCTGCCAACAGAAGAAGACGATCTCTTTTGGCAATCAACAAGAGATTGCTGACTGGATTCTTTCTGTGACCGCCTGAACAGAGGCTATTACTGCTACTAAAACACATTGTTTCATAAGACCAGAAAATGGGTTGAAGAGTACTCTGAGTGTCCCCACAGAGAGAAGATTACATACAGCTCTCACAGCCGCATTTTTAATAAATGTAGTGCTGCTTTAGTCCACTTTTGTCAGCCTGTTCAGCCACGTAGGCAAGCAGACGAGTTCACTGGAACTCATTTTCTAGCCGGGACACAATTCTGGATCCTTTTACTCGACTGAATGGCACTTAGTGATATTAAGCCTAGATCCATTTAAACACCCTCTCCACCGCTTTTCACTTCAAGCTACAGGAGATATTTGACTGCAACACATTTTGCTACAGGTTACGCAGTTCCCAGAGTAATTACAAGTATCGAATAACAACTAAATTCAGTCTCCATTGAGTCGTAATGTAAGTCTAATGTAATTTGTGACCTGCAGCTCCGGATCGAGTATACAAACATCGCTTCGGCTTTTAGCGGGGCAGATGGCACAAAGAAATTAGTTGGGCCTAAAGAAGGCTGCTGGAGACAGCAGCAGGAGCAAAGCTGGAGGCGGCCACATCTATTAGGATCATTTACAAGGACGGAGGGAAATTCTCCAGAAATATCTTCATGGAGAATAAAATGGACTGAGTTGGAGCTAAAATCTTGCAGCTAAGTTGAAAGGGGAGGGGTGGAGCAGCTGCGATGCTTTTAAAGGCAGAAAGCGCTTTGAGCTCATGGAGGGCTCAGCAGGGGATTGCCGCCCTGCTTGCCGGCTCATCCCGTTTTCTCTGTCTGTCAGAGAATGCACTGACAAGCAGAGAGGGAGGCATCAAACGGGGATGAATGGAGGAGGGCAAGAGGGCAAAATCCTGAAAGAAAGTTGTTGGGGGATAATAACTTAGGAGTAAAAATGGAAACAAAAAGTGGAGATAAACAGGTTGCTCCACTTTGCGAGTGGTCGTAGGAGAGTCAGGGCAGCTCACGGGAGCTTTTGGCCCACTTTGTCAGAGGCTGGCTGGCTTGAACTTTCAATGAAAGACAGTCAGTCATTTGAACCTCCACTCAACTGTGGCATTTAGCTGGGACTGCTGCGCCTGGCTCCGTTTCAGAGAGAGAGGTTTTCAAAAAAACAGTGGTACTGGTGGAAGGTTTCAAACCTCTACTGTGGGTTTTGGTCACTTCAGCTAAAATATCTGTTAGCATTTTGCATATATTCATATTTTATGAATTGGAATATTATTGAGAAATTTACTAAGTGAAACACATATAGATGTTTTTTTATAATTGTTTTTTTAATATATGCTCTGCATACTTGTTGTTTGTGCAGGAGGCTCTACTAATGTTTTTCAAAGATTTATGCATCTGTTTTGAGCCATTTGTCAGTGCTAGTGTAAATGTTGATCTGGGAGGCATTTATATATTCTTGTCTCTGCTTTTGACCGAACTAGTTTTAAACATATCTCATATACTTTCTGCATATTTAAAGTTCGTCTGATTGTTTTTTCCCCCCAGATGTTTTCTTTCAGAACCAAAAAGTTCAAATATATTACCATATTTACAACAACAAATGTTAGGATTTGATGTTATAATTTGATTAATACTTGAGTTTGATGTTTTGTATGTACTGTCATCACTTTTCAGCAATTTTTTTACTCTCTTTTCTGCCTTTTGTGTTCTGCTTTTTCACATATTTCTTGACTTCATGTATTGAACGGTTTTGGGAGGAATCTGGAGGTGAAATGGGGGCTAAGTTTTTAAACATTTAACTGTGTATCAGTTCAAACTGTGCTTTACAGTCAGAACAGTGTATTTTTTAAAAATTTTACCAGTTGATTTTCAACAACAACCTGAAGGATGAAATATCACAGAGTTTATTCGTCACAAATGAGGATAATTCAGTTGAACTGAGGAGGTTCAGCACAGGCAGTGAATTGAGGTTATCCAGGTTAGATTACTGGTACCTGCTGCAGAGCAGAATTATTCTACAAGGATGATAATGCGTTGTGGCTTTGTTATGGTTAACACATCCCATGAAAGAAAAACAACCATCTTAGCCTGTTCCTCAAATCCTTTCCCACTTTTCAATTGCTCTCATCCCTAAGCCTATTTGTTCTTACTCACCATGGAAATCTTTCCCAGAGAGAAATCAGGTCACGTTATTTTGTTTTCCTTTGTGTTTGGCAAACATCACTGCTACTATAAAAGGACTGCCATTGTTGGGGAGTTTTTTCTTATGTGAATTTTGTGAATGCTTATGCTAATAACAGTTGTGTAAGCTTGTATTTAAATTTAGCATTTAATTTTATTTTTTTTTTTTTAGCAAAAGATGTTCCTGCAGGAAAATTAAACAGCAAGTTGACGATGTGTAGTTCCATAATTGTTGAGGGATTTTGTTTTGTCTAGTGAAATGTTTGCTGAATGTGTACAGCATCACTTCCAACCCAAAGTTGGAACAGTTCAGATGCCCACAGAGGCAATGATGACACTTTAGAAAACAAGCAAGTCCAATTCTTATCCAGTTATTTAAAGAATCCACGTTGAGCCAAATTAAATCAACGTACAATCGGATTCAAACTGAATTACATACGACCTAAAACTACCAACCAAGATGTTCAATTTTAGTTTAGCTTTCATTTCAGTTGGTAAATATTTAACACTGGTCAACAGCCAGAGATTTTCTGGGGCTTTTCAACTGTTTTAGGATGGTTTTGATGTGCTGAATCTAAAAATCACATTGGTTTTGCTCAATCGGGTCAATTTTCTGAACTATGGCTGCAACATGAGCATCAAAATGAGTGAATTGTTCTCACATGTGAATCGGTTCCCTGAGAATCTGGGATGGAGTGATGAGCAGCGGGAGAGACTCCATCAGGACATAAGAGAGGTGGAGAATTTTACACAATAAAGACGTAATGTTGTACTTATCAGTGCTTATTATTAAATTTACAGAAATACAAGTACAACACAAACATAAGTTTGTAACATGTAATTAATACTCTGTTAAAAAACATGTTTTTTTTCTCCTAAAACCTTTTTAATATGAGAAATATTAATGGAAATAAACTGATAACGTCACAAAAATGTTATCGATTTAGTCAGAAGATTGGATTTCTCTAAATAAAATTAGAATAAAAACCTGACCTGATTGAGAAAAATGGATGACATTTTGGATTTAGCTGTGCAAAAATAGTCCTAATTCAGTTGAAAAAACATAGACAACTTCCAAAAAATCTTTTTTGTAACCCAGTGTAATTATCTGTCAGTTGCTTTGAAAATTTGCAGCAATCCTCCTGATTAAGCTGATAACTGTAGATGAGAAGCTTGGGAATGTGTCTCTGTAGCTGTTCCTGTCTTAAACTATCTGGGCATTAAAAATACATGAAGGAAGCAGAAATATAGACGCACTAATGAGGAAGGCTTTTTATAGGAAACGAAGCCAAGGAGTACACAAATATAATGCAGCAAAAGCTTAGTTAATGGCCATGTCCAGGAAAAAACACAATTCTAATTGCAGAAACAGTGGGCCAAGTTTATCTTCTGTGTAGAGAAAAAAATAGAGATGTTGCTCATGGGTAATGGCAGCAATAACTATAAATGATGTATAAATTGAGTGAGGAGAGAAAATAGAGTGAAGGAAAAAAATGGCCATCATGTCCTCCAGCAGGCTAAGCTTATATTGGTTCATAACTACAAATATATCCCAAGTGCCTGAGCTTTAAGCTTTGTCACAAAGGAAACCTTTAAGCCGCATCCTAAAAACAGGTGGTGTTTGTTCTTCACGGACAAAAACCGGCAGCTGGTTCTTCTAAAAGAGCCTGATAACTGAAAGAGCTGCCTCCTATTCTGCATGTGTTCATCTGTTTATGTCTTTAAAAGCACTGATAAGACAAAAGTCTCATGTAAGCGTAAATTTTGTTGCCAATGTTAAAAAACGAATAAGTAGTTGCTTGAATATAGATGTAGAGCCACTGTTGAAGATTTAATGTGACACAGTTTAAAACCTCTCAAAAACAAACACTTACATCCTCATTGTAAGTTTGAGTCTTGTACACAACGTCTGAATAAAAATCTATATTTTCATCAAATTGTTGAAAATCGTTCAAAACAAAAATATTGTACACCTTGGATCGGATTCAGAAAAGTTTTTGACTTCATGAACCAGCACAAATATGCCACTCGGTATTGTTTTAAACAATTTTTCAGAATGTCCTTATTTCTTCCTGGTGTGAATTCAAGGTTTCATCAGAGATTTTGAGCCACATTTACATGAATGTAATGTGGATCAACCATTCGTTATAACTATTCGTTACAGCGAATGGTTATTTGATGCCTTTCTGTCGTCTTGAAACCCAAATGTGTTCAGTTGGATTAAAACCTGGTGACTGTGGAGGCCACTAGGATGCAGGAAACCAAAATGTCAGGTTCAGGAAACCAGTTTCAGACAACTAGAGTTTTGTGAGTTGGAGCATTATCCTGCTAAAGATAACCATCAGAAAATTAGATTATTGTTGATGACCATCAGCTCAAGACCTCAAGATGAATCAAAAAATATTCTCCACAGCATCATGGCACCACCACCATCCTGAACAGTTTGTCCCAGTCAGAATCAATCAATTCTTCCACATAAACCGTTTCTAAAAATCGGAATGTTTCCGCTGAACAGAAGATTCATTAAACCAACCAATGTTTTCACAACTGTTGTTGTCCAGCTCTGGTGAGGCTGTGCAGCCTCAGTTTCCTGTTCTTAGCTGCCGTAGCCCATCTGCTTCAACGTTTGACATGTGCATTCAGGGATGGTATTCTGCAAACCTTGGTTATAACGAATGGTTATTTGATGCCTTTCTGTCGTCTTGAATTAGTCCGCCTGCCTGACCTCTTGACATCAGCAAAGCATTTTCGTCCACATGACTTCAGTAAAACCAGGAAGATGGTTGTGCATGAAAAGGAAATAATCGGCTTCTGAAATACTCAGGCCAGATTCAGAGCCGCTTAAATCCTCCTCATTCTGATGCTCAGTTGGTTTGAACCTCTGCGACGCCTAAAGGCCTTGAACTGATTTGCTATTAATGTTAACAAGCAATTGAAGAGATTTATGTACCTAATAAACTGGCTGGTGATTGAGTGTATAAATACTTCCAGGTTCAAGTCCTGATTATGATTGCTTCTCTGGCATTCAGAGGAGAAAAAAAGTACTTCAGATGCACATTGTGTGAGTTTATCATTTATCGTAGGTGGTATTCTCCCCTTTCTGAAATGTTGAACCTTAATTATTTTAAAAAAAGGCATTTTTTGAGGTGGAGCTAGTCATCAAAACACGTCTTTATGTCAGGGATGTCCAAACCTTTTGGCACATAGACCAAAATTGGGAAATCCAAAGCACTCAGGAGCTAAAAAAAATAATAAAATAGAAATCTTAAAATAAAATAAAACAACTCAAGTTGTCTGATTTGTTTTTTGTAAAAAATGGATGTTATTCATTGTACATCCAAAACTTTAAAATTATTTAGCAAATTTTGTATTAAAATTTAGTTTTCACATTCTTTTGCACTTGATTGAACAAATTTATTCTGCAAGACAAAGATTTGAGTTGGTTTAGCCAAATTCAATAGATTAGATAAAAGCTAACTTGGGTGCAGCAACGTCGACTTTTCACTTAAAGTCGCTACGTAGACGTGACTCTGCTTGTTATAAAAGAGACAAATACTTTATGTTGTAGATGACATAAAAAGTTTGCATCTGGCCAAATTTGTATCATTCTTGATTTGCAGATGGGGGGGCCGCACAAAATCACTCCAACGACCACAAAAAGCCCCCGGGGCCTCACTTTTGACAACCCATGCAGATTATAAATGTCCCTACATATGCTAACGGTTATGGGACATGTTTGTTTTAAATACTGTGCAAGTTGCTGCTTAGTTAAAGTTTATTTTTATCTTCTGCTGTATTTTAATCCTGTGAAGGGGGATGAGAACTGCGGCTCTTTATAACAGATAACGATAGAAGCTTAACCTGCATGAGAGCAATTTTAATCATGCAATGCCGTGTCATTAGCATCACTTATCGCCTGCGCTAATCAGTAAATTGGCCTCCCTGCGACAAACTTCTTCAAGATAAAAACTCAACTGAAATCGTCTTCATAGGGAGACGGTGGGGAAGGATTAATAATCCATTAATTATTTTTAGTTTAATTTTCATCACATTATAAACTGAAGGACCTTTGCCTGCATGTTGAAAATCCTACTTTTAAGTTGAAAATGTCGAACCTTTTAACTTCTGAGCAAAGGAGAAAATTTGTTTCTTCTTTAATTTAAAAAAGAAAAAAGTAAAGCTAATATTTGAACCTTACAAGTAGGGTGACATGAGGAACATCTAATACCATACTTATATTTATAATTATTTTTTTGCTATATCATACACAATATATATAGGCTATTTTTAGCTATTTTAAACTATATAGCATATAAAATGGCAGTGGTGTACTCTATTCAATTGAACATTTGAATACAAAATCAGAATAAATTTAAATATTTTATTGTGATCACACGGATGTTTTCACTAATTAAATTACTACCACTGTCTTTTTCTGTGTTCAACACTAGACGTTTAGTAAACAAGAGCATAAAAACATAATAATAATAATAATACACAAAGAAAGAATCCACGAGGAAAAATAAAATATTTGAAACTAAAGCGATAAATTAAAAAAAATTGAATGAGTCCAGATTACAAAAAGAAAAGTTTAAATAGTGACTTTAAAACCGACTGACCCAGAACAAGTCTCAGGTATCAGAACTTCTCTAAACTATTTACAAATGCTGCGAATTTTGAACAATAAACCCCAGAAAGTGCCAAATTCAGGTAATATCTGCAACACACCTGTAAACAACAGTTTCATCACAGGTATTAGAACACCTCAAAACCATTTAAATAACCATTGCTTTTTGTGTGCCTGATTTTAAACACACCACAAAAAGTGGTAAAAAAGGAAATGATGCTAAGTTATAAAAATGGTGCTGTCAACACCCATGAATAAGTCTCATCTAAGCAAAAGGTTCATGGGTTTCCAGAGATTCTGTCCCAAAAACACAAACCTGTGCATCTCATCCACAAACCATACAAGTCTGACTTTGTGAGATAAGTTTGTAGTACTGCTAACTTTTGTTGCAATAGGTTTGTAGTTCATCTGACTCCTCTCCAGTTACCGTCTCACCTGAAAATTATTTTTATTGAAGTCTGTACACGTACAGCATGTTGGGCAGAAGATTTTCAGGTAGTGATGCATTTGTAGTGTGTCAAATAAACAGCACTTGCATTAGTGAATTTGATGAAGAAAGCTAATTTAACCCTTTTAGGCACAAAGGTGTCACTGATGACACGTTTTTACAAGCCAGCTTTGCAGTACCGTAACTGCGCTCATTTGCGCTACCTGAAAAAGTCCATTGGTTTCTGAAAGGGGAGACGTTGCGCTTCACAGCCAATGTTGGGTTATTACGGTAATTTCACTCCCACCGTTGCCGAGAGCATGTTTTACTTTAGTTTAATCTGATGAAACGCTCTTTTATTAGACAGTAAATAACTGGTGAAAGTTCCAGTTGTTATGGAGAAAAGGGCAAATATATTTACTCACAGGACATTTGAAGATGCAATTAAAATACGCAAAAATACACAGGCGGAGATTTTAAAATTGGGAAGGTACTGTAGTTATTTCTGAAGCTGCTGTCTTTTGGTTTCTGGCTCACTCTTTTTTTGTTGTTATTTTTTTGTGAGTTCTCAGTGTGAACATCGGTGGCGTTTAGAAGCTAAGTGCTTCTCCAGCACTTTTAAGCTACATTAAAAACATATGGAGCATGTTGCTGTATAGGTTGACACCTTATTTTTTTCTGACTTTATTGATGACTTATCATTGTTTTCGCTTCCAGGGCTGACTGGCTGCTGCTGTAGATGTATTCTGATTAAACATGGATTATGCAGGGGGGGAATCTGATTGCATGTAAAGGCAGTGATCTGAACTCCTGTTTGTTTTCACCTTTTCTTCCTTCTTGCCTTCCCTTTTGCATAAATGCTGACATTGTTGTCTCTCTCGCAGCCCTGCGAATGGAGAGGCGCGTGAAGCGATGTACTCGTACGTGGACCAGCTGCCGGTGTCTGAGATCATCCATCAGGTAAGAGGAGGTGCAAACAAGCGGGGGTCGGGTCACTCAAACCCACACACGTCGAGGAGGCATCATGCGTTGGCAGGCCGTTTCTTTTTTTCTCTTATTTGAAGTGTCAACTCTCGACCTTAACTTGGACACAGAGCAGAAAAGTTACGTGCAACATCCACCAACAGATGTCTTTGTGTCGTCTCCATGGCGACGGCTGGAAGTGTGAAATGCGGCCACCGTGAAATCCAGCAGAACGGCTGGGCGGGATTGTGGGGAAGAATTGCGCATTCACATCATTCCCAAATGGATTGGGGCTTTCAGTCGGGTCGACCTTCACAAATGAACACCTCTTCCTCCTCAATCCATCTTTTGAACGCACACACTGCATTCAGAGCAGCTGGCCTTTGGTCCTGTATCACCCTTGTGAGATTTTCTATTATGAGGCCATTAAAAATACAATTTCTGCTCTCCCACTTCAGAAACGTAAAGAAGCAGCATTAATCTTCAGCAGAGGCAAGTCAACAGCTGACACTGTTGGTGTTTGCTCACATGTCTCGTTTGAAATACAGAGCAAATATGGTATTATTGCCAAGCACAAATGCTTTTCATAGGTTTATATTGCTAAACACAAATACATCAGCTTCTACAGCTCTGGAAGAAAATTAAGAGACCTCTTAAAATGATCAGTTTGTCTGATTTTACTATTTATAGGTATATGTTTGAATAAAATTAATATTGTTTGTTTATTCTATGAACTACTGAAAGCACAAATTCTTTATTTATTTGCAGAAAATGAGAAATGGTCAAAATAATAAAAAAGATGCAGTGCTTTCAGACCTCCAGTAATGCTAAAAAGCAAGTTCATATTCATTTAGAAACAATAATACTAATGTTTTAACTCAGGAAGAGTTCAGAAATCCATATTTGGTGGAAAAACCATGAGGTTTTCAATGGGGTTCAGTGCAGTGGGCTCTTAGCTTTTACCGAGCTGTCTATCATTCTCTCCTGGATCAGATCAACCGAAAATTGTGTTTGATTGTCCTGGTAGGATTTTTCTGAGCCTTGCTGCTTTCTTAAATGTGAGGTCAGCTAAAGCATCCAGAGAGTTTTCAAAATGCTTTTGAACAAAAGTATCAGCCAGGATCAAAAACTGGTCCTCTTACTTGCAGTTCTATGTTGTGGATTTCTTTTGTTCAACAAATGTAAAATGCACTTGGGAAACTGAAATACTTGACATGCTATTGTCTGGTGTTTTCAAGGCAGCCAGTCCAGGAGCTACATTTAATGTCCTTGATTGGCTGTATCCTCTGGCAGAAATGAGGATGTTAGCTTCTGCGATAGTGCTAAGATGGTTTCCACTGTGCGTATTGATGCATAATAAGGTATATTTGGTGTTTCAACTATTAAAATAGTCAGTTATGTCTTTGTGGTTCTTAAAGGGAACCTATTATGCAAAATTAAGATTTTTCAAATTTTTATACTTCGACCTGCTTCTAAAAGCAGAGCAAGCGCTTAATAAAATAAAATAAAAACAGCTGGGTCTCTATTGGTGTCTGGAAAATGAGCCTTTTCAAAAACCTCCTGATGGTGGAGTCGCAATTGACATTCACTGCCCGTTACCTAGCAACCCAAGCTGTTCTCCAGCCTCGTTTGGTCAGCTGGTTTTCCCACTGTATAAACTATATAATGGCGGCTGGAAAAGACAATTGTTTTGTTGTTGACTTATCATCCAGAAACCACTTTCTGCATTCTTGTTGGTTGTGCAGGAGGCTCTACTTCGGCTTTTCAAAGATGCACGGTTGTATAATTGTGCATGTTTTGAAATAAACAAAAATAAAACTGGTCAGGAAGGGTGTCAAGAGCTGAATGGTAACCATGAATAAGTTGCAGGAATTTCTTGAAAGCACAGGTTTTACCTGCAGCAGCAATCTCCTGTTTTCTCCACATACCTGGATTAAGAAAGAAAGAGGGTTGCAAAAAATACTTTCTTGTAAAGAAAACACCCAGGCCAGGCTAAAGAATGTTAAAATATGGAGAAATCTGTTAAATATGGGGCTAAAATTGGAGAATCACCAGAACAGAACATGATGCAGTGTTAAAAATGGTGGTGGGAACATGATGCTGTGGGGTTACTATGTTTGGATGCAGTTTCAGATTATTAGATTTTGATCCAAAACCTTCAGGATAATTAATCTTTTCATGCATTCCAGTGAATCTAAACATAAAGTTAATAACGTTTTCTAGTTTGGTCTGATGGTTTTCAGTGCTAACATTGACTCTGGTACATTTAGTGTTGGCAGTTTTCTTAATCTAAAAATCCAAATGGTGCAACATATAAAGTTTAACTACACATAGTTTTTGTCACATTGCCATTTTAATGACTGCTGTCTAAATGTTCCACATTTTTTGCCGTCTAAACTTAATGCGCATTATGTCTCCAGGGGATTATGACTTAAATTTGAATGCTGGCAGACTATCTTTAATGTACTGTAATTACAATTTTTCTTTTTTTAGCGGTCTGAAATGTGACAGCTGAGCAGTTGTTTTCCTCACTTTAAATGCATAAACACACAGCGGCTAATCTCGGTCACTGAATTAAAGCCAAGTGTCAAATCTGGCTTTTCAATTTTTAAAGCCTGAGCGCAGTCACTCGGGTGGGGGGGAACCGTAGAAACGAAGCTGACCGGGGGTCTGAGCCGGCCAGCGGCTTACTGTCATCATGAGGGGAAGCAGGAGGGGTCTCCACACCCAGCAGCAAAACGTTTAGGATCAGACCTGCTGCCTGCTGTTCACATAAAAGCACCTCATAAACTGTTTTTTTGCTTCATTGGAAAACTTTCACGACCACACTCTTCTCCATCTGCTTCTTATATTGCAGATAGATTACAGTTTTTTTTTTTTTTGCACTCATATTTCTGCTCAACACTTCTCTGTTTTGTTTCTCTTTTGTAAATTCACCTTTACCCACATCTCACAAACCCACTCTGCAACCCTGTGACTCCTGGCTGAGATTTCGATTATTGGCTGGCGCTCCTGCTGGGGTTGAGATGGGGATCCTGACAAGCAGAGTCATCTCTCTCCCCCCTTCCCTGTGGCCCAGCTGCACTGCAGCAGAATGACCAATGTCCACCAAGCACATCGACAGCCCTCCTGTTTTTGATTAGCTGCTAAATAGAGTGCACCACTCTACAATCTCTTTGTTTTTGTTCTGCGATTGCTTTGGTTTTCTATGGATGCTAATCAGATATTCTCACGAGAATGAATGGGTAAAGTTTTCCTTGGACAGGTTAAGATGGATCTATGGGCGATACAAAACATGCTCATTCTGTGCTCAAAATTATTCTTGGATAAACTTTGCCTGCTTCGTGCTCCTCTTTTAGAGCGTATTGTTACTTTAAATACAAATAAACTGCTACTGGCCACGCCCCCCAACTCAACGTATACACTTGCATATGAAAATGGCTGCAAACAGATGTGCAATTATACAACCACACCTCTTAGAAAAGCAGAATTGGAGCCTCCTGCACAACCAACAAGAATGCAACAAGTGGTTTTTTCAGCAAAACACTTGTCCAGCAGCCCTGAGTGGTGATTAAAGGTGCTGGACCTCGACTCCGGTTGCTAGGTGACAGACTGTGGTTGCTAGGTGATGGCACAAGTTCCGTTGGGAGATTTTTGAAATAATTAACTTTCCAGACACCAGAAAACATTAATTTATTGCCCAATAAACAGCTGGCTGCTTTTCTTTTCTTTTCTTTTTTTTTCCAAAGAGTTTGGGTTGTTTTTAGAAACAGTTGAGACCCAAATGGAAATGCAAAAATATACAAAATGTTAACTTTAAAACATTAAAACAGGCAGATATATGATCTGTAACAAATGGAAGTCCAAAACTGAGCTTCACATATTACTCAGATATTCTCACGAGAATGAATGGGTAATTAAAAGTTTATATTTTTATATAGAAATATGATCAGGCTTCACCAAGTGTTTGCAAACTTTACAAACTAAAGAAAAATGTTGCTCTCAGGCCAGCCAAATGAGCTGAAAACTGATATTTAAGCAACTTGGGCTTCGACTATAACTCAGAAGAACCACAGGCTGATTCCCTCCATGCTACGCTGCATTGATGCAGTAATTCATGGAAAAGGAAGAAAACTGCCCAGTTCATAAACATAATTCTAATGTAACATTCTGTCTTCTGAAGTTTAACTTTGTATTATTTTTGTGGAGCTTCACTTTTTTTAATTTGAGAGATAATTAACTATCAATCTAAAAAAATGCTTCATTTCTTTTCTGGTAGATCAGACAGTGGCTTGAAATAGAAAAGTCATCAGATTGACAAACAGTCGATATGTAAAAGTTGTGTGTTGTGTAAACAAACGTCTCATTGCGTGAGCGTGTGTGTGGGTGCTGGGTTGATTAATGTCCTGTCATTGAAGTTAGTGCCACTGTCTCTGTCAGTCTTCTCACTTCTCCTGTTGCCAGCATCTAATCACATTATGTTCAGTCCTGGAAATAACTCAACTTCTCTCTTATCCTTCATTTCCCTTCCCTTTCTCTCCCATGTATTGTACTTTCCCCCCCACTCTATCCGTTGCTGTGAGCTCTGGTCTCTGGCGTCAAATTGTTATTTGTTCCTTTGCCAGCTTGATGCCACCCCATATGGCTCGGGAGAATTGAAAATGGAAATAGTGAAAATTAATGCTTCGCCACCCTCCCCGTTCCTCTCAAATCCTCATGTCCTCAAATCGGCCTGCAACAATGACGCTCTTCCAAAACGCGGATGTTGGGATTTAGATCACAGGCCAAACCCAGTCTCCCCGTCTGTTTCATCAAATATCTGCAGGAATTTATTTTTGATGCTCTGAAATTTCCATTAACGTTCTCCAGAAAAGCAAGACATTCTTCATGAGAAAATAATACACCCACTACTTTGACTGTCTCAGCACTTGCTGGGGGCGTAAATAACAAGGCAATACAATGAAGTGTCTCAGCGGCGCTCAGAGCCGGCTGCTGCTTTATTCTGATCCGCTCAACATAAATTTCTTTCGGTTTTGTCCTTGCTGCAAATGTTTGACGAGACGTGTCAGACTTCCCTCGACGGCTATTAGCATCATGTTAATTAGCACCAATCAGTCAGATGAGAAACTGTTAATTGATTTTATTGGTGAATTAAACACACAACACGGCCCATATTTAAAACCAGAGTGTAGGTCCTTGCCATTCAGTGTCAGTGAAGGTCATTGAACACTCAACACTTTTTTTTTTCTAGCTCCAACCTCAATGCAGTTTATAGTTTTATTACCTGCCTTATGTTTTCATTTCCTTTTCACCCAGTTGCACACCTTTTATACATCGAGATACAAAGATCAGTGGGCAAGTTGGCATTAAATGCCTTCAATCAATCAATCAATCAATCTTATCTTATATGTCACACACACATATCTTGTATGTCACATTTCAGCGACAAGGCAGTTCAAAATAATTTACATCATAAAAACACAAAGTCAACAATTGAAACATTACATTTAGTCAAGTTCCATCGTTACACATCAAAATATTCATTAATGTTTTATTGATTATGGTTCAATAGCAACTCTAACCAGGCAGGTGTTTAGTCTAGATTTAAAAAACTCAGCGTTTCAGCTGTCTGACAGTTTTCTAGACGTTTGTTAGAGGTTTGTGGTGCATAGAAACTGAATGATGCTTCTCCATGTTTGGAGGAGGGATGAAGGAAAGAGGAAGCTGGAATCAAACTCAAAACATTCAAATTGAAATATACTGTTTCTACTTGGCTGCAGTCGTCTCAAAAGCCTCTCACAATAGTTTTCTGTGGTTTTGGCCCATTCCTCCAGTCAGAACTGGAATAAGTGAGTCAGGATTGTAGGAAAGTGTTTATCAGACTGAGATTGGGGCTTTGTGACGGACACTCTGTGCTGAATGACGTAAATTTATCTCATTAGATGGTTGATGCAGATGGAGACTTTTTTTATTTAACTAGGACAAAACTATTCAAACTTTTTAAAATAGAGTGACCTAAATCATGTTTTTATTGCTTAGAAAAGACTAAATCTTTCACTTTACTTCAGTCGAGTCTAAAATAAATTAGTAAAATTGTTGCTTTTCTTTCATTAAAGTAAAACTGTTGGGAGGTTTTGTATCTACAATGATTCATGAATACAGCTCAGGAAAAAAATTAAGAGACCACTTAAAATGATCAGTTTCTCTGATTTTTCTTTTTATACTTGTGTTTGAGTAAAATGAACATTGTTTTTATGAACTACTGACATGTCTCTGAAATTCCAAGCAAAAGTTTTGTATTTATTTGCAGAAAATGAGAAATGACCAAAATAAGGAAAATGATCAGGTGCTTTCTTCCTCAAATAACAGCAATATTAATGTTTTAACTCAGGAAAAGTTCTGAAATCAATATTTGGTGGAATAATCATGAGGTTTTCAATGTGGTTCAGTGGAGCTCTTAGTTTTTTTTTTACAGAGCCGTACATTTCCTACTAAATATCTGAGTATTTTTTTGTTTAATTAAAATATTTAATGCTTAGTTGTTGTAGAGCCGGACCAAATTCTTAAAACCTTTAGTTAAAAAAAAACAAACAAGAATCCTTCAGTTAATGGTTTTGGTCCATGTAACAAAAATTGTGGACGCCTTGGATTTAAACATTGACTTTGTTGTCATTAATGACAATTTACAACATTTTGCAGACATATGGCTGGACAAAAAATGATGTTGTCGGTATTAATAGATAATACATCTGATAGAATATTCATTGAACTCCGGTCCAGAACCGCACAGCATTCTGGGAGATGTAAGCAGAGGAAAAACCTTAGCTGCTTAACCTTGGGGAATCCTCTAACTCTCTCACTCTTTGGTTACCTAGCAACAACTTGAGTAACTGGCACAGCAGAAGTTTAAGGTTTCGCCACTGTGCCTCATAACTGCTTAAAAATAAAAAGAACGGTGTCGAGTGGAAACTGTAAATAAAACAGAAAAGGTAAGACCACCAGTTTAGCATCCTTTCGTATATTTAAAACAAAAAACCGATCAATAATTGTCGATACTGACTGATATGAAACGCTTATATCGCGATATGTTTTACAGCCATATGGTTCAACCCTTTAGAGATTTTTTTTTCTTTCTTTCTTCAGGTTTTATCTGAAATTTCCCTCCCTCTTTGTTTACCAGATGACATATTGTCCTCTCCTTGTTGGGTTTGCTGATGTGGCGACCTGTCACACTTGATCAATCTCCTTTTGCTCTTCTTTACCCCGAGGACATCCTCTTATATAAACCCTCACACACACATGTGTACATTCACACAAATAACAGACTTGCATACTCCTCTAGCTACCATTGTTCCTGCAGTTATCTGCCCCCGATGGACAGATGTTCACAATCCTCTCACAAACGTTCATGGCCAGTTGTTGTTTAGCCAGTGTAATTTCTCATTGCTGCTTTTCTCTTTGCTCTGGTCACTCTGCCGCCTCACCTGTGAAATAAACAGCAGGAAAGCCCAGCATGTTTCCCCTATATTGATGCTCTTTGACGTTAGTCACTGTTTGAACTAGCTGCCAATCATATTTCAGGTGGTTTTTGTCAAAGTCTCAGTAGGGAAGATCACTTTTGCTCCGGGTGTGTGCCCATTTGAACCAGAATAAAATATTGGGAAACAGTTGAAGCTTTCTGAAATGGTGGCTTGTGATTCACTAAAAAGCTCTTTTAAAACAACAAAGAAAAAGAAAACAAAAAAACTTTGAAACTTATAAAAGTTCAAGCAGAGCCAGTCATTCAGGGTCAGCACGAATAAAAGAAAGCATCACATAGTCCTCCCCATCTAACTCCACACTGCAGGGAACTTTGGAACTGACGCCCATCTTGGCAGGTGGTTGCTATGGAGTTGCTATGACAACAATAAAGAAGCTACAACCTTAGAACTAACTCTTGCCTTGTTGGGGCCTGCCCCATAGCAATGCATAAGGAGAGCAGTGCCTCCATGCATTGCATGGCAGGCACCTATTGTTCTACAACCAGTAGAACGTTTCTTTATTTTTTCTTTCTTTATTTATTTTTATTCCGTCACCCGGAATGCGGCTCGTACCGCTGCGAGCCCACCCACAAAAGTGGTATCAAAACGTGCGGCTCGTTCCCGGGAAGGGAGCTATTATTTTTATTGGGAATCTGACTTACGATGGCAAAGTAAAAAGCAAAAAACGAATAAAATTTCCAGCTTTCGAAACGCAGAGCATAACTGACACCAACTGCCGCTTTTCTAGAGTGAGAATTTAAGCAGATTTCTGACCCCAAAACAATTTTGAAATCGCCGTCACGCCCACAAATATTTCCCTATCGATATCAAACTCGGTCATGACATTGATACGCATGCCTGCTCCGGTAAAATGTGTTTGATTTTTTTCTAGGTCTCACGGTTTTCTGTCAAGGTGCTTCAGAGCAAAATCATGCGCCAGGGTAACTGACGCTCCATTAGTCATTTTAAATATACTGAACGGAGTAAGTCAATTACAGACAACATTCAAATGATACTCCACATGCTATTGGCAGCATTTAGGTAAGGAGATGTTCGGCCTGCTTTGATCAGAAAAACTAACTGCTTAAAACTATTAGGATTCCGTCTCTCCCTGTGTGTTTCATTCTCATGACAGTTGAGCTGCTCTTTAGAACTACAAAGACTGAAGGTTAGAACTACAACATGGTGGAACTGTCAGTTACTACAGAGGAGGTCTGCGCTGGCCTTTAGAACTACTTGTGTTTTGAGCATTATAGAACCGATTCAACACAATCACTGTTACACATGGGATGAGTTTGGCCCTTCCAAATGAAGCTTAACACTAATTTCAAAATAAAAGCCTTGGCAATTTTTACATCATGTATTTGCTCTTTTTGGCTTTATGTGACTGGTTTATCCAAAGCACTCTTACACAATGGATTAGTGTGGGCATTTATAATGAAGCTTTCTGCAAATTTCAAAATAAAAGCCTCAATATGACCCTCAGGTCAGTGCACCGCCGCAGGCGGTGCAATAAAATGATTCTGCATTATCTGTTTCTCTCAGGTTAGGGAACTGCCTTGCACAGCAAGGCAGTTCATTAGCATTAGCCTTTTAACTTAAATAAGCTATTAGCTATTTTTCTGACTTATTACCCATGTTTAGTATACTTAATGGTGTAAGTCAAGTATAGACAACATGCTAGTGAGCTGATTATCATGCTGAATCGTGCATGTCCATGTTAGTCAACATTCTTGTGATTCTCCACATCCTTCTTTTGAATTTTTGAGCTAAGCTTAGCATTGATGGAAATTTTTAGCATCAGAACGCTGGGTCCAAACCGACAGGCACACTTTGGCAGGCCCCAGTTAAATTTCTTCAGGAATTTTCTGGTTTTATCTACTCTGATCACAGTTTCATGATTATAAAAGGAAAACTGTTTCCAAGGAATGTGATTCTGTATAGATAAAGAGACGTGGTTGTTTTTTTTTTTTTGGCTAGTTTGTAAGACAGAAAAAAAGATCACAATTTGCTATTAGAAATATAATAGTAATTGAGTTTGACAGTGTTTGCCTTTAGCTGACTTGCAGTAAAGGAAAATCAAATCAGCTGTAATTGAATTTCTTTTCTATTTTAAGGCTGTCTGAAGAGTCTTGTGATGTCTGACAGATAGTGACTTCATTTGTGCTTTATACCCAAACACAGGGGTGTCCAAACTTTTTCCATTAGTGCCAAAAATGTTCACGTTGAGAGCAGTCTTTATTTCTTAAAACTCTAAAAAATGACCAGCACAGTTGCTGGTTTAGTGACGGGTAAATATTTATTTTAACTTTTTTGGGATTAAACATTGTTATTAAAGAAAAATACTTTGTCTCATTTTAACACGCGGAGTGGCGCAAGTCCGTGTCAGTCCACGTTCTCGCGATTCTCCTCATGCCGTCGATCGTGCTGCAGCTTTCTATGGCATCGACGCTAACTTTCAGCGTCGGAACGGCGGGTCCAGACTGACAGGCGCACTTTGGGAGGCCCCATTTAAATTTCTTCCGAAATTCTCTAGTTGGTTTTTATCTATGTTCTGGCACAACAGGCCCTTTATGAACATTCAGATTTTTGATCTGGCCCAAAATAGAAATGAGTTGGGATAAAAACATGGACTATTTTGAATGTAAACAAGAATAAAGACGAAGATATTTGGTGGTGGAATGATGTCACACCGCCAGCAATGGAAGACTCTGTGATGTCACTGGCGATGCAGTCTGTGATGTCATCAACTGCAGAATTGTATGTAACACAATTCTGCATATTTTTCATTGCTTGCAATAACACTGACCAGTTCAGACGTGCGCAAAGTTCTTTCAGGTAGTTTACGAATCGACAATTTTAGTGATCGTATTTAGGAGAAATGTTTCAACTATTTCAGAGTTACCGCAACAAAATGATGGTACCCCAGGCGAGAAGGGGAGTCCAGCAAAACCCCCGAGGCAGCTTCCCTTCTGCACACCAGGATATCTTAGATGAGGAAATCCAAAGACAGAACTCCTGCCTGGAAATGGAGAACGCCAGGTTAGAAGACAACCAAAGCATGGCCGACCTGGAGGCCGAGCTGGAAGAGATGGAGCTAAAGTTAAAACAGCAGGAAGCTCTCAGAGAAAGGCTTCTCAAAGAGGCCGAAGAGGCAAAGAGGGAACTAGAGAAACTAGAGAGAGAAGAGAGAGAAAAGAGAGAAGACAAGTCCAGTGATCCAGCAGTCCTTCACGCTGCGGTCATTGCTCCCAAGTTTCATGAGAATGTGAAATACATGAAAAAGAAGTCCTTGCAAGAAGAATATGAGGAGTTAAAGGTGACCCACCTCCTCAGCCAGGAAGCATTTTTAGCTGAAGTACAGGCTGAGAGAAAAAAAAGTGAGGCCCTCCAAGAAGAACTGAATCAACTCCAGACTTCATACAAGGAGCTGAGCTCCAAGTATGAAGCCGAAGTTACACTAGTGAGGCAGGAGGCCGAGTCACAAAAGTTTTATGAAGTAAGGCTGAGGGAGGAACAACGGCTGCTGGAGAATCTGAGAGCTGAAAAGGACAAAATGTTTCAAGATATGTCACAAAAGGTCGCAGTCCTGCAAGACAGCGAGACACTTTTGAAGGAAGAATTGTATCAGCTCAAAAATTCATATGACAAACTCAACTGCAACTATCAAAGCGAAATTTCAGGACTAAAACAAGACATCAATAACCTGAGAGCAGAGAAGGAGGAGCTCTTCCAAACAATGTCTAGAGAAATTACAATCCGGCAAAAGAGGGAGGAGCAGATGCTCCATGAACTGCATCAGGTTCACATTTCATACGAAGAGCTAAAAAGCAGGTATGAAACAGACACTATGCATTTGAAGCAGCAGGTTGAAACATACCAGGAAGAGATGAAGCAGGAGAGAAAAGCTCTTCTAGACAAATCAGAGGAGGACAAGGCACTTCTGGACAACCTGAGAGCCGAATATGCCGTCCTCCAAAAGAACACAACAACAGAGATCAAATTCCTGCTGGAGAAGGAAAGAAATGCCCAGGCTGAGCTGGAGAATGTTGAAGGTTTGTACCAGGAGTTAAACTGTTGGTATGAAACCTATGACACTGCACTCAAACAACAAGCAGAACAACACCAGCAGGAGATTAGTGGTGTGAAAACTGATTTGGAGGGAGCAAAGGAGGATCTTCTGCAGCCCGACACGCTGAGAGACGAGAAAGACGATTTCCAACCAAAACCCATCACAGTTTCCAAAGAGATGGAGGAAGACTCACAGAGCCAAGTGGACCCAGTTAAAGCCTCGAGTCCAAAGGTTTCATCAGAGGAACTCTCAGGAGAACCTTTATCAGATTGTTCAACGGATCCAGAACCCACAAATGAGACCAAGATCGTTGCAAAAACCGTCCTGGAGGAATTGGATCATCCAGACACTCAAACCAAGTGGGACGGCAAAAAGAAAAAATCTAAAATTTCAATTTGGAAAAAGGTACGAAACATGCTGCGATTGAAAAAAACAAAACAGTGAAGACGATCAAGAACAAGTTTAAAGTTCTTGATTTTGATATTTAGAGAAGAGAGGAAAAGAGGAATCGAACCCATGGAGGTTGTAGCCTCTGTGAACGGGGCGCCATGCCACGCTCCGTCAAATTTAACATTTAAAACGGAAAAGTTTTGTCCCCCATTAACAAACTAGAGAATAGATCCCCTCCCAACCCAATTGGAAAAAACGAGGGCAGCACGGTGGTGCAGCGGTTAGCGCTGCGTCTTCACAGAGACCGTCTGTGTGGAGTTTGCATGTTCTCCCCGTGTTTGCGTGGGTTTTCTCCGGGTGCTCCGGTTTCCCCCCACATCTCCTAAAACATGTCGGTCAGGTCAGTTGGTCGCTGCAAATCGACCCAAAACACTTTAAGAGACTCCAAACCATAAAGTCCAGTTTTATTGTTGAACTGGTCAGATTAACTGGTCAGATTAACTGGTCAGATTAACTGGTCAGATGAACATGTCTAAAGTTCTTGATTGTGACATTTAGAGGAGGAGAAAGACGTGCAGGAGTCGAACCGAGGACTGGAATCGAACGCATGCAGGGGCGCCATGCGACGCTCTGTCAAGACCAAATTTATAAAGTTTTTCCCCCATTTACAAACTAGAAAATAGATCCCCTCCCAACCCAATTGGAAAAAACGAGGGCAGCACGGTGGTGCAGCGGTTAGCGCTGCGTCTTCACAGAGACCATCTGTGTGGAGTTTGCATGTTCTCCCCGTGTTTGCGTGGGTTTTCTCCGGGTGCTCCGGTTTCCCCCACATCTCCTAAAACATGTCGGTCAGGTCAGTTGGTCGCTGCAAATCGACCCAAAACACTTTCAGAGACTCCAAACAATAATCTGTCTTTTTATTGTTAAACTTGTCAAATTAACTGAATTAGCTGAATGTTACGTTTTGCCCTTTTCCCTTCACTGGTTTAGAGCCACAACAACACTGGGCTCAATATTTATAGCAACGTATTGATTTAAGAGTTAAAATGTTTTCTTTTAATAGTAATGATTTCTGTTTATTTTCACTGTACTTGGGCTGTTATGGTTTGACCTTTAGTTGACCTTTTCTACACACTTTTTATATTAAATTGCACTGAATTGTAGCTCATTAAACTGTTTAAACCTGAATTTTAAAAAGATTATAAAAAGGATCATGCAGTGGCTGTTTTAGGGTGACAGTGGATCAGCGGGTAGAGTGGTCGTCTTGTGACCAGAAGGTTGCAAGTTCGATTCCAGCTTCCTCAGCCACATGTTGAACTGCCCCAGGGCGGGGCACTTAGAGGCAAGTTGCCCCCCGACCTGCATGTGTGTGTAAATGTGTGTGAATGTGACTGTAGTGTGAAGCTCTTTGAGTGTCAACATGACCAGCAAGGATCAACACAAGTTCAGTCCATTCACCTGTTTTTATTTGATAAATCCTGTTTTTGTTTTTATACCAAACAGAAAAAAGCTGATTTAACAAGTTTAGATTTCTTCAGGTTCCAGGATGTTAATTGAAGATTAGAGTTTAATCTGTACATAATATTAGATTATAATTGTAATCATAATTTAATACTCTGGACCATGAAGAAGCTCAAACTTGTTTTATCTGGTTTGTTTGTTAGAAGAAAAAAACATTTTTATCAAAAATAAAAGTTACTGTGTGATCTTTGAGTTAGTCTTTATTTAGAAATACAGATTCAAGATAATATAAGAAACTTAACAAAAAAGTGCAATTTAACATGAAAACCTGTAGAAAAGGCTAAATGCTAATTTACCTAATTAGCACTTAGCTAAAATGCTAATTAGCTCAATTAGCATTTTGACTAATATTAGCCAAAATGCGAAATGCCTTTGCTAATGCTAACGTTTTGGCTAAACGTTAGCATTAGCAAAGACATTTCGTTCTCGCGATTCACCTCATGCCGTCGATCGTGCTGCAGCTTTCTATGGCATCGATGCTAACTTTCAGCGTCGGAACGCCGGGTCCAGACCGGCAGGCGCACTTTGGCAGGCCCCATTTAAACTTTTTAAAATTTTCTAGTTCTTATCTAACGTATAAACATAAGTACATTACAACCTTTACTCAGTTACAATTTCTACCCACCTCTGTATAATACTAAGATCAATATTGGTGATATTTACTGTAGCACTTAGCTTACTGCCAAACTATGAAAATTAGCTTAGCTAATGTAGCTTTTATTTGCTAGCTAAGAGAGACATGTGGTCTATGTCTATGTTACTACATGTACTTACTCTGCCAGTCACCAGAACCTTGTTGTTCATGCGAAGAGTTCGTATTTTCTTTACAAATCCGTTTAAACATTGATTGTATGCCTCCATAGATTTCAGGCTGCAAAGCTCCTCCGTGTTGTAAACACTCTTCCTGTTCACTGGGTACTGAACTATATTGCAGTATAAGATCAGAGGCAGCTTGTCATCATCTGGCATGTTTCCATTCTCCGTCTCATATCTTCACAGCAGCCATTTTGTTAATTTATACTTCTCTTGCACATTGGTTAAGAGTGTCCATGTATTTTCTTCATTCACGTGAAGAAATTCAGCTATGAATCGGTCCCAATTCAGCTTGTGATCCAGATCACAGGAGCTCTTTACAGGAGCTCTGTGTTGATGTGTTTAAATTTGGCAGAATTAATAAGACTGACTATAAAGCGGATTTCAGCTCATGTTTCTTTTTTCATCTCCTGTTAGCAGCACATTTATTTTACGTTGTTTTTGTTAAATCCTGTAGGATAAACAGGTCTCTCAGTTTTTTTCTCAGATTGCAGTCCTTCATCATAATCAGACAGCTCTAATTACATCAATTTAAGACGAGTAGAAAAGCGTGGACTCTCTGAATAAACTTCCTCTCAGTTTGACTCTTTTTCAGACACTTGTCCTTCGTCACAAAAGACTCCCTTACCTTTAGTTAGAAATAAGCCTTTCTCTACTGGCTAATTCAGGATATTTTTGGACTAAACACCCACTCTCGTATCTGTTAGACAAATAAGACCACATTTGTTCTCGTCTGAGATGTTTCCTGCAGTTTCTGTCAATCTCTAACAAAAGCACCATTGATTGTGATGCTAAAAGCATCCCTTTTTAGTTTGAGCTTCATTATTTCTGCTATTCTGAAGCTGAGCTTTTGGTTTGCTAGATAATTTCTACAGAGGATTCAGTGGTGACAGAAAAGTTTCAGACCCTTTCAAGTGTTTGAAACTCATCCTAAAAATTTATTATTTTTTGTTCTCAATGGCCCAAACAGTTCCGACAGCAGAGGAAAATGAAAATTTCCTTTTTATTTAATAGAAATTAAAGCCTGCTGTATCCCAAACCGTGGATCTCTTGAGTTCAGTTGAATCACTTTTGACAACCTTAAATATTCTTTATACTTTATTCTACAAGGTTTGTGGGCTTTTCCGTTTCTCAATGGCAGATCCTTTCAAGCTCAGCAAAGTTAACTGGAACTGTCTGGAAAAATGTCAAAGCCAGAAGAATATTTGATGTTTCTGTGAATTAAGGCATGTCTGTTGTCTGCACCATCATATTTTTCTGTCAGAAAAACTAAACCTCATGAAAAACTTCTTCTTCCTTTCTCTTTCTTTTCAAAGCGTAGAAAAAGTTTCGACTTGAATGTTTTGAAGATGGTGTGCTATATATATAATGGCACCATCTGGAAATCTATTACTGGAAACACAAAATATTTTGGGTTTTTACTTTTAAGAAAAAGCCTTTTCATTGGGACTACAGTGGATTCCCCGACTTCTCAGTACATTAGCATATTTTTCTTTGGAACGCAAATCCAAATTATTAACAAAAAATCTGGCTATTTGTCAGTCTGTCACTGTAACAAATTTTGCTGGACAATATATTGTCCCGGTAATTATTGTGATAAACGATAATATTGTTATTTTGAGACTATTTTAAAATAATATATTGACAATATAATAATAATGGAAATTCACTCCCTCAAAGACCAATAAACTTGTAAAAAATGCTCTTGAACTGGAAAATGTTTTGACTTTCTAAAATAAAACCCAACAACCAAAAACAGTTAAATGGAAATAAAATGTCAGCAAACCAAAACCATCAATGAAATGGATTATGAAATATCTCTAAACATAATCGCCCTAAAAAATTATTAATCATCAGAATGAAAATAGTCTCTCTCATTTGAATTTATCATGCGATTAATTACTTATTGCGACAAATTTTCTGTGGACCGTTTCTAAAATACTTGAACAAAAATTCAGCATTTGTTTCTCTTGATGCTGATTGGCTGAAGCCCCACAGCAGAATTAAGAGTCTGTAGATGTTACCTTCTTCAGCAGCGCTAAAATGATTTCCACTTTGCAGAATAATGCATATTTTTTGTTTAAAGCACTAAAATAGTAATTTATAAGCACTTTTTGAGGAATTCTCTCAATTAAAATTAGTTTTGTAGCCCCACAAAAATCGCTGATCCACAATGAAATAATGTAGTTACACTTAAAAAACACAGAATCTAATCAATTATTTTGTCTAGTTTGTGAAGCAAATATCTTAGTACACATGATGTAAGACAAAACCTGCAAGTAACTTTTCAGCAAGATATAGGAGCTTGTTTTAAATAAATAATTCCTTAGTGTTGATTAAAAACATAGTGCTCTCACTTGAAGATTATTTCACTTATAAGTGAAATAATCTGCCAGTGGAACTAGTATTCTTTTGTTGATATTAAAATATTATTGACTTTAAATGAGCTCCTATATATTGATGAAAAGTTACTTTAAGTTAGTTTTCTTATTTCAAGTGTACTAAGATACATCTCTGGAAAAAATTAAAAGAACATTTAAAATGATCAGTTTTTCTGATTTTACTTTTTATAAGTTTATGTTTGAGTAAAATGAACATTGTTCTTTTATTCTATGAATTCCTGACAACATGTCTCTGAAATTCAAAGCAAAAATTTTGTATTTATTAGCAGAAAATGGTCAAGATAATGCAGAGCTTAGAGACCTCAAATAATAAATAAAACAAAGTTCATATTAATTTAGAAACAACAATACCAAAGTTTTAACTCGGGAAGATTTTGTCCAGAGCTGTATTTGCACTAGAAACTTGTGTTTTATGTGTGTGTGTTTGCAGTGCCGCACTTTTGCTGCAAATATGATCTGCACTGTGAATGTTGTGAAACAGTTGAAGACGATGGATTTCTTAACCAAAAGAAGAAGGAATAACTCAAAGCTGAGGGAAAGTTCAGGTCACAGTGACGACAGATTTACGACTTGACTGTAGCTGTGTTTATTTTTATGTAGATCTTAACAAGGTGACAGCAGCTCAGCAAATGAGATGCTTATTCTGCAAATCCCTGATCAAATCTCTATAAAATACATAACATGAGGAAATATTTTTATCCAGGAGCAACTTTTAATTAGCAGCTTTAACAGCTTCCAGCCATCACTTTCTCCAACATTATTCTCTCCTTATAAAAGCATGTCTAGCGTGGGCCACAATTACTTCCCAGTTGCTGCTTTAGCATTCCTGGATGGCAGCGGAGCTCTATTGATTTGACTTGATTGAGCTGTTAAATAAATTTGGACCCAGACATAATCCAATTTTGCTGCTGTCCTCAGCCTCTCTTGGCTGGAAATTGGCAGCGTTGTCACACAACCTGAAGTTTGGGTTAAAGTGACGGCCTTGAACACACACACACACGCACACGCACACACACACACACACACACATAGAGAGAGAGCCATGGGCCAACTCGTCACACACAACGAGAAATTAACGTTTGGCCTTGCCAACAACTACTCATGTGAAAGGAATTTGAAATCACTTTGAACGTATCAAGCAAGAGAAATTCATTATTTGAAATTATTTAATCACAGTAATTTCAAATGCCGACCTTGTGTAATTTTCTAAGAAATGTTTTTATGGTTCTGCAAGGTCAAGCTCATCATGCCCCCTTTTCTTCTCGCTGAAATGTGCCGTTTTTACTCCTCAGTCGCATCCTGAAAAGCCTTTCTGGGTCATTGTTTAGCTCTCGTTGATTGGTGGACGTACAGGCAGTGAGAAGATTAAACCTGAATATAACCCCAGTCTTCAAATGTTACCGTCAGCTGGTGCCAAAGGCAGATTTTACTCGTATTCGATGCTCAGCGGGAGGTAATTTCAGACACTGGACATTGGGCGCATGCTTCAGCACTCGGTTTGCCAGGCTCTCATTTGTATGTGCACACAAATAGAGCAGAGGAATCCACTCCACATATGCCAATTCAGCACTACTTGCCTCTTGGGTGAAGGAGAAATTCAGCAAATATACGAGACTTCCTACTTGAGTGAAATTGGAAGGCAATTGGACTCTTTCACAAACTGAAATACTACCAGGGAGTCATCAAGATTAGATGAAATATTCTGTCTGCATGGCAATTTTGCTTGTTACCCTTATAGGCCGGGTATAATGCAGTGATTGCTGGGTATATTCACAACCATGAAATGTTTGGAGGTTTGAAGTACACTGCTTATTTCTGTGATTTCATGTAGGAGCTCAGAATCGTTTCTGTCCATGAAGTCTGAATGTTTTTGCATGTAAAGATGCTGATAAAACTCGACCGTTCATAGCAAAAATACATGCAGATCCTCTTCTACAATAAAACTAGCTGTACATTGTTCTGGAATCAGGTATGACTGAATACAGATTTCTATTGGAGTCATACATGCTTCTATAAAGGCATTTTTTTAATAGACGTCTTGTTTATAAAAGTACAAACCTTCACACCAAAGATCCAATATTTGAGTTTACACTTACCTCACCAGAGTCACATGACTCCCAGCTGGGCTGTGATTTGTCAGATTTCTTCCCTTTAAGTGGAAATATGGTGCAATTTATTTACAAATTCCCAGTGAGAAATTCAAGAAAATCCCCTGAAGTTGGAAATCAAACTGGGAAAGTGAAAACTCACCAAGACATCCAGAGTTCAGAATCCAAAATGGCCGCTTCTGGTATAAACATTTTTTTGTTTTTTTTTAGCATTTTTAGCATTTTTTTAAATTTATTTGTGTCTTATTAAACTGGCAGTAAGATTTTACACCAATCTAATATTTTAAAATATAAATGTAGCCTATAAGTCTAAAATTTTAAAGACTAAAATAAAAAAAATTGAGACAAATGTTTGATTGTTTAAAAGAAACGCTATCAAATTATTATTTTCAACATTAAGCTTTAAAACTAATACTTACAATACGTTTGTGTAAATATGTCAGAACAAAGGGAAATGCTTAAAATAACAATATTTAGTGTTTACGATTTATTCACTTGATCTCCAAACAAAGCTTGTGTATAAACAAGAGGTCTCACTTTGACATAAACTGTAAGTGTGCCTGTGTGTTTGTTGACCATTCATTGAAGTTACTCACATTGGGAAAACAGAAATTTTACTACAAGCTTGTAATAGTTTAGAATTACTCAAAAGTAAAAAGTATAGTGCAGTAAGTAGCAGTGAGTCTCCGCTCCGGCCTGGTACTTATAGTTCTCCTCAGCTGCCTACAGTTGTACGTACAGTAAAATTTATGCCTGTTAGGTGCTGCTGGGTCTGGCTGGTGCCGCTCTGATTGGACAAGAGCAGCAGGCGGAAATCTCCTGCGTACATCCTCAAAGCGCATCTGTAGCTTTGTCGCTGGCAGAGGAGTTTGGAAGATGTTTTTAGAGGTTAAATCTCATCTCTGCAGAATATTGCAGCCACATTAGCATATAAATGTGCTACTTGTGAGCTGCATGTTTAATATGAGCGGGATTTAAAAGTATAATCGTGCACAAAGTGATGATGTGGCAGTGAATGGGACAAACACAAAACGGGGGAAGCGTGCTGATGAGCTGCACCACCTGCCTTTCTGCGTTGAACCTGAGTGTGTGCGCACGCCGAATGTTCGAAGAGATAAAGTAAATGTGTGTGTATGTGTGTGAGTCTTTACCTGCTTGCCTGCCTGTGTGAATGACGGAACAATCAGAGTTTGGCTCAACAGGAGATATACACACCATAACTAAACTTCATTCTCACCCCGCTCTCCTCTGCCTCCCCCGCCTCCACCAGAAACCAAAGCAGAAGGACTGGCATCCTCCTGACGGCTTCATCCTGGGCCTGTGGACTTTAATCCTGCTGGTGTTTTTCAAGACCTACGGTGTTAAACATCTAAAGCACATCTTCTAAGGATCCGGCGCAGACGCAGCTGGACATCCCAGGACCCGGGGAGTCTTTCCTGAAGCTGCAGATTGTGACGGGTTTTTATATGTGGGAAGATGAGCAACAGAAACTACTGATTTGTATAAAGCTCCATAAACTATTGGTGCCTTTTTTTATGTTTTAAAGCTGCAGTATGTAACTTTTATAAAAATATGTTGTTTTTTTTAACCATCTTTAATAAAACGATCACCATGTCCTGACAGTGTAAGACAGATAATCTGTGAAACAAATGTAGCTCTTCCACTTCCTACATGAGCCATTACTGTGGTCTGACAACAGCCAATCAGAGGCAGGAGGCGGCTCTTAGTGCTGTCAATCATCCTCGTGTACGCTGCTCAATGTGCTAAGGATGGAAATGATGTTTTATTTGTTTTTCTGTTATGCGTGTTGTTTTCTATTCTTATTGATATTTCTTTACTTTGGTGATTAGGTTGTAAAATGTGAATCTTATATAAAAAATTTTTACCATCGTTTTGGTATTATACAAAAAAAAAGATGGCAGCATTTGTGGCAGGTTATGTGTGTTTTACTAAGGTTCAGCTTGGCAAAAAACAAGTGGGAGTCTCTCAATGAATATGAGGGTGATTGACAGCGCTAAGACCCGCCCCCTGGCTCTGATTGGTTGTTTTTGACTAAGCGTTGTATTTCTGCAGTTTTTTGGGGGTTTTTGCAGATTATCTGTTTGATTATGACGTTTCCAGTGGAGAGAATAAAAAACAGCATCTGTTCCTGGTTTTCTACTCTTAAAGAAAACATGTATTTATATCTTATTAATTGTCAATGACATTGTAAGCTTTGTAAATAGAGCTGACTAAGCGCTTTTGGAAATTTTTGAAAATCGGGATCTTGCTGCTGTCTTGTAAAAGTAACTGAGGATCTTATGTGACAGAGCAACAAAAAGTAACTCATAACAGAGGAGTGGATGGAGTAAAAGAGAATGTTAAGTACAAGAATAAAATTATAATATTAGCAGAGTAAAGTCCATTAATGAGAATAACGTTTTACTGTACGACTTTATTCTTGTCATTACATTATTTTCTTAATCAAAGGTTGTGTGTTAATATTTTTCCCCAGGTTTTCTAAAATTTCTACCTATTTTCTACAGAAATGAGGTCAGTCAGATCCGACCCAGAGGGATTCTGAACATTAGCTTTTCAGTTTCCTTTTACATTGACGTTAGGATTAAGGCCTGGACTTTGACTGAGCCATTCCAGAGTAAGTTGTTGCTGTATATTTATTATGTTGTATATTCAGTTGAGTTGGACGTCCGCCACAGCCTCCGGTCTGCTGTTCGTTCATCTTTCCATATTTAAATGATGGATTGAATGTTTGATTTTATTTTCTAACTTTACTTGGAACGACTCCATAAGATCTTCTCTGACCCGTCTGCTGCGTTCCTTCATGATGCCGTTTGCTCGCTAACGTTCTCCATCTAGATTACTTGATCGAATAGTTTTTGAACATAAATGGTTGGATTTTATTTATTCTGAGGTTTTAGAGTAAAAGGGGCTGGACACAAACTCACTTTTTACATTTTTAATAGTAAGAATTTTATAAAAACATATTTCCACTTGTTCTTTACTACTTTTTGTTGCTCTGTCACATAAAATTCCTATAAAATATGTAAAAGTTTTGTTACACAAGGTGATAAAGTTTAAGGTATATGAACAATTTTTCCAAAAATGTACGTATCAAGAAGTTTGGTTTTGTTTTATTTTGGCAAATGGTTAAATGTTCAGCCGTTTTTCATCTATTTCACTTGTTCTGTTTCTCCATATATTTTTGTGTCGCATGCAGAGTTTTGCTCCTCGGTTGCACCTTCATGCTTTATGATGCACTGAACTGAGTCTGCAGATAATTTAATTTATTTGGAGAGCACGTTGCCCCGCATATTTCAGCTGCAGCAGCCTATTTGTTTAAGTGCTACTCTGACTGTCTGCTGGGTCACAGAAGGAAAAACACGCTGATTGGTCGTGAGTTGGATGTGGAGAGATTACTGCAGGGGTGTCCAAAGTGCGGCCCTGGGGCTGGTTTGCGGCTGGCAGAATGATTCTGTGTGGCCCTTGTCCACAATTCAAGAATATCAGCTTTATTTCAGCGTATTGGTAACTTTGATATGCTTAGAGGAAACTAAAGTAAAATGCTGCAGACAAATTAGAAGAGTTGTAAAATCTGAATAGTTTGTGTTGCTCAAATTTTCTATTTATCAACCAAATGATTTTGCTTTCATTTTAATTTGACAGCATGTAACTCCACAGCCAACCAGCAACTTTTACTCAAACGTAGAATTGGAGCACATCCCTTCTTTAGAGATTTAAAGCTGCAGTGTGAAGCTTCTTTAAATATATATATATATTATTTTTACATTTGTTGAAACTGTAACTGTCGTGACAGTTTAGAAACAGATAATCTGTGAAAAAACCGAGCTTCTCCATCTTCTCCCACTGCTAACTAGAAACAACCAATCAGAGCCAGGAGGCGGGCCTTAGTGCTGTCAATCAACCTCTTCATCACCCACTTGTGCTGTGCTACACTGCAGCTAGCATAGCATGTTGTGAATGCTCAGGCTAGTTAGCATGTGACCAATAACAGCAGATAAACGGTTTTCTTGTAACAAAAAGTTGTTTCTCCACCATTAGCACATATAGCAGGATTACATGAGGTTGATTGACAGCGATAAGACCCGCCTCCTGGCTCTGATTGGTTGTTTTTGGTTCATTTCTTTACATGGCAATAGCAACTCATGCTGAAGATGGAGAGATCAATCTTTTCACGGATTATCTGTCTCATAACAAAAACAAATATATAAAGAACATATTTTTATCTAAGTTACATTCTGCAGATTTAAGAAGGTTTATAAAAGAAAAAGAGGGACTTGTGTCTTGTTCTTGTAGCTTAGAGTGGATCTAAAATAAACCGATTCTGTCTGTATAGACATCAAATTGTTTTGCATTTTCCGTAACAGACACATTTTTGTGTCCAACCGCTACTTTTGACTTCAAACACTCCTGGATTTTAATGTCATCTGGTTCATTTACACTCATTTTACCTGCCAATCACACTTATGGAGGATAACGATCCAACGCCTCACCACCCTGCAGAAACACTAAATATTCAACTTTCTAGTGCAAACATCTTAGTACATTTGAAAAAAGACAAAACTTACAAGTAACTTCAGCAAGACATGGGAGCTTGCTTTAAATTAATAAATACTTGACATTATATATTGATTTTGAAATAAATACTAGCTCCATTGGCAGATTATTTCAAGGGAAAAATGTCTTGTGAAATAATCTGCCAGTGGATCTAGTACATTTTCCTCATTATTAAAAATTTTTTGACTCAAAACAAGCTGCTGTACCTTGCTGAAAGCTTTCTTGTAACTTAGTTTTGTCTTATTTGAAGACAAAACTAATTTCTAGTGCAAATCATAGTGAATATGATTTGCACTAGAATCTAGACTAAAACTGCTTGCTAAGATCTAGTGTTTTTGCTGTGGTCTGACCCGTCCTGGTTTCCATTCACTAAACTGGAGTCCGTGTTGGAGCATTCATTAGCTCCTCTGCTGCTGATTGTGTTTTTGGTGATGCTTTTCTCCAGCCAGTCTGCATCTCTGTGCTCCAGTGAATCCCCCAGAGACCAACCGGCTCTCTCCAATGAATCTTCACTCCGTGACGTTTATTCTTTGACCTTTTTCCCCCGGTGTAACCACTCTGCATTAGGCTCGTTGTTTGGCAGGAGGACTGAAGGCGGATAGATTGAACCGGAGGTAGTTTATCTTCGCTCTTTGGCTCGCGCTCCACTCATCGGCTGGGCGCTGCCACTCTTCCTCAGGGCTGAAATGGAAAATGGATGAAGCTGGAAATGAAACTGTATGTACGGAAAGGCAGCTGCTGCGTCAGCCTCACTGTGAACCTTTTTTTCTTATGCATTATTGATACAACACTTATTTCTTCTCCTGTTTCTTATTTTCTGTGATTTCTTTTTAGTCTTTCTTCCCTAGTTGGTGGGAGAACATGGTGTGTAAAGCCCTGGTTAAAACAACAAAGCTAAAAATCTGAATAAATAAGGTAAATTTTTTAAAAACTAATTTGTTTGATGCACTTTAATAACTTTTACTGCACAGTGTTAAAAAAAAAAAACACATTAAATTATTGCTAAAAAATTTCCAGACTCTTTTAGAAGTGGTTGAGATCCAGATTAAGAATAAAAATGTTCAAAATGTGGATGTTTATGGTTCTTCCTTAATAAAAAAAGTAAAAGTTCACACTTTGTACACTAGTTGTACACTAATTCAGACCAAAGCAAACAAAATAAATCAGTTTTCAGACAAGTATTTTTGTAACGCCTTCACAAAATGTCACCATAACCCATGTTGGAGGACAAACGGTGAGCGTAACCATGGTTACAGATGCTGTAATAGTGGAGAAAATGATTATCAACAGCATAAATTATGGAAAGAATGGGGTTTTTAAATAGGGAATATAATTGAAGGATTAGACCCATGCCAGAAGCCAAAGAGTTGTTGTAGTCTGTTTATGGTTCAGAACATTTAATAACTATAAATATATAGAAATAGACATGATTTTCTTTTTCTTTTTTAACTATTGACAAGTACTGCCCACAAGCTTTTAATCTGAAAACCTTCAACTCATCCACAGGCTGCACTACACTGAGCCTAAATTAAACATGCAGCCAGCTGCATCCGTCATCTAAGACATTATTTACAAGCAGTTGGGATAGATGCTACATCTGTAAAAGTTTTATGATGTCCAAAAAACAACAAGCCAATCTTCTGTCAGGAACTGTAGCAGAAACAGAGACTTGCTGGCTGTGAAATGATCTGAGCTGATGCTGACATGGGGAAGTGTTAAATCATGTAAACGCTCCAACCCTATCATCCTTATCTTGGTAATTCTTGTTCAATCTTACTGATTTGTGGCGGTAAATAACAAAATGTTTCATCACGTCTCTTTTGTCTCTGATTGCCACATTTTGCTGCATCCCAGAAACTTTATTTTGGATTAAAACGTCTTTGTGGCGTTGCTATGGATGTCCCTCAAAGAAGATAGCTGAACTACTATTGCAATCACTGCACTATAAAATTAACAAAAATATTTAGATTTTACTCTCTCCAATTGCCTTTGGAACTTGGACACAACTTTTTTTTATTTATTTTTTTATCATAAATACTAAGATTTTATGTCTTTAAATCAGTGGTGACCAAACTGTGGTTCTGGGGCTTTTTGGGGATTATCTTTCACATCTCTGCAAAATAAAGGCACAATTTTACCGCAGAGCTCTGAGCTTCAGTCCTCAGCTGTTTTATGACTTATAAGACAAGATCGTGTCCTCAGTCTGAAGAGAAACGGTGACGTTAAACACTCTCATGGTGTGAGCACCTCCATCACTCTGCTGCTGCTCACAGCCCTCACATTCAGCCATGAGGGCAGCCATGTTGTAGAGGGAATATTATAATTTAGAGGCTACCTCCAAAGGAAAAACCCAAAGATGATGCAAAGGTTCCAGATTAGACTGAAAAGACTCGGTATGAGCTGAAGATTGGTAGAAATATGCGACCTTTGGAATAATTTTGCGACTGCAAAAACGTTACAGAATTAACCCTCCAGCAAGTGGAGACGATGCAGATGTAAAGTTTTATAATATCTAAGATTAAATTGTAAATAGTTAGCCTGTTCGCGGAGTTGTTTTGTAGAGCAAAATACAAAGTAAATTGTAGCTTCAGAAGCAAAAATGTCAACAAAAATGTTTGCTAACACTCTATTGGTTGTTCTTTGCAAAGCAACCAATGGAAGAACGCAATTTATTTTTCTTGTTGCTGATTGGCCGTGCAACCAAGGGCGGAAGTAAACAAGACTGAAGACGTTAGCTTGTCCGGTAAGGCTAAGACAATTTCCACTTTGCGTTTTGGCGTTTAAACTATTAAAATATGCATTTACACTTGTTTTTAGAGGGGCACTAAAGTATTTGGGCATTTCAGTTGTTAGCAAGGTGCTATCCGAGATCCACTTTACATAATAATCTATCAGAAGTACAGAAATTATCTTTGGCTTTAAAAAAAAAGTTGTTAATGTTATACTTTTTATTTGAAATATATGTTAAAATCGTTTAAATCAAGGTTGTCCCACGTCGCCTGGAGAGGACCCCGGTCATGTCTGTAAAACGTCCCAGCAGAAATTAGCATTTTCGACAGCCTGGTACATAGTAACAGTTTTAATCTCCGTGGTTAATTTGTCCCAATCCACGATACCTGCTCTGGTTGGATTTGCATGTTAATCTCAGCAGAAGGTAGAGCACAACCCAATTTAGCAGTGATTAATTTTCAGGATGCAGGCTTTATTTATTCAGCTTCGCCTGAGGTGTGCAGCATCGGACTGTTTTTGTTTTACACCTCGCCTGATTAAAATATTTTCAGAGTAAAAATTACGTTTCATTATTTGTGGCTCAGCTGTGAGTGGCAGGTGGGTTAATCTTCTTAGTGTGCTCTTTGCATACAAACACATTGTGCATGGAATTGCACATGCATTTGCTCACTGGATTAACTGGGAATTTCATCATTTTTCAAGAAACTTCTAATTATTTTTACCTCTATTTAGCCTTTTCTTCTCTTATGTAGGTCAGGTTAATTTAGGCAATTATATCATTAGGATTGTAGATAAATACTGCTGGGATGTACATTTTCTAGGCCATGTTCTCACTTGTCCTCATAAAACTTTTGAAGCCATTCAGAGCAGATATTAAAAACCTTGTAATATGATCTGATAATTGTGTAGCCCCTTATTTCAACATGTATGTGACTTTTAAAAGATTAGGAGGGCAGGGATTGTTATTTTTGTCATTTTTCCAGCTAGAAAACCCTAAATCATCCTAAATGCTAATGAAGGACATTTTATTGATCGAGTGAAGGCTCTACGACCTCATAATTGAGGTGAGGTGTCCCTCTGCTGTGCTTGATTACCCTTTGTTACCTTGATCTATGCGCCTTACATTCAGGCGGAAAGGCAGTTTGCTGCCATTTCTAAGCACAGAAACCGCTCACACACTGGGTTATGAACACGCTGGAGGATCTATTTGCAGCTCTTGGGAATAATGAGCGAACCTTGTAGCTGCTGCCTGTCTTTCATTATTATTTCAGCATGACACAGCCCTATGTCACAACCAGATGGAAGGAGGAAGATTGAAAAGTAAAAATGGCAGCTGTCGTCAGCCGAGGGTGAAGGTGAGTCACTGGTTTCCTGTCCTGCTGATGAGAAAACGTTTCATGACTAAAGAGTCACAAGTAATACTTTATTTTTCCAACAATTATTCTTTCTCAGTTAAGGCAACATTTATGTATTGAAGAAAAATTAGACTAGCATACGTACTTTCTTTGTATCACTTCACCGCCTTCTCCAGCTTTTATTCTGCACTATGTCTTAGAAGTGTTGAAAAATGTCCTTGGATATAGAAGCAGCAAAGAAAATGGCTTTGAATTACTGGAATCCAGCTGACAAACCTTTCATCCAGCTCTCAAAAAAGAATTAAAATGCACAAGTGTAGATAAAACCTTAAACTGTATCATGTTTTATTGAGATTTTATGTAACAGATTAACACAAAGCTGGAGGAATGATGCATGGTTCACTACAAAATAAAGTATTTTTGGTCCAGTTTATAGTACAAATGTATTAGTATACTTGAAATGAGACAAAACTAACTCATAAATAACCTTTCAGCAACATACAGGAGCTTTTTCAAGTAAATAATCTCTTAATTATAATAAAAAAAAAAAATTCTAGTTCCACTGGCAGATATTTCCACTTATAACTTGGGAAAAATTTCTTATAAGTTAAATAATCTGCCAATGGAAGCAGTACTTTTTCATTATTATTAAGTGATTTTTGACTTAAACAAACCCTTATGTCTTGGTAAGAAGTTACTTTTGAGTTTGTTTTGTTGAGATATTTTCTCTATAAACTAGATCAAAATTACTTGATAATATTTTGTGTTTTTACAAAAAAATCTAACTAACTAAATATTACAAATGAAAATCTAAATTAGTTTTTATTCAGCCTCTTTTATCCAGATACCCAAAATAAAATTCAGTTCTTTACAAAATCCCCCAGTTATTATGCAAAGTTTTTAAGACAAACATTGGGTTTCTCAACCTTGCCATCCAGAAATTTGAGCTTTATGGAATAAAAATTGCCACAAGAAGAACAGGTCCTTTAATTATCAAATTACAGGAAACAGCAAACATGTAGAATCGGAGTCTCTGGTCAAATGAGACCAAAATATCACTTTTTGGTCTCAAAACATTATGCATGGAAGAAAACCTAACTTTACACATTAATTTCAGCACTCAATCAATGTCCATGGTGAAGCATGGTGGTGGCAGCATGTTGGAGTAGTTCTGTTTGTTCTGTTCTGATTTGTTCTTTTTCTAAACCTTTTGTTAATTTTATTGATTGTGGCTTTGCAATTTGGACAATTGAATGTCACAATTTCAAATTAAATATTTAGTTATCAAGCAATTTAGCTTTAAGTTAAATTGTTTAGCATATAAAATAAATATTCTGTTTCAAGCTAAATATTGAAGGTACTAACTAACTATTTAGTTTGCAGCTACATATTCAACATGCTAACTAAATATTTGCCTTCAAATTAAATACTTGTGAAATAAATATTGAGATTCAAACTTAATATTTAGCTTGTATTTAGTTTGAAGACGAATATGTGCTTAACTAAATGTTTAGTTTGAAGCCCAATATTTAGCTTGCTAACTAGATATTGGACTTCAGAATAAATATTTAACTTGTGAAATGTTTAGATTTCTAAATAAATAGAAATCTAATCTAAGAAGGCTAAATATTTAGTTTATTTTGTTTGAAGCTAAACATTTAGCTTTCTAACTAAATACTTGCCTTAAATTGAAATATTTACCTTGCAAAATAAATATTTAGCTTGAATCTAAACATTTAGCTTGTTTATTCCTTATTTGCTTTGAATCTGAATATTTGCTTGTTAACTAAATGCTTATTTTGAAGCCCGATGTTTAGCTTTCTCACTAAATATTTGGCTCCACACTAAATATTTGATTTGTGAAATAAATACTGAGCTTGAAACTACATTTTTAGTTTCCTAACTAAATATTTACCTTCAAATTAAACACCTCACTTGAAGGTAAATGTTTAGTTGCAAAATAACCCAAATCATTGCCGTTATATTATGACTGTGTAACTTTATAAACGCCACCCCAAAGGATTCAGCACCAGCATGTAACATTAAAACAATGTCTAGCTTTCCCTGACTGACGACCGAGTTTTATTCATGAAGGAGATGAGAGTCAGAATCAGGAGGAGTTCACATGTATCTCATAAAAAATCAATCCAGAGCAAGAAACTGACAGACCCAACGCTCAGTTTAACAAATAAAAAGAAAAAAAAAAGAGTAAAGCTGGTGCTTCTCCACCTGTCACACATCTGTGAGGTGATTCAGGCTGCAGCGGACAAACGCTGCTGCACCTCTGCTCTCCATCTTTATCTCCTGCTTGTTTGGTGGCACCTGGCTGAGCTTTTACATGGACATCCAGCTTGTAGTTAAATAAATTGCACTATTAACTGGCGACTGGAGCCAACAAAAGACCTGCGATATAAACATACAGGAGAAGTGAGCCTGTGAGAGAAAACATCCCAGCCACTGTTCCACGCCTGTCAGTCATCCTGGATGCGCAGCGGCGCAGTTTGACTCGGCTGAACTCACAAAGCAAAGATGAAAGTCAGGGACGCAATTCATTTAACTGCTTTGAAAAGGATGGAGCCTTTTGTTGCTACAGTGTGACCTCTACAACAAATTCTTTACTTTTTGAAGCAACAATTCACATGTTCAAAAGGTTAAATCTAAAACATTTATTTGTTTGAAATCTGCAGCTTTACTGATGTATTCAGCTGAAGTGACCTTGCAAAATATTTATACACTCATAACTTGCTCATCTCATTTCTATGACGGTGTGTTACAGGAACAAATCAGTACATTTTAGCCAAAAAAAACCCTCAGAAAATTGCTTGAAAAAACTCAGATTTTGAGATTGTTGTCAGAAAATTTCCAGAAAAAAATGTGGAAATTTCTGAGTTTGAAAAGTTGAAAATTTGCTAGAAAACAATCAAAACTCAAAATTAAAATTTTTTTTCTAGCAAACTTTTGACTTTTCAAACTCAGAAATTTCCACTTTTTGTCCTAGAAAATTTGAGTTTGAAGATTTGGAAAAACTAAAATTTTAGAAAATGTCTGAATTTAAAATGTCCAAAATTTACAAATTACGTACCACCAACTACTGTAGTTCATCAAATAAAATCTCAAGGAAGTGCGTTGATGTTTATGGTTTGAGGGGAATGAAAATTTAATCTCTGTCCTGTTTGGGTCTTTCATCTGGAAAACTATCCTCCAGTTTGCATCTTCTGTGATCCTCTGGTGAAAACACACACACACACACCCACACACACACACACACACGCACACATACACATACATGCCAATGTTACAGACAGTGAACTATCAGGCTAACCTGCCAAGAGGAGACTTCTGTTTCTGGTCATTTGAAAAAGCAAAAACCCAATATAAAATTTACTTTTAAGCCCTGTTGCAATAATATATCTTCAAATTTCACTTTTAATTATTTTTAAAAAAAGCCAAAAGGGGTCCTGGATATCTGGGCTTCAGTGTTATTTTAAAAAAAAGTGTTTTCAATCCAAACTCGTAATCGGTTGATGACAATGACAAATAAATCTTATTTTATCAAATATCCTCAAAAAATGAAATTATGGCCACATTTGGAAATGAATATTGTTCCAAATGCCATTTAATGGCGGCATGAATTATTATCAAGGTCTGCAGCATAAGCAGACCTTGATAATAACCCTACTCTAACCTTAACCATCACATTCCTAACCCTAACCATCACATTCCTAACCCTAACCATCACATTCCTAACCTTAACCATCACATTCCTAACCTTAACCAAAACTCAATTCACACCTTAGTCTTAAACCTAACCCCTAACACAAAAACATTTCTCCTTGTGGGGACCAGGCTTTCATCCCCTTGGGTCCCCACAATGGAATATGTGTCAGGAAAATGGTCCCCACAATACATCAAATACATGCCACACACACACACACACACTCACACACGCCTTCAGAGCATTTGATGATCCTGCCTTCCAGGTTTTCAAACAGCTCTGAGCCGCATCATGTCCCTCCATGAATAAAACTCTGGCTGCAGCAAAGGGAATCCTCATCCATGCAGCACTGTCTGTTTTTTCCAGTTGTCCATCGCAGCGATTGGATCTCTAAAAGTGTATCCCAGCTCCACTGGCAGTCACGTATTCTGCAGAACCATGGCGGCGGCGGCGGCGGCCGTTCCCGGCAGTGTCCGGTTGTCTGGGAGAGGAGGGGGGCTCCAGTCCGGCTGGAAGAAGTGGATGTCAAAAGTCCTTGCCCAGTTGGCAAAGGCGCGCTTCTCCGTGATGAAGCGGTGGTGGCTGCCGCGTTTGCCGCGCTCATGGGAGATGTACATGGCGCACTCGTCGGGCCCCCGCGGCTCGTAGTAGTGGTAGGGGACGGACTGGTGCTGAGGCTCCCTGCGGAGACAGAAACGGACGACATTTAGGAGAATTTTAATGAGTTTCATTAGATACCATGAAGCATTTTTCATTTCAAGGTGAAGGAGGATGATTGGCTTTAATTTATCATTTGTTGAGCAGATAAGTTTAATTAGATTCATATTTAAAAATGGCACTTTCATCCAAGCCTGAAATAAGAAAATTAAAAAAGTTTCACAGTTTAAACTTGATTATTAAATTGTTAAAAGTGCACTGCTCACTTTTATAGCAGTTTTGACAACCTATGTTTACATTTTTACCAATTCAGTTTTGTTTACACAGCAAAAAACACAAAATATTACCAAATATTTCTGGTCTCGTTTCCAGTGCAAATATATTAATACACTTGAAATAAGACTAAACTATCACAAACTAGACAAAACTAGCTTGTGATAGGTACTACTGCGCATAATTATTGACGTGCCAGTTATTGTTAATATGTTTTTAGCCTTGATTTAGGGTGTTTAAGCAGTTTTGCAGTTTTCTGGAAGTTTGTTCCAGATTAGGTGAATATAAGAACTGAATGCTGGTTCTCTGTGTTTGTTTCCTTTTGCGTTACAATATGAGTACATTTACTTTGACCTAAATTTTAAGTTCAATAATCATGTTTGAAATAATTATGAGGATTTTTCGGTTCAGCTACACAAGCTTCTCAAGTGATTTTTCCATCATTTAGTTGATTTCATTGATGTTTTCAGAAAGCACTTCATTTGGGTTCTTATTAAATATTCATGAGACATTTCACCAATTTCTAAATTTCAGCATTTTCACCAACATCAGTCATTCCCACATTCATTTATCATCTTATATTCATCTGTCTCCTGACATATAATATTTACATTACATATTCATGTAGTCATCCTTTTTTCTCTTATCTGATCGTGTCTCTCTGGGTTTACAGGCTCCTTGGGGCCTGAAGCTCAACTTCATCCCTGAAAACTGAGTTTCTACGTGTTTTAAACTGCAGGCCTGATCAAGCTGTCAAGATAACTACAATCACATTTCTCAAAATGCGGCACCAGCAAGTAAAGCAGTGTTTCTGTGTGTGTGTTAAAAAAAGGAAGGTTTGTTATAACATTCAAGGTTTTATTTTAGTTAAAAGTTCCCTCTGTGCTCTCCACTTACAGTGAGTACAGCACTCTGCAGACTTTGTGGTGAATTATGTTTTAAATTAAGAAAACTGTTTTTCACTGCTTCCTTTTTCTTTGCAAAGTCTGCTTCTGTTTTCTTTTGAATCAGACTGGATTAAGATGAAACCTGTGGTTAAAAATGACTGGCATGTCACGTTACCCTGACTCTAACCCCCTTGTTTTTAGTCTCCAATCTCATCGTCACACTGCAGAAACACAGAAAAGTACTTTCATCTGATTTCTAGCACAAATGTTTTAGCATTTGCACTAGAATGCTAAAACATTTGCACATTTGCACAAAAGTTGCATAAAAGTTGCTTTTCAGCAAAATAAATACGCTTGTTTTATTTCAGTTCTTCAATATAGATACAAGCAGTGCTAGTTCCACTGGCACCTAAACAGGAACATAATCTGCCAGTGGAGCTTGTACTTTTTCAACTATATTAAGTGGTTATTTACTTCAAACAAGCTCAAATTTCTTGTTAAAAAGTTACTTTTAAATTAGTTTCATGTGCTAAGATATTTGCACTAGAAACCAGACCAAAAATACTTGGTAAAATTACGTTTTTTTGCAGTGCAGTGATTGTAAATTGAGGAAATGAACTGCAATAATGAGCCTGAAGTGATTCTGAGATAAACCTACAATTAATCCCAAAATTAGATCCAGCCTTTAACTAATCTTTAAATTTTACAAATATGTTCCTTCTAATGGAAGTAATGTTTACATCAACTAACTCACCCACTGTTTGGTTACCTAGCAACAAGCTGTTGAGTAACTGCCACAGCAGCAGTTTAAGGTTTAACCACTGTGCTTCATGACTGCTTAAAAAAAAAAAAAAAACAGCGTGGAGTGAAAACTGTGGATAAAATATGAAAGGGCACACAACCAGTTTGGCTGTAACTCAGATATTTAAAACAAAACTAATCAATAATCATCAATAGATTGATATGAAACAATTATCTTGTGACATTTCTTAGCCATATCCTCCAGCCCTGTACAGGTTTTAGGAAACGTAAATAACACAAGATAACCTTTTTTAATGCGACACCTTTTATATCTATTGTTACCTTTGTGAGATGAGTTTCATTTCCTATCATAAACAAACTCCTTAATTTTAAACTTTATTATGTATTTTCCAGGTACATAGTGGCATTTTATAGCACACTCAAGTAACCATGTTACCTCCAGTTGTTATAAAAACTCTGTAGATATCAAAAATAACTTGACTTGCATCTGACGACTTTGAATAGGCCTCTGTCTCTTTAAGAACCTCCTACCCTTTCCGACACGTCCTTTTTATCTAGTTAACAAGCAACAATTCTCAACTCTTGATGCCATTTAAAGCTGTTTTTAGGAGCTTGGCGGTCGTACAGTTCTGCCAGCTGTTTGCACATTGTTGCTGCCACTAGTCTGGAGGAGTTTGGGGTAAAATAATCACAGAAATTCAAATCAGAACCACCAAACTCCTCCTCCCAGCTTTGTTTCTCCAGCTGTTAAAGTGCTGCACTGCTGTTAAGATAATGCTGTATTCTAACTGCTTTGCAGGGAAATTTCATTAAATCAACTTGATTTAATGTATCAGTGAAAAAGTTGTTTGACAAACATACTTTAAATGCACAGACCGCTGACTTTCAGTAAAATCTGCACACCTCAGTCGTCATGAGAACTACAACGGACCGCTGAGAATCAGCAACCAATTTCTGGAAGAAATGAAGCAGCATTTCTTCTTCATGTCTGTTGGGATTGAATTTGGACCTTAAATAAACAAAAAACATAAAAAAAGACTTTCACCGACCTGCGCCTGGACCGAGGATATGCTGAACATTGAACAGTTTGTTCTCTTTTATTGAGAAATCTAATAAGGTTTGTTGCTTGTTCAATGAAACGGTCCAATTAAAGTACTGGCTGAGATGAATGAGACGTGAGCTGTAAATTTAATCAATAATCTCGGCTAACGAGGTTGGTTGCCAGGAGTGAACCTGAGTTTGTGATCCAAATGAAGTCCAGAGTTTCTGTAACATCGAAACATTTTTGGAAGAATGAAAACTATCACATCTGTAGTGAAAATGCTCCATATTCCATTTTAGAAATGCTCTACAAATAAATCTGTAAATTATGGAAATGATTTACAAAATATATATAAAAAAAAAATCCACAAGGACTGAACCTTGAATTAAAGTGTCAAATAATTGATATTTATTTTATTTCAGCTTCTTTTCAAAGTAATTTTAAAATAAATTTATTGTGCCTTTTTTTAATTCTAAACAATAAATTAAATATGCAAACTTTTAGTCAAATGAAAAAGAAAGTAGATATTTGTGAGCTGCAAATGACTGTACATTCAAACATTGAAAGGGTTTTTGCATGACTGTATAAATAAGGAAGGAATACAATGTTTTTGGGTTGATTGTTTTTGTTTTTTTATTCAAAGATCAACAACAGGAAATCACTCTTGTTGTGTTAATCAGTGGCCTGGAGATCTGCTGGATGTTAGTGGTTATATTTACTAGAAACAGTTAAATTTATGCAAAAACCTGGTTAATAAATTTAAACTGCAATTTTGTTGCATTACTAACATTTTAACATGTAACTTTTTTTTTACTTTTTTTCCTGTAAAATACTGAATGGATTTGCTCTAGTGCAGAATTGTGATCGCAGGACCCATAAAAACCATCAAGAGGACCATAAATGGCCCCCGGGCCACACTTTGTAGACCCCCACAGCAACAAAACCTTAGCGATGCTGCGTATTACACTCTATTACATCTATATCTAAATCTGTTCTTAAAGAAATATTTTGTCATGAAACAATATTCCACTGTTATGCTGTAAAACATAACTCTTTATATTTTAAATCCACATTAGGAACAGAACAGAAATGTGTCTGTAAAGATTTTCTGAATTAAGATTCTCGGCCACCGCGCCCTTCAGCAGCCGACGGTCCATTGAGTGGCAGCCAATAACCGGGTCGTTAAATCGACGTCACGCTGCAGACAAGGAAATATTTTAAACTGTTGTGGCCGATGATGCTGAGTGGCTCAGAAATCAACTAACTGCAGCGCACAAAAGCTTTGAGTCGAGTGAAACTAAGAAGAACAGAAGAGAAGAGAAGAGAGTTCATCCAGGTGAAATGGAAAGTTTTACCTCAAACAGAAAATACAGGTTTTCATTTGCATCTGTTTGGGTTTTTGGTTTAAATGCTCAAAGTTTTATCTTTAAACATCAAAAACGTTCATCCAACTTCAATAATTCTGAATAACTGAGAAGTGAAAGAACATGTTTCCATATTTATATACGTACATAAATACATTATACATCCGCATTATCAACTGATGTTAGTCATTGTTTAACATTGATATTAATCCAATAAGTAAAACCAGGCCGATATCAGCAACCGAAGTTTATATCCGGCCATTTTTATGTGCTTTGATCAGTACGACAGCATGTTAGGGTCAGTGTAGATCGGGGAAAAAAAGGAAGAATACAAATTATAATATAATAGAAAATTTCAGAGCTTAACTTAAATATTACTGAGATTTTCACAGCAAATTTTCTGCTCTTCAAACTCAGACATTTTCTTGTTTTTTATAGAAATTTTTGGAGATTAATTTTAAAAATTCACAAGTTTTCCCAAGCAAATTTTTGACTTTTCAAACTTTCACTGGAAAGTTTCATGCTTTTTCTAGAAAATAGATTAATCAACATTTTTCTAGCAAGTATTTCACTTTTCAAACTCAGAAATTCCCTTGTCTTTTCTAGAAAACTGAGGATAATCAAAAAAATTTCTGGTTTTTCTCAAGCAGATTTTTGACTTTGGGGGCTTCAAGAATAGACAAGGAAAATTTTCCTCTTTTGTCTGTCAACAATGGCCCTAATACATCATTTACACATTATATTTCTTTGACCAGATTTCTTTTCAGTGTCAAAAGGAGGCTAAGTTCAAATGCACATCAAAGTTTCAGGATTATCTGGTAAAAAAGGATTTAAAGCTGCATGTCTTTTTACTTCCATTATTCCACCATTATGTGTTAAGCTACAACTCAACTCCTCTTTCCCCCCCAAAAAATAGAAATGTGAGGTTTAAATGTGACAAAATATATTAAACCTGCAACACATATCTGCACATGGGAATGCAATTATGGGTATCAGCTTTCCACAAATACCCGCTGTCACAAAATCCATTATCAGCTGTTTCTTCTTCGTTTTTGGAAACTATTTAAACGTTTCTTATCAAGCGCTGCAGTGCAGCTCGGCTTGGAAACCTGTCAGTCAGTTCTTGTCTGGGAATTTGTCGTTAACATTCAGCTCCGCCTTCGGCTCTCACCTGCAGAAGTCGGGGGCCACCATGCCGAACACGTTGATCCTATCGCAGAGCTCCAGAGCGATGGTCATGGTGAACCAGCCGGTGCTCAGCCACGAGTTGGAAATCTTCCTGCAGACGGAGGAAGAACACATTTCAGATCGGTTTGATACGCCTTGAATGTTCTTTATTGACTAAAACGGATAACCAAAGAGTAGAGATTTATCTACAGGTCGGTTCATCTGACGCCTCCCAGCTTCATCACACTGTAAATCCAGACGGACACAAATAAAATCTATCAAATAATCAAACTCTCAATCAGCCTTGTTCTTTGTTAAAATCCCATTTTCCAGCTGCAGTGGTCCGTCTGCATTTCCGCCACAAAGAGATGAGATCCAATGAAATAAATATGAAGGGATATTTACATTTCATTAAGAAGTCTCTTTCCATCTAAATGTCCAGCAGATCTGAAGCAGAATTTCTCCCGCATTAAAAATATATCTCACCACTCAAAGGAATTCAAAAAAAGATAGAAAGTTAACTTGGTTTTGAACTAGTTCTCTTGGTCCATTTGATGTTTTTTATGTTTTGTTTACGTTTATGTTTTATGTTTATGTTTCACTCAAAGCATATTTAAAATTTCACAATTAAAGTGAATCTCAGATATAAAGAAAAACAGATTTAATTTAATTATCTGCTGATTGTGGGTTAGAAACCAAAACTGACAAAAAGAAGATTAAAATAAAATAATTGATAAGTGTTATAATTTCTAGATTTACTAAACCATCCATCCATCCATCCATCCATCCATCCATCCATCCATCCATCCATTCATTCATTCATTCATTCATTCATTTTCTAACACCCTTGGTGTTGGTGCGAATCTCCAGCTAAAATTCTGGGTGAGAATTTACTAAATTAGCTTTTTAAAAATAAATTTGCAATTTTTTCCATTTGTATTTTGAAATTCAGACTTTCATACCTAATCCACGTAACCAAGACTGTTATGAAGATTTTTTTTACTACTATTATTTCACTGAAAATATTTGGATGTAAGCCTTGAAGTATTTCAGAGCAAACACAAAGTTTACCTTGTTTAGTTAAATCCTAACTGAGGGGCTAATTTTCTAAAACTCCAGGCAAATATCTTGTCAAATTTTAGAAAATCTACTCAATAACAAATATTGCTTAATTTATCAAAATTTATATTTTCAGATTGCCCTGCGACAGACTGGCGACCTGTCCAGGGTGAACCCGCCTCTCACCCGGAACGCAGCTGGAGAGGAACCAGCAACCCTCCCGACCCCATTAGGGATGAAGGGTGTTCAGAAAATGAATGAATGAATAAATAAATAAATAAATAAATAAATAAATAAATGAATGAATGAATGAATGAATGAATGAATGGATGGATGGATGGATTTTCAGATCCCACCTCGTGTCTGTGAATGGGTGGGTTCTCCCTGACTTCCTCCCACCATCTAAAACATTGTTAGGTTCGCTGAATGATCTAAAATTGCCCTTAGCTGTGTTTGTGTGTAAGTCCATTGTCCAGAGGTTCACTTCTTATTACCTCAACTTGACCTCGTATGTTTCCTTGATCAGGTTGAAAGTTCAGGACATTTTTTGCTCAAAATCATTCTTTGATAATGAGATTTCAGTCCGGTCAGTTCTGCCTATTTTGGGCCTCCTGTCACTTTAAATCTAAATAATCTGCTGGCCCGCCCCCCTGCCCCTCCAGCTCAACATTTTCACTCACATGTGAAAATGGCTGCAAACAGATCAACAGTTATACAACTTTGAAAAGCAAAAGTAGAGCCTCCTGCACAACCAAAAATAACGCAGCAAGTGGTTCCCGGATGGTAACAACAAAACGTTTGTCTTTCCCAGAAGCTGTTGTACAACGCATACAGTGCTAAAACCAGGTGACCAAACTAGCTAGAGTTCCACTTTGGTTGCTAGGTGACGGGCTGATGTTGCTAGGTAATGCCGGAGTGTCCGTCAAATGCAATGTTTCATTTTCCAGACACCAAAATCTTTGACTTATTGCCAAAAAAAGCAGTTGAGTAAGTTTTTCAAGCAGATGTTCTGTTTTTAGAAGCAGTTGAAACCCAAATGGAAGCACAAAAACGCACAAAATGCGAATTTTAATCAATGAGAATCTGATCTTCGCCTGCCAGGTTGAAGGAGTTCATGATTTATTTGGGTCGTTAAACCAGTAGCTGTGAACATCTCAGGCTAAAACCGTCAGCAAACTTCCAGACTGCTGGTACCTGGTTGCTGTCCTTTAGACTCAGCTGTAATCTCGGCCAGGCGCAGCCGTGCAGACGGCTTTCGCTGCCGTCATCAGAACACGTCTGGAACAATTAGTGGTTCTGCAAACTGGCTCATGAATATTTCAGCGAAGAAATGCATCACAACTGTTCTAGTCCCCTCATTCTTAGTGTGAAGATATTCATCTTTGAGCTGATGCAACATGTAACGAGGATCCTTCAGCTGCATCACACACAGCTGTGCATTTCATCATGCCGGCTCAGTCTAATCCTGACCAAGATCAGAACAGGTGCATATGTTTATGCATCAGAATCTGATGGGCTGTTCTTCCAGATTACCCTATTAGCACAAAATGTTGCAAGCCTGAAAGTAAGCCTTGAAACTATTTGTCACTCTGAGTCATTAGATGGTTTTATTCACTAATAACAAGCCGCTCACCATATGTGTAGATTTATGAGAGAAAATGAACCAAGCTGAGAACAGAAGCAATATTTCTGCTTAATGCACTGAATACAGTAATTAGCTACGCAGCAGTGCCATCTGTATTATTCTACCAACAGTAAACATGTATTGTATAGAACTCCCATCACAACACAAACTGTTCGCAAAGAACAGAAATACTGAAATTGAGCAAAAAATGAGATTTTTCTCTGCAGGATGAATACATGCAAAACGTGTGTTTGAGTCTGGGAACGTGGCTCATTTCCATAATAATTTAGAAAAATGAATGTTGAATATAAACATGAAAATGTATCTTCAAATATCCCTATGCTGAATGTTTTTTTTTTTAAGTGAAATAATGATAGGACTTTTAATAATAGTGGGGGTTTTTTATATTAATTTGTCAATTATTAATAGTACAACTGTGGACAAAACCCAAAATATTTGAGGTTCATTTGTTTATAAGTCCAGTTCATTTGGGAAAGTGTGAGTGAATTCTGATGCAGGCCAAAAAAGCAAACATTAATCCCTCTAAAGACCTCAATCTCACTTCGGTTGAATTGAACTCTGGTGCGGTTTGAATGCCAAGCAGACCGGATACCGCTCCACTAGCAGGAAGTGGACTATAGTGCAGGGCATTCTGGGTAAATACAACCAAAATGCTAGCAGTAGAAATGGGTCAGGGTGTTTTTACCAAAGACAAAAGAGAAATCCTAACCGCTAAAATATGACGCAACTCCATTTCTGTTTAGATTTTGTGAAGGAGGAAGTTGTTCTCATGTCTTCTTCTGAGGGTTTTATTCAGTAGTTCTTAGTGCAGCGCCCCCACAGGCGAAGAGGGGAACAGGTTTTTCAACCACTGCACTGGTTCGTTTGACACAGTGCAGTGAGAAAGCAAATTGCAGGAGCTAAAAATGTAACAAATGTTGCAAATTTGGTTCTCAGTCGATAGTTTCCTGGACTATCAGGAGCGAAAACAAACAACCTCAGAAAGCAAAACACTTAATCTGCTCCTCCTGTAACAGAAGGATCGACACTGACAGCAAAAGTTAGGTTGAAATATCCTTTTCAGATGAAACGTATTTGCTCCAGGTGGTAATTTGTTTGGTGTGGGTGGTGAAGGATGCAGAGTAGATTTCAGTCTTGCTTTTCCATGGGAGGAGAGGGAAAAGCTGTGCCATGTCTGTGCCTGCGGCCATGTTGTTTCACAATCCATCCAGGACTACAGCTGAGGCCGACTCATTCTGTCATATTGGACTTTCTAAAATGTAGTATTGATCTTTACCTCATTTTAAGCCGAGGCGTTTTCAGTTAATCTGATCAGCAGCAGAACTGGGTCCAATAAACCGGACGTCGTTTTGTATTTTTTACCCCTGGGAACTGTTTGAGCACTTGTTTTGACTTTTTCAAGATACACTATGATATTTCCCTGATAATCTTCAAAACCAAACAAAAGGAAACTTATGAAAAAATAACTTGCTAAAAACCAGTATTTTAACTGGTTTTCAATTTCAAAGCCATTTTCTCTGACTAAACACATTTATTAGTCAAAACTCAAAACTGGACTTTCATGTATTTATAACAAAGTTACTTATGTAATGGTTCTATGTAGAAAATGCAAAATGTTTTTCTGAAATATCTTTTCAAAAACGTTTTACTTGTACTAAACAGCTGCCTCAACCTTAATTAATGTCAGATTACAGTCCATGATCTGCACAGGGAGGAGTAAAAAGTCACATTTATCGTAATAAATAAGTAAATATTTCCAAATTAATACCACAAACACTTAGATTTTTATTGCAAAACAAAATCACAAAAAGAAAAAAAATCCTGGAGGAACTGAAAAGATGTTCAATAATATTATTTAATTTAAAAAAATGTATTGATACTTTAACAGTTTGTGAACAGGTTTTATCAATACACCCTGGCACAACCGGCCCTTTAAGAGGATTCATGTCCTGGACTGGGGCCAAAATGGAAATGAGTTTGACTCCCCTGGTTGTTTTCAGAATAGTATTTTTGAAAGATGCAGTGCAGTTTTACCCTCGTAAATAAAATAAAAAATTGTTTTTGTCCAGAACAATGACACTCACACAATCACTGCCCTGCTTGGTAAAATAAAGTAGTCTTTTTTGTCAAGACTTATAGCTTTTAAATACATGGGTGTGGTGCCAGTTTGTTAAGTCTCTCAGACAACATTTAGTAATTAAAAAGTAATTAAAAGTAAATTACAAGCTTTCTTTTCCTCTTCACTGGATAAATCTTCAATTTTAAGCTTCCAATTTTACAACAACTTGTGATTTTTGTATATTTGAAATGAAAATTAGTTTTTTAGAGTTCCAGTTGTAAAGAAAGCATTGCAAGAGTGATATGTGCCCTTTAAAGAAAGTCTGTGGAAATCAAGTTTATGTGATTTCTTAAGATCAGTTTGACAAGTTTTCTTCTTCATCTCCCAACCTGCTGCATACCTCTGCTGCTTTTCAAACGTGGTTACAAACTCTTTAGAAACAACCAGGGAAAAAAACAAAAACACTCCCGTTGGGGGATGAGACCTAAACAAGGCAAAGCTAAGAAGAAAATCCCGCTCGCTTGCTGCTGAATGAGGTGACACTTTGGGAAAAGAGGGCTTATATGTTTGAAAAGGTCTTCAGACGTTCCTTTAAAGCACCAACAGAGCGTCAGGCAAAGAAATGCTGAAATAAAAAATCTTCACAGGTGTTTAGATCTTGCTTGTAGAAGCTGTGAGGCAATGAGAAAATGTTTCCTGACAGAGGAAGAGATTTTATAGTGTGACTAAAATCTTATTGATTATTACTGAATTCTTTCCATGACTTAAAAAAAAAAACCCAAAGCTGTGGCACTGAAAAAAAAAATCCCAACTCAACAGTTGCTTTCAAAAACAGTCAGATAAGAAAAATCAACTGACAATTTTCTCTGTGTGGCCATTCAAAATGTTGAGAAATGAGCACAAATAAAAGTATATTATTCAAAAACACTTCAGTTAGTTGGCAAATTAAAGCAAATTTATAAACCTTATAAAAAAATTGCGCCACTCAGGTTGGCAATACAGAGTAGGAAATTTATTTTTTCCTTTTGGTTAACTGTTCCTTATTGTTTTGGATGCTGTGTAGTTGGACAGATGTTTGGCAATACTTTTCATACTTTACTATGATGCGTAACCATAGCAACAGTTGGTTTACAAAATGCTAAATATCTTTTCCTGCCAACAGCAATCGTCACCACCTACAATAACTCTTTGAAGAATTTGAATTAATACGAGTTAAAACAACATTTAATTTCCTTTTGGGATCAATAAAGTATTTTCACATTTGAATTTGAATAAGCATGCATGAAAAAGTGCTGTATGTTTGCTACCACACCATGCTAGCAAGCTAAATGTTAACTTGATGAGAGTGCTAGCAAACTAAATGCTAGCATTTAGCATTTAGTTTGCTAGCTAAATCTAGCTGTCTAAAAGCATTTAGCTATGTAAATGCATTTAGATAAAATCATAAACCTTCTCAGAAGAAATGAAGATCTTCCAGCTACAAATCCTGAGCTGGGAACAAATTAAACCCATGGAGTTCATAAGTCTCAGCGTTACATTCATGTCTCATCAACTACAGCTGCCATGCTTTCAACCAAGGGCATAAATGGTTGCCAGGTAACAGAATTACAGATGCTCTAACAGTGCATTCAATCTTTTTAGATAAATATGACTCACTAACATCTTTTATCAAGAGGCCAAATGTTGGCACAGCATCCTTCCATCTGGAAACAGTGAGTCTGTTGGCTAAAAGAGAAGAAAATGAAGTCGCATTTACCTCATGCTAAGAGAAATAAGTTGAGGACTAATCCCATAAACAGGCAGGAACGTGTATTAGCCCAGTTATTTAAAAACATTTTACTTGGGTAATATTTTCTATTAACTGTCAACAACTTTTACAACATTAATGTTTCTAAGCTTCGACACAAAATGGAAGCTACTAGCTAAAAAGTTACTAATGCTAGCCCTAAAAACTAGCTTAAATATAAGAGCGTGAATAAAAGTGTGTAATTTATAACCAAAATTTCTAAACAGATGTTAAACCTTATTCAAATGAAAGTTTATAAAACAGCCAATTACATTCGCACTTTAGCATGTATCTAGAAAAGTTTATCTAATTAAAAAAAAGTGCAGTAAATGTTTTAAAAATTAGCAAAAACGCTAAACTCTAAAAAAAAAAAAAAAGATTAGCTAGAACAAAACTTAAAACAACAACAAAACTGGGAAAAAGAAGTAAATGTCCAACAAAACATCTCAGAAATTTTGAGGTTAACTTGGTAAATTTTTAAGAAAAAACTTGTGAAAAGTCAAGAATTTATTAGAAAAATACTCCAATTATTATATTTTTGATTAATCACAGAAATTTGAGAAAAAACTATTTTTAATTTAAAACTAAGAAATTTTCTTCAGGAAATGTTAAAATTTCTAAGATTTTTTTACTGAAAGTTTTTTTTTGTTCTTGTTTGCTTTCGACAATAGCCCCGTTGTAAATGTTTACACTTGGAACAGCAGTGCATATTAAAATAACTTTTACTTAATATTAGTCATATAATCCAGCGATAAAAAGCTGTTTATTGTGAGTTATAAATAGAGCACAGAAAGAGCTGTCTGTCTTTGTCTTCCTTGTGTCTCTGCTGGTCCTGTGATTGACTATTTTAGATCCTTTAACAGCTTTTTTAGCCTCCAGCCAAAACACTAAACTGGGTGAAGCTGAAAAAATGAAATATACTGATAATTAGAGCAACATTTTATGTTCTGCACTTCTGAACAGTGATTTATACCAAGACTTCACTTCCGCTTCTATAAATCATGCACAGTCTGTTATCCTTTTACATGTTTGCCTGGTTTCGCCCTGGTTCTCCCATCGTTGTGCTCCCAGTAAAAATCCACCAACAATTAATCACCCCCTGTGTGGGGGAAGCGACCCACTCCCACTGAATCAGGCGGCGAGCAGCGCCTGAGTGACAGCATAATGAGCGGTGACATCGCGCTTTTTCTGCCCGGCCGTCGTCGTTATTAGAGTCAGGTTGCTATCGCAGCTGAAGCACTAACTTCTCATTTTCATTTAATTACGACTGGATCCAGGTTGTCCTGTCTGGAACATGTTGATTTGTTCTGATGGGTAAACAACAAAACAGGGCCTCTGGGCTTTAATATCACAACATCCCTGCGTGCGCACCCTAATTTTGCAAATTAGAAAACTTCAAAGCGCGGCGTCTTGTCATAAAGCAATCTGCCACGGATGCATGGAGGCCCTAATCAGGAGCCGTGCGGCTAATCTCCCTTAAGAAGTCTTCCTCGTTTCCTTGTTTGTGAGCATGCTGGTGAATAATGTGGTGTGAAATGTCAAGCTCTTGGCTTCAATGGCTGTATTTTACAGAGACAGGAGGGTGGCAGCGAGTGGGATGTCACGTTTATCCCTGACAAGGAGCGACGTGATGTTTGCACAGTTTGGCATTGCAAATGTAGCTGAAGCACCTGTTTAATGGGGATTTTAATCTTGATCCCTGAGACTTAAAATCTTATTTTTATCACAACAAAAGATTTACGTTTTTAATTAGTCAAGAAAGCAAACTGAAAAATAGCAGGTTCTTTGACAGTTTCTTTAACTCACAGGTGTCAAACTCAAGGCCCTGGGGCCAAATCTGGTCCGCCGTAGTTTTTTATGTGGCCCCTTTACACTGAAAATTACATCAATAAGTCCCTCCAGTTTTCTACAAATTTGCAAAATTCACAAAAGATCAACAAATTTCCACATTTGTTTCTGATTTTATTGCATATTTGGTCAAAATTGGTCAAAAACATTGAGTTTAAGTGGCTGCTGTTTCTGTAATTGATACGAGAAATAAAAAGTCATAGTCAATCAAAAATTCCTTACAAACATTTCTAAATTGACACTACAAAATCTGTAAATTTGACTGCAAAAAATCACTAAAATAATCACAAAATCCTGGAGGAACATCTAGTTAGTGATATTTTAACTAGCTGGTTGTGCCAGTAAATGCTTTATCAACATTTACTGGCACAACCGGCCCTTTAAGAGCAATCAGATTTCTGATATGACTCAAAATAAAAATGAGTTTAATACCTTTGTTTTAATAAAGAATAAAGTCATAATATTAAATTTGTATGAGAATTTTCTTAGGATATTATGATAACAAAATTGTAGTATAGTAGTATAACTTTACAAAATATCGAACATTTAAAGTTCTCATAAAATTGCGACTTTATTCTTGTAATTTAATTATTTGTATCCTAATCTCCTCCCATGTGACTGGCGGCAGACGAAGGTTATTTAAAAGTGTGATTGGCTGTAAATACTGTAAAAACGTCATTCCTGTCCAACAAAATCTGCTCTATAAAATGTGAGCTCAAAGTTTTTCTGTGGTTTCGGCCATTTTCCACTGCATGCATGTAAATTAAGGCTGGTTCTTGCCCAGTCAGTTTGACCCAAGCGTCAGAAATGATTACGGTCGTGTTAAGGGTTGATTACTCCCTCATTTCTCTCTCCTTTTTCAAACTGTACGCGACTTGCAGTGAGCTTTCCGTCTGATCCAGGCTTCTGTTTCTGCAGCGTGTTTCTCTCCACAGGGGCAATAATAGCACCATTAGCAAGTGTTTTTTTTTTTTGTGTGTGTGTGTGTGTGTGTGTGTGTGTATATGCGGAGCTTTTTCAGTCTCTTAACATCCCTCGTCTTGATTCTGCTCATTATTTGCAGCAATTTTCTTTTGTTCCTGCTTTTTATTTCATTTCGCTCTGCTGAGTCGCAGGAGAGTTATTAAAAATCTAAATCTGGAGGGTCTGTGGAGCTCACCATAGAGACACAGGCACATCCTCCACCCAAAATAAAGCCCTTACTGATGCTGATTGCAGCCCAGTAACCCTGGTTACTCCCTCTGAAAATCTCAGCATCAACATAAGCCGCCTTCAGCTCCACCTCATACATCGTAGCACGAATCTCTACTGTCCTGAAGACTTTCTCCTTCAGTTTGGATATTTCATTCTGTCCAACACTCTCTGCTGTTTTTAATGGTTGACCCTGGTGATCAAAATCAACCAGTTTCACTATTTCTGCTCCTTCCAGCTTCACCTTTGCACCTGACTCAAGCTCATTCACCCACATCTTTTCTGTTTGGCTTCTGAGGATGTTTTGTTAATCCAGTAGATTTGGTTCAATTTGGGACCAAAGATGCAACATTTGTTACATTTTCAGCTGCTGTTGCTCGCTTTCACACTGTACTGAGTCCTAAAAACAAACTTATGGAACGACAATCAGCAATAGACAAAAATTAGTTTAAATATTTCAGTAAAATATACTCCATATTTCTAGATGCTGATGAGTTAATCCCACTGTGGAAGCAAAGGAGATGGAAGAGCCCAATAATAAGATCACATGGTGTTTTTTTGAAGTTATCCTCTTTTCATTCTTTGTTCAGGGATACATTTTTATTTACTTATTTTTTTACTGGTTTGCTTTCTTTACATTTCCTGTCTCAGTGAATGTTTTCCCACCGTCAAACTGAGAAGGAGCCTTATCAGTCAAAAATACTTAAAATGTGTGTGTGTTTGTGTGTGTGTGGCCATTTAAAGGTCACCTTCCATTTGATTGAAGTCAGAGTGAGTTTCCTTTAGAAAGAGTTCAATTATTTACATTTAACTCAGAGCTTTTTTTTAACCTGTGGACTGTTTCAGGTGTGTTTTATACGGGATCCATTTTGCACATTTTTGTTCTTCTATTTGGGTTACAACAAAAATCAAAAGTCGGTTTTTGTCAATAAAGTTTTGTCTTTTGGTGCCTTGAAAATGAGCCGTTACAAAAACCTTCCAAATGTAACATTACATTGTTACCTATCAACCACAGCAAAGCCCAGCCCGTTACCTAGCAACCCAGGCTGAGCTTAAGCTCAGACAAGTGTTTTGTTGTTGATATGCCATTCAGAAACCACTTCCTGCATTCTTGTTGGTTGTGCAGAAGGCTCCACTTCTGCTTTTCAAAGGTGTATGGATGTATAAATGCGTACTTGTCTGCAGCCATTTTTACATGAAAGTGTAAACGTTGAGTTGGGAGGCGTGGCCATCAGCATCTTATTTAGATTTAAAGAGACAAGATGCCCCAAAACAGCTCAAAATAGGCAGAACTGAGCAGAATAAAATCTGATTGTTAAAGAATGATTTTATATAAAAACTGTAATGAACACGTTTTGTTTCGCCCATTGACTTATCCTAACCTGTTCAAGGAAGAACAACAGGTCACATTTAAGTGTACGGCTACAAAAACTTTACTTTGGATACTAAACACATCCATTTCTGTCTGCTGTGGCCGCCTGTCTTCCTTGTTTCCAACCTCATAAACCACAACGTCTTTATTGTTATGGATTCAGTTTTGCTTCAAAATCATCCAGATCCGACATGTTTTGAGATCCTGCACATCCAGCGGACCGCGTCACATCAGTGCTGTTGGTTATGAACCATTTTGGCCACATAAAGCACCAGAGGAGGGAGGAAAAAAGCACATATTTTAAAAGCTAATTTGCCTTTAATTACCAGTTGAGTCTCATTCTGTCTTGGCAATTTAGCACAAAGGCAGCAGAGAGACACCTGCTTTTCAGCGCCACTCTGGCTTTGTTATAAGAACCGGGGGAATGTGGCGTCGTCCCACATTATTATAATTACCCTTACTCAAAAGGCATAACCAATAATTACAATTACAAGTTTGCAGAGTTGCTGATTGCTCTGATGACTATTCAGAAAATCTGCTATTGATGCTGCTCTTAGTGGGAATATTTTCCACTTTGTAAAGCAAGTTACAATGTGGATTTTAAAAAAATATATATGCAAACAAATTGATTCCTCTGAATGTAGCCCGACATTAGAGGTGATTTAACACTCCACAGAGCAGAGAAGACCAATGCTAAGCCTCACAGATGTTAAAGTCTAAAAATACGAAGCGTAAAAGAAGTAAATAACAGTAACACAAGCTGCCTTCTCACTGTAAGCTGCTCCTATAATTGCAGGCACAGATTCGAAGGGATGGATGTCTGAATCAGTCTCTAAATCCTCCGCTTGGCATGTTCCTCCCCTGGCATCTGTCTTAAGCCCAATTCAGATCCAATCTCCAATGATACTCCAGACAAAAGCTGGGATAAAGACAGGAAGAGACGAACACAGCCTGTGTGTATGGTTGGGGATTCATTAAGCAATAATGGCCACCAGACAAAGAACTCAGCTTGGACTCATTAAATCGAAGACCTTTTATGCCTTTTCAGCTTTAAATAAAGCAGAACTGGGCAGACATTACACCGTTTCTTTTGTGTGACTTGCATTAATTTTTTTACCTCTCAACTGCAACTCTCAAAAAAAGCAAATGCAAAAAATAATAAAATAAAAATAAATAAATCACCCAGTGAAGACGAGCTTACATCACAGGAAATTAGAGGTGACTGATCGATACTAACATGTGAAGCCGACCTTATCTACCTCAGCAAAGATAATTAAACACTGTCCTCTTCTGCAGGTCTGACTGATGGATCACCAGGTCACGTTTGAACGTTTGCAGTTTCAGACCAAAATAAAATGGTATTGACCAAAATGGGAATCGGCAGGTCAGGCTTTTTAAAAAACGGTAATTGCAATCAGGACACCCCCACCTGAAATCACATTTTTCTCGCCAAGCTTGACTAGAAAATCTCATAAGTTGTTGTGAAATTATTTCCAGATTTCTAAAGATAAACAAAGTCGACCTGAAGAACATTTCCAGGAAAAGAGGACTAATATCCCAGCAAGATCTAGAGAAACTCATCTGTGTTCATCTTTAGTCGCATTGATCACTGCAACAGTGTCTTCACAGGTCTGTCTAAACTGATCCAGGACGCTGCTGCTGGAGTTCTGACTAAAACCAGGTAGACAGACTCAGCATTATCATTCATTAAAGATCTGCTGGTGTTGTCATAGCAACCTTCTAGACTCCTCAGGTCTTCTGGTTCTGGTTCTGCTCTGCATCCCCAGAACCAGAACCAAACACAGAGGAGCAGCATTCAGCTTCTATGCAGCATAAAATCTGGAACAAAGACCAAACTAACTTGCAAGTGACTTTTCAGCAACAGATCGGAGTTTGTCTTAAGGCAGAAATTTGTTTTCAGAGGTTCAGAAAACTGCAGGTGTGTGTCTGTGTCAGGTGAAAAACGTGTTTGTTTTTCATTCAGTGGGGAGAAAATCCAGAAATTTTACTAAAGTAAGAGTAGAGATACTTCATAATAATAATAGAGTGTAGTACAAATACTCCTAAAAGTAAATATTTTCAAAAAAGTTACTCAAGTAAATATAATTGAGTAAATGTGACTAGTTACTATCCAAATCTGAATTTGTAAATATGAATATTTATAAGTAGAGATATTTTCTCTTCTTATAAAAATGGGAAAAATATTTTGTTTTCTATAATTTTTAACGTGTTTTGAGAAGAGTATTTTTAGGTTGGAAGGCCTTCTGGCCATCACCCTAATCTGTAGCTTATTTCAGTGATTTTCCATCAGATTTGGACTCAAAGTCGCTACTGGAGTAAAAAATATTTGGACAGACGTGTTTCTGCTTATTATAAAAGGTTAGTTGTAAAAAGATGAATGCTTAACGTTTTACATAGCAAAAAAAAATTATGTTGCAAAAAAATTATTTGCTTTTGTCGTTTTTCTTCTTGGCGCATGAGTCCTTTTGACAAAATGATTTACGTCAATGACTATCCTTCAACGTGGTAATTAGCATAATAAATTAATACTTTAACTGTTGACGTCTCTTTCCAGATTGCATCTAAACGTGTTGCAGAAAAATGAACTGTCACTGAACCTCTCTGGGTCTCCAGTTTGAGGTCCAGAGGGAGAAAGAAAAGAGACCATTTGGATCATATTCAGCGGTGTAATCCCTGAAGCTTACCGTTAGATAAATATGTGTTTGGAGAAGGAATAAGTCAGGTCACAGCACACCAGCAGCTTGCACAGCGGGCGCAGATGAACTGGCGTAAATGATGGCATTAGAGTTATAAAAGTTCCAGTGTGTAACATTTAGGATGATCTATGGCAGAGAAGCACATTAATATTTTCAGCTGAGATTTCATTAATGTGGAATCATGGGAAAAACTCAGGCTGAGCAATTAAAACCCAGAGAAAACGGAAGGGTGAGCGATATGGACCTACAACTATCACAATATTTGGTGGTACAGTTATGATAATGCGGGCTGCACAGTGGCGCAGTTAGTATCACTGTTGCCTTGCAGCAAGAAGGTCCTGGGTTCGATTCCCGGCCCGGGGTCTTTCTGCATGGAGTTTGCATGTTCTCCCTGTGCATGGTGGGTTCTCTCCGGGTTCTCCGGCTTCCTCCCACAGTCCAAAAACATGACTGTCAGGTTAATTGGTCTCTCTAAATCCTCCCTAGGTGTGAGTGTGTGTGTGAATGGTTGTTTGTCTTGTCTGTCTTTGTGTTGCCCTGTGACAGACTGGCGACCTGTCCAGGGTGAACCCCGCCTCTCGCCCGGAACGCAGCTGGAGATAGGCACTACCAGCAACCCTCCCGACCCCATTAGGGACAAGGGTGAACAGAAAATGGATGGATGGATGTTATGATAATGATGGAAATAATGACAGAAATGTATTTATTGTTTATGTCTTAGGTAACTGTTAATGAATGACGCAGCAAACAAATACTGCTTTCAAAAACATTCCCATTTGAAATCCAGTTTTTTGTGTTTTTTTTTTTTCCAAATTTGCTGATATTAACTGATGGTTTTGTGGAAGAAACAGTGGAGAAAATAGTAGAAATAATATTTAGTATGTCAGTAAAATTTGTTAAACATCATTATCAGGATGAAAATATAAATTTTCAGAATACATGCCCAACCCTGTCTGCAGTTATCTCACTGTAAAAACCCAAATTGAAACAAAAGTTTTTTTGTGAATTTAATTGTCTGAAATCTCGTCCGGATATCGAATATCCAGGTGATTCTTTTGGTAAAATGTGCACTAATGTATGTGACGCTGACTAAAGTTATACATGGCGGGCCATAAGTTTCCATACATAGAAAAGACAAACATTTTGTATTGGACAACCGTTTTAATTTTTGAGGGATGGTGTGTAATCGCTGCACGTCTTGGACCACTTCATGGTCGATCTGCAACATTTCCAGTTTTCTGAAACGTGTAAACAGGTTTTGCCACAGTGTCGTGTGTCTGATGCTCGTTTCATGTTTTCTGTTAAAGTTTTGTGCAACCAAGCGACCACTTCCTGATCCAGCCGTCAGTATAATTTCAATTCTTTGCTCTTTTGTCAAATTCATCTTCTTGGGTGTCTGAAATACAAAAAAATATACATTTTTCATTCTCCTGTGTATGGAAACTTCTGGCCCTTTAGTTCAGGAATACAAAAGCTGCTTTAGACTGTTGTTTTAAATCGGGTCGTTGTTTACATGGAGGTCATTTAAACAACAAAGCACACACACTCACTCCTAAAGAAAATGTAGATTAAAACTGAGGAGCTTCTGGCTGCAACCATATGAAAAAACAAATCATTTGCTAAAGGCGATCGCTCCTCCCATCCAGCTTTAATTTATATTAATTAAGCGCCATCTGGACAAGGCTTAATTACACCCAACAAAGCTGCTCCATCTACTTTCACAAGCGAAATTAACTTATTAGGAGAAAAACAAAAGTAATATATTAATTTATTCCAACTTTATTTGAACTGTAGAAGGGTCCATTTTTGGTTTAAACAAACAAGCAGATTTAAAATGTTTTCTCTGGTTTTATCTGTTGCTAAACTGCTGCTGTGCACTGCCAGTCAGCTGGCTGAATGAAGATAAGTATTTCCGTTAGTACGGCTGCTAACAATTATTTTAGTATTCGATTATTCTGACGATTAATTGGATAATAAATCCGCCACTTTCTGCAGATATTTCATTTACACATTTAAGCTTAATTATAAAATATTATAAATACATTATGAAATCCAAACAAATAATTCAATAGGTTATTCAAAAATAAATTCACCTATAATGAAATGACAGCATTTCTTTAGTGAATGCTTGATCATTTGTAGCAGAGGATGCATCTGCAGCTAGAGATATTTCTAACATCAGCATGTGAAAAGCAAAAGCCATCATTCTGTTTTACGTAACATCAGTGCAGATCTGCTATTATTTTTATACAAACTGATGAACAATTTGACAGGAAAAGGTTCTTAAAGGTTCTTCATTTTCAGACTTTGAACCAGATGAAGCTAAACTTGACACTGGAGGAGTTTTGGGCGAAACATTTACAAACTGAAGTTTTTTCATCAGAAAAATAAATGCAGAAAATATGTAGTTTTTCTTGCAGTTTTGTTATTGTTACTGTTTTCAAAAGTTGAACACTTTTGACTTTTGAAAGTCAAAACATTTAGAAGTTTCTTCCAGAAAATGTTGACGGTTTTAGACATTTTTATTTTTTCTACTAGATAAGTTATTTATTATTTAAAGGTTAGACAGAAACGAGGGGAGAGCTAGTTCTAAGCTTGCGGTTTGTTCATTGTTGTCATAACAACTGCCTGCCAAGATGGCTGTCAGATACAAAGTTCACAGAAGCGTGACATCACACCAGAACTATGTACCGACGGCGGTGAAAGACTCACCTGTCTTTGCCCGTCTCCTTCTTGAACAACTCGTCAAACTGCAGCATCTTCTGCCAGGAGATGATGTAGACCTTGAGCTTGGGCAGCACCTGGTTCATCAGCCGCAGGTTGTTGTACACCAGGCCCTTCCCGTCCCGCCTCATGTAGTTGCTGGGGCCCCAGAAGATGAACACCGTGTCCTGGCTGGCGTTGAGCAGCTCGTGGCGGCTGCGCAGCACCCGCTGCATGCTGGAGTGGGCGATGACTCGCAGGGAGGTGCGGCGGCCGACGTCCTGGCCGTACGCGCCGGCGGTGGGGGCGTCGTTCATGCGGATGACGCACTCGGCCCGGTCGATCTCCTTTCCCCGGCGTCCGCCGATGAGATGGCCGGAGCTGGTGATCAGAGAGCAGGTGTGGCAGTGCATCCTGAGAGGCTGCAGGAAAGAAGAGTAATTCCCTTAAATATGAAGGCAGGTTTTATCACAGACTCAAAAGGACAATCAGTAATAAAAGAAAGATAACAATACAATAAAAAAAAACAAAAAAAAGACGCCTCACCATCCCAACATTTCCAAAATACAAATCTTAAAGGAATATGGTCAAAGGTGACATCTTATGAATCTTTCAACAGGTTAGGATGAGTTTATGGGCTATATGAAACATGTTTGTAACATTTTGTTCTGCATAAAATCATTCTTAATCAGATTTCAGTTCTGCCTTTTTTAGCTGTTTTTGGGCTTCTGTCACTTTAAATACAAATAAGCTGCTGCTGGCCACACCCACTCCAACTCCGCGTTTACACTTTCACATAAAAATGGCTGCAAACAGATGTGCAATTCTACAATTGTACATCTTTGAAAAGCAGAAGTGGAGCCTCCTGCACAGCAAACAAGAATACAGCAAGCGGTTTCTGGATGGTAAGTTAACAACAAAACACAGTGATTAAACCAGCTGACCAAAGAAGCTGGGGTTTGCTGGGGTTGCTAGGAAACGGGCTAGGCTTTGCTGGGGTTGCTAGGTAACGGTGCAGTGCCTTCTGATTTGTGACGTTACCTTTGGAAGGTTTTTGAAACGGTTCATTTTCAAAGAAACACCAAAAAACATTAAGTTACTGCCCAAAACAAGATGGGTAGGTTTTTTTTTAGAAGCAGTTAAGACCCAAATAAAAGTACAAAAACATCCAAAATGTAAGTTTTGCATAATACGTCCTCTATAATGATTCCATTATTGGACTTGTTTACTCTGCGAATAAACTTACAGATAAGATTTATTTGTCTGCTGGTCTCATCATAGAACTGAGACCAGCAGACAAACGGTTCTCTGGTTCTGGTTCATTTGGGTTTTGTTTTTTTATAAGAAAAGTCTTGGAGTATCAGCTACTTCCAATCTCCAAAGTTTATCTTTTTTGAAAGTGTACAGTGAGTTTTCCGTACAACATGATCCGAAAAATTTTAATTTAACTTAATCAGAACAATAAACAAACTTCCATCAGACATTCAAACTTGACGGTAACAATAAATCAAAGAAAATGGGTTTTTATTTAGTCTTTTCTGTACGTTGAAATAAAAATCCACCCATTTTGCTGGTTTTTGTGTAAGTTAAACATGCTGTGAGTTTGTGAGGAACGCAGATTAAAAAAAACAACACTTTGGAGAACTTTGGCGAATTGCCTCGCTGCGGTTTGAAGCAGAAATGCTTTGTTGACAAACAGATAGCGACACAGCCTCCAGGGCATATGTAGCTTGTCATATTGCTTTGCGAGTGGTGGAGGCCCCGGGGTCTAACAGAGGATTCACCTTAAATCGCGCTCCCTTTCACACACGGAGGAGGAATGTGTGTGTTTACCCCAAAACCCTCTCATCCTGGTGCTGATTTAAATATGAAGAGAACAGTTTTCAACACAGAAAACATCCAGTGCAGGAAAGTCACGCTGCTGAATTTAAATTATTACATGTATAACGGCACAGTTTGAATAAAGAAAGAACTCTGGAACAAACATTTATTTAGTAAAAAGTACAAATAAAAATACATTTTGCATATTTGTGTACCAGATTCAGCTGCAATTTATTTTTAAATGTTCTTTTCAGATGTTGTGTGTATTAATGATCATCACAATGATCATTAAGCCTGTATTATATTATTGTCAACATTTTAATAAATTACAGCTGAACAATAGCAAAGCATGGATTCATGACGTTATTGTTAAATCCTACGACGATGATAGTTGACAGAACAAACATTTTCCATCATTTCCATTTACTTTGGCTTTTTTATCACTAAATCTGTAAAATTTGTGGAACATAAAGGAGGTGAAAGTCGTTTCAACTGGCTGAAGTTGTATTTTACCAACGGTGTGTGATTATCTGGCATTTTAAACATCATAATCTACAACATTCTGCAGCCAGGAAGTCCTGCTGTGAGGCTGATATCGCACCGTAATTATTATATTGAAATATTTTTGCAATAGGATGAGGAGGTTTTTCAGCATTATTAAAATTAATGCATTTTGCAAAATACTATTTTTTGCATCACATGATCAACAACAGGATGATACCACTGAGTCTAACTGTTTGTGATTCGTTAATTTGGTTGTTGTTCTTTTAAAAAACATGAATTTACAATTAATATTACAACTTTATTTTGGTGATACCATGACTTTATTCCTATAGTATTTAAATTCTAGTATCATGGTTTTATTCTTGTAATAATGTAATTTTTTTATAGTACAGCTCTAGTACTCCGTTGTGCCATCTTCAGATGATTTTTCTGTGATTATTATTGGTCGTAATGTGTTGCCATAAAGGTTCATTTCTTTGTGTTTAGTTTCTAAGTTTATTCTTGTGTTCTGTTCTTTGCACATTTATTTCTTTTAGATCCGTTTTAGCCTTGTCCTCTGGGTTTGTAGATAATTTTGATCATTAGTTTTGAGATATTTATTTTTTCTCCCGCCACAGCTGTTCCACATCTCCTCTGATTTGGTTCCTGTCTCATTTGCTTCAGTATTTATATTTCTTTGCTGGATTCTGTTTCACTACTCCACGTCTCGTTCAGCTTGTAAGTTTCCTGGTTTTTCTTTAAACCTGCAACATGCTAATCCTAAGTTACATTACATGACGACCCGTGAACAGACTCCTGTGTTTAATGTCATTTTAAAAACAAAATGTTTGTTTTTTAAGACCAAATATTATTTTTGTGTGTGTTGTCGTCTTTCACAGAGTCTCGGCTACAGAGCGAGTTTTAATCGTTTATGTTTCAGAGAACTAAATGTCCTTCACGCCCTCTGATGCGTCGCAGAAAGTTTCCGCTGATTGCCGCTCTGTTCCTCAGGTTGTTAAAGTCGCTCGCTGCCTGTTGAGTCACCTGATTAATGGACCTGTGGTTCTGTCTGCACCGCCTGATTACTGATGCAGCTGCTGGTTTTTAGTTGGTCTGTAATCTTCCTGTGTGTGTTTGAACATTTAGACTCTGACCTGAACAAAAAGGAAATTAACCTTCACCTGGAATGACCTTTGAATTATTCATTTATACATGTGTTAAAGATATAATGGCACATTGGGACCACACTAAGGAAAATATAAAAAATTAATCAACAAAATAATGAGAACAAAGTGATAATACTTTTAAAAAAAGTTAGTATGAGAATAGAGACATAATATTAGAATTAAGTCATGATTTTAAAGTCGAACTATTGCAAGAAAAAAATGTAAATAATATGAGAATGAAGTCAAAATATTTCACAAAGAGAATAAAGATAATATTGTGTAAATTAAACCAAAATATTATGAGAATTGAGTGGTGATATTAGGAGAATGAAGTTGAAATATTGCAAGAATAAACTTGTAATATGATAGTAAAGTCATAATATTTCAAAAATAAAGTTAGCATGAGGATAAAGACATAATATTATGAGAATTAAGTCAACATATTATTAGAATAAAGTGCAAATATTGCCAGGATAAAGTTGTAAAGAATAATGTGAGTAAAGTCATAAAAATTTGAGAATAAGAGAATGTAATCATAATATGAGAATAAAGTCCTAATGTTATAAGAGAAAAAGTTTAATTTTACAACAATAAAGTCGCATGAGAACAAATTATAAATACAAAAATATTTACAAAAATGAATATTATGACTATTTTTGTCCTATATTTTATTAATTTTTTTTAGTTTGTCCGTCATATAAAGCTGTTGCTACTTCAGCGTTTTATTATAAGCAACACGTCTTTGTATTAGAATAGTTTTATTACCACAAGTTTTACAGTTTGCTTTTTATTTTGAATGTGATCTAATTTGGCATTTTGCTCGCTTTGCTCTTTTTACACCCACTTTTTCCCTCCGACTCCGTCTTGCATGTTTTTACATGAAATTTTCACAAAGTGTGTGGCCTGTTTTTCTCCTCTGGATGCACATAAATCATTATGCCGGCTCTATTTATGTATGTCAAGCTGCTCTACATTGTGTTGGTATGTTTGAGGCAACCGCAGGTTCGGTTTAGCATGAGTGCACGTGTCTGGGGGTGGTTTTTCTCTCCTCCTGCTTCTGCTCAGACCTCCACCCTGAAAAGCAATGATATGCAACCAGAGCTTTTAATGTGCCCTGAAATATCACCCCACCAGAAACTCTGCAGCTATTTACATTCCTACACCTCCACCAATTTCCATTTCCTTGGCATTAACAAAAACAAATGATTATGGCGGCAGCAGATGTACGATACGGGGATGTGCCATTATCGTTTTCATGCCCCGACTTTGACGTGGGGGAAGATTAGCAGACCTGCGTTGTTAATGAAACCTGAGAGGAAGGCAGAGGTAAGAAAGAAGTGATGAAAGGAAGGAAATGAAAAGAAGGGCAGAGGAGAAAGAGGTATAGGGAGGAAGTGAGAGCAACCCTGCTGCTGTGATGTTTGATGAAACGTGGAGCTAATGAGGTCCTGGTGGTCTCCATCATCACCGGCAGCAGCAGACGTGCCGCCTCCCTCGCACACTTCCCTCCCTCGCCTCCCGGCTTCTTGACAGTCAATCAGGGCGCCGCGGCGTGACATCACTGCAGCAGGTCAGAAATCCCATTTTTACCCCAGAGCCTTTAAGTGGCTCTGCGCACCTCATTCCTGGCTCCTTTGTTTCAGGGAGAATTAAAGCCGCATCACCGCCTCATCCAGCTCCTGTCTCTTCAGAGAGGCGCGATCCGCCCGACAGCGGAGGAGGAATTTCAGCCACAAGGAAAGATCCGTACGAAACGTTTTCAAACCGCTACGTCTGCGTCTGGTTACAAACTCCACAGGATTTGATGAAGTCAAACGATTGAGCGAAAAACTGTGGATACAAACGAAGTAACGCAAACTGAAAAAGGAAAAATCTTTTTGCTAAATGAAATAAATAAAAACAGTAATTAATGGGAAAAACTACAACTAACTGGAACTATATTGTGTTTGTATAAAACTAGCTAAAACATGCTGAAATTCTAAATTAAATACTCGTTTTCGTGTTTATGAATCTATTTATTACCAATTTGAACTGGTGTGAAATTGATTTTATTTTCCCCACACAACCAGTTCACGTCTTCACTGTTGGCAGAGCAAACTTTAGTCCAGAGTCTGTTAGCTGTTCAGCAACAATTTAATCCATCTTTTAAAATCATTATTCTCTGCTGAAGGTAAAGTAAACACAATCACAAATGTTGACGTTTTTGAATTATGCACACAAAAATGAAATAAAGTTGTTAGTTACTAGGAACTAAAACTAACTGAATTAACCAAACAAAGTCACAACGAAATAAAACTATAACAATAAACTACTATAATCCTGGTTCGCTCATACAGTCACTGCAAAAACTCAAAACCTTACCAAGTACTTTTAGTTGAGTTTATAATGCAAATATCTTATTACAAGTTATTGTATTGAAATAAGATAATTTACAAGTAACTTTTCAGCAAGATACAAAAACTTGTTTAAAGTAAATAATTCCCTAATATTGAAGAACTACATTTACTTTCACTGTCATTTGGCCAAAATTTAGTTTCCCACCATAAGTGGGTGAATGTAAAGTCTGTGCAGAACATTTACTATTTGTATATTAAGGACGTGTAACAATGGCCTAGTTAAAGTCCTAAACAGAGCCAACAGTTGAGTAGTGAAGAAAATGTGAAATATTTTCAGTTTTGTCCAGATATAAGTCGAATATCTTGCAGCTGTAACTGCAGAGAAACAAGTGAAAATCCAAACTAAAGTCCCATTTCTCTGATTTTGATTTGTTAAAAACAAACATTATTTATTAAAAACTTTTTTTTTTAAACAAATGCTGCACTTTTTCCTCAGTTTATCACCATGTTGGCTGTTTGGTGTCCAATGAGTTTCTATTTCTGTGTTTTTAACTTAATTGATCAGATCCAAACAAAAACACTTTTACACATTGTTTGGTGACAGTGGGAGTGTTAAAACTTTTGCAAAGCGCTGTAAGTCGATACTGAACTCCTTTGAGTCGGGTTAATCAGAACCAGAACCAGATTCTCTCCCACTCTTTTTAACCGAACATACGACTCAAATCGAATTTATTCTCAAAATCCCCTGATGAAAACAGCGCTCCGTTTAATAATTCATACAATAAATGGTTTATAATTCAAGACACATTTATCATTTATGTATTCAATATCACTGGCTTTGTTCCTCCTTACTGAGCAAAATACCTTTGCTCATAATTAAAAGATTCGCTGCATTTAAAGTTTTCTCCCCCCATGAACTGTGTTTGGTTGTTCCCTGATCAAAGCCGGGATTATCAATGCAACCCCGGCCTAAATAATGTATTCTGATTACAGCTGGCTTCTTTTGTCTTACTGGAGGTTAAAATCCACACGGGAGAGAAGAAATCCAGGAAAGCGAAAAGTAGTGGAGCTGCTCTGCTTTCAACCTCTGCAGGAAAGAATAATCTAAAGTCTGAAACCTCCGTCTGATTTTAGTTTGATTCTCATCACGCTCCATCCTCTCTCTGATATTCACAGATATATTTTAGATTTTAACATTTGTCTAAGCAACATTCTGACTTTAGGATCGGTTTCCAACATTAAACTGTCTGATAAAAAGCATGAAAAGCATTTTGACAGATTATATCTGCATCTCTCAGCCTGTGCCTGTTGTCAGATGTTTATCAGCGTAAACAGTTTCCCTGTTTGAACATCTGACAGGATTTTAGTTTAAGAACTTTTTCAAGCTAGAATAAATGCACATTCTTTCTTTTCTTTAACATTCATAAGGCAGAACATTTTTTTTAATCTCCTTTCAAAACCTCATTAAGCTTTCCGGGAAAAGTTTTGAGTCTAACATTTGTCCGAATGTCCTTCTATTAACTAAATTACAGAAAGTCCATATTGGACTTTTTCTACTTAATAAGGATTTTAAATGAAGCTGCTGCTGCTGATGGAGATGTTATATACATAATTTGGTTTGAAATATAGTTATTTTTCTTAATATTCCTATAAACACATCAGAACCATGATGATAAACCGACTGACTGACTGATCTGCACTTTATTATAAAAACACCCAGCCTGTTCTTAAAACATAGATTAGTAACAATAATCTATACTTTCACAAAAGTACATTAAAAGCAGCACTTTTTAGAGTGTCCTGCCCATTTATAGTTGATTTTAATCTTGATAATAATGTTTTTTTAACCAGATTAAATTTTAAACAACACAGACATTTCTCTGCTTCAGGAAAGAATCTAGTTGTTAGATGTTTGTGTGATTTGCATAATCAGGCATTTACACATAATATATCCTATATATCCATATAGGAAGAGAAGTGACAGGGGAGGCACATCAGTTGTCATGACAAGGAAAATACGAGGAAAAAAACCTGCATTTCCTGTGAAAGTGCAGTGAATGCTGTGCGCTGAATGTTTTTGGTGGAAACTGCAGAAACATTTGAAGTCAGAAATGTGAGAAATAGGCAGAAACAGCAGAAAAAAAGAAGCTAAACATGCATTAGAAAACTGTTAAAGATGAATGAGGAACCTTCAGTGTAAAAATATTAAAAATTGGTGCAGAATTCTGTTTAGAGCTAAACTGTAAGACAACTCAGAGCAGAATGGGTTTTAGTTAGATAGTGCTTCTTAGCTAATGTGCAAAAGGTTGCAGGTTCCTAATCATCATGTGTCAAAATGAGCTACTGTTAAGCCACAACTGACAGGCGTTGCCTAGCAACCCCAGCCTATCACCTAGCAACCCCAGCGAAGCTCCAACACGTTTGGTCAACTGGTTTTACTGCTGTACAATGGCTGCTGGAAAAGACAAGTGTTTTTTAGTTGACTTAACGTCAAGAAACCACCTGCTGTGTTCTTGTTGGTTGTGCAGGAGGCTCTACTAATGCTTTTCAGAGATGTACGTTTGTATAATCTCGTATCTTTTTGCAGCCATTTTCATGTGCGAGTGTGAACGTTGAGTTTGTGGCCAGCAGCAGATGATCTGAAACGCCTCAAAACAGCCAGAACTGACCAAAGTAAAATCTCCTAATCCGAGAATTATTTTGTGTAAAAGATTTAATGAACATGTTTTGTATAGACCTGTTCTAACCTGTCCAAGGAATCATAACAGTCATACATGGACTTCAAACACAAACAAACCTGGAAGCTGCAAACGTTCACGGTTTGCTGGGTGCGGCAGCAGAATGAAGTTGTGATGAGGAAAATCAAATATAAAAGACGGTATTTAAATATAATTGGAGTAAAAGTAGAAGAAGGTTTTCAGTAAAATTCTGGCATTTAGGAAAAATAAATAATTTCAATAATTGTAAATGACCAAAAACCAGAGAAGTTTGTTTTTTTTGTCTCACAGACTAAAAGTAAAAGTAAAGATATTGTCGAGGCGTCACGTAGCTTTACTCCTGCCTTTAGTGCAGAGTGAAGTTTTCCGGGACAGATGACGGGTGACCTTGTCCCACTTGTCCCTCTCTCTGTGTTGCTGCCCTGGTTTCACTAAAAGCCGATCCATCCATCAGCTGCGGCCTATAAAGACATAAAGTCCCCAAAACAAAATGCACACCAACAACAAGAAGCCACATCTTTTATCTTATCCTCCTGCTGGAGCAGAGACCCCGACAGCCTCCCCTCCTCGCCGTCTGCTGTTTCTTTATTCTGCTGGCATCTGAACCCTTATCTGCTTCCTCTGGGCTTGTCCTTCACAGCGCCGCAGGAGCCATCACTGTCTGACTTCCCACCTGACTTCCTGACCGCTTTCTGAGCTGGATGGATTAACCTTAAGAGACAGAGGAGGAGATGGGAGCGAGAGGAAACTCGGCCCAGACCACCTGAGGAGGCGGTGAGATGGAGACGGAGCAGGTTTGGTGTTTCGGAGCAATAAAGGCGACGTGAAGACAGAGACTGTTTATCGATGAACAGAATTAAACACGATGTTCACGATAGAAAATGTTCGTTTTCTTGCAGAAGCCCCAGTTTATAATGCTTTAGCAGCGTGTGGCCCGGGGGCCATTTGTGGTCCTTTAAATGATTTTGTTCTGCATCCCCAGAACCAGAACCAAACAAGGAGAAACAGCACTCAGTTGTAAAACAGCAGAAATTCAGAGACACATAAAGACAGTTACAAAGTCGGTCTTCTGTCACCTGAAGAACATTTCCAGGATTAGAGGACGAATGACTCAACCAGATCTAGAGAAACTCATCCAGGCGTTTATAAAATGGACATATTTCATAAAAACAGTTTATTGTTGAGCAGGTAAAACTGAAATAATAATTATTTTTGCATTTTTAATTTAATGAACTTTGTTTGGACACCACTGTTCAAAGTGGTTAAAGTGTTACTTTTTCTGTGACACTTTGGCTACATTTTTTTTTACCTAAAGTCATAAAAAAAGAGTCGTATTGACATCTGAGAACCCGATAGCCGCTGCTATCACCCAACAGGGGCGGTTCTAGACGGGGGCCAACAAAGGCCGGGGCCCCATTGGGTGTTTGCATGTGACGTCAGAACGCGACACACTCCGCCATGATGGACGTCAAAACAACCGATGCCTGATTTCACTTTTATTTAGTTGATTTCACTTTAAAAACGATCACAGGATACAAACCAAACTCAACTTATAACTTTCAATGAGGAAAGCTACAGCGCTTTCAAAAGCAGGAAGTGGACTATAATGCAGAGAACTCTGGGTAAAAACAAGCAAAAAACATTCACCTTTAGTGCTAGCAACAAAGACAACAAACACAAAAAAAAATCCTTCAACTGCTAAAATTTGGCGCTACTCCATTTTTGCGCTGGTAGCCAGTAGGACATCATTATCTTATGCGTGTCCATTTTTAACCCATTTCTTGCATTCGTGTTTCCATTTTGTTGAAAATGAAAGCTGGATTTCTTTAATAAGATAAGCAGTTCAAAGAAAAGAAACATTTAAATTTTATTGTTCCTCTTGTCAGAACAGAAACTGAAGTTTTTAGCTTTTCTGCTCCAAACTCATGGATAAGTTTGTTTAAAGTAACGTCAGCTGAAGCCATTTAAGATGTTTGGTTTGAGTGTATTTGTATGTTTATTGGGATGAAATGTAACTGAATATTTCTGTTTGCTATTCTTGACCAGATATTTTGATTTCAACGTGGCAAATGAGGTTAAATGAAGTTTATTTCTAGCATTATTGTTAACCAAGATTTCTTTTAGAGTCTGGCTCTTTGGAAAGTCTTGGAGGTCACTGACAGCTCAGGTTTGTAGATTAATATGCGGGTTGTTATGACTCATACTGCCGGCATTATTGAGTGACATTTAGACTCTGTGTATAGGAGTTGGTAATTAAACAACAGGGAGGAATAAAATCCTTGGAGAAATTGTATAATCACAGATTAGCACGGCGTGATTTGTGCATTAAAAAAAAAAGTGTGCAGCTCTGATTATCTTCATGGTCAGAGTCATCTGGTGCCCAAGGGTAACACGGGTAATAATTGGTGGTTAAAACTCACATGGGTCTTCAGGGGGAATGAAATCAGCTTTAATTCCTCCGCTCGTCTGCGCTCCAACCCTGGAGGAACAGACGCTCTGACTGCAGTGAAACATTTCGCCTGACGTTCCCCCTCGGAGCAGAGAAATAGCATTCGAGTGTTATTGATTTTATGTGGGTAAATGCTGCCGAGCGAGGGCTTAGCAAAGGATGCTGGGTCTTGGAGGATGTGAGATGGAGGATCCGGCCTGCAAATGTGAGCATTGAGAGGCAGCAATCATCATCCTTCCCAGCGGGGGACGTCGTCTGGCTGTCTGGTTTCGCCCTGAGACTCACGGAGGAGAAAAGTGTTTCCAGCCTCCTCAGAGCTGACCTTTAGGCTCATCGATGGAGGCTTTGTTTTCTGCCCTCTCCTCAGGTGGTTCCTAACATCTATGAGCTCAATACAAAATAAAAAACAAAATGTTTTTAGAGAAATAAATAAAACAGGGAGACATTTTTATTACTTTCTTCAAAGTCAAAAGCTCACAAACAGAAAGATCACGATGCCTTTGAAGGGGCGGAGTCGTGTTTTCACAGCACATTATGGAATAAAATTTCACTGTCAAATAATTATATTAACTTTATTCTATGAACTACTGACAACACAGCTCTGAAGTTCCAAGCAACATTTAGTATTTCTTTGCAGAAAATGAGAAATTCTCAAAATAACAAAAAGAGGCTTTCAGACCCCAAATAAAGCAAAGAAAACAAGTTTATGTTCATTTAGAAACAACAATATTAATGTTTTGACTCAGGAAGAGTTCAGAAATCAATGTTTGGTGGAATAACCATGAGGTTCAGTGCCCAGAGCTGAACAGCAAATACAACTTAAAAGAAATTATACTTTGTAATTTATCGTCTTGAAATTGGGCTTCTGTCTCTTTAAATGCTTCTGCTCTTTCTGAAACCCTTTAACAACATTTTTTACCAGAGTTTAACTGAAAAGCAGCTCGTATGCTGAGCTCAGAGAAACTTGATAATTGCTGCTGGCTAGTCTGAAGGAGCTGAGTGGGGGGTCACAGAGGAGGGCTGCTTTCTGAGGCGACACTGAGCGCAACTTCCTTCTTCACAAAAACTAAATAAAAATGGAGCAGCGTCACATTTTAGCTGTTGTAGGATTTTTCTTTTGTCTTTAGTGAAAAACCATGAGTCATTTCTCCCTCTAACGCTAACACATTTGTTTTGGTTTTATTTACCCAGAATACCATGTGCTATAGTCCACTTCCTGTTTATCAAGTGGTCTCCGGTCCGCTTGCAGTTCACATATTCAAACCGCACCAGAATTCACTTCAACTGAACCGAGACCGTGGTTTGTAGCCAGAGTTTGTTTTTTTGGTCCGCATCAGAGTTCGATTGTGTATTCACATCTCCCCAAACGAACCGGACTTTCTAGACAATCGAACCAGTTCGATTAAAGCGGACTAAACGGGTCGGCACCTGAAATCTGCTCTACATTGCAAAACTTTCCTTTCTTGCACTTATAACAGAAGATGAGCAGAAGGAAAAACAGAGCGTGTTCCAGTAAAGTGAGAGGGAATAAATGTAGAAAACAAAAGCTACCAATGGCGGGAGGTGGAACGACATCATCGACCATTTAGGGGTAAAATCCAAACATCTGCTGGGGAAGCCGCAGATGTTACAGTTAGCCGAGTATTTGAGCTTAAAGTGGTGCATTTAGATAAGAGTCAGATCTTAACGCGTTGTGCTGACACAGTCCGGCAGGTTGAACGCTGCAGGGCAGAGTCAGCGGAGCAGGGCTTGTTTGTCTGGGATGTACGTTTGACCAGTCATTAGGGAGAGCCGAGTGGGAAGCAAGCCGAGAGCTAATGAAGACGAGGAGAGAAGGAGGACGAAAAGGAGGGAATGGATATCAAAACTGAGGCAATTAGGGATTCTGGTGGTCAGCAGTCATACTCCAGGTTGACAGCTCCTGCCGCTCCGGCGCTCCGGTCTTAATTAGGGCCCAGTTTTCCGCGAGGATCCCGCCGGCAGACACCTTTGATGGAGGGCAATTATCTCCTTCAGGGGGAGAAAAACAACAACGACTGACTTAAAAGGAAAATAATGAAAACGCACTAATAAAGAGTGGAGCTTTTGATAGACGACATGGCTGATGATCTTGTTAAGGGGGACTGGTTAAAGTAAAAGCTAATATCATCCCGAGCGTTTGAAGCAGAGGAGTCGGCGGCGCTCTGATCTTCAAAGCTAGCAGCAATGCAAAAGGGAGTCCTTCAGTGCAAGTGTGTGAGGACAAAGAAGTTCAGCAAACCTGCAGAGTGGATATCAAATGGTGAACCTGCGTGAAAAAAGCCCCCAAACCCAGCTGGAAGACGCAACCTGAAAACACTTCATAACAACATTTTTGCTCATTTAATTTTAAATAAATTATTCTCAGTTGTGTAAACGAGCAACTGTTGCTGTTTTAGTGGGTAAAACAGAGCAAAAGTGGACCCTGAATGAGATAAAAATGCAGATTTGAGTAGAGCTTTAAAAGGATTTGGTTTTCATCAGCCTTAAATATAAACAAACCAAAGGTCTGATCAAATGAAAACAAGATAAGACGGAGCGCTTTCTACATTTAAAGCAGCGTTAAGCTGCAGCATCATTTCAACCAGGAGTAAACAGTCAAAGAAATTGGTTTTCTAAGTAAACAAAATGTTGCCAAGGATAAAAGCTGGTCCAAAGCCAGGAAATTGCACTATATGACCACTGGGCCTCATGCTCACCCAAAACGTGAACCGCGTCGCAATCTGTCAGGCGCGGGTAATTCTGTTTAATGCTGCGTTCGATTTGCCTCGCCTGGAGAACGTGCAGCTAAAAATCCTGGCTTAAGAGTTAATCACAGCTGATCTCAGGGGCGCGTTTGAGGAGAAAAGTCTCAGTGAGGCGGTTCGGGTCGCTGCAGTAGCTTCAAACTGGAAAGACAAGCTGTACTGCTGTGACCGAGGGAGTGGTTTGGACCTGCATGAAGTAGGCAGGAGGTTTAAGTTCGACAGTTATGGTCGGGATGATTAGGGATGATTAGGTTTCAAAGGATTCACACCTCTCATGAATTTACAGCATAATGGCTGCTAGATTTAAGCGGTTTCATTCCTGATAGGCTGGTTGGTTCTGTTTGATTGGAGACCAAGATTTAAACATTTGTTAAAGGTTCACTTTCACACTGCACACTCCAAAAACACAAAACCTTAAAGTTTTTTTGTCTAGTTTCTAGTGCAAATTTGTTACTTACAGGCAAATTTTCAGCAAGATATAGGAGCTTATTTTAACTAAATAATTTCTTAATATTAATGAAAAAGTTGTACCAGTCGCAGATTATTTCACTTATAACTAGTACTTTCTCTTTAATCAATAGTAAGGATTATTGATTAAAATAAGCTTCCTGAAGTTAGTTTTCTCTTATTTCAAGTCTATTGAGATATTTGCAGTAGAAACTAAACCAAAAATAATTAGTAAAACTATGTTTTCGCAGCAAATGCACGTGCAAACCAGGGTTGTAATAGTTTTGAGTTTTCCATTACAGGTTAGTTATATCTCCAAAGAATCTGTGAAGATATATCTGTTATATTTGTAAAGGGTACTTGGTTTTTTGTTGTTTTGTTTTTTGGGGGGTTTTTTTGGCTAATTTCGTTTATGTTCTTGGAATGCCAGTTTTTATTAGTTATCATTATATATAGTTTAGTTTTTGGTAGTAGCTTTAGTTTTTTTCATAAAAGGTTCAGAGTTCAATAAGTCAAAATATTGTGATTTTGTATACATAGATTGAATAATTAATGCTCAACAGAAGATACAGTTTAAAAAAAAATGTTTTCAATAGTTGTTGAAAAACCAACTGACTGAATAACTTCTGCTGTCGCTATTTTGCAGACTAACTTAAGCGCTGCCAGGACAAAAATGGAGCCATAAACTGCTTGAGTGGAGAAAAAAAAATATGTTTGCACTAGAAACTATACCTAAAATACCTGGTAGTATTTTGTGTTTTTGAAGTGTCAAATGATAAAAACCATTTAAAAAGTCAGTTCCCCTCCTCGCCTGTGGCGGCGCTGCATCAAGAATCACTGAAGGAAATGAAATAAAAACCTCTGAAGAAAATCTGATCACAACTTCCTTCTTCACAAAATGTAAACAAAAATGTAGTAGTGTCAGATTTTAATGGTTGTAGGATTTCGTTTTGTTTTGTTTAGACTCATATTTGGGTTGTATTTACCCAGAATGCCATGCGCTACAGTTCACTTCCTGTTTTCAGAGTGATCTCCGGTCCTTCTTGGGGATCTTAAATCTACCAGTGAATTTTGGGGTGGACCATATTTACTGTTCCTCCTCAGTTCGTTTAGGTTCTGGTTGGGTTTAACATTTTCAGATGGAGTTTTTCAGAAACTACAGATTGGATGTTTTTCTGACTTTGCTTCCCTTGAAATTATCTAAAAATAACCTCTTATTCACATGAATGAACAAAATGGCTCCATTTATGCTAAAATTGCCTTAGCTTTGTTTTGTTTTTTCCAACAAATCTCCTGCAGATGAGAGTCAAATGTTTCTACATTAAATATTATTAACTTTTGTGTTAGCAATAAGCCTGTAACATTTGCTGAAAAAAAATCCCAGAGTTGAGTTGCAATAATAAAACATAACTAGAGAGACACAGTGATCCATTAGTTTGGAAGATTATAACATCCCACATCGCAAATATTATTCAAAGCAGTGAATTTATCTCCCAGCCTGACGATCAGCGGCAGAACACTGAGACTAACCTGCTCATTTTTCAAACTAATCTAACAAAATTGTGTGCTTGCAGCCAGGCTGAAGTGTTTTTTTTTTTTTTTTTTGCCAAAGCTCTTGAGAACTGAATGATGTTTTATTTTCCTGCTCTGAATATTTTTGACACCTTCTGAAAAGCATAACGAAAAGCGAGACACTGAAAACTAAACTCCCACAAGAGCAAAGTTCAAATTAAATTCTATGAAGCACAAATATGAAAAAGAATTTAGGTATTTGGCACATTTTGGCTTAGATTAGCTGAAAATCTTCTTAAAGTGTTCAAATCAGTCAAAGGACAAAATGATAACATATTAGTGCCATTCTGAGAAGGTGTTTATAATAAAATGACGTAACGGATATTATGTTCCCCCTCATTGTTCAGGTAAAAATCAACCTTCTGCTGAATCCCAATGAGATCTCTGAGGACCAATTAATCTGAAATAGTAATAAGTTTTCATTTGTCTTTAAGGTATGGAATGACACAGCTTTGTTGTACCTTCCTTATCCTGGCAGTGAGCAGATATTTTTAGCCTTTAGTTACTGACCCTCCCAAAACAAATTGAACAGCAAAGTCAGTTTCTGTGTTTCTGTCGTCCCAGATCTGCCATAAAGATCTTGACCTCAGAAGATAGGATTGTTTGTAATGGAGCACGATTCTTTTCTCCTTTTTTAGCGAAAGATGGAAGAAGAAAAGATAAACCTAAAGTGCATAAAAAGGTGAAACACCTGAGCTGAGCCTGCAGCAAAATGAAAGGACTACATGATTTCTCTAAAATCATTTAAAGAACATGTTTTTCCACACAGTTTTTACAGAGTTCTGGACATTTGGGAACAAAAGATGCACCTTTGTTTTGTTACTTCTTATTGTATTATATTACAAGTATTGAGATTAGTTAGCATAATCAGCTTTACATCACAAAGTCACCAGGCGACTCTGAATCCATCCAAACCCTGAACAGGATGTACCATAATTTTCTCCAGCTGAGAAAACTTTAAATGACAAGAAAAGAATAAAATGTTCCCTTCTTGATTGTCTGCACTGCAAAAACACAAAATCTTAAAAAAGTAGTTTGGTTTCATTTCTACTGTCTGTATCTTCGTATGCTTGAAATAATTCAAAACTAACTCAGAAGTAACTTTCCAGTAAGATATAGGAGCATGTTTTATTAAGTCAATAATATTGATGATAAACTACTAGTCAAACTGCCAGATTATTTCATTTACAACAAAACATTTTTAAATGTTATAAGAAAAATAATCTGCATCATGAAGATACAAGTACTTATTCATCAATCAAGCAAAGTTAGTTCTGACTTATTTCAACTGAATATATTTGCAGTAGAAACTAGACCAAAAATACGTGGTAATTAATATTTTGTGTCTTTGCAGAGTTATAGTCAGTGCTTTCTCAGCTGGAAACTCAAACAATAAAACTGAAACATTATTGGGGGGGGGGATTTAAGTTGTGATGAATCATAGATAAAAGATGGCGTTTAAATATAATTAGTGTAAAGAGTTACTAAGTTTTCTGGCGCTTAGGAAACAGAAATAATTCAGTAATTCTAACTGATCTTAAACAAGAGAAGTTTAGTCTGATTTAACTTCAGACAACGAGGAAAAAAAGTGTATTTTTATCTGGTGAAGGTAAATACACTCTGTCCAAGCTGTTGCCTCCTTCCCTTTGAGTTACGACTTACAGATACGTTTGGTTGTTAGCGTCGTCCAAACCCTCTATAGGCCCTGCGAAGTCCTTTACTCAGAAACACCCTTGAACTTAAAAAACACCTTTGAAGCTCACGTGCAGCCGGGTTCTGCCCTGAAGGCAGGACTCTGTGTCATTAAACCCAACTCTCGTCCGAGCCGCTGCAGAAAGGTGAAAAGAACAAAGCGTCGGCTTGTTTCTGCTCCTTTTTTCCACCAGATAAAACCCAAACTGCCCCCCGTTTCTCCACCACATACCAGGCAGGCAATCATAAAGACAACAAACGCCTCCCCCCACTGCGAGTTCATATTGTAATCTACTGGAAGGAGAGGACCCCGGCTTCCTGCTGGAGTGTGCAGGCTTGCACTCGGTTGCAACACACACTCCCTCTGCCTTAATTGACTCCATATCAGCCAGCTAGCCACTGGTGCAAACTGTACAATGATGCAGGCACTGCTTATCCCTATAACTTCCACCTAGATGGAGGAGCGGAGAGATAACTGCAGCGAGGACCACACAGACACTGAGAAAAAAAAAAAAAAAAAAGAGAGAGATTCCCATGGCATGAATACAAAAGATGAGCTTCAGTTTACCAGGTCAGAGAACCTCTTCCGGTTTTCCTGCTCAGAAATTGCAGCAGTAGGTGGCAGAGAGAAAAGTTAGAGGGACTTTCGGAGGGAGAGTAGTTGGAGGCGGAGGCGGGTTGAGGAGGGGGAAGAGAATGAAAGGCAATCTGATAGATGAAAAAGAGGAGTGGGGAAGAGGAGTGGCTGCTGGAGACAGAAGCACTTTGGAGACCGGGGAAATGTAGGGCAGCAGAAACACGGAGGGAATCCAGGAGGGATCAGTGATGAGCAAAAGTTGGAAATGAGGAGATTTCTGTATCAGTAGCTGGAGTGGATCAACGGAGCCGAACTGAATCAGGAATTAAAACAATGACTAAGAATCAACCGGGTTGAAATTAAACACATAATATTCACAAAGTACAGGGGAGAGGATCAACACAAATATGTCCAAGCAGAATGAGTTTTATCTTTCCTTCTGTGTTATTATTACCATCATTAGTAGATTATTGTAAATTTACAATCATTAGTTGTTTTTTTAATTGTATTTGTTTGACATGTTATGATGGAGTATCAGGGCCAGCTGTGATATTACGACTTTATTCTCAAAATATTACTTTGTTTTAAACATTTATGACTTATTCTCAAAATATTATGACTTTATTCTAGAAACATGATTTTATTTTCACAAAAGTTTATTCTTGTAATTTTATGACTTTATTCTCCTAAATGTGTTTGTTTATTAGTATGCCCCTAATACTCCGTTATATTATCCAATTCTGTAATATTAAATACAGTAGGTGTATTTGTACTTTGGCAAGGAGTTGGTAATTATTCTTATACTTTATATCCGATTGTTGTTTATAATTGCCATCATTACTATTATTTTAAGTATTGGCCAGTTTTCTTGTTCTGTTATGAGAGACAGGTTGCAGTCATTTAGTTTTTCTGTGATACAATTTATTTATTGTCTCTTTCGGCACAGTAGTCATATGAATGTATTTCATTAAAATTAGAATTAAAATTAAAATTCTTCCCTTTCAAACAGAAAATTAGCAGAAAGCTAATTATTTTGTTCTTGGTTATGTTTGCATGTCTTCTCTTGTCCTGCTGGTTACTTGTTTTTAAAAATCTGTTTGAAATACAGGAATAAATCAATTAAATGCACCCTCACCTCCTTCACACTGCCTTGAAAATTATAATATCACATGAGGTCGTTATGCAGAGCAGCAGGCGGACATCATTAAAGCATCTGCAGGACTTCCTGAAATCAGGATCCGAGTTGCAGCCGCCTTCTTCTCATTATCGTTTATTCCAGAGTCGGAGTGACATGTTTCCTATAATCCCCTCCGATCGGTAAACAGGGAATGATCAGGACGGTTATTTTCCTGCGCTGCGTGGTAAACAATTAATCAATAACGACGAGATGTTCGTGTTGTTAGGAGAAGTCTGCTCACATCTCTGTGCCTCTCTTACACTTTCCAAATCACATCTTTCTCCAAACCTGCCTCTTCCTGCGCCAGACTCAGCCAGCTGGAAAAGAAACCAAGAAGATAAAAGAACCAGAATTTGACGGCGATGATGGGAGGAAATCTGGCCCTCACACAAACTGCTAAGCATCAAGCTCAAGATGACAAACAATTTTCACACCGACCCAAAACATCTTCCTCCAGTCTGTGAAATGGCGTGTTAAAGAACTAAATCATGTTGGACAGAATCCCAGAGAAGCAATTTGTGATGCGCTCTTACAAGAACAACAAAGAGATATCAATAAAACATTCCCAACACATCAGCTGCCGAGCTGGAAAAGCTCTGCGGCCCCTCTGAAATATTTTCATTGCTAAATGTTCTTGCTGGAGTGTGTCCATTATGTGCTGGAATGGAGGATAATGAGCGCCAGTAACTGAAAAAGGAGTGTGTGGATGATTGTGTGTGCATAAAACACCAGCTGCCGGTGACAACACCCGTCAAGCAGGAGGAATCTCGAGGGAGGCAACAGATTTTAAATTGACAGGCGGAGCACGTGAGAGTGGCTTCAATTCCTGTTTCTGTGTCGGAGTTTGTTTGCACGCTTTGCTAAGCGCTCACAGCGCCTTGAAAACGTCGTAATGCCACTTGAACTTCTGCACATTTGGTTAGACGGCTATTGAGAAACCACAAATTAAAGCGTAATTATGGAGAGGAGGAAAAATTTGGCGTTGTCAAAATTGCCAGCAGGGCCAACCAAAGCCTTTTTGGGGCCCTAAGCAAATTTTTATTTGGGGCCCCAACATGTCAACACCAGATGTTTTATCATTCCTGAGCTACTCTGTGCGTAGCGTAGCTGCTATCATTAGCATCGTTTGTAGTTAGAGTACATCACCCCAGTGTTGGTTGCCGCTATTGATTTCAACCTTACAGGGGTAGCAAACTAAAAAAAAGTAAATCATTTGGATTTTAAGCTGTAGAGTGGTATCTAAGTGCCACATAATTTAAATTATTTGAAAGTAACATCGGCTGATACAGCAAATTTGTATACACTAGTTAGCAAGTTTGACATCTCACATTTCCCCAACGGTGGCAGCAGCTAACTGTAAGGATTGGAGTTTTTCTGAGTGTTTCTTTTAGGTTTCTGTGTCTTTTGAGTCTCTGTGTTGTCCTGTCTTCCCCTCGATTGTTCCCAGGTGTGTCTCGTTCTGTGATGACCCTTTGTGTATTTAATACCACCTGTGTCTCTGTCGGGTACCAGTGTGTCGATTCTGTCTTTCAGTCTCATCTTGTCTGCCACTGTTTATGCCAGAGAGAACTTTTGCTGTCGCTCGCCTGTGCTGTCTGGATATTTACCAGTTGCTACCAGTATCAGAGCTCGTGCTGTTACTCATCTGTGCTGTTTGGAGTATTTGCATCATCATCGATGAAATCATCATCCTTTCACTCCTACCTGGGTTCTCAGCGTCATCCTCCACCGCAATTCATGACACCAACACCAGGAAGAGATTAAACTTTTATTTGATGAGCAACAAAAAAACTATAATTGTAGAGATGAAGAGGAACTGAGCCAAATAATTTACATGTGTAATAGGATTAGTTAGTATGATTCAACATTATTTTATATATATATTTATATTATCATGCTAGCTCAGTGCTCTTGGGAGCCCCCTGGTGGTGTGGGGGGACCTAAACAGCTGCTTAATTTGCCCTGTGCCGCCTTGAACCATCATCAGTCCACATAGTATATGTACATTTGCTCATGGGATGTAAAACCTGAGATCTGAGTGTACGCGACTCCTGTGTGCATTTTGGTAATTGTCAAATTGAGTGTGACAAATGACCAAATACACATTTTTTTACACCCATTTGATGCATGAAGGCTGTGGCGTGTTTATTTTCAATCATTTAGATCCAATTTTCAGGCAGATCTTGTCAAAACAAATTCACAAGTAGTATTTTTAAAAGCAAAATGATGAGATGCTTACTGTTCATTAGCTTTTGACAGGTTGAGCATAAAAAGATGAAAAAAGTAATTGTATATATAAAAAAAAAATCAGCAGAGGTAGAAAACTGAAGATTTTTGAATACAGACTTGAGAAAAAAACTAACACCATTAATGACAGTCAGATTTCTTAGAACCTGTTAATGGATCTCAAACAACTCGATGAAATGGTTTTAAATCTTGAAAATCTTTAGCACAGATTCTTATTGTTGCACCTCAGAGTGCATTTAGTGCTGCAGCTGAAGGTGAAATTTACAGCAAAGCCTTCTTCACACCAGATGAAATCCACATTAAATCATTAATATCCATTCAGAGCGTGGGAGGTCGTGGCAGGGTCATGACTGGTCGTCTAGCCCACACAGGCTAGCAGCGGTAGAGTTTCTCTGCTGTTTTTAGCCTGAACAAAACTTCTGTAGTGGCTGTGGTTCATTATTTATCCATATTGATAGCATATCTGGAACACGGAGGCAGCAATAACAGCATCTGTCCTCCTAATAAATACAATGGGCTGCCACCAATCCTGAAAGTTATTATAGCATTTCTTTGTGTGGAACATCTACTAGTTTATTGTATCCTACCACTCCTCTAAAAAAAGGGAGAGGAGGGCTAAAAAAAACATTTGATAGAGCAATTTGTGCTCTCTAAGCCAGTAAATACTCAGTATGTTCAGACACTACAAGTATCTAGCTGGGATAGAGGACACACACCTCCAAATTGCACCAACTCCTGTCTCTGCTAGTCGCTGGGAGATCAAGCACACCCAAACTCTTGAGTTTTTCAACAAACAGGATCCCTCTAAGCTAACAGTCAACACTCTCCATGTCATAGAATATAATATACTTTATTGGTCTCCAAAGGGAAACTGCTAATAGGTTTATATCATCAAATACTGCACCACACTCAGCTGAACTCAGCTGAGAAGAAAGACACACACCTCTAAATTGTTCTGAAATTCGGCTTAATTCATCAGTTGCTGAATCAAACAATATGTTTGATGTAATAATATCATGCTTCAAAATGTAATAAAACATTAGTAAAACCGCATTATCCAATAATCAATTCAAAATGTAAATGTAATCCTTCAACATATTTCTAATACTTCCTGCCGCATTATGTAACAAAGCATCACTAACTATTTGTGTTCATCAAGTCGTACATCCTATACTACAGCTGGATAATATAATATAATATAATATAATATAATATAATATAATATAATATAATATAATATAATATAATATAATATAATATAATATAATATATGACAATAGACACATGATCAGTGTCAATAGATAATATGTTTGCTAGAATATATAGAATATTAACTGAACTCCAATTCAAAACCGCACAGCATTCTGGGGGATGTAGACAAAGGAAAGGCTTTGGCCACTCAACGGCTAGCTAAGCAAAGTTGGTGGGATCAACTAACTCAATCACTCTTTGGTTACCTAGCAACAACTTGTTGAGTAACTTGTGGTTACCCAGCAATGATCTGTTGAGTAACTGACGCAGCAGCAGTTTAAGGCTTTGCCACTGTGCCTCATAATTACTCAAAAATAAAGAACGCCTAGGAGAGGAAACTGTGGCTAAAACAGGAAAGGTAACACCACCATTCTGGCGCTATTTCAGATCTTCATAACTGATATGAAATACTCATATTGTAATGAGTTTTTCAGCCATATCATCCCGCCCTATCCTATGCACATCTAAATTGTAATTGTAGTCAATAAAGGCTGAATTTTTGGTCACTTAGTTGCTTTTTCAGACTTGTAGCCAGAACCCTCGATATTAACCTACATGTTGTTCCAGGGTTTGACTTGGGAAGCTGGGAACACACTTCTTGTCATAGTTGTAGCATAAAGGTGTAAAATTTAGAAATTTAATGAGAAAATACTAAAAAAAAAAAAAAAACCTTACACGAGGAAATGCAGGAAATGGAAAGTTGCAGCAAACGGATCAGGTAACAGTTGGATCCAGTGAAGAACATTGAAAACTGAGGAGCTTATATACAAGACTGGGTGGAAATGGAGAAAAACCCAAGTGAACTAATTAGAGGCAAATGAGGAACAGCTGAGGCAGAATGCAGGCAGGGGTAGATGAGGGAAGGAAACTAATTAACACCGGGAAGCAAAATAAAGGAAAAAAACTAATAATGATCAAAGAGAAATAAATCCAATGAATAAAGATCAGAACAAGAATAAAACAAATTAATATGGACCAGGAAGTGATCAAAAACAAACACGGAAAGAAACGAAAAGCCAAACACCTCAGGATCATGACGCGTCTAAACTGTGCCCATGACTGGCTGTGCTGATTGCTGGGAGACCGAAGGAAGTTATGATCTTTTCAGGCCGCAAGAGTCGATAAACCTTCTAGTGACAGCAGGATGTTGCAATTATGAAGCATTTTAATAGGTTAAAACGGTCACAGCAGCTGATAAGTGGTCTTAATCTGGCCTAAAAGATGATTAATTTGAGAATCTAAAGCAAAAGAAGAGAGTTAACATCACACAGCAGCAAATTGTTTACAAAAGTAATAATGGATGGAGCCAATTGGAGCCACGAGATTATAGCAAGACAAAGAAAGCTAATAAAAACAAAGCACAGCTGATAGTAATAAAGCATTGAATGCAACTTCTGCAAATTAGTCTTTTTAGATGTCTAGTCCGAACCAGGAGTGGCAGGATGCATTTCAGTGACAAACTTATTCCATAAATTCATTATTATAATTTTCAACTTTTGTTTACATCCGATTTGCTACGTCTGGCTTGTTCTGATGCAGAATTATGTTGCATGTTTCAGATTTAATACAATGAGACTGATTAGACTGCAGACGCTTTGAAAACAATCAGATATAAATCCACATTAGTATCACATATGAAAGTCCACAGATCTTTTTCAGAATTAGGTGAAAAAGTCGGATACAAGTTGAATACGGGCAGAAAAAAAGCGGATTTGTTTTCCATTTGCTTGCTGTGTGATTGCAAGTTTAGATGTTATATGTGAAAAAACTAATAGCTATGCAGTATTTTTTAAATCTTTTGAAGTTTTCAAACTATAAACTTCCAAGTAGGAATATCAAAGTTTCCACTGTGAGCTGCAGGAACTTAAAGGAGAGCTTTTTATCTCCCCAAAGACACTTTTAATAGCAGCGTGCTAATGAAATGAATCATAAAGCTGGTGTTTATTACTGAGGTAATGCCTTTTCATTTAGTTAATGAAAACATGTCTGAGGTGTTATAATTGTCAACCTGATGATTAGGAACACACAAATGAGATACATTCGCTCAGGTTGGTCTTCCGTATCAAGGTAATGATTCCTGCCAGCAACTCTAGGATAAACTCACATCAGTGAAAAGCATTTTTTCTTGTTCCCCTTGTTTTTACCATGGTGATGAGCCTCCTCCGTAAACAGAAGGCTCATTAGTTTAATCCTGAGTGTATTCAGCTTAGTAGGAATTCATAAAGACCCAAACAATGCATCGGTGCATGCTAACAGCTTTCTGTCGGGAAGACGCTCCCACGGCATTTTATTCCCTATTGAGCCCTGATCAGCTGCTGAGGAAAAGGTGGAAAACACAGAGCTGCAGCAGAGGAACAACTCTTCAATGCATTCAGGTGATTCAGCTACGTAAATATGAACTCCTGCAGAAAAGAGGTTGCCTTAAACCACCATTTTGTTTTTGTTTCATTCCTTTTTGTGATGTACTTGAATTTGAGATCAGCTAAAATAAAAATGTTCTTCTGCTTTCAGACAGGTGGCTGAAAGTTCATGCTGCAGGTCATGATGCTCAATTGCTGACATCCATTTTTTTATTTTTCTGCCTGGTTGTTCATATAACTTATTCAATGTGACTGCAATTAGACATCTGTGTGAACAGGTTATGACCCCAAAGTGACCCGTATGCAGCAGAAGAAGAATGTTGACGACACACAGCGGCGCATTGTTGATTCATGAGCAGGATGAAGCTGCTTATGAATCAACTTTATTCAGCAATGGAAGCTGAATGGGAACAAGATCTTAACAAGACAAAGAACGATAATAAAAAGAAAAAGAAGTCTGCAACTTCTGGAGGGACGTCTCTTTGGATGTCTAGTCAGAGTCAGAAGAGTTGGGATTCTGATGGGATACATTTTCGTAAACCCGACTTCTTTCATATGTTTATAATTATAGTTTCCCTGATTCCCTCCAGATTTGCAGCATCGGTTTTTTCTAAATTATGATACATGTCTGACATCAATGATGTAAAAGTTAAAAAATGATTGCAGATGCTTTGAGAACAGATACACGTCCAATTTAGTTCCACATATGAAAGCGGCGCTGATCAGACAATTGACAATTCATTGATTACTAAATTAGCTGATGATTATTTCAATAATCCATTAGTCATTATTAATCTGATTAATCATTTCAGCACTAGATGAAGCAGAGCTCTGCTGACAAAAAAAATCCCAAAACAAACTATTGTAAGTCAGGCTGCAGTGAAAATAACAAGTTCCTGGTGGGCTTTATAAAGAGAGGAGGTCGATGCTGAATACTTTACGCTGTCAAAGGGCCATATAGATGTAAAGAAGAACGGCTTCTGAACGCCTGACAACCTTTATTCAGAGTTTTATGCAGCTGCAGAGTCCTTGTCCTGTCCTTTGTTGTGCTGCTGGGAGCTGCAAATTTAACAAACATATCATCTGACAGCGTCTCTATAAAACTCCTCGATGCTTGTGCATGATAATGAGATTCAAATCAACAGGGATGTGGGCTCGTTGTAAAACAGTGGGAAGGTTTCTCCCGCTGTAATAAAGTAATGTGGGGGCCTTAATTGCAAGTGGCGTGAAACCCATCAAAAATAAAGTCATGCTATTTTTAATAAAGGCCTGCTAACGTGACTTTTGCACATTTACCAGACTTAGAACAAAAACTTAGCCTATTTCCCCACTGGAGATTATTTTTAACACCAGCATAAGTGTCATTAATTTTTAATTAAAGCAGACCAATATGATTAGTCGGAGTGAAAGCAGTCCTTGAATTCTCATATTTCCTCCAAGTTAATGCTATTCAAAAGTGACCTGAGGGAAAAGTTGTGGTGCAAAACAGAAGTCAGATTTTTACTCTGAATTATCATCTGAGACCCGGCAGAGGTTGGAAAAGAGACAGCTGGCCAGCGCTAATAAAATTAACAGATGCAGAGGCTCGTATCGGCGGCGCAAACGAGTATCTGTCTGTTTATGAGCAGAAGATGGCTTCATTTCCTCTGCCTGCAATTACTGTGTTAATTCCTCCTTCCATCATTGTCTCATCAATATTGCAGCCAATGCCCTGATGATGATGATGATGATGACAGCATCAGATGCTCTGCTAATAGCTGAGTGGAAATGCATCAACAGCATGTGCATTAATATCTCTTATGAGGCTTCTGCAACTGCGTGCAGAGATAGAAACTTTATCAACGGTGCAGACGGCTCGGCGGTGGCAGCACCAAGGTGAAAACTTTGGCTCTCAAAGGCGCAGACTTCGATTTTGTAGATTAAAAATCACGATGAAATTCAGCATTCAGTCTTCTCTGGCAGTCTATGCAACATGTTGACTCTACAATATTAACCCACTCTGCCAGGCAAAACATCTCCAAATCTAGCAGACAGCACCATGTAATTCTGAAAGTTGGAATTACAAAAACAAATTAGCTTATTGGAAACGTTGTAAAACGTTTTAGCACTAAGGTGAGGTGATTTTCTGGCTTTATTTCACAAAATCTGTGATGGAAACACATTTTTCCCATCAACAAACGGATGTTACTACTGGCGGAAATGACAAAGAAGTCGACAGGAAGTGGTAGGAGAATGATGAAGCAAATTGGTTCATGTGTGATTTTAAGTGTGTTTATTATTTACTGGGAACACCGCGAATGCAAAATTGCGTTTTTGTTTTATATTAGCAGAATATGGACAAAGTTTTGTAATGGAAACTTAACTTGTGAGGACATTTCATGTCTGTAATCCTCTTGAGAAAACTCCACAAAGTACCTTCCAGGTTTGGTTTTGGACTTTTATTTAAATGTTTTTGTTTTCATGCCTCCTCCACAACCAACAAGAATCCAAAAAGTGGTTTCTGGATGGAAAGTCAACAACAAAACACTGGTCTTTTCCCAGCAGGCATTGTACAGCACATACAGCGGGAAAACCAGCTGACCAACAGTGTTTGAGCTCTACTTGGGTTGCTAGGTAACGGGTCTGGGATTGGCTGGGGTTGCTAGGCAACGGCGCAATGCCCTTCCAACTCAACATTAAATTAATTCAAAGTAAAAGTGAAATTAAACAAAATAGAATTAAATTTACTTACATTTTATTAAACTGAAGTAATGGAGCATAATTTCAGATCTCCAAAAGTAACATTTATGATAATCCCAAAAGTAGTAACATTATTTGATTTAATACTTCAGGAGGTTTTTGAAACGCTTAATTTTCCAGACTGAATTTCTTGCCAGAAAATTACTGGATGGTTTTAGAAGCAGCTGAGACCCCAATGGAAGTACAAAAACACACAAAATATTTCCCTTTTAATAATCATCTGGGAAGTTCACAAATTATGGCCTGACTGTTCCTACCATCCTCATCACTCACACCTGAATAGATGAGTCCAGAGAACGGAAAAGCAAAGAAATTTGCTTTACTGTAAGAGCAGCTGCCAGACTTTACCATTCTATTCATTACATGAGCCATAAAAGGTTTTTCCTTTGCTTCCTTTACAATGAGAATACACAAATTCACTGGTGAATACCTAACAAGAGGATACAAAAAAGCGCGTTAGATTTATCCCCTAATCGAGAGGCAGCTTCCTCTCTCCCACCCATCAGCCGTAATTGCTTTCCAGGCCTGAGCAGAAAAGAGCCTGGAGCTGTGTTGTGTTTGGCGGGAGCAGAATGCACCAGAGATAAGTGGGAATCCAAAAGTATGCTCCAATTGGGACCACTGTGGTGGAACCAAATCCCCATTCTCTCCTGTTCAGGCGATAGTGAGCATTTTTAGTATTCTAAAAAGAGCTTCTGTTCAAAAATAGAACAAACCGCCTCAGACGGCTCGTTGCTGTTAGTTTTGTAATGTGGGCTGGTTCAAAGGCAGCCCTCACACAGACACAAACGCACAAAGTGCAGACTTCAGTGGAGGTTCGCATTAGCTGACAGAGTCATCGACCAGAACGGCCTAACTGGTGAGGCTTTTTTTGTTTCCCCATCCAACGGCTGAGAAGATAAATCCTAATGAGCGGTGAAAAATGACTTTGCTGCTGGAGGAGAAAGAAGAGATGTAGCTGTCAGAGATGAAATATTAAAAATCTCAGTTCTCCAGCTGTCACCTTTGCTTCGGTTCATAGAAGGATGTCTTGTCATGTCTCCTTGGCACAGATAGAGCCCCAATAACGCCTTCCAGCAAAGTGTACCAAGTCAGGGAGAATTTGCAGCCTCGATATGTCTAAAAGTGACTCTAACCAAGGCTTCAGCTGAAGAATATCTCCTTTTATAACATTCTCTATTCCGTCTCAGTGGGGTTTTCAGTAGCTGCTCCCAGAAGAGGAAGCACAGAGACATTTCAGATCTACTTTTTCTGAGGCAGCTCAGCAAAGACAGAACTTTTCCTAATTTGATAAACATTGTTAAAAACTGCTAGACTTTACACTTCCACAGTTAGTTTGCAATTTCCATCTAAAATCCATACCCATACCATCCAAAGGTAAAAACATCTTTTTAGCAAAACATCCCCACATTAAAAGTAACACTGAACGTGTCTTTTACCAAATGTTATACAAATGGAGTCCTGCGACTATTTACAAAAGTTTCCAACTTTTCAACTTCAATTTTCGAAAAGTTTTTCAACCAATTTAAACCTTCTACAGTGCAGTTGGCTGACTTCTTTAGCATTTGAAGTGCAAAGGATACTGAGACGAACAGATGAGGAGACGGCTACCACTCCTCCTTTCTGTGAAATTTTGACTTAATTTCCCCGACAGCGACATATTTATTTCTATTTAAGATTAAATAAAAGTTAAAATATCACTCTAAATATCAACTTCAGGTATTTCCAGACCTGTTTGTGCTAAGTGACAAGACCTAGCATGCTAAAAATGGACATGTAGCTAACAGATGCTAACAATAAAGAGTCAACATCTGTTTCCCTTCAAAGACAGACCATTTAAAGGCATACATTTTTTACATCATGTACTTGCTGACAAAAACATATGATATCATGTACTGTGGCTGTATGATTTATGGAAGGCAAACAAAGTCAAAAGTTACAAAAACAAAAGAATGGTCAAAAACAAAATCTGTCCAGAAAACATTACTGCAGAGGAAACTTACAACTAACAACTAAAACAACCAACATGTGACTGGCTAATGGAGCAAATGGCAAACTGGTAGAGATCTGAAAGAAAAAACAAAACCCAGACAGTTGGGGTGTTTTCTCACCTGATAGACTGGTAAACTCGGCTAGATTAGGGACCAAAATGTTTTGTTACATTTGTTACATTTTCAGCTGCTGCAGTTTTCTTCCATACTGCACCGTGTCAAACTGACCAAATCTTGGTTAGTTCCTGGGAATTGTAATAGAAAATGTACAAAAAGGTGGAACTAGAAAAAGTCAGGTTTCTTACCAACCTCATCCTCAAACTCCAACATGGCTGCCTAGTATTCAACACAAACTGCTAGGCACCTTCTTTTAGTCAACCTGTCACTAAAGTATTTGAAAGTACTGTAAAATTATTAGTTAAATATTCTAACAGTAGTTTGTCCAGCCAGGTAACGCCTTAATTAGCAAAAAAACCTGGTTTACTAGGTTTACGTTTTTACTATAAATACTTGCTCCGATTTTACTTTCATCCACTACCTGACGGTTAATTCGGTCACATTTACCTGGCAACTAATCATCAATAGTGTTCTGAGCACCATAAAAGGCATTTAAAATTATGACACAGTGGTTTTAGACAAAGTACAGGTTTATTCATTGACCTTATTAAAAGAAAAATCAACAAAAACTGGAGAAATCCTCTAAAGAGGTCATGTAGAGAAACAAACCAGAGTTCACAGAACTATTGATTGAAGAGCATGAATACACTACAAGAAAGTCTGAATGCTTAGAACCAAAAAATAAAGCAATTAGAGATGACAGACACTCTAATCCCCAACCGGGAATAGAAGCAGAAACGTCTGAGGAGCCAAGCTGATTCAAAGTACTGAGGATTATCGACTGTGACCCGATAAAAACGTACCCAGCTCCTGCGGTTACTTCTTAAACAAAGCTGCATTTTAAAAATGAAAAGTTTTACTGTCTGTTGAGAGAAAAGTGAGTTTTCCGAAGCTTGAATTCAACATCTTGTGGGAACAATATGGCTGCCACACCACAGCCCAAAACAAATTAATCATCTGAGTTGTGAAACGAATTTGCGAGGTTTAAATTCCAGAAAACAATAAAGGAGAGAAACTGCCACCTCAACAGTTGCCAGAAAAAGTCCAAGGTTTTCCTTTTAATCATGTGAAAATCCTCATTGTGAGTCAGGAGCAGAAAGCATCACTTGTTCGTCTCCTGCTCCACATCAAGGTGCCCCTCCTGTTTGACAAGACTCCTCCATTACTCCGACTACACCTGACTTCCCGCTCGGGAATCTGCATGACTCCGGTGTCAGGGCGGCAATCAGAGGAAGAAGCTCACACATCTCCGCTGAGAGACAGGCAACAGCGTTTTTCCTGCCCTTCTTCTCCTCAGTGAGAAGATAAAAAGCAAGTTAGGACTTAAAGAATGAAGGCCCCGCTGGGATTTCACACATCTTTCACGTATGTGTCGGTCGGTGTCTTTCCCCTCTTTCGATCTGCTGTCTCTTTCGCTCAGGCTGAACCTTTTCTGACTCGTCTATTCTCTTTTATCACCCTCTTCTTTCCATACCCTTCCTCATCTTTGTCCTCTCGTTCTCTTCGCCCTTCTTCTGAAAGAGTTTCTCCATCCCCTTAATCTCCAGCCTAACTTTTCCTCCTTATCTCTCAGCAGCACAAACTGTAGAACGTCAACACAGTAAAATTGCATTTTCATTTAAATGCACTCCAGCCCTGCTTAGGCCGCTTTAATCAAACTCTAGTTCATTTTTCTAGAAAGTCTGGTTCGTTTGGGGAGGTGTGAATGTGCAATCGAACTCTGACTAATCAAAAAAGCGAACTCCGCCCAAATACTGAGGTCTCGGTTGAGTTGAACTGAACTCTGGTGCAGTTTGAGTGCGTATATGAACACCAAGCGGACTGAAGCAGGAAGTGGACTACAGCGCAGGGGATTCTGGGTAAATACAACCCAGAATCCCCTTCTGCTAGTCTAGTGCTAGCAGAAGAAATGACTTGTGGTCTTTAACCAAAGACAAAGGAAAAATCCTACAACTGCTAAAATCTATCATTACATTTCTTTTTTACATTTTGTGAGGTTTTCATGTTGTTTTCTTCAGTAGTTCTTGGTGCAGTGCCCCCACAGGCGAGGAGGGGAACAATCCAAACTAATCGAAAATTAGTTTGGATTGTTTGACAGCGTGAAAGCAAACCGCACCAACTGAAAATGTAACAATTATCAAATACATTTGTAATTCAGTACATTTAAGTAAGTGTTTAAAAAATAAACACTTTAAATCCGTTCAGAACTGTTTTACTGTTTCAGATCAGTATTGGTAATGAAAAAAGCGAATCAATGCATCTATAGACAAAATGTTAATCTATATACAATATAAAATGAACAAAATGGCAGCTTTGGTGGGGTGGCCAATCAGATTTTAAGGGTAGCTGCATCCCCTGCGGCTACGGCCCTGTTATCTTGTCTGTCTCTCTCTCTCTCTCTCTCTCTCTCCTTCGCAGGCCTACCACTACTACTCCATAAGTAGAAAGAAATTACCCTTCATTCTCACCCACAAACATGCAGCAGTAAAAATATTGAGCTCGGAAATCTTTATGGATTTTCAGGAGCAAAAATAAGGCAGAGGCAGTGGAGGAAAAGTATTTAAAATTCCTGACGAAAAGCACACAGCCTTTCTGACACTTTCTGTGTTGTGAAGGGTTTAATACTCTTGTGAAAGATAAAGTAAAGCGGTCAAAGGCTGACTGGCATCGCACCGCTGCGTGCCGGCTGGCTTATATCTCAGACAGATCAATATAGCAAAGAGGTCAGGCAGCAAAGAGGAGGAAGACAAATGGTCAAGTCGGAGGATTTTTCTAAACACTGATCATTCAGTGCTGCAGGAGAACAAAAATGAGAAAAGGAAGATGACTTTTACAAGCCACGTGGCTTCCTACAGAGGATGCAGTCCTCAGAACTGGAAAGGGCAACGTTCTGGAGTGCAAAAACGCATCCATATCATCAAAGTATCGATTACAAGAAATATGTAGGACGATAAAACGGCTGGTGTGAAGAAGTGTAACCGATCTGCAGAGGAGCCGTGGCCCCTAATGATGTCCCCCGTCACCAAAATGCCAATAAGCTAAAAGTGGAAAGAAAGAAAAATAAAAAAATAAACCTGCGGTTTACTTATGATGCTCGGCTGCTCCGGTTCACTCGAGGAAAATCAATTCTCATCCGCAGCTGCGCTCAGTGACGCATCGCAGACAAATCCTCATCAAATCAAAACACACATGGTCACCAGGTATTGGCTTTTCAGGCCGGGCAAAATGTGCTGCGTGCAACATCCTAAAATACGACATACTGCACATTCATCTAACGCGGCGTTCGATATGCGAGCGATCAGAGTGACTGAAGAGAAAAGACTAACCGCACCGCTGGAGCACAGATTACACAGATTTATTTTTCTATCAATAATCTAAAACCTATACTGATACTGATTTATAATGATTTGAATTGCTATGAAAACAAATGGAGGCCCAGAAACAAACCACTTTTTCCTGACTGTAACTTTAAATCAGGATAAAAATGTTGTTTATTTGGTATTAACTAAATTATTTCTATTTGTTTATGAGAAAAATAGAGAGTAAAAATCTTGAGCAACTTTTGAAATTACTTTCTTAAAAGTTGGGTTTAGTTACTCTTTTGTCACATTGGCCAAAATAAAAAGAACTTATGGGCCAAGAAATAAAAACTAACATCAAGCAAACAAAATCCTCCTTTTATTTGTAGGAAAGGAATGCAGTTCATTTTAGACCCAAACCTCAAAATAATTTTGCACATTTGCTGATGCCGTTTTAAAAGAAAGACAGTTTTCACCTTCTTTTTAGGTTCAGATGAAAGTTTTTCACTTTCTTTTTAAATGCTTTCTGTATTTAGCCAAATTTTATAAATTAAGTAAACGCTGGACAAAGTAAAACGAGGTTCTACTTATTATTAAAACACAAATACTGTGTCGTATTTAAAATTGAGTTTGTAATAATGTCACCCTGATGGAAAAATTAATAATTTAATAAACAATTTTTTATCGTTTTTTAACTGCTGTTTGGATCACAAAAAAATTAACATTTCAAACACATTGCTTCTTCATGGAAAAATCAGAAAACTTTCCCAGTTCCAGTGATTAATGATTAATGGTTCTGTAGAAGAACCAGCTCACATTTCCACAACCAGAGGCCAAGATGCAGACACATCTTTACATCAACAAAAAGGTTTCATTCAATTAATGCATCTTCTTCCTGTTTTATTCCTTTTTTCTGAAATATTTCACCAAACAAATCATGTGATTTATGCAACCAAATGCCCTAACATCACCACCTTAATTTAATAACGCTGTTTTAGACGAGCACTGCTTGTTTAACACAATCTAAATCAGCCGATCTCTCATCTGCAACAGGAGTGAAACACAACTGGAGAGATTGATGAACACCACCTGGCGATCTTAAAAGATTAACAGAAGAAGGAAATGGTTTTTTATGCATTTAATGAAAAATAATTATCGGTGAGTGAAGCTGCTAATTGCAACTTCAACTACTTAAACCCTGTGATGGATGGCATCAAAATAACCTTGGAGGTGATGGGAAACACTTATTTTTCTGCAAATGTTTATTTGTTCAAAACAAAAGAAAAACTAAAGTTTTTGGAGTTGTTTGGCCTGCTGTTCCCAGTGAGCCTGTCTCCAACTTCTGATGAAACCAATTCTTTCCTGTTCCAGAACCAGAGCCTGCAGCCATGAAAACACAAAGAAACTGTACCAATACCAGCAAATTCCCCCGATGGCACAGGAGGAAATTAGTCTGAGAAACACAAGGAATCCATCTCGGTTTTCTTCAAAGTTAAATTTCATTACAGGACAGCCAGAAAAGCCCTGGACAAAAAACGCCATGAGGAAACATTTTCTCTCGGACTGAACCAGAAGACGACTAGAATAATATCCGTCACACAAAGTGAAAGTAGAAATGTTCATGATGAACAGCATCAGACACTACAAATCAACTGTAAAGCACGGTGGTGGAGATGTGATGATTTACGTACATTTTGTCTCCATTGAACCCAGTTTCTTGTGATAACTGAAACCGGGTTAAACAGCGGTGGTGGACCGGGCCAGATGAAGCCTCGTTCAATCATCACCAGGACCCAAAACAAAGCTGTGAATTTACAACAAAAACACTGAAAAAAGAAAGTAAGAATGATTTCAGTTCACACCTAAGCTGGATTGAAATGATCCACAGAAACATGTCAATAAACCTCAACAAACTGAAGTAATGCTGCAAAAACAACTGACCCAAAAATAATTAGTCTGTAAGGTGATTTCACATGTTTATTACGTCCTCAGACCTTGGACCTTACAGTAGAAATCGGGTTTCTTGTCATAAATTACTGCTGAATGATTGTTTAACTCATAAGGACTGAAAATAACTGCACATCTTCCAGGAAAGCAACCAATTGAAACTGTGTGTTTATTTGACAGAACTAATAACAGTCTTCCTTTTCTATACTCATTTTAAAATATAATCCAGATTTATTTCAAGACATACAAAGTTCAGGGTTTCCCTCAGTGTATTATAAGCCTGGCGGGCCACCAGACTTAGAAGTGTTTATTTATTTTAGTTCTTAAATTATTGCCTTTTTAAAGACTTTATAGTTGGTGTTTAGGCATTAATCTCCAGTCTTCCAATAATGCATAACTACCAGGTGATATTTTCAAATTTTCTGTCAACTATGAACATTTTTTAACTCAAAAACATGGCTGCCGGCCGGCTGGATGACCGCGCTGGCGCCCGGAGCTCCATGTGGGCTTCGCAGGTTTTCTGGGGGGAAAGTAATTATTGTGATAAACACTAATGTTGTGGTTTTGAGACCATTTTCATAATGGAACGTAATGCAAGTTTTCCCTCTCTAAGACTAATAATAAACACCTAGCACTGGAACTGGAAGACATTATAAATATTCAAAATGAAACACAACAATCAAAATGATAAATAAAGAGGAAATAAAGACACACAACCAAAACCATGAATGAAATTCATTATGAAGTTTCTGTAAACAAAACTGACCTACAAAAACTATTAACCATCAGACTGGAAATTATAAATATCATTCTAGTTTGTGACATGATTAACTAATTAATTAGTTATTGCGACTGACTTTTATATAATGTTGAAGTTTTACACATTCGAATGTTTCTGTTTCATTTTTCCGTTTATATCTGCAGCCAACCTCCATTTAGACTGAGTTTCAAGCTGCCTGGTGTTTAACGTAGACGGTCATTTACCCAGCAGGCTATTTTATGATGTTCAGGAACAACATGTCAACTCCTGAATCTCTGCAGCCGACACATTTGAATGCTGTTGATTTTCTGTAATCTGTACAGCAGCAGCCTTCTGTAAATGCACGCAGCTTGCCGTCCAATTACTCACATGCAAATGCCATAATCTGACGATATACGCTTTCCAGAAGCCGGCAGATCTCCCAGAGACAGAGATGGCAGCAAGAATTGAGCTGCCACTCCTGGTGTCCACAGTCCTGCCACAGACGGATTACAGAACGGGCCAACTAGAAACCAGACCAGGAACCCAGAGCCACAGACGTGACTTTTCATGTCAAGATCAGGAAACTCAAAATGGCAACAAAGAGGCAAAAACGACCACAAAATGACACGAGGGTACAAAATTACTGTAGATACAATGATAAAAAAGAGAGAGTGAAAGAAAATAGCTGCTTTAAGGATGCCTAATTATTTTAAGATGCAAGATTAAATGTGGATTGATGCTTGATGATGGAGACAAACAATAAAAACAGAACAGAGAACATTGTACTCATAAAATGTCAAAAACAGAAACTGAAAGCAATTCATAATGATTACAGAAAGACGGCAAATAGAAGCAGTAGAGGAAATATCAGTTTTGTGTCTGAAGGAGGCACAGGATGACAAAATACAGACAAAAAAATGTGTAAAAGGATCTTTTACATTTAAAGAATACAAAGGAGTTACACAGAAGAGAAAATACTGCTTATAGCTGAGTGATGCAAATAAACCAATCAAAGTAAAAAAAGAAAAGACATGCAGAAGTTTACTGAAAGAAAGGAGATTCAACTTTTTGAATGAAGGCTAAAAAAAGAACTTAAAATAGATGCGAAACAGTTACAGAAATATACAATAAAGTCAAAATTTGTAAGAAAAGGTTACTGAAAGTTTAAGAGTAATTGTTGAGGGGTAGAAAATAATTTAAAAGAGCAAAGAAAAGTTATTAAAACAAATTTATTTAACTTCTTCTGAAAGTCAAATGAGTGAATAAAAACATCGAAAGAGATGCAACATGTCTACAGATAGAAACACAAACCAAAGATTGAAGCATCTAAAACAGAAAGAAGTGTGCAAAATGGCAATTCAGACGTCAAAATATATAAAACGAAAAGTAATTCTCCTCAAGGATGCAACACAAAGTCATCAAATCACAACAAAGAGATGCCAAAGTAAAAGAAATTTAAAAGGCTACAGAAAAACCACAAAGATGAGAAGAATAGTATTTAAAATATTCAAAAAAAGGCCATTAAGACAGTTTAAAATATTACATGAGAGATACTAGTAATTATGGATGCAAAAAGGACAAATATGAGGCATAAAGTGACCACAAATAGATACAAAATGTTTAGAAAGATGCAAGAGACTTTTGAAGGTTTCAAAATGACTGCAGTGAAATGAAAAAAGCATAAAAACGGCTGCAAAGAAATGTCAAGGTATCAACAAAGAGAAATAAAAAAGCAAAGATTAAAACATCTAAAAGAGGAGAAGAAGTGTGCAAAATGGCAAGTCTGAGATTTTAAAATAGATAAAATGGAAGGTAATTCTCCTCAGGGATGCAACACAAAGTCATCACATCATAACAAAGCCATATCAAATGACAAGAAATACTAAAGACTGCAGAAAAATCCCAAGAGAAACATGAAAAATAGCATCTAAAGGTTGAAAAAAAAATGCCATTAAGGCACTTTAAAATATCACACAGGACAGATATTAGTAATTAGGGACACAAAACAGACAAATAAAAGGCATAAAATGACCGCAAGTAGATACAAAATGCTTAGAGATGCAAAAGATTTTTGAAAGTTGCAAAATGGCTGCAGTGAAATGGGAGATAAAAAACATGAAAAATGGGCACAGAGAGATGTGAAGGTATCACAAATGGAGGATAAGAGCTCTGAAGGACGTGGAATGGCTGCAGAGAGACAGAAAAAGACTAAAAAGCTACAGAAGGACAATTTTTATTAGAATCAACCTGACACAAAAAGAGTGCTGCAAACTGTAAAGTAACCGCAGTGGGAGAAAAACTACTGTTCTATAGAATAAAGGAAGATTCAGCCTGTCAACAAAATGTTGCCTGAATGAGCAACAAGCCTTCAGCTTGTGAGCAGGTAGGTCTGCTTTACTTGCAGAGCTTTTATCTCCCTGCTACTCACATTGATTGTTTTCTCCTGGTAAACAGATGGAAGTCGATACCCGGCGGTGACGTCAGGGTTCGGCTCGCTGAGGGTCTCCTGGGTTTATCAATTAGAGTGGAAGAATGCAGCCAAGGATTTCATTTGTACCGTAAACCGTTATTAGCAACGACAGGTGGGTATCGAGTGTGGCGCAACACTGCTGGAGAAAATTGTGATAAATGGCAGAGAGGAGCCTCTCCGCCTCTAAGTAGATGAGTGGCGGACGGCAGTAAGAGAGTGCATGTGTGTGCTTTCATGTTTCAGGTGGAAAAAGAGAGCTGGACCCGTAAGAGAGGAAATTTGAAACCGGCTTCGCCTTCAAAGGCTCCGGCTGCTACTGTGCAGTGCATTAGATGCACATTCAGGGATTTTCATCCCCCTGAATTACAGAAGAGCTACATCTGCCTACCTTATGGTCGATGATGCCGATGTATCCCTGGAGGGCCGGCAGGTGAGGCTTCGCCGTGCTGCCGGAGGCTTCGGGCGGCTGCTGCAGATGTTCATGCTGTCGGACGCGGGTGTCGTTAGTTTCCCTGGAAGGACTGTTGAAGCTGCCGTTGTACACGAGGAACAAGCTGGCGCACAAGAGGAGGACGAGAAGCACGGCTACCCCATGGCGCTGGAGACAGAGACGCAGATGCAGACTGATTAGCCCTGCTGAACTTGAACTGGACCAGTGGTGTCGAAGGTCAGTCCTCAGCGCGCCAGCGGTCCTGCGGGTTTCACTTGGTTCAACACACCTGGAGCTAATGAAGGGTTCGCTACCAGACCTCTGCAGAGTGATGACATGCTGAGGAGGTGAATCAACCATTTCAGCTGTGTTGGAGAAGGACTATTATTACGCAAAATTCACATTTTCAATGTTTTTATGTTTCCATTTGGGTCTCAACTGCTTCTAAATAAACAGCCTGAGCCCTTCAAATTATTTTTAAAAACACGCAGCGGGGTGGCAGTGGCGCAGAGGAAAAGCGTGACCCATGGAGGCCTTACTCCTCGACGCGGCAGTCACAGGTTCAAGTCCCGGCCTGATCAATCAATCAAGTTTATTTGTAAAGTACGTTGCAGAAACAAGGCAGGTCAAAGAGATTTACCTCATAAATCCCTTTATGTGATCATAAAGGACACCATGCAGTCAACAAATGAGAAAACCAGCAACAAAATCATCAGTGCACATCAAATATGACGTGCAAATATCTTAATGCATATGAAATAATGCAAAACACAAGAAAATATCATCTCACCACTCTCTCATATCTCACCTTTCTGCCTGACAACTGCTAAACAAAGGCCACTAGAGCAGACAAAACTTTAAAAAAATAACAAACAAACATCCAGACAAATTTTAGCAATAAGTTTGTGTTTTTTGGTGTCTGGAAAATGAGCCATTTCAAAAACGTCCAGAATGCAACATCACCAATCAGCAGGAACTCCTTAATCACCTAGCAACCCCAGCAAAGCCCAGCCCGTCACCTAGCAACCCCAGCAAAGCCCAGCCCGTCACCTAGCAACCCCAGCAAAGCCCAGCCCGTCACCTAGCAACCCCAGCAGAACTCTGTCAGCAAAAATCACAAAATGTTGCTAATAAATTTGGTCTATTTCCTATTGTAAATATCTTATAACATTTGAAACATCTGATAGCAACTTACAAGTAACTTTTCAGCAAGACATAGCAGCTTGTTTTCAGTCAATAATTCCTTAAAAAGCCAGATTATTTATCTTATGACAAAACATTGAGAGTGAAACTAGTACATTTTTTAATCATCATTCAAAAATTATTAGCTTAAAACAAGTCTGCTGAAAAGTTGCTTGCAAGTTAGTTTTGTCTTATTTCAAGAGCACTAAGACATTTGCAGACCAAAAATATTTTCTTAAGATTTGTTGTTTTTACAGTGTGTTTACTTCTGCTACTATAATGTTAGAGTCGCTTTTTAATGAATTCCCAATCTGTTTAAACTGAGAAAATTTTCACTTCTTTAAGTTAAAAACAACATGTGTGCTGTCATTGTGGGTGTTTTCATCTCTACGACAGTCAGAGAGCAGTCAGAAGTGACTGAACGGATTAGGCAGAGGCTCCATGCCTCCGTTTGTCTCGGCGGTTCCTGCCATCTCTCATTCTCTGCCTGCGTCAGTAACAGAAGGAGTGTGAGCTTTCAGCTTATATTGTTACATTTAAAGCAAAGAGCAAGGCGTCGCAGTGAAGTTTAAAGTAAGGGGACGGGGAAACAGTAATAACAGGTTTCCACAGAGACAGATATGTGCGTTTTTTGTCTGACTGCCACCGCTTCGAGGAATTACTCACTTCCCAACAAACTCACTGCGATGTAACATTTTCCACCAACAGGTAGGTTCATTACCTCGGGAGGGAAACCAGAAGCAAACACCAGAACACAAATTCAGGAGTTTATTGAGGTGGAGTTTAAAATTCAGGTCACATAAAATAGTAAAATAAATACTCCTGGTATTGTTTGGATTTTTTAAACCTCAAAACATTTAAATTGTCGCTTTTTAAAGCTTTTCCACTGAGCAACAGACCTGATTTCAGCATTCAAACAACCACATTTAGATACCAGTTCACTGGCACCTAAATGTGAACTGACAGATCTAAAAGTCTGACAATCATGTAAAAATGGTATAAAGTATAAATAGTCAACTTGACTTGGTTTAGTATGAATTTAATCTTCTGTTTTGCTGTAACAACATCAATATGCAGGAAAATGTTTGTCAACTTGCAGGCAGGAGCCGGACTGAGACACAGACATTCAGGGAATCATATTCATATTAGTAAAAAAGCAAAGAGGCACAACATTATGACCAGCACATGCATCGCCGGTTACCCAGCATCTGCAGACTGGGCAGCAAACAGTGCAGGGGTGTCCCAGTCTTCTAACAGTTTGTCATGCATCCAACCCATCCATTTCAGAGGAAAAACCTATAACATATATATATCTAACTTATTTGGCTTTTTTCCACCATGCATTCTGCATTACAAATGTATTCATGCATTTCTTTACGGAGTCACCTTGTGGATGTTGTGCAGCTGTGACTGATCCAACTAGAGGAAACTCAGCATCACTGCAAAAACCAAAATTTACCAACTATATTTGGTTTAGTTTCTAGTGCAAATATCTTGGTACACTTGACATGAGACAAAACTAACTTACAAGTGACTTTTCAACAAGACATAAGAGCTTGTTTTAAGCCAATAATTCCTTAAAATTGATTTTAAAATGTACTAGTTCCACTTACAATAACACATTTTTCCCATAAGTGAAATTCCAGTGGAACTAGTACTTCTAAAAATCAATTTTATGGAATTATTGACTTAAAACAAGTTCCTATAGCTTGTTGAAAAGTTGCATGTAAGCGAGCTCTGTCTTATTTAAAGTGTAGTAAGATATTTGCACTAGAAATGAGACCAAAAGCATTTGGTAAGATTTTGTTTTTGCAGTGTATCACTGACATTCTGTGTAATATAAAGATCTATATATATGTGGAGACATAAAATGGACTTTAACACAAGAGGTGGTGCAAAAATAACTAATTTCATGATATTTCATTGTGCAGTAAGTCCATCGACTGGTGCTGAAGAAAAACATCTTTCCTTGGAGTCTAAAATATCCTTCTAAAAATGCTAAAATGAAAATATAAATAAGTGTTGGTCGCTGTCAGAGGTCATAATGTTATGCCTGATCAGTGAAACATAAATTATGCATATTGTAAATTCATAGCGTTGGGAGGCTCCCCCCTCCTGGCCCTCTGTGGTTGCAGCGCAGATTTTAATATTTAAAGAAGTAAAAACAAAATCTCCAATCTGCTATAATTAAAAACTAATGTCTTATTCGCATGGATAAAGAAAAGTTATGGAAATAATATAAGTGATCATTTCATGCAGGCATTTTCAGTTTGAGTTCAAGTTTAAACAAAACCCATATAACCCGAATTTGCAATCCAATCTTCTCTTCCTCGTTTGTAAAATAAAATACTGCTTATTTACAAAAACGAAAAGAAAAATTGGTTTTATTTCGCGTTTGCTTTAAATTGTTAACGTCAAAGTCAAATTCCTTCTTTATGTGCATCAACTTGACGAATAAAACTCTAAAAGTTAAAACAGATTCCATGAAAACGCATCAAATCCAACTGACTTTGACTTTTACAAAATCAAAATACGTCTCTAAATATCCAATAACTAGAGATTTATTGCACTTTTTAGAGATGGAAAAATGAAATGTTAGCGTTTGGACGGTGGGAACCAGCCCGTCAGCGCGCTGAGGTCCGAGCTGTGGCGGAGCTTTGGTGCCAAACAGCGCGCACAGTTGGATGTCTGGCTGTTCAGATCCTCTAATCCCCTCAGCGACATCATTCAACACACAGCCGTGATGCAATGTGGCGACCTGATCTGGCTGCACTCGAAGAAACGAAAAGAAGAAAGAATCTCCCCAAACAGTTGAGTGTTTGAGAATGCGCGGCAGAAACATTTACCATAGGTGTCTTCATTTTGCTGCGCGCTGTCTTATCGCTGCGGCTCAGTGCGTCTGGCTCCACTTTCTGCTCTCATGGTCCGGACTCATCCGCGCACATCCTCCCCGGCCCTGGATCCGCTCCGGTCCTGATCCCAGCCCGCCTCGGAGCGTGAGTGTCTCCAGACTGGAGTCCGGGCGCGATTCATACGGAGCGGAGACCGCGGCGACAGATGTTCGCTGTACTGTACATCTGCTGGGTCTTAACGCCGCCCGGCTTCCGGTGGCGCTGGAGGAGGGCAGCGGAGAGGAGGGAGACCCACAACTTTTACTGTTGGGTATAGATAAATAAATCTTGACTGCTTTACGAATGAGGATTAGGGTCAGTGAAAAAGGAAAAATAATTTTGATTTTTCTCTCAGAATTCGGACAAAATAAAGTTTTTTCTTCTCTGACTTCTTCCGTGCAGTTTAAGTCAATAATTCCTTAATATTGATGAAATCTGTTGGCAGATTATTTCAGTTGTAACATGGAAAATGTTTCAAGTGAAATAATCTGCCAGTGGAGTTAGTATTTTTTCCATCAATATTGAAAAAGCTTGTTATTGATTTAATACAAGCTCCTGTATCTTGCTGAAAAGTTACTTGTAGTTTTGTCTTATTTAATGTGTAGAAAGATATTTACACTTTAAAATAGACTAAAAATACTTGGAAAGATTTTGCTTTTTTGCAGTGCAGGTTGTGAGATCGTTTCTGGACCGAAGCCCTCTTCAGGTTACCTCTCAGATTATCTGTAACATTTAGTTTGGCTCCACTATTTCAAATTTATGTTTTTAATTCAGGGGTCAGAAATCTGAAACTTTAACAATCCAGCCAAATAAAAACCATTTCATAACTCCTTACAACATCTTTTCTATTTCCCCCTACAAAACTTCAAATATTCCCCAAAGCAAAACGTTTTCAGCCTGTTAATAATCTTTCAATTATTTAGATGAGTTGCTAGATCTGTGTTATATAAATAAATCTGACTTTGACCTACAAATTAAACTAAATATACGAGACCTGCTTGATGTACCTGCACTTGATCTAAGTTTATATAAAGTGCTCAGTAGATATTTGGATGACACATAATTAGTTTCTCCACTAGGAATAAAATTATCTCCCGAACTCAGGCTAAACACATCTGCTGTGAAAAGTTGTTTACTCTGCATAAAGGGAAAACACAGCAGATGATGTTGGATAAAGATGTTTACACTATTCTAAAATAAAACACTGGCACTAAATCTGATTTGGAAAAACTAGAAGAAAAACAAGAACCTTTCAAAGATAAACACATAAATGGATGCTTACTGGGTTAAGAGAAAAAGTGCATTTTGACTTTTTAGCACCAATTTAAAAAATAATTGACATTTTCCTATAATAAAAACTCTTACCTTTGCTTCAACATTAACATTTGTTTCTTTCCTGCAACATTTTTGTAGCGTCTGACTTACCCTTTAGTTACACAGTTGGTGAAATGACACGTCGCAAAGTGTTAGCAAAGCTTTTTTTCCCCTATTTATTTCATAATAATATCATCCAGTTTCTTCATTGCTGCCATTAATAGACCAGAATCCAGGTTTTAGCTTTTAAACTGTAAAGCTTCTAATGTTTTGAGGTTTATCTTTCAATCAGTGACTCATAATTTGTTTTTTGGTTAAAAAGTAAGCGATTTTGCAATTCTTCCACCCAATTGAGGAACATTTACCATTTATGTCTTCATATTTCATGAATTTATTGTTTATTTGAGGTGAGAAGCTGCAGAGTTAACTGGCAAATTAAAAGAAAAGTAGTAACATTTCTCCAAATCTTCATAATAAAGGGGATGTTTGGTTTCTATCACGTGGGATTTTAAAAGCTTTAAAACTTCTAGCTTTAATCTCTCTTTAATCCTCCTGGATGTGATGTATTTCATATCTCAAGCACCAGCAGCGTCTTTTAATGCATTAATATTAATATCTTGTGTACAAAGAACGTCTCAAGTCAAAGTTCAAAGAGCTGCTTGAAGAGAAAACTTGAGACAACAAAATGATGCAGCTGATTTGCAGAAAACACATAAAATGTTTGTTGTTTTTTTACAGATAGTAGAACAAAAAAACTTTATAAACTGGAAATTGTTTGTAGGTGGTTATATAACCACAACCAGATTTTTTTAGAGTTTGCAAGCTACCGGTACTATTTTTTAAACGCATAATAAAGTACCTTAATCTGGACGGGATTACATTGTTGTCTGCTAATAAAGTAAAGAACATTTTTGTCATTTCTGCCAAAATTTGTCATTTAAATCCCATATTAAACAGGTCACAAGTTTTTCTCTCCATGCACGCTCCATATGAGGGATTGCTGTAAAGTCAACGACTTTGAATTTTGTGCATTTTTTCAGACGGCAATAGCAGCTCGGGGAGGAGGTGGAAATCAAGCGTTTCACAGATTATCTGTCTCCTATGCTTTCAGGGCAGTTTTAACAAATATATAAAAAACGTTTTTGTAAAAGTTATTTACTGCACCTTTAATACACTGTCTGATAACTAAGATCAAATGAAGTGTATGACTAGATTAAACTGAGTTTTGCAAAATGCCATCAAAGGACATGTTGTGAATTTGCGCTATATAAACGATGTGAATTAAAATTCAATTAAAAAAGAGAGCAGAAACAGTGGCGTAAGCATAGAAGCAAAATAACTACACCAAAGAAATAGGTTTGTTCTGGCGGTAGTTTTCTCCTGTTTATTTTGGTGATAAAATTAAAAGTAAAATATTACACTGGATATAAATTACTTTAAAATTGTATAGCTGTGTGCACCTGATGAATCACCTTTATGTTTTGGTTTATCCACCTCTGGACAGTGCCATAACAAAAATTGGGGGCTCGTCCGGGATAGTGTCATCTAATGGTGCGTTCAGCCCAAACGTGCTTTGAACATCAAGCGCGTTTGGTTTACATAAGAAAATAGTCCAAATAAAAACTTTACCTGTTTGAGATTAGTCTATAAGAAAGTGTTCTCATTGCAAATTAACAGTGAGAAATGTTTGAAGTATATCCAAAAGTTCAACATGAATTGACAGAATTATGAGGTTTAAAAAAATTTTTACACTAAACCTTTATATGCATCTTTTCTCCTGTACATCAGATTTCAACTAAAGAAAAACAAACTCAGCTGTTTTCTTAAACAAATTCAGACAATTCAAACATGATAGATGTTAATTTTTCCCAAAACAGAAACAAAAGCAGGGATGAATTAAACAAATTAAAAACAAGCCAGACAGAGCAAAAAACCACAGCTGAATGTTATGTATAGTATAAATGACATGCTATAAATATGTATGTTTTTCGACTGTGGCTGTATGGTAGAGTAGTCGTCTTGTGATCGGAAGGTTGTAGGTTCGATTCCAGCTTCCTCCTGCCACATGTCGACTTGCCTCTGGGCAAGGCACTTAACCCCAAATTGCCTACCGATCTGCATATCTGCGTATCGGTGTATGAATGAGTGTGTGTGTTTGTGAGTGCGAATGTGACTGTAGTGTAAAGCGCTTTGAGTGGTCAAAATGACTGGAATAGCGCTATATAAGTTCAGTCCATTTACCATTTAAATGGTTTAATTATAATCTTCCAGAGACTCTGATATTAAAATAACTTCACAGCATTTTTTCCCTTACATTCTACATTTCACAAATGAAAACAAACTAATCCTGAGAGGGGCTGCTGAACCGTTTCGCCTGTTTCCCTGAAATTGCACTCAATCGACTTGAGATTATAGAGTCCTGAAGGAATAGCCAAACTCACTTCAGTGTTTCCAGCAGAGTCACGGGAAATAACATGAAACCTCTTAGTTTGGATCGGCTAACAATACCTTCCAGAAAAGCAGTTTAACTCAAATGATTTCTTTTTTCTGTCTGTGTTTGTTGAAGGGAAGTAATGGGAAGCTGGGAGTTTCTAATCTCAAACCCAATTCAGGGAAAATTAGTAATTTTAACCTTTTACAAGTGAAAATGGTTCTTCTTCCTACTTAATTAGAGCAGCTTGGAGGTTTAAATGTAAAACCAGTCCATCAAAAGTTCTGTGGATCAGAAAGCAGCTTCTACCACAAAAACAAAATCTAAACATGTCACAAAAGGTTATTGAGGTATCTTATATTCCAGTTCCTTTCTCTTATTATTTGTCTTTTGTACTTTAGATCGCCCAAATAAAATGACAATAAAAACGATGTTAGAAACAGCTGCATACCTGAACTCTGTTTAAAAATAATTTATAATTTCTGGAAAATGAAGATTTCCAACTTAATTTTTGCTACAGTGAAGGAAAACATGTCAGGCCTAACCTGTGGCTGTAACATAATATATATGTACGTATTTGGTGATGATAGCCTCAGAAGTTTGATGATTGTATATATTTCACTGTTTATGTCAATATTTAGCAGAAATAAGGAAGTGAAAAGATCTCAGTTTTCTTGAATTAATTTAAAATAAAACAAATGTGTCCATTTTGGCAGTAGAAGACATGCTTCTACTTACAAAGAAAATAAAATAGTGAAATTACGAGGATAACATAATAACATTATGAGAATAATGTAGAAATAATAGAAATAAAATAGACATTTCTGCATCCTGTTCCCCCATATCACACTTTTGTTACATTCACAGTTCTGTGTGCTGGTTGTGCAGCCAGTTCACAAATTAAACAATCTACCTGCTGATCACAAACATAAACCATTAAACAAGAGGCAAAATATTATAGGGGGATGATAATATGATAATCATAAACAGCGTTAGCCAAAACTGAAACAAGGTTTGGTGATAATGAAATAAGAGAAAGTATGTTATAAAGATGTGGAACTCAAAGAGAATCAAAGTTTCCAATAAATTTAAGGAAGTTCACACCATTATAACCGGATTTTAACATCTTTTGTTTTATTTTTCAACAGAATTTTTTTTTTGTAGTTAAATCATACAGAATAAAAATCACATTATGTGTGAAATAAGTTTTTAAATGATTTGTTATTTTTTCACATCTGGAAATCTTGAATTTTAATAGTTGTGCATTAACGTCTGAAAACCCTGATCTCTTTGCATCAGGAAGTAATTTAAGACTCAGTAGAACAATTCTGGCTTTGAATCTCCATTAAAACCTAAACAAAACACATAAAAAAGATCAAGCGGTTAGATCCAGCAGAGATAAAGGTAAGAGGTTACCTATCTAACAGGTGGACAGGAATATGGATCAGTGGATCATCACCTCTGATAAGAGTGACCTTTCCACCAAAGGAAGAACATTTTGTGGAGCAGACGTAACAATCTCACCTTTAGGATTTCAAATGTTCTCAGTAGGGAGATTAGCAAAAGGTATCTCTCAACTTAAACTGGAGAACAAAAACATCTGATTTTACTAATAACAGGTTATGTAATAATATTTTGCATCCTTTTGTGTGTGTGTTGGATAATAAAAAACAAATTATCTACTTCTATCCAAACACTAAGAGAAAATCTACTTTTTAAAATGAGTCTCCATGAAGGGTTTTTCTATGTGAAGTTTGACCTGGAGTGCTGAATCACAGTTTATGAACCACCTGATCCAGCTCTCTACCCCCAACCCAGCCACCCCTGAAACTAGATTCCCTCCTCCATCACGCCTCAGGGAGCAGCTGAATTAAAGACCCGGTCAGAGCTAGGGCTTCCCATCATCTTATTCTTCATCCACGCAGTCATGGCAAACAAGCAACTCCCCTAATGGACGTTGTCCTGACCCAGTACACCAAGTGTCAATACAGACCCTGCAAACAGGTTGTTTTTAATGACTGACTGAAAAAGTAGGAAGGACTAAATATTATTAAGACTGGGGCTGATAATTGACAGGTTTACTGAAATTTACCTCAAGTCCAGTTTGAATGGGCTTTATTTGGTTTTGTCCCATCAACACAGTGGTGTCCAAAAGAAGAGGTGAGGGGGGCCATGGCCCCGTCTTTAAAAATGTTGGCCCGCACTGGTCCCCCCCGGAAAACCAAGTTTAGGTCACAGAAAGGCAGCAGGGTCGTCTTCTTCAATCAAGATAGAATATATACACTTATACATATAAATTTATTATATCATATATATAATTTTATTAAAGTCTTAATCTAATTAATTTAACTTATAAAATGTAATTACTATAAATGCACATAATTATAGTTATTTATGCACTTTTCAAATTTTTTTTTTATATATTTGTAAATATCTTTAAATATTTTCTTGGAAAAAAAATGCATGCATAAGAAAGAGGAAAGGGCAATAGAAAATATGTATATACATTTCTTGATGAAAACCCATGTGTAAGGACAGAGAAACAACATTTTTAATTATGTCAGTTTTGGTCCTCCACACTTTTTTAACTCTGCCCTCCTAAAACTTTTACTGGTCCAGTCTCGCCACCCTAAAAATCTACAACTGTCCCCTTGTAGCTAAAGGCTATTCTTATGTCCTATATTTGGCAAAAAAATATAAATAAATAAAAAATAAACAGGAAACAACAACACTGCATCTCTGTGGAATGAAATAGTCAAACCATAATGTTCTTTTTACTCTTAGCATCACCAACAAGAAATTATTTACTTTTTTTTTCATCTTAAACATTTTTAAGAGCGATACATAAACAAAATGAAGACACAGATAACTGTATGAAGAGATTTGAACACATTTTCCCAAGGACCGTAATATTTATTCAGTTTGTTTGTTTGGTAAAATCAAAGATTTAAAGCTTTACAAATACTGTCTCCTCAGACCTACGCAAACAATGAGCATCCTTGAGTTGCTTTCTGGATAGCATGAAAATTCACATTTTTTCCAAAATAGAAGAGGAAAGAGAAGAAAAACAGCATGTTGTTATCCTTCATTTTCTGTAGAAATTGGAAAATGAAGGTTTGAATGAAAAGTAGATGTCAACATGCATTCCAGAAGAAATGAAAAAGCAGAAGAGGAAATTGGAATCAAAAATATGTAAGGCACTGTTTAGATGTGAAAAGCATTTAGAAAGTATCTCATATGGCTGGTGATGTTTCCCTCTGCAGACACTTGAACAAAACATCAAAACTAAGCATTTTGTTTGCATTTTGAGAATTCCTACAACTGCTACCATAAGGTGATATTAAAATAAATGTAGATCTGAGAGTGAAGACGGAAAGATGAATGCTGAATGAATGCCATAGCAAAAATTGGGGGCTCGTCTGGGATAGCGTCATTTAATGTTGCGTTCACACCAAACATCAGGCATGTCTGGTTTACATTCAAAGTGTACGTGGAGGCGTGTGGAGGGTCCATTAGGGTGCGTTTTGCGTGTCTATGATTGAACTGACGTGTCCGACAACTAGGAAGGCAACGGCAAATGACTAGAGTGATTTTGGTGCCCCTGACGCATCTCCACATAGCCTTTGAATGTAAACCAGATGCGTAAAACATTAGATATAGCACAAACTGGTAAGCGTAGCAGCATTCAAAGTGCACACACATTGAACATGATGCGTTGGACAGGTTTTTGACGCACGAAAGGCGCACCATTATACATCAGCAGTGTGAAACTCATTTTGATTTTAGGCCATATCAAGGTCACGTTATATGCACAAAGGTCTGATTGTGGCAGAATGTATAGGTGAAACTACCTATTAACAGGTTTAAGATAATAAATTGCAGTTTTTGCATTCGATTGCATTGAATAATGTTTAACGTTTTTTTTCACAATGATGTAATTTGGCGGTTTACAGAAAAAGAACTGCTTTGATTTGATTGATAAAATAATTTTTAAGAACACAACTGTTGAAAGTTATATTTATTAACGTAGAGTGCAGTAGGCCAGATGAAAAAAATATTTTGGGCTGGATTTGGCCCCTGCGTCTTGAGTTTGGCACAAGTTACAAATCATCTCCACTTGGGTTGTCAGTCTGTACTCATGCAAATATCTTAGTTCACTTGAATTAAGGCAAATTTAAAATTACAAGCAACTTTTGAGTGAGAAGCTTGTTTTAAATCATAAATTCCTTCTTACTGATGAAAAACGTCAGGTTCCACTGGCAGATTACTGAAAAGTTACTTATAAGTTAGTACACTTGAAATAAGAAAAAATTAAGATATTTTTGCTAAAAACTAGCCCAAAAGTACTTGGTTAGAGGTTGTGTTTTTTGCAGTGTATGTGAATATTATTTATTCTTTGACTTATATAGAAGCTGAAAGCTTCCTGATGTTTTTGCTGCACTCTTGAACCAAATAGCTCGTGTCTGTGCACTATGCCGTCAGAAATCCACTTAACATTTAGCATTTATGGCATTTCTCATCTCGCTTGCATGTGATGTTGCTCATTCACCCCAAACAGGACTTCCAGAAAGCCCACATTAAAACAAGTTGGCTCATCATTTGTCACAGGGCCCAGGGGTAATGAACAGGGTGAATTGGATGTACTCTCTAATTATGGAAAGGACAAAAAGCTAGTCAGAGTCCCGCGTCAAGGTCCCCCTGCAGCGCCGCAGCGGAGGAAAGCTTTCACTCATAAATCAGAGAGAGGGTCAGGATCTGCAGCCAATTACAGAAAACAAGAAAGGAAGAGAATCAAACCCAGGACAAACAGTAACATTGCACAAGCAAACAGATTCATGCATGTTAAAGCAACTGATCAGCATCCCCCACCATGAGCAGCCTCATCATCATGATCGAGCTGGCCCTGACAATACGCCCGGAGCGCCCTAACCTTGGAGCTACAAGGGGCCATTATGATCGATCAGCATGCTCCAGAGGCTGCCCGCATGCTAGGCTGCTTACATTTTAAATCTGTGGGTCTGTTTGTGGCCTGATGGTCACGGTGAAGTTACGCTGAGCTGAGCCGCCCACACAGCGCGATCTGTTGCATACTCACACTAGGACTTGCTCCTGGAATGACCTGAGTTAAAGTTCACACAGACCGGTTGTTTTGAGATTCAGTCCACATTTATTGAACTTCTTTTTTTTCCCATTTGGATTCTGTGGGTGTCGAGGAGCAGGATTACAAGGGTAGACTTAATCAGTCGAGGAGCTGTACGCTGCAAAAACACAAAATCTTGCAAAGAGTTTTTCCATAATTTCTAGCTTTTCTATATATTTGTCTACAATTGAATTAAGACAAAAATAACTTAAAAGTAACTTTTTAGCAAAATATAAGAGCTTGTTTTCAGTCAATAATTCTAGAATAATGACTTAAAACATGAAAAATGTCTTGTTACAAGTGCAATAATCTGCCAGTGTAACTAGTACTTTTTAAAATCAATATTCAAGAATTATTTACTTAAAACAAGCTTCTATATCTTGATGAAAAGTTACTTTTATGTTACTTTGTCTTATTTCAAGTGTACTAACATAAGATGATGAAATCAACATCTAAAATAACAACACAGTATCTAGTAAGGTGCCATGAGGAACTCCACAATCAACTGGTGCTGCAGATGAAGAGCATTCATTCATGTGGAATGAGAAACTTAAAAATATAATCTGACAATTGATGTAAACAAAACTAGACAACGGTGACATCCATGTTTCTAACTTACAACCAAAGTTTCTGAAAATAGTCCCCTGACTATGATAGACAATCATAGTTTGAACAAACTGTTAATGTTTTATTTTCTCACTGTCTGCGAGTCATTAATGTTTTGCTGAATCAAAACCAGTGTAACATAGTGTTGTTATACTGTATGTAACAACACTATACAGTGTTGTTACATGTATAGTGTAACAACACTGGAAAAACACAAAATCTTGCCAAGTATTTTGGGTCTAATTTCCAAAGCAAATACCTTAGTGAACTAGAAATAAGTCAAAACTAACTTACAAGTAACTTCAGCAAGATATAGGAGCTTGATTTAAGTAAATAATTTCTTACTGTTGAACAGAAAGAACCAGATAATTTAGCTTATAACATTGGAAAAATATCTTATTACAAGTGAAATAATCTGCCAATGGAACAAGTACTTTTTCATCAATATTCAGGAATTATTGATGTAAAACAAGCTCATATATCTTTCCGACGTTCTTTAGTATCTGTCGTATTTTAAGTGAGCTGAGATATTTGCACTAGAAAATAAACATACTTGGTAAGATGTTCTGCTTTTGTAGTGAACTACTGTGAATATTTACATTCCAAACCTAAATTATTGCTGTTTTCAATCATTTAATGCCATAACTGTGTACATGTTTCGTTCATGTTTTTCATAATTTTGTGCAATCTGTTCTGTTTGTTCTTTTTTCCTCCTTTCTTTATATTCACTCCAGTGTTGTTGTTTTTTAGATAAATAAGTTGTTTCCACGCTGTGACACTTTGGCTCATTTCTGCTGTTATTTCCTTCCAGTTTTTAACTCATCTCGGATAAAGAGCTGCACTTTTCCTATTTTCTGATTTCCCAAAAAGAAAAATCTCTGCATAATGCAGCAATTCTTAAAATGTTGCTACCATTAATGCATTCTCCCACCTCTCCAGCTAATGGAAACACAAATTTAGTCCCTCTCACAAAAAGCCCCATTGTCATTTGAGTCTTTGTAAATAGATGTGCTGAAATCCGAAAGAAATTCCTACTTGATGGTTGGTTATGGTTTGTGTCAAAGGTAATTTCCAATTTCTCTCCATCCTGAATTACCGTCTAACAGAGAAACCTGCTGTCTGTCCAAAGCAGAAGATTGAGGGTCAGGCTCCGTCCTCTCCAGCTCCACTCGCTGGTAATTACTGGCTGCGGTTCAGAGGGCTGTCTCTATTTTTTTGGCTTCTGACTAGTTTGGCTGCAGGAGTAACAGCTAATTAACTTCCTGAGTATTGTTGTTTATCTGACTTTATGATCTGACTCCGTGCCAGTTTGTCTCTGTCTCAGAGAATGGCCTGGATTCCCCTGACATTAAACGCACCACATGGTGTGGCTGTAAGCTCGGACCCGGCAGGTTGGCAGAGTGCCGCGGCTCCTGCTTCACCGGGCTAATGTAAATGCTCTGTCTCATCATCGGGGTCCACAGGGAGCAACTCACATCCGCCCCGACATGCTCACTCTAGCAGGGGGGAAATAAAGCATCGCCAGATGCTGGGAACAGCCTCATGGGTGAAGAGGGAGCTACTGGAGGTCAGAACTGAAGGACTAAAGGATACCAAAGTCATTTATTATTCTGGGCAGGAGAACAGAAGCTGCAATGGGTTTACAGTTTTAAGAGTTGCTACTTCTTCCAGGAATGTTTTGTCACTCGCATGCTTTAATCTTGGGAAAATAAGTTAGTCCAATTAAAATTGCACAACAATGAGCCAAACTATAACATCAAGACCAACTCTGACCTAGCTAAAGTCTGACTGTGCCTTATCAAATTTATTATTATTAATGTTCTGATTCGTTAATTAAAAATAATCGTAAGCTAATAATGAAATAAGGACATATACTCAAAAAAATACCCTGGAGCACTTTTATATATTTATAGGCATACTTACAGTTTTTCAGTATTTTTTTTTCTGTAGCCAAACATTTTCTTGCCAAATTCTCTGTTGCAGTGGTGGCGCCAGGGGGGCAATAGGAGGTGCTATAGCTCCCCCTGGAAAAGTTATTGCACCCCTTTAGCACCCCCAGAAAATATTAGATTTTTTTTTTTTTCATCTGACTTAACATTACTTATATGTAGTTGTAGCGGCATTTTCATCAAAAGACAAAATGAAAATAAATTATTATATAATGAGTAAAAAAAAAAAAAAACTTCCACAAAACAATTGACATGATGCTGGTGTGACCGGTGGACTTCTGCGTTGTGTGTTATGTGATGATCAGACAAACCACAAAACTCCAAGTCAGGGTTTGGAGGCGGTCTCCGTTTATTTATCCTGTCAATCGGGCACATAACATGTGCTCCAGTTCGCCAGCCCGATCTATACAAAATAACAGTATCAACATGCATCAGATGTTATAAAGGCGTAATAGCAACTCAACTGAAAATATCCATCATTAATACAGGCGGAAAAATAAACATTTGAACAATATAAATGAAAGGATTACAACGGATTATAAAACTTGCCTCTCCCCAGTGGAAAAAGTAACAAAAGGGAAGAGGAAATTAATAACTTAGTATTTATAATGGTCCTGGAGGACCCTGTACAAAAGAAGAAGAAAGAAGGGCGGAGCTGGAGGGCCAAACCCCTTATAGCAGACACAGAGGAACACAAGGATAGACAAATATAAAAGGACAAATAAATTAAAGAAAACATCTTGTGGAAATAAACAACTAACAATATAAACCCAGTTACACTGGCTCAGCCCCCATGCAGATGTGGAGCAATCCTCCCCCAATCATTCCACGGTATTTGTCAGCAACTGACCAATCGGCGGAAGCAATTTGTCAGAAAGTGTACATGAACTGACTTTGACGATATTGACGTGTTTATCATAGCAAACTACCATATCAGCACGAAGGTAACCGGTAGTAAGCATAAAATCTTTTTTGTCATAATAGTGATAGTCAAATCAAGCCCTGTAGCGGTTAATTAGACAAGTAAATAAACACAAGTTAATTTAAAAAAATAAATAAATGAAAAACAAATTTGACAATATGATCCTTTGCATCTGACGTCACTGTCTCCACCACGATGGGTGTCCAAACCTATGCTCTCCTGTATAAAGCCTGTCAAAATATGTACATGTGGTAGCCTAATATCACTTTTATTTAGTTGATTTCGCAGTAAAATAGTCGCAAGGTGCTGCGCGGTCGGCTGCACAAACAGACAAGGGTCAAAACCAAACTGGTCATTTTATTTTAATGAGGAAAAATGCAGCGATGGATATAAGCCGTTAATCATAATGACTGACAGCTGTTGGTGTGACCACAGATTTACAGCGAACACTTTATACAAGGTAAGAATATTAACGTCCAAATATTTTATAAGCAAGTATGATTTAAATATTGCATTATGGAGAAGGTAGCGTCTAAACATCCGTAACCATGGAAACAGTGCCAGCCGTCATGTGGCCTAGCATGTATGGAAAAAATAATTAGCATCATGTACGTTTCTAAGCCTGCGACGGTTTAAGGGGAAACCCTGCTTATGACATAGTGACATAAATCATGTGGTGTGAATTGAGGCAGTCAATAATTTCATCAACACGTCAGGAGGGACGAGATATGAATCGATATCTAAGCTAGCTATTTCAAACTTCTGTAAATACCGCCGTCTATGAGCCCCATCCAGGTGTGCTACCTTTACAGACAAGTTAGCTTGATTCCAGCAAGGAACCCTCAATAAACTGACAAAAAAAACTTTAGCCGCTCAGTTCAATACTCCCGATTCTCACTTCCGATCTACATCATGACATGCATGATTAAGTGTTGTAGTTGAAAAGGGTCAATACTAGAGTCTCCCCTTTGTCATGAATGCTGTTTTAACCTAAACAATGTAATGTTATCTGGAAGTCATCTGGCTAACATCTAAGCATCAAATAAATGCAAATCAGTCTGATTACAATAACAATACTAATGTGTGTGTTGACAACTATAGGAAAAAAAGATCCGTCATCAGTAAAATGCTTAGCTCCCCCTTAGCACCTGCAGAAAAAAATTTCTGGTGCTGCCATTGCTCTGTTGTGCATGTCTTTATGCAATGAAAATAAAGGAGTCTAAGTAAATAAGCCAAAACTGTATAAATATATACATTTTGCATTTTAGATTAAAAATCTTTTCTGTCTGGATATATTTTCTACCCAGAACTTCTCACGTGTCATAATAGTTTAAGTCCCCGTTTACACGACGAGAGCATTACACATCTAAAACGTGTAGCGCCTCTAGTTGGTGCTAAGTTCTTTGAAACTAAGTGCCATGTGTTTGAAAAAAAAAATGCTATTTGAAAGCAGGTCGATTCGCGTTTCTCCATCAGGTACCGTTCCCCCAGATATTGGGGGGAAAACACGCACTATTTGTGTTTGATTAGGGTGCAGTTGGAAAAAAGTGGCATAACTTTGCTGAAACACGTTGTTTGAGCTTTCACGGTGTCCGTAGTTCTCTAGATAAGAGCGCTGAATAAGCACACGTGTATTTTGCCACCTGGGCGGTGCGGAGCGGTGAAGAGACGCTGAGGGAACCGTATCTGATGGGGAAACACGAATTGTAGTAACACCATAATTGTCAGTAGTTTCTTCTTCAGTGGATTGTAGGAAGCAGCTATGTTTTGCGTCATACTTAGCATGAGCTAGCGATTCCCTGACAAAAGATCCATTCACTCTGTTTAAAAGACAGCGGACACCGGTACGTTTCAGAAACATTACATTCTGGAACCCGTTTTAAATCTGTGCCGTTGTCAGAGAAAACATTCGGTGGTTTGATGTAAATGTACACTACAAACACAACAAAACTCTTCCATTTTCACCAGAAATTATTGTAGTGTAAACAGGGCCTTAGTCACACGTACAAATTCTGTACGTGTGACGTCACACTTTCGAGAATTTTGTAACCCAGGTATCCCTTAACTGCCATGACAGTTGCTATGACAACATTAAACAAGCCACAAGCTTCGAACCAGCTCTCGTCTTGTTCCTATCTACTTATAAACACTGTTAGTACATTATGACTATTACTAGATTACAATTTTTGAGTACTCTACCCATCTTTATGAAACACTAAGGTAAATATCAGAGATATTTACTGTAGTACTTACTGCCGAACTAGCAATATTAGCTTAGCTAATGCATTTGAAAGCTAAAACGGACATGTGGCCTAGTAGTATATGTTGCTACACGTACTTACTCTGCCAGTCACCAGAATCTTGTTACTCACATGCAGAGTTCGTAGTTTCTTTACAAATCCGTTTAAACGTTAATAGTATGCGTCCACGGGGTTCAGGCCGCGAAGCTCCTCCATGGTGTAGACTCTTCCTCTTCACTAGGTTGTGAATGGGACCTGTATGTGATATTTTCATGACAGTCTGAACAACACAGGTCGGATTATTTTCGAATGCGACCACTTGCATATCCGATACGTATCCGATTCAAATGCGACCTGAATTGAACGTCACTGATACTCAACAAATGTCAATATTCTGCGCCCTGATATGCACAAGCGGGAAGAATAACACAACCATGACGGACTATACTGAGGATGAAGTTGTTAAAAGTGCTGGCTCCAGTCGGACAACAACTTCAAATGTGTAAGCTATGCTCCACCATTAACATCCATGTTTACTTCCGCAAACACTGAGCACTTCTTCTTTTTATGGCGGTTGGCAGAACACTGAATTCAGACGTTATTGCGCCCTCTACTGCGCATGCGGCGCATTTTCAGGTCTTTTGTCCGTTCACACTGCAGAACACTTACAGGTCGGATTTATTTGGACGTGTGAACGGCCACGGCAAAAAAAAATCCGATTTGACAAAAAATCGGAATTGGGTCACTTCAATCTGTAGTGTGAACGCAGTATCAGAGGCAGATTGGTCGCATCATCTGACTTGTTTCCATTCTCTGCCTCACACGGGTCAGGTCGATCCCGACAGCAGATATTTTGTTGGTATATTTCTGTTGAACATTGGTTAAGAATTGATGTACTTTCTTTTTGTTGTAGTTCATCTATCAGGCTTTGCAGGGCTTTTTTAAAAAGATGGCTGTTCACTTCCGGTTTAGAGTTTTGGAAACGATGTATTAAGAGTCACTTATTAATTGGAACAAATAATACAGTCCTACATTGTGTTGATGTTAAGTGAATCAGAAACGGCTTATTTAGTTATCTGTAGATGCATTCTTTGCTACTAATGATCAAGAATATGCTGAATAAATTAAATTTTACTTTAGACAGTAAAGTGTATTTTCTTATAAAGAAATAGAAACTTAATTATTTGCTTCTATGCATTTTTAGCATATTTTAATATTGCATAAAGTAAGCTTATAAATAAATATTTTATATATTTTATATACTTATATATTTAGTCAGTCATATTTTATATGTTTTATGAATACAAAATAAGCAGAATATTCAGCTTTTTTTTTTTTTACCAATTGATAGAATAACCAATTGCTATAATAATTGTTAGCTGCAGCATTATTTATGATCCTGTTGTGTGGCCTTAAACAAGCTGTTCATGTTCTGAAATCCTTTGATGTAGTTGAATTAAAATACTTCTGCAAGGAAGAATGGACAAAAATAAACTCATTACCAGTCCAAGCACTGGATCCCAGTTAAAGCCACAACATAAAAAAGCAGCAACTACCTTTTTATGCAGGGTAAGGTTGATATAAATAGATACTTTTCCTAAATAAATAAAATCTTTATTTGAAAACCGCATTTAGCATGTTCTCAGTTTATCTAGCCCAAACAAAACTGGACAGAGGAAATATCTATGGAGGGAAATACTTTTTCACAGAACTGAATCTGCAAAGACAGCTGGACATCTTCTAGGTGCAGAGGGATGCAAAACCTTTCATCATATGCAGCCGTTTTTCCCTTTGAGCATGTGTTGCTATGCGACATGTGATCACTGTGTTATGTTCAGGAACCTTCTGAGAACAACCCTGGATTGAGAAACCTCCAAAGACACCAGAAAGTCTCAGAGGATTGAATCTGGTCTGTTAGTGAGGCAGGACAGGTGGCCATGTTGAAATAGAAAATACCCATGAGGCTGGGATGCATTTCCTTCTTTGCTAAAAAGCCTTTCTCACCATCTGCATGTTTCTGGCAACGTTAATGGATTTTGAAGATTCATCTTGCCATTTGTCTTGAAAAGGTTACACAAGCAACCCTTTTAAGGCAGTTACATTAAAATGTCTTCTTTGACAATATCTTTTCCTCTGCTAAGATGTTTTTGTAACCTGCAAACCCTTAAAACTCGTTCAAAAAGGTACAAAATACTGAATAACAAAATACAAAAAGCATTCCTTGGATGTGTGGAAATAGAAGGATTCATAAGTGTCATCACTGAAAATAATTAGACGACCAAACAAAGTAAACAAATAAAAAAACAAACACAGCAGAATCTACAGAAGGTAACTGAGGACATTAAAGGATTGAAACACAGGCTATGTGTGTCAGAATGTGTCTTTTGGACTTTCCTTTGGATTTCTATGAGAGCAGGCTGGTGTGTAAACATATTTTCTGTAACATTGGATTTTTTATTCTCTCTTTCTTTCCTTATAATTTTACTTTAAAAGATGATTTAATGAAGGCACAAAATCCAAGTACTTTTGGCTGAGTTTCTAGTGCAAATATCTTAATACTTTTAAAGTAATACAAACGTAACTTACAAGTAACCTTTCAGGAAGATAGGAGCTTGTTTTAAGTTACTTTTTTAATATTGATTAAAAAGTATTGGATCTACTGCCACATTATTTCACTTACAACAAGATATTTTCCCCAATCTATAACTAAAATAATCTACCAGGGGAACTGATACTTGCCTCAATATTAAGTATTTAATTAAAATAAACTCCAATATCTTGTTGAAAAATTACATGCAAGTTAGTTATATTTTATTTTAAGATATCTGCACTAGAAACTAGACCAAAATTACTTGGTAAGATTTTGTGTTTTTGCAGAGCAGCCGTGTTTTGTTCGCTTTAATCAATATCTAGACCAGGGGTCTCAAACTCCAGTCCTCGAGGGCCACAGTCCTGCAACTTTTAGATGTGCCTCTGCTGCACCACACCTGAATAGAATAATTAAGGCTCTGGAGAACTGATCTACACAAGGTGGAGGTAATTAAGCTATTTCATTCCAGTGTTTTGTACCTGTGGCACATCTAAAAACTGCAGGACTGCGGCCCTCGAGGCCTGGAGTTTGAGACCCCTGAATTCTAGACAGTCCGGTGTGTTTGTGGTGTGAATGCGTAATCAAACTAATGCGGACAAAAGCGAACTCTGGTCCGCCTAAAAATTTTGCTCCCTGTTCTGTTGAAGTGAACTCTGGTGCGGTTTGAATTAATATGTGAATGCAAGTGGTCTGGAGACTCCCCCAAAATCAGGAAGCAAACTATAGCGCAGGGCATCCTGGGTAAATACAGCCAAGATGTATTTACCCAATAGTTGTGTTGCTAACACTAGTGGGAGAAATGCCTCTTGGTCTTTCACCAAAGACAAAAGAGAAATCCTACAATCACTAAAGTCTAACGCTACTCCACTTTTTTCTTCACACATTGTGAAGAAGGAAGCCGCTTGGTGTCTTCTTCGGAGGTTTTCATGTTCTTTTCCTCAGTGATTCTTGTTGCAGCGCCACCACAGGCAAGCAGGGGAACAGGTTTTTCAAAGCAGTCAGATGTTTGACCGTGCAGCGTGAAAGCGAAACACAGCAGCAGAAAATATGTGCAAATGTTGCAATTTTGAACTGAGTCTACTGGACTATTGAGTGTGAAAGCATCCTTATAGTTAGAATTTATGTTACAACAATGAAAGCTGGGCTTTCCAAACACCAACCAACAACTGTGTCAAGTAGAAAACTATATATTTCAGCTTCCCAAGCTACTTTCATGTAAAATATTTTAGCTATGCTCTGTGAATTTTTAATTAATAATTTTGGGTCATGTTCCACAGAAAGAGCAGCAAATACTGAACTGTGAATATATCACTTTTATGTATAAAGTGACATAAAAGTCACTTTATAGTGACATAAAAGTGTCTATGTCGCTTTTGAAAGCAACATAAATAGACCAAGGTCTGTTGAATCATGAGACGTAATTAATTTTCTATTCTGGATTAATCTTTGTTTATTAAATAATGATAGTGTGGAATAAATAACTTTACTGTTGCCCCAAATCTGTTTCAAATTTGGACAAAAAGGTAAAAACTACTTTTCTCAGTTTGAGTTTACTTTCAGATATACTTCTAAAAGAGATGACTGCAATTATGCTAATTTGAAGTTTTTTGATTAGATAATTTATAGAAGTTCATTCTCCAAATGTTTTACAATAACTAGAGTTTATTTTTTAGAAAATGCATCCAGTAACAGAGCGATCTTCAGCCTCCTTCAGTGCAGCTGACGCTTCCTGCCATTGAGTTTGACGGAGCAGTCAGTCACATTGTTCAGCTGTCACACACTCCAGGACTCCAGGACGTCGTCGGCACAAAACTGAAAATGTATGAGGGATGCATAAAGAAAAACTGTGGCTAATGCATCTGCAGGAAAAAGCTTGAGAATGGCTTGATGGATTGAGACGAGCCAAGGCAGACTTTTCAGGAAACAGCTCATTTTGACCCAGGCAGGCTGGAGCTGATAGGGGGTGTAAAGTTTGATTACAATCACGGCTGCTGACAAGATGCGAGGAGATGGATGTAAACAAGGACATTAAACTGAAACATTATTGAGCTTGTGGCTGTGTGTTTCACAGCCTTAGCTTAAGTTCCTGCTATACTTTTGCTACTTCAGTGATTTAATGATTGTATGGAAAATCTCAGAAGAAAGCCATGCATGACAACAGAGATTTATTTCGTCAGAGCTGCAGCTGCAATTAGTCACAGCCGAATGTTTCTGTTCCCTCAGATAATCTCGAAATCGTTGACATTTAGTGTCAGCTGGCGGGAACATTTTCCTCCGAGTGTTTGGAGAAAGCGAAGGCAGGAGCCGGAGCCACCGCAGGGGAGAGAGGTAGGCGTAATCAGTCTAAACACCAGCTAATTAGTGCAGCAGTCGTTCTCACACAAGTGGGTGTAAGAACGAGGCAACCAAAGTGAAGTCAATACCAAAGCAGCTACCTGGAGGTATGGTTGGAGGCTTTATGAAACCTGTATGAAATTAATTATAAAAATCACACACTGCTTTATTTTTCACACATTTTCCAATTTATACGTGATGTGAACTGTTAGCTTACAGAGAAGACATAAATAGACCAGGATCTGCAACACCTCAAAGCATTATTTTTAAATACTTTATTTCCCCTCACTACCTAAATTAATATCAGGCTAAACTTTTCCTGTTTGAATTCAGTTAGGAGGTCAAAATTATTTCCACGGTGCAAAAACACAAACTTTTACCAAGTATTTTTGGTCTAGTTTCTATTGAGAATGTCTTAGTACACTTGAAATCAGACAGAAATAACCCACAAGTAACTATTCAGCAAGATATAGGAGCTTTTTTAAAGTCATAATTCCTTAATATTGATGAAAAAATGTCTGTTATGAGTGAAATAATCTGCCATTTGCTTCTCAGCTCATAATTATCTGATCTGAGGAACACGTAGGGCATTGGGATGTAATTCCCAGACAGTCAATGTATTCTTGTTTTGCTATTAAAACAAACCTAGTTGGTGACATTATGTAAAGCTGAAATACCCACACATGATGCAGCAGGACACTGTGCATTTCACCACACCGTTTTCAGCACATTAACTTTTCACAAGAAGAGCACATCAGACATATAAACCTCAAAGAAGTAACACAAACTCACCTTAAGTTCCTCTTGTTTAAGTCTTTTTCAAAAGTGAAAGAGAAAGTTATGTTCTGCCATTATGACCAGAGTAAATTTGGTATAAAATGGTGGAAACTTGCAAGATTGACAACATCATCCCAACTGTGAAGTACGGGGTTGGATCCATTGTGCTTTTTGAACTGACTAGGATTACTCACAAAATAAACAACAAATTGGAGGAAACTTTATTTTTTACCACTGCAGGGGGTCTTTTGTGGGCTCTAATGTCCCTTATATGAAAGTAGGCTGACAGGAAAGGGGGAAGAAATGTCGTTGTGTCTGGGAGTCGAACCCACAACAGCCGCGTCGAGGACTCAAGGCCTCCAAACGTGGGTCGCACCATCCCCTACGCCACCACGGCACGCCCACGGAAGAAACATCTGGAAACATCAACCAAAAAGTCAAAGTCTGGGCTTACGTTAATCTTCCAAATGGACAATGGCACTAAAGTCAAATTAGTTAGAAAATGGGTAAAAGTTACCAAAGTCAAATGTTTTGGTGTCCCATAAAAATATCCACACTAGTTCTGTCAGAAAAATATTGCAACAAACTTGTGGATGTTACTGTTTCAGACAATTTTAATAAAAACTACAAAACTGTATGTTTTTTTGGCATTTATTAATTTTGGTAATCCTAATTAATCTAAGTCAGAAAACGTTTAGTCTGATTTAATGCTTCAAAATGAGGGGGAAGAAAGGTTTTGTGCCATTTTACTCAGTTTATGTAAAAATCCGGTTACAGTTCAAGGAGTTTTTCAGCGTTGAAATCAGTGAAGTGCACCAATTAACAGGATATAAAAATCAGGCAAAATCCCCCAAAACACGACACGATGTCTTGTACAGCGCTGATAAAATATGCAAATGACTTGAAGCTGCAGAGAAAACAAACACAGCTGGAGATGAGCGCCCAGTGGAAGGTGATTTGTTACGCAGAGCTTTAACTTGATGTTTGTGAGACAAACCTGACTAATTGGCTGTCAACAAAGCACCAAGACGGTCGTTAATGCAACACGTCAGGAAAACAGGAAGTGATGACAGAGGAGTTGGTAAAAATGAGATGTCAGAAACATGGATAATTAGATTTAATGATTTATCAGAAACAACTCTCAGCCTCACTAAATTTACTAATTGTACAAAATTTATGTGATGTGAATATTGAAACGCAAGAAAACATTCCTTCTTAATAAAATGTTCTAAAATCTGTCAACCAGAGGAAGCACAATATTATTGGATTTGGACTGTCTGCAAATAGTTTTGAGACATTAATTAGTCTGATAAAGATCAAATAAATTTGGAAGAAATATAATATGCTTAAAGTATGGAGGAGGTTTTTTATTTCCTTTTTTTTATTAAAAATGCCACAAGATCTCAGTCTAATAGAAAACCTTTGGGATGGTGGAGCAGGAGTTTTGCATCATGGATGTGCAGCCAACAAATCTGAAGCAACTGCGTGACGCTAACAAGTCAATATGAAGCAGACTGTCTGAGGAATGTTTCCAGAACCTTGTTGAATCTCTGCCACAAAGGATTAAGGCAATTCTGGAGGCCAAAGGTGGGCCAACCTGGTAAGGTGTACCTAATAAAGTGGCAGGTGAGTGTCCCTTAATATCCACTAATATGGTGAGTAGAAACCGTCTTAGCATTAACACAAAAGCTAATATCTACAGACTTCCTTATTTCCTCACAATCACAACACAGCCAATAACAAGTCAAGTAGCATTGAGCCAATTTAGTTCTGCCACCAACCTGCATTTCCTTTAGAGTATCTTATAGAAAAACCTTTGAACAGGCAAATTTTCGATTAATAGTTTTAAAAAAACATCCTCAAATGTTTGAATCTGTGAATACTGAACTGTGACTAGGCAGAGTTTCCATGTGTAGACATAAACTGCAGGGAAATGCTTCTTTAAGGCACTTTAGGTCACAATGTCTTTACAACAAGAAACCTTAAAAGAAAAGTCTCTGTGCGTAGGAATTTAAATGTACCTAATTCTGAGTCTTCATGATGTGAGTATTACCATCCAGCCCAGCCTGATTGCGTTTTAGTCTTGGGTGTTTGAATGCTTCCCAAACCATTCAAGCATTAAAGAATTTTTATGAGGCTGTTAAACAAAACGAGCTCCATTCAAATATTTTCAAAGGCAGCGCAGAAAAAGCTAATATTTGTACAGTTAGGACCTTCCACCTCTCTTTCTTCCCCTCATCTCTCATATTCCGCCGATTTTCTTCTAAAGCGTCCCTGAGCTACAGTAATTGCATATTCCACAGCACCATCTGTCCCAGGAGACCACATTTCTCTTGCTAACATGTTTCAGAGGTCAAACGCTCGGAACGAACAAATTTGCACACATTGAATCCATCCTGATCGTCTCATTGTCCTTGCACAGTTTCATCTGCAGATGCAACAAAAGAAAATCCTAAAATACACGAGCTGTTGGGAGAGGAGGAAGGGGCGAGTATGGATTAAGATCCAGATTGTACTTTAATCGATGTGAGTAAGACTGAGTTCACACTGCAGCCCAAAGTGAATCAATTCCTATTTATTAAATTATTTGTGCCTTAATGCGACCTGTATCCAATCTTTTCATGACAGTCTGAACAACACAGGTTGGATTATTTTCTAATGCAACTCAGGCCACTGGGGTATGAGATATGGATCCGATTCAAATGCGACCAAACATCCAGGTTGCTTTCATCCGACCTGAACGCCACTCCTACTCAACAAACGTCACTATTCTGCTTCCTGACACTCAGCAAGTGGAAATGAAAACAAGAAAACATGACGAACTATAACGAGGATGAAGTTGTTAATGTGCTGCTCCGGTCGGACAACAACTTCAGAATTGTAAGCTGCTAGCATCCATGTTGAACACTGAGCTATTCTTCTTCTTTTTACGGCAGTTGGCAACGTTCTGAGAACGCCCTCTGTGTGACGCTATTGCGCCCTCTACTGCACATGCGGGACACTTTCGATCACGTACAGATCGCATATATTTCGAAGTCTGAATGACCATGGCAAAAATAAAAATCCAATTTGGCAAAAAGTATGAATTGGGTCTCTACAGGCTGCAGTGTGAACGAAGCCTAAAGTAAAATGCCAGATTTTTGTCTTTCTTTAAAGTAAAGCGAACTAAAAACCACTTCTCCAGCAGCTCATTAGTTCTCCCGACATTATAAATTACATCATGTCCATTACTCCTGCACAGCTCTGTGTATACAGCACTTTAGAGAAATGAATGGGCTCGGTAGCAACGCTCGCAGCCATTTGGTTATTAGTTAATACATCATCCTTGTCACTGTACCTTCTGAGACTCTCACAAAGACAGCTGAAAACGTGTGGATCCCTGACACCTTTGGTTTATTAGCTGTCGATCCACGGTCACTAAGCACTACCTCGATTTAAACATTTCTGCTGATTTCAAATCAATATTTTTATTACGTTCTGGGTTAGAGCCGTTTCTTCCCTCCTGAGCTGCCATAATTCTTTGTGGGAAAGATTCAACAAGGGGTCAGAAAAATACCTTTGAGACTATATAGTGACATGATAACACAACACATCTATGATCGCTATCTCCACAAATACATCACAACCCACATGTGCTCTGTTGGGTTGAGATCCCAACCGTCTGGAATAATCCGAGGACTCAAGGCCTCCAAACGTGGGGCGCTAACCTCTACGCCACTGGAGCACGCCCCGGTAGGATGTATTTTTAATTGGTTAGGACACCGCTGGGGATGGATGGAGTGTTAAAATATATAAAATATAGAGCAGTTAGTGTTATTCTCCATCTAGATGTGCAGAATCACAGCAGAATCAGAGCTCAAATAAAGCAAAATACACTGAATGAAGATGACTGGAAACAAAGTATTTGCTCTTGCATGAGACCTGATTGCATCCGAATCTAAATTTACAAGAAATTTAAATTATATCTGAAGCTGTAAGCAATTATGTTTATCTTTTATATATCTGACAAATTATAAAACCATCCTTCATTTCATTGTTTCTTTTTGATGAAGTAAAATATTTGAATGAATTTGTCCAGATCAACATTTGTTCTGAAAGTATTTGTACAAACATGAATGTTTCACCACTCATTTACACTCTGATGCTCATTTCAGACTATCAATTATTGTTCCTTACATGCTTATAAAAACGAAATGTGAACAAATAGAATAGTAAAAAAGTGTTGGGCCTAAAAATAAACATCTGTCAGAATATCTGAAAGCCATATCCTCAGTTTAAAGCTGTTGTTACATGTAAAAATATGCTTTATTATGTGATTAAATAGAAAAACCATGGATTTTATATCACATGTCAATGTTAGTTTGTGTTAGGATGTAAGATGTAGGCTGTATGCTCGGCTACTTCTTTGTTTATTTCAGGTTTAATCATCATCTGACCATCTTGGACTAAAAGTTTGAGGCTCAGACTTTGGTTTCCTTTAAGTAGAGGTGAGATATAAGTTTTTAAAGTTTTATGATGACAGTTTGTGGTACTGTGATGTGGTGTATGATCTGCTATGGTAAATATCATAATGTGTAAGGTGTAACATGGTACAGTACTGTTTAGTGTGGCTTGGTATGCCGCCGTATGGTGTAGTATGTTTTGAATGAATTTTAGCATCTGGATCTCCGTCAGACTCTGCTCCTGTGCTTCTCGGTTGTCGTTACGCAGGAACGGCTGGAGGTGTTTCTGTAAAGCTGTTTCTGTTGGTTAGTGTGGCTGGATGACACTTTAGAGGACAGGAGACTCTGCTGCCGATGCTCAGCTCCGGCAGGCAGCAGCTCACACTGTTTATAAATTAAGCTGAGGTCAGAAGCGGAGCCGCAGCGTCAGAGATGTTTACTTTACCTGTGCTGTGCATCATTTTGATAAAAAGAACCCAACAAAACACCTGGAATCCTCTGAGGCTCTGCATGCAGAGATCAGTCTAAAAAACGAGCCACATATAACAAAGAGAGACTTAATTCCCTTTTTGTTTTAATTTCCCAGTCAGAGAAAAATCTCCACCTTGATCTAATTCAGCAAACTGGTTGTCACTGGAGAAGTACAGCAGGAATTATTATGTCTTAAATGATTGATGCAAAATGAGACTCTAATCATTGCAACAAATCAACTATGCAGATTCTTTACTCCGTGATCATAAGGCATCGTTTTATGATGCCTTATGATCACATTTTGTCATTTTCTCAGTGACAAAATGCAGCTGAGAAAAATGTAGACAGACTTTCACTTCATTAGAACCAAACTTTGATAACAAACTAGTTTAACTATGAACATTAAATCACAAAGCAACTTTACAGGAATGATATTAGATTTGGTGTATTTTATTGGGTTTATGATGCACTTAAGCATAAAACATAAAGTAGGGTAATATTTTAGGGTGAACGGCAATAGAAACCTGAAAGGTGTGGTGTGCAAATGTGTTCCAGGTCCCTTTATACGGATTGTCCTAAATTAAATGCAGTACAACCAACAACCTTCACTGTTGAACGCTTTATGCTGCGTTCACACTGAACGCGGTTTGCACATCAAAAACACATCAAGTTGGACGCGTTTGCACTTTGAAGTGAGACGCTTGACATTTTGCTCTGGACGCCCATCAAGATCAGCCGTTGTTTTCCTTTGCTGGTCTCTGTACAATGGCAGATGAAACAGAGAAAGTCGCACCAAAGCATTACGTAGTGAAAGCTTCTAGAAACAGAGGCTCAGATGTCTTTGCTGAACATTTTGGGTTCAGTTTCTATTGAACAAACAACGGTGACAACTGATGGAGGCACAAAGCGCATTGGAGCCTCTTGCCTTTTTTCTTCTCCTGGTAATTTTGAACAATGGTGGATTAAATATTTTAAAGTCACAGGATAAGATAGAGGAGCCAAAAAACTCTTGAGTGCCTCGGAGGCTCACCTGTAAACATCGAGGCAGAGCAACAGTTTGATGGATCATATCAGAGCACATGGGTTAGAACGGCCCAGTCAAAGTTCACTTGAGGTTCTGTGGCAAAAATAGAAAGAACAATGGACAAAATTTAGATTTTCTGAATGCTAGAAACTAAAATCAGCTGGTCAATTGTATTTGCAATTATTCTTTGTTGTGATTTTTATCTTACAATTATGAATTTCTTTAAAATAAATGGAAGTTTGTGATTGTCAATGTGACAAAACATGAACTAAATTCAAGCAGTGTGTAGGAATTGCATAAGAACACTGCAAAAACAAATCTTTTGTCCGGTTTCGAGTACAAATGTCTTAAAATAAGAGAAAACTAACTTACAAGTAACTTTTCAGCAAGATGTAGGAGCTTATCTTAAATGAATAATTCCTTAATATTAATTTGAAAAGTTCTGGTTCCATTTGCTGATTATTTCACTTGTAATATGTGAAAAAATCCAGTGAAGCAGGTACTTTCTCATCAATATTAAGGACTTATTGACTGAAAACAAACTTCTAAAAGTTACTTGTAAGTTAGTTTGAATTATTTCAAAGATATTTGCACTTGAAACTAGACCAGAAACACTTGGTCAGTATTTAATGTTTGCAGTGAAGTGTTTATGTCTTCACAACCATCCTCCATCCTCATTTACTTGCAAAACATTTCTGCCGTCATAAATTAGAGGGATTGTATCAGTTAGTCTTTTAATTTCTCCTCTTCATATTTTATGGATTGCTGTGGCGGAAAGAACACAAACGAGTGCATCAATATTTATTCACGCTCCTGTGCACAGATTACATCCAAACCTCAGCTGTCGGGAAAAGTCTGGACTCAGCACCGTCTTGGCTCGTTTTTAAAAATCTAACGAGACGCCTGATCTGACGTGACAGCTCCGCCTGAGTCCCACATTCATGGAACGTCACCGAGTCGGGTGTATTCTCATTCTGCACACTCACTTTTGTCTTGAGAGGAATTTAATCACACAAAGATTGTTTGATGGATTTCTTTAATCCCCGAAAAGAGAATAAAACACACAGAGGACAGAATTTACATCAGAAAATCTAATTATAGCTGAAAAGCAGACAGCAAATGACAGACTAACAACATATAATCACGTCTTAACAAAACGCACGTTTCAACAACATGCAGCGTTTTCCCCTCCAGACATCAGGAGTGTGTTGGATGTGTTAAAAAAAACAAAAAAAACACACATTCTGTGCAGCTCAAACACTCCCTGTGATACAATTTTAAAAGGACACTTGACCTGAATGATTTAAAGGAAAGGAGCGCTACAATGTAAAATAAAAAGCACAAGAAAGGAGGTGGCAGAAGTACCGCTGCGAGAAAGCACTTTGAGAAATTGGCAGCTGAATTTATGAAGGAATAAAACGCTTCAGAAAGAATTGAAATCAGACAATTAGAAGTTCTTTAAGGAGCTGCTCCTGAATCCGAGAGGAGCCAGTAATCACCTCCCAAAACACGAGGAACGATTCCCGTCTATGTGCAGCTCGTTTAATTAGAGGCCAGCAGCTTTTCAATTATTTTTATTATAAAATGACCTTCAGTTTGCTTGAACACTTGTTTCTTCTTCTCTCTTTTTTTTCTGATTTACATTTAGACAGCAAAGAGAAAGAAAAGTAGAAAAAAGACCCCTATCAGTTTCAGGCTAGAGGAGGGACGGATCTGAACAAGTCGAGGCAAAATTAAAATAAAAACAGGCAAAATTGAAATTGAAAAAATGAAGGAGAAAAACAATCCTTTGGATGAGTTAGGTTCAAAACTAAGTAGTAGAAAATCCTGATTACAAGGAGGTTAACACCTGGGTTTCAGTATATTTAATATGGGATGGGTTGAATTCTCAAAAAATATATAAAATAAAATATATGGAGTGTTAAAATATATAAAATATAGAGCAGTTAGTGTTATTCTCCATCTAGATGTGCAGAATCACACCAGAATCAGAGCTCAAATAAGGCAAAATACACTGAATGAAGATGACTGGAAACAAAGTATTTGCTCTTACATGAGACCTGATTGCATCCGAATCTAAATTTACAAGAAATTTAAATTATATCTGAAGCTGTAAGCAATTATGTTTACCTTTTATATATCTGACAAATTATAAAACCATCCTTCATTTCATTGTTTCTTTTTGATGAAGTAAAATATTTGAATGAATTTGTCCAGATCAACATTTGTTCTGAAAGTATTTGTACAAACATGAATGTTTCACCACTCATTTACACTCTGATGCTCATTTCAGACTATCAATTATTGTTCCTTACATGCTTATAAAACCAAAATGTGAACAAATAGAATAGTAAAAAAGTGTTGGGCCTAAAAATAAACATCTGTCACAGTATCTGAAAGCCATATCCTCAGTTTAAAGCTGTTGTTACATGTAAAAATATGCTTTATTATGTGATTACATAGAAAAACCATGGATTTTATATCACATGTCAATATAAGTTTGTGTTAGGATGTAAGATGTAGGCTGTATGCTCGGCTACTTCTTTGTTTATTTCAGGTTTAATCAGCATCTGACCATCTTGGACTGAAAGTTTGAGGCTCTATAATCAGTCTATGTGTAACAAGCGTTTATTTTAACAACACTATAGATGTTAGGTTTGTCAAAATGTGTTTATTTGACCTTTGAATTTACTTTGTTTAGTCATCAAGTTGTTTCTTCAGACATTTATTGGTGTTTTCAGTTCTGTTGCGCTGCTCTTGGCGGTTGGTGGTTACCATAGCAACCAGTAACTGACAGCTCCTCCCCCTTTTTTTTCTGTTGCCGGTGGTAACTGTGGTTAGGTATTAGAATCAGCTCTGTGTTTTGTTTACAAATATTTTATTGTAACATATATTTTATACAAATTTAACAATACTCAGTGTTTCATGAGTAATTTTTCTGTTTTTATGTTTTTAACTGTTTTGTTAGCTATGTTTAATTTTACAACTACTAACTGCTGTTAACTGCTGCTAAATGTCATTAACTGCTCACTGGGAGTTATTGCTTTGTAGTTTGTTTAGGGTTATTTGTTGTATTTTATTTAATGTATAGAACTGATGTTAACAACCAATTTGATTTCCTCTTTTGTTAGAATAAATACAGTTAACCTGAATGTGTCTGGTTCTACTGGGTCTGAGACGAACATAGAAGTGTAGGAGATATGGACTTAAAGTTGTATCCCAATATTTTGTGGTATGCTGTGAAAATGAGAAAAGTGGCTATTTAATAACTATTTATTACTGTATGGCTGTAACAGCATAATAGAGCAATTATAGCTCCCAAAACAAAAGTACTGCTCTGAAAAATCAAATCCATGTGCAATACGCTTCTTTAGGTCACTAGTGATCTGTGTCACACCATAACTGTATTTAATCATATTTTCAAAGATATTGATATTTACTGATGCTCTGATTGAAGAAATGGTGCAAAAATAGCAAAAATAAAAATATTTTTAAAACATTATTAATTTGAACATATTTCGACAATAAATCAGAATTCTTACCATAAGAAATTTATCACGATAAATTATATGATATAGGCCCACTCAAGTTCTAAGTGGTTTTATATTTGATAGATAATTGCTAAATTAGTATTATTTCATTTAAAATAGTTTAAACTCCCCTACTTCAACATGTCAAAGTGAGATACCCTTCATCATTGCAGACAGAGAGTCTGCATGGTGTAACATGAGGTTAAGAAATTTTGTTTTGTGACTTGAAAATTGCAGCAAGAAGCACAAAAGGTGAATAAAACAAAGAAAACTGATGAGGAAGAAGTAGATCTGACAATAACTGAACGCAAACATAGAGGAAGGTGATTACTGCAAAAAGGAGCAGGCTAGACTGATGTAATGAGGAAACACAAAGATGAATGGTAACATAAATAAGCACAAAGAGCTAAATAACACCACGGTTAAATTCAGAGCATTACAAACAACCACAATACAGAAATCAGACAAATTTAACTCAAAGTCCTACAAACTGTGACAGTGGCAGTCTGAGTTAGCTTGATTGCCCATTGTGTGGGCAGAAAGATAACACTGAATCATTATTTACTTAATAAACGTGTCTGTGAGGCAGCATACTGGCAGTTAAATGTAAATATCTATTCGGTTCTCTGGTTAGTTGTTAACAAAGCCCTGATTCTTCCTTTGAGTTTAGGATCTGTTTTATGAATAAAAGGTTAGAGTTAGGTGGATTCACAAACACCTGAAGTGAAAAGCAGCCAGAGTTCACAGAAACACTTCAGAAATCATGTAGACCACATGTGTCAAACTCAAGGCCCGTGAGCCAAATACGGCCCGCCGTAGCTTTTTATGTAGATATTTTATATCTACATAAAAAGATATTTTACTAAACTTGTACTAAACAGCTGCCTCAGCCTTAATTGATGTCAGATTATAGTCCATGATCTAAACAGCGAGTAATAAAAAGTCACATTTACCGTCATAAATAAGGGCAAATATGTCCAAATTAGTGCCACAAACACTTTGATTTTTATTGCAGAAAATCACAAAATCCAGAGGGGACTAAAAAGATGTTCAATAATATTATTTAATTTTAAGAATCTACTGACATTTTGACAGTTTGTGAACAAGTTTTATCAATACATTCTGGCACAACCGGCCCTTTGAGAGCATTCATGATCTGGATTTGGACCGAAACAAAAATGAGTTTGTCTCGCCCGCTGTAGATGCACAACAAGACTCTGATCTGAAGGATTACATGGAGATGAAACAAAGTAGAAAGAACTGAGGCATCAAGAACTTTGCAGACACCTGTATATAAAACTTTTTTAAATCTTACAAGTTTCACAAAAGCTGTAAGTATTTTTTGTCTAGTTTCAAATGAAAATATCTTAGTACACCTGAAGAAAGACAAAACTAACTTACCGTACAAGTAACTTTAACATGAGCAAAACATTGTTTTGAATATTTTTCAACTTGTTTTCAGAAGAGTAATTTTTACAGTGTTGAAACATCTTTTATGTTGAAATACCACAAAAACCAACAGAAAATGTCAGGCTGACCTTTTTGTGCTTTGCAGTTTGCACAAAGCAAGATATATGGTGTTAATAAGTGAATGTTAAATTTCACTGTTTGCTGTTCAATTAAATTTTTTATTTTATTATCAAGCCATGTTGCTACAATTTTCCTCTAATTTCCTTTGTCAAGACAAAACTTTAAGATCATTGTAATAATAAAATCTTCTCAATCTCCAAATTCAGTCCCATTTGAATTTATGATATGACTGTAATTGACTGATAGTTTAATAAAACATATTCTTTCATGGTTTTTGTATGTTGCTGATCAGAAAATAAGCTACAAAAAAACTGCACACAAAATACAATAAAGGCAACTGTTATTAAAAGAAAAAAAACACAACAAAAGTCTTGGAGCAAATCTTGAACTGATGTAATAAACGTCCCGTTAAAATCACATTAGATGATGATAAAACAGCAGAACTTTCCCCACTGAGTGAAACGCGGTTACAGTGTGTGCTGCAGTGGTAAGAGTGACGAAGAGCTGCCAGATGACTGTACAATCCCAGGCTGAGAGGGAAAATCCAGAAAAATGGTTGTTAATCTGGAAACCTGCACGACCGTGAGGGCTGCACTGCAAAAACACAAAGTCCTACCAAGTACCTTTGGTCTAATCTCTAGAGAAAACATCTTGGGACATTTAAAATAAGACAAAACTAACTTACTAATAACTTTTAAGCATGATATATGAGCTTGTTTTAAGTAAATAATTCCTTAATACTGATGAAAACGTTCTACTTCCACTGGCAGATTATTTCATTTACAAGACATTGTTTCCCATGTTACACATGAAATAATCTGATCAATATGAATTAATTATTTTCTTAAAACAAACTTATATCTTGCTTAAAAGTTACTTGTAATTTATTTCTGTCTTATTAGATATTTGCTAGTTTATTCTAGTAAGATATTTGCACTGAAAACTAAACCAAAATTAGTGATGCTAAAAAAAATTAGAACCAAGTCCTCAACTCGTTCAGGCTGTATCGCTCAGCAGGAACCTCGACTCCCAGCTGCTAGTGAAGCTCGGCGGGGCGGCACTGGGAACGCTGACCCGGACCAACCCCCAAAAAATTAAAACAGGACAGTTTTACATTTTGCTGATTTCCAACAAGCAGCAAGGTGATGCAGCAATGCCACGCACCTGTTGCAACTAAAAATATGCCACGATTTGCAGGTAAAACTATGATCACCATTCCAGCGAAAACTGAGCTAGAATAAAGCTCCTCCTGAGCTTTTAGTCGCGTTAGCCTTCATTTGTTTATCGACTGCCAGTAGGCAGGAAGTTAATCTCTATGCATTTAGTTTCTGATAAACACTGGAATTTATTTGCCAAATTAAGACAATTACTTTAGCTTTGTGAGTTAAAGCTTATCTCTGCAGACTAAGAAGGAGCCTAAACCCACAAACTGATTAATGCATACAGCAGTTTTATGGAGCTCATCATTCGGTGCACTTCCTGGAGAAATAAGCACAATTACTGAAAGGATGAATCAGTGGAGCAGCTGTGATGTCTCTCAAGGACTGCTCAGGATGTTACTAAAAGGCCGGATTTTAGTTAGAGGTTTTTAAGATACAATATCTCTATAGTGAAGTATAACAGCTACAGACTGATTGATATTCTGAAGCAGCTAAAAGATATAATCAATAGTATCTGTTTCACTGAGGTGTACACAGTCTGAATGTTTGCTGTGCTATTAAACTACGTAGGGCTTTCCTGCAGACAAAACTTAGGGAAGGAATGGACTAGGCGTGGCCGATGTGGTGAAAAATGTCATGATTTTTCTACAGAATAACCACGGTTATGATTTTAATACAACTTCATGGATTATAAGGGAAGGTTTAGAGCGTTTAGACCAAAAGCGTACACTGGTGCCACTCTAGATCCAAATAATCTGCTGCTGGCCACGCCCTCAGCAACGTTTACGCTCACATGGCAAAATTATACAACCACATATTTGAAAAGCAGAAGTAGAGCACAGTCAACAAGAATGCAGCAAGTGGTTTATGGATGGTAAGTCAACAACGAAGCACTTATCTTTTCCAGCTGCCATTGTACAGTACATACTGTGGTAAAACCAGCTGACCAAATGTACTGGTGCTGAGCTAGGTAACGCAGTGCCTCTAGAATGTGCCTTAATAATGGGGAGGATTTTGAAACACCAAAAAATAAACATATTGCCAAAAAACTGGTGTGTTTTTTTGGGGGGTTTTAAACCACCAGGACAGTTAAGAGCAACATGGACATAAAACTAGCAAAAAGTGAATTTTGCAGAACATTTTGAAGGACAATTTGGATTACAGACACTTCATAATTCATTTAAATTGTTGTTTTTGTTACTTTGTTTATTTACTCTGAATATTTAAAATGTCTTCTGGTGTTAAATGTTCATTAGAATTTAAAGTTCATTGATATTTGATTATGCTTTCTTGCATTATTATGTCGTTACCGTTTTATTCATGTGTTAATGATTAAGAACACAACTCAAATATTTTTAGATTACCTCCTCAAGCTGACAAATTCTGAAATATTTGCAGAGATTGTTTTGAGTTTCTATCTGCAGGATGAAAATCCTAATTAATACCCACTTCTGTTTTAAAAACAAACCAGATGAAACTCCAACAATGACTTTATAAGCAGTGATAAAGATCATCTCCTGGATTGTGCGAGACTGAGTTTGTGTTTTTTATTGTGGCTCTGCAGGCTGTTATTTCTGTGGTTTAAAGGCAGCTGAAAGAAGGTCTCAAAGGAGTTTAATTACCGCATCGGCTGAACAGAACGCATTTTGACTGAATGTGACTGAAGCTGCTGTTTGTTTGCTGGGAAACTCCACAGGGGTCCCTTTAACTTGAGGCACATTAACGATGGTTTGTTTTCCAACAGGCTTTCAGCTCCATCTTAATGTTTTTATCCACGACTGAGGAAGAAAATCCATGACATGCCTTTTTTCTTTTTTAATAATCTATATCACTTGTTCTTGGAAAAGCAGATATTTCATACCTTGACCAAAACTTTATTAGTGTGGTCTAATGTTTAGCTGCTTGTTTTTTTCCTACATTTAGAGTTACGTTCACACAGAAGCCAAATGCAATCAGATTTTTTCACCGCAGTTTGAACGGTCCAAAAATCCAATTTGTGAGCCCTTAATATGTGGCACTAAATCAGATACGTATGGATATGTGTCTACAGTCACATTTGATCCAACTCTTACGTTATTAACAAAAGACTTGCGTCACAATCAGCACCAGAAGAAACCAAACGCGGTAAATCCAGATGTAAACAGTGGCTGAACCAAACAGAGCCCACACTTCCTTCTTCTTGTTCTGATCTTGTGACAATACTGTCGGCTCTGATCGCTTAACAATTAGTCGATCCAAAGACGGCGGCGTCCATTATTACTTCTGTAAACATTGCGCTGCTTTGTGACGTCTAAGTGGAGATCGGCATCATCCCGTATTTATTACTTATACAAAAACAGCTGGAAAAACATTTATGTTGTGAAGGAGTTCAATATTTTTTTCACTTCTTTCAGAAAGTGAAACTCATCATACATAGGGTTCATTCATACCAGTCCTGCTTAGTTCACTTTATTGAACCTTTAGTCGATTTGTGTCAAACTTAAGGCCTGAGGGCCAAATCTGGCCCACCATAGCTTTTTATGTGGCCCTCTAGATGCTAGACTGAACACTAAGTCTGATTAAATATTGTTATCAATCAACTCAATGCAGTTTACATCTGTTTACTACCAAAATATATCAGTCCCTCCAGTTTGTTGAGAATTATTATGGAAATTCACGCAAAATCAACAAATTTACGCACTTTTTCTGTGCTAATAATTGGGAGTTTATTGCAGATTTTCTCAAAAATTGTCAAAAACTTTCTTACTTGTACTAAACAGCTGCCTCAGCCTTAACTGATGTCGGATTATAGTCCATGATCTATACAGCGAGTTATAATGAAGCGCGAATATTTCCAAATTATCACAAACAGTTTGATTTTTATTACAAAAAAAAAAATCACAAAATCCTGGAGGGACTGAAAGGTGTTCAATAATATTTAATTTTAGGAAATTGTTGATGTTTTAATAGTTTGTGAACAGGTTTTATTAATACATTCTGGCACAACCGGCCATTTAAGAACGAAAATGAGTTTGACTCCCCTGATTTAGAGAGTCGGATTTGTTTGGGAAAAGGTGAATACGTAATCAAACTCTGAAAACTCTGGTCCGCTCTAAAAGCAGGAAGTGGACTACAGCGCAGGGCATTCTGGGTAAATCCATCCAAAATAAACGCAAGAGTTTAACGATAACGAGAGAAATGAAAAAAGAAAAATACTACAACCACTAAAATCTGACGTCACTCCACTTTTGTTTACATTTTGTGACAAAGGAAGTTGCACTCACTGTCTTCTTCGTTTTTGAGTCTTTTACTTCAGTGGTTATTGGTGTAGCGCCCCCACAGGTCAGGAGGGGAACATGTTTTTCAATTATTTTGAAGTTGAAGTGTGAAAGCGAACTGCAGCAGCTGAAAATGTAAAAAATCTGTTGCAATTTTGGTCTCCAATTTGACCGAATCTACCGGACTATCAGGTGTGAAAACACCCTTACAGTATTTCAGCCTGTAGTTCTTGCACTTTTGATGATTATGGTTTAAAAAAAAGCCATAAAAAGCAGCATACTTGTGTACTGAATTGTGTCACTTTTGGTCCTTCTTAGCTAAGCATTATACATTATTATAGTAATTTTGTCCAGCAGCTCTAAAGGCTAACAACGCACATTTTGTTCCAAACCTTTAGCCCAGTTTTCACATGTGACTACAGCCGACCTGCAAACCACGACAATCCTGTTCGCTTACGCTGGAGCAGAAGTATCTCACTGTCCTCTGAGTTGCCTAAATTAGAAGTCTGACTCTTTTCAGTTGTCATTGCTGGTCCCACAGGCCCCAGCAGAGACCCACTGGTTATTCTTCACTGTCCTGTAACAGATGCGATGAGAAGTTACTGAGCGAGAGACGAGCGAGCTGCACCCAGAGACAAACGGGATAAAGTCCACATGGCGATGTGTTACACAAAGAGGCACAAAGCTGGATGAGAAGATGAGAGAAAGAGAGCAAATGCATCTTCTTCTTTGTCTATACAATGAACTGCAAAGTATATTGCAGGCACAAAATGATAATGGGATCCAATTAACTTCAAATGGTTTCACTGCACACATAAATCTCCTCCTCTGTAGGGGCACAAACTGCTACCAGAGAGATGGACTCTAATTGCTCCTCGCTCTCTGTGCTGTGCTGCTTACATTGTCATTGGCACAGTAAATCAGCAAACCCTCCAGAGGCTAAAACCAAAACCACAATGAAATTTAGCTTCACTGGATCATAGCAAGAAAAAGGAGGCAACATCTTCAGGTTGAAACACAACAAAGCCGATTTACATCTTTACCTACAACCTGGTTTTTGATCGCTTTGTGAAACAATCTTGTTTGCTGAAGATCTTTTTAACGGATCGATGCAAATCGAAACTGACAGAGCATCTTCCCTCAGTAGATGAAAGCCTGAACGAAGCTTGTTACTGGAGGCGAACTCCAAGGGGAAACAGCAGAGAAGCTGATGAGACGTCCAAGCCGACACAAACCGTCCGGTTGGAGTTCTTCCCCCCAAATCCAAAGCGAGTTAACACCAGACAACGTCTTTTCCTCTCAAGGCGGCGTTCTTTGCTGGTTCAAATGTTTGGTTCTGTCAGTGCAGAGCAGGGAGCGTTCCACATTCGTCTGCTGAAACGTACAATCCAAGAAGCCGAAGGTATGAAAGATGCACGTCCACATTTAGTCTTCAGATTTCACTTAATTCTGAAGAACCAAATGGGAACGAAACAACAGATATGGGGAGAAATCTGAAAACTGATGTGTGTGTTTGCTTTAGCGTGAATTTTGTCGTGCCAGGGTCGGCCGGGGTCACGACAGCTGCCACGGAGGGTTGAAGAACTTGATGGAGTGGGTTTTGGCCCATTTGGCGAAAACTGACTTCTCTGTGATGAAGCGGTGTCCGCCGTAGGGGGCGTTCTCGTGCAGATGGTACTCTGCACACTCGTCCCGGCTGCCTGCCTCGTAGTAGTGGTAGGGAACCTGCCTGTAGCCCTCAGTCCTAACGGGAGGAGGAGAGAAAAGTTATCGCACAAAATCTTTCTCTACTGAAGAGGAAGAGAAGCTCGTTACACATGAATTAGGTGGCAAAACCTTTTATTTTGAAGGAAGAGTTAATCCAGTTATCAGGTCTGGACACCAAATAGTTGGACGGTTAAGAAAACATTCACACAACTAAAACTTTTCACATTTAATTTTTTTCTATTTAGTGGTGAGATGTGATTAAAATGCAGATACAGGTTCTGTAGTTAAATGCTCCAATTCTAACATTAACGTTGGGGGCGACTGTTAGCTGCCGCAACGTGTTTAGCATTCAGATGCTACGTCAGGCTAGAATAGCTTCACTGAGAGGCTAACTCTTATTAGCACAACTGTAACACATTTATAGTTTTTCTACAGTTCCTTTACATAGTTTTTTTTAAAAGAAAAAAATAAACTCTAATGGACCAAAAGATGCAGTTTTGTCATGTACTGCTGTTTTTTCAGACAGTGCTTGTGCGTCACATTTACAGACGTACCAGAAACACAACGTGAAGGTTCCTACTCTAGACTTTTGTATGGAAAAAACAAAAATGTGCTTAACTGCTTTAAAATATTGATGTAATTAATTAATCAAAATTAACAGTTTCAACCTTTAATTCATCGATAGATCCAAATTAAGTAGAGTTTAACATCTATATGCTGCCATTTTTACAGAATGTGTCTGTAAAAGAGCTCAAGTTGAGTCAGACTGGATGAAGAGCATCAATGAAGATCAGTTTTCAGGCCCAAAAATGGTCAATGGGATTTAAAAAGGACTTTAACTGGGCCAGTGCAACATGAATGGTCTTTATAAAAAAAAAAAATTAGAAATAAAATTAAAAATGAGTTAATTTTACATTTAAAGGGTTGTGGACTTAATAAAGACACAGTAATTGATGGCAGATGGCTTGAAATGTTGCAGAGCTGAACTTTAGCAGGATGAAATTTAGCTCCATAATGAAACTACCAATTAAAATTACACCTGATTTCAGAGTGAATGCCAGGACTTTGCCGCAGCGGAGCCTCACTTTGGGCGCCGGCCAGCTTCGATGCTTCTGAGTGACCCGTTACCGTCTTCAGCTGGGATAAACCGATACATTCAATCAGCAGCCAAGTGCTCTCTCTGAGCACTTATCTGTTTCCAAACACTTTCCTGCAACAACCGCTCCCAGTTGGTTGTGTGTAACACGTCACGACCTGCAGCAACCGGGATGAACTGCAGCTGCATTTGTGAGCGAAGGGTTTATCTGCCAGAATCTTACAAATGCTGTTCAATCCCAATTAGTCTCACACAAAAGCTCTTCAGAGAATAAAACACGGCTAAATCTCAGCAACAGGGTTTCAACCATCTGTGTTTTTATTTTAACATGAACTATACTGATACTATGCAAAAGTTTTAGTCTACATTTTATTATTTTCAAGCAGCTATTCATTCTTTTGATCATTTAGCGTTCTCTACTTCCTCAGGTTTTTCCACGTTTTTTTATTTTTTTTTACTGGACTTTCACTTTCTTTTTCTCTCATTTTCTGTCCAGGATGTGTGTAAATGACTTAAGTTTTTTGGGTTTTTTTCTCCCCACCAGGGGGTCTTTTGTGGGCTCTAGTGTCCCTTATATGACAGGAGGCTGACAGGAAGGGGGGAGAGAAAAAAGGGGAAGACATGCAGCAAATGTCGCCAGGTCCGGGAATCGAACCCGCGACGGCTGCATCGAGGACACAAGGCCTCCAAATGAGGGTTGCGCTACATCCTACGCCACCACAGCACGCCCAACTTAAGTTTCAATTATTTACTTAGAAGCAGATTCAGGATTTAACCTTCACAAAATGTCATCAATATTTGTTAAACAAATACTTATTAATTTAAAAAAAATAACGTTAAATATGTCTTTATTGTGTTGTATTAGTGATTAGTAGGGCTGCATGACATCAGGAAAGAAAAAATGCAACAACAATTTAAAAAAACAATCAGATCACAATAAATTTAATACTAGCCAATACTGATATCGCGATATGCAATAATTCAGATTGTTTGTTTTGATGCTTCTGATTGTTTTAAGAACAGTAGAAAACTCATTTATACAGAATGACGTCTCTGTTTGTTATTTATTATTTGTATTTTTAACATTTGTTTTCACTGGTAGAGCACTTTGTGTTTTTCTAAGCAGCCAGTCCATATTTATTAAATCAAATGAAATATGGTGAAATCAACTGTGGGAGCAAATTGTTTCTATTTGTGCCATTACAATTTTTATCCCTCCTCATGTTAAAATCAAATAAAATTGTTGTAAATTTTGTACTATGTTTCTGCATCTAAAACATTTGTAGCACAGTTGACTGACACCATGTTTTGTAATAATTATTCTTATTATCTTTAAAATGACAACAGCACAAACACTTTACACCAATTTTGTGTAATTTGAAGACGGCAGGGGGTCCAACTTCACTCAGGTATATTACTGTCATTTAATCGTCCAGCTCTACGCATTTAACCCGTTTAATAGTACAATTATATTCATAATGTTTTATTCACTGAGTGTATTTGCAGATGCTAATTGTTTTTATGTACAATTTATCCACAGGAATACAATACAGTTGAGTTTTTAGGTTAACTGCAGGAACTCCTGTTGGGATGAAATATGTCACAGGTACGTGAGTGAAGTAAGACACAATAGCAACACTAATGTAGACAATGGCATATCGATGAGATGCAGTGTGTTAGTTGAAGGGCTTTGAATTTAGTGCAGCATGAGACATAAAAATAACCAGTAGAGTAAATCTGAAAACATGCAGCAAATGTCTCACTGCAGAGTAAAGAAAGTTATTGTGCTTTGTCCTAAATTTCCTGTTTATAGTGTTCATTAAAAAGAATATGAACTCAACCACAAATAAGCAGGAGCACAAAGCAGCGGCTGAGTTTCAGTGTGTCCTCCGGTGTCTGTTTTTAATGGCGCCTCACAGCTTTATGAGCGGATGACTTGTGTAACAACTGCACTGGGAGGAAGAACGAGACAGAAGAGAAACAGTCGTAACAGTAGCAAGAGAGCGACTGTGGCTTCCTGCCAGCTCCCTGTAACACACCGCCGCTTCTCCTCTGTGTCACACAGCGGGGCGCCCCGGTTTAACAAATAAATTCAGTTTCACCAGAGCTGGAGAAAATATCAAAATCCTACACGAGTGCTGGACAGTGAGGACAGTCACAAGATCAGTATAAACAGATGGGATCGCACTCATCTACACAATGGGGTAGCACGAACGCTAAAGCATGCTAAACGAAACATTAGCTTCGCTATTAGAGCCCACCATTGTTGATTAAAAGCCATTGAAAACCTGTGTCAACATGGCGGCTGGACAATAAATCAATAACAATATGTATTGTGACAGAAATGTGATCAGTATCAATAATACAGCTGAAATAATGTCCAATAATTTCACTGAACTCCAATCCAGAACCGCACAGCATTCTGGGAAATGTAGAGGAAAGACTTTAACTGCTGAACCTCTCATGGCCAGCTAACCAAAACTGGTGGAATCAACTGACTCACTTGGTCTTTGGTTACCTAGCAACTCACTCTTTGGTTACCTAGCAACGACCTGTTGAGTAACTTGAGCAGCAGCAGTTAAAGATTTCCTTATAACTGCTTAGAAAAAAAAAACATGGAGTGAAAAAGCGAGGCGCAATTATGCCAAACTTTAGCAGTTTGGCATAATTTCAGATATTTAAAAAAAAATTTTTTTATTATTCGACAAAATATGAAATGCTTATGTTGTGAGTTTTTCAGCCATGACATTAAAAAGGAAGAACATATTCTCAAAGATCGATAAACTTTAAATTCTAATGAACATTTAACACTGGAACTGGAAGACATTTAAAAAAAACAGTTAACAAAACAACAGAAACAACAAATAAAATGAATTATGAAGTCTCTGTAAACAAAACTGTCCTTCAAAAAAGGGCAAAACACCAGACTGAAGACTTTTGTTGAGAAAAGAGAGAAACAAGAAATCACGCAAATGGAAATTGAGCTTGTTTTAATTTATCATGTGATCAATTGATTATTTATTGCTTATTGCGACAGGTCTCAGTACAGGTACATTAAAAATATACTTCAGTATACAAAGTACCGGTACTTCGCTCCATCCTGCCTCTGATTTCACCATCTCTGCAGCTTTAAATCTGAAAACCTTGAACCGCTTCATGCAAACATGGAAGTCGTCGGTTCGGAAACTTGGAGAAACACAACATCTGCAGGCATCGATGAGGAGGAGGGGAATAAACGATGCACATGCAGAGAGGGGGGGGAAGTATCCAGTAACTGCCTCGCTAAATCATCAAATCTCCTCTGTGCCGGTTGAATTACGCGCGCCTCTCTGCCATGTTTCTGCAGCTCTTATCTCAGCTCCCGCTGCGAACCGGGGAACGCACTTAGGATGAAAAGCTGGATTTCCAGCATGCATTTGGGAACGTGTTTGATTCGGAGGGGAAAGAGGAGGTTCAGGTGGGTGATGAGTTCATCGAGAATGCGACGCGTCTAGAGAGAGAGAGTAAAAAAGAGAGCAGCCGAGCCCAGAGCGGCGTGTTTGTCATCCCTCCTACGGCCTCGCAGCCCGACGGTAATCACTCAGCCAGGATTCAGGGAAAAGACGACAGGCGCGTTCACAGAGAGACAGAGACACAAGGCAGGCGGAGCCAGACCCAGTAACAACACAAAAAAAAACAGTATGGATGCCAGAAAGGAAATTTCACCATTAAATCCAACAGCTTAGCTTCGAAATGGACAGTGGTGGGATGCAGCGAGGTATTTATTTATTTCAAACAAGTTTTTATAAACAAGAAAACCAGCAATCAGTAAGACAGAGAAAACATGTGCATACAAAATAATTGAACAAAATAATTAGCTTACAGCCACTTTTCTACTTAAAAAAGAGTAGGAAGACATGAGCACTTATTCAATCCTACATCTTATCTCAAGTTAAAGAAATATCACTTACTGACGCACTAATTATCATAAATGTTCAATTAAAACCCTGATATTGACCTCTAGCATTGAGTGCATTCACTAAATGTCTGGATATAAACAATAACATGCAAGGGGTCCATGTTTTAAATGTATTTGTTCTTCACTTAATTAGATTTAATCATGGATTCTTTCAGCTTTTACATGAAGTATCTGTATTTTTACATGAAGTATCTGTATTTTTACATGAAGTATCTGTACTTTTATATAAAGTATCTGTACTTTTACATGAAGTATCTGTACTTTTATATAAAGTATCTGTACTTTTACATGAAGTATCTGTACTTTTACATGAAGTATCTGTACTTTTATATAAAGTATCTGTACTTTTACATGAAGTATCTGTACTTTTACATGAAGTATCTGTACTTTTACATGAAGTATCTGTACTTTTATATAAAGTATCTGTACTTTTACATGAAGTATCTGTACTTTTACATGAAGTATCTGTATTTTTACATGAAGTATCTGTACTTTTATATGAAGTATCTGTACTTTTATATGAAGTATCTGTACTTTCTACTCCACTACAGTTCGCTACACTGTGAAAACACAAAGTTTTACCAAAAACATTTGCTCTAATTATCTTAATACACTTGAAATTAGATAAAACCGACGCAAAAGTAACTTTTCAGCATGACATAGCAGCTTGCTTTAAGTAAATAACTCCTTAAAATGTATGTAAAAGTTCTAGTTCACTTATAGCAAAACATTTTTTCCACATTAAAAGTGGATAAATCTGCTGATGGAGAAAGTGTGTTCTCATCAATATTAAGAAATTATTTACTTAAAATAAACCAAAAAGTTACTGTTGAGGTAGTTTTGACTCTTGTCACGTTTACTAAGATATTTTCACTATAATTTGTTTTTGTTTTTGCAGTGTAATGTGCTGTGTTGCACGTTACATTAAGTTTTTTATTTGTTTTACAGTAATCCATGACTTATTTAAGTTAAATGGTTCAAAAGGTTTTGAAAATGGTGTCAGAAAATTAGGATACTGTTCACTATTGACCCTCTTACAAGGCAAAATATTAAGTATTTTTTTAATTATAGTTCTTTTGTTAGGCGTGTCTAAAGATAAGATAAGATAAGATAAGATAAGAAAAGACCTAATTGATACGGGGAAATTTGTTTGTCCAAGCTTAGCTTAAAAATTAAAATAAAAAATAAGTAGATGAATAAATAATTAATAATAATAAAGAAAACATATAACAATAAATAGCAATTAGCAGTGATATCGCTCAGTATGTTGCTACAAATATATATTAATTTAAAGGTATAAAAATTTAAATAAACATGTTGGCTGTGTGTTGCGTTAAATAAAAACTTTCACAGGTATAACCACTTCTCATTCTTATTTTTCCTACTGGTTTTTAACTCGACTGATGCACAGAACCACAAGTCCAAGTGCAAACTGTGACACAATAAAAACACATTATTTGCATCATTGTTAATTAAAATTTTGTGTTAAAGAAAATAATGATATTGTAGACCATTGCAATGAGGAATACATTCAGAAAGTACTTTTACCTTCAATACTTTAAGTATTTTACAAGGAAGTTGAGAGAAAATAGTAGTTTTACTTGAACTAGACTATAATTTTGTTTGTTTGTTTGTGTTTCTCCAGAAATGAGACGGTGAGCAGTTAAAGATGTGAATTTCATTTATCAGTTTTACAAAATCTGATGAGTTTTTCCATAAGTGGTCAGAGGAAGCAGCAGGTGGCGCGGAGGCAGTGAGGCGTGCCGCCGCCGCTGCTGTCTTACCTGCAGTAGGTGTCATTTATCATGCCGTAGATATGGATCTCTTTGCACATGTCCATGGCCAGGATGAGTGTGAACCAGCCGGTGCTCAGGTAAGAGCCGGACTGAATCCTGCAAACGCAGATAAAAATAAAATAAACATTGGTCAGAATAATACGCATCACGATTCAAATATTAATAATTCGCAATTACAGAGTTTCATTAATGCTGTTCCAGCGACCTTTGCACCTTTTGCTGATGCATTACAGCTCAACCGAGTCGTTAAATTATTCCAACAAATGCTTCCACTGAGAGCTGGTCCTCAGCTCAAATGTAAATTTGAATGTAACGGTAATAGCAGGTCAGCAGAAACACCATCATCTCCTTGAACCGATGCCCAGTTCAACGTGATTTTTAATTTAACACCCAAGTTTTGGAGCTTTTACACTTGACAGGAGAGGATAAAAAATAAAAAATAAACCACTGAAAGGCTGAGAAACAACAGGCAGCTCTTCAATTATTCAAGCACCTGGTGGGCAAATCAATACCAACATGTATAATCTTCTCATGAGCCCCAGACTATTAGTTTTTGATTTGTGGATGTTCAAAGTTAAGACATGTCAGCTTTGATCATTTTTATCCAGACAACATAAAGTTGGAGTTTCATCTTGGCTGGAGGTTGAGAAGAAAGTCTGAAGCCTGAGTCTGCAGGTCGGACTGGGCAGGGGGCCACGGACTCCCCGAGGGCCCCCAGCCAGCCAAAATATACTGAAAACAGAAATATATGAAGATATATTTAATATTTATTTTATTTAAAAAACACCTCTGGCCCTCTGAGACACAACAGACTGAAAATCTGAGCTATTATTTCACAAAAAAAAGAAACGTCAGAACAAATCTACACCAGATTCCAAAACTCATGACTTTGGTTTGATTGATTTCTCTACCAATAAATATAAATATTAATTTATATAGAGCCCACTGCACTGACCATTCCACCAAATATTGATTTCTGAACTCTTCCTGAGTTAAAACATCAGTGTGGTTGTTTCTAAATGATTATTAACTTGTTTTCTTTGCAAGTTAATAATAATGTTAACTGGAAATTCATCTGAAAGACCTGAGTTTTTTAGTTATCTTTTTAGTTATTTGGACCATTTCTTATTTTCTCCAAATAAATGCAAAATTTTTGCTTGGAAAATTTTTAATTCTTAAGAAACAGTTTCTTAAGAATTATTGTAAAAATTCACACAAAATCAATTTTTTTGTTTATGATAATTTTCTCTAAAAAATTATCATAAACTTTCTTTCTTGTGCTAAATAGCTGCCTCAGCCTTAATTAATGTCAGATTATAGTTCATGAGCTGTACAGCGAGTAATAAAAAGTCGCATTTATCGTCATAAATAAGTGCAAATATTTCTAAATTTGTGTCACAAACACTTAGATTTTTACAGCAAAAAATTACAAAAAGAATCACAAAATCCTGGAGGAACTGAAAAGATGTTCAAAATTATTCAATTTTAAAAATTCATTGATATTTCAACAGTTTGTGAACAGGTTTTATCAATACATTCTGGCACAACTGGAAATTTAAGAGCATTGATGATCTTGATTTGGTCCAAAACGAAAATGAGTTTGACTCCCCTGTTCTATGGGAAACAACTGGACTAAAGTTAAAAAAAGTGTTCAGTGAAGAACCTCTAACCAGACAAATAACGTGCTTTTCTTCCAAGACCTCAAGCCGAGCAGAAGCATCACTCGGCTTTCACTCTAAGGTAAATTAAAAACATTTTTCACACACAAGGCTCATTAAATGAAGTCAAATGGGAACACAGGAAAGAGATTTCCACTGTTTGTTTTACAGAGCTTATAGCTCTGAGAAAGATGGAAGCTCAAAGTGAATAAGTTTATAAATAAACACCTTTTGGGGAGTAGTAATGATTGTGTCTCCAGTCTCTCGCTGCTCGGTAATGATGTCTCGGTTCTGAACTCCACTGTGCAAATGATGGGAACAACAGTTCACCTCTGTGCCTTTCACGCCCAAACTGAAGAGGACAGAGACGCCATGAAGCTTTTCAGTGAATTTATTCCTGTTTCCTGTTGAAACTAGTGATTAACAATGGAGTCACGAAAAGCTAAACTAAAAGACTCGTGGTAACTCTGGAGGAGCTGCAGTGGTGAATGTCGCAAGAAAGATAAGATATGATGCAAAAGTTAAAAATGTTACTGGTAGCAAATCCAGCAACTTGGTTAAAAAGAAGCAAATGTATTTGATTTTTCTCAACAAGGTTTAATTTTTTCAACTGCTGTGGTTTTTCCCTCAGATTTACGTCCGGGTGTTTGAGATGACTACTGCACATTTTGTAGGAGCCGCAGACATTTTGACTTTTGACTGGAGTCCTAAATTAAAACTCTACAGCTTGTTTTCTGATATGGAAGCTTCAAATTTGAATTTTTACAAAAACAATCAAGTAAACCTAATAAAGAAACGCTCACCGTTCCCTTCATTAATTTATTTTTTTAAATAAAAAGAATACAATCCCCCTATTCTGCTACTATTAATCCTCCTTGTGACACTTTAGCATCTTGGCATGATTCTCACTCGCTCTTGGAAACTTTAAACATCGATTTGAGAAATGCAAAAAGGAAAAAAAACATTACAAGAGGGAATTAAGACAGTTTAAAATGATCAGTTTCTCTGATTTTACTTTTTACAAGTTTATGTTTGAGTAAAATGAACATTGTTCTTTCAGAAACTGACATGTTTCTGAAATTTCAAGCAAAAATTTGTATTTATTTGCAGAAAATAAGGAAAAAGAATCAGTGCTTTCAGACCTCAAACAAGCCCACATTAATTTAGAAAGAACAATACTAATGTTTTAACTCAAGAAGAGTTCAGGAATCAATATCTGGTGGAAAAACCATGAGGGGTTTTTCAATTTTTTCCAGAGCTGCATAAACATGATTTATTTTTAAACAATTTCTGAGTGATATGAACAAAAACCGTCTAGAGAAACTCTGTGAATAAATAATGAGATACCAATCCAACTCAGAAATGTAAGCAAGAGGAATCAATTTAGAAACCAATCAGCTGCTAACTTTCAGCTGCATTATTCAAAATGTTTGGATTTTGAACCCGACAAACTCCTTCAAACATTGATCCACAGAAAAACATGCACATGCTGGCGGTGTAGGGGAGGAGAAATTACAAAAGAAATAAAAAATGCAATTTGTCGTAATAAAAGGGTGGAATAGCGCGGAAGGGAAATGGGACATTATCACCGATACGCGGCTCGGCAGCTCTCAGCCGTCTCAGCTGTCAACACATCACCATCACCCTGCATTATTCATTAGCAGTTTGCCACTTCGGCAGCAGACAAACAGGCCAGCACGGGCCGGCACATGCACCGCATCCCCGACGGAGAGCTGGAGGTTCTGGAATAAACGAAGGGGGAGGGATCTGCTGCACATTTCAAAGCCTGACGTCTGCTGGATGCGGAGGCCCAGAGAGAGAGAACGTCTGACGGCATTCCAGGCCCGAAACAGGCAGCAGTGTTTACCTGTGACGGTTTTAATGGGACAACTTTGCAGAGAGGCAGCTGTTATTGTGTGGTCAATTTAAAAGATAAGGCAGGCTGTGAAGTCGCTTCGGCAGGCGACAAATAACATCCACAGCCCGGGGACACGGAGAATGCAATTTGCCTGTTTGGTTACAGCAGAAGAATCTCCTTTTACTCAAAGGCGGCAGACAAAATGTGTCATAAGGTCTGACTCGATGGCGCTTTGCTTTCCAGAGAATCCCTTTTAGTCTCCACTGAACCTCGTCTTGCAAAATGAAACAAACAGCGTTTGGGCGCAGGAAAGAAAGTGCATAAAGAAACTTTCTCTCAATAACCGAGGAGAGGTGAGGTGGGAGTTACTAGAACAGGCAGGATCGAAACAAACAGGCTGCAGCTCTTCGAGCTTTACATCTGGAGAACGAGAAGCTAAGCCGGCGTGGCGAACTGCCCGGGATCCGCCAGACACTCATCTGCCTCCGATTCCGCTCAATAACTGGCTCTTGACATTCGCGGCAGGAGAGCTGTCCATTTGTGTGAGATAATCTGCAATGACGGGCGATTCAGCTGAACCGTGCCTCATGATGGCTCTGCATGCTGCTCCGATACGATCTGTCACCTGTCAGAAACACTCAGAGGAAAATACCTCAGCGCCACTGTGGCAAGCTGATCGCTCAGAGAGGACGTCATGCTTACATGGGACTCAGGGAGATTTTTGTTGTCTTGCCCAAAGTTCAGCAAGATGATTGATACACCTTTCAGTTTCCTCTTCCTTCTCTGGTCTGCAAGCAAACTGCTGTGGATTTTCCTTTAAGCTTCTACAGGTTTAGACAACGATAACTCGGTTAGGGGTGTCCAAACTTTTTGTTACATAAGCCAAAACTGTCGAATCAAAAGTAGTAGTGGCCCCCCAAAAAAGAAAAAGGAATGTAAAGTCAAGCAAATAAAGTAACAAGATTTTTCAAATTTTCTCAAAATGGATTTTTATTGTGGATCCAAAACTTGAGAGGGATTTTATCAGCGGTGGGCCATCGCAGAGTTTCAAAAGTAAAAATCTTTTGACTTTAAAGATTTTTCTCAGTTTCAAAACTCAAAAATATTCAATGAGTTTTTTTTGCTGGAAATTATTGATGACTGTTTTTGTGCAATTCAATTCAAAAATGACACAAATTTGTCCCATAAGTGTAGTTTTAATTTGTAAACTGGATAAAATTATCAGCAGTGAAATTTTCTTACAAAAGTTTTTACCATTTTATAACCGAGTTAAACCTCGTTTATCCACAGAAAACATCTTTTATTCTTTCTTAAGAATGTGGAAAAAAATATTGGAAATAAATTTATTCAATTGAGCACAAAAGAAACTAAAAACTACATGACTTTCTTCTAATACAGCAACATCTGCTGGGGGTTTTCAGATGGAGGAGAAACGGGAATTCAATTCAGCGAAAAACTCACTGAAACCTTTTCAAATGGATAAAGAAAAATTTCACCTTTTCAAACTCAGAAAAATAAAAAATATTTTTGGCATTTTTTCCTCCTGTCTACAATGGTCCGAATACGCCGTTGTTAAAATCTCTTTCAGGTTTTGGATCGAACATAAATGTCCATTTTGGGGAAAAAAAAAACAATAAAATAAGAAAAAACTTTATCTTTATTTTATTTATTTTTTCTGTCCCACGTAGTAAAAAGTTTGGAGACCTCTGAGCTACAGTCATCTTTATTCGAGTTTATCTCCATCTGGATCAATGACCAGTTGGTTAAAAAGGCAAAGAAAATAACCAGTTATCTCTCCAAACTTATTTCTTCATTATGACTTCAGGTCAACATGCGCACTATAAGAAGTGCACTTCTTTTATTCCCTCCACATCTGGCCCTAAAATACCTTCAATAGATGAATAAAACTTGTTAAGAACATTTTGATCGTATTTCACTGTGATTAAGAATCACGGTCTGAAGATGAGAAAACGAAGATAAAATGCAGCTTCAGTTACTCACTTAACAGTAAAGCAAGCTTACAGAAATGAGTGTTTGATTGCAATTTAACTTTTCATAAGTATGTATGTGTAGATGTATAAAAGTGTAGTCCCTGGTTTTGCTTTGACGAGAGAAGAGTAAGGTGAGGGCATGTAAAGACAAGAGCTGAATACGTGAGACGCACTTTTCAGAATTTATGATTTATAGAAGGACACATGGCACTCTCATTAAAAGATTTCATCCTTGCCTGAAATGAAATATTAAATAGATAGATTGCATGAAGCAGCATAATGGAGATGTGTTGTACGTGAGAATTTAGGTTCAAGGACTTTTTCATCAAGCTAAATGTACGACGCCTTCACTTGAACAAAGCTTCGTTATTCTGTCAGAAGATTTTTCACGGTTCCCTCAAATTTTTTTAACTTATTTTGTGACTACTGTATCACAACCAATCATTTTGGACTTTTTCTTAAGTTGGATCTTTTGGTGTTCCTGTGATAAGATCACTGTTCAAAAGCGTCAACAGAATTGTAGTAAACAAAGACAATGTCATCAGCAAACAGTCGACTTTCTGCCTTTGAATTTGGGAGACATTGCATGTTCTGATTTTTACCAAGTCAGAAAGTTGAACCTGAATGACAAATAAGGGGCTGCACAATGGCGCAGTTGGTAGAGCTGTTGCCTTGCAGCAAGAAGGTCCTGGGTTCGATTCCCAGCCGGGGTCTTTCTGCATGGAGTTTGCATGTTCTCCCTGTTCATGGTGGGTTCTCTCCAGGTTCTCCGACTTCCTCCCACAGTCCAAAAACATGACCGTCAGGTTAATTGGTTTCTCTAAATTCTCCCTAGGTGTGAGTGTGTGTGTGAATGGTTGTGTGTCTTGTATGTCTTTGTGTTGCCCTGCGACAGACTGGCGACCTGTCCAGGGTGACCCCACCTCTCACCTGGAACACAGCTGGAGAGGAACCAGCAACCCTCCTGACCCCATTAGGGATGAAGGGTGTACAGAAAATGGATGTATGGATGGATAATCACAAATAATAAATAATCTCATGAGCATTTTTTAATGCTTGTCAAACTCGACTAAAACATGTTTATATTTGAACTGTGGATAAACGTCAGCATTTAGAAATATCATCAATTGATTAGAAAACTGTAATCTGTGCATCCCTATTTTTTCTCATACTTTTATTGCAGCTATATTATAGTTACTGGGCTCCATTCAGCCCATTAAGATGCTCCTGTGGAGTCAAATAAATCCTCTGGCTTGGAACAGCTGATATTTTTTTGGGTCTGCCACTGAATATTTTATACCCAGCCTATTGAGGATCCCTATTATGCTTCATTCAACAGGTTAGAATATGGGCAACACAAAACACTTACATAATTATTTTTCCCACAAAATCATTCTTTCAAAACAAAATTTTAGTCTGCTCAGTTCTGCTTATTAACTCGTCTAGGGCCTCCTGTCTGCTTTTGCATAATTGCTGCTGATGCGCAATTATACGACTGTTATATGCTGTCAATTATACAACAGCAGTAAAACCAGCTGACCAAACATGCTGGGCTCAGTTGGGGTTGCTAGGTAACGGCGCAGTACCTGGCTCAAAAATATTAACTTGTTGACAAAAAACAGCAGCTGAATGTTTTTTTTTAAAAGGAAAGAAAAACATTTTTGGTGTTTTTAGAAGCCAAACAGAAAAACAAAAATATGCAAATTTTGAACAACAGGTCTCCTTAAAAGACTTTCTTATTTCAATCAACCTTTCCAGCGAAGCAGCTTTGTGAGGTCACTAATTCTGCCACGTTCGATATCAGAAAGCATTCCAGACGATGTGAAGGGCCGACAGGAAAAGAGGAATTTATCCATATTCAAGGCCATGTTGATCTGTTTATTTTGTCTCTGGCTCCTGTCCCTTTGTTTTGTATTTGAAGCTCTGCTGTAATCTACTTATGATCCACCAACACACACTGCGAATACTTGTAATTTCTTCCCAGGTCTTCAGGTTTTAGTGTAAAACCTTTCTCAGCTGCGGAGCATTGATCCATGCACATCCTCTGGGTCTTTTACCCAACTTGACACTTTTCATAGCAACCTGGTAAAACCATTTCATCCAGCCTCTTTCATTTCTGAGAGCATGTCAAGCATCTATTTCCCTTTGCATCTTATTTGAGTCTTTCTGTGTTCCCTTAAACAAATTGCCATTCAATCACAGCCCTCAGTAAGTAAACAACAAGGTCTCTGGTTGCACAAGAACTATTCCACTGCTTTTCCACTAGACAGGTTCTGCTATTTTTCTTCTTCCTCATCAACATGTGAGCTTTCACTCATGTCAGGATGCTGCCTGATGCAGAAGCGTTTGTTATTAGTTGCTTCCTTCACTCGGCAGTAAACTGTGAGACAGGTTTTTGCCTGTGGGCGGTTCTGCGTAGAAGAACATCACACAACGTCTTCCAGTGTCGAAAACTAAACTGCGATGCGTCCCCTCCCCCGATCCCTCCGCACCGGGAACAAATAGTAACAAAAACGGGAGGCTTTTATTGGTGGAACGTTTTTCCTGTAGGAAGACCGCGGAGCAGAGTAATTTATTGTAATGATAAAACGAAGGAGGCGGCTGTGTGGGCCTGCTGAGCCGGTCTTTATTCCTGCCGGGAGGCGACGTGAAGCATGGCGAATGACCTCCACAACCTGCATTATGAAAAGAAAATATGCTCTTTTTGAAAAGGCCTGGTTTTGTTTACTTTCATACGCAGAGCCATTAATAAGGCAGAGAAAGGATGCCGGCCCACGGAGAACAAGCCGTCTGCTGATGAAGGCGAAGCTCAGCCGTTCTTTGAGGGTGATTTTGTCTTTGACTCCCATAATTCGCTACAGTAAAGTACACTGACTTTCTTTTCATGCATATTAAGCAGGTTAGAGGGTGAATTTGATGGGATGAAAGAATATTTGGAGTGTTTCATGCATGCAGATGAAGAACTGGTCAAACGTTTTCCTTCAGCTCCTGTTTCTGTTGTTTTCAGTCCTGCAGCTACTGCAAACAGGAAACTGAAGCTCTTCTGCTGAACGGGTTGTAAGTCCTTGAATATCTTTTCTAACATGCAGTTGCTTTTATATTCAGCAGGAGAATGCACTAAGGAAACAATGCAGCAGAGCAGCAAACAATGTCTGCTGATTAACTTTGGCATCTTCAGTCTCTTCAGGAGACACCCTGCTTTAAAATGACAGTTTTCTAGTCTTTACTTCAGCCTCACACTTTTAGATTTTACATTTTCTGCAGATAAATGGATATCCATTGACTTTATTAGTAATTTAAACTATCGCTATCACTTTTTTATTTGTATAGGTGGCTTATTATGCTTCGTTGAACAGGTTAGAATACACAAAACATGTTGACTACATGCTGTGTAATTTTATTTCACACAAAATTATTCTTATGTAATGAGATTTTAGTCTGACCAGTTCTGTGCATTTTGAGCTCCCTTCAGAATGACCTGGATTAAGGCGTCTTGTCACTTTAAATCCAAAAACCTTTGCTGGCCACGCCCCCAAAATGGCTGCAAAGAGATGTGCAATTATACAACCGTACATCTTTGAAAGTCAGAAGTAGAGCCTCCTGCACAATAAATAGGAATTCAGCAAGTGGTTTCTGAATGTTGAGTCATCAATAAAATAGTTGGGGGGGTTTCCAGCGGCCATTGTACAATGTGTACAGCTGAGTAAAAGTACTGGGGTTCCTAAGTAACGGCGCCGTGTGATGCCGGGTGAAATGAATCGTTTTCAAAACGGCTCATTTTCCAGACACCAAAAAACATGAACTTATTGCCAAATAACGGCTTTGTGTTTTCTTTAAGCTACTGGGTTGTTTTTAGAAGCAGTAAAAACCCAAATAAAAACGTCCAAAATGTGAATTTTCCATAACAGGTAACCTTTAACGTTAGATATGAAGTCATCTCCTCCAGCCATGGACAGTGGCAGGAATGTGGGAACCTTAACCCTGACCTGACTCAGATAATCCTGCCGATTCAGTGCCACAAAATGTCTCGTTGGTTCTGGTATCAGCAGAAAACATTCTGGACCTTTTACTTCCACGCTCTATTTAGAGTTAACTATGGGGACTCAGGAAACAAGCCAACAAACCTCTTTAATTAAATTCTAGAGAGACCAATGAATGATTGATGACTGCTAGACTTTAATAATTTTTAGAACCTTCATTACTTATTTATTATTTGATGCGTTTCATTTCACATAATTAAATCGCAGAAGTTTAAGTGATTAAAGATTAAAGAAACTTAATATATGATGATGGTGTATTTAGTGATGGCAAATCCTTCTTTGAGAAATATGCATCATTTAACTTTGTGATTAAAGCTGTTTCATAGTAAAGTCAAGATGAGCACATTTCAGCAATAAGGGAGTTCAAAGAGCTTCACAACATACAAATATTATAAAGTCACCAATTATGAAACAAGCAATAAACATCATGCTTTGTTCAATGACATCATCAAGATTATCAAGCACATCAAATATAGTATTAATCAGTGTTCAGGTATTACTAATCAAAGTCAACTCTAAACAGGTCTGTTTTTAGGCTTGATTTAAAGGAACTCAGGGTTTCAGCAGTTTTGCAGTTTTCTGGAAGAAAACGTTGTGAATTGTCCTCCATGTCTCTCGTTTCGACTCCAGTACATCGCAGAAACCGAATAAACATGGAGCTTGTGATTTTTCAAACATTTGTGGAGAGAAAGTAAGGAGGGATCGCTATTCTCTTATTTTTGTCTCAAAATCCCCTTATGGCATTGTTTCTCAAACTGTGGTTCCCAGACTACTGTTGGTCCCCAAGGTAATGCATGTAAATAGAAGTTTATTTGCCATGACGTGAGGTCAAAGTGCGATGCTCGGCTAGCTTACCAAAGGATTGTGTTTAAACAAAATAATGTAGCTTAAGCTTAAGATTGGGTCACTAAAACGGAAACCTGAAGACGCCGGTGGAAAGTTTCTCAGGGTGAGTTGTAGAACTTTTGTTTTTGAACATTATTTTGATACACAGGTATACAGTTCTAGGTTTGTGTCTGCCGCCTCACCCCACCCGCCCTCGCCCACCCTGCCCCACCCGTGCGCCCACCTAACTGCATCACCTAAAATAAAATTATTTAAGGGCTATCTACTTTCTGAATGAAAATGTCTGTTTTTACCAAAGCAACTCAAGTCTATTGTTTTATTTTACTACTAAATTGCAAATAGCTCTAAAACATTATTAATGCAACACAACACTTGTAGTAAAGTGTTTAGATTGGAAAGCTTAGAATCCATACTTTTATCATCTGTAAATAACTTAAAACATCCGAGTAGTGATTTGTTCATCCATTAGGATGAACAAAGACAAGTTAAGAGACTAATATTTTTATTCCAGGTTGTATATGTTAAGGTGATGTTAAGTTAGGTGGTCTGTTTGTTAATTGGGGTAAGTGATCCCCAGCCTTGTAAACTTTGAGTAACACTCCCTGAAAGGTAAGAAATTAATGGTTTTAATTAATGGTCATGGACATAGTTTAGCGTTGAACATCTTTTTTAGACCAGGCATTATTTTAAACATTACTTTAAAAGTCTTTCAGTTCTGTAAAGGAAACAAGATCCAGCCTAAACAGGTATAGTTTATTTCTGTTTTATGATACTTTGTATTGTTTTTTTTTTTATTATTGTTTTGGAGTGTTTACTAAAAGCTGCAAGTGAAACTTTCATCCTCAAACATTTCAGCTGCACTGAGTTTATTCTAGACGCCGGTGGGAAGGTTGTTCTGTTGCTTTCCTTTGTTTAGTCCTTTGATATGCATTACTTTTTTCTGGGGTTTTTTGCAGGGATTAGTCTGTCGTGCTGCAGTTCCTTAAGGGATAGAGATATTGAATTTTTGCTCCCTTGAGTTCCTCTTTGTTTTTGGTTCAATATTCTGCACCATTTTCAAATCTCCTGTCTCTCAGGGGATTCCCCTTTTCTATCACTATTTTCTGTGCGCACTCCATCTTTGTTTCTGGTTTTTATCAACCCCATCAACAATTTTTCACTCTGACCCTTTAAACCTTCCCCATTGCTCTGTTTGTCTCTCTCAGAAAGAGTTAATGACCTTGTATTCCTCCAGTGAGTCTCAGAGCAGGGGTGCTAAAAAGGAAGAAAAAAAACACAAAGCGTCTCTTTTCCACAGTAAATTCAAGCTACTTTAAAGCATTAAAAACTTTACAGCACCACACTTAGACAAAAATGAAAGAGTTTCAAATCACTTCAACTGTTAAAAGTCTTGTGGTAGTATCTAGGTAAAATAAAATATAACTAAGATTTTGTTTTGAAATGTCCCCTAAATACCAGAGTGGTTCAAGAACAAAACACTAATTTAACAAAAACAATATCCTATATATATATCTAAATTGCACAGATCAATAAGTAATTTATTTGGTTTTGTTTCAAACAGTCAAAACAAAATTATTTCTGGGTAAATGACCTTTCTGCATTAATTAAATGCTTGAACACAAAATACAAAAAAAGTTAAAAAAAATCATCTCAATTTCTGCAATTTAGCAAACAGAAATAACTTAGATGATTCTAATTGACCTGAAGCAAGAAACGTTTAGAGTGATTTAACTTCAGACGGTGAGAAAAAAAAAAGTCTTTATCTTTTTATTGGGTTTATGAAAATATCTGGTTTCGACTGTAAAGAACGTTTTCCAAGTTGAAGCTTTTAGTCAAACGTTAGATTCCACCTTATTACAAAACAGCAGATTGAATATCAGCCACTTTCAAGGACTTTTTTCAAGGATTTCAAGCACCTTTATGAACTCTGAATATAATTTTCCAACTGAACTGACTTGATAATGTGGGATACAATGAGTTTCTGACGCTCGGAGTCACATTAAGCTCCGTTTAGATGATGATGAGCAAAGAGAGAGAAGACAATGCCATAATGAAAATATCACTGCAAACAGGAAGAAATTTATTACCCTTGAGAGCTGCAGGAAATGTCAGGGCCACAAAGCGTGGCGGTGTCGCTGCCCATGATGATGACACATTTCTGTTCCGCCTCTCTGTCATCATCATTTAGCCTTTTCTGTTGTGACGTCTCTGTGGAGACTGGACAACTGAGACCACTGTTAAATAAGACAATTATAACCTTTAAAGACAGTTAATCATGGAGCGCTAAATACAGGGAGAGTTTAAAACAAGACTGAACGTAACATTAGGCGAGTGTTTACGTTGAATAATCTGAGAGATTAACTAAATATTTAGAGTCTGAGTTGATGAATTTGCAGTCATGAGGGAAAAGAAAGAACAAAATGTTCTTGGATTATTTAAAATACAATGTCTTATCACTTTTATTAAAGCAAGTTTTTGCAGCTTGCTGGTTTAAATTTACATTCTAGAGTTTAATTATTAGTGGAAAACATTTAAGAGAGTTGATCATCCTTCCTGGAGTGGATGTCAACTTCACCCCAGTTTTATCTGGTCAAAGAAACTGCAAAATAAATTCAAAAGCTACATCTCAGATCCAGCCACCATTTCAGGAGAATTAGACTCATTTGTTAAGGTTTCAAAAGAGAAAGTCTCTTCTCTAAAATAAAAGTTGAGCTTCAAGGTTTCTGGAAGAATTGCTTTGAGACAGAAGAGACCAAAGTACAAATGTTTGTCTCTAATATACAGAACTATATTTGTGGAAAGCCAAACATCATGTCAGCAAAAAAACGTCATCACAACTGTTAAGCATGTTTGACGATGTGGGCTTTGATTTTTATTGAGTTGTTACTGGAGCTTTAGAATATTTTAAATTGCAGTAATCTTCAGAATATCAGCGCTAAATGCTAAGGCGCTATAAGAAGCATTAGCTCCGCTATTAGCACATAATTGAAACTGCGCCCACCACTGAAGATTACTAATTAAAACTTATTAGAACATTAGTGGTGGGCAATAAATCAAGACATGATCAATATCAGTACCAATATTCAATAATTTCACTGAACTCCGATCCAGAACCGCACAGCATTCTGGGGGATGTAGGCAGAGGAAAGGCTTTAGACATTCAACCTCTCACAGTTGGTGGAATCAACTCACTCTCTCATTGGTTACCTAGCAACTCACTCTCTCTTTGGTTACCTAGCAACAACCTATTGCGTAACTGCCACCAGTATTTCAGATTTCTAAAACAAAAAACTAATCAATAATTACTGATATTGACTGATATGAAGCCTTTATATCGTGTTTTTGAGCCACACAGTCCAGGAACTAATTAACATTATCATGTCTAAAGAAATAATACTTCAGTTACGTTTATTTTAAAAGAATTGCTAGGTCTAGCACTAAGTGTAATTTATTTTTTTTTTAAAACAATAATTAAATTTTTGAAGTATTTTTGAAGATTATTACACAAAAGATTAAAAAGTCAGTGTGACATTATTATTTCTACATTAAATAAAAATGAACAGAGAAAGCAGAAGAAGACTCCTATTAAAAGGATAACATTTTAATGATGAGCGGTACGGTATCTTATTTTCCCTGACTTGTACTCCCCTGCTGCGCCCTGCTTGATCTTGGCTGCTCTGTTTACTGACACTTTGCATGCAGAGAGCATCTATCATCCTATCTTGCTTCACACCCGCTGCATTTGTCCCCCTGTCAAGTTTACAGGGGAGGGAAAAAAAGCAAACACAAACACCCAAATGACCGAGCAGATGGTGCTAAATGACGGGAGCCAAAACAGAACATATTTTCCTGCTCTCAGCCTCCCTTCTGACGCGCACCGAGCCCGGCTTCCACTGATCTCCTCGTCGCCGCCTGGCAACCGGCACTTTAATAATTCTCTCAGAGCAGAAGACGTTCTCTGTTGCTTTCATGCCCACCTCCTCCCCAGCAGTTTTCTCTCATTAATTCTGCATCACCCCAGTGAGTCTGAGGCAAAGACTTTGAGGAGAAGACGGATGTTAATCTGTGTCCTTTAAGGTCTAAGGTAAATGTGTGTGAGGTGTTTGTTTTACAAGCAACCTTACATCCTTTGTGCCCTGAGCGGGACTGCCCAGTACCGATAAAGTATACTCCTTTTCTGTTTTGTACCTCATTTTGGGGGAGAAATTTGGTCTGAACTGAAAAGACGACATCCATCTCACTTTGGATGCTGCAGCACCAGCATCTAGATCTCTGGATAGATTTATTAGTCATCAAAACGCATGAAAATCCACAGCTGGGAACATAAAGCAGGGTGGCAATGTTTACTGCTTTTCTGTGGGATTTTCACTGCTGACAGGCCTATAAGAGAGTTTTCACACCTGATGGTCCGGTAGACTCGGTTCTATTGGGGACCAAAAATGCAACATTTGTTACATTTTCAGCTGCTGTGGTTCCTTTAACGCTGCGGTCCAAGCACTTTGAACACGCTGTTCCCCCTATTCACCTGTGGCGGCGCTGCACCAAGAACCACTGAAGGAAATGACACACAAACCTCTGAAGAAGACATTAACGTGACTTGCTTCTTCATGAAATGTAAACAAAAATGAAGTGATGTCAGATTTTAGTGATGGTAGGATTTCTCTTCTGTCTTTGTTGGAAAAAAACAGGAGCCATTTCTTCCAAGACTACTGCATTTGCCCTGGTTGTATTTACCCAGAATGCACTGTGCTATGGACACCTTCCTGCTTTTGGAGTGGCCTCCGGTCCACTTGGTATTCACATACGGATTCAAATCGCACCAGAGTTCACTTGAACCGAATCGAGACCGATGTTTTTAGGAGTTCGCAGATTTCTGTCTGCATCAGAGTTTGATTACATGAAACAAACTGGACTATCTAGACAAACCAACGTTCCCACCTCCAGATCAAACTGGACTTTCTACACAAACCAACGTTCCCACCTCCAGATCAAACTGGACTTTCTACACAAACGAACCAGAATTAGATTAAAGCGGAGTAAACATGACTGGTGTGAATGCACCGCAAAACTACTCATTACGTTTCTTTCTGGTCCCCAACCTCTTTAAAGAAACAAATATGGCAAATATGTGACAATAAACTGCGGTTATAATTATTTAGAAAACATTTATGGTTTGATACATTTATGGTGGCGCTCATCAATGCTGGAAGATATAGAAAACCATGAAGAAAAATCTGAGCTTTCAGGACTACTTTGAAGATAAAAATATATTTACATCTGATTTTTCTTGTTTGTTATGGTTCTATGAAAATGTTGAGATACTCAATAAAACTAGAATATGCTCTATTTTCATTTTGTACAAATGTTAGATAAAAATTACTTATGTAAGTATTATGATTTCCTAAAAAAAATCTGAAAATATATTTTACTTTTTGATTACTCTGGTACAGTTAGTCACAGAGATTTAATGCATCCAAGATTTTTCAAGTTGTTTTGTGACGATTTGTTTGGACTTACATGCAAATATCCTGTCCAGAAGCACTGATGGGTTCAATCTGTACTGTTTGGGTGAAAATGCTGAAGAAAAGTCAACATTTGTAAAAAAAATTTGGTTTGAAATAAAAATTTTGTAATATTACAAGGTTAAAAGGAAAATCAAGCAAAACTGATCCCTAAATTGATCAGATCCATAATAAAGTGATGTTAGAAAATAGGGCTTAACTAAATTAAATTACATTGCATCAACTCTGCAATATAAAAGAAAAGAAAAAAAAAAGTAGGAATTGTTTATGAGGATAAGATACGTTGAAAAAATTAAGAAATTAGCAAAGGGATGAATTGATCTTTAATCACAAATTTTACTTTTTGTTTTGTTCTGCAAAGCTTTTCTTGCTTGGTTGCATAATTTGCTTTCACGCGATTTACCTAAGCTGTTAGCGCAGGAACGCTTCATGTCTGATTTACTCTGTCAGTGGAAATCCCCCATGTCTAATTTTTTGGATTTATTTTCCATTTTAAGCCTCAGCTGTCAAGATTTTAATGAATCAGCAGCAATTTTAGCTCAGGTTTAGCTCATGAAGTATTTCTAGCCTGCATATTTAGTTAATTTATTTCAAATTAATTTTTACTCTTTAATAAATCAATATGTTTTACTGCATTTATATGATGCTGCATCATTCATATCTGATCAGAAATCATAATTATGCTTAAACTGGAAGTAGGCTACTTCTAGAAAAAAATTAACGAAGCGACAGTCTAATTTGTTAAACTTTTTACATCCCAGAGGAAAAAGTACAATATCTGTACAGTAGAAAGAAGTGTGTGTGTGTGTGTGTGTGCGTGTGTGTGTGTAACATTGTAGCCATTTAAGCTGTTAATTGAGGTCAACTGGCTGCACTCTAATGCCTGAAAAGTGAATCACAGTCAAACACAGCCTTCCTCTCTGATAGTCATTTCAAACAATTACAGCCCACAGACGGCGTCGTGCTCTCAGCCACACTCCGCTGTAGCTTCAACGCTGGTTTCTCCTCCGCCCCGTCTCCTTTGAAACAGGCAGGCAGATTTTTCAAAATGATTGTGTAAGCTCGTTTCTCATTTCAAAAGACAAAGCTAGATCCATCAACGGTCCTGGACGTGAATCAAAGGAGACCACACACATTTTCTGGCTACGTTTTAGGAAATTCAGCAGCCGTGATAATCCTCAGTGACACCATCGGAGGGATGACGTGATGCTAGGAGTTATTGTCGCCTATGTTGTTTCCCAGCATTTGACTAATAAATTATCCTTCAGTAAAACACAATAAAGTCCTACAGAATGTACCTTTAGAAGCTATTTAAAGGTGCATTCACACCTGTTTAGTCTGACTTAATCCAACTCTAGATCGTTTGTCTGGAAAGTTCGGTTTGTTTGATGTGGACCAAAATAGATAGATATCTTTTTTCTGCATTTCATGAAATCTTGATTCCAAGATGAGAAAAGAATCCCATGATTATTCTAAACTGTGGCCAAGACAAGAGAAAGCAGCATGTCTCTTGGTAAAACAGATGAGTCTGATCTATGCATTATTCAAGGTGAGTCTGAAGTGTCTTAGTAATCAAAGCCTATTGCCAGCTGGGAGGCTTTTTCTACCAATGCTGCATAACAGATCATTGGCTTTGCCCTCATAGAGGAGCAAAGTCTAGCAGGGTTGGTACCAGCAACAACACGGTGCTGTTACCTTCATGCACAAACACCCATAAACCATTTATGAGGACTTAATTTGCATAAAATCAGACCTTGGTGTGTTTTAAGATCTGAGAAGGTTGGCAGGGGTCTGAATACATTTGTCATAAGTGCAACTTTTCCACTCAAAACCGAGAGTGGAAAACAGCATGAGGCAAACTTGGAAATCTCTTCGACCTTTTCAGCATAATAACGAGGAGCCAATCTAAGACGGGCGAGTAAAAACCGAGGATTAGTGAATCTGATGAGGGCCAATTTCAGAGATTTCTCCAGGGGCACAGATCAAGACAAAGACCTAAGACCACCTATTACACACAGAACCGCTGATTATTATTGATTTAGAGCTCAATAATCAATTAATCTCACCTGGTTTGTTGAATAATTTAGAGCCGCTTTGAAACTGCAGCTATACCTTTTCAAAAACCGACAATAGGGAGTAATCCCACTAACCGTGGTGCCAGTAAGCTCTCCCTCGCTGCTCTTAAGCCACATCGGGCCCCCTCTCATACAGTAAAGGAGATTTATGGAGGCTCACATATAAATGTGCTTTGAATTCGATATGTAACACCCTCTCACTCCTGGTTTTACAGGAGGCTTAGAGAGCACACTGTCGTGACTTTACATTTTTATTTTTGTCACGTCGATGGTAAATAATGCTCCACACAAATCAAAAACCCTAACCAGGGTGACAGATGGAATAATGAAGTCATTATTCTTCCTTTAAAGGGATATATTCTCATCTGTTTGGCACTTTTACCAAACACATAGCTACCTTTTCGGCTTTTATTATTTAAATATTTCCTTATTAAAACATTTTATGCATCTATAATGTGTTTAATCCAGAGATGTTGTAACTTTATGGGGAATGAGAGGCAGACACAGCGTGGGAGGTAAGAGTGGCTGATGTAAGCGAAACTGGAAGACTTTCAGGATGAGGATATATTTACTGAGGCTTTGCAGTGAGATTTTTATTTATTGTTTTGATTATTAGTGTAATGCTTTTCGAGTCTGACAGGAGTGGATGAGGGGAAGCTTTCTACTAACGATTTATTTTTTTTGATCAATTATTCTGTTGATTCACTGGATAAAAAAAACAAAAAACGCCACATTCTGCAGATTTTTGATTAAATAATTTAAGCCTTTTTTAAATACAAGATTAGAAATACATTACAGCAAATTAACAAATAATTCATTTTTTAATAAGAAAGTAAACATTTTATTCCCTAAAATGCATTAAAGTTTGTTTAGAAAACACTATGGCTGGACGATATGGCTGAAAAACATCACGTTATTATCAATAATTATTGATTATTGTTTTAATTATATGAAATTCTGCCAAATTAGTGTCATCCTCTTTCCTGCTTTATCCACAGTTTTCACTCCAAACCGTTGTTTATTTTTAAGCTGTTATGAGGAACAGTGGAAAAAACTGAAACTCCTGCTGCGCTATATACTCAACGGCTCGTTGCTAGGTAACCAAAATTTGGGCGGGAACTTGTAACTGCTTGTTACCCAGCAGGTTGTTGCTAGGTAACCAAATAATTAGTAAGCTAGCTGAGGCCACCAACCTAAATTAGCTCTACTAGGTTGAGAAGCTAAAACCTTTCATCTGCCTACATCTCCCAGAATGCTGTGCAGTTCTGAGTTGGAGTTTAGTGAATAATCTATACATTGAATATTCTATCTAATGTATTATCTATTGATCACATATCTTTTGCGATATATTGTTATTGATTTATTGTCCGGCCCCATAAACACTTGATCATTTGGATCAACATGTGAGAAGCTCAGTTGTTTCTGCTCAACTTGTAAACAATACGGCGTAGGGATGATCTGCTGAAAATACTTTTTATTAATAACTGGGTAGTAAAAACAGACTTTTTTGTTGAATTTAAACCAGGTGAAGCTAAATCTACACCACTTGAGGAGCTCTGTGTAGAACATTTAAAGAATAATTTATTTTGAATTCATAATGTGTTAAATGTTTGTACAGCTTTGGTTTATTTTTTTCTATGAACTTGTCATTCTTTCAGCAAATGGCCATTTTTGACTCTGTATACTCCAGATTAATCGATTAATTAATCACAATTAATTGTTTCAGCCATAAACCTACCCATAAACCTTCACTATAAAACTACAAGTACTCTGATTGTATAATTTTAAAATGATATTTATCAGTGGTGAAATGAAGGTAATTGTTCCAGCTACATTTCAAAAAAGTTTATAATAATTAGCTGGGCATTCGGGCTAAGACACTGGAAACAAGAAACTACAATGTCTAATTTGGCCTTTAAGTCTTTGCTGGAATTACTATAATTTAAAAACCAAAGTTGCAGGAAAGTGCCAGCCCCCCTTCAGAGTTTAAAATGACTCACTGAAGGTGGTATTTATCAGGGGAAACCCACAGCAGAAACATGACTTATCAGTGGTGGAGAGACTCTGGTTTTGGGGATTTCAACACTGCAGCCAGAAGGTGACGCCGCACATCTCACACAGCGTTTAATTGGAAGTGAATAGTTCACTTTCAATTTAAAGTTGGACATATAACACTGACAGGATGCATTACGACTGATGGGGCACAGAGCATTATGGGCGCACTCATTTTTCTTGCTTAGGACACAAATTTGAGATCCATCTTTGTCTGGACTGCGACCGTAAAAGCATTATCTGACATGACGGAGTGACTGTTGCCTCGCATTAAGCAGCATTTTCTATCCAAGTGTCCTCCGCAGATTTATTGATAGTGTCTCCAAAAAAACAGCACATCAGAGAACAAATACCAGACCAACACAAAGTAAAATAAATCAGTAGAAAGAAGCAGCAGAGTTAATGGGGATATTGGTGGAGCTAAATACACAACAACCGTTCCTGCACATTATGGTAAAAATTAGGCCACTGATGCAGCAGGAAGAAGTTGTCCAAACTCTTCTGATGCAGGCAAAATAAACAATTTTGTCAAAGTGGGTCGGCCATGAACCTCCCTCCGTTTCTATATGGAAGTCAATGCTAATGGCCATTTCTGATAGTACGATGGTAATTTTTCAGCAAAAATGCTAGAGGGCAAAAAGCTGTTCACTGACGACGACTGCCATTGATTTTAGCTGTTACGTTAACAATATAACACACTAAATCTTAAATATGCTATATAAAATAAAAAGGGAAATTGTGCCTTGCTGCTAATTGTCCACAGTATCACAACTAGTAGCAAAAACTGACAGGGAAAGGAAAGTAGTTCAGTTATGCTAACTTGACTTTGAGAACCGTAACATGCAGATGTGATGTGGAATTAGGTGTGTTTCAATTCAGTTACAAAATAAAAAACGTAATCCGCACTCCAACTCTGACGGATTATCAGTACAGCTAATCAACCACCGCTGATTTAGATAGCTAATAGCAGCAGTAGCTAATGTACTACAGCAACGGTAGATTAGCTACCACTTATTAGTAATCGCAAAATAAAAATCAAACCTAAAAACATAATACTGTAACTGAATGTTCTGTTCTGTGTGGGAAATGTTTTAGTGTTTTATGATGTTGAATCCTGGTACATTAGCGGTGTTGTTGTCAGTTGCTATGGATATGCGTCTGTGTGTAGCATAGCTGACAGAGAGAGCTAGAAAAAAAAATGGATAAGAGTTGTTCTAACAATTTTTCGGTGTTATTTTTCCCTTTGCTGTGACGCACTGCACTAAATTAATAATGCCTACATGTCTAGTTAACAGGATTGTTCTACCGCGGCAGTGCAGCTATGGATGGCACGTATAAGAATCGTCTTTTTGCCCTCCAGCGTTGTGAGCTTGTGCAAAATACTGATGTGTATCAGCATGCGACCAACCAGCTATTTATGTACTATAAAAGAAATAAACATGCTGAAAAATTGTTGCATATAACTACAATAAAATACATAGAATCAAGTAAAAAATAAAATAAAATCTATGAACAAAATAAAAGTTTGTAGAAAACACTATGGCTGCAGAAGGTGGGCAAGTGGTAAAATTTTACAACATGAAAATCTGAGAAATATCTCACATCGTACATGATGGCACACGACTCTTCACAAGTTCTCACCTTCACACAGAAACACCCTGTTCCCACACAGCAAAGCGCCGAAAGCCAAGGCCAGTTAGCTGCTCCGTTTTCCACATCAATCACACACGCAGAGCAAAAATACTCTTAACCCTCTGCTTCTTTAAGACACGATTACAGCAGTAAAACAAGCTGACCAAACATTCTGTAACTCAGCTTGGGTTGCTAGGTAACGGGCGGAACTCCACTGTGGTTGCTAGGTAACGGGCTGGGCTTCTCTGAGGTTACTAGGTGAACCTTCTTCAAATCTAACCAAATTGATGTCAAATGGTTGTGCAGTAAAACAAAATCATTTTGCTGCTATCATTTTAAAAGTATTAATAAATGATATTTTTAATTGTTTTTTTGTTTTGTTTTGTTTTGTTTTACCCATGTAGCATTTAGTCATATTTCAGTTTTTAAAAGTTATGAGGGAAGATGTGAGTTTATTCGTTCAATCTGCCCAGATGGCACCATGGGAAGAAATTAAATTTGAGTTCAGGAAAGTGGATGAAACAGATATTAGAAAGGATGAAGGACGAGGACTCGCTAAACTGATTTGCAAAATTTAAATGTGGGATTAGACTGACTCAATTTGTCAACGTGGAAATGTATCAGTGTTGGATAAGTTTACTTTATGTTCCAGAATTTAAAAAAACCAACAGAAACCAAGAACATGATGTGTAGAAGGATAATGAGAATAAGAGGCAAGGTTGGATGAAAAAGGGCGATACGGCTGATAAGGGGGAAGAAAACAGATTGGAAATAGGAAAAAAAGACCATGAGTGAAGAGAAACAGGCTTGAAAAGATGTATAGTTGGATGAAAGACGGATAAGGAGGATGGAAGGGATAAATAAAGGGTGAGAAAACTGAATCACATGAACGCTACGTGAGAATTCATAACAGTCATGAATACTTTGAAAACCCCAAGAACTTTCTATTTTAACAGTTCAAACATCAATTATACATTAAAAAGCATTAATACAGACAGAGGAAACCGTATTAGCATCACCGCAGTGGCTAACCTCTACCGCAGGGGTCGCCAACCTTTTAGAGCCTGGGAGCTGCTGAACGGGTCCAGAGCAACACGAAGGGCTACTAGTTAGATACAGACATAAATATACATATAATACAAACAAATAATACATATAAATATATATGATTACATGCTGCCGGATCATATTAATGTTAGGAACTACTCATAATAGTTATCAGTAATAATTTACCATGATAGATTTGGTTAATTATGTGATCAGAAGTTCTTAGTTCAGAGTTTTGAGTTTGATTCCCTTTTGGGGAAACTACACACTGTGAGATTTTCCTTTAAATAAAACAAGAAAATAAAAGTTATTGTATTCTTTTATTATCAAACCCTCTTTGCTATTAACCAAATTGTGGAGAGAAGAAAAATATCTAAGATATTAGGATTTATTGTTTTAGGAAGAACTGAGATATTTGCACTATAATCTAGACAGAAATACTTGGTAAGACTTTATGTTTTTGCAGTGAACGCCCTTCAAAGCTCTTACAATTATTCCAGTACCATGTATTTCATTTAAAATTTTCAGTAAATTCTGAGCAAAAGTTTTTCCTTTGTGGGTTAGCAAATAAAAAAAAATAATAATAATAATTAAAAAAAAGAAAACCTGAAAGCCCAAAAGTTGTATGTTTTGGCCAACTCACATCTTCCAAAAAATAATGGAAAATAGTAAATACATTTTAAATAAATCATCAACATGAAACAAGAATATTATTTTTAATTAGCTAATCATAAAAATGTAACATTGTAGAAGAAATTACCTTAGTTTAAGATCTTAAATCATATTTTCTGACTGTCCCAAACCTTTTTCCTCTTTCAAAAAGGTAATTTATTTTATTTTGCTATTCCTGCTAACAAAGTTTCACTCGGTTCTCGATGCTAAACTAAAACACGATGTTGAATAAAAGCCAACGGAGCTGGAAATGAGTAGGAATGTGAGCAGTGACAGACTGCTGGTGGCTATTTCACCTGTTTACGTTGGTGTTTTCTAAAGCAACAGCGTTTGATCTAATTAAGCTTTTAGACGAGGCTGGCCTGCGACATGACTGGAGGAGCAGAAGCGTGTCGTTTTGCTGCAGTGGGGTTTATTCAGGCGCAGTAGATCAGAGCAGAAAATGCATTTACAGCTTTAGAGTCTGGAGGCTAACCGTGTCTCCGACCTGCTTCCCTGCCCAGCTGCTACAACCAGCGATTCGTCTGAGCTGAATGCGATTATGTTCGCACAAGAAGATGCAGCAGTTTCTGTCAAAGCCAGTAAGACAAATGTCTGCCGGATTCGTAACAAAATTATTGGGAGTAAAAAGGCAGGAAGTAAATCTAATCTGGTATAAATATGGGAGTAAAAGCCAGAAAGTAAACACAGCATGTTGAGCTCAAAGAAAACTGTTGGTGTTTTAACTAAAACACTGAATGAAAGTTTTATTTTATCAGAAAACTGGAACAACCCGAACCTTAACCCTTCTGACAAACCCGGATTAACTGAGTCGCTTTGCAGACCTTCCTGGTTGCAAACACATTTTCCAACTTTGGAACTAAATATATTTGTATTAGTATATAAAAATTTAAAAGAACAAAAAATGATTTATTTATAAACATACATTAGGGCTGAAATGATTACTCAGATGCAGTGACGTGCGGTGAGGTTCATAGCTGGTGAGGCACTGACGTCATCAGAATCAGATTTGCAAATAGATGCATAGATTGACAGCAGTTTACAGGTTATGTTTCACTTCTGCATCCTTACACATACAAACTGTAGCTCACAAAACACACATTTCCTTAAAAAACAAAACAAAAAATCACTATCTCTATTATAATCTATCGCTGCACTTGACTTGCTTCCCGAATCGTTTAGCCTAGCTCGCTGTCACTTACTCGGCAGTTGAGGAGTGAACAAGACGAACGTCTGGGATCTTGAGCGCCCCCTGCCATGAGGCAAGAGAACTGCCTGCCTCACCTCGAACCTGTTCTCTGCCGTTTATAATCGCTCATTACACGAAACACGTTACACAAACACAGTTGGTGACAAAAAGCACTGTACATTATATACGTAAGCTAAATTATTGGAAATAAGTTCACATATTAAATTTGTTTAAACCATTTTATTGACGCCGTACAGCAACATGCTCTCTCCGCTTAGCAGCCAGCGCAGAGCCAGGGGTTGCGCAATCCAAGGTGAGGCAGAGCTCGCTGCTGCCTCACCGGCATCGCTTCCAAGCATTTGAATGGGAAAATAAGAAAATTCAGCGATTTTGAACATATAAAAATCGAAATTGGTGAAGCTACATGAAAAATAAATATTTTTTAGTACAAACCACCGGATGAATATAACAGTTTAAATTACTTTATGATTATATATTTTCTTTCTTTCCATGATGGCTGGTGAGGCACTGCCTCACCTGCCTCCCCTGACCGCACGTCACTGCTCAGATGAGTTATCATGAATAATCATTGATATTAATCATCAATAATAATCATTATAATAATATACAGACTCAACAACGTCTATTTGCTGAAATAACAACACACTCAGACCAGTAACGAAGACGAACCTTTACAAAAAACTATATACATTTTGGATTTAAAATTAAAAATAGATTTTTCCATAAATCTGTTATACACAAAAATCCTCAAATGTCATAATTTTAAAAAAGAAAAGAAAATCTTCTATTAAACATCTTTTCTATCCAATTATTAATCAGTTAATGCAAATATTAATCAGCCCTGAACTGCATTACTGTTCAGTTAAGCTGAGTTTTCCACATGTTGATGTTATAAGTTTTCTTTTTGGTTGCAGATGCATCCTTTGCTACAGATAATCAAATGTTCACAACAGGAATGCTAAATGCTTGTTTTCTTAATTAAAAACGTATTTAATTATTATTTTATTTGCATCTTTTAATGTATTTCTAATATTGGAAAAAATAAGCAGAAGTGGTTAAACAAAAAATCTGCAATTGTTACTATTTTTTATCCAGTTAATCAGTAGAATAATTGATTACTGAAATAATTTTGTTTCCTGTTGATATGGTGTGAAGTGCACCAGTCCCTCCTGAAGCAAAACGCCTCACAAGATGAATAAAATTAACTTATTACATTATAATCAATGTCTTCTGATCAATACCATTAATTTTTGTACTACTTCAACTTCCTTATTTCATATCTGTACATTTACAAGAACAAACAAGCTTTTAATATTCTTATTTTGCCTTTTTTCATATATCTATATTTTAAATGTTTTCATTGATCGCAGACGGGGGATCAAAGTCAATTTCCTTATTTGAGTTCACAAACTTGGTGAGTAAATCTGATTGTGATTTAATTTTACCTTTAATTGATCTCAGAAAACAGAGTATTTCTTTCTGAGTTGATTTGAAAATGATGATTTGTTTTCTATGTTGATTTCGGACTCGTTTTACAGGAGACACTTTCAACTTAAAATTTCTTAAAGTAGATCAACAACTGCACTTTTATAGTATTCCTGTTGTAAATATCCTGTTTTCAGTAAATATTAATAACTTTGGTGATCCTTTCTGACCAAAAATAGGAAATGTTAAGTGAAAAAAATTGGGTTTTTTTATACCGTATGTTTAAACAGCTGGTTTTACGTAAGAAATAAATTGTGAAATTATTTAATTTTCATTACAATGCCGGCGTTTTAGATCCACCACGTCTGAAACAGAAACTTCACCACTGACCAAAGGAAATTGTTAAATGGCTTACATCTAATTTGTGAAGGCAATAAAGGTGAAGGAAGCGAAGAGTCGCGCGGCATTGTGAGCTAAAGTCCTGAATCACCAAGGATAAGAGCTATTTCACACATTTAATAACAGAAATCTGCTGACCAGCTCAGTGTCGCGTTCCCTGCTAATAAATTTGCTGGTATCATCCGAGAGTCATTAGATTATTAAACCATAAATGCAAACGGCCTTGAGGGAAGACTGCACTCTGCCTTTATGTGACGGTTTTCTTTTCTCCCTCTGATGGGGTCACGAAACGCAGGAAGGAAAAATCTTCCTCCTGCTTTGGGAGCGGCCAGTTCAACGACGTTTCCATTTGTCTGAATTGACCGCCTTTGACCCAGTGAACCCCCAAGAATTAGTCATTCAAGCCTAAGAGTTTCCAGTGGCTTCATTTAATAAGATAATTTCACACCAATTACAAGCTCTCAGCACACAGAAGTAATGTCATTACACGGTTGCTTGGTGACAAATTCTTGGCCGGGTCGAGGCGAGACGTGCCTGAAAATCATAGCTACACGACGGGAAACGGCACAATAACTCCTCCTCCTGCTCTCTGTTCTCCTTAAAGAGGTCATAGTGATAAGCATAAAATTACAGCCAGAAATAACGCGCTTACGCCTCCTACTCGACAAATCCTGATGCCGGCTGTTTGTTGTCCTGTCAGGGAAAACACAAGGCAATTACAGATACAGTCGGGCAGGATGCAGAGGAGCGACGCTGCTGGTGAATTATCTGACACCAACTCACCGGCTCAGTCGCACAGCGACGCCGACTGAATCCCCAAAGTTTTCTCACTGTTTTTTAGCACTTTAATTAATTTTCTGCGGAGACACTCGGAGGTCTACAATCAGTTTTTCTTTTTGTTTGACTGGTTTTAACGGCGGTGAAGCAAACATTTCTTTTCAATAAAACGCCAGTTGCTTTGTCAGAGAGTTAACAGCTTGAACTCCAATCGATCCCAAATTATCGGTTATTTTGACTTGTAATAATGATTTGCAAATAACTACAAACTGCACTGAAAGTTCCTGTTCGCCACCCGAGTGGTAAAACACAAAATCTTTGGTATAGTTTCTAGAGCAAATATAAGATATAAGAGTTTGTTTTGACTAAATAATTTATTAATATTGATGAAAAAGTATAATTTAATACATGGGGAAAATGTTTTGTTTTAAGTGAAAGAATCGGCCAATCGAATTAGGCCTGTCGCAATAAGCAATAATCAATTAACTGCATGATCAATTAAAGGAAACTAAATAATTTATTGTTTTTCTCTCTTTTTACCAAAAGGTGGATGATAAAAATCTTCAGTCTGGTGATTTCGTCTCAATTAGCTCTGGTTTTGTCATAATTCATTTTACTTGTTGTTTTATTTTAAATATTTAAAATGTTTTCTAGTTCCAGTGTTAAATGTTCATCACAATTTAAAGTTTATTGATCTGGAATAATGTGTTCTTGCATTATTACTATCATACTGCTTGAAAACTGTCTCGAAAAATTTCAATAATTTCTGGGACAATTTATCGTCCAGTAAAATTTGTTAAATGGAGCTAGGAGGAATTATTTACTTAAAGAAAACTCCTATATCTGGCTGCAAACTTATTTGTAAGTTAGTTTTGTCTCATTTTAAGTTTACCAAGATGTTTGCACTAGAAATTAGACCAAACTTACTTGCTAAGATCTTGTGTTTTTGCAGTGGAAATGGCTTGAATTTAGCAAGAAGAAGATGATGAAACCGAACTACACAGATGATCTGTTTGTCAAATTTAAGATTTTTACTTTAGACCCAGTCACTAATAGATGACGGGAAAAAAGAGACACTAAAGAAAGTGACTTTCTATAATCAGAGATCTATTCTGAAAAACATATATAAAAATTTTAAATACACTGGTTTTATTTAAAATACATATTCAGACCTGGAAAATACCCAGATTAAATTACATACATTTCTAATTTTTTCAAGACTGAATCTCAACAGATGTTAGATTTTATTAGTTCATGACTAGAAAGGAGAAAATCGCTGAATAAAATTCAGGCAGAGAAACAGAATCAGTGGTGTTGAATTCAGTCCTGTCACGATAACGATACATTGTCCCAGAAATTATTGCGATAAACGATAATATTGTTGTTTGGAGACCATGTTCAAGTAATATAATGGTAATAATAATGAAGAAACATCCTCACAAAGCAACAACGAGCATTTAAAACTGGAACTGGAAGACACTTTAAATATCCAAAATAAATAAACAAAACAGAAACAACAAATAAAGTAAATTATAAAATCTTTGTAAAATAAAATAAAAAAATCTTAAATGAGACCAAAACACCAGACTGAAGACTTTAATCATCCAGTTATTGGTAAAAAAAAAAAAAAAAAGAAAAAGAAACAAAAAAACAGAAAAACTATAAATCATGCAAATGGAAATAATTGAACTTGTTTTAATTTATCATGTGATTAATTGAGTTATTGCTTATTGCAGTTAAATAACTTTCTACATTTCTTGTTTATCCTCATATCAGGTTTTGAAAGTTTCATCTCAAAAACAGCTCAACAAAGATATAAATGTTTTATCACTTGTTTTGATTAAACTGTTATCCAATAGGTACAATTGAAGCCCTTTGAAGAATGTGTTATTGATCCTGGCAGTAAAAACTTTAAAAACGGTTAAACCGAAAACTCGCTTGCAGGAATTTGATTTTTGTTGTTGTTGTTGTTTTGTGGGGGTTCATGTTCCTTCAAATTCAGCCGAATATCAAAGCTGGAAAAAGATGAGCTATTAAACTGGGAAGCAAACAAAGGAAGTATTTATTTTCTCACTTGTACCAGAACATTTCTGAACACACAAACCCCCGCACTGATAGTTAATTTAAACTGCTGAAATGTACAAAAGCATGCAGCTGTTAAAAGTGTGTTCATGAAATAAAACAAAGAAAAAAACAGGCTGAATCTCTGATAACAAAGGTGAGAAGCGGTTCAGCTGAACGGTGTTTCGTTTGAAGCTATTTTAGGATGAGAAAGTGGCGACTGCCAGGGGCGCGTACAGATATGAAGTGGACAGCTGGAGATTATGGAGCGTGATCACGCAGCCCTGACATTCACCGCAGAATGTGACTAATTTCTGATTACAAAACGCAGACTTTTAATTTGGTGCTTCTTCAACGTGGACGTTACTTAAAAAAGGTCTGTTTTTGTTCTATTGGTGTTAACTTTCATCCATCCATCCATTTTCTGTTCCCCCTAATGGGGTCGGGAGGGTTGCTGGTGCCAATCCGGGCGAGAGGCGGGGTCACCCTGGACAGGTCGCCAGTCTGTCACAGGGCAACACAGAGACAAACAGGACAAACAACCATTCACACACACTCTCACACCTAGGGAGGATTTAGAGAGACCAATTAACCTGACAGTCATGTTTTTGGACTGTGGGAGGAAGCTGGAGAACCCGGAGAGAACCCACCATGCACAGGGAGAACCATCTATGCAGAAAGACCCCGGGCCGGGAATCGAACCCAGGACCTTCTTGCTGCAAGGCAACAGCTCTACCAACTGCGCCGCTGTGCAGCCACATGTTAACTTTCAATGATCCCTTTTACTCCCTTTAACTTTGGAAAGTGTCTTCAGGTTTTATTGCTCGTATTTAAGCATTCATATTTAATCCCAGCTGGAATATCTGCAGCAGATTCTGCTTTTTATGCTTCAACAAACAGAAAAAAGCCTCATCAGAAGTAAATTCAGCTTGTCATCTAAGATTTTATTACTGCCGTTCTGCCTCCTATTCCATTATAACATCTCAGTAGGAGTTAAAGTTGAATGAAATGGATGCTGTAAAATAAGAAAAATAGAAAAAAAGTCCTGTAATTTCATGCTTTCTGCATTTCAGGGTGATTTCTATTACACCAAGATAAATGAGCCATAACTAAATGACACCTGTGTTACCGAGAAGTTTTCCACTTAGGGATGATTTTTTTTTTTTTTTACTTCCCTCAAACTTCTCTGTCATTTTTATTTTTAAATCCATAACTCACCAACTCACTTACTTTTAAATGTGTAAAAAAAAAAAATCAGTTGTTTTTTTTAAATTGTTGGCGATAAAATGTCTTATCAGGAAAATCACTTTAAAATTTGTCAGTAGCATGAATGTGAGCAACACTTTGTAGATATGCCACTAATGTTGAAAAAACACAATTTCGCAATTGCAGTTTCCATTAAATAAGAAAAGATTAAAATCACCTGTGAATACGTTTGATCACACAATAAAAAAAAACATTCTGCACCTTCATCTTCCAACCACTTCCTGTTGTCTTCTTCGTGGTCTCCGGCAGTAGTAACATCCAGGTTGTTGATCATGTGACCCGTGTGACGCAGAACAAAGAGTTTCCATTGCAGTTTTGCGAAATACGCGCAAAATTGGTGTTTCCATTAAGCAAATTTAAGTCAGTATTTCCAATTTGTACAGTTATATGTCTAGAGTGAAATATGGTGTTTGTTTTTTGAGTTAATTAAAAAAAATATACAGCCAGTTAAATACAAGAACATTGCGGTATTTCCTGATAAAACCCTAGGATTGAAACTGGACGTACTTTTCCTTTTTACTATGACTTTATTTTAAGGATTCTACATTTTCTGTCCCATTGAAGCAACTCTACTGTTGGTGTGTCAAAACCATCCCTTATCACAAAACCTGAGTGTTTTTCAAACTTGCCGTTTTTCCATTAGGCTAATTTATTTTCCTAAACCCCTTTTGCGTAATTTTACAGTCAATGGAGACGCAGCTAGTTAAACCTTTCTGCGGATTCACCTAAGTTTTAAACTATCTTTACTTTTCTTTTGGTTTTTGTGGTGAAAACTGCTGCCGTTTGAGGATTTATCCACAAAATGACCCTGTTTTGGGAAACGTTCACACTAGTAAACAAAAGTTCTGGGAAAATTAGTTCTTATGGAAAGATGTGCCGAATCTCATAGTTGGAAAAAGTCATTGAAAAAGTAATTTCTTCATCATTTGTAGCAGCAAGCCTGAGAACAATTTCTAAACTTTTATAAACTTGGAAAAGAAAAAAAAATCATATTTTTTGTCTTCAAACAGAAGCAAGCAGCAGGAAACCATCAGAATCTGATTTGCTTCCAAGAGAGCCAATCAGGAGCCTTTAAGGTACTTCAAAGAGACTGCCATGACCAATCAGGTGACAGAGTTTTCTTCCAAAGCATTTCTCTCTGCTCAGGTCCGTAACAGATGCGATGTGAGGGAAGTTGAAACGATTTGTAATGTTACGGAGCTCAGTGTCAGCTTAGCTACGCTGACACACTCTGAAGCTTTAACCCTTCATTATGACGACTCACTGGGTTTTACGTCGGTTTAATAACAGGAAGCTCTTTGGGATGCTCAGGTTAACGCAGAGCAGCTCAGACCATCATAATATCCAGACTGGTCCGACAGTGAGCCTTAAATTTTTATTACGGGTTCCGATTTTTATGGGTTGATCAGTAAAAGGCAATAAACAGAAGCGGTTGCTGCAAAATATATATGAAAAGTGAGACATCAACTATTTTGCTTAAGCTGTTAGCATCACTGGAAACCTGATCAGCATTACCTTCAGTTTAAAGGGGAAATATCACACAAAATTCACTTCTTTCACGTTTTTAGACTTTCATTTTGGTTTCAACTGCATCTAAAAACATCCCACATGCTTAAAAAATATCCTGAGGGTTTTTACAGTGATATGTTAATGTTTCTTGGTGTCTGGTAATGGCCGACACCGTTACCTAGCAACCCAAACAAAGCGCTGCCCATTAACTAGCAATAAAAGTAGAGCTTCAACACGTTTGGTCAGCTGGTTTTGTTGCTGTATGCACTGTACAATGGCTGCTGGAAAAGTCAATGAGTTTTGTTACTATTCAGACGCTACTTGCTGTATTATTGTTAGTTGTGCAGGAGACTCGACTTCTGCTTTTCAAAGCTGTATGGTTGCAGCCATTTTCATGTGCGAGTGTAAACGTCGAGTTGGAAGGCGTGGCCACGTTGCAAAAACACAAAATCTAAAGCAAATATCTTAGTACACTTAAAATAAGAAAAAACTAACTAATCAGAAATTTTCAGCAAGAAATTGTATCTTCTTTAGAGTCAATAATTCCTTAATATTGGTGAAAAGTGACGTCCATTTCCAGATTATTTAAAAATGTTTTGTTATAATCTGCCAATTGAACTTGTGCTTTTTTTTTCTTTTTTTTTAAACAAATATTAAGTTATTATTGACTTGTAAGATCCTGTATTTTGCTGAAAAGTTCCTTGTAGATAAGCCTCGTCTTACTTTGAGTGAAATATGACATTTGCTCTAGAATACTTGCTGAGATTTTGTGTTTTTGCAGTGCAACAGCAGCTTATTTGGATATAAAGTGACCAGAGGCTGTAAAATTGCTCACAATAGGCTGAACTAAGCAGACTGAAATCTCATCATTCAAGAATATTTTGTGGAAAAAAAGCTTTGCATCAACAGATCCCATCTTTTCCCCTTTTCAGACTAATGCTGAATTGCCCTGGCAGGTATTAAGACTGTAGAAACAAACAGGAGGATGTTTAATAGGAATCAATAATTTAAGAGTGATCAAAACTGAATCACCTTAAAGCTGCTGGAAACAGCAAAGCCCCGGTTTGAGCCCCGGTCTGCTGTTGGTAGTGGAGAAGTGGGCGGATGGGAGGCGGAGACCCCGGCCACACAGCCGCTGTAAAGTGACAACGTGATTTAAGTGCGGTGTCTCCGTGAGGCCCGTTATCTGCCGCCGCTCACGGGAGCGCGCCGATACGCTCTGACAACCGCAGGAGGCAGAGCTGATAACGGAGCGGCCCGGCCTGGGAGACATCCGGCCGCGGCCCACACTCACATGAATCACAGGCCGAGGCGGCTGACTCACATTTACAGCCACAGCTTTTCATTGGGGCCTGCCCATAGCAATGCATAAGGAGAGCAGTGACTGACTTGCGAAGCAAGTCAGTCACTGCCTCCATGCATTGCATGGCAGGCACCTATTGTTCTACACCCAATAGAATGTTTCTTTAATACGTATTATTTATTATTCTTCCGTTACCGTTAATGCGGCTCGTACCGCTGCGAGCCCACCCACAAAAGTGGTATCAAAACGTGCGGCTCGTTCCCGGGAGGGGAGCTATTACTTTTGGTGGGCTTTGGAGTTACCATGGCGACGTAAAAAGCAAAAACGACCCCAAAATCACTAACGAGCTCACCAGGTGCATCTCTCGTCAAGGGGACGAGGCAACCAGTAAATCCTGAAAATACCCTATTTTTGAGGATTTTCTGTGTCGTCATAACTTTATGTAGAAACGCCATTCAAACTTCATTTTGTAGATACGTCCGTGATCTCTTTTAAAGTGAAGACAGCACGTCAATATGTATTATGGTTTGTCCACAACTTCTTTCTAAGCGACCCAAAGTTTTTGATTTTGGAAAAATCAGAGTGTGAAGGCGCTCCGCTTCGTGAGTCAAGCGACATTTTGACCCCAAATCATTTTTAACTCGCCCTCACGCTCACAAATATTGCATGATTGGTATCAAACTTGGTCATGACATTGATACGCGTGCCTGCTCCGGTCAAATGTTTTCAAAAATTATCTAGCGCTTACAGTTTTCTCTCCAGGTGCTTCAGAGCAAAGTCATGCGCCAGGGTAGCAGACAGATCTCACTGATTCACTTCCATGTATTTCTGAAAATTTCAGACCTTGGCACACACTTTTTTATCTCATTGCTGTTAATACTGTGAGTGAGGTAGAGATATGAATGGCGGGACTATGTGAGACGACAAATAGCCCTCTCATATGCTTCAAACGGTTTTTGAATATGTATTACGGTTCCCGAGCACGGGAAACTGTTTTTGCAATGCTTTTTTAGTCAAACTGGCTGGCTCAAACAGAGAATTGTCTCCCCTGGATGTCTCACTCACAGCTGGCAGAGAGGATTATTTACCATGGCAACGGAACCCAGAGCAGGGAGATTTGCTGAGGACTACAAATCGCATCACTGTAGTTGAACTACTAGTTCAGTTAAAACAGAGGAGGACTGAGCTGGCCTTTAGAAAAACTTGCTGCTATGGGCTGTATATAACTAATTTAACCCTGTCACTGTTACACATGGGATGAGTTTGGCCCTTTGAAATGAAGCTTACTGAAAATTTCAAAAAAAAAGCCCTGAAAATTTTACATCAGGTCATTGCTTTTTGAGCGTTATATGACTGATTTAATCCAATGACTGTTACACATGGGATGACTTTGACCCTTTCAAATGAAGCTTAACAAAATTTCAAAATAAAAGCCTTGGGAATTTTTACATCATGTAATTGCTCTTTTTGGCTTTATGTGACTGGTTTATCCAAAGCACTCTTACACATTGGATTAGTGTGGGCATTTAATATGAAGCTTACTGCAAATTTCAAAATAAAAGCCTCAAAATGCCCCTCTGGACAGTGCACCACCGGAGGCGGTGCAGTGATATCATTCTGCATTATCTGTTTATCCCAGGTTAGGGAACTGCCTTGCACAGCAAGGCAGTTCATTAGCATTAGCCTTTTAGCTTAAATAAGCTATTACCTATTTTTCTTACTTATCTGCCATGTTTAGTATTCTGAAGGAATTAAGTAAATTACAGAGAACATTCTAATAATATCCCACATGCTACAGAGAGCATTCACGCTAACATTAGCATATTTGCTCATTTTAGCTAATACACTTACTTTATCATACTGAATGGTGCATGTCCAGTTTACTTAACATTATTGTGATTCTATTGATTGTATTGATTACATTGCAGCTTTCTTTAGCATTGATGCAAATTGTTAGCATCAGAACGCTGGGTCCAAACCGACGGGCACACTTTGGCAGGCCCCAGTTAAATTTCTTCAGGAATTTTCTAGTTATTATCTGTTACACTGAATTTCCTCCTTATTGCTCGGAGAGAATCAGGATGATCAGAGGCAACAAACGCTCCCATCATCAAGATGTTTCATCTCGGTCATCAACGCGGGTTTCCTCTAAACTTAAAGGTGCTTTCTATAGCTGCTCAGCGTGACAATAAAAACATTACACAATAATTATATTCTTAAGAATAGTTTGTGATCTGGGATTTTTAATTGCAAAAACAAACAAAAAAGATAGGGGTGCACCAATTGATCGTTGCTGGCCGATCGCTGATACCAATTTGTCTGAAATGTCAAATGTATTATTTCCATGCTTAAATCACTCAACAGCTTCACCCATAAAGGCTTTTTCTAGTGGTTTAAACTTTTAAATTCACATTTTTCTCTTTAATTATAAAGTTGTTCCTTTTTAAGAAGAGCTATTGAGATGTTGTTTTCTGTTTTCTTTTTATAATCTTGACATTTTGACATTTTAATAACCCTTTCCCTCTCTTTCCCAAACACAGGAGTGAATTTATCAATTAAACTCTGTTGTTTTTGTACGTACAAAACGTCTATTTTAAAAAGATTTTTAATTTCCTCTCCATCCTGAGCAACTCGCTGTCTTTCTTTCTGTACTTCATAATGACACAGTTTCTGCTCTCTGCAGAAACGACTGAGTTTCCTGACAAACCACATGATCTTCTGGAGAATTACACTGCAAAAACACAAAATCATATCAAATCTCAGTCCACTTCAAATAAGAAAAACTAACTTATAAGTAAATTTTAAGCAAGATTTGGAGCTTGTTTTAAGTCAGCAACTCCTTAATATTTATGAAAAAAGTTCTAGTTCCAGATTATTTCACTTGTAACGTGGAAAAATGTCTTGTTAGGAGTAGGGGTGCACCAATTTATGGGCGTCAATTTCTTCAATTTAGTGAAATCGATTATCAGCTGATACTTATTCACTGATATTATCTATGTCATCAAAGGTCTAAAAATCAACCACTCTGTTCTTTTACTTTTAGATGTTTGACTGACGGACCGACTCACCGGGTAATTTCTTTAACAAATTAACAATAGTTGTTACCAACTTAGTGACTTTCTTGCTATATTTAGCAATAATTCAGACAAAGTACAATTGGTTTCAGCCAAAATCGGAATCAGCAGGTCAGGCTTGTAAAAGATCGTAATCGACCAGAAAACTGCAATCAATGCACAGCTGGTTATAAATTAGTGGAACTAGAACTTTTTCACTGATATTCTGCAATTATTTACTTAAAACCAGCTCTTATATCTTGCTGAAATGTTATGTGAATGTTAGTTTGGTCTTATTTCAAGAGCACTGAGATATGTACACTAGAAACTAGACCAAAATGTCTTGGTAAGGTTTTGTATTTTTGCAGCGTGCTCGGCTCTGACACGCCGCTCGTCTTGATCAGCCATGCAAGTGGAAGCCGAGACGCCGCATCTTCTCATCTGCTGGCGGCAATGTGGATAATTAGAAGTAGTGTTGATCACTGTTCCATCTTTTTTTTCTTTTACCAGGCTGATTATTATCCGTGCACCAGTAGGGAGGCACTGACAGTACGCCACTGCATGCACAAATACAAATTACAGAGGAGCTGCTGCAGTAATGCGCTCTTAAGAGTGTTTTTTTTGGACTCGGGTCTGAAGTTGGCTAAGAGAGCAACAAAGAGCTGCAGGGTTGGATCAGTTTGAATTAGCTCCGGCTAATGACAGCAGTTATTCCCTTCTGATTACACACGCCATATAACCCAATTTGAAAACTGTTTCCGTGGATATTCATTGTGTCAGAGCGCTGAAGCGTTTGCAGCCAAAATTGTGACAAGACAGGCATGTAGAGAAACTTCTCATTTCATATTCATCCAAAGTGCCTCATTGTTGCTCCTCGAGTTGGGTCTGTGTTACCAATCAGCATCAATTGACGGTTCGCGTCTTCCCCGGGAGCGTAACGTCCCGTAATGAGATTCCTCTCCCTGAGCATCCGTCCCTAATCCCACACCTCTAGCTGCGCTCTCTGGGTTTCTGCACAGCTGAGCCGCGCTCAAACCGGGACGGCGAACATGAAATTCAGTGTTACTGCTGCCATCCTGAATGAGAACCGCACAATGGAGCTGAAATGAAATGGATGCTACGCCTATTACCGAACATGTTAATCCTCTTAAGAAGTTAAGAGAGGTCTTGATGACATAAGGGAGCGGCAGGAGAGCGGCGCTCTGTGGAGATGAGCAGGAAGAGATGAGGTTTGTCCTCAACAATGGCACGCCTGCTGCCGCCTTCCTGCAGGCATTAACCTGCAGTTCTCTCAGGCGGATCAGCAGACAAAGAGGAACAGCATGAGCAGCTTTTAAAGGGCAAATACATCCCAACCTAAAAATACTGAAAGTATGAAATAAGCTTCAAGAAACTGTTTAAAATGTATCCAATAGGAATGCACCGATTGCAAGATCGACTACCGATCTGTAAAAAGCCTGACCTGCCGATTCTGATTTGTTTTTGACTGGAATGTTGCAGAGTTGGCAACAGTGGGGCAACTACTGTTAGCTGCTGCAGACATTCAGACATGAAACCGAAACACAAGAAGTCAACCATCTTGGTCAAACGTGTAAAAAATAAACTGCAACAAACCTGTTAGATTTTTTAGAAAGTACAATAAGGAATTCTAAATATAATGTAAAATAAATAATAAAGCATGATGTCGCTCAGAGCAGAAAATATAGAATTAGACTGAATAGATCCGCCCCTATAGATCAGGCATATGGTCACTGATGCCCAATCTAGAATTATTTTAAATATTGGGACCAAGCAGATATTGATGTCAGATCGGTGCATCTCTAATCATGAGCTGGTCTTAAAAGAGCAAATATACTTTAGATCCAGAAAACCTAGAAATACTAGAAGTAACTATTTAAAGTGAATCTAACTCCCAAATTAACTTTAAGTTTGCTGATAATCTGTCTAAATAATCTGTTAAGAGTTAAATCTTTATGATTCTGTGCAGATTTTGACATTTTCACGGAAAATTGTTTACTTCAATATTTTTTAGGCAAAAATATTTTAAAAAAATATAAGATTACGAATTATACACATAAACAATTAAATATCCATGTCTGAATATGTTAGAGAAACAAATAAACTGTTGATTTTTTTTAGATTATTATAATTATCATGAGCTAAATAAAAATCCTGAACACAAGTAAAGATGAAACCTTGTATAAAATTATGATTTGTTCACTTTAAGGTGGAACATTACACACTTTGAGGTCAACTGTTCATAAAAATTATTATTTATCTCACAGAAAACTGACCTGCAACTTTAATTCTGCATTTTTTTATTTATTTTAGTGAAAATAGAACGAGTCAATCTGTTTGGGCAGCTGGATCTCAGAAGGAGAGCCAAACCCGAGCTGCCTAATTAACCAGCGTTTCCCCAGACCAACATTTTTGGATTGTCTCCTTCCCGCTGCGCTGCTCTCCACAGCTACTTCTTAAACAGCCTCGTGTGTCACTTTGAACCTCTTTACAAGAAAATCTAACTCTGATGAAAGATCAGAGGGAGGATCAGAGACGAGATGAACTAAACTGCAAAATTTAGAGGAGTTCATGGCAAAACAAACAGAAATCAGGAGTAGGACTGCAGCTGGTGATTATTTTACTAATCAATTATTCTGACCAGTAATTGGATTTAAAAAACAGCTTATTATAGTGCAAATAAAGAAATAACTGAACTTCAAATAATGGAGAGTTGGCACTTTTGATGCAATTTTTAATGCAACTTTTAGTTTTTAAGTTGCATTAAATGTTGCATTAAAAATGTCATTATTTACCAAATATTTCAAAATTGACGCTTTTAATGCAACTTTTACTGTAAGTTGCATTAAATTGTCATTATTTACCAAACAATAAAAAGTTGACACTTTAAATGCAACTTTTAGTGCAACTTTGCCGAACATTATTTACTGAATGAAAACAGTCGTAAACATCTATGAAGACTCCTTCATGTTTATGTCATGTGATTTTTATCCACACCCCTTCAAATAAAGTGTCACCAAAATGTGCTGCCCGAATAAACTTAAAACTTGATTGATTAAGTTAGTTGCTGATTATTTCAATACTTAATCTTAATCAATTTGTGCCGTTGGTCTCACCTGTCTTTTCCCGTCTCCTTCTTGAACACCATGTCGCAGTAGTTCATCCGGTCCTCTGTGGTGGCGTAGATGCGAGCGTGCGGGTAGTTTTCCGACGCCTGCCGCAGCATGTTGTACACGATGCCCTTCCCGTCCTTCCTCATGTTCCGCAGCGGCCCCCACACCACGTACAGGGTGTCGTTGCCCTGGCCGAAGAAGTGCTGCGGCTTCTGCAGCAGCAGCGGCACGCTGGTGTGAGAGACGACCCTGAGCGTGGTCCGCCGCCCGACGTCGTTTTCAAAGCCTCGCGTGGGAGCGTTGTTCATGCGCCAGATGCAGGGAGAGCGGTCGATCTGCGCGCCGGCAGCCTGGCCCAACATCTGACCGGAGCTGGACACGATGCTGCACAGCTCGCAGTTCAGCTTCAATGGCTGGGGGGGAAAAAAAAACAGAAAAATGTGTTTTTAGATAATTTTCTAGAGGTTAAAGATCAGGGTCGGCTACAGAGAAGCAGCCAGCTTCCTCTCATAAAAATATATGGATTTGAAGAGTGAATGTTTGGTGGATTTTAGTTTTTGTAGATGATTTGCAGAGAAACCAAGTCAATAGTTCAGGCAAAAAGAAATAAACTCTCAAGTTTTCTAAGAGATGGAGTTCAAAACTGAAGGATCTGAAGGTTCAGCCAAAATTTTTTTTTTTTCCAGTAAAAAAACAAAAATAACTTCTTCTTCTTTGTGTAAACCAACACATCATTATCTCCACCAGCTCTGTACATCTTGTCTGACATTTCATATTGATACGTGAATATCAATTTTAAACTTTTGTTTTAAGCTCTGGACTTTGACTGGTCCATTCTGGCGCATAAATATAACTTGATCGAAGCCATGCAAAAGCTTTGGCTGTATTTTAGAGGGGACCTATTATGAAACTTTATGTATTTTTGTATTTTCATTTGTGTCTCAACAGCCCAGGCACAAAAAACAAACAGACATCTTTTGGCAATAAGTTCATGTTTTTTTGTGTCTGGAAAATGAGACATTTCAAAAACTTCCCGATTGTTGAGTCACATTCAAGAGGCACTGCACCGTTACCTAGCAACCCCTGCAAAGTCCAGCTTGTTACCTAGCAACCCAAGCTAAGTGCCAGCTTGTTACCTAGCAACCCAAGCTAAGTTCCAGTGCGTCTGGTCAGCTGAATTTACCATTGTTTGCGACCTGCAATGGTAACTACAAAACACAAGTGCTTAGTTTAGTTACAATCCATATTTAGCTGCAGCAATGCTAACGCTATTCTTACACACAATTTGATTAAATCACTAAAGGAAATTTTATAAATTAAATGAAAACAAAACAACAAAAACAAGCAAAAAATGAAAGACAACATGTCAGGATATATGTAAATTTGTTGTTTATTTACTATCTAGAAACCACTTGCTGAATTCTTGTTGGTTGTGCAAGAGGCTCCACTTCTAATTTAGTTAAGTAAGAATTCACATTTAACTTAAAATAAAAAGAAAAAAACAAAAACAAAAAAACAACATGGAAGACCACATGGCGAAATAAATGTAATTTTAATGTTAATTTATCATCCAGAAACCACTTGCTGCATTCTTGTTGGTTGTGCAGGAGGTCCCACTTTTGCTTTTCAAAGAGAAGTAGTAAACATTGAGTTGGGGGGCGTCGACAGCAGCAGCTTATTTGGATTTAAAGTGACAGGAGGGCCAAAAAAACTCAAAATAGGCAGAACTGACCAGAATAAAATCAGATTTCTTTTAACCTGCTGAAGGAACCATGATAGGTCACCTTTAATAAGTGCTTGGCTAGCAGCGGAGGGTCAACTGCCTTGCTCAAGGGCTTCTCCATAGGCAGCTTTGTGAGCTTTATTTCAGCGTTCCCCACTGAGTTGAGCCAATCTGTGTGCGCTGAAAGGCGTGATGGAGTTATGAGGGCAGCCTGCGATGATGGATGAGCGGCTGACAGCTCAAGGCAGCTCGACGGCTGCAGAGTGACCCGGCCAGGTGCCAAGATTATTTCATAACCCTCTGATTGCATCCACAGATGAGAGGGGAGAGAAAAAAGAAAACAGAAGATGGAGTAATTTACAGAAGATTGATGTCTCCTGAGAAAGGAGATGTTTTTGTTTCATTTCAGGGGCTGATCTCCTGAAAACTCGCCGTCGAGTCGTGAGCTCAGATAAGCCAAGTGGTAATGAGAGAATCTGCTGGATTATCTACTGCGTTGGTGTTTACAGCCACTGCTCATCTTTAAATCAGTGACATTTCACTGATTCTTCATTAAGTGCATGTTAAATAAAGTTTTGGCTTCTTTGTTTTGGTGTAAGTGAGATTAATCTCATCAAAACAAACTGAGACGCAAACAGAGAAATCTGAAGAAGAAGGCAGGAGATTTAATAAACCGCAGGAAAATGGAGGAAAATAAAACATTTAATCTATGAAACATGTCTGAGTGTCCATCCAACCATCCAACCATCTATTCATCCAACCAACCATCCAACAACCATCTGTTCATCCAACCATCTAACCATCCAACAACCATTGGTTCATCCAACCAATTGTTTGTCCATCCAGCTAACCAACAAACCAAGCATCCATCCATCCAACCATCTGTTCATTCAACCATGTAAACATCCAAACCAACCAACCAACCAACCAACCAACCAACCAACCATCCATCCATCCATCCATCCATCCATCCATCCATCCACCCAGGTCGCTCTGCAGCTGTTGAGCCGCCTTGAGCTGTCAGCCACTCATCCATCATCGCAGGCTGCCCTCATAACTCTATCAGGCCTTCCATCCAACCATCCATCCAACCAACCAATCATCCATCCAATCACACATCTAACCACCCATCCAACCATCCATCCATCCATCCATCCATCCAACAGTTCCATAAAAGATCATGATGTGTCTCATCTCTTCAGTCCTTTCATAAAAATAATTGAAAAAGTCGCCTTATTTCTGCCTTCAAGTTAAACGATTGATTGAACTTCATATAAATTAGTAATTCTATATTTCTCTGACAGTAATGTCCTTTAAAGGTCTTCAGAAACTCTACAGGTCAAATACTTCCAAATCAAGTAAAAAATAAATCCTCCTATATTGGAGCAAACTGCAGAGAGCACCAATCAGTTTGTGATTGGCTGGTTGGTATTATATCTCTGAATTTCTTTCCATTTCAATGATGAATGTTCTGAATTTGCATCATGACCCTTTCACAAGCCCGTTATCATTTCCCCCTTGTTAACCTATTGTGTCTTTCGTTGTCTTTGGTGAGGTCAAGATATCTCCAGAATGCGAACATTTCCAGCAAGTTTTCTGCACTTTCAGCTCTTCAGTGATAGAAAACGTGCACACATTGTTCTAAAGCTGTAAAACCCAGAGATAAGGCTCAGCAGAGTTTCACAATGTGATAAATTTAGGTTCTCTTGGGTCTCTGTTCTAATTAACTGCCTTTCCCAAGGCTGTATTTTATGAACTGTAGTACAGCCCTGCAGAAGCTGCACAGATAGACACTAAAGGAAGTCATAAAGTGCTTAATCTTTAATTAGAACTGTAAACTTTGGATTTAGGTAGAACCAACTGACAAATGGCAACTCCTCAGTTAACTGTGAAGCAATAATACACACACACATAAACAAATCACAATATTTATAACGGAATAAATATTATTCCGTTATAAACGAGTGTCTGTGATGTATTTTCCCTGAGATTTAATCAGTTGAATTTTTGACGCCTCAACAAGCTCTTACTCTGAAATGACTCGAGGCTTTAGGTTGATTTGACTCAAACCTGTTCTTAAACTTTTTTTATCAGCACACAGCTTCAGATATTACAGCTAGAAACCAGTGACCAGGGCTGAACTCTGACCTGAACAACCAGATACATATAAAGACAATTACAAAGTCGGCCTTTTATCACCTGAAGAACATTTCCAAGATTTAAAAAACTAAAATCTCAGCAACATCTAGAGAAGCTCATCCAAGGCCTTTTTTCCTTGTTATAAGTGAAATAATCTGCCAGTGGAACTGGTACATTTTCATCAATATTAAGGAATCATTGACTTAAAACAAGCTCAGATATCTTGCTGAAAAGTTCCAGTTAGTTTTCTCCTATGTGAAGTTTACTGTCATCATAAGATGATATGTCATACTTTAGTTTACAAACTAAACCAAAGATTTTGGTAGGTTTTATACCTAAACCAAATTTTGTTTTATACTAAACATAATTTAGTTTTATACTTAAATATTTAGTTTTATGCTTAACCAACATTTAGCTTTACAGTGAAACCTCGCTGTAACGCGGTTCACCTTTCAAAGCTTCGCTGATTTTTTTGTGCAGTTTTTTTTTACAGTGCATTGTGTTCTGCGTCCTGATTGGCTAAACAGTCTCTGCACTTCTTCTCTAAATACCGTAATGTGCCAAAAACGTTACAGTCTTTAAATATACTTAATGCTGCTTGGCAAATTTTGGCAAATATTTTTGCCCAGAAGAAAAAAGAGCAACAATAACTTTTGATAACTATGATCTTCTCTCGATAAAACTCACCTGCACCTCAGGCTTCAGAAGAAAAAGACACTGGAGAGCGAAGTGAGGCTGCAGCATCTCAGTCAGAGGAACAGTGAAATAAACGAGTCACAGTTTGTCCTACTGTACTTCATATTGATGATTAAAATGATTATTTTACTGTAGCTATTTGTAAGAAAGCGTTATATTTGTTAAAAAAAATGCTTGGCCCTGAAAACAGGTTTTGTTCTTTGGTTTCAATGTAGAGTATTTAATTATGCTGAATAATAATTGTAAAAAATAAAGGTAACAACTTCACGGATTTCGCCTATTATTGGTTCTTATCGTAACGCAACCCCCCGCAAAAAACGAGGGTTCAGTGTACGCCCCTCTAATCCAGAACAAACAAATTTAAGATCAAGAGAAAGCCTCAGTATTTTTATACATGTAGACCAACATTTAGTTTTGTACTTTAAGCTTTTTGTCATTCTTTTGCTTTTGTTGTTTTGTTTGCATTTCCTTCAAATTTATGTATAAATTAAATTACCTCAGCTTACCCACAAGTGGGTGTAAATTTTTAACTGTGAAGAAATTAGTTAACAAATAATTTTGATAATCCAAACTGAGCCAAAACAGAGAAAGTTTTCCTTTTATAAAGTGTATGTCAACATCTGGCTTCAGTTGGAAATGGATGTACAAAAGCTGGTCTAATGAGAACAAATCCTGGAATCTAGTTACCAACAAATCTTTGTGATTCAATAAAATGTAAAGTACCAGTAATCACAACAAAGTGCATTTTTATAATCCCACTAATCCCAGCACTCAGCAGAGCCTCAGATATGAAGGCATGAGTGTGGCTAATATAAAGTGGGTTATTTAAAAATAAAAGCTGCAGACACAGCCGTCGTTAAATTAAAGCGCTGGGCTGTGAACTGAACCTTGACGTTCGTTAAGTTGCTTTAAACTCAATTAATTAATAAGTAATAATGATTGCATTAACAAGCTGTAAATCACAGCGTCTCTGTGGGAATTTAAAGTCCTTCTTCCAAAACTAAAGTCTTTGCTGTCTGTGCAGAGATCTAATTCTGCTGCCGTCAAATAATTATTTTTGGTGCTTATTTGTCTCTGTGCAAATAAATCTTCTAAATTAAGTTGGATAAAACATAAGGGCAAAAAAAAGTCTGAATCCTTGAAACAATTTGGGTAGAAAATACCAGATGAATCTTCCACAAAATCTCAACTGAAATGAAAAGTTAGTTAATAGATCAGATGCATCTCTAGATAAAACAATCTCGCTTTTAATGGTCTGGTTAGAGGCGGACAAAATAAAATCAAGCAAGAAACGCTGAGAAATGCAATAAAAACTGAATTCTGATTTAACATCAAAATGCACGTCATATAATCTGCAACTTATAAAAACCAACAACTTTAATTAACTACTAACTAAGACTGAAAGTAAATTGGTCAGAAGCTAATAAAACAGCTTGTCCTTTCATTTTAATCTCAGAGGTCTTTAAACATTCAGAAGCCCTGATTTTAATTCAATTCACAGAGAAAGACGTCGAGTCTCTCCACTAACTGATTAATAAATAATTACTTTGCTAATTAGGAGAACAAGTTTGGATTGGGCGATCCAGTTTAGTCAATCTCCTGTTTGAATTAGGAGCATTAAAGACGACAGAAGGGAAATATGAAAAAATCTGAGCAGATGCTTCTATTAAACTGGATAAAATCTAAAGATTTCTCCTTAAAGCTGCAGTATGTAACTTTTGTAAAAGAATATATACATGTGTAAAAGATCGACCAATCAGAGCAAGGAGGCGGGTCTTAGTGCTGTCAATCACTCTCCTCTGTTTCTCTGCTGTTCCTGATAGCATAGAATGTAACTGTAATAACTGTAAGTTGTTAGTTACAGCACATTTAGCAGCAAGTACATGAGGACAATTGACAGCGCTAAGACCCACTTCCTGACTCTGATTGGTTGTTTTTGGTCAGAAGTAATGCATTTCTACAAACAGCAATAGTAGCTCAGGAAAGAGTTGGAACGGATTGATCTTTTCACAGATTATCCGTCTCATATTAAACTGGACATGGTGACAATTTTAACAAATACACAGAAAACATACTTTCTAAATGAAAGTCACATACTGCAGCTTTAACAGGAAGCATGCAGAAGAACTTAGTTTAACATTTCAGTCACTTGCCAAAGCGAACAGACAAAAATCAGGATGCAAAAGTTTCTGCTCGGCGTGTGACGGACCAGAGGGCATGAATGCAAAGTGCTGCAAGACAAATGTTTTGTATTTCTTAGAGAAAGCAGAACAGGAACAATAAATCACACCTGCAGACAGACTCAATCAAATGAGGAAAATAAGGCTGGGAGCTAAGGCGGCTTCTGCTTCTGCCAGGTTATGCATAATACATGCCAGGGAAATGACACCGCTCGGTGGATCAGGTAACACCGTCAAACAGAAACATCTCTGCCTCTCCAGGCTGGATTGTTGCTCAAATGCTGCCGCAGACGGTAAAACCCATCGCTTCCCGTTCAGGTTCACAGCAAAGAACTAGTCTGAGAAGAGCGAGAGAAGCAAAACGAGGCGAAATTCTGCAGAGGCTGCCTTCCTCTTCCAATGACTTCCCTAAATCTCCACGGGGAGAGGCCGGTGATTTAAGCAGGCTCGTCTGAAGGCTGGAGGAGGCGCAGACGTAGAGATTGGTGTAATGCATGATTGCCTCTGGGCCCGTGTTTTGTAGATGAAAGTCTCCAGAGGCAGAGGAAGATGCTGCGCATTAATCTGCCAATATCAACCCTATTTTTTTTTTCCCCAAACGAGAGACGTCCACTTCTCACGAAGGACGAAGCGTCTTCTGCAACTCTGAGAACAGCCTCCAAACTAAAACCTTCATCTCTTTTATCCTCATCCTCCTTCACCTCTTGCTCCACAGATCTTTTATTTATTTGTGTGGCTATTTAACACCTAGAACACCAAAAAGGATCTGATGTTTCAATTTAAAAATACTTTTAGGAGTATTCTTACTACACTGTGCTTTTTACTTTTACTTTAGTAATTTTATTATAAGTATCAATACTTTTACCCAAGTAAAATTTCTGGATTTTCTGCCCACTGAATGAAAACCAAACATGTTTTAAACAAACAAGACTCACACCTGCAGTTTTTGTTAAAGTTTCTTAAGTTTTTTATGGAAAGAAACTGAATTGAAAAACATTTCTGTTGCCTGATTTAATTTTTTTTTGTTACTGATACTAATTATTGTCGTTTTTGTCCTTAAAATACCAACATTTACACTTAACTTTATATTTTTATAAATGTGATGATGTAATTTTTAAATATTAAATGATTGATAATTTGATCAGACTTTTTACCAAATACTTCTTTTTACTTCTACTTGAGTAATTTTATTTTGAAGTATTTCTACTTACTTGATTAAACTTTCTAGATTTTCTGCCCACTGAAGGAAAACCAAACATGTTTTAAACAAAGATTCAACACTCAGACTCACACCTGCAGTTTTTATTAAAGTTTCATCAGTTTTTTATTGGAAAAAAAAACGAACTGGAAAAATTTCATGTTACCTTATTTTATTTATGTGAATTATTGTCATTTTTGTCCTTAAAAATTCAAAATTTCCGCTTAATTTAATATTTTTAAACATCAAATGATTGGTGTTTTGATCAGTTACAGTGAATTAAGGAAATCTTTACGAAGATGCTGTGTTTGCATTTCATATTCTCTTACTGAAATGATAAGTTAACACCAATAGATGCTTGAAGAATAGGAAATTAAATATTAAGATTAGAGAAATATAAAAGAAAAGCTTCCAATAAAAATAAGGTGATTTCGTTTTATTGTATAGTAATAAAATCCAAAGTGTAGGAAAAAACCCAGCAGAGAAATCCTGTTAGAGTTGCTCAGCAACATCAGTCAGCCTGAGCGTCTCATTTCCCTCCATCTTCAAAATGTGTGACGGTGTCTTCCTTTCCTCCGTCTAGTTTTTCTCTCTACATATATTTATAACTTCTGCTGAAACACAGTTAATAAATCTGCCTCAGCATGTCTTGGCGCCACATTATGCAAAAAGAAGAATCTTACTCTGAAAATATCCAAATAAAACTTATTCTATGCATTCCTAAGTCACACATTAAGAAAATACTTTTATGAAATAACCATGTGTATTAACACAAAATAAACTATAAGGTTGTAAACAGTGACATGTATAAAATGTTGAGTAATTCTGCTCAAAGTTGATGAATGAACAAGAACTAGTTCTTTCTGTTGCTTTTCGTTTGGTTCAAAGTGTTGAAGCGGTGAACAATCAACATGAATCTATTCAGTTTTTATGTGAACTGAAGATTTTGACCAGAAAAATAAAACCAAAAGTGAGAAAATGATGCAGTCTGTGCAGCTGTCATTCAGAGAGCAGCTTCAAAGGCCATTTTACTCAAAACAGGGACAGAATTTACAAAATGGGCGTCAAGCTGAACTGAAGATTGGAAACAAGATTTCTGTCTGGACTAAAATAAGTCAAAAGTTTCAAATCCCCTCACGAGAAACTTCAAATTGAGATTAATGTGCTGAAACTGACGCAAGGGAGGAGAATTCATGGAAAAATGACAAACTGCGGCTTTGAGAAGACCTCTTAATAGTGGGGTTAATTTACATAAAAGGCTTCTGATGGGAACACATTAACCTTCACTGAGCGTGATGGACGCCTCGCATCCCGCCTCAATCCCTCACAGTGCAAGATGAAAATTTAATGGTCAAAAATGACAAAAAGACATTTTAAAATTAAATCTGCTCAAAAGAAACACATCAGTTTAGAAAAAATCTGTTTTGTTTTTTTTTTGCACTTTTGTTGCATTAACAACAGGATGTTACTACTGGTGGAAACTACAAAGAAGAAAACAACAAGAAGCTTTAGGATGATGACGTTTTTCAGTGACTTATCACATGAACAAACGTATTCATGTGTAATTTTAACTCCAATTTTTTTTATTTAAAGGAAACATCACAATTACAAAAATGTGTTTTTTCAACATTTTAATATCGACAAAGTGTATGAAACTGATTAAGAATGTTCTGGTAGTCTGGTAGGCTATTGCAACCTTTGTTACATTTTCAGCTCCTGCGGTTCTGTTTCACACAGCACTGTGTCAAACGAACCAAATCCTTAGGAAAACCTGTTTCCCTCTTCACCTGTGGGGGCGCTGCGCCAAGAACCACTGAAGGAAACAACATGAAAACCTCTGAAGAAGACATAACTGCAACTTTATTCATAAATGTAAACACAAATGGAGTAGCGTCAGATATTAGCGGCTGTAGGTTTTTGCTTTTGGTTTTAAAAAAAAGTGCTGGACTGTCGCATTTGTTTTGGTTGTATTTACCCAGAATGCACTGTGATTTATTCCACTTCCTGCTTTTGGAGCAGTCTCAGGTGTTGCCGTTTACATACTCATCCAAATTGCATCAGAGTTCACTTCAAGCGAACAAAAACGCAGGTTTTAAGGCGAACCAGAGTTGACTTTTTTTTGGTCTTCATCAGAGTTTGATCAGCTTTCACAAACCAACTGAACTTTCTAGATAAAAGATAAAAATTTTCTAGACCAAACAGGGCTGGTGTGAATTAACACTAAATATGGAAAAAAATAAACTTCAGCTGTAGATATTCATCACATGTGTCGATGCTGTCTCTCACCTCCTGTTTTGGGATGCTGACGTAGCCCAGGTGAGGCTTGAAAGCCTTGTATGACTGCTTGGAAAACATCCAGTGGTTGCTGAACGTCTGACCGAAGTCTGGCATCTGAGAGAAGTTCACCACGACCACAAAGAGCGAAACCACCACAATCAGGCTGGTGGCGATAAGAGACTTCTTCTGCGGAGAGAAAGGAAGCAATAAGCAAAATCTGGAGCTAATATTTCACGTGATTCGCTGGCTGTAAATCCAAATGTTGACATAGATGGACAAATCTGAGGCCAGACTGTGGTGCTGGAAAACCAGGGTTTCTGCAGGTTTCACCAACTCGGATTTAAGACTTTTTAAGACCATTATGAACATAATTTAAGACCTGTATCACAGCAGAATTGTACAAAAAAAATGCAGATAAATAAATAATAAATAAATAAATAAAAAATGCACAACAGAAGTGACCCAATAGTGAATGTGAACATCATTCAACCAACTGGTGATAAATTTGAACTTATCCATGATGGATGTAAAAAAGCTAACCAGCTAGCAATGGGATATTTGCAGCTAGCTGCCAAGACCTGCAACCGCCTCGGGTCACAGAACGCAACTCAAACTAAAGCCACATGAGAAAAAAAGAAAATTACAAAAATAAGATTAAATAAATACTCTTTCCATAACAGAATTTAACATATGTGACTAACACATTTAAGAACAACTTTTTAAAATGAATTAAATAGATTTTAAGGTCTTGATTATAGATATAGAAAATTAAGCCTTTTTAAGGATGTGCAGACACCTTGTAAAGTTTTTAATTTTGAAAAACAAAACAGGATTTTTTATACAGCAAAGCAATGCCTGGTGGTGGATCTTGGGATATGGGTGGTTGCTCAGGGCGGCATCAAAAATGGGGCCTGACAGTCATGAACACAGAAATAAAAATATATATATAAACAAGTGTTTTATTGCTTTATGAATGTGAAGTGAAGTCATTGGATTGTTTACCAAATGAGACTATAACATGTTTTAGCATTTGGCTAAAATATGGCTGATTTGTACTCAATATTAATGAAGGTATAGAAATTGTTTCATGAATTGTCTGTTGGTTTGTAGTTTTTCTTTGGTTTTTAGTGATCTGATAAAAAAAACATGCAAGTATTTAATTACAAAACTGGATTTTCACCAAATCGCGACTTATAAAATCAGATTTCAACCTGTCCAGGTGGAAATTAGCATATTTTGCTACAACCTGGTGCCATGCTTCTCTCCTTCTAAAAGGTTAATGAAATGATGTACACTGGCCCTGCATAAATAAATAAACAATACAACCAGGAGAAATCTAATTTACTTCCCTTAATTGGTTGGTGGCCTGCAGAAAAAGGGTTTTGTCTCTCAGACGTTTCACAGCCACTTTTTATTTTTAAATAACAGCCATTAGATACCAAAGAAAATTCTCTATCAAAAGAATAACGCGGCCCATTCAAAGTCTACAGAGTAAAGACTAAAGATTCAAAGTCTTAATAACCTTTCAAGTTGAAGCTCATTTGGAACAAATTATGAGTCATGAAAGTGGATTTGAGGAGAGCTGCATCAAAAATGTCTGAGAAGAAGCGAGCTTTGCTCCCCATGAGAAGATGTTTTCAAAGCAGCAGAGGGACTTTGAAGAAAGCGTTAAACTCAATCTTTGCCTTTTTGATTCAAGGCTAATGACTCAGTGTAACATCTTCCCTTAAGATCCAAGTATACGAAGGCCTCTCCTCCTCCTTCTACAGTCAATTTGCAGAGATTACCTCTTAATCTCGGCTCCCTGAAGCACAACATTTCATCCCAGATGTGAGGGAGAAGATATACTTTTATAAAGCCAGCTCAGCTTTTTCAAATGTTTTAAAGGTGTGTGTGTGTGTGTGTGTGATGAAAAAGTAACGAGTGGATGTTGGTCCACCAGCTGAAGTAGATACGAATTCACATCATCTATTAAATAAAGTCTGTAGAGACAAACCAACAATAGAGTACCTCCAGGAAGATCAATGGGACTTTAATAAAACACTGAAATGGTCGACTCGTTCAAATACAGCCGCAGCAAAAAAGAAAAGTACTATTCTAGGGTTTAATCAGGAAATACTACAATGTTCTCTTCTATAAGAAACTCACAAAACAAACATCAGATTTCACACTAGCTGCGTTTTCATTCAATTGTGCAAATTGTAAATTCACTGAATGGAAATGCCACTTTTGCCACGTTAGAGTTAAGTGGGGTTTTTTTTTCAAAAACTAGATGTTACTACTGGCAGAGATGACAAAGAAGACGACAGGAAGTGGTAGAAGGATGACGGAATGGTATGTTTTTAATGATTTATCACGAGAACAAATTTAATCATGAGTGAATTTAATTGTGTTTCTTATTTAATGGAAACAATGCAACTGCAAAATTGTGCTTTTTCAAAATTAGTGGAACATCAACAAGGTTTTGCAATATTTGCATTGGAAACTCAGCCACAGATTTTATTTTAGTGTATGAAATAAAAGACTAAATGGGGGGAAAAAATCAATACTTTGCAGAATTACATAGTTTTCTCACATCTTTGTTTAGTTTTTTTGATGGTTGCAGACATTGGAAAAAGTAGTTTTAACCAATTTGAAAGTTTAGACAACCAAAGTCCAAAAAGAAAAGCTCACAAGAAGGCATGTAAAACTACTAATAAAGTCCACTTTAAACGTTTGCAAAGGATATAGAAACTTTCATTTCAAACCTTTGCACATCACTGGCATTTGGCTCCAACAACAATAAAGAAAAATGGACGCCAAACTCAAATATAAGCTTCCCCTACATGAATAAAACTTCTGCACCTGTTATATAAGGCAAGAAAGAAAGAAGTTCTTTATTTTTCCATATTTTCTCCATGTTACCTGAGCTGACTCACCCATGGGATCTGCATTGCAGTGCCACAGAAAAATAAAACTCGCTATAAGATTCAAGGTCCAGAGGTTCATAATATAAACCTGAACTGACTTGTTATTGCAGCACAGCGATTGACCAGCGGGACAGACTGGCAGTAACATATAAATGTACCTGTGTAAACTCCAAGTGTTTTGCTAAAGGATTATGAGCCATGTTCACTTTGCATAATCTGCTTTCTCTCAGTTTTCTCCAAATAAAGCAGCAGCTGTGGCGACATTGTTTTACAGATGGCAGAATCTGGAGGTAATGGGTATTATGGTCCAGCAGAAAGAGCTGAGAGTGATGAATAATGGATAAGCGATGGAGGAGGAAAGGTTTCACAGAGGAGAAGCAGAACTGGAGCTCAATGCACAGAAAACACAAGAAATCAGGATGTGGTAAAAAAATAAATGAATAAAATAAATTATCTGATTGCTACAACATCTCAGAGCCTGAGGCTGATGATACAAGAGGTTTCATTTTAACTCGCGTTTACTGCAGGAAACTGCTAATCCAAACAAACAACAACTGCAGCTTTTGGAAAGTTGGTGTTTTCCTTTGAAGTTAATCTGATGGTGAAGTGATCGGATGCAGTGGAACAGCAAAAAACGTGGCTGCGAGCTCTGAACTCCAATATCAAACATCCTAAAGGAGGCGGCGGCGGAGGCTTTGCATCATCAAGACCAGATCAAACAGCGGGTGGTGCAGCAGGGGTGAAGCTAAAAAAATGAATAAAAATGGTGGCTGCTAAGCTGTAACAGATGTAGGCAGAGCACCATGCAAAGGCATTGATTCTGTCACTTTCAGTCACCTCACAACTAAAACGCTTCAAGATTTTTTTACAGGGATTTTATGTGACATTTTTCACCCACTTTGAAACAAACTGCACTGAAAAAAAAATAAAAAATTTACCAGGTATTTTTGTCCAGCTTCTAGTGCAAATATTTTATATCAACTTGAAATATGACAAAACTAACTTACAAGTAATTTTTCAGGAATAAATACGAGTTTGTAATTCTTTATATTGGTGTAAAAACTGGCAGATTATTTTAATTTTATTAAAGTAAAAAGTAAAGTAATCCTCCAATGGAATAACTTTTACATCAAAATTAATGAATCATTGATTTAAACTAAGCTCCTATATCTTCCTAAAAAGTTACTTGTAAGTTAGTTTCATCTTATTTTAAGTGAACTAAGATATTTCCACTAGAAACTAAACTAAAATTCTTGGTAAGATTTTGTGTTTTTGCAGTGTGCATACAGAAATAAATTAATTATTGCTGGAAAAAAGTCATACGAATAAATTATTTAGTAATTTTACTGATACTTGGAAACGGGAGTCCTGCCTTGAATGTGACTGAGCGGATATAAAGATTAGGGTGATGGTAATGAGGCCTTCCAACCTAAAATATTTCTAGCACATCTCCAAATACAATCACTAAAATACCAGTAAAAATGTACAAAAAGCTGGTCAATTATGAGAAGAGTTTGATTTCGATAATAATCAATTAATCATTGAAAAATGTAACAATAATTTTCAACATGCAACATTTTGATGAAATGTAAATAAAAACGTGACATTTTTTGTGACAATTGTGACATTTTTCTTCAAAATGAGACTCCTTTTGTCTCATTTTTAGTAGAAACAAACTTCTTGGTTGAATTAAAATTATTTAAAGGGGACCTACTATAAAGTTTTTATTGTTTTATTTGGGTTCTGCTTCTAAAAACAAACCAAGCACTTAAAAAAACATCCAGACAGTTCTTAGCAATAGATTAATGTTTTTTGATGTTCAGAAAAACAGTTGTTTCAAAATCCTCTGGAATGTAACATCACAAATCAGCAGGAAGCCGTTACCTAGCAACCCCAGTTAAGCCCACTCAGTTACCTAGCAACCCAAGCTGACCTCCAGCATGTTTGGTCAGCTGTTCTACCGCTGTACAATGGCTGCTGGGAAAGACGAGAGTTTTGCTGTTGACTTGCTATGCAGACACCACTCGCTGCATTCTTGCAGGTTGTGCAGGAGGCTCCACTTCTGCTTTTCAGAGATGTACGGTTGTACAACTGTGCATCTGTTTGCAGCCATTTTAACGTGCGATTGTAAACGTTGAATTGGGGGAGGCGTGGCCAACAGCTCAAAACAGGCAGAACCGATCAGGTTAAAATATCTGAGGGTGATTTTATGCAAAAACATGCAGTATTCAATATGTTCTGAATGGACCACACACGCATCATAACATGTTTAAGGAAGCATAATAGGTCAGCTCTAAGTACAGGAAGAAAATATCTTGTAGGCTGCTGAAGACATCAGGCTGTTTGAGGCCCTGAACCTACAGCCAGACTCTCCAGGATTTGAAGTAAAAGCATTATTTTTCGCTATGCACATAAAATTACAGTGAAACACATTAAAGTTTGTGGTTGTAATGTGACAAAATTGAAAAGAGGGTTCAAAGTGTGCGAATAGAGCTGTACTCTTTCATGGCACGCTGAGATAATTTGATGCAAAAAGATTCCCTACGAGGAGCAATTCTGCCTTTTTCCAGTTTCTCCTTCCGCTTTTATAAAAGCTGCATATTACAAAGGGGCACGGCAAGTCTGCCCTATTTTATTAAAAAATGCAGGTCATTTTCTGAAAATGTGCAGTAATAGCCTATCATCAGGCCTCCATTACGGGGCTTGAAACCAATTCCTTGCAGGATGTTTCTCCGAGGGAGGCTGGAAACAACCTTGTGCTCGGCCTGCAGAGCTGAAAAACCTCGGCCTGCACTCAGGAGGACAGAAAATTTTCTCGTCTCCATCGACCTCGACCTCCTTGTCACAAATCACGGGGGAAACGATGTGTCAGAGTCTGGAGGCGGCCGGAGGCCTCGGCGTGGGCGTCACGGGGCGCTGAACCTCAGCCGGTGGAGAAACTCCAAACTGGCGCCTGTTCATCCATCAGGGGGACGTTAAGTCAGATCATCGAGCCGTGAGACGCCGCAGCGAGGAGCGGCCCGGCAGAAGTGCAGTACAGTGGGAGAGCGGAGCCATTATCGCCGTCAGAGAGGCGGCAGATGGCTATAAAGTCCGAGCATTAAAGCTTTTGGTCAATGTTAAAACATTTTCCTTGAAGACGACAGCCCATATGCGACTGTGTTGACCTTGTTTGGCACCATCGGATCGGCCGATGATGGCCGCTAACTGAAGCGCTATTTACAGCCGCAGCCTGGGGACGTTTTATTTAATCTACCCCGGCTGAAAGCTTCGAGGGGGCCATTTCTGAAGGTGCTAAAGCTTGTACTCCGATGGACTATTGATCTCGGTTCTCTGAGTGTACCGGATCACTGGGACCTGCGACACAAGAGAGCCATAACTTTCCTTCAATCTCTCCTGCAGCATGTCAGAGGAACCACAATCCACCCAGGATGAGCCAACGATCGTTCTGCACTGGGACGAAATCAAGGAACTGAGGGAGCTGTGCATCAGAATGGAGAACTTTCACCAAACACCATCAACTGTTTCCTTTTAGCCTCGGCAGCGTTCCCTCAGACCCCCGCCAGCTGCCACCCCTAGCGTTAGCATCAACTATTTCCTTTTAGCCTCGGCAGCGTTCCCTCAGACCCCCGCCAGCTGCCATCCTTAGCGTTAGCATCAACTGTTTCCTTTTAGCCTCAGCAGCGTTCCCTCAGACCCTCGCCAGCTGCCACCCCTAGCGTTAGCATCAACTGTATGGCTTCAGGCTGATACAAACAAAGGTTAAGCCACTTTTGGTTGCTTGCTCAGCGTTAGCATCAACTTTGCGTTCTTCTTTGCGTCCATTTGGAAAATAAATCTCCAAGCTTTAACTTTCTGATTAATGTTGCTTCCATGGTTTTATGTCATGATGCCATCCATCTATTTTATGAAGTGCACCAGTTCCTCCTGCAGCAAAATAACCCCACAACATGGGGTTGTTTATGGGCTAACACCCCCCATATTTCACAGTTAGGTTGGTGCAACCACCCAGTTTTTCTGCCAAATGTAAAGATTGTCATTTTGGCCAAACATTTCCACTTTAGTTTCATCAGACTAAATGATGTAAGTTTTTATTCCTGCCTCCATTCCCAAACTCTAATCTGTTTTATGTTGCTGGCTTCCTCCCCACTGAGTGGTCATCCAGGCTTTATTGGTTTAAAAAAAAAAACTATAAAATTGCTCAAATTGAAATTACAAAAATAAACTTGCTTAATGGAAATTTTGAAAAATCCCACGTTTTTCTATAAGGTTGAATTATTAGTGTATTTTGCAAAAGTGTGACGGAAACACTTTATTCGAATCACAAGTCATGTGACCGACAGCTAGAAATCACTAGAAGAAGGAAGAAGGCGACAGGAAGATTGTAAAAATACAATCTTGTGTTTTCTCAACATCAGAGGAATAAGTTTTGAGCTCATTTGTACAGAAAACGCAGCTTTAGCCACCATTTTCACAAGGTTTTGTTTTGGGGACCAGCTGCACATTTTGGACTACAACTTCATTCATTTCTGGGACGCAGAACTCCCATATGAACTGGTATTGTTCATTGTTCTTCCTGATAGCTGATTTATTTTTGATTTATTTATACCCTCACAAAAGACAACTGCATGTGTGAGGTAAAATAAATCCACAAATTTGCTTCCAATTAATCAATCAATCTCACCAAGCCATGACATCATCATTAGGGCTTTCTCATTTAAGAAACAGAAATAACTTTGGTAATCCAAAGTTATTTCCAACAAAAAAACAGGAAACATTTAGTCTCATTGTAGGTCAGATAAAAGGTTTTTATTGTGTATGTAAACATCCGTTTCCAACACAGATTCATCTAAATCTTTTAAAAATGGAGGAACATCCAGATGCAATCGGAACTGGAAATAATTTTATCTTAATTTATTCTTAACCTAAACAGAATGTGTTTGATCTAACATGATGATGTTTATGATGGCAAAAGCTTATATTTATAGGTAATGTGACTCAATTACAAATATAGGTTAGCTTGTGCTTCCAATGATACATTCTGAAAAAGGATGATAATGTAACTTTAAACTAAAAAAGGTTTTAAAATGTGCATTTTTGTGTGAATTTAAGTCAATAATTTATCTTCAAATGTATAACAATGTGATTTGTTTTCCAATTCTGAACCCTTCCTCTTCAAAATAAGAGACTCCACCTCTGTACCTAACCTCTCTGGCTGCAGTTAGATTGATATCATCAGTTGTGTGCATGAAAAACACTGAAAGTCCATTTTAGCAGCTAAATATTTCAGTGGACAGGAAAGTTGCAACGCATTGCAGCAATTTAAAAGCAGGAAAACTCACAGATTCACACTGGAATGAGAAATGTCATTTGATAAATTGTGCAGATCCAAATTACAGAAACAATTCACACCCAAAATAAACTAAAATTGGATTTTATTTTTATTCTGGTTGTTCAGATTTACTTTCCTGCAACAGAAAGTAAGAAAACAGTTTAGAACAAATTTAAGTGTAAAAAACCACCAGGTGGTTAATCAGGGGTGTTCAAAGTGCGGCTCGGGGGCCATTTGTGGCCCTTGGACTGATTACAATTCAAAAATGACTAAAATTTCTTCCATAGATGCAAATGGAGAGTTTTGATTTGCAAGCAGGGTAGAATTATTACCAACACATTTTTCTAACAAACTGTTTGACTTTTCATCCAGAAATGTACCAAGCATTTTGAAAGAGTGTGAAATAAAATTATTTTAAATAAATTTATTCAATTGAGCCCAAAAGAAAGTGAAAACAAATGAGACTTATTAGGCTGATTGTCGAGGAATATAGAAATGTATTTCCAGCAAAAAAACTGGAAAGTTCGGATTTTCAAACGTTGAAAATTTTCAACTTTTGAAAATGAGAACATTTTTAAAAGACAAAAGATTTTTACTTTTGAAACTCAGAAATTTACAAGTTTTTTCTAGAAAATTTCTCAAATTATTTACAAAATTTCTGAGTTTTTTTTTGCCAGAAATGTACTCCGACATATTGTTAAAATTTCTCTCCAACAATAAACATCCTTTTTGGAAAAAAATTAAATAATAATAAAAAAAATGGACCACTTTATTTGTTTCTACTTTCTACGTTTGGACACCATTAAATTAAATAAAACCTGGTTTAGCAGGTTATTTTTTCCAGTCATAAAAAATGATTACGTTCAAGTTGTTCCATTTCATTAACATTTGTTAATATCTTAAAAAAAGAATAAAAACTGTAAACATTGTCCAAACACAATCTGCATCCGTTTCTCTGCTGTTTTCCTATAATGTGGGTATTAAACCTCCAAACTGAGGAGTTGCCCACAAGGTGTGCTCAGTTCACTAGAGTGATGAATGGAAATTCAAGGCAAATTAGCTGTTTATTTCCTCATACATATTGTGCAATCACAATTTCACCCCCACCAGGCTCTATCTGGGCATGAAGAGAATACAATTTCCCACAATGAATAATCCCCCAGCTCAGTAAACAACAGGACCGCGCCGCAGTTCAATCTAAAAAGTTAATGGCAATGGGTCTTGGAATAATGAGAGGTTCAACCTGAAGGAAACAGTTTGTGTTAAAAAAACAACAACATGTCTGCCAGCTATTTTTGAGTGTCTCCTGGGCAGCAGCCACAAAGAAAAGCTGAGATTACATTTGCAATGCAAAATCGCTGCTTCCTTCCCCGGCACCTGATTCCTGCCATCACGCTTCAGCGGCCAGTTAAAACCCAATTTCAATTAAGGCGTTTAAGAAAATACATTTAGTCTCTCTCCCTCAGACGTTTCTCTCCGAGGTAATAAAACCCAGATAAACAAAACTCTGCTATCGGAGATTGAAAGCGTAGAGCTGTGGATGTGTGGACTTCATTCGTGCCGTGTTTTTTGAAGAACGTCTCACTTCAAAAGTCATCCAAGTACGGATAATAAAATATCGTTTCCCCAGAGGAGGAAGAGCCTGAGTGTTTGCTGCCAGTAACAGAATCACGTACAAACTCCTCTCCGAGTTTCACCCACTGGAGGTTTCACTGCGTAACTGGGAACGAGCGTTAATGCAGTTTGCACGAGTTACAGCGATCAGATTTGGATAACGGCGCAGTAGGAAAAAAATTTATAGAGAAGAAAAATTTCAGAGCCTGAAAAGTGAAAAAAAATGCTAGAAAATATTCAGAAATGTTGAGATCGATCTCAGAAATTTTCTAGAGAAAAAAAATCTTTTTTTTCTTGTTTCAAAAGTGAAAAGTTTTCTTGTTTTTTGGGGGGGTTTTTTCAGATTATTTCTGATATTATTATCAAAATCTCTGAGATTTTCTAGCAATTTTTAAACTTTTCAAATTCAAAAATTTCTCATAATTTTCAAGGAAATTTCAGATATCAATTTTTTAGAAAATCTCAGAAATGAAAATCAAAATGTTTCAGTTAAGCTTTTTAAGTTCTTTTTAATCTCAGAAATGACAATTTGTTTCTCAAAAATTTCAGAGGATAGTGTCAAAATTTCTGAGTTTTTCCTGAAAATATAAAACTTTTCATGCTCTGAAATTTCTTATTTTATTCTATATTTTGTGTTAGCAAATTTAGCATCAAATTTTAAATTGGTAGGGCGTGGCAATAAATTTATTTTATCAATGAATTACATTTGCTCTTCATGAAGATTTAATTTTGGGATGAAATGCGTTATTATCTGGTTTATAAGGATGTTCTATAGACTATATTTATTTGGACTTTGATTCCAGGTCATCTCACAGAAGAGAGGAAATAAAAACCATTTTTTAAAATATTTCAGATCATTTGTAATTTCCTTTAAGTAAAAAAACTGAGACAAAAGAAATTCATTCAATTTCAGAAAAATAACCTTTAGATGTATTTACAGCGTGTTTCCTCCTTTTGGTTTGTTTTCCTGAGAGTTTGTGTATTTTTCCACTAAAAAAAGATGAAATGGAAAAATGTGACATCAATAACGACCTTGAGCTTAAGACAAACCTAAACAACAAGGAATGACTCAAATTATTTCCTTGAAACATTTTTTTGTTATTTCACCCCTGAAAACAAAACACAAAAAAAAAACAAATAAAGAAGAAAATCTGTTTTCCAATGAAAATATTTCAAGATGACGTCGTTTGTCTCATTGCTGATCTGATGCAGGATGCTGATAGAGAACACGACCAGCAGAGGGCGCAGTCCGCTTACAGCGAGGTGATGCAGTGACCTTGTGATGAACGCTTTCATTCATTCATTCATTCATAAAAAAATGCAAAGGGGAAACGATCCATCCTATTTCTTTTTATTCTTTGCTGACTGAAACAAAAGAGAAACAAACACATTTTGAGGCAATGCAGGATAAAAACCAACAAAAGAATAAAGGCTTCAGGACGTTTTATTGTACAAAAAAATTGTAGAGATGCCAATTTGTTTGTAAATTTGTTATTGGATTGTTTATATTATGTGATTGCAATAAAGATTCGTGTATCTTTATGCAGTATTACACAGACCTGGAACATTTTCAGAGTAATAAAGTGACAGATGGTTTGAGTCAGTTTTGGAAAAATCCTGCTGGCAGGAAGAAGGTAGAAGAGACAAAATAAAAGCTGGTTAAGAGCAATAATCTGAGATAAAAAATAAAAATAAAAAAAAATATTCATTAGTATGATTAACAGGTTGATGCAATAGATAAACACATTTTATCTTTGTTTTATTGTCCTTGGATGAGACTAACAAATAAAATTAATCATTATTGCTATTAGGAATAGAAATAACTTTACTGTCATATGTTTGTTCATTATCTCCCTTTAACACAATTTTTAAAAAGTCAAAAATGAAAACACTTTTTTTTGTAAAAAGGTGTGATTTTAATGCTTTTGTGTGCATTAAAATCACAATAAAACTTAAACTACATTGAGTTTTAAAGCCTGGGAATAAAAACTGTTTCATTGTTTTCATACTTCTGTAACATCTACCAAAAGTAAGAAGTGATTATTATTATTGTTTTAAGTTTTGATTTTCCAAATCAGTTTTTATTCTGACATTGAAGGTTTTTTTGTTATTTTTTCTGTCAAATAGGCTGATTTTTATTTGTAAAGACAATAAAAAGGGATAAAACATCCAAGGGGGGAGCACTTTTCATAGGTGGTGTACAAGCAAAATCTGAAATGAAAACATTTCTTATACATTTGTCTCCAAATAAAACATGGAGTGGATTTGTGTCAATTATAGATTTTTAATCATATTTATATCTTTAAAAAAATAGAAAGAAAGAAAACATGATGTTAATTTGTGTCCATTTAAAATTTTAAACACATCTATGTCCAAAAAAAGAAGAAAAAAAACAAAACGTGGTTTTGTCAATTTTACAATTTTAAACAAATTTATCTCCAAAAAAATATTTAATTTGTGTCAACTGTAAATGTTATCCAAACATAAACCTTTCAACAAGCCGTTTAATTGCTTTTATTATGAAAGATGCTCTTCCTGTTAGTCACCATTTGGAGTCATGAAAGATTCAGGAGGAAAAAAATCAGCTGAAAGTGACATTAAAGCCTCTATTCCAGATGCCCACGTTGACCAGCGTCACTTTCCCTCCTCTGTGCAGAGCAAAATGTCCTGATGTTGTTCCCCGAGTGGTATCACACTTATCAGCTGCGACATATGAAAAGCAAATCCTTCAATCCAGGTCAAATGAACACTAATCTGTTCTGCTGGCGTCGAACTGGATCATTATTGAGCCTGAAGCAAAACGTAGCATCTCAATCAGGAACGAAAAGGAAGAAGTTTGATTTTTATGCAGCTTACGCAAACAAAAGGTACAAAAAAACATTTTAAACACAAATAAACCAGCATTAGTGAGAGTGAATGTAAATCTGCAACAGGGAAACCAATTGGACTAATGCATATCTGATATCAAATGGAAATAAATCCCCACAAGTACAGAGGATTAAAATCCCGACATCATTCACGTCCCCATCTGGAGAGCAGGAAGGAAACTTTTGCATCTAGGTGAGTAAAAAAACACAACGTACCATATGTTCAGAGACAGTTTGGTGATTCTCTACGGTCCGATGCGTAGGCTGACGCTTGAGAAAGTGCAAAAAAAATTCTCAAAGTGAAAGAAGGAAGAAGCTGTTCTTCATGGTAGAATAAAGTTTATGTGACGGTTTTCAGTAGATCTGAACGTTTTGCCGGTAAAAGCTGCTGCTGCTTCAACCTGAGTACATGAACAGCAAAATTCAGAACTTGTGTTTGCAACGTTAAATGAAGGTATGCTGGTACAAAAGGACTCATAAAGATGACCTTGTATGCTTCCTTCTGACAGGTTAGGATAAGTTTATGGGCTATAAAAAATCACGTCTGTCATAATTTTTGCTCAAAATCAGTTTTAGAAAATGAGATTTTATTCTGCTCAGTTCTGCCTTTCAGAATGAACTGTTTCAGGGTCTCTTGTCACTTTAAATCCATAAACATTTAACGTAACGTTTACACTACCGGGTGAAAATGGCTACAAACAGATGCGCCATTACACAACCGTACATCTTTGAAAAGCAGAAGTGGAGCCTCCTGCACAACCAACAAGAATGCAGCAAGTGGTTTCTAAATAGTAGATCAACAAAACTCATCTTTTCCAGGAATACAGAACATACAGAACATAAAACCAGCTGACCAAACATGCTGGAGATCTGCTTGGGTTGCTAGGCAACGGTGCTGGGCCAGTCGATTGTGACCAAAAAACACTAACTGGGTGGCTGGGTGGATTATTTTAAGTGTTTGTTTTTAGAAGCAGCAGAAAAGTGTATTTTGCTGCAATATGCAGCTTTTATTTTTATTTTTTTAAATATCTTTTGTAAATATTTATTAAAACTGCCACCATGTTGTGACAATATAATACAAGACAGGTAATCCATGAAGAGATTGATCTCCTCTAGCTCCTTCCTGAGCAACTATTGATGAAATGCACAAAAATAACCAATCAGAGCCAGGAGGCGGGGCCTAGCGCTGTCAATCATCCTCATGTAGGGTCTGGAAATGTGCTAATGGTTGAGAAAGAACTGAGTTGCAGGAAAACTGTTTATCCACCGTCATTGGTGGCTATGCTAACTAGCCTTAGCATTTCCAACATGATATGCTAGCTGCATTGTAGCAGAAAGGAAGAGGCTGAAACGACAAAATCAGCAAATGAGTCTGTGTACTCCAGTTATCCATATTCAATCACTAAATAAGTTGACCATTAGGCCTGTCATTATCACAAATTTTGCTGGATAAAAAATTGTCCCAGAGTTATTGAGATAAACAATAATATTGTTTTTTTGAGGAAAATTTTCAAGCAATATTATGGTAAAAATGGCAGAATAATGCAAGAACAAATTCTCAAATATCAATAAACTTTAAATTCTAATGAACATTTAATAGCATAACTGGAAAACATATGAAATATCCAAAATAAATACACAAAAACAACAGAAATAGCAAATAAAATTAGTTATGAAGTTTCCATTAACAAAATAATCCTTCAAAAATAAAGGGCTAGTTGAGACCAGAACACCAGACTGAAGAGTTTTATTATTCGGTTTTTGATATAAACGGAAAAACAGTAAATCATGCAAATGGGAATTATTGAGTTTGATCGTTTAATCCAATTAACTGTTCCAGTAAACAATGGTTCATCCTTTGAGTTCAAGAACTTTTCCTCCAAAGAAACCTTGATTACTGCTCACTTTAAAGAAATCCATTGATTCTTCAGAGAAAGATATAAAGAGATGAGTAATTTCTCATTCATTTTAAGTTTTTTAACCCGTTTCATTTAAAGTTTTGCTTTCTCTGAAAAGCACTTTGGGCTACACTTGTACTTGAAAAGCTGCATAAAAATATAAAAATGAAGCTGAAAGAGAAAAAGAGCCAACCTGGCCTGCAGAAAGAGGCTGCTGCAAAGATTAAACGGCCCTTTGAGTTGCAGGTCGAGCCAGAATATCTCAAGGCATTCAGACAGAACCAGAAAACGGCTTCAGCTGCTCACTTATAACAAGAGCCCCTCCAGCTTTACTCTTCTGTGATATCTTAGGGTCAGAGGCTCTGTGCTCACGGCTGCAGATGGCCCGCAGGCAGGAAGGACCTCGCTGCCGGCCAAGGACAAAGCTACCGTACTGTAAAGCATCAGCTGCTCTCTATCTGCCACAGATGTCCTGACGTTGGGCCAGATGTCATCTCTGCACATGAAGCCTGGAGTTTCTCTGCAGCAGAATCACAAGAAGGAGAGGGCGGGAATCCGTTTGTTGTGAAAAACACAGACTAGGGAAAATCTATTTCAATTTGCCAAATGCCAGAGCAGGATTACTGACATTTAGCGACTGATATTTTCCGCGAAACTCAATGAAATCCCTCCGTAAGTCCATAACAGAGGCTCATCTCACCGACGGTGATTACGCGCAGCAGGACGCCCGCTCGGAGAAATCTGAGCAGATATATGAAAAGCTGAAAAGCACACAGACATCTGAGAGGGTGGAAGGGGTGGACAGGCAGACGAGGCGAATTGCGGAGCATAATTCAAGGCGGAGAAGCAAACACGCTTCTTCTTCACTTCAGAGGTTTTCCCACAGGTGTTGTTTGTTAAAGAAATGTTTCAGAGAAAACAGAAAAGCCAGGAGAGGTTTGAAAGCAATAAATGGGATTTGTTGTGTTTGGAGTTCAGCCTTCGGAAGGATGACGACTGAAAACCCAAAACAAACATGAGTTTTGTCAGCTTTACTTCTAAAATATACTCTCTGCATAAAAAAACAAGAAGAAATTTTCAACAAGTTATAAAATCTGTTTTATTATTTTCCTAATTCGACTGTTTCTCTTAATTTTTCTCAATTCATTTTAACCATATTTATCATCAGAGGTGCACCGATTGTAATTTTCAGGCCGATTACTGATCTTGGGTCGCGACAACACAGTCAAATTTGACGTACTGTAATTCTGCAACGCTTTAAGTTATCTGAAAATTTTCAACAGTTTATGAAAGGGGAGACGTTGAGATCGTTGATCGGCCAACGCTTAAATGTGAAGCTGATTTTATCTGCCGATTTAATTCAACTTCAGCACAGATCTGAAAATCATCCAATGTCTTCTTCTGCAGGTTTGACTGGCAGACCGGCCCACCAGGTCATGTCTGCAGTAACAATATTCACCCCACTGTGGTCAACTCAGGGATTTACTGAACAACATTTCAGACAAAAAAAAATTGAAATGGACCGACCTTGGAATCGACGGGTCAGGCTTTCTTTCAGATCAAAAACTGCATTCATTGCATCCCTAATAACTTCCATTTGCGTAATTTATTGTTTTTGACTTTTCTCTCTTTCTGCCGAACACTGGATGATAAAACTCTTCAGTCTGGTGTTTTAGACTTCATAATTCATTTTATTTGTTGTTTCTGTTGTTTTGTTTATTTATTTTGGATATTTAAAATGCCTTCCAGTGTTAAATGTTCATCAGTTTATTGATCTCTAAGATAATGTGTTCCTGCATTATTATGTCATTACTATTGTATTACTTCAAAATAGTCTCAAAACAACAATATTTTCATTTATTGCAGTAACTTCTGGGACAAATTATCATCCAGCAAAAGTTGTTATTGTGTCAGGACTGTGCATTGGCTTAAGTAGGTGATTTATTATTTAAAACCCTGGAATGATTCTGCAAAGAAGAGTGGGTTAAAATTCCTCAACAGTGATGCTTGCCATTCGAAGGGAGTACAAGCGGTTAGCCGTGACAGAAAACAAAAACAGAAGATGCATGTAGGAGTAGAAACCTTAACACGCCTGCAGCAGAAATTTCCCTGACTTTTCCGTCAGCTGAGGTTTTCAGATGGTTAGCAAGCAAAGTGCTTTGATTTCCATTAATCTGCTGCTTCTGAATTTGCACAAAGAGCTTCAGCAGCAGCAGCATCATGGAGCTGGAGCAGCTGCTGGATACAATAAACAAACCATCCAGGTGCATCGAAGGCCACCCGGCCGCGCTTTGTGGTAAACACACGGCGGGTGTTTGGGCTGCAAAACAACAATACAGCTCACAGAGTCAGAGTGTGTTGTGTGAAAAAGCCCTGCGGCTCCGCTGCGCCGCGCTGACAGATCCGAAGGTGGGAGACCGGTGGCATTCAGCGTGTGAGGGGTGGAGTCGTGTCAACAGCAAAACACGAAAGCAGCAGCCAGTGCTTGCAGTTTGTCAAGGAGATCAATACGGAGGAAATGAAAAGGGGGAAAAAAAAACAATGACGAAGCAGAATCAGTTCATCTAAAGAGCCTTTTGAATCGTTTCCACTTCTTTTTAATCAAAATCACCGCCACAGATGAAGGTTCATGGTCCCAGCAGATTATATTTCATCAAAAATATTGCCTCCCTGACTAAATCCCTCATTTTACCACCTGTTGACCTCATCAGCTGGCAGAGGCAATCAGCCTCCCAGTGGCGGCGCCCAGAGCTCTCCCAGCTTCCAACTGGGGATAATAACAGAGAACCTGCAACCTTTTATTACCCCGGTTGGCACAAGAGCCCTCAGAAAACAGGACTCTGTAATATCAGCAGCAGGCCATCTACCTGAAAGGACAGCTCCAACTTTACACCCCAACCTGACAATTTCAGCAAGAGACGGGGATTCACGCTGGGTATCTGATGCTGTGCGTTATCTGCAGCTCTGCAGCAGCGGGAAAAAACTCCAGCAAACATGTCAGGGTGATAAATTCAACCAAAAAGCCGACGTGGAGGGAGCGGGACTGGCCGCAGCTTTGAGTTGGACCACACTAATGCAATTACAGGGATTTTCTGCTTACTCAGAGGCTTGAAGGGCGAACTGAAATCTGGAGCCAAGTTGCATAAAATCAGGCGTTACTCAGGGCTTGAGCCAAACTGAATCTCACCACCTCACTGTCTGGGAAAGCCGATGAGGAAATGCATACAGGATTACAGCCGGATCAGACGTCCTTTCTGCAAACTTAGCTTTACGTAGTTTACCTTAATCAAATAAAAGATGAAAATAGAAGATTTTACAACACGACCAAAGACAGTCTGACTCGATCTTTGCTACCACCTCAAGTCCTAATGCTCATCTGTTTCACTGAGATCTTATTTCTTTCACATCAAAACCTAAAAGGTGGTCTATTATGCTTCTTTGAAAAGGTCAGGATAACTCTAAGGGCTCCACACTTTTGTTACACAAAATCATTCTTAGGCAACAAAATTCTGTCTGATGAGTTTTTCCTATTTTGAGCTCTTTTATCTTATCTCTTTAAATCCAAATATGTTGCTGGTGCTGGCTACAACCCCCAGATCCCCCACCCCGCACTCAACGTTTACACTCTCACATGAAAATGGCTGCAAACAGAAGCACAATTATGCAACCATACATGTTTGAAAAGCAGAAGTGGAGCCTCCTGCACAACCTACAAGAATGCAGCAAGTGGTTTCTAGACGGTAAGTCAGCAACAATACTGTTGTCTTTTCCAGCAGCCATTGTACATCACTGCAACTGTTAAACCAGCTGACCAAAGATGCTGGAGCTCTGATTGGGTTGCTAGGTAACGGGCTGTGCCTGCTGATTTGTGACGTTACATTCAAAAGGTTTTTGAAACAGCTCATTTTCCAGTCACTGAAAAGAATTTATTTATTTCCAAAAACTACTTGGTTGGTTTTTTTTAAGCACTTCTTCTGTTTTTAGTAGCAGTTAAGACCCAAATGGAAGCATAAAAACATATAAAATATGAATTTATAATAATACTTCCCCTTTAATGCAACCACCATCAGACTCCACAGCAAATATTTAAGAGCAGGGGTCAGTTTTTGACTGAGACCATCCTGAAGCTTTCAGATGCATCCCTGCACCAACAAACATGAATCAAGTGACTGGCGAATGACCTGGACTTTGCGAAACTTGTTTATGTGCCGTAAAGCGACTCGCATGCACAGAAGGAGACACAAAGTCACATGTACGCCTTGTTTGTTCTTGTTAACATGGCTGACACACACGTCTGCGTATGACGTGGTCATCAAGTTGAAGCCAACGAAATTACAAGAAGGTTTACAAACTTTATCTGCTGAAATGTTTTCAGTCTTGTGCACATTTTTATTCTGAAGCAGAAACAGGAAGTTGATGTGATTAGCCTGATGCTCGTGTAAGGAGACGCTCTTGAATCTTACAACTTCTAACTAGCCTACAGTTATCACATATTGTCCCCATCCATTGGTTCAGCTTCTCTAAGATGGTTTTGTTGTCATAAATTTTAATCAGTTCAATACATTTTAAAAATACAGCCTCTTTCACCCGAATGAAGGGGTTGAACTCCTAAACAACCAGCCTCGACCCTTGAACTCCTCAGCACCAAACTTTAAACTTGACTCCCTGCCCAGTGGACGCACTGGTCCATCGGTTTGCAGACAGAGTCAATGGAGTCTGTAATATTCTCCACTTATCACACAGAAAAACTCCATTTTATAGTATTGATTGGCGTGTATTTTTCTGTAATGTCAAGGCGAATAATTTCAGAAATATGGCTTCACTCCCCTCAGTATGATTTCCTCTGTGAGTTCCAGTTCATGGATAATTAAAGTGTAAAACTTCGGCGTCGACACTGCAGCTCCTTTGTGAAAGCTTGTACGGTAATAATAGGGGTTATGGCCCAGAGGTTCGCAGTGACTGACATGTAATTTTAGGCTGCTGACCGTGGCTACAACTAAAGAGCAGAACTTAATTTCCAGGCTGCCATATCAACTCTTTCATTAAACCCCGGATGTCTTTTCTTTGTGTTTTTGCCCAACGAGAGAAAAAAAAAAGAAGTTGTGCTCTGGCAGTTCCTGTCAGCAAAGTTCAAGCAAGCTGAACTTTCAGAGTGACACTCGATTAAACACTGCAGGATTAGAGAGCACCTGTACAACAAGACCGACTGCACAAAGTCCGATCCGGCAAATCCTTCCTGGATGCCGATATGATCTCCCTGTGTGAGCACGGTGTTGGCTGCTGTGACTGCTGCTCTGGGGGATTAGACAGCAGGAAGGTTATCGCCGCTGGTGAATAAAGCTAACCTTACTCTGCAGCAGCATGTCAATGTGTGTGTGTGAGTGTGTGTGTGTGTGTGTTTGCACAACAGATGTAGGTTACATTTCCATAATAAAGCAGCTGCACGCTTAAATGCGTCTCTGTTGGCTCAGAGAATGGACGGCGACGGCAGAGCGCCAGACAAAGACCGTCTTTCAGGACGTTCAGGACAGGAAACGGGTTCAGCTACAGTTGGACTGAAATCTGATTTCTCCTCTTTTATTCTCAAAAACTGCATAATTTATGTTGAGTTTCGTTAATAATATGTGCAAACATTTCTACTTAAAGGACGTTAAGTCGACATATTGCTACAGAAGAGAATTTAGACCATTTTCTTGACTTTTATCCGAGATTAAAGTGAGAATTCTGAGATTAAAGTGAGAATTCTGAGATTAAAGTGAGAAGTCTGAGATTAAAATCAAAATTCTGAGATAAAAAAGTGAGAATTCTGAGATTAAAGTCGGAATTTTGAGGATAAAATCTAAATTCTGAGAAAAAATAGATTTCTGAGATTAAATTCAAAATTCTAAGGTAAAAGTCACAATTTTTTCCGCATGTCAATAATCCTCTTCCATATTTTTCTTTCAATGCAAAAAAGATCAAATCTTACCAAGTATTTTTTTTGTCTAGTTTCTAGTACAAATATCTCAACACACTTGAAATAAGGGAAAACTAACTGAAGTTTTTTTTTTTTTTTAAATATAAGATATATCTACAGGATATGAGATTTTAACCTGTAATAAGGGAAAATTATTTCATTTATAACAAGTAGTTTTTCCGTCAACATTAAGGAATTATTGACTTAAAACAAGCTGCTATATTGTGCTGAAAAGCTACTAATAAGTTAGTTTTGTCTAACTTAACTTTCCTCAACTGAACTAAGATTTCTGCTCTAGAAACTGGACCAAAAATACTTGGTAACATTTTTGTGTTTTTGCAGTGTTGCTAAAATTAAAATAAAATCTGTTCTGCAGTTTAATTATTACAAACTGATATATCAGTATCACCAAAGGGTATTTCTAGAAGAAATTATACAAAATAAGAAACTGGAAATAAAATGTTAATTTCTAAAAGAAAAACTCCTGAAAATAGGAGGAGGCTGAAAACTCCTTTGCTGACAAAGACAGTCTGAAGTCTTTAACTCGTGGAAATCACCAGATGCTGCAGGGATTTCCTCATTTTTGATGCTCTGCCCGGCTTTTACTGCTGCAGCTTCCAGTTGATGTTTGTTATCCAAACTTTAATCTTTAATAAATAGAATATTAGCTCAATTTAAGGAAGTGTTTCTGGAGGAGAACACCTGATTGGACGGAAACACCTCCAGTCAGGTGGTGCTATTTGAATTTTTTTTATTTAGTTAGTTTCACTAGTTTACTGTTATATCAGAAGACCTTAAATATAATTACGGTGTTCAGATTAGGACATGCACCGTCTCCTCCTGCATTTGATAACGCAGATCTGGTTTCATTTCAAAATAAGAGCATCAACGTTCACGTCCCACTGTTTTAATAACTAACAGAAGTGATTTTTCAGAGATGTTTATAAGTAGGGAGGCCTAAATATTAATACTGGCTTGCTTTAGTTGTATGATTTGTGTCAGTAGCTTCATTTCCATTAACCATATAACTGCACAATTGGAATTGTAAAAATAAATTATTCATTTATTTTCATAAATAAATTACAAAAATAATTTATTTACAAAATAAATTATTTTATTTCATAAATAACAACTGAAACAAAATTTTTATTGTATTTCGTATTTAAATATAAAATAAATTACATTTTTAACAATCACATTTAAAATAATTACTGGTATTTTTTATAGGGGACTTTAAGAAAACTTCACATTTTTTAATAAAACATTTTTGCGCTAAGATGGTGTAATATATTTTCAAAAACTGCAATGGAAAGACTAGATCAACCACAGGATGTTGCTACTGGTGGAAACGACAAATAAAGATGACAGGAAGTGGTAGGAAGATGATGTTATTTTTATAACTTATCAGGTGAACAAACTTATTCACATGTGACTATAATTGTGTTTCTTATTTAATAGAAACACTGAAATTGCAAAATTGCGTTTATTGACAAAGTTTTGTGCACATTTGTAATGGAAACACAGCTATCATTCCTTTATTAGCAGGACTTCTTCTATTCAAAGAATATTTTTCTAGACGTTGACTTTCTTGGGTGTTTTTTAACAAAGTTTAATCTAGCTTTTATATTCCTTACTCTTAAAAGTGGTTAACTAGCTTCTTGGACATCCAGGGGTTTTTCTTTCTGAATCAAATTGTAGTTTCTGCCACTGCTAATATCGTAGCAACTTTTCTGTTTCGGAAAAATCTTCCACATACAATCACCACCCATCAAATCAACTCCATGTCTTTTATTTGCTTAACTTATAAAGACAAAACAAATTCAATTCCCATGATTTAGTTATTCATGGGCACATTCATGTATTTACTTTCACAAATTGGTTATTATTTTATAAGAGACCAACTTAACTACAATGGAGATGTTTTTAACTGTTAAGGTTTTATGCAGGAATCTTAAGAGCTTCAGCATCTAAAATGAGGAAAAAGGACAAAAACGTGAAACGTCTCAAGGGGGAAGAAGACAAAAATCTAAACCAGAGCACCAGCTCCATTCAGCTTCTCACTAGAGTCCTGTGCTTTATTTAAAACTATGAGAGAGCCCTATTTATTAGGTTTTTATGTAGTTACACAAGAGGAACTCTGTAAAAAGCTCCATTCATCCCTGGTAAGAACTGGGCCACTAACAAAAAGCTTCAACAAAGCCTCTCAACACACGCAAACGAGAGCCTGTTTGCATGTTAACCCATTAATTAATGAAAATCTTCAAATTGTCTTTGTGGCTCACACACACATGCACTGCAAAAACACAAAATCTTACCAGATATTTCTGATCCAGAGCAAAAACCTTGGCACTAGACTGGATAATAAATTGTCCCAGTGATTATTGCAAGAAATGATAATATTGTTGTTTTGAGACCATTTGAAAGTATTTTACTGATAATGAGATAACTAATAAGTTATCTCTTTTTAATTTTGTAAAGAACACTTAACACTGGAAGGTATTTTAAATATCAAAATAAAACACCAGAACCGAAAACAATAAATAAAACTGTAATAAAAAACCCCAAACTGAAACCAGAAATGAAACAGATTATTAAGTTTTAGTAAACAAAACTGTCCTTCAAAATATATTAATAATCCGAATGTAAATTACTAAGTTCACTTTAATTTATCATGCGATTTACTGAGTAATTGCTTACTACACCAATTAGTAATTAATTGTTGCAGTACACGTTTACTTAGTGCACGAGAAATAAGACAAAACTGATTTACAAGTAACTTTTCAGCAAGATACAGCAGCTTGTTTTAAGTCAATAATTTTAATATTGATGAAAAAGTTCAAGTACCAGTAATAGGAAAGTATTACAATGTTACAAGTGAAATAATCCGCTGGTAGAACTAGTAGTTTTTCACCAATATTAAGGAATTATTTACTTAAAATAAGCTCCTATATCATCCAGAAAAGTTACTTGTAATTTAGTTTTGTGTCATTTCAATAGAAACTTGACAGAAATACATGAATATACTTTGTGTTTTTCAAGTGTGACCACTGAAACTTGTTGCTCTGAACTCGTCCTGCCTGAAGTTGTGAGCAGCAAGCAGCACCAGCAGCAGCAGCAACAAGCAGCAGCAGCAGCAGCAGCAGCAACAAGCAGCAGCAGCAGCAGCAGCAGCAACAAGCAGCAGCAGCAGCAGCAACAAGCAGCAGCAGCAGCAGCAGCAGCAGCAGCAACAAGCAGCAGCAGCAACAAGCAGCAGAAACCAGCAGCAGCAGCAACAAGCAGCAGCAAGCAGCAGCAGCAGCAGCAGCAACAAGCAGCAGAAACCAGCAGCAGCAGCAACAAGCAGCAGCAGCAGCACCAGCACCAGCAGCAACAAGCAGCAGCAGCAGCACCAGCACCAGCAGCAGCAAGCAGCAGCACCAGCAGCAGCAGCAGCAGCAACAAGAAGCAGCAACCAGCAGCAGCAGCACCAGCAGCAGCAAGCAGCAGCAGCAACAAGCAGCAGCACCAGCAGCAGCAGCACCAGCAGCAGCAGCAGCAACAAGCAGCAGCAACAAGCAGCAGCAACCAGCAGCAGCAGCAACAAGCAGCAGCAGCAGCAGCAGCAACAACAAGCAGCAGCAGCAGCAGCAGCAGCAGCAACAAGCAGCAGCACCAGCAGCAGCACCACCACCACCAGCAGCAGCAGCAGCAGCACCACCAGCAGCAGCAGCACCAGCAGCAGCAAGCAGCAGCAGCAGCACCACCAGCAGCAACAAGCAGCAGCACCAGCAGCAGCACCAGCAGCAACAAGCAGCAGAAACCAGCAGCAGCAGCAGCAGCAAGCAGCACCAGCAGCAGCAGCAGCAACAAGCAGCAGCAACCAGCAGCAGCAGCAGCAGCAGCAGCAGCAACAAGCAGCAGCAGCAGCAACAAGCAGCAGCAGCAGCAGCACCAGCAGCACCAGCAGCAGCAGCAACAAGCAGCAGCAGCAGCAGCAGCACCAGCAGCAGCAGCAACAAGCAGCAGCAGCAGCTCTGATGGAAAGAGATGCAGAGTTGAAGTCTTCGCTGCTGGGACAGAGCAGTCAGCTTTCAGCTGCTCTTCATGGATGAACTCTCCTCAATTAAAACACAAACTAACAACAGTGGGAACTCTGCATGCACCACCGCGCTCAGCAGGTATTCTGCACATAAAACCACAGGAATCGAGAATCACACAGAGGCGTTGAAGAGAGATAAAGAACCGAGTTCAGTCGCGTCATTATGAATGGATGTTTCTGCACAGATTACACCACAACATGGGAACCTACTAATTATATAACATGGTTTATCTGTCTAAACAGCTACTAAAGACTACGAATCAATTAAGGCTGAAATCACAAAAACAAAAGCAGAATCCTGTATGAACTGAAAAGATTGATTATTTAATCTGCTATTTGTTAATATTTTAGCAGCTTAATCGGTTTTATCAATACTGTCATTTTCACTTCTTCTTCTTCTTCTTGACGGCAATAAAGAGTTTGTTGAACTGCTGGTGTGAAGTCAGCTTTAATGTTAATTACAATCTCACTTTGTTCCACTGACAAATCACCACCGTCGAACTAAAATACAACATAAATTTAAGTGAGACGGTGTCAATAAGGACAATAACAACATAAAATTACATAAATACATATAAACATACCTCGCTTTCAAGGTAGAAATGAGGTTATAAATAAATTCTTAAACTTAAATTATCCTTTACAGCCACTTGTTAAAGCTATGTCTTCATATAGCGTCTTCTTTCTCTGGTTCCCTAGCAACATGCTGGATTCCAGTACTACTTTAACCTTTCAAAATAAGAGTCGAAATAACAAAAATATAAATAACACAAAATAAAACATGTCAACTAAAATTATGGCAGTAAAAAATACATTCTGGCCCTTACAGAATCTTTATTATGATTAATTTAAATGATATTGAATGTTTTTTCACGTAGATTTAATTTGAAGCAACAGCACCCGTCTGCTATCTTGAATGTGTCGGATTCATAATGTGATGTTTAAGGACATCTAACGAGCCAGTAACAGAACAATCCAGGTTCTCCCTAAACTTCTGCATAAAACTTTGCATCTGAACTCAACTTAAACGGAAACCATAAAAATTGACATTTAATTTAAAGCCACACCTCATTTCCTGCTGTCCACCTCCAGATTACATTTCCTTCAGTCACTCAGCACTTTGTGCAGTGTAATTATTTTTCCTTTGTTCCCTGTTTTTGAAATATATTAACACACTATGCAGCCAAATCTGGTGTGAAATTAAGCGCCGTCTGCGATAACGAAGGGAACCAGCAGACGCGGTGAAGCTTTTGAAGTAAAACAAAATCGTTTCCTGAGAAGGAAGAGGAGAAGGAGGGTATTAGATGACTGACAGCTCAGAAAGTTAAGAAATCTCGCAGGTGGCTTGTATGTTCAGATTTACCCAGCAGAGTAGTTTCAAAACATGAAGTAAAAGCTGGAAATAAAAATCTCAACACACAGAGATCAATGGCATCGAGCGACTCTGCTGTGGATTCAATATTAATTCAATATCGCTACTTAATGAGCTTTGGCAAAGTTAAACTGTGCTGCAAGACTAATATATTCTGCTTCTGCAAATCTTTTATTGATCTTTGGTTGTAAACAAGCTGATTTTTTCAATTATTTTGACACCAAACTACCAGAGGCTTACTACAGTTAAAACCATTTAAAATTTCTCCCATGTTAAATCTGTCGACACAGAAATTAGTTTTACTAATTACAGATGAGAAAGCTTGGTATTCATTATCTCAAATACATAATACCTGCAGACTGAAAATAGTGGTTTGTCTTGCTGCTTATGAATGAACAAAAACTGAAAATCCAAATTTTTTCAGTATGAAAACTAGAGATGTGCTGATCGATCGGCTACCGATCATAATCGTCCGATGTCCGTGAAAAAGTGTACGATCGTGATCGGCGATCACTGTCTCTTCCAGCCAATCACCAAAACCTGTAAGCCTGCGTGTTCAGCTGATCTCCTCCTTCCTTCACACTGCGCAGCAACAAATCCTTTAACACTTTGAGAGTGAATGGAGAAGTTGTTGCGGTGGAAAATTACCTCGGGATGAAGCACGTCACAATGCATCAACACAACAAAACTAATATGACATTTAAAAAACAAACACTTGACAGAGTTTGGCTACATCAAGTATCGCTTCAGGAAGAAAAGACATCTGGAGCGATCAGACAGCAGCACACAACTACCAACACTCACCTGGATGAGCATGACGGTCAGAAAGATAAACAAATAACCCGAAAAATAATTTAATTCATCGAGCTGGGACATAATTGCTGCACTCACGAAACAGACAAGAGTTCTTCTTCAGTTTTGGCAACTTTATTTGGACCTCGCTGTGTGTATTTTTTTGTAAATGTTCTTCTCAGAAGCAGCCGGGCACTGACACGCAGAAACAAAACCGTTACAAAGTTTCTTCTCCCAGAGCTACAACGTTACAACAGACCAAAACAAACAAACCACGTCACTGTTTGTTTTTAACAAACAGTGGCGTGGCGCTCAGCTCAGCCTCTCCAAAACTTCTGCAGCTGAACAAAAATAACTAGGCAAGTAAAATGTACTAAATAAATGAATAAAAGAGTGTTTTATCCATAACTTAAAAAAACAGTAATAACTTAAATAAAATAGTTCTAGGATGCAACATAATATTTCACAGACGTTCAACCTCCAACCGCAGTGAACTCTCACACCGAACGTCTGCTTAAAGCTGCAGCGTGTAACTTAAACAAACAAAAGATTTTTATATGTATTAAAACTTTCACTGTCCTAACATAAGACAGAGAATCTCTGGAAAATAATTGATCTCCTCTGCAGAATTACTCCACTGAGTCAGAACCAACCAACCAGAACCAGCGTTACTCAGCGAGCTTTGCTCTCAGGAAGTTTTGATTCAGTAACTCAGGATTGTTTATTTTGATGCAACCTGCATTTGACTTTGAATGAATGTTTCTTTTTTACTTGACATTATTTGCTACAGGCAGTGTTGTGAGATTTATTTGACTCATGTATAATTAGGGTAAAGATTCTTACTGTTAAATATTGTTTTACTGATTGCAGCTTTTCAGTCCTTTAGACTGAAAATCAGCTTTTTAGCTGCTCAAAACAGCAGCTTGTTTATGTCTAAACATGGTGAATTTATTGCCAGATCACATAGTAGCACTTATGTGATCAAATGAACAGCCAATCCAGGTGATTGGTAGTGATTGGTAATGATTGGCCCTCATGTGATCGGAATGAGAATCAGCAGCAAAAGACCTGATCGGAGCATCGCTACTGAAAACGCATCATCAACAGCGTATTCACTGATGCTCTTAAAGTGGCACAACAATCTTTATTTTTTTTTCTGTTTGGCTAAAAATTAGAACCACAAATATTTAATTGTCAATACAAAAAAAGAAAACGTTACATGGAGTCTAGTTCATAAGAACAAAATCAAAAACATAGAAACTTACATAAATAAACAACTTGATAACAATAGTGCAGCTGGCACAGAGCTAAGCAAAGATAATGATCAAAATAACAAAATAACAAAAACTACAAGCAAAAAACATTTTCGTTAACTGACAAAATCAAAAAGGGATTTTGAGAAAAAAAAGAAAAAGAAAAACTAACTAAAACTGGTGTTTGACTCAGAAACAGACAAAAACTAAACCTGAAGCTACCTGACAACCTGAGGACGATACCAACAGGAGACGCGTCATTTCTGTCATGCAAATGTAGCTTCTCAGACTAACATCAATGGGAATTTTGTTTTTGATGAAGCTTGTGCTTCCATATTTATCTTTAATTAGCTCAATGAGTTTTCAGGAACACCAGTTTGCCAAACACCGATGCTGTGGGAATAGGACACTTTATTAATCCCAAATTAAAAGCTGTAATAACTCAGACTATCCAAGTTCCTACAATCTACGAAAGGCATCTTCAAACTAACAAGGAAGAAGACCTACATGCAAACTTCACAGGGAAAATGTCTGACAGCAGGAAAAAACAGCATGAGGTTGTTTTCCATCCATTGACTTAACAACGCATCAGTTGGTTTTTCCAGTCTCTAAAAGAGTTTCTCTCTTTTCTCATGTCGTTGGTTCGTTATTTTTGGCAACAGAAACTAACACTAACATTGCCGAAGTTTACTCTGGGGGAGCTGCAAAGGTCCACAGCTCAAGTTAACTAGAACTAGTTAACCAGAGCTCTGAACTACAATCTAAAAATCTGGTGTTTATTGAAGAGTGGCAGGAAAGAAGCCTTTCAGATAATACCGTTAAAAGACAGTACTTAGCAAATCAGGTTAACCAGTAATTTAATTGAAAACTATTTTCAGCTAAAACATTCACATTCTGGCCTCTAAAATAAAATGCCCAAAAACCCACATTCATATTTCATTTTTAGAACAAATATTTTTAAATTTTACTCCCAAAGTCGACAGAAAATTTCGACATGCAGTATTTCCTAATCATTCTCCCAGCCCAGTAGACTGTGAGATCAGATTTCATGATTTCTTTGTATAAATTTTGGCTCATTTTTCATTTTAAGACAAACATTAATAGTAAATGAACTCAAAAATAATACACACTTGTGCCTGTCCACTGTTGCCACATGCATCCCGTGATAGAAACGTAATTTCTATTAAAATGGTTTGAATCTGAATCTGGACTATGTGTAGAAATTGGATTCATCTATTTAAAAAGTGTTTTTGGTTACATTTGCTCTGAATTGGTGCTACAGACAAAAACTGGAATTTAAACTGTCTGATGCCACAGGTGACGTGTTTATTTTGTGGAGATGGAGGTTGTGATGAATTCTAGTTTGAAATGCAGTGTTTGTTAAATATGAGAGATAAGGTAGGGCACGTTTGTTTACTTCCCTTCAGCTCAGCATGTAAACACCTGGACCTGAAGGATGCTGTTCTCGCAGCCTGGCTGGCCTTCACCAGCCTGGCAGCACACCAGATGGAAATAAAAACAAAACACAAACAACACAACCTGAGTGTCTGCACACCCCCAAAAATCACCAAGCAATAAGAAAAAAAACGGAAGCCCACATCTGATATAAACCGGGGGGGTTAATTACCTCTATAGAGCATCATTCCCACCAACACATGCTGCTGCTTCGGCTCGTATTTCACCATCCGTCAGCTATAATACTCCCAGACGAAGACCTACCCACGTCTCGGGCTCCATATGTCCACTCGTTTTAATTATTTTTAGCAGGAATGAGAGGGAGAAAGCAGCTCTTACCTTCCACATCCAGGCCATTCTTCCAATTTCTGCGCACACAATGGTGGACCGCAGCCGTCCCTCGGCTTTTAAAACGGGTTCGCCGCGTCCGTCTGCTCAAACGTAAACATCACAGGAAGCGGGTTTGGAGGCGGGACGGTTTAAATGCGGGGGTCGGCGGGCTCCATGTATGTTGGAGTGTACCGTTATTTGGGTTTCTCCGTTTCTCTCGGGCTCCCTCCCCTCCTCTTCCCCATCCACGCGCACCACAGACCCGCTGCTGCTGGAGCCTGCTCGCGTTCTGCGCTGCTATTGGTCGATGGCGTAGAAGTCCCGCCCACCCGGCTTGGTCACGTGATCTGACTACTTTAACATCAATTTGAGGAGACCAGCCAAAAGAAACAAAAAGCTGCTGTGTTCACTTCATGAAGATATGTTAAATGTACGGCAGCATGTTAGGGCCATAGATAGGAAAAAACAGGAGGAAATTTCTGCCAAAAAACTCTGAATTTCTTTAGAATAATTGCAGAAGTTTGAAAAGTAGATTATGAAAGAAAAATTTCATAAATTTTGAGATTAATCTCAGATATTCTCTAGAAAAAAAACAGAAACTTTCTGAGATCGAGAATTCAAAAATTTGCGAATACATACGATACGATACATGCAAGTCCAAGTTTCAGATTCATCAGATTGTACAAAATTAATTTTTTCACATTTTTGTGCCTCCATTAGGATTTCTACTGCTTCTAAAAGTATCCCAAGTAATAATAAAAAAACCAAACAGCCATTCAAAAGGTTAAAATTGTCAGGGACTAGAATGTTACCTAGCAATCCAAGCTGAGCTCCTGCATGTTTGTGTTGAACTTACGAAAAAGACAGGACTCCGTCTTCTGTTTTGGCAACTTTACTTGCCCCATAGTGTGTATCTTTTTATAATTGTTTTTCTCAGAAGCAGCCGGACACTGACGCACAGAAATAAAACCGCTACAAAGTTTCTTCTCCCAGAGCATCGATGTTACAACTGACACAACTTCCACTACCAAACAAACAGTGATGTGGCACGCTGCTCAGACTCTCCAAAACCTCTGTGGCCAAACAGATATAGTTAGGCAAATAAAATATGTTAAACAAATTAATAAAAGATAGTTTTATCCACTCTTTTATTTTAAATAAAATACTTCTAGGATGCAACATTTGGTCAGCTGGTTTTATTGCTGTATCTGCTGTAGCCACAGGGTTTTGTTGATTTACCATTAGTCACTGCAGGAGTATGGAGTGAAAATAGTCTGCACAGCTATTTTGAGACTATTTTCACTCCATACAGGAGGCTCTGCGTTTGTGTCTGAGTCCAGGTCAAAGATGTTGGTATGGTTGTAAATGTAATTGTGCATCTGCTTGTGTGAAGGTTGAGTTGTGGCGTGGCCACCTACAGTTTATTTGGATTTAAAGTGACAAGATGCCCTAAAACATCTCATTCTGAAAGGAGCTCAAAATAGGCAGAACTGATCAGGCTGAAGATTATCTCAGAATGATTTTGTGCAAAAAAATTATGAATATGTTTTATTATACAGCTGTATACACAGAAAGCTACAACATTAAATAATATTGATTTTTTTTTCACATTGAGGTAATTTACACAAATAAAAACTGTCTTGATTTAACTGATAAAATAATATTTAAGCACACAACTGTTATCTTGAAATTATATTTGTGTGGAGCCTTGAGGGCCACATAAATACCTGTGGCGGTCCGGATTCGGCCCGGGAGCCTTGAGTTTAACTCTGGCGTCGACTGATGAGGTACAGAGGTACGAGTGACTGTGACTCTATGGTAGAGTAGTCATCTGGCAATGGGAAGGTTGTAGGTTTGATTCCAGCTTCCTCCTGCCACATGTCGGTGTGCCTCTGGGCAAGGCACTTAATCCCAAATTGCCTACCGATCTGCGTATCGGTGTATGAATGGGTGTGTGTTTGTGAGTGTGAATGGGTGAATGTGACTCTAGTGTAAAGCGCTTTCAGTGGTCAGAATGACTGGAAAAGTTCAGTCCATTTACGGAGGCCATGTTTGGGATTCATATATTAGATTTGGCTTTTGTTTTATGTTGGATCGGCTTTCTGATACCAACCTGTGTAATTTATCTTCACGATTCACACAAATGAGTTGGGCCTGTATGTTGTAGAAAACCAAATAATATTTTTTTTTAAATGTAAAAACATAATGTGGTAAGCAAATAGAAAACAGTAAATGGATACTATGACTTGTTTTACAGTCTCTGTTGTAAAAAATAAAATAAAAATAGATATTTTGATTAATGTTTGTTTTGATTAATGTTTGTTTTTGTGCGATTTTACGCAATTTGTCAACATCTAACTAATAATCTCGCTCTAAAATACATATAAAATACAAAACAGCTCTGTGGTCCATCTTACACTGAGAGTTGAAATATTGCATTGCACTGCATTATGTAAATTTGATCCTATAAAGACATTTAAATTATTCTGCAGCAGTGACATTTTGAAGATAAATTACACAGAGGTTCATGTTGGAAGTGGAGTTGGATTATTGCACCGCAAACAAAGTTTCACCGTGTAACACAACATTTGCATCGACTGTAAGGTGCAGAAAGCGTTAAAGGCTGCAGAAATACAAACAGTAGAAGGTTGTTGAAATAACAAATCAGTGTTCAATACAAGTATTACAGCAATGAAAAAATGTTTTTGACTTTACTTGTTTTGATTTTGATCCAGATGAATTGTTAACCAGAAATCATAAAAGAAATAATCTTTGATCAATTTTGATCATTTGAAAATGACAGCAGGGCTGCACAGTGGTGCAGTCGGTACAGCTGTTGCCTTGCAGCAAGACGGTCCTGGGTTCGATTCCCTGCCGGGGGTCTTTCTGCATGGAGTTTGCATGTTCTCCCTGTGCATGGTGGGTTCTCTCCGGGTTCTCCGGCTTCCTCCCACAGTCCAAAAACATGACTGTCAGGTTAATTGGTCTCTCTAAATTCTCCTGAGGTGTGAGTGTGAATGGTTGTTTGTCCTGTTTTACATAATATTTTCATTAAACTTTTAGAGACTAAACAAATCCTATTATTGTATTTTATTAAGCTGGAATATCCAATTGATTTGCCATAATGCACATTAAATAGATAAATTTATAAATTGGAAGAACAGCAAAACCAAAAACTTAAAGAGGACATTTTTAAATTAATCAGAACCTAAAGACCTTTTTTAGATAATGTACAGATCTAAGAACATTAGAAACTTTCACACACTAATGGACAAGAGAAAAATAATCTATTATAGAATATAATTTATATTTAAACATCATGAAAGAAGTTGAATCAGAGAGTTTGCATGCAAACTAAAGACCAATTTTAAGACGTAATAATAATAATCTGCTAAATCTGCTTTTCAGAGTTGCTTAAAATCACAAAATGAGGGTAATCAAAAAAAGGTTCAGGAAACTGTTTCACAATGAAAAGTTATGATGTCCAGCTGCTGAACTCAACTAATTTACAGACCTGAGTCTTTGGTTTCACACCTTCATGACACGTTAGAGACAAAAATTCAACTGAAAAACATCGAGAGTTTATTTTCTGTTGTGTTTTCCCAACGTTTCCTTTGTGCTTCATTGTGTTTAAGTTCAGAAAGTGATATGAAATGAAACCTCAGGCTAAATGACTTTTTCATATCAGTTATAAGAATCTACGAAAAAACTTTTACTTTTCACTGCAATCGTCACATCCCTCTGGTACTGTTCTGCAGGTGAGGCAGTTTCTCTCACCAAATCAACGGTCTATTGAGAGTCATGACCAAATTTAGCCTCCATTTTGTAAAACTTGTCACATGAAGAGACGAAAGAACCCAAACGCTGTGGAAAACAGTTTCAGTGATGTTTGAAATTCACCCTGAGTGGTTAGGAGAGATGCTGCTACCAAGGAGAGATAAAGATGTAACAAACAGAGGACACAATGTTCAAAATCTCTCAGATGTTTGTATTTTATTTTTTCAGTAAATTTATCCAAAACGTTCAACTACTTACTTGCATGAGTATCAATGTAACCATGAATGTGACAAATATAACCAAAGTAGATAAAAACTCCAGATTTCAAATGAGCATTTCCTTCGTTCAGCTTAATGAATGTATCTGATTTATGCACTGTGTGAATTATTAGTTCATAAATTTAAGGAGACCCTGAGCTTCTTTAACCAGGTTAGGATTGGTAAATTCATTATAGTTTTTACACAAATTTGTTCTTACGTGATCTGATTTTAGTCTGGTCACTTCTGCCTATTTTGAGCTGTTTTATGACATCTTGACATTTTAAATCCAAATAATCTGCTGCTGATAAACTGAAAATGGCTGCAAACAGATGCAACTGTACATCTTTGAAAAGCAGAAGTGGAGCCTCCTGTACAACCAAGAATAATGGAGCACGTGGTTTCTGGATGATAAGTCAACAACAAAAAACACTTGCTTTTTCCAGCAGCCATTATGCAGCGCAAACATGGGTAAAACCAGCTTACAGCAGGAATCTTCTAATAATGAAGTGGGCAGAGCTCCGCTTTGGTTGCTAGGTAACGGGGCATTGACTTAATAATCAGGAGGGGTCTTTTTGTAGCTCATGTAATTAATCCATATAAAATATTTCACTTTGAAAACCGAGTTGCCAGGATGACATCATAGTAAACTGTTTAGCGCACGTGTCAAACTGAAGGTCCAGGGGCCAAATCTGGTCCGCCATAAGTTTTATGTGGCCCTGTAGACTGTAGGACAATCTGCAGCTTGCAAACCTCAGTCCAAAGAAATAAAACTTAATTAGAGCCACAGATGCTATTTGACCTTTTAGAGGGGAAAAAATAATTTCTACTATAGATATTTTGCTGTCATTTTTAAAGAACTGTTGTTCTATTTCTCTTTTTAGTTATGTAAACCTTTGTAAAAAAAAAAAAAAGTATAGATACAATTTCTTCTGTGGGATGTTGACATTTATAGAAAATTACGTAAAACATAAAAACCCACACAGTCAAAAACCTAAAAATCAAAAAATATATGAAAAAATACGTCTAATATTGCATTTTGTTGTGGAAATTCAGTGGAAATTTTTGTTTTTAATATTATTTATCAATCAAATCAAAACTGTTTTTATATCTTTTATACATCAATGTGAAAATACCTTCAATATTACTTAAGACAAACTCATCACACACAGAGACAGGTCTTTTTTTGTATTTTAAGTTTATTTAAATTGTTTGGTTTAGCATTTCAGCAGCAACATGATGCATGCAGCTTTCTGCAGCAGAAGTTACAATCTAAACATAGAGGAGAGGTAAACAAAGCAGACGAGCTGTTTGCTTTTGTTCATGAAGATGAATCATCCCTGACAGATTCGTCTCTCTCGCTGCTGAGAAGAAGCAGAAATTAAAATCTAATCACCGTATGGCCTTTTGAACGCCGTGTCCTGATAATCTGCAAATGACTCGAACACGACGCACATCAACAACCGGATGACTGAGAGGGAATCGGTCTGAGGGCGATCAGCAGCGACTGATTAGATCTCCTCCTCTTCATCTGCTGCAGGTTATCTCCATTTCTGCTCTCAAGGGTTTTATTAATCAACTGTATGAATTTAGCATCTACTTTACGCTTCAAAAGCACAAAATCTTACCAACAATTTTAGTCTAGTTGGTGCAAATATCTTAATACGCTTGAAATAAAACAAAATTAACTCTTTAAGACGGATAAAGCTAAGTGGAAACCAAACGACAATAACTCATAAAAATAACAAGAAATTAACAAAGTCAGGCAAAAGAAAATGTTTCCAAATCAGTTTCTTTCATTAAAAAACTGCAGGTGTGTGTTTGTGTCTGGTGAATTTTCTCCTAAAACATGTTTGCTTTTCATCGACGCATCGGTGTTGCCGGACCCATCACTAGTGTTTATCTAAAATGGCTGAAAATTCCAACGCGTTTCCGGCCCTTGAATGCATCATGCTCCGTTTCCCCACCTTTACTTCCGTTCGCAGTATTGTCGGGCTCATTAGTGCGTATATAGGCACCAGGTGTGCCCGCCACGTTTAGAGAGTCGGTCCATTGTGGTGTGCAGTTGGCGCCAAGATTTGGTTTCTGCACATTTATGCTGCTGGTAGGATAAATGGATTTTCGTTGTCACCTGTGTTTGGTTCTGTGCGATGTTGGGTCGCTTTCTATTGTTGCTACCATCTTTCTGACGTGCTTTCTAATTGCTTTTTAGGGTGCATTTCAGTGCTTCTTTACTGCAGCATCTGAAAGTACCCTGTTGTGTGGCTGATTAAGGTAACAGTTTTTCATCTTGCCTTAAGTGGTTTTATTATTATCAGCAGACACTTTTCTGTTATTTTTGGTATTACAGATTACTGATGTTGCATATTGTGCTCTCACTTGGGTGCATTTTTTTTTTTTTTTTTTTTTGATGCTTTCGGTTAAATTGTTAGGTTGTGCTGAACAGCTGGAGTTGTAGCACAGGCACCACAGAACCAAACCGTAGTTCATATTTTGTTTTTTATTATTTTATGAATCAGCTGATTGGGCACTGGACTGACTCAACTTGAGATTTGTTTTTTTGTGTGTTTTGTCTTGGGGTTTTGTGTGTGTTAATTTGTGTGGTTACTAATTTGGTTTGCAGTTGTTTTTGTTTAAGTCTCAAGTTGCTTCTAGTGTCCTGAGTTGCTGTGATCTATTGGGTTTTCAGTAGCTGTATCCTCATTTTAAGGCAGACTACTGTGTACTGTTAATTGGGAACCCTACGATCAACTCTGTGGATTTAGGAGAAAGTTGGTACTGTGGGGTGCGCGTGTGGAGTGGGGATCAGTGGAAATGTTTCCCACCTTAGAGGATGTTTTGGCCAGTGATGTCAGTATGTTACTGACGTCGGACCACTTTCTTCAGTAACCAGTAATCTAACGCGTTGCTATTTCAAATCCAGTAGTCAGACTACAGTTACTTATCAAAATAATTTTTGTGTTACTGTGTTACTATCTTCTTTTGTTATTTAATCGTATTTCCTCTACTCGTCTTGTCGAGTGACCGACGTCTCTATGCAACAGAAATGTAAACAATGGAGGGAGATGCGATTTTGTTGGTGGAAAAACTGGAACTATTTTCAGTTTCTGTCGCCAAGTCCGATTATTATAAGGCTTTGGGCTTCATCTTTAAAAGTCACCAAATTTAATGAGTGGCGGGTTGCGCCTTTTTGGGCTCGTTTTTGAACGTGAAGTTGCTCATTTGGGCTTGGAAATAAGCAGAGACTCATAATAAATCCCAGAATTTGTCCGTCATTAAGGTAGTTTTAGTCAGTCTCTCCCTGTTCATCATTTCCCGGATGATCCGTCCCGCTGTGTCTTTGTTAATGTCAAGTTAATTTATTACCTCTGAAAGACGTTGAGCTTCGCGTTGCGCTCCAGAAAACTGCAAACATCGAGACCAATATGAACAGCGCAATAAACGTGAAAACAGCCACGAATAAACGTGTCCGTAGTTGGCAATAGTTATAATGGCAAGTTAGCACCGTTATAATTATTAATATTACGGTAAGTGTCGCAGCCATCTGAGCTGTGGAGCTGCAGGAGGAGATCTGTGCGCTGCGACATCAAACTCAGGGGCGTAACGCAGAATCTGGAGGCTGGGGGGAGGGGGGCTTTAAAATCCTTCTTTGAGTTTTCCAGACAACAGTGGACCACACAAATTACTCATGTTTTTTATTTTTGTACTGTTTTTTGTACAATCTCCTCTTCAGTTCAACCTTATCAGTGGAGACACATTGTTAATGTTATCATTATAAAATAACTTCCAATTAAGTATTAGCAAAGATCAATGTGATTTTCACAGGAGGCAGAGGTTGTTGTTAGCAGCTGCTGAAAGTAACTAAAAAGTTACTTTTAGTGTAACTTAGTTACTTTCCAAGTCAAGTAGTCAGTAATATAACTAAGTTACTTTTTCAAGGAGTAATCAGTAGTTCGATTAAAGTTACTTTTTCAAAGTAACTATGCCATCACTGGTTTTGGCCAGAGCGGGGGCTGAAGGCGGAGTTTTACATTCCACCCCTCCGCGGGGAGGCGCAGCAGGCATTGGGCTCCTTGGAGGGGGGGCTCACCCTTTCATACTTTGAAAACCCCTGATCTATTGGGTTTTAAATTAGAATAATAAAGTCTATTTTGAATATTGTAGAAGAACGTATAAATAAAATATATAATGCATGTTATTTCTGTATCCTCATTTTAAGGCAGACCTACTTGTGTACTGTTAATTGGGAACCCTAGGCTACTTGATGATATTTAAGAAGTCTACCAGTTGGCTTTAGGGCCACGTCCTTGGTCACAATCCGGGTTCTTCCCCCGGACTGGAAGGGAAGAACTTGACTGGAGAAGGACCAGGCTGAGGGAGCTGAACGGTCACATCTTGGGCTTCTGCCCATTCCAGCCCTAGACAACCTATTGTTTTTTTCAATAAACGCCTCTGAAGGGCTTAAAAAGGTTGCTGGTTGCCGTGTCCTCCCTATTTTTTGTTGCGGCCAGTCGAGCTGCAACAAAAAAAACATATTATGATCAGTAAGTCAGACATTTCGATGAGGAAGGTCCTGCTGCTCCTTTGAAAACTGCTGAATGCAGTTGTCTATCTGGACCTTCAGATCCTTTTTCTGCTGCAGGACGATCTAGGCCTCCAGAGACAGATTTTTCTTCACCAGTTCATCCATCTGCTGCAGCTTCCTGCTTCATTCCTGCACACGTTGAGCCTTCCTTTCAATCACATACAGCAAATACTTCTGCTCAGGCTCCCAGAATTCACCTAGGCTCCCATGTTGCTGAATATTTCTTTCCAAATCCTTTTTAAAGACTGAGTCTTCAACTCGCGTCTTCAACTCGTTGTATTCTTGCAGCTCGGCCGTTAACTGCTGCAGTTTGGCCTTAAGGATCTCTTCCTCTGCCTGAAACCTTTTTGTCAGATCAGTTTTCTGTTGTTCATGTTTGCTCTGCAGCTCAACATGCCTCTCATGTTCTTCTATGGCTGATTTACTATTGCGTCCCTGCAGAACGTTCAGATCAGCCGTCGTCTCTGTTCCCACCTGCTGCTCAAAACTCTCCAGCTGCCTCTCAAGACCAACATTGAGGTCACTAGATGAATGGTCACCTTCATCTTGACGGCTGCTGTCCGTCTGTTTCTTCTCTCCTTTTTTGCCTTTTCTCTTTTTCTTGCTGTGGCTGCAGCCCAATCCGTTGCACAGACAGTGTATCATCCAGAGAGTCAGGGGGCGTTGGAGACTCTGAAGTCTCTCCTGCGTGCTTACTGAACAGAACTGGTTGGGTGACTGGGAGGAAGGATTGCCTTGGATGATGCTGGCCGCCAGGGAGGTAACCCAGGAAAGCACCGGGTTTAGCCCAAATGAATTGGTTTTTGCACACACCGTGAAGGGTCCGTTGGCTGTGGTGGCGGACGGGCTGAAAGAGCCTGTTCCACTGAAAACTTGGTGGATTATGTAAATGGTTTTAGAAGACGCTTGTATCGGGCACACGAACTCGTTAAAGAGAAGTTGACTGTGGCGCAGGAAAAAATAAAAAGCTTGTTTGATCGGCATGCGGAGGTGCGCATTTCTGCCGGGTGATCAGGTGTTGGCTTTGTGTCCAGTCATGACTTCTCCTTTTCAGGCGAAATTCACTGGTCCATATACAGTTCTGGAGCGTGTTTCCAATCAGAACTATTTAATATCCATGCCAGAGCGGAGAAAGAAAACCCAGTTGTCATGTCGATGTATTAAAAACCGTATTATGCTCGTGATGTTGATTTATTTCAGCCACAGTGTAATGTTGCCACGCCTGCATGTGCCGTAAACAGCCTTGCTGGGAGGAGCAAGACTTTCAGCTCCACGAACGGCGCACTGTCCCTGTGGGGGACGACAGCGACGTGGATGGGTTGGACAACTCTCTGATTTATGGGCGTCTTAACCCAGTACAAATCATTTAAATACATCAACTTGAACATTACTTCCTTCAATAATTATTTGATTATTTAATTCATTCCTCTTTATGGCCAACTTTATTTCTTTCATCATAAATGAATCAAAATACATCATCATTATAATCATTACTCCCATGTGTACATTGTAGATTTAAAATACACGAATATATGAATTATCAATAAATCAAAATACAAGATTCTGAGACATTTTTTCTGGCCTTCTGAAAATCTGTATTCATCTTATGAAGGTGGAATGTCTCACCAGGTCATTGCCAAGCCCAATCAGGTTTTGAAAACGTTCCCTTTGAGTCCAATTATTGCTGCATCTGAGCCATTTGAGCATTTGATAATTGACTGCATGGGCCCGTTACCCCGCTGATTGAGAAGGAGACGTTTGCTTTGATCTGAAACATTTTGATATTTATTTAAGTGGTGGTGCTAACATCATGGTGTTTACAGATCATAATCCGCTGACATTCCTGTCTTCACTGAAATGTCCAGAGAATCAGCGTTTGATTCTCTGGTCATTGTTCCTGCAGTCCTATAATCTGGATATTCATTACATTAAAGGAAAAGACAATATCTTAGCCAATGCGTTATCTCACGTTCCACTTTTGTAGCACATTTGTTTGTGTGTTTGTTTTTTGTGCCTGTTTTTCTCCCTGTTCTTTCTCTGTTCCTTAAAGAGCTTCTGCGTGCACCAGTTGCTGGTCTGGAGAGCGAACTGAGGACAGAACGTGTACATTAAACATCAACTTGGCTAAGTATGATATGTGGAAAAGAGCAACATGTTAATAGTGGCTGGGTTTGCTTTACACGTGGTGAATTTAGGGTGGCGCAGGTTTTTTATGACGGTCCTGTGTGCTGTGTAGCAGATAAACTGTTTATTAATTAGGTCCTCGATGGTGGGAGGTGCTTCTTAATTACGTGGACACCTGGATGGTATTTAAGGAGCGCCGTCCCACTCATGAGAGGTTGCTGGCTGGCCGACAGGCGCAGACGAGATCCGGACTCGGAGGTGACGGCGGCAGAGCGTGGACCCGGTTGGGACCCAACCGGGTCCATGACTGGAGGACCAGGCTGAGGGAGCTGAAATGTCACATCTTGGGCTTCTGGCCATTCCACCCCTAGAGAACCTATTGTGTTTTTAATAAACGCCTCTGAAGGGCTTAAAAAGGTTGCTGGTTGCCGTGTCCTCCTTATTTTGATTTTGTCATATCGACGAGTCAGGAGAGAATGGGTTGATTTTATATATATTTTTGACATTTAAAAAAAAAAATTACATTTAAACAGCTTAGATAAGACATAAAATGTCTTATCTAATCCGCTGACATTCCTGTCTTTCACTTTTCCCAGTGAGGGGTTCAAAAGAAGAATAGTGACTCTTAAATTTATAGATGTTCACTATTTAAATATATCTTAAGCTTTATTTTACCCTCAAAGGTGGATTATTTTAATCTATTGTGTATTATATATGTATTCAAGGTATTTCTATGCAGCGCTTCTAAAGGTAGTGGCAGATTGACGCTTCTGGTTCTGATGGAGAGTTCTTCCTGTTAAAGGGGAGTTTTCCTTTCCACTGTCGCTGCATGAATTATTTGGTTGAATTTTTTGATTTTTTTATTTTATTTTTTTCCTGACTTGAGACATTTGTTAATTCCTGCTACATAAAATTGATTCTGATGTGTTTTCTTATTACAATACAAAACATACAATGACAAGGTAGATTCATTGCTTACAATATCATAAAATTTGTTTTATAATTTATTAAACATGTAAAAGTGTTTATACCTCCAAATGGACCATGTATCATGGGGGATACAAACCCTAAGTTTAAAAATAAAGGACTGATATTTAAGAAAATTATGAAAATGTGTCATGAAAATGTGTCATGAAAATGATTTTCAAATATATACAGCTTTGGAAAAAATTAAGACACTTCTTAAATTGATCAGTTTCTCTAATTTTACTCTTGATATATGTTTGAGTAAAATTAACATATGAACTACTGACAGCATGTCACTGAATTTCCAAGCAAAATTTTTTTTATTTGCAGAAAATTAAAAATGATAATGAAAAAGAAGCAGTGCTTTCAGACCTCAAATATTGCAAAGAAAAGTTCATATTCATTTGGGAACAACAATACTGATGTTTTAACTCAGGAAGCGTTCAGGAGTCAATATTTGGTGGAGTAACCAGGAGGTTTTCTATGGGGTTCAGTGCAGTGGGCTCAGTTTTTCCAGAGCTGTAACTGTCTGCCCATTTAAGAGTTAACGTGAGGTGAATTGTGAAATAAATGTAAACAAAACAACCGTGTCTGATTTATTTCAGAACAGAAAGTCAGTCCTTGGTTTCAGATGGTGGTGGAGAATAGCAACAAGATGGTACTAACAACAATTTGTATGCAAAGGTTACCACAAGCTGCGTGTGTTGCTGTGGATGTCGGTGGTGCCTGTGGACTAATCCGCGGTAGTTTGTGCTGAGAGATAGCGCAAGGATGACAGGACCCGGAGGAAGATGGGGAGGAGAATATGCTGCTGCTTTCTATGCAAACAAACATGACTGAGAGTCGAGGGCTGTGATCCATCCATCTGTCTCCCCGCTTCTTTTCCTCACACTTCCTTCTCCGCGTCGTCCTCTTCATCTGTCTCTTCCTCACTAATGAGCGCCGGTGGGGTTTCTCGGTAGCCTAACTACCAGGAAGTTTTGTCTCTACCCAGAAACGGAGGGCCACGCAGATTACTGCTGCCCACAAATACTGAAATTCAAGCAGGACTCACAGGCAGGTTCACTTTCCAGCAGGAAAATCCCATGTAGCAAGAGAAGCTGCATGCATGCTAGCTGTATGTAGCATTAGCATGCTAATTGCAGCTAATAACGGCTTCCAGCATAATAGAACATTGAACTTGAATTTGTTGACGTTCTTCTGAAATGCAGAGTTGGATAGTAACTAGTTACATTTACTGCTGTTTACTTCTAGGAGTATTTTTACAACTTTTTAAAATAAGTTCATAATTATAATTTTCAGCCATCGTTTCCGTCCTGATTAACCGCGTCTGGCTTCTACGGGTGCCGAATTATGACTCATGTCTCACATTAATGACGTAAAAGAATGCGACACAGCCGTTGAAAACAGATAAATATCAGATTTAATATATATGAAGGTGACAATCGGATTTTTTCTTTTCTTTATATGAGTAAAAAGATTGGAATTGTATTGTTCAGACTACCGGGAAAAAGTCGGATACACACTCAAAATTAATCGGATTGGGTCGTTGCATCCTAGAGGTATTTTATTCAAATTATGTTTTTTTTTAATTATGGATAAAACACTCTTTCATTTATTTAATATGTTCTATCAAGTGTATGAGGCTTTGGAGGTTTTGGAGAGTCTGAGCAGCGTGCTATGTTACTGTTTGTTTGGTAGCAGGAGAAGCATCAGTTGGTCTCTGGAAGAATAAACTCTGTAACGGTTTTGTTTCAGTGCCCGGCTGCTTCTGAGAGAATAATTACAAAAAGATACATACGGTGTGGAGCAAATAAACATGCCAAAACAGAAGAAGAACTCGTCTGTTTCGTGACTGCAACATAGTCTTAGTGTAAATATAAACTTCTGTATATTTAAGTAAATATATACTTCTATATATTTATGTAAAATAGGAAAATGAAATATTCTGACAAGGATTGATGGAAAGTTACTGGCTTACAAGTGCTTGGGAGACGATATGTGACATGGAAACAAAGTTAATCTATGTGGAAATCGCAAAGCGAGTGATGTCTGGGTTTCCTTCTTGTTTGTATCTGTTACCATGGCAACTCGATCTCAGATAGAGAAAGAGATAGACACCAAACATGGTGTCGAAATCATGATGATAGGAAAACAAGAAAAACTAGGTTAATAAATATCAATATCATAATCGCAATTATAAATTGATATATCGCAATAAATGTTTATTCTAATATCTTGGAGCCATAATTTAAACCCAGAAGTAGAAAAGTTACAACTTCCTAGTGTTAGTCAAGTCAAAGCAGCACTTTTACATCACAGGCAGATAAATTATAAAACAAAACAATTAATTTAGCTAAATAAAAATAATAAGACAATTCTAAAGTTGTCAGGAAATACCAAAATAATATTAATAGAAACCAAAACATATTTCATTTCAGCTGCAGTGATTTTCCAAAAACTTGAATCAGTGAAGTTCTAATAGCTGCCTTTTAATTTTTTACTGGTTTTGTAGGGAAAATAAACGTGTTTTCAGTCTGAGCTTAAACTGACCCACTGACTGAGAGATCTTAACAAACAGGTGGACTATTTGTGCATTTTAAACTTAAACGTTGGTGTTTCTGATTGAAAATGGAGACAAATTAGAATGAAATGCAAACCAAAAACAAGAAAATCTGTCTTTTTGAGATATCTGCCAAATGAGAGCATTACAGACTTCTCGCCGTCGTCTCGCTGTCGTCCCATTAGTGAGTGGTGATAAGGATTTTCTGTACAGCTTGTGCTATCACTTCATTATTTGTCTGACAATATGAAGCCAACTGTTAGAAATTGTTCCTGGAAAAGTGTCATTCTCTTATTTCAGCTGCACTGCAGGGGGCCGTCCTCATCTCCATCACGAGGAGGAAACACATGGAGGTAAGAATTACCTGCCTCTAATTACTCAGCCGGAGCTGTGAAATAAAATCTGATGCATAAAACCAGCAGCAGTGGCATTTCCAGACTGCCAGACCCTTTTCTGCATAAATAGATTAAATAATAAATAATTGTTTTTTGCTACTGGCTTCACACCCAAGTACTCTTCTGTTAAAAACACACATCATACAATAGAAATCATTAAAATTATTGAATTATATGACAGATTTAGCCTGCATATTAAAAAAAATATAATTACAGTCAATAGAAACTGTTGATAAACATATATTAAACTATTAGATGTGAATTAATGATTCAATGCTTAACAGGCTGCTTTTTTATGTTTCAATTTCAGTTTATCTAAGTATTTTTTTTTTCCTTTGCTCATATTGTCTGACGATATTGAAACTCAGAAATAATTAAAGTTCTTGCTGCAGGCTTAATCAAATCAAATAAAACCAAAACCAAGGCAGTTTGTTTTCCAGACAGACTCCAGTAGCTCAGCTTATGCGACTTGCTTTATGCATCTGTTATTTATTGACGGAAATAGCTTTGGATCATGTTTACGCTTTTCTAAAAACTTAGAGACACGTTACAGGAATCAAGCAAAATTACAAACAAAACACCGACATACATCTAACAAATTATTTACATATATCATTTAATACATTGAAGAGACTTAATATATTTTAATAAGACTTTGAGATTTTAATCTCAGAATTCAAATTTTTTCCTCAAAAATTCTGACCTTAATCTCAAAATTGTGACTTTTCTAAAAATTTTGACTTGTTTTCCAAGAATTCTGACTTTCAAATCAGAATTCTGATCGTTTTCCTCAAAATTTTGATATTAATCTCAAAATTTTGGCAATCTCAAAATTCTGACGATAATCTCAGATTTCTGACCTTTTTCTCAGAATTCGTACTATGGTCTAAGAATTCGGACTTTAATCTCAAAATGTTGACTGTTTTGCTCAAAATTTTGACATTAATCACAGAATTTTAAATTTTTTCTCAAAAATTTCTGTCATTTGACGTTAATATCAGAATTCTGACCTTTTTTTTATTTTTACTTTTTTCTCAGAATTTTGATTTTAATCTTCTTGGGGAGAAAAAGTCTGTTTTTTTTTCCAGTGGCTCCCGTCCTTTTCTGTTTGAACCAAGTAGCTTTTTGTCTTTAAAATATGTAGCATTGATTTGTTACCAAAAAACCCATAGATTGCACTTTCATTTATAATTTATTGTTTAACCTTAGTAATCTTAAACAAGAATATAATTTATAAATATTCTATATAATTTAAAAAGTTTAAACCGTTCAGTGTTTGGTTTGGGGATCTGGGCAGCAGAATGCAGAAACTCTCCCAGAGGATGACGGATCCCTCTGCCACTGAGAGCTGAACAGAAACTCCTCCATCATGCCGTTCCAACCCCACAGGTACGGTGATGCATGGCGTGCAGCAGATCACTGAGCTGCCAGTCCGCGGGGCCCCAGGAGGCCCCCGAGAGCCACAGAGAGTCGATGCCACACCGATTCCTCCTGGCAGCCGAGACACGAGTCACAAATCAGACACCAGCAGATGGAGATGCAGCCATGATGACTTCCTGCCAAATTAAAACAGAGGAAGCTAAAAAATTTGCATGAAAACACTGCAAAAAAAATTCAACAAGTATTTTTGGTTTAGTTTCTACACTGAAAAAAGAGAACGGAGCTCACAGTTTTAAAAATTTAGCTAATTTTTTAGATCTAATCCAATTAAGTTTGTCAAACTTATTTGAGACACTCTATATTTTTACTCGAAAAAACTTAATTTGATTAATTGTAACAAAGGATTCTTTTTTCAGTGTAGTTTAAATATCGTAATACATTTGAAATCAGATAAAACTAATTTACCGAGAACATTTCAGCAAAATACAAGTTTGAGTAAATTATTCCTGAATATTGATGAAAAAGTTCCAGTTCCAATAGCAGATTATTTCACTTATAACATAGAAAAAATATATTGTTTTAAATTAATTCATTTGCCAGTAGAACTAGAACCTTTTCATCTATAGTAAGGAATTATTGACTGAGAATAAGCTGCTATATCTTAATGAAAAGTTAGTTTTGTCTCATTTCAAACGTAAGAAATTTGCAGTAGAAACTAGACCAAAAATACTTGGTAAGATTTTGGGGTTTTTTCAGCTTCACTCCGTCGCTCAATAATACCAAGTATTATATTAATTTAATATTAATTTAAAAAGAAATGTTTTTTGGTTAATATGCTACAAATTTAAAACCATTACTGTATTAAACAGATGAAATCTCCAGATTAAATTCATTATTCCAACAACATGCCGGTTTTATTCCGTATTTTAGGTCAAAATGTGATATTTTTGTGCTATGAGACAAACAATAAATTTAATGTATGATTACTCACATACATTAAATCAACCCAAAGTCTGTTTAAAAGGGTGATGCTGCCATCTAGTGGTGATCAGCAGCTGAAACCTTTAATATGAAGTTCCTGAAGATGCAGGGTTTTTTTCCACACTCAAAATTTCAAATATCTAATTCATGGACTTAATTTTCTGCCAAAAAGTTGCAAACAGATAAAAAAACGATTTTTTTTTCTTATCTTTTTATTTTATTTTATTTTATTTACAGAATTCCTTCCAGAGAATAAAATTAAATTTTTTAGATTGTAGTTTGTTACATAAAGCAGCAAACTGTTTTTAGTTTGCTTAAGTAACAAACTAAAACTACATGTTAGATTATTTAAAAAAAACAAAACAAAACAAAACATGGCACACAATGCTTTCAACTTCATGACAAAATGTTTAAATGCTTAATAAGTTGTAACTGTGGTTATTTACTCAGGATCGACCAATCAAAATCAACTTTAGAAGTTTTAAAAAATATTTAAAGGAACTAAAAATTATACCAATTTCACAACTGCAAAATAAAAAAATCCTTCTAATCTGTACATTTTATTAAGTCAATCAGGGGGTTTATTCCTGTTTTTTTAAGAATAAAAACAAAAATTAAAAAATAGAAATAGTTTGACATTACCCAGAAATCAGTGCAGACTTTATAAAGTTTTCTAAAATATTCTGTAAACTTAAAGATATTTTAAAGGCATCAAATGAAGAAGTGAGAAACAAAAATACCTTCTTAATTATCTGATTTTGTTAAAACATAGAAACTCTTCTTGTAAACAAACTATTTCTATAGTAACTGTGTTAATTTAGCAAATCCTAATTTTTAGTTTGGATTCAAACATTAAAACACTGACACACGTTCATAAAGTTTTACAACAAAACACACTAACCAGTTATTTTCTGACAGTAAAAGACGAGGAGATTTACGGATGTGGAGCGAAACTGGAGAATCTGTTCAGGATGAGTAAATATTTCCTGCAGAGCCACAGATTTACATAAATAGTTTAGTTGGAATATTAAACACATTTACAGTTAAAATGAAAACTCCCCCCGTTGAAGCAGCTCCGCTCACGTTGATGTGATGGAGACATAAACCAGTTTGCAGCGACTCCTGTGGCTCCTCTCCAGCTGAGTGGACCATTATCGCAGCAGGCTGCGAGTGCCGGAGAGCCACAAACACACTCTTACTTTAAATAGGCCGTCGCCGTTTCATTACTGGCTGAGCACAACAAACTGAATTTTCTGACATCTTTCCTTTTCCTGTAAAGAAAGTTGAGTTCTTTTATGATAAAATTGGAAAACCTTTTTGGTTTGGGGCAGAAAATAGGGCTGAAACGATTAATCGATTATTTAAATGATCGATTGTTATTGAAATGATCAATTAATTGTGATTAGCATATTATTGAGACAATCAATTAATCATGATTGATTGAACTGACTAAAAATAATTGATTGTTGGAATAATCAATTAATTGTGATTAATCTATCATTTAAATAAAAAATTAATAGTGACTAATCATGATCAATAATGATTTATATTGATTATTAAACACTTAATAAAAATTCTGCAGAAGGTGGCAGTTTTATTATCCGATTAATCACCAGAACAATCGATTAATCGATAACTAAAATAATCGTTGCAGCCCCATCAGAAGCCCTTCAAAAAATGTTCACCATGTTTTTACATTTCAGCCAAAAACTACAAAGCATTTTATTGAGATTTTGTGTGTAAGTAAGATATAATTGTGAAACTTTAAAATCTTTTTCACAAATAAAAACCTAAAAAGAGCATCACTTAGTGCATCCATAAATAACCTGTAGGCTGACAAAAGGATCAATACATCAACTTGGTATATTTTTAATTTGTTTATTTGTAAAAATGTAACATTTTCTTTCTACTTCACAACTATGGAGTACTTCCAGTGGATCCATCACAACAATCCCAATAAACTACAGTGAAGTTTGTGGTTGCAATGTGAGGAAATGTGTAAAATTTCCAGGTTTTCCTCCTGAAAACGACTTGAGAAACGAAGGAATGTCATTTTCTGATGGTTCTTCCAAACACAGATTGATGAAAAGCAGAGCAGCGGCGTTCAGTCTGCATCCAGGGTGCAGCTGTAGTGGTTATAACTCAGGCTGGCGGCCGGTGGGAGGGGCCGGCGGGAGGGGCGGAGCAGCGTTTCAGTTCGTCATGATGATGACGACGATGATGATGAGGATGTGTTAGCTGAGGAGGTCGGGCTGCAGGCCAACCCTCTGCAGGACGTCCTCAGGCATACACAGGACGGGATTCACCCGCTTGATCGCCTCGTCGCCGAGAAGCGAGAGGCCCGCCACACCGAACAGAGTGTGGAACGGATCCACCTGCAGAGGTCAAGAGGTCAAACTGGTGCATGATGAAAACCTGGAATATTGTCACAGTTTTAAACATTTCAACCGATTCTGATGGTTTGGGGAAAAATAAAACACAGTTTTTTGGAGGGAAACAAAATCTATCCAAACCCAAAATGGCTGCAAAATCTATGAACAGGTTGTGATTAAGATCATGTGGAGTTTAGGACCAGTTCTGAGAGATGGATCACAACCAGCAGATCAGCCCCAAGCTGTATTTGTACTGTACTTGTCTACGAATAATCAAGCAAATGCTAAAGGAATGCCATGTTATTGCATTTTAGACAATAAAATATTCATTTTCTTATTTAAAATTTATTTCATTATTTGTTTATTTTCATATTTAATGTATTTCTAATTTTGCATAAAAAGGTTTAAGTGGTTAAATAAAAAAATCTTCAAAATATGTCAATGTCCTTATCCGATTAATCAATTATTCTGACGATTAATCAATTAATCGTCAGAATAATCGATACAATAATCAATTAATAAAATAATCACTAGTTGCAGCTCAAGTATTTAGTTAAACTGAACTAATTGTTCATTCATGATTTAATGAAGTTAGTTTAACTTTTTTCAACTGAAAAACTGCATTTTGTGTTTATTGAGGTTATTTTATGTGACAACAAAGTAAAAGTAAAGAAGAAACCTTTAAAGGGGGCAATACTTTCAAAACGTGCGGCATAGAGAAGGAAAATAACCAGCAGGAAGTCCCAGGGTTTCTTTCCTCACCATGTCTCCTGGTCGGTCGGCGAATCCTCCCGTCTCCTCGTCCTGGCAGGCCAGAATGAAGCGCTGCAGCTTGGCTTTGTCGATCCAGTGAATCCTGCCGATGATTTTCAGAGACGCCAGGACCCACCAGGAGTAGCAAACATCTGGAAGCTGAGAGAGACGGAGGTTTGTCTGCGACTGTGAGCATCCAGCTGTGATCTCAGGCTCAAACCAAACATCTGGACTGATCCTTCGTTACAGGAAATATCCCTTTAGATCAACACTCCTCTTGATTGATGCAGAAAAAAAAAAGATCTTAAAGAGAGATCGCGTTCTTCAGTGGCTCCGTTTTTTGTCCTTCAAGAGGGAAAAATATTTTGAAATTTGTTCATTTTTAACCTTTTTCTTTTACTAGTTTGACCTGGGAATTTACTGTAAGTAAGAGACGTTGAGGTGTAAATCTATAAATCTAGAGTTTAGCAGCTTGTTGGAGTCGATCTACTTGGTTACATCTCATTTGTTCTGTTTATACATTTTTGTTAATTTTTGAACGCCGTGCAACTGGGAGCATTTCTGCTCTTACTTTTTTACTTTCGGGCACTTATGAAGTGTAACCATGGCAACAATGTATTATTTTTAAAACTGGAAGAAGCTGATTAGCATCTTAAATTATAAACTTTACTTACAAATTAACATATTTTGCCTTATATTAGAAAAAATGGAAGCTATCAAACAATACTGAAAGTTTGACAGTTTTATTGACTTTGTTTTTACTAAGAAAAGAATAATTTCTACATTTTCTTTTAGTTTGATTCAAGATATCTGACTAATCCTGGATGTAAACTCAGAAACCTTAATAAACACTAAAGAATAACAACAAATCTGCAATAATCCCCTCATTTAAATGAGTTCAGGCACATTTCAATGCCTTATGAATCTAACGAGCAGAGAAACTTCACGTGACGTGCACAAACCTTCTCGGGTCGCCCGTTGAGGCCTCCGGACGGCAGCTGCCTCTCGCAGAGCCACCAGCCCAGCAGGTCGGCGTTGAGCTGGTGCAGCTGACCGGTGAGCGACAGGAAACCGGTGCAGCAGTAAATCTGATGGACGAACACGGCTGAATGGATTCATTCTGCGACCAACAGCCTCTCAGTTCTCACTCAAATGTTTACATTTTACTCTAAAGACTTTTATTAGGACGTGAATAACTTGTTTGGTTTATAAAGAGTAAGGTTTTAAAAACTCACCTGGCCAGCGTGAGACTCTGATCCCGGCCTGCAGCCGAAACCTCCGTCGAAATTCATGCAAGACAAAACGAACTCCACGGCTTTGTCAACGTTTATGGTGTCCATCTTTCCCTGAGCGAGACGGAGGAAGACAGAGACGGATCAGGACAAGCTAACGCTAACTAGCCTGCTCACGTTCAGCTATCATATGAAACTACAAATGTAGTAAGTTTCTGCTTATTCTTTTGTCACACTAAATATTTTCTGAAAATGTAAACGTCAAAGATAACCTGAGTAAATACAGAATGTTGTTAATAAATTATTTTGTTTAATAATTGATGAAAATATAAACCTGAGAATTAATTGGTGGCACCTTTAGCAGCAAAACCATCAGGTTTTTAACTGGTGGATGAATTTTGATCAAACCACATGGAAGTTTTTAAAAAGTCAGTTTAAACTCAAGTCACAACATTTAAGTCTAGACTTTGACTAGGCAACTTCAAAACATTTGAATATTTTTCTTCTCAAGGATCCAGAGGTGGATAAAACGTCACGGTTCAAACAGCCCAGAGCATCATACTGCCACCACCATGTTTGACAGAATGTAGACTGAAGTGTGGAAATGATTGTGATTTAATTTAAACAATGTTTGGTGTGTAGTAGCATTAGCTAAATCTGGTGGAGAGCATTTCTACCTTTTGTAAAGAGGAATTTCTTTACACAGATGTTAAAAACAAACAACGTGGACAATTAATAAAATTAGTTTTTAAGGTTGTTTTTGCATAAACTGACCAAAAAAAATAACAAATCTTTTTTTCTGAATTTATTCAGGTTTCCATTAATCATCAGAAAACATTTAAGTGTGACCAGAAAGGAGAGAAACAAGAGGCAATACTTTTCCTGTACTTCATTTCTAGAAACATTTAACTGTTTAGTTTTTAAATGTTTATTTCTTCAAGACTAAAACAGAAGAACTGCCTGACAAGCTCAGATTATTTTAATAAATACAGAACCCTCAAAACTTTACAACACAGCTATTACATGTTGGCTGCAGTTTTATGATTATGAAGTTTTATCTTTAACAAACTTGTAGGGAAATAAAACCAAACATACCAGCAATGCCAGCGTAGCAACAGCACAGAAAGAAAACCGTGTGTCGATTTCTCCTGAAAAGGCAGAAAACTGCAGTTAAAACTAACTTTGACACTTTACTTACTTAAGTTTTTTAGTTCAAACTTTAACGTATACAGATTTTTAGTTAATATCTTTTGCTTATTTCTCCCCACAAAATACAAAAAAATATGTGAACATTTTAAAACCAAAAAGCAATCATAAAAACCTCACACAAAAGCATTTATTGAAAAAACAACCCCCCCCAAAAAACCGACTACAAAGCAACCAGACAGAGCAATTGGAGGAAATCCATCAGTTTAATCATTCAGGTTTCTAAAGCCAAATTTATATTTATATTATATTACAATTTATAAAGACTAAAATACAAATTGATCACGATCTGAATAGTAACTTAAAGATTTGTTACCCCATTTGTCTCCTGCAAACGAGCCGTCCTCCTGCTGAAGCCCCTTAACGTATTCCACCACTTTGTCCACATCGATGGCGTCCAAACTGTCATACAGGCACAAGATCTGAGACACACAGAGGACAGAAAGTCAGAGACACACAGAGGACAATCAGTCAGTCAGTCAGAGACACACAGAGGACAGAAAGTCAGAGACACACAGAGGACAATCAGTCAGTCAGAGACACACAGAGGACAAAAGTCAGAGACACAGAGACAGTCGGTCTGAACCAGCGGTTCAAACTTTTTGCCCAGAGTCAAAACTGGTCAATTTAAATTACTGGCAGGACACAAAATTCACTAAATTAAAAATTCACAAGTTAGTTTGTATTTTTTTTGTTTTTCTTTCTCAACAATAATCAATTTTTTTTATTAAATGTGTAAATCATTAAAGATCTAAAACATAAAAAGGGCTTCAGACGGCTGCCTTATTAAATGAAAAACAGCTAATTACCAAATTCCTGGGGGTCATTAATTGTTTTCTATTTTCTTGGTCAAATTTTCACCATTCTTGACTTGTAGTCAAGGGCCACATAAGACCATTTTCAAGGGCCACAAATGGCCCCCGGCCCACACTTTGGACACCTCTGGTCTAAACCACAATAAAAACCTGATAAAACAGCTCTGTGTTACAACGAAATGGAAAAATTATTATAAAAGATCCAAACGGATCAGCAAATAAGATTAAAGTTTAGGATGCAGTGAAAGTCCAGTAGGATTCACCTGGACGGCGCTGAGGGTGTAGAGCAGGTGAGGGTCGTGTCCGATGCTGGCGCTGACGCCTCCACACTCGTGCTGACAGGCTTTGATGAAATCGATGATCTCCTGGCGGTTCATCCGCTGCAGCTGACCCATCAGGTCCATCACCGTCAGCCCCCAGTAGATGCCGCTCATCCTCAGGTACTCCGACAGCGTGTACTCCTGTTAGTTCAACACAGAGAAGCTCAAATGAAACTTCTTTAAAATATCAGACGACCACGGTTTGATCTGATATGTGGCTATAGAATATGATTTTAAAACCTTCCAATAAGAGGCTGTTGTTTTTTACCGGTTTTGAACTAATCAATCAATCAATCAATCATTTGTATAGTTCAGTTTCTTTCAATAAAAAAACTTACAAAACTTTGACAAAAACTGCATGTGTGTGTCTGGTGAATTTTTGATTAAAACATGTTTGTTTTTCATTCAGTGGGCAGAAAATCCAGAAATTTTACTCAGGTAAGAGTAGAAGTACTTCATAATAAAATTACTCAAGTAAAAGTAAAGAGTGCAGCGCAGTAAAAATACTCCTAAAAGTACATATTTTCCCAAAAAAATACTCAAGTAAATGTAATTGAATAAATGTAACTAGTTAATACCCAAATCTAATCAATGTACATCAAAATGTTGGTAAATGTTTCATTCATTATGGTTCAAAAGCAACTCTAAACAGGTGGGCTTTAGCCTAGACTTAAAGGAACTCAATATTTCAGCAGTTTTTCAGTTTTCTGGCAGTTTGTTCCAGGTTTTGATGCATAGAAGCTGAATTCTGCTTCATGTTTGGTTCTGGGGATGAAAAACCATTGCTAGGAGATCTTTAGGGCAACAATTTAAACCTTTTTAAAGTTTGCTTAGATCAGGTAGTTAATGATCCCTGTCCGATCTTGGATGACATAAAAGTTGAAAAATAGACTATTTGTTTGCTGATAAAAACAATGAATCTAAACTTATATGAATGTGGCTGGGTGTTAACATCCGCATCCAGTTGTGATCAGGGTGTAAACAAGGATTTACTCACATAGTCATCCTTCTTGGAGCCGTAGGCTGCGATGTAGTCTGCATGTTTGTCCAGCAGCAGAGAGCTGGGAGCGTCAGGTTTGATAATGACATCTTTCAGTTGAGCACTCTGACATAAAAACACAAAACAAGACGGCTTCAACAACCCGCAAAGAGGCCACGGCAACACAAAACACAGCAACCTAAACCGTCGGGGCTTCAATTCAGTCGTTTATTGACGTTGTTTAATGTAGAAAAAAAGAATGAATGTAAATATGAGGAGGATTCTTGTTGACAAGCCGCTAAATGCTAACATTGATGCTAGCTGCTTTCACAGAGTAACGGTCAGGTTTACGGCAAGATTTAATCAGGACAAGGACAAAATAACAGTCAAGCACACTAATATCGTACTGTTATATTCTAAAACAGAACGTTAACGTAAAAAAGCAAGTAATCGTTTACCATCATGGGACACTATTAGCTTTGTTGCATTATCAGGCTTCCTTTCGTTTTCTTCTTGGTAGTTGGCGAACCAACTCAAAAGGTGCGTTATCGCCATCTACTGATCCTTATTGGATCCTGTGAAACTGGCAGAGAAAAATATTTCTTCCTCCCAGTAAAGCTGCAGTACGTAACCTTTATTGTTATTATTACATATTGTTGAAACTGGCACTAAGTCATGGCAGTATGCTACGAGGCACAGCTTCTTGTGAATGCTAACGCTTCTTAGCATAGCCACCGATAATGGACGATAAATAGCTTTCCTGTTGGTAAGTTGTTTCTCCACTAGCAGGCTTAGCAGCGTGCATGAAACAGCGAATGACAGCTCTAGTACTGACAGCGGTTCAGCGGGTGAATTGAAAATGAACCATTTTCAATTTATATGTAGAGTGCACCTATTAAGACAAACAGAAAAAAGTATCATGCAGAAAAAATATACGTTCAACTATTTTAAAAAGATTTAAACTTTAAAACGGGTCAATTTGACCCGCAACATAACAGGAGGGTTAAGGGAAAAGAAACAGACTAATTGTCATTTTCTTAAAAAGAATTTGCAGTAATAAAAAAAGTCAAAGATCCTTTTGAGCAGAAGTGTAATAATTTAATGAGTTGATGGCAAACAGGCTCAGAAAACACTGAGCAGTACAGAATTACATCCCAGAGAAGTCTGAAGAAATCTGACTGTAAAACTGTTTTAATCTCATTTTAGATTTAAAAACAGGCAAAATATTATTGACAAGATAAAAAAACCTGCTTTTTAGACATGCAAAACATACTTCTAAACATCTTTCTACACATTCTGTTCAAACTGAAAGTTATTTTACAAATTTGATCTTAAAGTCAGACGGATGTTCAAGGCAAAATATGGCAAAAATATTGAGCAAGATTATTATTAAAGGCTGAAGATGTGAGTGACATTAATCTTTACAGAAAACTGGATCTGAGTTACTGATGTACAAGATTAACAGCAGCTTTAGTTCAATGACTGATCAATGCTTAAAGATGCATTTCTGATAAAAACCATAAGCAGCTAAACTGTTCACTGGAGAAATTATATTTTTTACAGCCTTATGTGTTATTTTGGGCTTGGAAACGAGTTTTAATCGTCACATTTAAAGTGGTTTTCAGCAGAATCAGGACCTGGTGACTCAGATTGATGATCTGAATCTTTCGATAAGGCAGAAAACATTGTAGCTGCATCCCGGGTTAGAGGCCGGGTCCGTTTTACAGAAACGCGTTATGTACAGGAGCTACAGGCTAACAGCAAATCACTGAGGGTGAGGACGGATCTTCTTCACTTCTTGAATCTTCCCAGGTGTTCTCTGGCGATAATGAGCCTCTGGATTTGAGCCGTGCCTTCATAGATCTACAGATCAAATAAATCAGAGCTGTTTTAGATGGTTGGCAGTGAATAAATCAATTAAGTTTAGTTGTATTGAACATTTCAGCAACAAGGCAGTTCAAAGTGCCTTACATTATAAGAACACAAAGTAGCAAAAGAAACCACACAGTAAACCAGTAAATGTTAGATTTTGTTGAGTGACATCATTGCACATCAGATTATTGATTAATGTTTCATGATTATGTTTCAAAAGCAAACCTGAACAGGCAGGTTTTTAGTCTAGATTCAAAGTAACTCAGTGTTTTGACTGTTTTGATCTAAATGATCTTCCTCACCTGGTAGATCTTGGCGTCCCTCATCAGCTTCTCCACTGGGTATTCGCTGTTGAAGCCGTTTCCTCCAAAGATCTGGACGGCGTCGGCGGCCACCTGGTTGGCGATGTCTCCGGCGAAGGCCTTGGCGATGGAGGCGTAGTAGGTGTTCTTGCGGCCCTGGTCCACTTCCCAGGCGGATCGCTGGTACGCCATCCGGGCCAGCTCCACCTTCATGGCCATCTCAGCCAGGAGGAACGACACGGCCTGGTGCTGCCGAACAAGAACACAGACACCATAACCATCCTGGTAGAAAGGCTTCAGCAGAAATACAACCCAAGTTTATTAGCCGTTTGCTTTAGTTAATGTACTGTTACAGAAGAATATTAGGGCAAAAAAGCTGACTTTTTCCTCAGTTTCAGAATATTTCACATAGTTTATGCATCATCAGGCAAATCTAGTCTTAAAACTTAAATCAACCAAACAAATTTGGGACAATATTTCAATGTAGATAAAGTGCAGGTTTACAAATCCTATAACAAGGAAAAAACATGCGATTATCTTTATATGCAAACAGCATAACTGTTATGAATCAAAGAACATTTGGTTATTAATTTGGATATTGATATAGATTCATACAGAATCTAGAAAAAAAATGTAAAGAAAAGAAATCTGAGAAGAAAACAGGTCAATTCTGGAAAAAAAAAGTCCACATTCTGAGATTAAAGTCAGAATTTTTAGGAAATAATCCATCAAAATTCTGGTAAAAGAAAAATAATTCTGAAAAAAAAAAAAAAATCACAGAAAAAAAAGAATTCTGAGAAACAAAAAGTTTAAATTCTGAGATTAAAATCTGAATTCTGGGGGAAAAAAAGTCAGAATGTTACAATTTTTTTAGTTTGTCCTAATCTTCTTCTATAAACAATTTATTAGTTCCCAAGTTCCATTTCTTTAGTTTTATGTTCGAGGCGCCACCTGCTGGTGGAAAAGGAGCCTAAAAGTGAAGCAAATAGCTTGGTAGTTTAATGGTACAAACAAATATGGTACGGTTGCTCCAAGCCAATTCTGAGATGAGCTTCTTCACCAATGTATGCAGCTCTCTTATATTAGTTTTATTAGTTGTATCTCTGGTGCCGTTGTGTCTTGTTTTTATGGAAATGTAATAAATTTAGGAGGGATTGTTTGCGATTAATTATTATGCCAACTGTTGGCAATTTATAAGCTAGCATTTCATTGTTCAGTTCTGAATCACATAACGTTTTAAAGATAATTTTTTGTTCGCTTGTTGTTTATTAGCAGGGATGTATTGTTCACTGCTAATCGATAGCATTATGACTGACCCAGGTTAGATCAACCACCAAACAATCATCCAGTAAAAGAGAAAAAAAGAGAGAAAAATGATAAATCATGCAAATAGAAATTATTGAGCTTACTTTAATTTATCATGTGATTAATTGGTTTATTGTTTGTTTATTGGGGAGGTTATTTCAAGCAGACATGCTGTAAAAGGAGCTAAATATACTGTTAAGTCGTAGTTTGAATTGATGGCACTGCAGCTAAAAATGATGCGACTCGTTAGCGCCCCATCCTGGACGTTCAAACTAACCTCAGCAATAACTTTGCCAAAGGTTTTCCTCTCCAGGGCGTAGTTGGTGGCTTCATCCAGAGCCCTCTGGGCCAGGCCTGTTGCTCCGGCTGCCACCTGAAATAAAGTCACATTAGTTAACAGAACAAAACATAAATACATTTAAATCTGGAATATATGAGACAGAACACAGAAAACATTTGATTACTTAATTTATTATATACTGCAGACATTTACTGGTTTGATTTAATGGTACCGTTTGACAAAAACAAACATAAAGCAAACAACAAAAGATTTTTGTGACACAAAAGAAAGTTATGTAAATTTCATATAAAGTGAATGCTAGAGAAAATACTGTTTATTCAAATATTGAAACTAAAGGGACTTGATTTATTTAAAAAGGCCATTAAATATGTTTAAAACTAGAAAATATTATTGACAATTAGTTTAGAAAAGTTATTTTTCTCAAGCTCAAGAGAGAAAAATAAGAAATAAATTTAAAGGTAAAACTGTGAACTAGTTTAAAACAAATGAGCATTTTGATGGACGGAGTAAAATTATGGAGCAATTTAAATGAAGAGATGAAAAAATGCTTTACTATAAATTAAATCAAAACATTTTACAAGAAAAATGATTAAGTCTTATAGATTTCTGAATAAATTATGAGGAGAATTATAGATTGTTTGTAACTTATATTGTTGATTTAATGTTTACGGCTCAGAAAATGTCGTTTACTTTTGAAGATGTAGATATTTTACAAGATTTTTTCTTCTTCCTGCTCTCTTTTCACTTGTTTGTAGTAAATGTTTGTGAATTAATGATGAAATTTGTTAAATATAAAGAATAAACTGATTAATGTCCCAGTAAGATCTAGAAAAACCTTTCCATGCATTTATCTCTATCTGTATTGTGTTTTTATGGTGAAAAGCTGTTATATCTCCATTCTTCAAAATAAATCTGATTTGTTGTGATATTTCTGTAACTGGAGCTCTTACTGGTGGCCTGGTGTTGTCAAAGGCACCCATAGCGATTTTGAACCCGGCTCCCTCTCCGATCAGAACGTTCTCCTTCGGTATCCTGACGTCCTCGAACGTGATGCCTCTGGTGTCCGAGCATTTCTGACCCATATTCATCTCCTGAAAGGACAACAAGCCGGGTCAGAACCGGTACATGAAGTTTATCGTTAACATCGCTAAATTAATTTAGTTTTGTTTACAGAAACGCTCACAGCTTTATTGAGAAGCCCTGCTTACCAGGGTTTCTGCAGCTTTACGAATTTTTAAGACCATTATGAATGAAATTTAAGATTTTTATCACGAGAGAAATGTACAAAAGAAAATTGTATATTTTACATAGTAGTAGTGCCAAGATTTATGCACACAATGAATGTAGCATCTTATGGATTAGCAATAGGAGTGAGCTTTCAAGGCCTTAATTACATGAATTAAATAGATTTTAAGGCCTTAATTTTAGATAGATTGAGTTATAATTTTTAAGGTTTTAAATTTAGATACATTTAAGACTTTAAAGATGTTTGAACACCCTGCTTACCTTCCTTCCGATCTGAATCCCTGGAGTATCCGCTTCCACGATGAAGCCAGTAAAAGCTTTGCTGGCTGGACATTTGGGATCAGGATTGGTGCGAGCAAGGAGGAAGTACCTGAAGACAGAAGAGACAAATAACATGTTGTCTACCAACACTGCAGCCACATAACCCCAATGAGCGAAGGAAGACAGCAGCTGGGCGTAGATGCACACCAGTTAGCTTTCCCTCCGTTGGTAATCCACATCTTCTGGCCGTTGACGACGTACTCGTCTCCCATCTTCTCAGCTCGGGTCTTTAGTCCGGCCACATCAGAACCGGCTCCGGGTTCAGTGACGCAGTACGCCTGTGGAGGAGAAACGAGAAGCGTCACACCTCTGAACGTCAAACAGAAAAAAACCCATCCTAATTTAAATTTTTTAATGCTGCCTAAATTAAAAAGCCATTACTTTGGTTTTTATCAAACTGCAGGAAGTGGAAGAAAACAGTCACATTTCTGTATGTTGTGAAAATTACCTCCTTATTTTTACTTTAAAATTGCACTAAATTTTGACTTTGTTTTAACTCCTCGTTTAACTTGTTCCATAATTTTACACCATAAATTGAAATATAAAAGCTCTTTCTTGCATATATTTCAAATCCTTAGTGTTGAGTTAAGTTATATCCTCTTCTCTTTCAAAAAACATGCTCTGTTTGTGCTCAGGTAATGGTTTATTTGATAAACATAATGCTTCAATGCTTAAAAATAAACAGTGTGGAGTCAAAATGGTGGATAAAACAGGAATGATTGCCAGTATTTCAGATATTACAAAAAACTAATCAATAATTATCTATAAACCACATCGTCCTAATTTCTGTATTAAAAACATTCTTTTAATACTCATTTGGTCTAATTTGAAATGTTGTGTTTAAAAGAATCTTCATAATTAACAGGAATAAATCCTTTCAAACATTTGGTGTGTAATTAATCTCAATAATTTGTTTTGCTTGGTGATAAAGGTTTCTGAAATAAATTGACTTTTCAGTAATATTCCAAACTATTCAATGTTTGTACTAAAACTAGCAGTTTGTCTCTTGCTGAACTTACACACATCAGCGGCTCCTCCGTCATCCTTCCCAGGTATTTCTTCTTCTGCTCCTCATTTCCAGCAAGAATTACAGGCATTTGCTGCAAAGTACAAACAATAAGTTTATTAATACGGAGCTTCTCCTTATGATTGATGATGTGGAAAAACTATCAGGAAGGAAGTTAACAGCCATAAAATCTGTTTTGAAGCAATAAACTTAAATTTCTTAAATAATATTTGAATAAAATTCATTAAATAAATAATTTCTGCTCTGTCACCACCTGCTCTCCTGTCCTGATGACGACGTTATGGATGCATTACTTTACCGACTCTAAACATGCGTTACTTTACTTACTCCCAGAGAGTTTGCCTCGATGGCCGTCTGCATCCCAGTGCAGGCGTAGGCCAGCTCCTCTGTGATCAGGCAGGCGTCAAAGATTGACAGGCCCATTCCACCTTAAAGGAAAAACTCAACATTTAAGAGAAACGGAAGAAGAAACCTCACATTTGGTTTTGGGTCAATAATCAGAATCAGAATATACATTATTGATCCCCAAGGGGAAACTGATTATTTGCTGACAATCTACTCCTTTCCAAATAGTTATACATTAGCAAATACAAACCATTAGTGATATAAAGTTTATAACATATGGAATTATAAGTAAGAAAAACGAAAAGGGTAGAGTGCCTTCTCCGGGTCAGGGGGGGTGTCCTGCCCCAAGTGGAGGAGTTCAAATATCTCAGGATCTTGTTCACAAATGGGGGAAGAAGGGAGCAGGAGATCGACAGGTGGATTGGTGCAGCATCTGCCGTCAAGCAGGCGTTGTACCGGTCCGTCGTGGTGAAGAGAGAGCTGAGCCAAAAAGCGAAGCTCTCAATTTACCGGTCGATCTACGTTCCCACCCTCATCTATGGTCATGAGCTTTGGGTCATGACCGAAAGAACGAGATCGCAGATACAAGCGGCCGAAATGGGTTTTCTCCGTAGGGTGGCTGGGCTCTCCCTTAGAGATAGGGTGAGAAGCTCAGTCATCCAGGAGGGACTCAGAGTAGAGCCGCTGCTCCTTCACGTCGAGAGGAGTCAGTTGAGGTGGCTCGGGCATCTGGTCAGGGACACGCTGGAGGGACTATGTCTCTCTGCTGGCCTGGGAACGCCTTGGGATTCCTCCGGAGGAGCTGGAAGAAGTGGCTGGGGAGAGGGAAGTCTGGGCCTCCCTTCTGAAGCTGCTGCCCCCGCGACCCGACCCCGGATAAGCGGAAGATGATTGATTGATTGATTGATTGATGGATTGATGGATGGATGGATGGATGGATGGATTGATGGATTGATGGATGGATGGATGGATGGATGGATGGATGGATGGATGGATGGATGGATGGATGGATGGATGGATGGATGGATGGATGGATGGATGGATGGCTTACCGTACTGCTGTGGGATGTGACTGTTGATCAGGCCGAGCTCCCAAGCCTTCTTGATGATGGGGAACGGATACTGGGAGAAAAATTAAGGTCAATTACACATTAAACTTAAACATTAGGCTTCTGAAACCTACATTTGATTTGATTTAAATCCATTTTCTATTTCCAAATAATAAAACTATGTTTTATAATACTAAACCAATAGAATAATGCACTGTTATACCATTGGTATTTAAATTTGGCTTCACATCTTAAGGAAATCTACTGAAGGGTATAAAGATTAATGTTTTTCTGTAAGACAACACTTTAAAAGAAAGTATTCAGCCGTATAATTGAGCCTCTTGTTTTCTGAACATACTTCAGCACTTCTGTCATAAGCAGCTGCCACGGGAATCATCTCTTCTCGAGCGAAGCGCCTCGCCAGCTGCTGGAACTCCTTCTGCTGATCCGTCAGTTCTGTTCACAAAACAACAGAAAGAATTAAAGAAAGAATTCACTTATTCACTACAGATAGATACACTTTGACTGTTTTCCAAAACATGTTGGTCTGACTCAAACAAAACTCATTTATGAAGGAGCCTAGCAAGGACAAATATTTATGAGTGAATCTTTCAGGAGGAAATTATGATTCTTGGGTAAAACCACTAAAAAACAAGGCTGCAGTTTGTTTCTGAAGAAAAATTGTTTTATTTATAATAAATAACCAGAACAACTTTTTTGAGCATTTATGTCCATCAATGTATGTAAAAAAAATCATCGTAGGGTCGGCAAAAGAGGTCAGAAACCACTAGTCTTTAGGAACTACAGAGATGCACCGATCCAATATTATATCTATATTGGTCCTATAGTGAAAAAAAATTCTAGATTGGGTATCGGTGACGATGTTCCCAATCCATGAGGGCAGATCTATTCAGTATAATCCTATGCTTTATTATTTATTTCACATTATATTTAGAATTCCTAATTGCACTTTCTGAACCACTTGAAAGAAGGTTTGTTGTAGTTTGTTTTTACAGGTTTGACCAAAGTAGTCAACCTGTTTTGTCAGTATCAGTTTCTTTATTATTTACTTTACATTGGCTGTTATACTCCTAATTGCACTTTCTGGAAAATTTAAAGTTGTTTTTACATGTTTGTCCAAACTTGTGAAGCTATTAGTGTATTTAAATGTATTGTGCTGGTGCAGAATTATCAATTAAATGTGTAATCAAGAACACTGATGAACTATGTTTAAAAAAAGAAAAGTCAATTCAGCACAATTTTCTGCATTCACATATTGCTTATTGTCTTGTTTTCCTCTCACTCACCGAATGAGAAGCCGGGAGCTCCTGCATGGCCGCTGGAAGCTGCAGCGGCTGCAGCAGCACTGGAGCTCTGCAGACGAATCCCAGAGCGAAGGCTGGCTCTGAACACCTGCATGGAGGGCAAAGGTCACTGTTACCCTTCTCCTGCCTATACCAGCACTGACTGCTGCATCTGAGCACATCGTAAACAAACTGATACACTAAAGAATGAGCAGTAAAATCAAAGCCTGTCAATGAGGAGAAGCTAAAGAAACCAAGTCACTTTTACTGATGAAACCACTGAAGTCTATTTTTCCTATTTGTGTTTCTGTGGCCTATGAACAAACTGTCACATGAACATTTTAATTGATCTTACAAAACCATTAGTTTCAGTACATGACCTAAAATCAAGTCTGATCAAATTTTATTTGCATAGCACCGTTCACCAACAAGGCATTTCAAAGTGCTATACATCATAAAAACACAAAAAGTTATAGAAACACAGCAAACAATTGAAACATTACATTTTGCCGTCGTAACATCAGATTGTTGATTAATGTTTCATTGATTATGTTTCAAAAGCAACTCTAGACAGTTAGGTTTTTAGTCTAGATCTAGAGGAAGTCATTGTTTCAGCTGTTTTGTAGTTTTCTGGAAATTTGTTCCAGATTTGCATGAATATTACACATATATTATATTCACAGAACCTTAGTCATCATCTAATTGTGTCTACTTACTGTTTGGCAGAATAATAGTTAGGTAAACATTGTATTTACATATTATATGCTCGGGATTCAGATAAAATTGTTCTCCTTCAAATAAAATATAAGGGAATATAATTTCTTGTCCAGCAGAGGGGAAATTCAGGTGTACCAGCAGCAAGTTAGAGCAAAATGGAAGAACGTAGTTACACCAAGTAAAAAAATATAAAGTCACTGAAAGGTAAGAGCAAGTTTATAAGAAAAATAATACTGTACTTATTAAAAACAACATACTGAAAATGGGTTATGAACAACAAAAACATCCAAATACATTTAACAGACACAAAAAGGTATTTCAGTCTGTTTACTCAGACCAGGTTTCAGTTTAAGTCGGTTACTCTTTTCTATTTCTCCTGCTCCTTGAAATGGACCTTGAGGTTACAGGTTTTACACGGGATGCTAAAGCTAATGCTAGAAACGCAGGCACGGATTCAGGTCTGCTATTAAAGATCCAGGAGATGCTGAAAAGCATTCAAATAGTGACTAAACCATAATTGCAGAAACACGATGGGAAAGTTTGTGTTTTAGCCGTTATAGCAACTTGCTAACTAACATTAGCATGTGACGTAACGGTTCAACTGGCCTCGTTTCCGTATACAAAAGCTCTCATTTAAAGCTTATATTCACAAATTAACATGAAATACACATAAATGTGTCTGTAAATAGCAATTAGAGGGAACAAACGCACCTTATTGAGCAGCATTGTTGATCCTTCAGCATAAAATGAACCGACTGGACGTTAGCTACCTCTGCTGAAGTAAATTAGCGTCCTCTCGACCAATCATAGCGACGGAAATATGTGACGTGTAATAATCTGGCATCTCCAGTGACTTTTGTCCCAGTTTCTCCATCTTATCTAATGCAGGTCACCTATACTGTTTATAGCAGTTTATTTGACGTAATGGAACATTAAAAATGTCTCAGAAGTCCCGTAACACAAATTAAATATCGCAACAGTTCAGAACCTGTTTTGATGAAAATTAAAACAAGTTGGATGACATTCAGATCAAATACACCAAAATGGAAGGCTGAAATATGCCAGATATATGGTGTTAAAAAATACGTTTAATATTGTAAAATACCCAAAGAAGGCTCCAATATTTCTGGTAAATAAACCCTTCAAATTTATCAAAATAATAAAATAACTGATTATTCACAAAACAAGGCAAAATAATAGTCAACATGATAAAAATTAATCTAAACTCATTAATATAGTTAGTTTTAAATATTACTTTACTTGTACAGGAGGAACAAATATTTTTTGTAATGAAATAGATTGCATCTGATGTATTGTCTTTGCTGAAAAGAGTAATTATTAATCTAATCAGTTTTTATCTCAAGTTCATGTAATTTTCATCAGAAATCATTTACTGTGTGAAAATAAAACTCGGTCAGGATTTAACTAAAACTTTGCCATTTTTCCAGCTTCTGCACCAAGTTAGATTTTATAGGAATCGTTCCCATTTCAAAGAACAAAGAGCTCAGAGATCAGATCAGGTGTGGGACATTTGAGTTTTATTGTTGTATCAAACAGCTGTACATCTATTTGCCTTTCTTGGCCTTGATCTTCCTCAGGTAGAACTCCAGCTCTTTGCCCTCCAGCAGATATCCGTCTGCCCTGCCGCACTGGCCGGGCCTGGAGGCGATGCAAGCTGCAGGAAAGCAAGAAAAAACTAAACCATTAGGAGGAACTAAAGCAAAAATCAGAGAATAAAAATATAAATATGGATTTAAAAAAAAAATAAATTAAAGATTGTCAATTTACAGTTTTAATGTTCTAAAAATTTTAAAAATAAAGCTATGAGAATAAAATCATGAGGACAGTCATAATATTGCAAAAAGTAGAATGTCGTATGAGAATAAAATCATATTTCAAAAATAAAGTTGTACAAGTCGGAATATTATTAAGTCATAAAATAAGAAAATTACAAAATATTGCAATGCTACAAGAAGTTGTACGAGAACATTAAGAAGTTGTACATAAATAAAATCGTAAAATTACGAAAAGTCGTAATATTAGTAGAAGCCGTAGAATAAAATAACATTACAAAGTCGTACAAGAATAAAATTGTAAATAAAATTAATAAACGTTGCATCATGAGAAGTCGTACAAGAATACAATTGCACAGAAATAAAGTAATATAACAAGTACTTATAACTATTACTTTGCACCAAGTAATATTAAGAAAAGTTATAACGGAATAGAACTAGAAAAGTCGTGAGAATAAAGTCGTAACATTACGAGTATAAAATTGTACAAAACATAATATTACGACTCTTCAGACTTCACTCTCAAAATATTACAACCTTATTCTCATACAAGTTTATCTTGGCAATAAGACTTTCTTCTTGTAACTTTATGATGAGAAATTAAGATGAAGTTGTGATGTTACAACTTTCTTCCCATAATTTTATTTTTTAGATTTTTATAGTATGACCCTTGGACGTCATTGTGAATTTGCTTTAGTGAACATGAAACCCCAGAACAGTTTTTTTCCTGACAGTTTTACCGACCCGTACTGTCATTGTGACTCGACTATATGCCAAACTAAAAGCAAAATTTCCAAAACAAAGAACATTTCTGACCAAAATGATCAGTTTGACATGGATTTTATCTTTAGGAAACAGAATGCACAAACATTGAGCACAAGTATAAGAGTGAGTTCTTTACAGCGATTTAGAGAATTGTTCCCTTTTTAAAACTTTAATATCATGAAATTCTGTTTTCAGGCTCCTTGTTTAGGTTTCACAGTGGATGAGGATGTTTGACCTACCGAGAAGTTTTCCCTGAAGGAACTGCTCCTCCAAGAGAGTGCTGATCTTGGCCGTCTTTTTACGCTCTTCGTACTTCTTCTGGATCTTTTTGGACCTTTTCTTGTTCAGGATCTCCTCCTCCTCAGGAGTCTGCAGCAGGACAGGAAACGAATTATTAGAATAAGAAATAATCTTTGTAAAAATTAACTCTCTGCTGATTGTTTTTGGTGCTGCTCGCTCGTCTTTCTCAGAGACTCTGATGTCACCACTTCCATTCAGTAGCAGAACTGGTCAAAGTTATCATCATGGAAAGACTTGATGGAGATTAAAATGTTATGTAAAACTGAGGTCTTAACAATCCTGATTACCACTTGTAAACACCTCAAAAAGTCAGCTCTCAAATTCAAAAATACTTTTCCAAATGCAAATTTCAAAATTTCCCAACAGTTTGTAATTAAATCATAAAAACAGTATCAGATGAAGAACAATTTCACACTTTTTCAGAGTTCTGTTCAAATGCTAGAAAAACAAACTGAGTTGTGTTAAAAACAAATTCTCCAATTTACATTTTGAGAACATTGGCTTCAGCAGTTTGTTTGTAAAATTTAGACAAATGAGGGGCATAAATGAACCACATCCAATTGTGAAAACACATGAACTTATCTAAAATTTGGATTCATCTTTGCCACGTTAAATTTAATTTTTTTCCTCTGTTATATGGATTGTTAATTTTAGCACTCTCTACTAGAATGAAAGTATTAACAAATAATACATTCGAAAATATGCAGCTGATTACTTTGTTATACAGTCAGACATACAACTGGCTGAAAAGGTAATAATAAATAGTTCTTATTGTCACTTTAATCATCATCACAACAGTACCACAAAATATTGTGATAAAACATTAAGTCCAGATCACCAATCCTATCAGAATGTGAAGTTGGCATCAATTTACATCTTACATGTTGAACACCATCTTTAAATATAGTTTAAAGGCATGAAACGTACCAGCTTGGCTCCCTTCTTGCGTCCCAGAGGAGTGGCGTAGTGCGCCTCATACCACTGTCTGAAGGGAAGGCTGTCGACCAGGACGATGCAGTTCTTCACCAGGGTCTTGGTTCTGACCAGCTCGTTGTTGGAGGCGTTGTAGACCACATCGATGATCCTGGTCTTGCGTGTGCAGCCTGAGCACACAAAGCAAAAATCAGAACAAGAAAACCTCAGTCTTTGAAGTAAAAAAACTAGTTTTACAGGACTTTTATTTTTTTCCTCAGAGTCTTTGGTTTCACCACTTGCACTCAGTAGCAGAACTGACAAAGTTCTCATCATTGAAAGAGGACTCAGAAAATTTAAAGAAACACTCACCCTCAGAGCCCCATGAAAAGTTTCCAACATCCAACCTCAGAGCACGGTACTTCTTGTTCCCACCACGGACCCTCACTGTGTGGATGCGGCGAGCTCCGAGCTGCAACGATTAAACACTCCGTTAAAGCAAATATAATTCTACAGCAGCAGCAAAACCAAATGTTTAGCTCTGCAGCGTGTCAGTGTAACTATGACAAGTCCTACCATTGGTAAGCCCAAAATTTTGAACCAAAACAGCTCAAATAGGAGCTTACCTAAGGGCAAGTTTTCATCTCTCACGCTGTTCCACATTTAACACAAAATTGTCTTTTCTCTTACCTTTGTGTTTGCAGGTGGACGACCGAGCTCATACTTCCTTTTCTTGTGGTAGGGCTTGCGTTTACCGCCGGTCTTGCGGCGTTTGTGCCAGTTGTCCCTTGAGATACCTGGAAAAATGTTTACAAAAATGTCACACCACAGTTTCTACAATGATACTGATTGAAAATAATCTTATGCTTGAGTGATCAGTTCTCCAAGGTAAGGTTTGTCCGCATTCTGAATTTGGAATCCGCTTATAAGAGTTTCATCATGTCACTCAAGCAATTTCAGGTGAACTTAGATACAGAAATGTAAAAACATTTTGAATCAAATTCTACTTCCTTGAGTACTTTAAGACTTTGTTGTTAACGGAGACTGTACATATCACATAAAATGTCTAAACGTGCATCAGCTAAAATTTCAAACCAGTTAGCCACTAAATACAAACAATAAAATGTGCATTATCTGCTTTTAAGAACATTATCAGCAGCATGACATGATCTCTGCCAGCGCGCTAGCTTATGCTAACAACCTTCACTTAAACTTTACAATGTTTACACATTTAAATTTAAACTTTCACGAACCAAAATAGCATTACAAGTCACACTACCATCTAATAAAGTATGTAAGCCAAATTTAGCGGCACTCTAAACCGTTTACGGGACACACTGCAGCTGCAAGAGTTAGCTAGAAATGGGTGATGCGAGCAGCCATCTTGGAGCATTTCACACAGCTACTGAAAATTAAATGATAAAACATCATATATTGCATTTACGAATCAAAGTTTGAGCTAGAAATATTTTAAAATTATTAAGCAGCAATAAGACGAACCATTTCGATAATATTCCACCGATAAAAAACGAGATGGACAAGGATTCTGTATTCGAGCAATGCATGAAAACACGTACCCATTCTCAGGCGCCGGCTAGAAAGAGGAACCGCAAAGGCTCATGGGTAGGTTTGAAGCTTCGACCTCTCGCGATAATTTACGCACTTAATCCCACGCGTTTAAACGCCGTTCTAAACCTTTTCTAATTTACCTTCAGAATCATTTAAACTATTTCGAAGTAAACCACCGCACACATTTACGGAAGAGAAATACAGCGACTGAGGGAAATAATTCTAGTTAATCTCAGATTTTTTAAAGATTTTAATTCAGACTTTCCCGACTGTTCAGAAGTCAGCTTTTTCTGGCTGAAAAAGTCTTTCTGACTTTTCTTTAGACTCAGATTTTGTTTTTTAAAATTCAAACTCTGTATTCCCAAAGAAAATTAAATGTCATAACTTATATCATCCGAACATCTTCAAAAAACTTGTTGTGGCTGATGATGCTATGAGCAGGAAGAATATCCAGTAGCAGTCAGTCCTGCAACAAATCTGAAAAGGCCTCTGACTGAAGATTGTTGCTGTACTACAGTCTCATGACTGTCACAGCTAACACCATCAGTTGCTAGCAAGCATTGCTAATCTCAACTCATAGATAAATTTGTTCAGAAAGTTAAGTCTGGAATACGATAATTGCCTATGGACATTAGGATGGCTGTAAAACACGTTTGCCAAACAAAATGGCCGCCTGAGATACTCTGGCTGATTCTAGACTAAGAAAACCCATGGAGTGCATTTGTGAAAAGATTTTCCAAACATTAAATATTTGATTAATCAATCAACTTGATTTATCGCCCAGCCATACCAGAAAATATAATTGATAATCTACCATCTGTATTATGATTTGTGAAATTTAGGCTTTTACTTACAAAACTAAAGTTTAAGATATAAAATACGTACACAAACTGGACATAACCCATAATACCTAAACAAGTTTTAACTGCTTGGATGAGAAATGGTTTAAAACATTTTCAAAGAACTCCATTAAAACTTATCATTTGAAGATAATACATGTTAAACCAACATTAATGAGTCAGGTTTGTGTTTTCTCAGTTGTTTAATATATACAGCTATTATTGTTATCTGGCAGTTGTACAGATGTGGTTATAAACATGGCGGTGTGCATGTTTCCGCGTAATGAGCAGCATTCAGTGAGGCGACGCAGAGAGGTCACTCTTCCCAGGGGCTCATGTCGGTGTCTATGGCCACACAGTTGTACGCAGCGTAGCGCAGCTTTTCCTCACAAACCTTGGCACTGAAGAAGAGAGCAGGGAGAGTTTTAGTGTTCGGCCATTTTGAATTTACAGTTCAGGCAAGAAATCAGCACAAAAACTGTCATCATAGCATCCTGACCAAATCCTGCAACTAACAATTATTTTTTTATGTTATTTGTTGAGGTTAAAGCCACTATAATGTTCAAACTCTGTTTCTTATTGTTTATGTTCAAGTACTTCCACTACATGGCCCTTTTACACAAAAACATACTAAAAGAAGATCTTTCTGAGGAAATATCTAAATATACATCCAATAATTAGAGATAATAATAAAAGAAACATTTTTGGCTTTAATAATTTTATAAATCAATTATTCTGATAAATGTTCTCAGTTAATCACTTAGACAAAATTAGTTTTTGGCAAGAAAATAACCATTTTATTGCTAAAAATGCAACAACATGGCATTCCTTTAACCATTTGTAGCAGCAAAATAATACTTATAAGATCAACATGTGAAAAGCTCAGTTCTTCTTGTTTTACTGATCATCAGTATGGATGATCTGTTGATTAACCAATTATAGCAAAAGGTGCTTAGTATGATTTTATTTTGTTTTGTTTTTTACAGAATTTGGACCCGGTGAAGCTAAATGAGTTAAAAACTAGTAAACCCTTAACCTGGTCATACCTTGGATAGTTGGGTAGATACAAGGTGCTGGAACATGTGGACGACTGTGGAAGTGCGTCAGTCGTGTCCGATCTGAATTTGAAAACAAAAACAAGCTGGGATTATTCTGTTTTTCCACCACTGCTAAGAAATAACTCCTAAACATAGCAGTCGTGCTCACCCTAGTTTGTCAGGGAAGACATAGATTGGTGCAGGAAGACGACTTCTACCCGTCACAAACCTGAGAAACCTGCTGCGATCCTCTAGAAATAAAAAAAAGCAATGTGTTTCATTCATTTATGTCTTGTTAAACTGTAAAGAATTATCTTCATGTCTCATACATAAGTAGGGAAAGTTACAGGGAACAAACCATTGGTGAAGTTTGTCAGTGCCTCCCATAGGTACTGCACTCTGACGTCACTTTGCTCCAGGTCTTCGTAGCGCGCTGGTTGATAAATAAAAAACATTATTTTCATCATGTTAATGAAATGTAGAGTGTTGCTACTTAAACATCCCTGATCTGTGCAAGTTTTGACACTTTTTCCACATTTATTCTTTCATAAAATATTGATCCTCCAGCTAAGTGCCAATACAAGAAGTCAATCTATGCTTTTAATCTCAAAAAATATATTTATTGAAAACAAAAAAGCTCAATTTATGTAAGTATTCGGAGACATCCTGGATGTACGGTATATTTCTCTCAACACTCCTGAAGGTTACGCCTGTCATGATAACAAATTTGGTTGGATGATAAATTGTCCCAGATGTTATGATAAATGATAATATTGTAGATTTATTACTTGTTACAACAGGCCTACCTGAATTTTCCGTATAATTTTATACATTTCAGTTTAAAGGCTTAATAATGACCTAATTGTGAGTAAAACTTACTGAGCCGTTTCAGGGCTTCCACTGTGATCTCCGGGTCTCCACACACTTTCTTCTCCACTTCCTGCCATGTGAGCAGGTCCAGTACGGCCTGTGGAACCACCTTCAGCAGCCCTGCCTGCATGGCTGCAATCTGCAGCAAACAGGGAAAAACAAGAAATCACTAATGAAACAAAGGAAACCATGAGCAATAATAAAGTAAGAGGAGTTTGTCTCCAACCTGCTGCCTGCTCTCCTCCAGCCGAACTTTCTGCACCAGGCGGATGAACTCCTTGCGGTCTTCGTATCGAACCGGCACGTTGCTGCCACCCGGGATCAGGTCCATCATGTGGCCGTCGGTCAGCGGCGTCGTGTAGACCAGCTCCTCCCCAAACCTGAACTCAAACGTCTCCTTGTCCATGTTCTCCATGGCTTCCAGCAAGTTCACCTGATCGCAGATTTAAGCCAAAGTTACAGAACCCAACAAAGACTACAAATTATCTGAAAAATTTACAGTCAGGGTTGGGAAAGCGAATCTGCACTGCTTAGATGTCTCACCAGAACCGAGTCGACTGCTGGGAAGTCTTTTTTCCAGCTGACCGCCTCCCCTGTCAGCTGCTTCCACACCAGACCAGGCAGAGCCAGAACCTGCAGCAGGGATTTGGGATTTTAAATTAAAATATGGTCCAAAGTAGGGCTGCAAGACAACATTTCAATCGATTAATTACAGTTTTGGCTTCTCAAGATTTTGTCTTTGGAAAATCTGGATTTGCAGTCGTTGGGTTTCCATAGTTCCAAGGCGGCCATCTTGTTTGACACGCGTGCTTAAAGCTTCTATTTATTTGGACGTTGAATTCAGGTTAACTCTACGACTGAACATTAGAGTCAGGAAACTATTTTTAAATCCGAGAGTAAACTTATAGTATTACCAACAACAGTGCAGGGCATTCTGGGTAATTACAACCAAAACAAACATGCAAGCCTAGTGCCAATTGGAGAAATGGATCATGGTTTTTTTCCCCAACGACAAAAGAGAAATCCTTCAACGCTACTCAATTTTTGTTTACATTTTGTGAAGAAAATGTAAAGAAAAACTTCTCTCCTGGTAGAGACGAAGGAGACAGTGGTTGATTTTTAGATCTTTGACAAGGTAGATAAGTTCGGCTGCACATGTAGGAATCGGCTGATCACCAATCTCCCAAAATTAAGAAAATTGGTGCAGATTTACAGATGCACCCAATAACCTACAATTGGATTGCAGGTTGACTCACCAGGAAGTCTTTTCCCCTGAGAGCTGCACCCATCAGCTGACCGATCCACTCGTATTTATGAAAGTCCTTACAGGACGGGTTGGGGACGTAGTAATCTCTGGCCTCAAAGTCTCCCTGATGGACAAAAGACGGTTTCAGAAAGGCGAGGCTCAATGACGTTTGGCAGCGGTGATGAGGTCGGATCTGCTACCTGGTTGGACGTCCGGGTGAAGAACGGCAGAGGCATGGGACACTCGGCAGAGCTGGGGCAAAGCTCCTCGGACATGTCCGCCAGGCTGTCCCGAAAGCCTCCGCCCTGGTCGATGATTCCCTCGGCGATGAACTTACATTCCCACCACTGATCGTAGCGAGCCGGCCATCTGATGAGACGAAAAGTTCATCTTGGTTTGAGATCAAACTTTACTTTGACTTCAGAGTAGAGATGCTAACAAATTATCATGATATATAAATTTTTTAAAATATCTCGATAATAATGTCAAAGATGATATTCCACATTTTCTGCTTTTGGTTTAGTATTTGACTTGGCCAAACAAATATGCAACTAGGGCTGTCAGAATAATCAATAAATCAATTAATCACATGACAAATTAAAACAAACACAATTATTTTTATTTAGTGATTTATGTTTTTTTTTTTCTTTCCTCTTTTTCTAACAAAATCTTCATTGGTCCTATTTTTGAAGGATAAATCATTTTGTTTACGGAGATTTCATAATTAATTTTATTTGTTGTTTTGTTTATTTATTTGGGGTATTTAAAATGTCTTCCAGTTCATTAGAATTTAAAGTTTATTTATCTTTGAGAACCTGTTCCTGCATTATTACCATTTTGCTACTAGAAAATGGTATCAAAACAATATAATCATTTATCACAATAACTTCTGGGACAATTTATTGTCCAGCAAAATTAGTTTTTGTGACAGACCGATATGTCACCAGAATAAGAAATATATTCATACAGAAATATTTACAAAAATCAGACAAAAAAAAAAACAGAATAATTTTTTTCATCGTTATTAAAGTAAAAGTAACAACATGCTGTACTCCTACTTGAGAGTAACACGAGGCCAAGAAGACGTACCTGTAATCTAACGTCTTGTCGTGTTTGTCTGACGGCTTGAGACCTTCATACACCTTCAGGAGCAGAGAAAGCAAACTTGAAACCATGGTAACGACGTCTGACGAACCTCTGAGTTTAGAGACGGACCTGGCTGAACACGGCGTTCTTGCAGCTCGGGTCCAGAGACGGGTTGTCTCTGTGCTCCATGGCCAGGCGCCTGTTGATGTAGAGGCGAGGCATGAAGTTTGGCTTGCTGGTCTCAGAGTCCTTCAGGCACTGGATGATGAGGGCGGAGCGCCGCTTGGACAGCAGCAGGAACTGCTTTATGCTCTAGAGGGCGCCAGAGAACACACACACACACACACACATACACACACGCACGCACGCACACACACACGCACGCGCGCACACACACACACACACACACACCCACAGAGTTAAAAAAAAAAAAACACAAAAAAGGAAAAAGAAAACATTTGTTTGACACATTTAGCATGTTTTTATACCTCCAATTGTGTTTCTACTATTCATTAAAAAAAACAAAAAATACCCAGCCGATATGTGGCAAAGACTTAATGTTTTTACATGTCTGGAAAATGAGATGTTTCAAAAACCTTCTGATTATTGAGTCACAATCCACTGCGCCGTTGCCTAGCAACCGCAGCAGGCCCAAACTGTGGGCTAGCAACTCAAGCCAGGCCAAGTGCCGTTACCTAGCAACCCAAGTGGATTAATACTTCAAACTAGAGACTAAGTGAAATTTTAATTCTGCTTTGTTTTAGGAAATATAATGGTTTCTTATTGGAAAAAAATACACAGAATTGTGTTTAACAACTACTTTTACTAGCTTAAGTCGCTACTACAGAACAGGACAGTGTTGTTTGTTTTTTTTTCTTCGTTGGTACGTTTAAGTCTGCTGCTTCTCAGCAAATTAGGCAGCTAACGCAGGAAGACATTTCCAGTTTCTGAGTTTCAGTTTTGTTTCTTTAAGATTTAGGTTTTTAGTCATGAGGTTAAAACCAGTAGCAGAAAAATAATTTTGACTCTTCTTCTGTTGATAATGGAGGAAGAAGCATTTTGAAAAGAGAAGCTTCATTCCCATTGATGGTGTTCTTAGTGTTGATCTCTTTGATTTTCTGTGTGCAGAAGAAGAGATCATGTTTACTAAACTTAAAAATATATATTCTAACTTACATTTGCATTATTATTATTTTTGAAACAATCCAATAAGTGATCCGTTTCTGACACAACCTATTAAACTGTCTATTATTCCTATGTTTGTTTGCTTGTTGGGTTTACCAGAAGCCGGTCACCAAACACGGTTTTGTTTTGGTTGCTGTTCACCACATAAACATCTATAACCCGACTCACTTTGATCTGGTTAAACGTTCCCAGGCTGTAGTCCCAGGCTGGCACCAGGTGTGGCAGCACATTGTCCATAAGGCTGATGAACCTGCAGCAGACCGAACATAAAACCAAACTGATGCGTCACGGACTGATCCAGCTGAAGAAAGCAGAAGGGAAACCGCAGCGGTCTTACCTCTGGATCACCAGTGCTCTGCGGTACAGGATGTCGGGCGGCGTGCCCTGCAGGCGGGGGTAACGGACCAGATTGGAGGAGTGGAAAACATCGGCGTTCAGACCCAGATCCCGTTCACACGACGACTTGATCTTTAAGCCCCGAATTCGGACGTCGATCCCCTCATCTGTGAAACAGTTTGAAAGCTTTATTTAGGTTTCACTGAAACAGATAGTTTCTTCTTACCTCTAATGAAGAAAGAAATAATTTTTAAATTTGGTTTAAATTCTGGAAATCATTTTTATCATCATTATCTCCAAACTTTACAGATTTGTAGATTTTACGCCCACATACACAAGTTACCTTTCAAATAGAACAACAGAACAAAGTTCATTTGGATTTAAAAGGAGTTCCACAGGGCTCATTTTTTAGCCCATTTTGTTTTCCATTTTTATTCATAATTCAGGAAAAAACATCTATCTTTAAGCAGATGAAACTATCCTTATACAGATATGTTGGGCATTTGGCAGGATGGCGGAAGCATTTAGAAAGGTCAGACTGGGTTTTCATCATCAAAATACGGCCAATTTTAACTTCACCGTCACCAAAAACCTTCTTCAGGCTACATTTTTGAACATTATTGATTATGGTGTCACTTTATACACATTCTACTTCCTCTAAACTTTTCTTTTTAAACTCTGTATCACTGCTATTAGCATGTTTTACTAAGTTATTCACAGAGTTCATCACAGTGTATTTCATAAATAGCTTTCTTGGCTCTCGTTAAGTCTAAGAATTAAACAGCAGTGGTTTATTTTCATATACAAACATTTAATTACACACTTGTATTTGATTTGAGTATGTTTCTAGGAGATTCTTGTGATTTACAGTCTTTGAATTTGTTTATTTTTCTATATCTTCTGAATTTAACAGAACAATATTGGGAATAATTTTCATATTACTCTTAAAGTCTTCTGTAATTGTCCAGCTGCTATTCTTAATTTAGACTTCTCTGTGTCATGAGGACTCCAACCACTTTGCTTTTCTTTATGTTTTTCTTCTTTAATGCCAAACTTTAATGTGTAATCTGAAAAACAACTGTTAATATCTGGGGCTTTCTGGACAAATAAAGGTAAAAAGCAAAAAAAAGACTGACCTCTACATTCCTCGATTCGGACTTCAATAACAGGGAGATGAGAAGTCATGTCCTCCAGAACGCACACCTCTCCAATCAGATTGCTACATGAAAAATAAGAACAGAACGTCATGAGGTATAAAAAATAAAGGTCTTTCTGGTGTTACTCTGGTGTATTAATGGAGATAGTTTTCACTATCCCATAAATAAAACTCATAAAGCACCAATAATTCAGCCGTTATAATGCTAATTTATGCAGGTAAAGAAAGTTCATTGGCTGAAACTCACTCGTCTATGGTGACATCACTCAGCTTCTTCAGATTGTCTCCTTCTCCTCCATAAACCGTCACCCTCTTGGGCATGTAGTTGTCGTCCGTTGAGTCCACAGTTAATATCAGCTTACTGTTGGAAGAAAAAAGAAACAATAAACCCTTTGACAGAAAAAAGGATTCACTGCTTCTTGGGTTGTTGTTAAGGTTTAAGTTGAAGGAATCCATTAATGCGAGAAACAAGTGACCTGAACATTCAGCGACACATTAAGATAGTTACAAAGTCGGCCTTCTATCACCTGAAGAACATTTCCAAGACTAAAAAGGACAAATATATCAGCAAAATCTAGAGAAACTCATCCACACATTATCTTTAGTCACATTAGTTTGCAACAGTGTATTTAGATGTCTGCCTAAAAAAAAATCAGACAAGCTGTAGCACTAAATCTAGGGAACAATAGAAAAACACCCAAGTTCCAAGTACACTGGCTCCCTGTAGTTCAGAGAATAGACTCTAGATATTTAGATATTTCTCCTTACTTTATCAGTCATCTAATGTTTCTGTTAATTGTTTTATGTTTTTGTTGTGCCTTGTTGCTGAAATGTGGTAAACTAATAAACCTTGTTTGTTCTCTGTATGCTGCAGATTGTTTGTTTGCATGTTTAATTATACTATCAAATTGTTCCTGAGTAAATGAGTAATTTTTTTTTTCTTTTGAGGGGAAGGACTAAAAATGCAAAACTCCTGGTAGGAAATCAGGCAGTGAAGCTTCCTAACACAAACGGCTGCAGGAGTTCCTGGTACTTGCTGAGTCTTAGTTAAAGACAAGCTGGAAAGTCGGTGACTATTCTTAAAAAAATAAATAAGATGCAGAAATATTATTTATTTCATATACAATTGAAATAAGAGTTTGAATGACTTTTAAAAGCAACTAAAACATGGATCTAGGCCTGTCACAATAACAGATTTTCCTGGACGTTAAATAGCCCCAGAAGTTTTTGAAATACATGATAAAATTGTTGTTTTGAGATCATTTCTAAGTAATGTAATGGTAATGGCATAGTAATGCAAATTATTACATTATCAAAAATCAATAAACTTTAAAATATAACGAACATTTAAGACTGGAACTGGAAGACATTTTAAAGATCCAAAACAAATAAACAAAACAACAGAAACAACAAATATAATTCTTTATGAAGTCTCTGTAAACAAAACTGTTCTGTAAAACATAGGGCTGGTTGAGACCAAAGAACCAGACTGAAGAATTTTATCACTCAGTTTTTGGTAGAAAGAAACAAAACTATAAATTATGCAAATGAAAATTTCTGAGTTTGTTTTAATTTATCATGCAATTAATTGATTTATTGCTTATTGGAACAGATCTACAGGCATCCAATCAATGAAGTTTAGGATTAAACATGAAAAAATACAAGAAAATAAACCAAAAATAAACTTTCTAAATGTTGTGAGTGAGAGCATCAAATAAATCATCATCATAATATCAGGAATGTATAACAACAAATATCAATATTGTGAGAATTCCTAATATTGCCAAAGCCTTATGAAGACGCCCCCAGCTGAGCTTCAAACATAAATAACCCGACAGACAGCAGATTCCTACTTGACCACAGTGCCTCTCTTCATCAGCAGGCGGATCCAGTGCTGCCCCTGCATGCCGTCGCTCTCCCAGTAGGTTTCCGTGTCGCCATCAGTCAGACAGGTCACCCCGCCGCTGGGATCCTCCTGCCGTTAAACATCAGTTTGATTCAGGCACAGCAGGAAAACGCAATCAGATTTTTAGTAGAGACAGAAAAACAATGAGTCATGCAAATTGAAATGATTGAGTTAGTTTAAATTATCATGTAAATAATTTGCCTGCTGTTTGAATCCAACCTAAATGAAGAAGCAGTTAAACATCCGATTGTCGCTCACCGAGCTTGAAGACACTTCGATGCCGGTGACGCACTGCTTCACGCTCCCCAGGTTCTCGTCCTCCTTTCCTATGTGGTCGTAGAAGTAGTGCACCAGATCCTCGTCGCATTCGTATGTCCAGGTGGGAGGAACGTACCTGGGATGTGCAGGTAGCGTTCAAACTCACCACCTCGTTTACAGTCAACAGTCACTTCACACGGCCGTGCTCACCTCAGCTTCTGGACAGCCACCGAGTCGCACTCTGTGATTTTGGGCTTGGAGCCGATGTAGAGCGCGTTCTCCACGTCCACCACCTGCTCCCACCTGTAGCAGGGTTTGTGGTCGTAGCCGAAGAGCTGCTGCTGCCGAATGATTGTCTCTGGCGACTCCACGGGAACCAGCCTGTCGCCTCCCTCCGTGTGTTTACACACCAGGATCCAGCCCTCCTCCAGGTCCTGGCCGGGCCGCAGCTCCTCCAGCTGATCCTGGGAACCGAAGGCCGTCATTTGGTCGTTAAAAACATCAGCAAAAAGTTTCTCTGAATATCACAACTTTGACAGATGTCTTACAGAATGAAATTGCAAACACTTCCTTCTAAAATGTGCTGCACTGGTGCAGATTTGTCAAATAAATGTGTAATTCAGTGCATTTATGTCTGTTTAAAATAAGAAAAGTCAATTCAGTGCTGTTTTTATGTATCGGATCGGTATTTACTGAACCTCAGATATCGGTATTGGAAGTGACTGAAGAAATTAAAGCTGTGTTGTTTTTACACGTCTGTCCAAAGTTGGGAAGCTATCGGTATATTTAAGTGTGCTGTGCTGGATCACAATTATCAAATAAATTAGTAATTTAATTGTATAGTTTATGTCTGTCTTTAGAAAAAGAAAGGTCAGTTAAATTTTCTTTGAAAATATAAACATTTTACGCCAATTCAGCACTGTTTTTCTGTATCAGATCGGCATCAGCCGATACTAAACATCTGATATCTGCATTGGAAATGAAAAAAGTGTTTCAGTGCATCCCTAATTGTGGGACAATAAAGGATATTTTTATTCTATTTTAACTAATGGAGAGGGATGATGAGCTCACCTTGTTTATTTTCACCCAGAGACCCTGGCTGTTGCAGTACTCCTCCCCTGTGGTTCTGATGCAGGTCCCTTTCTTCGGCTCTATGCTGTACTTGCATGACTTCTTGCTGTGTGGAACCTGATGAGGGCTTTCGAAGATAGCCAGGAGGGTCTTCCCCACTGTGGATCCTCCTGCAGCAGCTCCGGCAGCAGCAGAGCAGTTGGAGGATGAATCCTTGCAGATTTTGTAGCAGACCTCTTTGGGAACATAACACAAACTCTCAGGGATCGGCTCACTCCTCCTGAAGCTCTCTATGCACTTGTTCAAGAAGCGGATCCTGCCCAGGAGGAGGTGAGGGTTGTCTCCCAGAGCCATGGTGGAGAGGATGAACAGAGGATCAACAGCCCGGCAGCAACAGGGGGAGGACAGCTGACATTACACCTCTGTCCTGTTGTGTTTTCCAGCCTGGATGCAGGGACGCTGCTGCAAACAATACAGAACATTCCGCCTCAAAACACGACTTACAAAAGTCTCAAAGGTCAGACATGACATAAGCAAAGGGCAAAGTTCACTCACTCTGAATAAAGAGTCGCCTCATTTCTGAAGGTAAAAGTCACTGTGCTAATGCTAACCTGCTAGGTGTTCTGTAATGACTGGGACTCTTACTCTTTATTAACAAAAACTAATAATAGATCCAGTTAAATATCTGAAATACTAAATTACACAAACGTCACACAGTTTAAGAACAAGCCCGGAAGCTGTCTTCAGGAATAGTAAATGTCAACATACCTGCTGAGAAGGGTTTAGATGAAGAAAGTCCTGATTTCTAACAACGCGGAAGTGCAAAGAACATCCGATCGGTTTCCCTTTCAAAACAAAAGCTCGAAACTGTTTAATTTTTTAACACGCTCTGTGTTGTTCAAAGTTGTGACTTTAAATAATCAGAGCTGGGTAGAGAAGCCAAAACTTGTATTTAAGTAAAAGTAGCACTACTTAAATATATTTTTACTCAAGTAAAAGTAAGAAGTAGCGATCCAAGAATTTACTCAAGAGTTAAAAAGTATCACTAAAAGAGGCAAACAGACTTATAATATCTGATTATTTCGCAGAGATGTCATCAGACATATATAGAGTTGTGTGTACCTTCTGGAATTTAAAGACTAAAATAAAAACAACAACCAATAAATAGCATGGTTACAGAATAAAAATGCAGGAAGAAGAAATAGTTTTCCAAATTGATTTTTTTTGTCAGACACTTGGTTTGTTCATTCAATGAAATTACTTGCAGTGGGTAGATTATATGAAAATTTTACGCAAGAAAAACTTAAAGTATGTTTAATAAAACTACCTTTAAAATAAATTTCTCAAAAAGTTAATCAAGTAAAAGTAACTGAGTAACAGTTACTTTATGTTCAAGATAGGAAAGGGATGTCAAGGTTCATCTCTTCCTTTTCCCATATTCATGAAAATAGCTAAATGTAACATGTTCTCTGAAACTTCGTTTTAGTAAAGTGAAATTTGGCCAAAGATTATGAATAAGTTAAAGTGATGGTCATAAATATCAGTAGCGACTGACTAACATATTTTGTTCACTATAAAGTTTAACTTGGACAGGGAATCAAGTCAACCCCAAACTGAATGTCAATGTCACGCCACAGTGGGCAGGCACTGCCCGTCACCTAGCAACCCCCGTGGCGCTCCCTTCCCTCTAACCCTCCGTCACCTAGCAACCCAAGCGAAGCTCCGCCCACTTCACTGTGCCTCTGGTTTAATGTTATGCAATCAACTTGTATGTTTGTGGTGTGATTGCATATATGGACTTTATGTTTTCAAACACAAGATGTTCACGTTTTTTTTTCAACAAAATTTTAATTTAATTCAGTTCAGTTAATTCAGCAGCAATTCAAAACAAATGTTTTTACAAACATTTCAGTTCAATTCCAATTGATGCTAATTATCAAACAATGCTTTTGTTTCATTATTCAAGTTAGATAAAAATTTTCCATCTAAGAAAACTTAGATGGAAAATATTTATATATGTAATTGATGTAATTACATCTGATTACATCAAACTGATTAAAGTGCTCGAAGGCAGCCTTACTTATCAATATTTATTTTAATAAATACAAAATCTTGATAAAACCTCCTTAAATATATCTGAGAGATATAAAGTTTACTTCTTTTTCTTAAATGGTGGTGTGATAAGCACCAGGATGTTACTGAAGTATATTTTATGCCTGAACATGCATCCACTCACACCAGGAATGACTCAGTGAATTGCTAACTTACATAATATAATAATACATAACACATACCTACACTAAACAAGCTGCAGTCTAGGAGGAAGGTGTGTAAATATGAGCAAACTAGAACAAGGCATTTGTTATCTACACATAATAAACCTCTCAATATCTGATGTTCCAGTGTAATAAAGTATTAAACTAAGCTGATAGCTGACTGGACGTTTATGTGCTTAACATAAAACAGATCATATCACAAATCAACACAATACCTTATCAAACCTCTCATTTCTATTTCTTAGCATCCATGTTCTGTGTGTTGTACGTTTTATTTGACAGATTTCTTCAGTCTTACATGTAAAAACAGCTGAATAGTTACCAGTATTTCACTTCATTAATTTTCCATCACAGATTTAACCACTGCCTTCTTGTTATTGGGTGCATCTGTTTTGGTTTCCACAGCCTCGTCTTCCTCATTGTGATGAGTCAAAACGTCCATCAGGTACGGGAGGCTGCCGCTGCGCAGGATGCCTTTGGTTTTCTGCTGGAGATCGTCCAGTCCATCCCCCAGGGAGCTGCGTGGAAGTAAATACTGCTTGTTCACCGGCACATCGGTCGGCTGATGAATCTCAAGATCTTCAGCGCTCATCCTGGAAATAAAGGCAATATTTTTTAAGGTCAAACATAAATACCCTCCATCCATCTATCCATTTTCTGTACACCCTTTGTCCCTAATGCGGTCATGAGGGTTGCTGGTTCCTCTCCAGCTGCGTCCCAGGCGAGAAGCAGGGTTCACCCTGGACAGGTCGCCAGTCTGTCGCAGGGCAACACAGAGACATACAGGACACACAACCATGCACACACACACTCACACCTAGGGAGAATTTAGAGAGACCAATTAACCTGACAGTCATGTTTTTGGACTGTGGGAGGAAGCCGGAGAACCCGGAGAGAACCCACCATGCACAGGGAGAACATGCAAACTCCATGCAGAAAGACCCCGGGCAGAGAATCGAACCCAGGACCTTCTTGCTGCAAGGCAACAGCTCTACCAACTGCGCCACTGTGCAGCCCCAAACATAAATACATTATTATAAATTTAAAAAGGGGCTCAGAAAAGAATTTGCTTTATTCTATAATTGTATTGTGTCTGATTTGAACACGTTGCCTTTGTTTTGGCTTTAAAGAGATTTTTGGAGAGCACAGTGGCAAAGAAACATTTTAAAATTTTGATTATGTTACATAATTGATTGCAAATCTAATAATACAGGTGATCTCCTTCCACAAACATAAAGCTCTACCTTGCATGAACATTGTTTCCTTTGCTTCGCTGAACTGCAAAGATACTCAACCCGCATCTTTTATCCAGTGGGTGATGGACATACTGATGTGCTTATAAACAGAAAAACTATGACACAGCCTACAAGGGTTGGTAAAAAAAGTATCATAAAACCTGTTCAACCTTTCCTGAATATTTAAATACACTATCATTCACGAAGTGCTGCTATAAAATGCTGTAGCTATAGAATAAGGTTACCATTATATATGTATACTGCTATATGTATATTGTGTTTTTAGAAATTGTAACTTTTTTTTTGTCTCACACATTTGGTTTCGTCTTCGTTGAAAGTCCATATCATGTAACACTGGACGTATGAATAGTTTTGTATAAGTTAGAAATCTGAAAATGAAGCGGTAACAGCTCTATTATGCACTATGAAAACTGCAATTACTGTATTTATCCTAATTTACATTTCTCTTCTTATGGTTCTTTATTTAACTGTCTAAAATTATAACAGTTACCTTTGACACCCAGTATAAAATAATAAAGTGTTTTTAACCAAAAAAGGCCTTCAGCTGACTTTGATTCAACATAGTTATGGAGAATCAACATCCTAAGACATAAAGTGACTCTGTTTGAAGTTTTTTGTCATGATGCAATGTCTGCAGAGGTGCTAAAAACTGCATACTGTCCTCTTGTGACTCAGACTGGCACTCGCCACCTACAGCACTTGGATTTTCCCCTAGAGACAGAAGATCAGTGAATAATTCAATGCATCTGCTGTTAAAGGAAAGAACCAACTTTTTTTTCTTACAGAGATAAAGCTCTCAGAAATACCTGCATTACAAATCAAGTCTGGAATTATAGGATCAAGATTTAAATCCATCTTTTCCTATAGTTTAACTGCTACAGACTTACATTTTTAGATAATCCTAATTAAACACTTTGGCTAATTTGCACAGGATTAACATAATTGTGTATAAGAAGCAGAGAGAGAGAAAGACTTTCAGACAGACTAAAAATAAAAGTTCGCATCTATTGTGGGAACGAGTAAAACACACAATTCATACAAAAGAAAATGGCCGCCATTGGTATGACAGTCATCAAGCTTCCCCTCTGCGTTCGTTAGCATCCAATCATGATTCAGGTTTAACGAAAACCATATTGATTGGACATAAATCTCACCTGACCACATCTTATTCAACGCACCTGTATATTTAGCCATTAGGAGGGTGAAACACTTCCTTTCGCCATTGGTACTAGAACTAAAAAGGTATTTGCATGATATTTGCAACAAATGTTAGTTCCTGTAAGGCGTTGGCCAAATAGTTTCGGACACTGTGCCACGTATGCAAGCAACTTCTCACAGGTTTGTCTTCTCTTGTATCCTTTAATGATTCAGGTTTAACTCCACCGTTCAACACTAAAAGAAAAGTCTCACCTGGCCAGATTTTATTCATCATTGGGAAGTGTTATTAAGGAGAGCATAACACTTCCTTTTACCTGGTACTAGAGCCAAAAAGGTATGTGTTCTTCTACTTGTATAGTTATTGTGATTATGAAGATTATTACAAAAATATAATTGGTGTAAAAACAGCGTTAAGTTTCAGAGTGGCAGTTTTATTTAACCTCAAACTGAAGGTTGATTAACTAGGAAAGGGTTTTTTTTCTACAGTAAAATGGTATCATAGATGTGTAATTGATATGAATAATAAAACATTTCTAAATTCTTAATATTTAAATGTTATTCAGTCATGCTTTTTTCTTGATATTTAAAGTTGTTTTACATGTAAAAGACACAAACAGTTTTGATATTTGCAACAAATGTTAGTTCCTGTAAGGCGTTGGCCAAATAGTTTCGGACACGGTGCCACGTATGCAAGCAACTTCTCACAGGTTTGTCTTCTCTTGTATCCTATCATGATTCAGGTTTAACTCCACCATTCAAGACTAAAAGAAAAGCCTCACCTGGCCAGATTTTATTCAACATTAGGAAGTGTTATTAAGGACACTTCCTTCAGCCATTGGTACTAGAGCCAAAAAGGTATGTGTTCTTCTACTGCTATGGATATTATTGGGATTGTGAAGATTATTACAAAATATAATTGGTGTAAAAACAGCGTTAAGTTTCAGAGTGGCAGTTTTATTTGACCTCAAACTGAAGGTTGATTAATCAGGAAAAGGTTTTCTACAGTGAGATGGTACCATAGATGTGTAATTGATATGAATAATAAATAATTTCTAAATGATTATCTACATAATTAATAATTATATAAGTAATTATTCATATAATTGAAAGTTACCCTTTTGTCTTGGCACTTAAAGTTGTTTTACAATATTTGCAATACTAAAGACTGTTCCTGTAAAAGGAGTCAGCCAATTTTAGACACAGTGCCACGTCAGCAAGTTAGTCTTTATTCTCGAAGCTTCCTCGTTTTTATGTTGTCTGCAAGCGACTAGTAATGGAAAAGGAACATCTGAAATGTAATTAAATTTGTTTTACCTTTTAATTTTTTTAATTGAGGCCAGTAAGCTTTAAAAATGTTCTCAGGTTTTGTTATAGAAATCTAGAAAACCAAACAATGAACATATTTTCTTAACATTTAGGTTTCTTTCCATTTTAATTGTCCTCAACTCTCTCTTCAGCTAAAATATTATAAAAATAATATTAATAATACCACAATAAAAGCTTAATGGACATGTTCATCAGAGCAGGAGCAACGTGTGTAGAGGAGTTTTGTCTCCTCAGCATTTATTTTCTAACAAATGATTTTATGTATAAATACAGATTTCAACTGGCAAGAAAAACTAACTTAATTGACACACAGGTACATTAAAGCTGCATTATTGTTGGTTAAAACAACCACAACATTCAATTAAAACAACCACAACATTCAACGTGATTCACACAGTTTTCAAGCAAATGTATAGTAATATATTACTGACAATAATTTCACATTGCAGGACTCTGAACACTAGAGGAACTTCGAGGAAGTTCACCAGGATAACTTCTTCACTTCATCCTTTTTCAGCTGATGTGACCCGACTTCGTGTGACTCTGATCAGCAAAACTTGACTTGCATTTTTCTTGTTAACTTACTGAATTATAAGTTGGTTATTTTTAGATACTTTCCTTTAGATACTCTATTTACTCTCTTGTTTTTACTACAAACATAATGGCAAGAGAATTCAGTTCAAGGTTGCAACCCAGACGCAATTTCAGGTATTTTAATGAATACGACTTTATGTATGATCTTTTATTTGGTGATACCTATGAAACGTTAAACATTTTAGATGCTGAAAGAGCTTCAGATCATTTCAGAAAATCTTTCAATGTAGAGGTTAATAAGCATGCTCCCGTTCTACGTTCTGAACATCAGAATAGATCTGGGTATCGATCCTTTCCTAAGAAGATCATCTATGCAGATAAAAGCCAAATATCAGATCCTAAACAAATCTGTGAAGCTTTTAATGAGTATTTTATAGATACAGCAGCTCATCTGTTTGAAATAAACGACAGAGGGTCTGCAAGGTATCACTTCGAGTTAAAAGAATTTACTTGTAAAGAAGTTTATAAGGCTATTGTATATATGACTAAGAAAAGTTCCATTGGTGAAGACGGTCTGGAACCTTACTTTTTGCGGTTCACTTCTCCATTAACAGCAATCTACATAACACACATTTTTAACCGCTCAGTTTCAACTGGAACCATCCCTAAAGTCTGGAAGGCCTCTTACGTAAACCCCACGCATAAAGGTGGTGAAACATCTGACCTGATTAATTACAGGCCAATCTCTAAACTTTCATGTTTAGCAAAGGTTCTTGAAAAACTGGTTAACAATCAGCTAAAATTGTTTCTAACAGAAAACCAGATTTTGCATGAACGGCAGTCTGCTTATCGAGAAAACCACAACCCTGTGACAGCTGCTACTGTTGTTTTAAATGATATTATAACTGCTTTGGACAATAACCAACACTGTGCAGTGCTTTTTACTGACCTCTCCAAAGCTTTCGATACAGTGGATCAAGCTGTGCTTCTCGAAAAACTTAAGATGATTGGATTTGATGAAAAGGCCTTTAAATGGTTTCAAAATTATTTCCAAGACAGACGTCAGAGCGTTACCAATGGAAATGTTTACTCACGATTTCTACGTGTTGGAAACGGTGTTCCTCAAGGCTGTGTTTTAAGTAATACTTTGTTCAACATCTACATGGCGGATATTGCTTCATCTGTAACAGGCTGTAATGTTCACATGTATGGTGATGATACTGTTCTGTACTGCAGTGCAGGTGATGTTCAATCTGCCATCACAATCCTTCAGCAAAGCTTCAATGACTTACAAAATGAATTCAAGAAACACAAACTAGTTCTCAATGTAAATAAAACAAAGTACATGATTTTTACATCAGACAGAAATGTTGATGATGGACTTGTCCTCTCTAGTTTGGAAAGAGTCAAAAAGTACAAATATCTGGGCCTGTGGATTGAAGAGGATCTGAGCTTCACTGAGCATGTGAGAACATTGGGCAATGATTTGAGAGAAAGAATTGATTCTTTTCATAGAGAAAACTCACACTTAAACATGGAGAGGAAAAAAAACTTGGTTAGAAACAAATTTTTGTTCAAATTTAATTATGGTGACATTTTGTACATGCATGCCTCGCCTGAAGAACTCACGCAGTTGGATGATGTTTATCATTCTGCTTTAAAGTTTATCCAAGGGCATGGAGATGATGCTGATCATCATACGCTGTATCATGAAATGGGATTGCTTTGTCCCTCTCTGGTCTGTGAGAGCCACTTGTTACTATTTATTTACAAAGCTCTGAAAGGCTTTTCACCCTCTTACATAAAATCAATGCTTGTCAAAGATGAAGCAAGATCAGATGATCGCTTTTTGCTACAGGAGCCAACGGCCTCTACTGAAATTGGCAAAACCAGATTTAGTTACTTTGGACCCAAAACCTGGAATCAAATGCAGGAAACACACAAGCTTGATCCATCTGTATCTGAAAAGGAAGCCAAGTCTTTAATTTTGTCTTATCTGATTTCCAAATGTTCTTGTCGTTGTCAAGACTTGAGAAATGCTAACTGGGGACTGTAAGTGTTATTTTCTTTGCTGACACTTATTTTTCTGTGAAACACAAATACTAAGATATGTGTGTTCATAATATGATCAAAGGTTGAGAATAAAAAATCATAAAAACCACAAATGGGGATCAGAGTTTATTTCTGTTTTGTTTGTTTTAAGAATGATACTATAATAAAGTTCTAATGTAGTTTAAAAAATGTACATGATTAATTTAGCAACTAAATGAATGAATGAATGTTAGCTTGATTGTTTCTAAACTGTAACTTTGGATTTTATTTCTTGATATTGTTGAGAAGTGGAGGCAGCTGGTGAGTGTCTCCAGAATGACATCAGATCCAGCTGAAGATTGGTTGGACAAAGAGAGAACGCAATCTTTTTTTGTTTTTTTTTTCTTTTTTGTTTGAAAGTGAAAGCAATTAAATGTTATCTGGTGAGTAATAAATTGAATTGAAAGGTGGGTTTAGCATAATCTGGATTGTGAGTGGATCAAGATGTCGAGTTGTAGTGGGGGACTTTCAGAAGATGAAAATATGGACTTCGGATGATTTATGGTAGAAAATAGAAGAGGGAAAAGATAAGGTTCAAAGGGACTAAATGCTGGTAAAAGATCTTTTTAGGATGAGGAAGAAAGAGTTGAAATAAGAAAGAAAATAATGATGGATTTGGGTTTTATTCCTTGGTTCTAATGATGCTTTCCTTCCATCCAGTAACTTACACACTTGTCTTAAGTTTGTGCAGTAACAAAATATAATACACTAGTTGTTGAGGGCTCCATTAGTAGAGCTTATAAATGATCAATGTGAAGCATCATTATGTATTACAATATTTAATACAATTAGTATTAATTATTTAGATGTGCTGTTTTGATATGTGCAGTTGTATTTCTATCGATTCTATCAAGTGATGGTTTGTGTAAATATTTATGAAATTGAATGGCCATTTAGGTTTTGTTTAGTTTTTTTTTCTTTTGGTGTTTGTTGCACAAAACAACAAACAGCATGCAGCATGTTTGATATGCTGCATATAAAACACAAATTCAATCAATGAATCTGTGTTTATTTCTTAAATATCCTTTCTCATGGAGACTTAGTTACATCTTCTATCCGGTCACTGGAAATTAAAGGCAATTAATTATTAAGGTCATAAATCACTCCAACGATTACATTTTGACATAAGGGTGCCTATATAGTCTCTATTGTTCACTTATTTATGTTGTTGAAGCCTGATCCTAATGCTGTGAAGCATTATATTTAGTATGTGGGTTAAGGCGTAGATTAAGTTTAGACTGAGGTTAGGAGTAGTTTTGTGTTCTGGTAATGTCAAAGTTTGGGGTTGTCTAATGGTGCGTTCACACCAAACTCGTTATGCGCATCAAAACCGTGTCCAACGCTTCAAATTCGACGCCTGTCCACTTTGCTCTGTTCACACCAAACGTGTTTTGAGCGTCAGGCGCGTCTCGTTTACAGTCGTTTACAGTCTATGTGGAGGCGCATTGAGGACCGTTGCAGAGCGTTTCAAGCATTTGACGCATCAAGAGCATCCAACGCAAAACAACGACTAGAGCTGACGCGCCCTCGATGCGCTTCCACATAGTCTTTGAATGTACAGCAGATGTGCAAAACACATGAAGCGTCTCCATTCAAAGTGAACACACGTCGAACTTGAAGCGTCGGATGCATTTTTGACGAGCGTGTGAACGCACCGTAGAATTCAGGCCCTTGACATTTTGCTCTATAGAGAAATATTGCTAGCAGAAATTACAGAAGAGCTGAGTAAGGCTTTTGACTGCATGAAGGCAGGGAAGAACATCGTTCTTTTTCTTTCAGGTGACTTAAGTACTGGTCTTACTCCCTGTTGTAACTTCACCATTTCAGGCTAAGTTTTCTGGCCCACACACAGTTTTGAAACAGTTGTCCGACTAAAACTATCTCATTGCGACTCCAGAAAGGCAGAAGAAACAGCAAGCAGTTCATGTCAACCTCTTGAAACATTACCATGTTCGTGCTGAGACTGTTTTGGTGGATGAAATTCACCCTGTGTGCTTTGGTGAAACAATGACATCTGCTGGTGGTGAATGGAATGGCGATGGATTGTCTGCTCCTCTTATACTGACTTTTTGAGATGATGAATTGTAGTTTCTACTCACCTCATGTCGAAAGTGGAGCCTTTGAAAGCTGGTCTGAACGTCTCCGCTGCCGTCGACTGGGTGTAAGGGACCGAGAAGAGGCTGTTCTTCCAGTGTTTGTCCTTCACAACCGGAGCCAGGTTCTGGTACATGTCGTCCACAGCCAGCATTGAAACCTGCAGGAGATGAGAATAAAGTTAAAATCCATATTTTAGGTTTGGTTGTGTCAGCGCGAGGGGCTGAAACGCAAACCTGAATGTTTCGGTCGATCAGCTGGTTGGTTTCAAAGTCATCGTCGTCTTCACCAAAAGGGTTGATGATGAGCTCTCCTACCTACAAAACATGTAAAAAAGCAACTTTAACTACTTCACTATGATTTTACTGAGTTAGAAGGATAACAGTCTTGATAGCATTTATTCTTAAAATTAATTAAAAAGCCACTAATTTAATACAACTAAGAATGTCAAACCACACTTATTGCTAATTGGTTTGATAATTTTCTAATCATGTTGGAAAAAGCCCATTATATCATAATACAAGGTCTGATTGGTAATAGTGTCCTTTGACTTTTGGTCGCAATGCAATTTTGTTTATTTACAAAATTTGCTAAAAAGCATCAGTTGAAATGTGTGAGAAATAACTTCAAATCCAACACCACCATCATACTTTACTGCATAAATAATGTTTTCAACATTTAATAGGTTATGGACAGTTGGGCTTTTCATAATAGAGTTTGTATTTCTGCTAAAGTAATTAACCATCATTATATTTCTGCTCATACGTAATCAAACGTTCCCTTTGCCCTGTTATGTTTTCGACATAAAACACTGTAGACACAAAAATTACAGCTGTGAATAAAAAGTTCTTCCACTCTCAGTCTAAATTTTCTTCTCCATAGTTTTTTAACTGTTATTTTTTATTTGTTTTTTTCCCTGTCTAGCTGTGAGCTTCCTGTTCCGCAGAGCTCAGGTCGGGTTGCTTGGAAACTATGACTCCATAGCAACCATGGAATGCTGAGATCGCCATAGCAGCCTATGACTCAGCAGTTCCACCAGAAAAAGAGAAGTTTACGGTAGTTATATATTAAAGATAACACAGAGTGTCCTTCCTGAAATACAGTAAAGAAGTGTCAGGTCACCTTTAGCCAGCCGGTGTAGAAGAAGAACTGCAGCAGGGTGAAAACAGGAACGTACATGTCAAATCTGTGACCGCTGTATCCCTTCTCGGGATTCAGAAATTGTCGACCAATGACGCAGAAGGCGAAAAAGGAGTAAACTGCAATGGTTACCACCTGTATGAGAATGAAACAAACACTTGCAGGATAAGTACACTCACTTCAGCTCTGAGTTCATCCTAAGCAAAATGTTTGTGTTGATTCTCTGGCATCTAGAGCAATAATCCCAAATTATACTAAAAGGCGTCTTTAGTTCTGAACAAGAATGGGAAGTTTGAGGCATATAAATTAAAAACAATCATATTAATAAGGTCGCTAAGGTCACAAACAGGGACATACAATAACTCTTTGAAGAACGTTGAATTAATATGAGTTACAACAACTTTTAATTTCCCTTTGGGATGTATTAAGCATGTCTGAATTTGAATTTGAATTGAAGTGTGACTGTTTCAATTGTTTTCCCTAATGTCTGTTTGGTTCAACATTTCACTCGAAAATCCAAACGTGCCAAATGATGAGTATTTTTGGTTGAAGGTATGTAATACTGCATATTTCAGTATTTATCCGATCCCAGGCACTGATACCAATACCAATACCGATACTGATTGTGGAGGTTCCTCCACAATTAACCCAGTGTTAGTATTAATTTAAATGTTTCATGCCATACATTTATAATTTCATTTGTTTGTGTGTTTATTGTTTTAGGTTGTTTACTATTATGGGTGCACACATTTAGTAAATACCTTTTGTTTATTGTAATTATTAACTATTTTATTTTGCTGAGTTGAAGGACTGGCTGAGGGAGAAGACTGGTTGAAAGGCAAACCAGGAAGTGGAACAAACCATCAGGCTGCTGGAAGCAGGGGACCTGATGTTAAAGAACTTTCCTCTTTCTAGTTATAGCATAAGTCCTTAAATATTTTGATGTTAGGTTTGATTTGTGTTTGTTATGGTGTTGTAGTTAAAATATGTTGGTTTAAATTAATTGTTTATGTTTATACATTGTTTGTCTTTGCCTCTTCTCCCACCCCTTCTTGTGTGTGTGTGTAGGCTAGCCTTTGTGTTTAAATTCCTCTGTGTGTTCATTGTGGAAGGTCAGTTTTGATTTGTTATCCTGAGTTAGGTATGCTTTAGTTGTTTTCTTTTGGGCCCATTTTTGTCATATTTTGGAATTTGATGTTCTTTTTTTGGAAGAATAATAGGAAAATAAATAGAATTTATTCTTTTTATGCCTTTGTCCCTGTGGTTTACTGGACGGACCGTAACACTGATACTTTTTATTATTTAAGCTTTTTATAACATGACCTTCTGACATTCATGTGATTTTGTGGATTTTGCGTAGAATTATTTTTTTTTTAAACCTAGGAAAAACTTTTGACAAATTTTATGCAATTTATGTTAAGAATATATTAAGATAACAAACATAAAGAAACAGAAAAACAAAACAAATATGAGCTCATTCTTTCCTAAACGCACACAAACACATTAGAGAGCAAATCAAAACAAAATATGTTTTGACATCATAGTAAACCAACAATAACATTTTTTACAAATTCAAGAAAGAATCTGATGCTAATTTATCGACTACTCTAGTATCAATCCAATACTGATACCAACTTGGTATCAATATTATCAATATCTGCAAAGACCTTATTGTATTTATTAGACTGACTGTTTAGAACTGAAGAAACAAATTTAAGTTAAAAGTATTTCTTGTTGTGTTGCATCTTATCATTAATTTCAATTAATACCTCGTTTCTCAATGATTAAAATGAAAGATTTTAAAAGCCATCTTCATACTGACTCTTTGAAAACAGTAGATTGTAAGTGATTTTTCTGGGTTTTCTGGACGGTACCTGAGTGTAGACCAGAGGGATGCTGATCCAGTCGTAGTGGAACAACAAACTGCATTTGGCTCGGTAATTATTCAGCTCCTATTGGCACAAGAAAAAATGCAAACATCACACATATATGTGTTTTATTTCACAGTTACAGTACTTTACTTCCATTTGAGTTTATCTCAATTGATAATTATTTCCTAATCTGAATATTTTGCGAATTGGAAATACATGTAGGCCAGTTTGTCTTAGCTTTTAGTTCTTCAGCTCCTTATCACTTCACATTAGTTGGGACAGTTAATTTAGCCTCCTTTATCCATTAGGATACTATTTAGTAACTTTATCCACTATTGCATGAGACAAGTAAACTGGTTGTATTTTATACCTTGTTAAATAGGGATGCACCAATTTGAAACTTTGGGCCGATAACCAATATTGACCAATACCATATTGATTATATACATTTCCTTTTGATTATAACATTGTAAAAGTGACCACACTGCCTTCATTCTCTGCTTCAGTTAAACATCCCATAAACCTAGGCTGACCTCCATGTTTTTCAAATGAGATAATAAAATACATTTTCAGTGTGTCTGCACTGGGAATTGGAAAATTAATTAATTACAATAATGCATAAGCATTTCTTATAGGACCAACTTGTAAGGTTGTTGTGTGAAAAAATCTGTCAAATCCAAAAAGAAACTCTGAATAACCTTCAGAAACCAAGAGAAAGCAACTATTCACATGTAAAAACAGAAGTTTGTTGTGCATAAAGTAGTTTGTGTTTTATTTGTCGTTCCTGTTAGTGGAGAAGATTCACTCACGTCCATCAGCAGCCTGAGAGCGATGTCGTCCCTGACCCGGCCCTCCTGCCTGGCCTGGGCCGCCAGGTTGGAGAACCACGTCAACGGCATCCAGTACTTGTTGAAATCAGAGTGAAGAGACTCAAAATTCTTCAGCTCGTGTGTCGTCATGAATCCTGCACAAAAGTAGACAGGAAGTCCGTAAAACAAAAATATTTTATCATCTGTTTTTAAAACTCAGTATTTCAGCTGTTTTCGGTTTTCTGGAAGTTTGTTCAGCCAGACATTATATATAAGAGGTTATTTTATGTCAATAATTTTTTTACATTGATGGAAACTAAACAGTTTCACTGGCAGATTATTTCACTTATAACAAGGGAAAAATGTTGCTGTCAGTGAAATAATCTGCCAGTTGAACTAGAACGTTTTCTTCAATATTAAGGAATAATTTACATTAAACAAATTCCTTTATCTTGCTGCAAAGTTACTAATAAGTAAGTTTCCTCTTATTTCATATGTGACATATTTGCACTGGAAACTAAACCAAAAATGCTTGGTAAGATTTAGTATTTTTGCAGTGTAGATCTTTCATAAGAAGTGCTTAAACATAAACATTTACTGCAATATGCAATACTTTATACAATATGTTCTCTATAGTTTCAGATTACACTGCCCTCATGTGGAGGATGTTGAAAATCTGTGTGCAGGAACCAGTCAGGTTATTATAATGTGATCTATGAGAAACTTCCCTTAGTATACAAACTTTAACTGTTTCTATATTTCAATGTTAGGTTTTTGCTGCATTACATAACAGCATCTTATTCAGTTATAGTTGTGGAGATGTTTTTGTTAAATTGTTCGGTTACAATTGAACAAGAGTGGAGCATTTCATGTGGTTTGATTCAATCCATCATCTGTACATGAAAAGAGTTTTGGACAAATTCAAACCTGTCAACACATGAATGTTTCCCACTTAAGTTTTACACCAAGCAATGAGGGTGGGAGAGGAAATGTGAAAGAAAGTGGTCTGACTGGTAAACTTGTTAGAGTTGATATAAAGAAAAATCAAGTTAAATACAAGAGAATCCTGAAGAGCAATATTTTTATAGGTCGTAGATACTTAATCCAGAACATTAACAACATTAAACATACAGACAGAACCACGAATAACAATAATAATGTCTTAAATCAAATAATATTTATGTGTTTGAATGGTCCAGTCAAAGTTTAACCATAAATCCAAATGAGTGTCTGTGGGAAGACTTTACAAAAAAATGTACATGTACAGATACTAAATGATATACTACAAAGGTGTATTAGGCCCATAGAAGATAGAAATAAAAAGGAGAACATTTCTGCCAAAAAACTAAAATGTTTAGAATGATCTGAGAAATTTTCTCAGACATTTCTGAGTTTCAAAAGTCTTTTTATTGGAATTTTAATTTCATCTCAAAGACGTTAATCTCTAAAGTTTTTATTTTTTAAGTAAATTTTCAACTTTTCAAACTCAGAAATTTCTGAGATCAATTTTAAAATTTCTATGTTTTTATCTAGCTATTTTTTTTTACTTTTGGAATACAGAAATTTCCGAGATTGATCTCAAAATTTACCCCTCTCTTCAACGCCCCTAATACGACGTCATGGATTTGCAGTTACTGTTCAGTTTCATTGCAGTTTAAAAACAGAAACATTTCTGCAGAGATACAACAGAAAATTATCATGTAATTAAAGGAACAGGAAAACAATTTCTGAAAAAAATCTAACAGTAAAATTACATCTAAAATGGTCAACATCAATATTCTCTTTATTTGCCCCAACAAGGGGCAGTTTTCCTCCGGTTTCGTTCCTACCTGCCTCCACGACGTGCTCCAACGTTGGGAAGCGTTTGCGGACTCTGGTGCTGATGGAGCGGAGGATCAGGACCGACGACAGGTTGGCGTACCTCATGAGGGTCCGACGCAGCATGCGACCCCGGTCGTCGGCGCCGTGCACGTTTCCGGACACCACCATCATCAGGTTGTCCGGCAGCGGGAAGCTGGTGTACTGACCCCACCAACGGGTGAAGGCCTGGTTCACATAGAAACCTGGACAGAACAGAATAAAGAAACTCACTTCATGTTCAAATCAACAGGGATGCTGATGATACGGAAGAGGATTAGGGACACTGAAAAAGAAAAAAAAATTAATCCAGACTTTCTTTTTCTGAGAATTTAGACTTTCGTTTCAGAATTCCAACCTTTTTTCCCTCAAAGTTCTGCCTTTGATCTTAGAATTCTGACTTTTTTTCCCTCAAAGTTCTGACTTTGATCTCAGAATTCCGACTTTTTTTTCGTAGAATTCCGACTTTAATTTCAAAATTACAACTATTTTTCTCAAAATTATGACTTTAATCTGAGTTTTCTGACCGTTTAATTTCAGAATTCAGATTTTTCCAAATAAACAACCAAGCATTCCTAGGTATATGTCAACTATTTTGTTAGTACAGTATATGAACAATAATCACATAACTATTTCAGCTTTGTTGTAGGATTTAGAAACTTACACTTTATACACACTGAAAGCCTGTCTCAAATTTATTTGGTAGATTTCACTTTTAAGAGTAGATTTTACCTGAAGAAAATATCAATGAAATATTTAAACATTTCTGATTCTAAGGGGAAAAGTTAGAATTCTGAGATTATAATCAAAATTCTGAAGGAAAAAAATCTGAATCTTGAGATTAAAGTCAGAATTCTGAGAGAAAAATTCTAAATTCTTTAATTTTTTTTCCCAGTGGCCCTTATCCTCCACTGTGATCATATTTTACCCAGGACAAACAGAACGGGGATGAAGCTCGTGTTGGTGAACTGATCACAGTAAAGGGCGACGCGCTCAAACAGATCCTGCTGCCTCGGCGTGAGGAGGAGCCTGGATACACAAACAACCTTCAGTGATGCTGCACCAAAGACCCACATAAATAAATAAAAAAACATTAATTAAGCTAATTTACCTGTAAAACACACTGAAAAACAGATAGACGGCACAGAAAACCAGGAACTCCTTATACATCAGCTTGTAGATGCTTCCCTTCCACCTGAACAGCAGCCTGGAGAAGCCATGAAACCTGGCGTTGGCTACTTCTAGTGAGTACGACACAGTCATATTTAGGCTGCAAAAACACACAAAGCAATATTTAAAATGTGCAGAACATTAGATATAAAAAAGATAAAAGTGAGGATAAGATGAAGAGATGAGTCTCACCTGAGAGTGTTGGTCTGGTGTCGGATCTGCACCCCGCCCTGAAGAAAGACTCTTTTCTTCCTCTGAATCTGAATTTAAAGCTCTCTGCCGAGTATTCATAATTTACGGCCTCGGCTTTATTACCTGAGAACCTGCAGCCAGAGGCAATCACACCTGCTGAGATTTTAAGCATTTCTCTTATCAAAGGAAAACCAGATTGTTTAGGTGATTTGATTACGTCACAGAAATGTACAAAAACTAACTCACAAGAAACATTTCAGCAAGATATGGCATCTTATTTTAAGCCAATAATTCCATATTGATGAAAAAGTATTTGGTACAAGTGAAATGATCTGCCAGTGAAACTAGTACTTGATTTTAGCAATGTTGATGAATTATTGACTTAAAACAAGCTCATACTTCTTGCTTTGTCTGATTTCCAGTGTACTATAATACTTGACAAAAACAAATGAATTCAGTATAGAGGTGAGAAAAAAGAATGTTGATACTCACGAAGCAGGAAAATGATACACAAAGTTAGCAAAGTAGCTGCATTTCCATTGCAAATGTGCACAAAACCTTTTGGAGATTCTGCTAATATCATTAAAAAAATACAATTTTGCGATTACGATGCTTCTATTAAATAAAAAACGCAATTAAAACAACTCGTAAGTAAGTTTGTTCACGTGATACATCATTTTTAAAAACAACTTACTAAGCCATTATCCTCCTACCACTTCCGGTTGTCTTCTTCGTCTTTTCCGCTAACATTCGCTTGTTGATCACGAGACTCGTGTGACGCCAAAAAAAAAAAAAAAAAAAAGTGTTTCCGTTGCAGTTTTAAGAAACATTAATTTCGATACATCCAGTCCCGGCGGCATGAGCCGAGACTGGACATAAAGTCCTGGACTGGAAGCTATAAGTGGCCAACTCTCCGTTATTCCTATATCGATTTAATACAGAAGAGGATTTTGCACTTCTCCTATCTGTGCCCTATGTCATTTTTCCAGCAGCTAAAACTGTTTAAACCGTCGTTAACACGTTGTAACCTGTTTTCTGATGCGTTTTTAAACGCAACATGAGCGTTAAAACGCTCGGCAGTGGAGGAGACCTGCTGCTACACTCCTTACCAGTTGGTGGCGCTAATGCTCACCCAACGTTTTTTGCCAACCGCCAAAAAAATTTCAAGATGAAGAAAAAGAAGATGAAGAAGAAGGAGAGACCTGCTGCTGCTGTGCAGAGCTGCTCAGCTTTGTGTTAGAATCATGGCAGCAAACCAACAAAACGCGAAGAACTTTTTACAGTTTTTCCCCCCAAACCAACCGAATGAGTTGCGTAATGATGTTGGATGCAGGTAATGTTTGCTAAAAGATGACTAGCTAATGTCAATACAGCACATTAAGTATGTTAATAAGTAGCCGGTAGGCTACTGGTGTTGTCTATGTTCAGCTACGTAGATTGATTTTGACCCCCCTAAATAAGCCGATTCCCCTCTGTTAAACTCGTCCGGAGACTTGGCTAATCCGAGCGCAAAAACGTGAATATTTTCTAAATTGCTTCATTCTAAGCAAATGTTTTTTTCTCAATTTGCGTAATTTTACAGAAACGTAGTCAGTGTCTCCAAGTGTAAAGAAGTGGAGTGAGAACAAGTCTGGTGGAATGAAGCGAAAACTAATGATAAATGTGTCCAAACACACAAGATTAGAAAATTTTGTCTTAAGTATTTATTTTGTTCACAAAACATTTCCACTATAAAATATGCTGACTGCTGTAAGGAGAGTAACATTTTTCTCATTACTTGTCAATTGCTAAAAAAATCAGCTGGGAAACTTTGAACCTCATATCTTAAACGAACAAACACATCAGCATAGAAAATCAAACAGGACACGCAGCCTGACTGCACAGCACAGGTTTCTGGTGTTATTTACAAGTAGATACTGTGATAAGAACGGTCCAAATGTCAGAAGAATCAGAAGGTTTTATCCTTCTGGTCCATTTATTTGTTTTTCCCATGGTTAAAAAGCAGCACTGTAAATCAAACCGGGTTACATCCGTTGTACTTTGTCATTTCAGTTGAATTACTTTATGATATATAGAGCACATAACACCAGTTTTATGTGGCTCCCTGTAGCTCAAAGAATAGACTTTAAAATACTGTTAGTTTATAAATCATTGAATGGTTTGGCACCACAATACATTAAAGGTCTGCTGCTGTTGTATCAACCTTCCAGAACTCTGAGGTCTTTTGGTTCTGGTCTGCTCTGCATCCCCAGAACCAGAGCCAAATGAGGAGAAGCAGCATTTAGCATCTATGCACCACAAATCTGGAACAAACTTCCAGAAAACTGTAAAACAGCTGAAACACTGACTTAATGTTGAGTTTTGATTGTTGATTCTATGTTGCATTGTGTTTCTTTGTTTGATTTGATGTAAAGCACTTTGAAATGCCTTGCTGCTGAAATGGGCTATACAAATAAAATTTGATTGATTGATTATGCTGAATGGACATTTATAGGGCCATCCGGTATCTTACATCAGCGTGGACTTCCCTCTTTCCTGCCTGAATCTGCGGACGGATTTATGCTTGATCCAATAAATCATTCCGCTGTTAGTCGCTAGATGGCGGTGTTGCCCCGAATCTGACATGACAATTATGGGTTCCGCTGTAACTTTGGCCATAAGACCAGTGTTTATCTCATAAACAAAGCTCTTTCAAGAGGCAGAAAACGTTCACAAGTACTTCTGACAGATTAGGGTCATTAGGATTGTTTACAGCAACTATGTGATTATATTATCTATAGAGTTACAACTACTGGTTGATTTACTTGAGTAACTTTTTGGGGGGGAAAAATAGAAGCATATTTTCTACATTGCACTTTTTCTTTTATTATGAAGTATCACTGCTCTTATGACCTTTTATGCTTCCTTGAACAAATTAGGACAGGACTATGGACTATAAAAAACATGTTCATTATATATTTGTTTACACAAAATTCAATGAGATTTTAGTTTTCTGTCTATTTTAAGCTATTTAAGGACGTCTTGTCACTTTAAATCCAAATAAGCTGCTGCTTGCCTCTCCACTCAACTCAAGTGTTTACGCTGGGGGGTGAAAATGGCTGGAAGCAGCTGCGCAGTTATACAACTGCTTCGAAAAGCAGAAGTGGAGCCTTCTTCACAACCAACAGGAATGCACCAAGTGGTTTCTCGATGGGAGGCCGACAATCAAGCACTTACGATGGCTGTCTTTTCCAGCAAATATTGTACAGTGCACATTACTGGCTAGGGTTGCTAGGCAACGGCACAGAACCTGCTAATTTCTGATGTTACATTCTTAGGTTTTTGAAACGGCTCATTTTCCAGACACCAAAAAACATGAATTTCTTGCCACAAGCTGACTGGGTTTTTTCTTTTAAGCGTTTGGCTGTTTTTAGAAGCCCAAAATGTGTAAAAGTTTTGGATATTCTACCCATTGTGAGTAACTTCATTGAACAATGAACCAACTTGTTTTACCCCCCAAAAAGTAACCAAAAACAGACACACAACTGCTGTTTTTGTTAATGTTTCATGAGTTTAAAATCAAATTTAATATTTTGCTCCGCCTGATCATGCAATTTTTAAATACCAAATGTTTGATGTTTTGATCAGTTTCTCAGTACTTGAATTGCCAAATTCTTTTACTCTTGAATAATTTTTTTGAACGGTTACTTTTACTTGAGTTAAAGTATGCTCATTAGTGTTATTTGAGTAAAATTTTTCTCCAGAATTTTATTGTTTTCATCTTAGAGAGTGATAATAACTGGTTCAATTTTGATTGTTGGATTGTGTCTAGAAGCGGCAAAATGTTTACCTTTCTGGTCTCCCTCCTGTCATTTCACACACTGGTTTACCTGTGGTCCTAATGGGACACGTCCCCAAGTCCCTTCTTGATCACTTCTGTAACCCAATGCTGTAATTACAACTTCCCACGGTGAATGAAACCGGAGACGGAGGAAAGGTGGGATTTCAGGTAGACGGCGTTGGCCTGAGTCCTTGTTGGGACTAAAAAGTCGAGGGGCCACAGGGAAAGAAAAGCTCTGCAGAGCGAAAACTTCCAGACATGCTCTGGATTTGCAGCCTTGCATCCCTTTATTTATAATTTCAAAGAAGTAGGCTTCAATAATGAAAGATTTTTTTTTTTTAATTTGTAAAATATCTAACATGTTATGCTATTAAGGCAGTTTGGGGAGGTTGGTAAAAAAATTCTGCAGTGCTCTATTTTATTTTAAGCTTTTCAAAATAAAATAAAATGACCTACTTCATGCACATTATTAATAAGTATGTTTGAGTAACTGCATTTTTTTTTTATACCTTTCATGGGCTAAAATGTGACAACAAACAATAAAAAAAGATCTAAATCACAAATTGTTGCCAGGTATTTTTGGTTTTATTCCTACTGCAGATATCTCAGTATGCTTGAAATAAGACAAAACTAACTTTCAAGTAACTTTTCAGCAAGACCTAGCTTGTTTTAAGTCAATAATTATTTTATATTGATGGAAAAAATACTGGAAAATATTTCAACATTAAAAGAGCTACAGGAAGAAACCTTTGACACTTGAATTGATTCAAAGGAACCCATCCCTGTATGTATATATATACCTATATATAGATATATATAGATATATGAATACAAAGCAAAATCTAATAAGCAGTTAACAGCACTTACCAGTAGCTAGCAGCAGTTAGCAGCAGCTAACAATTGTAAAATTAAACATAGTTAAAAATGCACAGCAATACAACATTTACTGTGTTATACACAAAACACAGCAAAATTACTCATTCAACACTGCATATGATCACATTTGTCTAAAATATGAGCGTGACGTGTCCCTGTCACTTTTGTGAATGAGGACCTGATTAATTGTTGTGGTTTCTCCTTGCAGCTGATTGGCTGGAAGGGGTTTAAAAGGATCAAGCCCCGCCCACTAGGGGAGCCAGTGAGTTTGGATGAGAGGATTTAGTTTGTATATTATATTATTTTTAAGGTTAGAAGATCTGTAGGATAAAATGAATTTCTGAATTACATCTCCGTCCAGTTGATGACAGTAATACACTAAGCATGTAAAACTGCCAGAAAACGTTATAGAAGAATTCTGATCAAATTTTCTAAAAGACACAGACATTTTTTTCAGCTGTCCTTCAACAAAACTTAAATGGAAAATATGTGTGAACCCGCCTGGAAAATCCTCCTCAGCTCTTTCAATTCCAGGAAGTCCCACCCTCGCTGCACCATCCGTCTCCGTCGCTCAAGCCAATTAGCTAGCAGCGGTATAAAGTGTGAGAGTGAGCCGTGTGTCTGTTTTCCACATTGCAGATAACAATCGAGTGTCTGTGTCGTGCACTTTTACCGTGACCTCGATGTTGGGCCTTGTCTATTGTGTGGCAGGTGTTTCTCTCCTGCTGACTGAAGCGACTGACTGATTTTGATCTCAAACCAGCATTCATGGCCACTTAAGCGCCAACATCTCTGGCCTTTTCCAGCTCTGTTGTGAGACTTTCTAAGGTTTTACTCAAAGCTGAGCAACTCTCAAAAGGAAATCTATTGTCTGTTATACAGAGTTGTGTATACATTTACTCGATTATACTCACTAAACTACCTTTTTTTCTTTTTTTAAATGTCCGTTTAGGAGAACATTTGCTACCTTGTGCTTTTACTTGAGTAACTTTATTATGAAGTATTTTTATTCTTGCTTGAGTAAAATTTCTGAATTTTCTACCCACTGAATGAAAGTCAAACATGTTTTAACCAAAAATCCATCGGACACAAACACACACCTGCAGTTTTGGTTAAAGTTTTTTTAGTGAAAAAAACTAATTTGGAAATTTTGTTATTTTTTGTTAGTTGTAACAAAAATACTAAAATTACAACCAAACTTTGTATTTTGGTCCACCTCATTTTAAATATTAAATGATTGATAATTTGATCAGGTACTCGGTACTTGAGCAGACTTTACCAAAACAGTTTTTACTCTTACTTGAGTCTTGGACGACTACTCTTTACTTTTACTTGAGTACAAATATGCTGAAGTAGTGCTACTCTTACTTAAGTACAATTTTTGGGGACTCTATCCACCTGATTATACATTTAAATTAGCTGAAATAACAATAAGCTTACAGTATTTAGTCTGCATTGTTAGAAAAATACTTTAATTTCCCAATCAAGCACTACTTTCTGAAGGTTTTCTGCAATAATGTGACAGACATAATGGATATAAATGCTTTTTAAAGGATTTTGAATGTAAACACAGGCATTTGTGACCTTAAAAAATGTTTTTTCCTTTTTATTTTTAGTTCCTCTGTTCTGTATGTCCCACAGGGAAAAGAACCAGATTAAATCATTTCCTCTTGCATTGTGATACTTCAGAGGTTGAACTACACTCAGTTTTTGTGTAACGCATTCGAAAAGTGTCTCTCTATTAAATAAAAAAATAACTGTAACATCTGCACATAGAAAGAAAAATATCACAGCTCTTATCTAAGAAAGTATAGAAACTTTCTATAAGTTATGAATAAGTTATGAATCATTTTCAGTTCCCCAGTTTATTTAGTCAAAACATTATAACCAACAGAGCTGTCTGCAAAACAAAGACACTATATGAGAATCAAACACCATTGTTTTTTTAACCCTAACCAGGGTTCTGAATGTTTTTCCCAGAATGGTTATTGATCTGAATGTATTGTATAAATTAATAGCTGTAGAGCTAAAACTGAATAATTGATGGCTCTGATCAAGTTGTCATACAGAGAATATTTTATTTTATATGTTTTTATCTGGTGCTTGTGTTTATTCTCATGCCGCCCTGGGCTACTGCCCATTTTAAAAACCCTACTGAGTTAGCTGGTTCCGAAAATAAGTATTTAAAGTACAAAAAGAAACTTTATTCTTGAAAAAAAAATACAAATGTCAAGCTCTATAAATATATAAAAACATGTTTTTAATTGTAAAATTAAACAATCACAGTTTTATTTTCATGTCTCAGAAAAGCATCAAACTTTCACAAAAGGTAAAAATATTCTTCCCTATTGACTCATTTTAAAAAATAGGGATGAAAAATAATGAGCCCTCCTTTAAAAAATAAAGCTCATGCCTTGGAGGATCAGGATGTAGTGAAACAGGAAAAACTGTCTCTTATAACAAAATTAAATTCAATGCATGAATTTTATTAAAACAAATAAAAGAACACTTAAAAATAGTTACTTCCTTTTACTTATGAAGATATGTTTGTTATTAAGAGTCATCCTGAAGGAGCAAGAAGCTGTTTCTTCAAACTTATTACTAAAAATGTTTTTATTTTATAAGGCAAAAAGACCAAAATCTTTACAGCTGAGAATGTAAATCAGAAAAACTGAGTTGTTTAGTTTGTTTTGGTAAACAATAGTTCTTCATTAAACTTTGAAGCTGCTGACAAATTAAAAAAAGTTTTCTTTTTTTTTTATTAAGTACAAAACAACTCAAAGTATTTAAACACAGCCAAAAACATGTATATCTCAGTAGACCCCAATTTGAGTTAAATTAGAAAAATAAAAATATTTATTTCTAATTCTTCTTCATCAGTGTCAGATATGATCAGCATTGTAAAAATGTGCACCGTCTTTTCATTCTGGGTTTTTAATGGTTAAATTATATTGTTAAAAATAAAGCTCCAGTAAAATAAAGGAAGAAAAAAAACAGACATTTACTGCTCACTGCAACATCGACTCAGGAGCTGATATGACGTATTTGTTTTGGTCAGTTTTCATTCTGCCTTTCTTCATTCCTCCATTTAACATTACATTACTAGCTGTCGCTCAGCTAGCTGTGCTGCACTGCTAATGCTAGCTGGTGCATAAACAGGAATAAGTAATGTACATTGTTGTTTTTATCCATATGTATTACAGAGTTTACAACATTGGTATTAGCTTCAACTAGAACATCTTCTTTGCTGTTGAGTTTCTGTTGGAATCGCTATATGTTTAAGCTAATGCTAATGCTAAAACATTTTTGTTAGCTGGTATTTTCTTGAAATGATGAATTTCCTGTAGCTACATTCAACTATATCCATGTTTAAAACTTGTAGCTGTTGATTTGAAGTTAAAGAAGTTCAAGGTAGGTTAGCTTCTTCTTTATTTATGCGATGCAGTAGCTACCAGCTAATCAAGCATGATGCCACCACCATGACTGATGTTTCATAGATTTGTTTGAAAACCTTTTTCTAATTCGTTTTGTATTCATTTGATTAGTAAAGTGCATATCAATTAACTTTACCTCGATTTACACTGATTTAAATATGCAGAAATTAGCGCAGAAGCTAAATTTCATTTTTTGTCCTAATGCAGCAAAACACAACAGTAAAACACAATTGCCTAATATAATTGTGATAATAAAAATCTGTGTTTTGAATCAAACTGTAATCTGAAATATTTGCTATCATGCATTTCTGTGCCAAGAAACTAACTAGTGTATTAGAAATCCATAAAAAGTGTGTGATAAAGATGCACACTGAGACTGAGGTATCCAAATATTAGTGAGAGGTGCATTACTGTGTTTCAATCTGTTAAAAGTACAAAGTTAATATGACATTACTGCCCATGATTGATTGAAAGTCCATCTGTAAACTTAAAGAGGACCTATTATGCAAAATTCCCTTTTTGCACATTTTTAATGCTTTCATTTGGTCTCTACTGCTTCTAAAAACAGACATTTTTTTTTGGCTGTAAGTTAATGTTAAAAAAACGAGCTGTTTCAAAAACCTTCCAGATTTTGAATCACAATCGATGGGAATTGCGCCGTCACTTAGCAACCCTAATGAATCCCAGTTTGTCACCCAGTGGCCCAAAGCAGAGCTCGAGTACGTTTGGTCAGCTGGCTTTACCACAGTATGCGCTGAAAATATGTTTTTATTCTTTCATTTGGGTCTCCACTGTTTCTAAAAACAGCTCAAGTGCTTAAAAAAAGCTGTTTTTTGGCAATAAGTTTATATTTTTTGGTGTTGGGAAAATGAGACATTTCAAAAACCTAAAGTCACAGTTTAGAAGCCACTGCCCGTTACCTAGCAACCTCAGTGAAGCCCAGGACGTTACCTAGCAACCCAAATGGAAGTCCAGCACGTCTTGGTTAGCTGGTTTTATGGCTGTCGGTACAATGGCTGCTGAGATAAAACGAGTGTTTTGTTGGCGACTTACTATCCAGAAACCACTTGTTGCCTTTTTGTTGGTAAAGCAGGAGGCTGTACTTAATGCTTTTCAAAGCTACACAGTGGTATAATTGTGCATCTATTTGCAGCCATCTTCACATGCGATTGTAAATGTTGGGTTGGCGGACCTGACTAGACTAAATTCTCAATATCTAAGAATGATTTTTGCAAAAAAAAAATAATAAATAAAAAATGCAGTGAACATGTTTGGACCAATACTAACCCGTTCATTGAAGCATAATAGGTCACCTTCCACCATATCTCAGTGTCATGACAGATTTACGTTCTCATATTCCCCGTGGTCCGAGTCTTCCAGCTCGATGCCCGGCACCAGGCTGTAGTACTCAGTGGACTGAGTCAGATAGACCTTCTCTCTGTCCGCCGAGTCTTTCATCACTTCGGTCACGCTGACCGTGTCCAGCTCAGTCTTGCTGACCTTGTCGGGCTCCTGGGGACCCTGCCTCCCCTCCGAGGAGCCGGGAAGAGACTCTGCTGAGCTCAGCTTGATCTCCACCTCCTCGTAGATGTCCCTGGTGCTGCCCAGGAGACCCGAAGCCGGGCGGAGCAGCAGCTGGTTCTTCAGGATCCCCTCCGTCCTGCAGTCGGCAGCTCTGATCGGGTCGGCGCCTGGATCCTGCTGCTTGTTGTGGTGCTTGTGGTTGCTGCAGCCAACGTTGGGGGACCTCTTTTTGGAGGAGCTGAAAGTGAGAGTTTCCTTTTTCTTCCTCTTCCTTCCACAGCACCAGCAGAGCAGCAAGGCGGAAAGGATGAGGAGAGGTAGGACGATGAAGAGCGCCGTAAGGCTGGCCAGGCGACAGACGTCACTGATGCTTAGCGACCACACCGTTCTGCCGGCGAGGTGTCGAGGAAAGAAGCACGTCAGGTTCCCCAAGAGATCCTCCAGCCGGGCCGTCCTGTTGGCCTGCCTGCCGGACTCCAACCCTTCCAGGAACAAACAGGAGCATTCCCACTGGTTCCCATCCAGCCCCAGAGTATGAAGACTGGGAATCTGGAATAAATCACCAGGGAGGGAGCGCAGCTGGTTCCCCTGCAGGTCCAGCCTTTGGAGGCGATCAGAGTCCTGAAGGAAGCCTTTGGGAATCTCCTGGAGTTGGTTCTGACTCAGGTCCAGCTCAGTCAGACAGGGCTGGTCCGCCAGGAAGTGCTCTGGCAACTCTCTCAGTTTGTTCCCATCAAGGAAAACTCTCTGCAGTGAAGAAGCTTGCTTTCCACTGACAATAATAAGGCTGATGTGGCAGTTGGAGAGATCCAGAGTTTGTACGTTGGTGCCGTTGGTAAACACAGACCAGCGCACGTGACCGAAGGCAGAGCCAGAGAAGTTCAAGCAGCAGGCATCAGCGGGAACCTCAGAGGGAAACTGGGACAAGACGGTAGCTGCTGGACAATTGCATCCATGAACTGGACCGGTCTTCAACAGCAAGGCCAACATCAAGAGATCCCAGCGGAGAACCATCTCTGCAACAAAAATCACAGATGAATGAATTCATCAGATCCTCCACTGCAAAAACCATACCAACTATTTTGGGTCTAGCTTCTAGTGCAAATATCTTAGCACTAGGCCTGCTAGCTAGATGTCAGTTGAAGTTGCAGTACGTAACTTTTATAATCTGTTAAAACTGTCAGCATGTCGTGACAGTATACAATCTGTATAAAGATTGATCTCCACTTCCTCCCTGAGCTACTATTCCCATCTGAAGAAATGTAACACTCCTGCTCAAAAACAACCAATCAGAGCCAGGAGGAGGGTCTTAACACTGTCAATCAATGCTGCTCAATCTGCAAATGGCTGATAAACAATTTACAGTTCCAGGAAACCGTTAATCCGCAGTCGGCTGTGGTCATGCTAACTAGTAACAGCCACTTACTTTTTTGGCCTCCACCCAACAGAGGGCGCCACTGGTCATCCTTAAGGGGAGCCAGTTTTAATAAAAACAAAGATGGCGGAGGGATCGCTGAAGAGGAAAGAGAAACGGCCCAAACATAGTCCGGTGAGGGACGCAAAATACTTTTTATTGGGTTCTGTTTACAAATTTAACAGCAGTTTCTGTCCAGTTCGTTGAAACAGAGTGACAAGTGAAGTCTGCCGTCCTGAAAAAAATATCTGTTCATGGGTGAATACGTAAGTGTTTCACATATTTTAATCTTTCTTTATGTATTCAGAAGCCAAACAGCTTCCCGTTTTGTTATATTTCATATATATGTCGAATCTCTTGGTACAAGAGAAAACTGTTTTTTAAGGAAATCGGCCGCTTATCAATTAATCATCAGTCCATCGACAAAATAAATCAACGTGAGATTAACTTATTAATTGATAACTTGCATTCCAATATACTACACCTGAGGGCAAAACTAACTCTGAAGTAACTTTTCAGTAAGATATAGGAGCTTGTTTTAAATGAATAATTCCCTAATTTTGATGAAAAGGTACAGGTTTCACTGATATATTATTTCACTTGTAACTTGGGAAATAGTCTAGCAGTGAAACCAGTACCTTTTAAAATCAATATTAAGGAATTATTGACTTAAAACAAGCTTCTATATCTTACTGAGTTAGTTACTTCAGAGTTAGTTTTGTCTTATTTCAAGGGTGCTAAGATATTTGTACTAGAAACTGGACCAAAAATACTTGGTAAGTTGTGTTTTTGCAGCGTTTTAACCCTCTGCTTCCTCCTCAAGCCTACCTGCCTCCCTGACCTCCCACAGACCAAGATGGTGGCTGATATGCTGGTAAACTCAGCAGCTTCTCTGAGGACTCCTGTTTGCTTTGAGGATTGTAAAAGTTGGCATGGCGACTGGGATCACTGGGGAGCAGCTGCAGGAGAGGAAACAGATGCTCGGGTGAAGGTTTCGCTTGTATTGGTACATGGGAACAATATTAAAAACACAGTTCAACTGCCTTGTCTTGGCAGTTTTTACTTTTAAGATGAGAGGTTCTTAAGACACCTAAGCCTGCTTTAAACGTACAAATTCAAATTTTGTACCTTTTGTGCTTCCATTTAGGTTTCTACTGCTTCTAAAAACAGAAAAAGTGTAAGAAAAAAAACACCCAGCTGTTTTTTGGTGTCTGGAAAATGTGCAGTTTCAAAAACCAACAGAATGTGACATCACAAGTCCACAGGGATTGCATTGTTACCTAGCAACCCCAGCGAAGCCTAGACCGTCACCTAGCAACCCACACTGAGCCCCAGCTGGTTTTAACACTATACGCGCTGTACAATGGCTGCTGGAAAAGACAGGTCGTTTTGTTGTTGACTTGCCATCCAGAAATTACTTGCTGCATTCTTATTGGTTGTGCAGAAGGCTCTACTTCTGCCTTTCGAAGATCTACAGTTACATAATCTGTTTGCAGACATTTTCACGTCCTACTTTCACTGCCTGCATTCATGAAGCCTCTTTTTCAACTCCTCTGGGATTTAGGGTCAAAGTTCAAATATTATTTTAGCTCGAGATGCTAATTAGCTCTCCAATAAAAACAATAGCTTGTCAGCACAAAAATGTGGAAAAAAAGCCTTGAAAACGATTGAAAGAGAACTATGCTATCACTAGCATAGCTCTCTTTGTGCTAACTGTCTTCTAGGTTCTGTACTGAAGTTTTAAAGAAGCGCTAAACACTGACCAACAAAATCTTCATCCTGACGTCACTTTAATGTTTTTTTGTTTGTAATTTTTTAGCTTCTTTCTGCAGATGCAGTGCATGAAGACAGATTAGCATAGCTTAACCGCTGCCTTTTTGTCTGCTAACCATAGCCCTAATCTCTTAAACATCCAGATATGTGCTTCTTCGGCTGATAAATCACATATTTGGCGGGTCGGCCGGTTCAGCTTGCATGTCGGCCACAGCTGGACCAATAAATCCCAGACTCCCTGCAGATGTAGTCAGCAAATAATTAACAGGAGATTGCAGCAAGAAATGTCAATTTAGGTTTTGTCTTCCAGAGAAACCACATAAAGTTTCTCTACATAAACTCACTTCCTGCCGTTGTTAAACAGCCTCGTTGAACCCGCTGATATTCTCAGAAACGGCCTATTTTTGCCTTTTTTATGTGGCATCTCTTGGCTTTCCATTGAATTAAGAAAGTAAAGGTCAGATCTTTACTGTGGCTCTACATCAAAGTTTTGGTTTCTTCAGCAACATGACTGACCTTTAGAGATAAAAAGAAAGCAACAAAAAAAACATGCATTCTTTGTTTACTGATAACTTTAGCCATGATCTATATCTGTAAGGCCTCAGTGAAAATAACATGACCATAACAAAGGGGGAAAAAAGTATTTAGTCGTTTATTTATCTTCAAAGATTCCCACTGGATCCTGCAGTAAGTTTAGTTCAACTCAGATTAAATTCAAAAGTAGTAGCAAAAGGAGTTTACTCCTGACTCCTCTTTCTTTAGTCTGCTAATAATAAATAAATGCAAATTTTTCCAAGAACAATTGATTTCTATGTTAATTTTTAAATTGAAAGTTATTTTTAAAGGAGCAAGCACACTGCAAAAACGCAAAATCTTACCAAGCATTTTTGGTCTATTTTTTTGTGAAAAAAATATCTTAATACACTTGAAATTAGAAAAAACTAACTTATAAGTAACTTTTCAGCAAGAAATATTAGCTTGTTTTAAGCCAATAAATTTCTTAATATTATGAAAAAGAAATTTACCCTAACACACTAGTTCAGTGGCAAATTATTTAACTTTTTAAATTTTTTCCATGTTATAAGTGGAACTTGTTTAACTTTGAAATTTTAAAATTTTCTTTTGAATTATGCTTCATTATCAATATTATGTCTGATTAGGGCCTGGGCGGACGGACTGACGGACGGATGAAAAATTTCAGTTTGCTGCTACTTTAAGGTTAAAATTAATTACCATAATGTTTGTATGATGTAAGCTAATTAGAAATTATGCTAATGGTAGCACAGTTAGCACAACTTCTGTTATCATTTATCACTTGGATTTGCTCAGGAATGATGAGGCATTTATTGTTGACATGTTGGTGTAAGGGGGCCCCAAGTTCAAATCTGCTCAGGGCCCCAAAAAGATTTTGACTGGCCCTGTCGTTTAGCCTCCTTCATGCTGTCTGACAGGTTCTGTTTCAGGGATTTCCTCATTCTGCAGGTCAGGAGGTTTTCAGGCCTGAGTTGGTGAGTAAAAGTGAACAAAGCAGTGCTGATCCCCTGCAGTTAATTCTTTAGGAAACAGAATATAATCGTCTTGGTCATTATTTGAGAAACTGAATGTTGTCTGTGATCAGTTACAGGAGGCCATCTTGCATCATCACTGTTCAAACAAACAGGCTTTCCTGCTTCCTGTTTGCTTCACACATGAGTTATTCAGGGAGGCAGGCCTTGTTTATGTTCCCCACAGTCAGGCTGAGGCAGCCCTGCTCTGCACCTCAGCTCACCAGTAATTAGTTTATTTATGTCTCAAAATCATCGGCTTCTGCCAAATGTTTTCATCTGAATGTCTCCCAAAGAAGAAATAACATTTAAGGTGACAGGAAATGAGTGTAATCATGTTATTTATTTGTGTTCTTTATATTTTAGTGTTAAGAATACCACAATTTGAACCAGTTAAATTTATATTTTAGTCAATCTGATGTCATTTGAAAATATTAAATCAGATTTTGTGATCTACTATATGAAAGAAGCGACTTTAATCTCTGAATTTAAACTTTTTCTCAGATTTGGATTTTAAAATTCAGACTTTAATCACAGAATTTTGAATTTTTTCCCCTCAAAATTCAAACATCAATCTAAGGATTCTGACTAATCTCAGAGTTTTGACTTTAATCTCAAAATTCAGACTTTGATTTCTAATTGTGAATTTTCAGAAGTGTTGAAATTGTCTATGCCCTATCAGACAAATGCAGTCTTGAAACTCAATAAATTTACCTGCTTTTATTCAAATTCAGGACCGCTCCGATCTTTTTTGAGGATTTGAATTTCACGCTGTGGTTCTCCGTGTTCCTGCATGTCGTTTTCCTCTGCGGTTATTTGCTTGCTGTTGGGTTTTATTTTTAGCTGATAATAATCAGATGGACGAATACGGAACAGGAAAAGTGTTGGTTGGTTATTTGCTTAAAGTTGAAAGTTTTGTTTCAACACTGGGAAAATACAAAATCTCACCAAGTATTTCTGTCTACTTCCTAATGCAAATTAGTTACTACATATGAAATAAAACAAAACTATCTTACAAGTAACTTTACAGTAACATACAGGAACTTTTTTCCTTTATACTGATGAAAACTTTCTAGTTCCACTAGAAGATTCTCACAATAACAAATTTTCCTTTAAATTGTCCCAGAAATTATTGTGATAAATGATAATATTGTTGTTTTGAAACAATTTTCTAGTAATATAATGTCACTAAAAATCCAAGAACACATTTTTAAAGGTCAGTAAACTTTAGATTAATTTGAACATTTAACGCTGGAACTGGAAGACATTAAAAATATCCAAAAAAGAAACAACAAATAAAATTCATTTTGAAGTCTCTATAAATACAATTGTCCTTTTTTTAAAAAAGTCTTGAGGCCAATAAATAATTTTGTCATCCAGTTTTTGGTAGAATAAAAGGAAAATCATAAATTATGCAAATGGAAATTATTGAGCTCGTTTTAATTTATCTTGCGATTAATTGATTTACTCTCTTTTGCTCTGAAAACGAGAAAAATTGTTGGTAATATTTTGTGTTTTTGCGGAGAATCGTTCACAGCTCCATCTGAGCGACTCTTAAAACGGTTCAAAAGTCTTTGCATTCTTCAGTGAAGATAACCGAGACGTCAAGCTCTGTCAGAGTCGGATAAGCGGAGGAAAGGTTGCAGCTGTAGCAAACATAAACGCAGAAATCGACGAGGTGATTTCACTGCGGCGAACTGGAATCCGCAGGCTGACCTTCTGGATGTCTGAGAGCGAGAACGAGGATTTAAATCAGGATGATCTCACCCTCTAACAATGCGAGCCGCTGCTTCCTCTTTGGCAGCCAAACGGCCTCTGAATAATAAATTCATGCATCCTTTCATCTGGACGAATCTGGAAAAATCCAAGGCATGTCTCCTGTGCTTCCAATGTCCAACTGGTTTGAATTTCAAGGCATAAAGACACATTTTAAGTTTGGAGAAGTGAGAATAAACTTTACCGCAAGTGGGCCAGTGGCGAAATAAGTGGATCTGCATGATATACAACGGCGTATTAGGGATATTATAGGGAAGAAAAAAAGGGAAATTTCTGACAAAATTTTGAGATTAATCACAGAAATGTTCTCGGAAAAAACATAAAAATGTCTGTAATTCATCCATCCATCCATTTTCTAATCACCCTTTGTCCCTAATGGGGTCGGGAGGGTTGCTGGTTCCTCTCCAGCTAATGTTCCGGGCGAGAGGCGGGGTTCACCCTGGACAGGTCGCCAGTCTGTCACAGAATGTCTGTAATTGAAAGGTCTAAAATTTCCTAGAACAAGTTTAAGAGAAACTCGCATAAATCAGAGAAATTTTCTTGAAAAACATTTCTGAGTTTAAAAAAAAAGTAAAATATTTTACTTTTGAATCTCAAAGTTTCCAAAAGTCAAAAATTCCCTACTTTAAAATTCTGAAATTTTCATGGTTTTTGTAGCAAATTTCTGAAATTAATCTAAAAAAAATTTAAATAAAATTTTGCCATACTACAGCCTTTGTAATAAAAAAGGGGAGTACATTTAAGCCAAAAAAATCTCAGAAATTTTCTAGAATATACTTGATTTTTTTATTTTTATTCAAATGTAAAAAAAAATAAAATAAAATTGTTTTGAGACTCAGGACATTTCCGATTTTTGAAAATGTTCAAATTTGCATTTTTGGAAGTAATTTTCTCCGTCTTTTCCCCTTTCTAGAATGACTTTTCATAGGGGCGCAGTACTACAGGGGGCGCCAAAATGAAGGTGTAACGTTTAATTCTAGTCAGTATTTTCCGTATTTAATAACTGTTTTCTAATGTGTAAATTATGTAATCTATCGGAAAGGCAGGCCTTTCACCTCAGAAAGTAGAAAGTTTTGCCTCTCACCGTTAAACTTTAGTCCTAATTACCCATTTTACCTCTGTGTCTCTTTAAGATTTGATTTCTGTTCTTTAGCTAACATTATCCTGTTAGTCGGTGAAGAGGTTTAAATAAATCTAATCCTAATTTATTAGGACCAAACTGGTGTGACAGGTGCATAAATCCCCATAAAATGTTTATTTATGGCGGTCAGAGTTTGAATAAAAGGTGAGACGTTTTCTTACCTGCTGTCTCCATCAGGTCGCAGCTTCTCTGAAACGGTAATGATGGCGGGTTCAATCACACCGTCTGTCTCCTCTCTGCATCCTCGCTCTGCCGCTCCGTGGGTGTGTCTCCTCCGAGTGGAAAGTGGAAACTCGGCGTCCTTTTCTGAGTGGGACTGTGCGCAGAGGCGGGTTATTTATCTGGGAGGGAGCGCTGATAAGGTTTTTCCGCTAAAAGTGAACTTTACGTCGCTTTTTAACTCATTCTGCTCGACTGGTTTGATTCTGGAAGAACTCCGGGCAAAGTTTACGCAAAGTCGACGGCAGCCTAGTGGGGACGAAGCGCCACCTGGTGGATGGAAACACAACTACAACTGTTTAAATACCGCAAAAACACAAAATACTAAGTATTTTTGTTTAGTTTCTAGTGCAAATGTGTTAATACACATGAAATAAGACAAAACTAACTTACAAGTCATAATTCCATGATAGCCTAATATGGCCACAAATAAGGGGAAAAAAGTTTCTACCAAAAAGTCTTATTAAAATTTCTCAATTCGAAATTTTTTTAGATTAATCGAAAAAAAAAAAAAAAACTAGGAAATTTCAGTTTGAAAAGTTGTCAAATTTGCAAAATTTGTTTAAAAATAAGTAGAATTTTTTTTACTTGAAGCTAAAAACTTTTTACCTTGTTTTTCCTCAAAAACTTTTGAGATTAATCTGAAAACGTCTGGGGGGGATGTTTGACATTTCAAAATCAGAAATTTCCATGTTTTTTTTCTCAAAATGTTCTGAGATTAATCTAAAAACTTTGGTAGAAATGTACTTTTTATTTTTACTTTTAATCCACAATGATTTTAACAGGCTTTTTTACAGCAAGACATAGGAGCTGGTTTTAAGTTGATAATTCCTTAATATTGTTTTAAAAAGGGGCTAGTTCCACTGGCAGACCTTTTCACTCATGACATACAAAAATATCTTGTTATAAGTAAAACAAAAATCTTTTCAACTACCAAGATATTTATAAGAAGACACCGATTCAACAGGGTTATCTTGTTCAAACCAAACTAACAAAATGCCCCTACCCTTGAAGAACACTTTTTTATAAAATTGTAAAGTATAAAATTTACAATTTTATAATTATATAAAAGCATGGACTCTAATACAGAGACTTGAGGGACACCTTTTGCCTTATTCTGATAACAGGGAGAAATTTTTTTAGGTTAATCTAGGAAATTCTTGAAGAAAAAACTGAGTTCAAAAGTTGGGAAATTCTTCAACTTTTGAAGATGTTGTGTTTTTTTATCTACATATTTTCGAAACACTGAAATTGTTGTTGTTTCTCGAATTCATGAGATTAACCTTAAAGCTTCAAGATATTTTTCAAGCAAATTATGATTTTTCAAACTCATAAATAAACTCTTCCCCCCCCCAAATTTGAAGATTTCTCTATAGCTAACGGGTTTTAGTATAATAATATAAAGTGTAGATGTACTTTAAAAATTAAAGGTTTATGGAAACTTATGGCAGATGTTACCTTGAAAATGTTACATGTGAAAAATCGCTGAAGGTGAGATTAATTATGTAATGACTAAATTATCTACATTATCTTCACCGAAGGCGAATCAAATAGAAATTTACAGCCAATCAACGGTTCAGAGAAGGAATCGATGCCCTCAACCGTTTCTGGCTTTTAAACGTTTCAGCCACCAGATGGCGCCATCCGCTCACTAAACTCATCCACTACACTGACTGATTTGGTCTAATATTGCACATACTGGCAGATATGATACTGATTATGACAAAATCCATAAAAATCAACAAATGCAGTTTTTATTTATTTGTAAAAGACAAAATAATGTTTATACAGTCTATACAACGATCAGTGATAATGAGACACTTCTGATCTGCTACAAAATTAGTGTAAACATTTCCTGTTTATCTTTATGCAAATGTAAAGAGTCCAGAGTTTACTGTAAACAACTCTCACCTTTAACTGACTGTATATAAAACACATTAAAGGCGGCCTACTAAAACAATGAGGAAACATATAACTTTAGGAATAAAGTTTTCTTTAGAGTAAGTTTGTTTTGTTCTCTTTGACTGAACATTTTATTTCTTTACAGTTTAAAGAGAATTTCTGTACATTCACTCAGAGACCAGGGGGCAGCGATGACTCCTGGTGCAGTTTCAGTTCTGGACGCAAGCAGGTCAGTGTTTTAAAATGTCAACTTGGACGCTAATTCAGAAATGAGGGCCATTGTAGAAAGAAAGAAACAAAAGGAGGACATTTCCACCAAAACAATATTGGACATTTTCTAGAAAGAATTAAGAAATTATTGGATTTCAAAAGTTGAAAATTTTCTAGAAAAACTCAGAAATTTTTAATTTCAAAAATGTTCTAGAAAAAAACCTGAACATTTCAGTTTGAAAATTCAAAAATTTCCTGGAAGAAAATGCAGAGCTTTTGAAAAAAAAAAAAAAATCAGATATTTTTGAGAACAAACTGGGAAATTTATGAGTTTGAAATGTTAAAAAGTTAGAAAATTTCTAGAAAAAAAAAAATTTCAAACTCAGAAGTTTTATAGAAAATGCTGAAATTTCAAGCTTAAATTCATAGTTTGAAATTTTGGAAATATGAATTTGAAAAGTTGAACATTTTTCCACTTTTGAGACTCAAAAATTCCTTTTTTTTTGTAGAAAATTTACTAAAACAATCTCAAAAATTATTTTAGATTTTTCTGGCAAATTTTCAACATTTCAAACTCAAATTTTCTTGGGAAAAAAAAGTCAATTTCTGAGTTTTTTCTGGATAAGTTTTGACTTTTTTTTGTTGTTTTTATGGTAGAAATTTCCTCCTTCTTTTTTCTACATAAAAGGGTTCCATACCTTTGTAGAAATGTCACTTTAAATGTGTAAGGGTTTAAATCCAAATAAACTCTTTTTATCAGACCAACTAGAGACTAAAAGATCTGCAAAGAGTTGTAAAAAAGAAGAAGAAAGAACAGGCTTTTTACAAATTTCCAACTAAAAATTCAATGTTTCCAGACTGTCGCAATTTTTTTCAAATCATATTTTTTTTCCTCTTATTGGACGCTTGAGTATCTTCTCCTTTGGTTTTTATCATCTGCATGTTCTGAAAAACATTTCACATGAGTTTGGCTTTCATTTCAAATTTCACTGCTCTTCTTGACATGAGCAACATTTTGGATCAGCTCTATTTTTTATCTTTGGGACTGCGACGTTTCAGATCTGGACTATATCATTTCTAATGCACAGTCTTTAAATCACAGTTTGTTATCTGTGATATCTATTTTTCCTGTAAAAAGAAAATCCCTGAAAGTTGGACTAAAAATCCTCTGGCATTTATTTTTGGAAAAGGTTTAAGCACAGATCCAATTTAAAACCGCCTTGCAAAGAAGAGAAGTGGTCCATTTTAATTTTTGTATGAGTCTGTCATTATCTGTAATTTCTGTCTGGTTCAATGCGGTTAAGTAAAAATAATAATCATTTTCCAGGCGTATTGAGGTTTTCTATATTTCAAATTCTATCTTTTCACAGACTTACTCTCACAGACTCTATAGAAATCCTGAAATATCCAAAATAAACGTGGCAAGTTTGTTTATTCATGTTTGTGTTCCTAATGCTGATCTCACCATATTTGGATTCATTATTATTGCTCTAAAAATACCAAAGTAAGTGTTTATTACTCTGTTTTTAGTTTCCTAGTTTATTCTTGTCTTCAGTTTCTTGTGTCTTTGTATTTATTTCTCTTACATAACTTTGTTTCTGTGTTTATTTTAAATTTTCACCCAGTATATGTTTGCCTTCTCTCACAAACCGTGTTTCTGTTAATGTTTTTCAATTTCGAATTAGAAAAGGTTGATGGAAATGGCAAAATTTGAAATAACTTCTTCAGTTTTGTAGAAAAGTGTTTTTTCTCTTGCTTGCAGTGGTTTGTGGCTTTTCCAAAAGAAAAAACAAACATGAGCTGAATAAGTAGCCAACGCTCCCAACCACTGATGTGTCCATGCCTTACCAGAGGCACAAAACTGTGAAATTTCTTTATGTAACTTCCCAGCTTAGACGGGGGAAGTCCACTCTTTCTTTTTATTACAGCCATACGTAGCGTCAATATTTGGCAAAATTACGCTTTAAGTAGCCTTGTAGATTCGCTCCAAACCAGCAGATGAAAACGTGATTAATTTGCATTTTTAACCACTTTTTTTTCTACAAAACCTTAAAGGGCCAGTATTATGTGTTTTCCAGGCACATAGTGCCATAAAAAGGCACAATAAAGTAACTTTGTTACCTTCAGTGCAAAACACCTGGGTGGACCTAGCTCCTAGCCTCTGTCTCTTTAAGAAGCTCCTGCTCTTTCTGAAACTCCACCTTCAGGAAGTCATCACGACATGGCTCCTCTATTACATTTAACATTTTACTGAGAAGTGGCTCGTATGAGGAGCTCAGCAGATGCGCAGTTCCACCAGACGTTTGCTAATTTCTGTTGGCTAGTCTGAAGGAGCTGAGAGGGGGAGGAGCTGCGTCTTGAAGGCAGAGCTAGGTCCACGCAGGTGTTTTGCACAGCTGAATGGTTGAAGGATTTCTGTATGGAAGAATTAAAGCGACAGTCCAGGTTTGTTTTTGGTGAGGGAATAAAATTATAACACGATGTAAAGCCAAAAAAGTTGATTTTAAAGGATACTGCTCCTTTAAGAAAGATATTTTTGTTTTCATCTCTCTGCCTCTTTTCTGACTTAAAAAAAAAAAAAGATTTTTACTTCGATGGGAAATTTACTGGCAATATTATTGATTGCTAAAGAAATGTTGTGTTTTAAATAGGCCGGTCTTTAAGGTCACTGCAAAAACACAACATTGTATCAAGTATATTTGGTCTAGATTCTAGTGCAAATATCTTGGTACGTTGAAATAAGAAAAAACTAACTTACAAATAACTTTTTAGAAATACATAAGAGCTTGTTTTAAATAAATAATTCCTTAATGTTGATGAAAAAGTTTTATTATAAGTGAAATAATCTGCCAGTGCAAAAAGAGAATGAAGGTACAATTTAAAATTTTTTTATTAATTTGTTATATGTAGCTGAATTAATTTTGTCAAACTTAATTTATGCTGACAGCTTAATAAAGTTAATATATTTACTTGAATAAACTTAATTTGAAACAAATCAACTCTTTTTTTTTTTTTTTAGTTGGATCACCTGTTTTCTTTTTTCAGTGATGGAACAAAATATGTTCCCTGTATTACATATTTAAATTTCTCTTTATAATTATACTTTTTAGTCAATACTAAGGAATTATTGATTTAAAACAAGCTCATTTGTCTTCCTGAAAAATTACTTGTAAGATAGTTTTGCTTTATTTTAACTGAACTAAGATATTTGTATTATGAACTAGACGTGAAATACTTGTTTTTTGCCGTGTATTTTAGTCTTGTCTCTCTAAATAGTCTCTATTTTCTGTTAACACCTGCTGACTGTCAGTTATTGACCCCAGCTGGAGGGAAAACTGCGCTCCTCTGCAGTTTGTTGTGCAACCAGAAACATTCACAATAGTTTAGGTTCAGCTTCGTTGAGGGAGGCGGAGAACGATTACGGAGCAAGTACTCGCTTCATCCAGATCACAAACGCTTCTGTCGTCTCTGAATACAAAGTTCACTGCTTCTTACATCTGGATGTGGTTACCAGATGTGCCGTTCTGGTCAGTTTGCCTGAAAGTTTCCTTCTCTCTCCAGTTGTGTTCGAGCCATTAAAGAAGAGCGATCATGATAATGATAAGTTCCTGCTGGAACTGCAGCACATTGTACAGTAGATTAATGATCCTTCATGCTGCGTTTCGTCCGGTCTTTCCTGACGACGTGTTCGGGTTTTCATCATGAATCCAGGTAGATGGAGTAGATCTGACTGAGGCAGCGGTCCACACCTCCACTCTGAAACAGGAAGCTGTCTTCTGGACACGGAGACGAGGAGTAGTTGTCCTCGGCTTGGCCTTGCATGTCCTGCAGCAAGTCGAACCCTGAGAAAAGCAGAACAGGAAACTCTGATTTTTTGTGTTTTCTCTTAATGTGCTTTCACACCTGATAGTCCAATATACTCAGTTTGTTTGGGTACCAAAATTGCAGCATTTGGTACATTTTCAGCTGCTGTGGTTCGCTTTCACACTGCACTGAGTGAAACGATCTAAACTGAGTGAAAAAGCTGTTCCCCTCCTCTCCTGTGGGGGCGCTGCACCAAGAACTACTAAAGGAGACGACACAAAAACACTGAAGAGGGCGCAACTTCCTGCTTCACAAACAGTAAACACAATGAAGTTAGGTTAGATTGTAGCGGAGGATTTCTTCATTGATATATATCTCTGGTTTGGACCTCGACTATTAGCCGCTAACGCTAGCGACGCGCTCCAGCAGGCGCCATTACTGTGAGTCAAAACCAGACAGCTCCAATAGGAGCAGGAATCTGTCACAAAATCATCGTATTTTTACCCAATTTTCATAAACTGTGGCTTAAATCCAAGCTGATGCTTTAATGTGTAACGTATGTATTATTCTCCCGGGATAAAAACCTATAAACATTTTTGGTTTCTGGAAAGAGAGGACTAAGCAAATCTCTCTTTTATGTTGGCCAATAATTTTAATATTACATAATTCCTGCTGTTAGAATTAGCTTGATCAATCTTAACAAACCATAACTAGACTTTATGAAATGTTTCATCCTTTTTGATGATTGTTTTGAATATCGCCACATTCTACAAACAAAGATCGATTATGTTTACTGCAGGTTCAATAATTACAGCGACGGCAGTGCGCCATAGCAAGGGGGAAAATAAACTGATAAGTAATGGATAAAATAACTTTAAACCACTTATATTCTGCTTTTCCTTGCTCTAAGTCTCGGCTTTATTTTACACGCCAACCCGTTGCCGTAGCAACTGACACAACACTTCCGGAAGAGATATTTTAAACATCCAAAATAAATAAAACAACAGAAAAAAGGATCTAGTTCAGTCCAAACCACCAGATGTTAGACTTTTGTCATCCAGTTTTGTTAGAAAAAGAAAGAAAAGAAGAAAAAAATAAAATAAATCATGCAAATGGAAATTTTTGAGGTTGCTAAAATTTATCATGCGATTAATTGAGTTATTACTCACTGCAACGGGCTCTCTCTGTGGAGAGAAGCTTTTATGTCAACATAGTAGTTAGTTTAATCTGCCACAGCACTAATTGCTAAGAACAATAAACTGTAACTTTCTCATATTATTTGATGTTTTACCTGCAGCGTGAGAGGCTGATGGGTTCGTGAAGTAGCCAGCAGTTTCAAAGCCTCCGTTGCTGATTGGTGGAACTAGTTTTCCCTCTTGATAGACACATTCTTGGAGGACCAGAGCAGCAAACCAACGTGTTACTCCGGAGCTGAACATACTGCGTGAAGGTAAGGAAGTTGTCATTACCTGGTTGCTGCTGCTGCAGGAACACTGGCTGCTGGTGGCTGTAGGTTTTCTGGAAACCTTGCAGCTGAATATCGCATCTTTCTGAGGAGGAGCCCGCTGGCCGGAGGTCCGCTGACTCAAACATCGGCGTCGATCTGTGCCTGGTGAAAAACAATGTTTACATTATTCCAAATATAAATATTCGCATTGGTCCGCGACGCGCCGTCGCCACGGTAAAACATGCTAACGATGACGCTAATCATCGTTAGCATGATTAGCGTCATGCTAACGCTAATCAAAGCTAGTCAGAGTTGATGGACTTAGGTACAGGAAGAGTTGGAACTTAAACGCACCGCCATGACACTAGCAATTGTTGCGCAATTTGACACTTTGAAAGTAAAATTGCTTTACAGAAACGTGCCAGGGCTTTTATGGCCATATTGAAATTTTTGTTTATTTCGCAAAACTGCAATGAAAACACTTTTTACCGCATCACGAGTCACATGACCCGTGATGCGGGTCCAGCTGTGGCAACCAGCTGTTGCCACTGGCGCAAATCACAAAGAAAAATGAAGACGACAGAAAGTAGTGGGAGTATGATGTTGGGGTATGTCGTTTAAACAAACATATTCATGTAGGATTTTAATTGTCTTTCCTATTTAATGGAAAAAAACCTGCTTTTTTTAGCAGAAATCCTACAAAGTTTTGCACATATTTGTAGTTGGAGAAAAATTAAAGCATATTCATGTGTTGCTAACTTCTTGCTAGCTGTAACGTTACATAAGGCATGAAAGAAATTCAAAGAAAATAATGGCTACTACTTTTCTCTATTCTGTTATTTTATTAATTGTCAGAATAATCAATACATTATACAAATGATTTATAGCAGCCCTAAATCTGTTATTTATGTTTTATATATGGGCTTGTTGGTCTGGATAACTATTTTCTTCCTTATGAAATTAGCGATTGAAAATAGCGTTGTGTATTTCTAAGTTACATTTAAAATTAATTTGATGTACAGTGCAAGAGTGAGAAAAAAGGAAAAACAGCAACGGATAAATTTATTCATTCAAGATTTTCTTTCCTAAAATGGGGTTAAACTGAAATGCGCTGCTCAAATTAAACCAACCTGGGATTTTAAATGACGCAGAAAGCCATTAATCATCTTTTTTCCTCAGGACTTTTAACCTACACACAGTACATTATGTAAAAAGTGTTTTCCACCTCAGAGAGTGTAATGTAGACACCCCTTGATGATTTGTGCAGAGCTGTATCCGTTGCTGCGGAGCAGGAATGTGCTGACTGTGTGCAAACACTCTGACTCAACATGGAAACAAATGAGTCAATGCAGCCGGTTCGACAAGAAGGAAGAAGGCAGCTGGATATCTCAAAGGAGATACGGAGCTGAGCCCCCTCCCTCAGTCTGGTATTTCACTCCCGTCTCTTCAAAGAGCGCCCTCTCTCTGCGTTTCTCTCCGGGATGATGTACTGTAGCAGATTCATCCCCGGGGGAGCAGAGTGGCCTTGGAGGGTTTTTAGTGGGCTTCATAAACAAGCTGGGCTTTGTCAAACACACAGATGGCCTCTGGCCCAAACGCAGTCAATATTTGCATCTGACCAGCTGCAAAAAAAGAAAAAATGTTTGGAGATTTCTTTTCATATCTACCATTTATCAAACCCAGAACCCTTTATTATGGATTTCCCATGTCAGAGGCTATTACGTTTAATTTAACAGCCTCTGCTTTCATTGGAGAAACCCAATAAAAGCCCAAATTAATCAGAAGGACTTTCTGAAACCCAAACTGATATAAATCACAGATGGCTGTGGTTTCTTGAGGTAATAAAGACCAGGCTTTGTATACGATTATGTAAACAAAGTAGGCTTTGATATAGTGGGACTGTTAAATGTGCTGCGATGACTCTAAGCCCCAAAAATCCAACACATTCCCCTCAGTGGCCCCTGAAACTTCAGCGCTGACCTTGGCTATAAAAGTCTGCTCCACAGCTTACATTCCTGCAGCGCTGCAGCAGCATAGCTGAGATGTTTCAGCCGCGCTGGGCTGATGCGTCGCTCCGACGCATGGCTGTCAGCAGAACCTCAGGGAAACGGCTCCTCTGATCATATATTACCAGCTAACCACCCTCTTACTGCGCTTTTTTTCTGTCTCTAACTGGAGCCAGCTGCAGTAAACGCTGTGCATCTAGTGGGCAACACTTTGTTTCTAGTGGCTCATACTGACTGAGTTACAACTTTTGAAAGGTAACACTTGGGAGTGAATAATGGGCTCAATATGCTGTCCACTTTAATCAAATTTCAAAAATTTAAACTGGAAAATCTTGGCAAATAAAACTATATATTTTTTAAATGTTTTCAAGATCTAATATGACAAATATTGCTGCAGTAAAAAAGTATTTGTTCCCCTACGGTTGTCCCTTTGCTTTCTTTGCAAACGTAAAGGGGACCCAGCATGTAAAATGAACATTTTGTTTTTATACTTCCATTTTGTTTCTAAAAAACTTTTAAAAGCTAAAAAAATTAGCCGAATTTTATTTTGGTGTCTCGAAAATTAGCCGTTTTAAAAACGTCCTCATTGTTGCATCAGATTTGAGAGGCACTCCGCCGTTACCTAGCAACGTCTGCCAAGACCAGTCCCATTACCTAGCAACCCAAGCAGAGCTCCACCACATTTGGTCAGCTGGTTTTACCACTGTATGCGCTGTACAACGGCTGCTGGAAACACAACAGTTTTGCTGTTGACTTACCATCCAGAAATGACTTGCTGCATATTTTCTCTGGTTTTATATCAAGGATTTAATCAGAGTTTTCTGATTATTGTGATTATTTTTCTACCCCTGCATGTGTTTAAACTACAAGAGCCAGAACTCAAAGAGTAATAATTAGCTTCCTGTTTGTCATGTTGTGTTTTGGCAATAAGTTCATGGTTTTTTGGTGTCTACAAAGTGAGCCTCTTCGAAAACATGGGCAGTTACCTAGCAACCAAAGCAAAGTTCTGCCCGTTACCTAGCAACCCAAGCAGAGCTCCACTACATTTGGTCAGCTGGTTTTACTGCTCTATGTGCGAGTTTTGTTGGTTAGTTGTGCAGGGGGCTCTACTTCTGCTTTTCAAAGAAGTATGGTTGCATATTTGTGTAGTGTAATTATTTATTAATTTAATATAAGTAAAAATAAAACCTTTCACAATTAACATTAGCTAAAAATAGTTTTTCTGATTTTAGTTTTCTCTACTTCTGCTTTTTAAAGCAGTACGGTCGGAAATGTTTGTGTGAATTAACAGTGAAGAAAAAATATGACAGGCTTCCACACTGAAATATTGTAACATCTAGTGGTGAGCAACTAATGCGCACAAACATGTCAAGAACGACGGCGCTGAAGTGAAACAAGCAGCGAAGAGCCTAAGAAAGCTAATTCTGTGTTGAAGTTGAGCAAACAGAAAAACATGCAAATGTGTCAAAATTAGTCATGTGTCACTTTGAGCTTCTGCAAAGTAAACTTTGTCTTCTTCTCTTTCCTCCGAGTCGTATAACAGTGTTTCTGTGTGGAGGCCGACCCGGTCGCCGCCTCCATCCCTCGCTTTTTTCCTCTCCACCGCAAAACACACAAACACGGCTCATCACAAACACAACGCCGCCGCTGGACCCAAGGAGTGTTAAAGGAGCCCAAAGTGGCTCGGCCCGCCCAGAGTAAACCTGGGGATGAGGTCACAGAGCGTTGATGTTGAAGCTACAGAGATTTACCTGTACGTCTTTTTAATGTGTCGTTAAGTTATTTAGAGGAAAAACAAACTTTTCTCTGGTGTTGGGTTTGGCAGGAAGTTACGACTTTATTCTCTTATTATTTCAACTTCAGACTCGTGCAACAATTCTTGGAATATTGACTTTATTCTTATAATTTTATTTCTTTATTCTCATATTATTATGACTTTTTTCTGGAAATTGTGACTTTATTCTTGTATTATTTCTACTTTACACACACATATGAATTTATTCCAGTAATTTTACGACTTTATTAAATTATGATGAGGAGAAATAAAACCTTTCATGACTTTTTTCTGACTTTATTCTCATATTACTGATACTTTAGTCTCATAATTTCATTTTCATTTTATAGTAAGGCCCTAATATGCCATCTGACAAGTTTCAAAACTTTTTTCCTTCCACTTACTAAATTACATCATAATTCATTTTATATTTATTCTAGCATTTTTTAATTGGAAGCATTTAATTGTGAAAAAAGGCAAAAACAGACATTTTTGAGGGGATCATTAGCTTTTTATACACAAAGCCGTTTGTTGTCATTAACCGTATATCTATTAACCATCTAGCTTCCATATTTATTTTGGCTTCAGCTCTGCCAACTTGTATTATTAATATTATGTCCAAGAAATGCACCTTGTTGTTTCTTTCTTGGCAGGAGAGAAAATATTAAAAAAGCTCAAGAAGGTCTGTATACAAATAAAAAAGGCTCATGAGGATGGTAAATGACGTAGGACTTCATGAACTCAATAACTTGTTACTTTTTAAGACACGGGCCTTGGGCTTCTTGGATCTTACCGTTTTAAAAGTGTCCAAATAATGAACAAATACTTTCTGGCTTCATGCAAAAATACCTAGACAGTACAACGTGTTATTGCTTAAGTGGAAAATAAACTTTTTCCAAATGTATAAATTTAATTTTATGGAGTGACGTATATGTTGAGCTTTAGGAAAGTTCAAGCATTTGCTAAGAAAGACATTTATGACTGTAAATGTGATAAATTCAGCTGTTTTTATCTATAATTTATCTTACTGTCTAGTCTTAAACCCATTTGTCAAAGAAACTCCAAAGCACCATAAGAAATCAGCTGAAAAACTGCATGAAATCACAAGAAAATATGATTTTGTATTATTTAGGTTAGTGTTTTTCAAAGTGGGCACCACCAGGGGGCGGTAGCAGGGCCTCAGAATGAAAGAAAAATAAAAAAAGACAATAATCTGTTTTTCAATCACTATTACAAAATATATATTAAAACAATTTCTTTTAATGTTAATCTTTCTGATTGGCTCCCAGTCAAATTTATCGAGCTACTTTGCTTCTCCAGCTAGCACAATAAAATTTACAATGAGATAAATACCTCGTCCCTAAATTAAAATTAGAATTGTTTAGCAGTATTAGAGCTAAATAGATGTAAAAATGATTAAATAATGAGTAAAATACATTTAATATATTTTGCAGCACTGTCTGAGTTTGTTGGTCAGAAGCTAATGCCGTTTAGGGATCCTTAGCATGGAATAGTTTGGGAACTCCTGTTATTTCCCAACAACTCAACAGCCATTACTAATAATATATCGGCAATAGAAGTTGGTTTACATGCAAAGCTTCAAAACCCAAAGTTTTGAGGCCGCAATCTCCAGGAACTAAACTGAAAGTTGTGTAGAAGTTTAGAAAAAAGAAGCGAGGCCAAAGTTTATAACTTTGTTTATTCTTCTGGATCCCACATACCTGGCAGGCGTTTGGCTCAAGCTTCCAGTTTTGGAGGATGGATTCAGGACAATGGGCTGCTTTAAGTGCAGACACACAGAGGAGCTATTTCTAGCTTTAGCATAAAATACCTCTGCATATCCAATGCCAAAACAAAATCCAGTCATCTTAGGCTTGCAAAAGAAATCCCTGCTCCTTCAAACTTTGCCAGACACCACAAGGGATAAACCATGTTTTTTCTTTGCTTTTTGAAGATGTAAGCCTGTCTGGGTGCATGATTAAATGTAATTAAAGTGCTCTGTTTTCCTGGAAAAAATCTGAGATAACGGTAGTAAAAAGTTAAAATATTGTGACGTTCACCATGTTTTCCAAGAGGCTTAAACCCAGAAAAACAACAACAGTAAATAAAACAAACAACAGCTATCACTGCCCACCAAATGAAATGTTCAGCATCTTTACACAATTAAAAATAGTTTTTGATGTTACACCCACCCGTCCCTCATTGTGCCCAGGCTGGTCAGTGAAGATACGGGACTGTTGGCATCAAAGTTGCCCTCCAGGCCGGGGTAACGGGAGCGGCTGTCTGCAGACGGGGGCATCAGCTCTGGGTTCCTGCTGCTGTGAGAGGAGCTTCGGTTTGAGTACACACCTGAAACAGAGCCACAGGTATTTAAAACTGAACGCAAAGAAAACTGGTTTCTAGGTTTGGATTTGGGTTAAAACTGTTGATGGAAGTCTAATTATACTTTAAAAACATTGAGCTAGGGGCTTAAAACTAAATCATATCCTCCAGTCTATCTACTAACTATTGGATTAATCCATTAATTAATTATCTGTTTTCAATTTTTATAAGTTAGATTTCAAAAATGGGAGCAACAACTTCTAACTTTAGCTAGAAGCAATATTACTGTTAGCTTTTAATGCTTATGGTTAAATATGTGCTGCTCTGACGATTAGCAGTGCTTCCATTAGCTTTCAACAGCTAAAACCTACCAACTATACTACATTAACAAAAAACAGCTTTTCTGTTAACTTTCCATGATCCTTACAGCTAACTAACTCATCTAATAATATAATATAATATAATATAATATAATATAATATAATATAATAATAATTTCTGTTAGGTTTCAGCAATGTTAACAGATAACTGCTGACATTCAACTCTGCTAGCAGTTAACAGTTAACTACTCACCATTAACCATACTGGTGTTAGCTTTGAAATAGGCTAACAGTTATCCACTATGCTGCAACAGCAAAAAACAATATTTTTACTTTAACAATACTGACTACTAACTACATAATTTAATAGTAGTGTTTCTGTTATGTTTTAACAATGCTAACAAATAACTGCTAACTGCTTTAGCTATGTCAGCATTTCTGTTAGCTCTCAGCTACGCTAACATTAAACACAACACAATGCCGCATCAGCAAATACCTTTAAAAAACAGCTTATGTCAGCAAGTAGAATAAAGAAAACCGATCAGATGTAATTGGGCATAATGCAAACGCAAACAGTATACAGTTTGCACAACCAAGATTTCTGCTGAAGATGCAACAATAAGCAGTTTTGAAGAAAGAAGCAGAGCCACCTGTGTAGATAATGTTAATAGAAAAACATCTTTTTTAATGTTTATATGTCATAAACTGGATCCTAAGCACTTTGAGTTTATGCAAAGTTTATGAAGCCAGCAAAAATCATACATAATGTATTGAGAAGAAAGGTTTCTGAATCTGTTTGTCCACTTTTGATAAGGACAAACTCCTCCAGGGATCGTTTCTGAATTAAACACTGACACGCTTGTTTTGCCCTGAATAAACATAGCTCGCAGTGTGCTGTTTGAGGCTTTTCCCTCAAAGTCCTCAGAGTAAAACTGCAAGTAGTCTGAAGTAATAGACATGGACAGCTCTCCTGGACACACTCTCCTTTCCTTTGCCAAGTCAGCCTCAGTATCCCTGACAGCTTCTTGATCCGCGTTCAGCCATTGAAGGAGGGGAAAAAATAGAGCTTGGCGCAAAACCTGGTGTTGGAGGAACTGGAAGAGCGGGCGGAGTGAGAGAGGGCCCACTCGCTCGCCCGCGTTCAGCGCCCGGTAATTGGACAAGGTAAACACCGGCGCGATGAGCTATGGTAGCAGGAATGAGACGGGAGGGAGCGGAAAAGGAGCGAATGAGGTGATGGGAGAAAATGAAAGAGGCAGTTTGAACAGCCCAGGTGTTTGAGCGGCTACAACATCTCTTTGTTGGAGGGTAAACACAGACGTTTGCTACTGTTTCGTACCTGTGAAGTCATCCAGGGCTGGTAGAGGCGAGCTGTTTTCCTGGTGGGAGCAGGCCGAGCTGTGGAGATGCTGCCTCGCCAAGCAATCACTCAAAATGTCCGATTCCAACACGGTATGCACATGAGCCTGCGAGTAAGACAGAATACAGATGTTCGGCCTTAACTACGGAGCTGCACTTTTATGTTGCATGTCAAGGAATGAGGGTAATTACAGCGCTTTGCCAAACAGTGCTTTTCCACTTTCTGTCACGTTATAACCACAAATATCAGAGTATTTTTTGAGATTTCATGTTATTGGAGTAAAAGGAAGATTATACTTGTTTTCGTCAACATTTTTTACATATAAAAATCTGAAAAACATGACATATTCAGGATAGGGCTGAAACAATTAATCGGATTAACGGTGTTCAATCAGTTATTGAAATAATCAACTAATTTAAGTTTTGGTAAATTGTTAACTGGAGTACACAGATTCTAAAAAGGCCATTTGAAGAAAGAACAACACATTCAATTAAGCCAAAACAGCACAAAAACACATTAGAGCTGGACAATATGGCTGAAAAACCACGATATAGGCGTTTTATATCAGTTGGTATTGATAATTATTGATTATATTGAAGAAGCTGCCAAACTGATGGTGTAGCCTTTCCTCTTTCATCCACAGTTTTCACTCCACATCATTGTTGTTTATTTAGAGACAGTTATGAGGCAAAGTGGCAGAACCTAAAACTGCAGCTGGCAAGTTAGGCAGCAGGTTGTTGCTAGGTAACCACAGAATGAGTTGCTAGGCAACCAAAGAGTGAACCAGTCAGTTGATTCCACCAACTTTCCTTAGTATTAGTATAACCTAGTGATATTTGATCACGTGTTTTCCTCACTATGCATTGTTACTGATTTATTGTCCAGCCCTAAAACTTATACAGATTTTACATTTAAGTGAAAAATTAAACCGTCTTCATCTGCAAATATCTTCTACCCAAAACTATTAAGCACCTTTTTTAATCCAACTTTTTATCAACTAATCCAAAAAACAGATCGGCTCTATAAACTGTACTGATATTAGGTTGAGCAGAAAGGGTTGAGTTTTCCACATATTGATTTTAGAAGTATTTTTGTTTCAGCATGTTTTGGCATCATTTGTAGCAAATGATCAAGCGTACACTAAAGGAATGCTGCGCTGTTGCATCTTAGGCAATAAAATCTTTATTTTCTTATTTAAAAATGAATTGAATTGTGTTTTTTTGCGTTTCTTAATGTATTTCTAATTTTGTATAAGATTATATTATAGGCAGTTAAATGAAAAACCTGCAGAAAGTAGCAATTATTTTTAGCCAATTAATCGGTTGTTGGCTAGAATAATTGATTAGGGGGCGTGGCCAGCAGCAGCTCATTTGAATTTAAAGTGACAGAGTCCCTAAAACAACTCATTCTGAAAGGAGGTCAATAGGCAGGACTGACCAGACTAAACTCTCATCATCTAATAATTATTTTATCCAAAAAATGTAATAATTTAGCACATAAATGTATGCTAACCTGTTCGAGGAAAAGTATTAGGTCTCCTTTGAAGTTGCAACTTGGCAAAATGTGTAAAAGTATAAGATATGAATACTTTTACTGCCTCATAACGGGACAATTCAGTTGTATCAGCATGTAGATTCACACAAAAGATCAAAATGTATTATCAATATCTGTAAAATAAACTAGATTAGGTATGCATTATACATAAAATACGTAAAAAATACTGTACAGTTATCAGAAATTGAGATATTCTATTCAATCCAATGGATGTGCAACAGAGCGTAACGACTTTTTAAAATTAATATTATGTACATGTGTATTGACCATTTAAAAGACAGCAGGCTATTTACAATATCGCTGCAGAACAGAAAAACAAATACGCAGTAACAGCAGAAAAAACTGCATGTAAAAGCTGCAGCGTCTAATTTGTGTGTGTAGGCCATGCAGTCCCCCTGCAGCTCCAATTGAAAGGGACAGACTTTGATTATATATATTAGATCAATAGAGAGCACAATCATTTTTATGTTCTACTGTTCATTTTTCCACGTATTCCACGTGGTTCTCGTTTCGTTTTGTGCTTCAGCCTCATGAGGAAAAAAATCCAGAAATCCTGTCAGGCAAGTTGGTCCAAGATGTTTGAATAAAATAAAAGGAGGACAATTTACTTTATTATCGTCCATTAACAGAACATCCCTGAGGACTTTCGGAGACATTTAACTGACAGAGGAAGCTCTCAGCGACTGCCAAAGAGCTAAGCATGTATAATCAGCGGAGAAAATGCGCCCAAATCAATGTTTATGAAGATGCAAGCTTCAATAGCTTGGTCACATAAGCTTTAGGAATATTGTAACCGTGGGGAGTTTTTAAAGTGAATGTTTATGAAGTGTGTGTTTCAAAGTTTTATTTAGCCCCAGAGGGTTTACTGGGTGTGTTGGCTTTGTCATAACATTGAAGCACATGTTGTTCTGTTTAAACCAATAAGGCATCTGAAAACGCACCAAACGCAGTGTCACTCATGGTCCACGGAAAACAAACAAAGCCCAGATAACGCAGAACAATAGAACCAGTATTCTGACTTCCAGAGAGTTTGGGTAATAGTTTTGTTTTATTTCATCCTACTGAATAATAAACACGTTTTCCTCGTGTTGCTGATCTCCGTCTCCTCAGCACGACAGAAACTCAGACCTGGAGCCTCTTGGCTTTGTTTTCAATGAAAGTTACATAAAAACGGCGGTGCAGGACTAAAGCTCGACCTTAGTCCTGAACGCGGCTGTCACAGGTCCAAATCCCGACCTGATGACCTTTACTGCATGCCTCACGCTCCTCTCTCTCTTTCCCCACCTTCCTATCTGATCACTTTAAATAAAGGCCAATAAAACATTAAAACTAAAAAAGATATTTGTCATACGATTTATGAACAATTCAATTTTAAAATGTTGATGGATGGATGAACAAAGGAGTGAATGGATGGACAGACGGATGAACGGATGAATAAATGAATGGATGCATGACTAAGTGAATGGATGATTTTTGTGCCTCTAAACATTTCTAAGCTGACTTCTGCAGCCGTTTCAGTTATATTGTGTGTTTCCCATGTGGAAGATCAGGGAAGTGATGTGGGGCGACGGCGGGTACCTTGACCTCTCTCTCCTGCAGGCCTTTGGCAGAATGAGCTTTAACGTGTTTCCTTAACGAACTGGGATCCGTGTAGCGCTTGGTGCATCCGGGGATCTGACAGGCATACGGTTTCTGTCAACAAAAACACGACAAGGAAAAATCAGAAAACGACAACAAAACTGATTTACAGGCTACTTTACACTGTAGCTTTGATTATTGACAGCATCATAGATGAAAGAATATCCAGCTGAGCCACATCAACACATCACACATCACATTTAGGACGAATATGGAGAAATTTGTGCACACTGCTCAGAAAAAGGAAACGCTATGCAGCATATTTACCTTTCATCTGAAAGCTTAAAGGGAGAAAAGCAAGAGGAGAATTCAGAAACGCATTTATATGATCTTTTTAAAGCTTTATTTGTCTTTATAAGTAGCAAAATAAAAAAATATATATATATTTTATGCTTAGTGAACAATGCAAATTACAAAAATAAAAAAGAAACTGATGTGTTTAAATGCACAAACAACTCAAATACTTTAAATGTCTTCCTCTTTTTAATTAAAAATCCAGCTGTAAATTACATTAATTCACATATACGGCTGAATAATATGTCATATCACAATATCAGTGTGTGAATGAAACAAAATAAAATGAATAAATAAAAAAAAACAAACGTAAGCTGCAAAAAATTTTATAAAGTAGAAAAAATAATCAAACATTAAAAGTCAAACCTTCATATTCAGTCACTATTTGATTATTGATGCAGTAATAATTCACACACCTAAACCAAAAGTCAAAACTCTTGTTTTATAGCAACATTTTACATTATTAACATTTAAATAATTCACATCTAACTGTTTTCAGATACTTAAAATAATTAAATGCTTGTTGTTTATATTTAAATATAAATGCAAGGCAACACAAATAAAACTGATGGATAAACGAACTAAAAACTTTACATTCTCTTCATCTGATTAGATTTCTATGCTCCTCAAAAGGCGAGTTGAAGTAAAATTATTATAATATTTCATTATTTTCTTCTGAAAATGGATGAGTGAAGCCCCCTTCGTATTCCTGCATTACTTAAAATGATTGAACTTTGTCAAGTTAATTGATGAGGACAAAACATAACAGGTGAAAAAAACAATTAACAATGTTTACATGTCAGTTCATTTTACTTTGAAATGTGAAAACATAGAGAATAATTACAGCTTTAAAATGATGTGGAAGCACCAGAAGTAACAAAAATCTAAGTTTGAATAATCCAAATTTCTTTGACTTTATGAGCGCCAGTCGTTTGTTTATTTTCACGTTTCTGAGCGTCTTTAAATTATAGGGAATAAAAATTCCTTTACCATAAAGTTACACCAGCACAATTCAAGTTGTTTTATTAAACTTAAAGTAAAAAATAAAAAAAAGGATATTATTTTTATATTCGACAATTACTTACATGCAGACATTCCTTTGCTGGGCCTCCAAAATGGCGCCAGAAGTGTCTGATTCTTGATTTGTGACGCAACCAAGAAACCGCCATTAGCCAGCGTGAAACCACAAGAGGGAGAGACCAGCTTTCTGGTCCTGCTGTAACAACAACAGAGTGCGACATCTCATCCGTGTAATAAGAGCTCTGATTCGCTGGATTACAGCTAAATCCTCATTGCTTGTCAGCAGGAGCAAAAATAACTGCGGGCTTTGGGAGTAAATCCACAGAAAGTCTGCAGAGCAACGTTTCCACTGAACTGAGACCGTATATCAGGCGGAGATGGGGAGCAGGAGGCGCAGCGGCTCTTTAAATTAAAACGGATTTATATGTGTGTCTTCGAAATGCGCTCTTAAATAATTTAATTATTGTTTGGGAAATATATGAAGCCGTAAAACAAAGTTATATGTAGAAGTTTATACATTAAAGCCAAAAAACTACAGCTTGCTGTCATTTACACATGGTAATCATTATATAATTGTTTCCTTTTTGTTGTGATATTTATCTATAAAGCAGTATGTAACTTTTATTAAAAGTATTTCTTTATGTATTTGTTGAAACTGTCACTATGATGTGACAATCTGTGAAAAAAACTTTGCTTTTCCAACCAATCAGAGCCAGGAGGCGGGTCTTAGTGCTGTCAATCACTGCTCACTAAGATAACAAAATAATAGAAACTGAAATAAATAAAATCTGAGACAAATGAGGAAAAATTATAACTAATTGAAACTATATTGTTTCTTTGCAAAAAGTAAGTAACACATACTCAAATTATAGATCTTATATCCTTCATTTTTGTGTTTATGAATATATTAATTAGCCTGAGAAAACTTTTCCCCCCCCACAAAATTTGTTTATGGCATTTAAGCCAGTCAACAAAATGATATTTCAGTTTTTCAACAATAATTGAATATTTTTTTTTAAATTATAACTTCTGTTGAGTATTCCTTACCAAATGTATACATAATCATGTGATGGCCCTGCTGTGTGGCAATGTAGTAAAATGTCAATTAAGGTCCTCAATTGTAGGAGGTGCCTCTGATCACGTGGCCACCTGGATTGTATTTAAGGAGCGCCACTCCACTCATGAGAAGATCCAGGCCCAGTCGGATCCAGAGGCGGCCCCGGCAGATCGCTTGACACGCTGTGGGAGTTGGATGCAGAGACCTGTAGGGTTCCATCCGGGTCCATGACTGGGAGAGGACCAGGCTGAGGGAGAACATCTTGGGCTGCCGCACATTATTCCCTGAACAGTAACTTTTAATAAATGGGGCTGAAAAATTATTCTGGTTGTCGTGTCCTCCCTACTTTTTGTTGCTGCCACCTGAGCCGGGTCGTAGCAATCACAATACAATAATTTGATTTTTTTTAATTCTGCACCTAAAAATTAACCAAAATATTTTAAAAATCTAAAACTACTACTACTAGTAAAAATAAAACAAGAACTAAACAATATTTAAGTAGTGATGATGACAAATAAAAACTAGCAAACACTCAATAACAACCTAATCTGAGTTACAACAACGTTTAATCTGCCTTTTGGATCATTAAAGTATTTTTGAATTTGAAAAGCAAAATTAAAACTAACTGGATAAAACAAAGAAAAAGTCACAACGAGATAAAACCAAACAATAATGAAAAACCATTATAATCCTTTCTATCTCCCTCCCATTGCTTTCTGTTACCCTGCAGCTAGCATAGCCGTTTTTCTGTAACGGTAAGATGGTTTCCTGCTAATAGCACATTTAGCAGCGCATTCACTAAGTTGACTGACAGCACTAAGACCCGCCTCTTGGCTCTGATTGGTTGTTTCTGACCAGGAGCGATGCATTTCTTCAGACGGCAGTAGTAGTTCAGGTACGAGGTGAAGGAGATCAATCTTTTCACAGATGATCTGTCTCATAACAAATATGTAAAAAACATATTTTTTATAAAAGTTGCATACTGCAGCTTTAAGTATCAGAGTAGTTGGTGAGGTGAGTGCATGTGTTGACTGACCGTGTCCAGGTGGGTGCGCTGGTGTTTGGCCCGGTCACTGGAGTTGCTGAAGGCCTTCATGCAGCCTGGGTGTTGACAGATGTACGGTTTCTCTCCTGTGTGGCTCCGCAAGTGGATCTTCAGGTTCTCCAGACGTGAAAATGCCTTGGAGCAGCCTTCGAACTAAAACAACAAAAAAAGAAAAACGGACAAAACTCAGTTGCGTTGAGTATCTTTGTGCAATTAAAAAAGGAAAAAATTAAGTTTTTGCGCTTTATGTGCTTTGATTGTTTCAAGAAAACAACTTGTAATTTTATGAAATGTTTTTTAGTCCCTATAATTTAAAGGCACTCAGAAATGAAAAATAAGCAACGGTTGTGGCAGACCTCTTGCATTTTATTTCCCAGCTCTTTGCTTAGCACCACCTGGTGGGACTTGTTCTGTCAGTTTGACTTCAAATGTTTTTTTCAAATTTCATCTATTTTTGAAGCTAGACAGATTGATAAGTTGGAAAACTGTTATAAAACATTCTGTGCATTTTCTGGAGGTTGATTTCTTACTACAAGAGTAGACAGTAAGAAAAACGATTTACAATTTATTCTAAAAAAATATTAACAAAAAATAAATATTAATTCACATTAGCTAATTGTTGAAAAGTTATTTTTTATGCTGTACTAATGTTTGAGTCATTCCATTCAAGGAAATTAAGTTAATCAATCTGCTAGTAAGCTTACTCTGGGATCAATTGGTAATGCCTTCATTCTCCAAATTCAAAATAGAGCCTATAATTATATTTATCCATGGATATTCACCACAACAGCCTCTATATTCATTGGTGTTTTTTAAATCTTATAACTCCCTTGAATGACATTTAATACTGCTGGTATGACTTTGAAGATTTGTTTTATTTATCATATTATTCTTCATACAATAAATTATAAAAACATTATTTTGTTTATTTTGTTATAAAAAAAAATCAAAGCACATAAAAACTCATTTGTATGACTCACTAATGACAAATTTTACTTGGGAATGATACAAAATAAAACTGCAATTTTATATGTGGTTTAGTTTCATCCTCCCTCTGATATTATATTGTAAAATAAAAACAAACTTTAATCTCTTTGTGTTTTAAAAAGTAAACATTTCAAATGATACAATTAATTAAGTTATTTTTTAATAGAAATGGATCACAATTAAGTGAAATAAACCAAAAACACACACAGGAGGTGGGTTGTTCTATGGACTAAATCCAGACAAGAAGCAAACATCACCTTCAGCAGTCGGTTTTTCATACTTAAGGTTATAATGAAGAACTTTGTTAAGATGACAAATTAAGCAGCAGAGCGTGTTTGCTTTTGAAAACCACTGGTAATTTCTTTGAATAAAGGCTTCAAACCTCTTCAAGGTGTGAGTCTGAGGGCAGGAAGAACGGCTTTCATCTAAACTGTTTTTCTTCCAAACATTCACTCCAGGTTTTATTAGTTCCCACTAATGACTCTGTAAATGTCACTCACCTCATTTATTTTAATAAGTCTTCACGTAAAAAAATATCCCACTACATCTTGGTGATTAATTAATACTAGGCCTGAAACCACCTGAATATAAAAATACAGTTCAGACCGCATGTAGACAGATGAATTCCTGAGAAACTTCCAGCTTTCAAGAAGCTGCAGATTTGAGGCTCCAAAGCTGTAAAAACAAACGTGACTTTAACACATAAATTTACAAAGAAAATTTATGTTTTAAACTCTAATACTTAGAAAAGCATTTTCTTCCACCTGATGCTTTTAAAAATTGTGCCTTTTTGAAAACATTGAATTATTTCCTAGAATACATAAACAACATAATTTTTTTTTACACAAACTTAAAACACAAAACTTGACATTTTCTTGACTTTTCTCCAGTTTATGAAGCTTCTTCTCATGTTTCTACCTTATAAATCTAGATACAGATTGATGCTACGAGTCAAAGACTGACTTATAACTAACAATAAAAACAAGGTAAAGCTATTCATATTTAGAAAGACTATTAAGTTTACTTATTTAGTGTCAATTTATTTAAAAAATCACAGATATAATCATTCAGTCATGTCATTCAGATAAATTAAAGTAATTAGACTTTGCAGATCAGTTCTGTTTATAGTTAAAATTGTTAAAATTATCCAAGGAAACCCAGCAAGCTATATTTTAATAAAATCTAGTGTTTTAGCTGCCAAACTCTGGCTGATTTGACACGATTACCCTTAAAAATTTGCAGTGTAAGAAGCAAATCTAGAGCCAAATGGCAATACTGAACATGCAATGTTCAGCAAAACTCAATTCCTGCAAGCAAATTATTACTTACTTACCACATAAAACTGAATGGAAATTACAAGGTAACAGAATAATAATAAGTCTCATCATTTAATTTAATGGCATGAACATAGAAACGGAAAGAAATAAACAAATGAAAATGTCTAAATATAAACTACACATTGCCTTCTCAGTGTGTCACCTACATAAAATAAATTCATTCCTGGCGTTAAATAAATGGCAAAGGATGCAACTACATTAGCATCCCTCTAAACAAGTTTAACATAATATACTGGATTAGCCAGTCATATTTTAGCTAACATTATCTGCATGTAGCAGCATTACAAAACTTACACGGTTTGGTTAGAAGAAACTGAAGTTTTTTGCCTTTTGCTAGCTGCGGTTGGGTAGTTGAACGTGTTTCTGTCAACAAATCTACCGCTGGTAATCCGCAGGTCTAACAGCGGAGTTAGCGTGTGTACGCTCATGGTGCGTTTAAAGACGACTCGGAAAAACCCGTTACCGCATATCAATAACGGGTTAAGTAGTTGTAACGGAACAGAGGGCACAGTTACGAGAAGTCCGGGGAACATGAGTATATTCCCTGTCTGTCACACCTTACGGACGAACGACATGACAACGTATCACGACATAAACGTTTCATATAAGTGGGTTATTGATTAGTTTTTGTTAGTTTGTTTTAAATATATGAAATTTGTTTCTTCTTGAGCTATTCTATCCATTTTCCATTTTCATTCCACGCCGTTGTTTTTTTGTTTGTTTGTTTGTTTCTTATTTTTAGGCAGTTGTGAGTCATGGTGGCGAAATCTGAAGCAGCTACTGGCCAAGTTACTTAGCAACAAGTTGTTGCTAGGCAACCGCAGAGCGGGTGAGTTAGCTGATTCCACCAACCTTGCTTAGCTAGCCATCAGAGGTTGAGCAGGTAAAGACTTTTCTCTGCCTACGTCATTGTAGTTCAGTTAAATTATTGAACATTCTATGAGAATTATTTTCTATTGATATTGATCACGTGTCTATTGATTTTTTTGCCCAGCCGTAGATACACAGTAGTGTCAAAACTTTATACTTTTCTAAAGTTTCTACTTTTCTAAAGTTTCTGAAGTTTTCTAAATTTCCAAAGTTCTCACTAATTTTTCAGCTCCATTTTTAAAGTGTGAATACAAGAATTAACAGTGGACAGAGATTTTTACAGTGGTCAGGTTTTAGGTTTTTTCTTCTGCGTTTACCATTTTACTTTTTAATGAGTTTTACAAAAAGACACCATTCTTGAGAGTAAAAAAAATTCTGCATAAATTCACAGAAATCTAACATAGGTGTGAGCAATCTTTTCCGGCCACAGAAATATAAAAGTTTCTTCTAAGGTATTTCCTGCTAATGGGATAATTGTTTTTGTACCCTCACGGTAATCTCGCTGCAGTCCAGTAAATCATAACCAGGACATTTTGGATTTAAAAACTCTTTGGGGACTCATGTTTACAGCCTGAATAACACCAGCCGACATTACAGGCTGGTAAATAATTCAGAATACGTTAATAAACACTGACCGCATTCATGGGAGACATTCATTTTCCACTGCAGTACGAGTGGTGACTTCACCGTCATGTCCAAGTCACAGCAGTTGATTAAAATGAAATCCCGTTATTCATTTAGCTCAAGCGTGACCGCTGAATAATTTTTGGTGTTGATGTAGATTTAATATTAATCCAGAGTAATACATTTATGAGCGGGCAGGGACGCAGGGCACAGTAATGAAGTGATTCAGTTAGATAGGAAGCGTGTGAAACCTTTTAAATGAATTATTAATCAGGGTTTTGGGCTGATGACAGAGGGGAATAACGGAGTCACTCTCAGAGACGGGAATTTGGTTGTCCTGGTGCAGATGTGATGAAGAGAATGACTGATGACATGATTGATGAAGAGCGACACTCTTGGCTCTGAGGCAGAAACCTTACACGTACTATTTCTAAAACATGATGCAGTCTCTTTACTCTTCATCTCTGTGCTTTTTTTAAATGTTAAAATACTGAGGCTGAACACTGACATTAATACTGAGAGCATGTATGGACCTGGTTACATATGGATAATATTTTCTTTCATATTCGTGCAGTAAAAAACAGAAAAACTGTTATTGTTTGGAGCACAGACTAAGACTTTGTATAGACATTACCGGGTCTTTATACAAACAAAACTCTCCGCCACATTGTTTAAAAAAATAATATTGTACACACCGGATCGGTTTCAGAAATGTTTTCAACTACATGAATCCACACACAGCTGGGGTGCATTCAAACCAGCCTTGTTTAGTTCGCTTTATTCAAACTCTAGTTCGTTTGCCTAGAAAGTCTGGTTTGCTCGGGGAGTTGTGAAGTTTGGGAGTTTGTTTCACATCTGATACAGCTGATATGGTTTGCTTTCACACTGCACTGTGTCAAACAAAATCCAGATTAATTGAAAAACCTGTACCCCTCCTTGCCTGTGGTGGCGCTGCACCAAGAACAACTGTAGGAAACAACAAAAAGACCTAAAAAGAAGGCACTGAGCACAACTTCCTTTTTTCACAAAATTTAAACAAACATGGAGTGATGTCATATTTTAGCGGTTGTAGGATTTCTCTTTTGTCTTTGGCAAAATATCACAAGCCATTTCTCCTGCCAGCACTAGACTCTTACGTTTGTTTTGGTTGTATTTACCCAGAATACCCTGCGCTGTAGTTCACTTCCTTCTTTTGGTGGTCTCCTGTCCGCTAGCTGTTCACATATGAATTCGAACTGTCCCAGTGTTTACTTCAATTGAACACGGACCTAGATATGCAGGCAGATCAGAGTTCAATTGCAAATTCACACCACCCCAAATGAACCAGACTTTCTAGACAAATGGACTAGAGTTCAATTAAAGTGGATTAAACATGGCCAGTGTGAATGCACCCTGATACAAACCAAAAAGCTAACTCTAGTCCGCCTTCGTACTAAGGTGTAGGTTTGGTTTAAGTGAACTCTGGTGTAGTTTGAATGAATATGTGAATATCATGAAAACCAGAGACAAATCCAAAACAGGAAGTGACCCACATTGCATTCTGGGTAAAGAGTCTAGCCAAAGACAAAAGAAATCCTACAACTATTAAAATCTGACACAAAACCATTTTTGTTTTCATTTCATAAAGAAGAAAGTTGCACAAAGGTGTTCTTCAGTTGTTTTTGTGTCATTTCCTTCCGTTGTTTTTAGTGCAGCGCCTCCACTGGTAAAGGACAGAAACGTGTTTTTGAAAAGATTTGGTTTGTTTCGTAAAGTGCTGTATGAAAGCGAACCGGACCGGCTGAAAATGTAACAACTGTTGCTACTTTTACATTGGCACTTTATTTTTATATTCATATTTATTTCATAGAACATGTCAATATTTTCTAAAGAACTTGCTGGTATGGCAATTCTAACAAATAATATTAATATTTCCTGTGGTATTATGGCAAGGATTTAGTTGGAGATTTTTGGGGGATGGGGTTTGTCTTATATTTTGTGATTATTTATATCCCAGCTTCCTGTTTGCCATGCCGGTTTTTGAAAATAAACCGGCGTGGTTTTTGAAGTCTGGAAATTAAGCCATTTCAAAAACCTGCACTGTTCTCTAGCAATCCCAGGGGAGTTCTGCCCGTTACCTAGTAACCTCAGTGGAGCTCCAGCATCTTTGGTCAGCTGGTTTTACTGCTGTATGCGCTGTACAATGGCTGCTGAAAAAGACAAGTGTTTTTGACTTACCACCCATAAACCACTTTCTGTATTCTTGATGGATGTGCAGGAGGCTCTACTTCTGCTTTTCATAGATGTACGGTTGTATATTTGTGCATCTATTTGCAGCTATTTTCATTTCTGAGCGTAAAAATTGAGTTGGAGGATGTGGCCAGCAACATGTTATTTGGATTTAAATTGACAAGACGCCCTAAAACGGCTCAATGTGAAAGGAGCTCAAAATGGGCAGAACTGACCAAACTAAAATCTCATTATCTAAGGATGATTTTGTACAAGAAATTAAATGAATATGTTTGGTAAAGCCCATAGACCGATCCTAACCTGTTCAGTTAGGCATAATAGGCCACTTTTAAGGCTAAGAAAGACGACTCACCATGCATTTATTAGGTTTCTCTCCAGAATGGACCCTCATGTGGATGAGCAGCTTGTAGCGAGCGTTGAAGGGTTTGTGCCGTCGGACACAGCCAGTCCAGAAACATGCAAACTCCTCCCCTTTACGCTGGTCGATGTGCACCTTTTCGATGTGCCTCACCAGCTCCTCCTGGCTGCTATAAGTGGCGCTGCAGTCGATCCAATGACACGACTGCTCCTGCTGGTCCAGCATGAGGTCCGGTCCTGCTGGTCTACTGAGGCTGGGGGACTGGCTTCTGTCCTGAGCATCGTTACCCAGAGGCAGCTGCCCAAGACAGAACAGCTCCCCCTGCTGGTTGGCTATTTGAAACGGCTCCCTTTTACATGGCAAGAAATCATCTGGAGGTTCTTGTTTAATTGAACAGTAATCCTCCTGTAGATTGTGTTGTTGTGACGACGCTTTGTGATGATGGTGGTCAGAATAAGGCACGTGTGAGGTAATAATTGAAGATGATGCAGAAGAAGAAACGGACGAAGGTAGAGATTCAAAAGATGGAGACTTGGCACAACTAGTTAACATGTATGAAATGGGAAGAGAGGGCTGAGGGTAGCAGTTGACCCTCTGAGTGTTAGTTTTTAGCTCTGTTTGACCTGTAATGACAAAATCCTCCACAGTCTTTTCTAAGTGGGGTCCTGCTGTCTTGCAGCTGAGCAGGGAGTTGGGGTTACATCCCAGCGAAGTCCTGGGAAGGGAGCACAGACCACCTGAATGCAGCGACGGCTGGCGGAGACCCCCAAAGGACAGCGGCGCCTGAAGCTCTTCAACATCCTCAAACACGCTCCCAAAGCTGGGTAGGGTGAGCTGCATGTCCGGAGGGCCGAGGTCAGGGGGCCACATACCAGACCGCCAAGAGACCCTGCCAATGAAACCACCTTAGACCGACCTTAGCAATCCACTGGAGGGAAAACCTTCCACAGTGTCCTCCAAACTTGGTGATTGAGGAGTGGACGGCATCTTCTAGAGAGATAATCTTGTCTCATTGGCTCCAAACTGCAGCTTTGTCACCAACGCTGTGGAAAACACAACACAAAATGATTGATCAAACAAAAGCCTCAGATGGTACTCAGAAAAAAATGAGGTGGAAAAGTGAGAGTCCATAGATTATTACATCACTAACATGCATTAATTGTCAAGTAGAAGACAACTAAAGGAACTAAAACAAGGAACTGAAAGAAAATAATCTGATTTGCACTATTACAACCGGCCTTTTTTTAAAAAAAAAAAAAAAGTAAATATTACTATTTTAGCTTTTATATTTTTCTTTAAAGTTCACATATTATTAAAAGGTTTTGTGGCCTATAATCACTAGTAATTGGAGAGGAAGAAAGGAAGACACACCTATGCATGGTGTGTCTGCTCTACCGCTGAGCCAGGCGGCGCATCCGAAAGGCCAAATATTGACACTTAATGTCTGTACAGTTTGAAAGAGTGAAACCAAAGTAAAATTTCTTACAAACAAAAAATCTGATTTTACAAAGACTTCTAGCTTTTTCCCACCACTCTTCTCTAACGGCCTTAAAGGAACAGATGTTGGTGTGATTGATCCTGTAAAGAAACACATTTGTCCACGTCGGCTAAGCTGAGTCAGGCTCTTCAGAGATCTTATGAGTCAGCAGGTGTGGCAGCTTTGACTTTTATGCCTCTTATTTCCAGTTTGATTTCAGCAGCAAGTGTTAGTTACAATGTCTGGCAACCGCACTGAGATTTGGTCGCATGAAATCTGCTTGTTGACAGACTGGCAGTGGTGGAGAAAGTACTTAAACACTGCACTTAAGTAAAAACACAAATAAACAGACAACAAAAAAACCATACCAGAATATCACTAAATGTGTCTACGTTTTCTTTAATACCTCAATAGTGTGCATGTTTTTATTGTTTAACTTCTGTGACACAGCTGACATATAGACTTGTGATTCTGTGCACCTTAATGGAATTGAATCCATTAAGGAAAATAGAAAGGAATGACTATACCTTTGAAAGTTTTTATTCAACTCAAAGCAAAATCAATGTGTTATTTCAACTGCAGTAAACACTTTGAAGTAAAAGTTGTCAGCCTAAAAAAAGGACATTAGACACACCTAATCCAGGAATAGGCACCGGTCACTTTCAGAGACCCAACTCCAGTTTGTCACAGTTAAGAAAACACTGTGACAAATTGTGAAACTGTTTGTAAAACAATTGGCATTACACAGTCAGTGTAATGAATATTTTAATTTTCAGAGTGTTGAGCCACATGGAGTCACTTTCTTAACCGGTTAACTCGAATAAATTATTGATTACTTTCAAATTAGTAAATCAAAATCGCTATGGGACATGAATGTAACTTATTACGCAACACATTATAGAAATGTAGTGGAGAAGAAACTTTATACTAGAAAGAACAGATACTTAAAGGTGGCCTATTATGGTTCCTTGAACAAGTTAGGATAGGTCCATAGTTATACAAAACATGTCCATCACATTTTTTTCTGCTAAATTATTCTTAGATAATGAGATTTTAATCTCCTCTGCTCTGCATATTTTGAGAATGAACTGTTTTAGGACCTCTTGTCACTTTAAAACCAAATAAGCAGCAGCTCAACGTACACTTAAATATGTCCGCTAACAGATGTGCAATTATACAACTATAGATCTTTGAAAGGTAAAAGTGGAGCCTCCTGCACAACCTACAATAATGCAGTAAGTGGTTTCTGAATGGTAAATCAACAACTATACACTTGTCTTTTTCAGTAGCCGTTGTACAGCGGAAAAAGCAGCTGAGCCAAAGTGCTGGAGCTGAGCTTCGGTTGCTAGGTAACGGGCAGATCTCCGCTGTGGTTACCGCTTACTTTCCAGACACCAAAAGTTATCAGTTTATTGCCAAAAGACAGCATGACAAACAAAACGCAAGGTATTTATTACCCTGTGAGTTCTGGTAGTTGTATTTTAAATACATGTGGGAGAATAAATAATCACAAGACATAAAACCCAACCCAAAACTCAGATTAAATCCTTTACATACAGTACAGACCAAAAGTTTGGACACACCTTTTCATTGAATTCAATTAGAAAGTGTGTCCAAACTTTTGGTCTGTACTGTAATTCTGGAATGCTGCTTGCGTTGCTAGGTAACAGGGCTGCGCTCGGAATGCAATTCAGGAATGTTACATTCAGGAAGTTTTCGAAACCGCTTACAAAACATTAACTTATTGCCGAAAACCGGCTAGTTGGGTTTGTTTAAACTCCTGTGCTGTTTTTAGAAGCAATAGAAATCCAAATGGAAAAATGTTAATTTTGCCCAAAATTGAAAGTATCCAGAGTTTGGTCTGTTTAAGTACATCCCCACCACAGCAGTTTAGGATTAATGAGCAGAGTTAATCCTTAAAACGAACTCTTCCTCGCTGCTCTCACAAAAACAGTAGCTCCATTGTGTAAAAAGTCCTTCACAGGTTATTGGAGATGACTCCTTCTCCTCCATCTGCCAGATATTGATGATCTAATTTGCAGCCGGATCCCTGCCACATGTAATTAGTCATCCGAACGCCTCAAACAGGAATCCATGCTGATGAAATCCGGTTGATTCTTTATGAGCTAAAAACCGGCACGGCTAAGAGGATGAGTAAGAACACTTCTGTAGTTATATTAGCTGATGATGGAGTCCCTAAGTGTAGGTTCAGGCCCGTGTTTCCTGGTATGCTCTGGTTTAAAGTTTTATGATTCTTCCCGTAAATCGCTGGAGTTCCCCCCACTGGAGTCGTGTAGCAGACCAGTCATGGGAACTGTGGTTAGATCTTAATTAGAGAGGCTGCGATGTGTCTGTGCCTCAGTGAACTCAACGGGATTAATAGCAAAGTGGTTTGGTGTGACTAAAGAATGATAATTGCAAGCCACTACCTGCTGGCTTTGAGAGCTGGAACCAATATTAAGAGTTTTGAGAGGAAAGATGAGAAAATACATAATAATCACTCAATTGTTCATAATCGCATCCGATCTCTTCCAGGAACGTATCGGATTTCCAGCTGTAAGTGCAGCTGTGTCTGTTCTCCAAAAACACTTTGGTCCTGATCCAGAAAGAAGACCCAGACAGTGAAACTAAGAAAAGTGTCCCGCAAACCCTGAAGCAAGCCAGCGAGTGCTGTAAAATAGCAACTTCATCTCATGTGGTGCCTTTTAAAGACTCACTTGCTGAGGTTAGCTAAACACAGCTGTGGCATTTCAGGACAAGCTAATGTGTACTTATCTCAACAATAAGCACAAAGGATTCTTTCATACGCTTTCTAGTTTATTTGCAACGTGGGAAGGATCATTTATTGTTGTTGTTTTATTACTGAAACAAACCTAAACCCATAAGAACCAACATTTCTAATTATGGTACCTAATAAATTATAATTTATTGGAGCTACAGTCCAATTCTGGGGATTAAAATATGGATTTTTATAGGTATTTTTATCTCATAATAAATGTCTTCAGTAAGGAATTGACACATAACCAGTGGCGTCCCCAAGTGGGGGGCTTAAGAGGGCCATGGCCCTTTTTGGAAAAAAAAAAAGAAAAAAAAAAGATTAACAAAAAAGGTCTCTCTCTATATATAAATATATGTATTGTACTGGCCTGTAAATGCTTTATTTATATATGCCAACAGCAATGTATGTTTTATTTCTGCTCAGAATTGACAATTCTTTCTAAATACATGCAGACACAAACAAATGACAAATACTTTTTAATTCACAGCTGCAGATGATGAAATAACTCATTGCTTTAACTGATTCATTTAAAGATAAAACAGATCTGAATCTGATTATAAATTATTACATGTGGTTAAATTAAATCAGCCAAATATTGGACTAATTTTTAATCAGTTATCTCGATAAGGTTACATCCTGTTCTGTTTTGTTTTTTAATTTTGTTTTGCAACAACCAACAATTTTTAAACAAATGAAACTATGTATTTGATTGGACAATCCCCAAGGGAGAATTTAACTTTACGAAATTCACCCAACTAAGCGTTTTGTAAAGCCAGCAGTGCAGCAGATCAATGTTTTCTTTGGTCCTACATTAATTTTAGCTTCGTCTCCCACCAGATGTTATTTATTTCACCAAATCCAAATGTCACAAACATCTGTGGTCTCTCAGAATCCAAAGGTATTTTCTCTGGCTGTAATTTACATAAATATACATGACTCTGGGTAGACTTTCACCAAAATGCACGCATAACGCCTCATTTAAATGTGGGCAAAACTGTGTGAGATGCTATTAGATTGTTGGCGCTGTTTTAGGAGCAGAACTGCCTTTATGGGAATTAGGAGGACATGCAAACTGTGGTTTACCCACATTTATAAGTGAAAATATACTCATGAAATTCCCCCAAAGTTTGCAGCTTGAAATTTTTCCCAGAAGCTAAACAGAAAATTAAAGCTTTCATACAACAAGAGCTCAACTCTCAACATTGTTTTTGAAATAAGCAAAAGCATGAGGAGTTATAGTGAAAATAAAAACATAAAACTAATATCTTAATAAGCAATTAACTTTATGAGCAGCTACAATTCTTCTAAGTAAAAGCAAAGTTTTATATTTTAAATTTGTGGTTTTGATTGTTTTTGTTTCAATATGCTGTCAAACTGTTGTTTCCCGGATGGCTTATTATTTTATTAACTTATTTCATGTCTATAATATAGTTGAAAAGTAGAAGAGTAAACAAAACAGGAAAATATCAGTGAATACTTGAGAACCCCCATTTGTTAAAACTTTTTCAATGTTTGACAGGATAATATGAGACAGAAAATCTCTGAAAACATCAGGCTCCTCCACCTCCACCCTGAGCTACTATTGCTATCTGAAAAAATGCTCCCGATCCAAAAACAACTAATCAGAGCCAGGAGGAGGGTCTTAGTGCTGTCAATCATCCTCATGTACGCTGCTCAGTTTGCTAATGGCAGAAAAATAGCTTACAGTTCCAGGAAAACTGTTTATCGGTGGCTGTGCTAATTAGCATTCATGGCAGGCTACGTTGTGGTGAACGATCTGTAGATTAGCAAAGAGCAAGAGGAGTGGGTGAGCATGAGAGTGATTGACAGCACTAAGACCCTCCTCCCAGCTCTGTCTCATTCAGACAATTTCATTACTACACCAACCTGAGTATAACTTCCACTATCTCCTGCTACCACAGTATGAAGGCAGAGATTTAATACTTCAAAACACAAAACCAAGTAGTTTGGTCTAGTTTCTAGTGAAAATATCTTAGTAGACTTGAAATAAAACAAAACTAATTTAAAACTAACTTTTCTGCAAGATAAGAGCTTCTTTTAAGTCAATAATTCTTAAAATTGTTTTTAGAAAGCACTAGTTCCACTGACACTATTTTACTAACAATATAGAAAAAATACTCTTTGGTTACCTAGCAACTCATTCACTCTGGTTACCTAGCAACAACCAGTTGAGTAACTCGTGCAGCAGCAGTTTAAGGTTTCACCACGGTGTCTCATAACTGCTTAAAGATAAAAAATAATGGCGTGGAGTGAAAACTGTGGATAAAACTGGAAAGGTTGTCACCATTTTGGCAGCATTTCAGATATCTAAAACAAAAAACTAATCAATAATTATCAATATCAACCAATATTAAATGCTTTTATCGTGATACGTTTTTCAGCCATATCGCCAACTATGGGATGAAATAAGATGTAGGTTTAAAAGTCACATTGAGTCCAACAAAGATCTAACAAACACAATATTTCAAAGATGCATCATCCTTCACCAAATCATGTTTTCTGTTAAAAACATTGGTTCTTTAATATTGTGCTCTGCTATCTTTTGAGCAAAAAATAGGTCCTAAAAACTTATCATCATGTCTTCTGAATCCTCATAGAAGACAGTATTGTCCTCTAAATATTTGTTCCAGTTCATCCTCTTCATTATGTGGTTTTCACAGAGACAAGTGCTACATTAATTAGGCGCTGATCTCATATTTTGATCAAAGATGAATGTGGCAATCAGTCGTCACCTGAGCAGACGTGCAGAGCCAAATATTTCCAAGCAGGTGTGGATCTGTCAGAAAGTTTAGCAGCAGATGGCAGGAAATTCCCCTGGAATGACAGCGGTTCAGTCCAAACCACAAGAGAAAGGCCTGTGGACCAGAACCAGCAGCATCAGCAGCAGCAGGGTGTCTGCGAAATTTCTCCTGCGACAGACTTAAACTGGTTTGATTAGCCTTGACTGCCTCTTCCCAATCTGTTTTTGGGTGGTATTCAATGAGAGGAAACCTTGTGAGAACGGACCGTGTTTTACATGTTCTGGATTATTATAACCGATGTACGGCGGATCCGTCAAGCAACACATTTCCACATGATTTCATAGCTGGTAGAGAATGATGAACACAAGACGGCGTCCAGGGAGAGCCTGAAATTTAAAGTCTGTTTCCCTTTGCAACATTAAATTATTAGCATCATAATGTATCCGACTGTGCTGCCTGAGTAAACAACTGAAAGTCATGATGTCACATTAAAGATGGCCTCTGTTCTGTCTCTGGCTTCCTCAGCCCTGCAAAACACAACGAACCCTGGAAAAATACTGATTTTAGGTTTGTCAGTGGTTTTCTATGGTTATAATGTTTTTGAGTTGGAATAAAAAAAATCATAGTGGCAGCCAGACCAGGCACAACCAAAAAAAAAAGAAATATAGCTGTATTCATTTAGTTTTGTATAATAGAATTTATATTAAATGTTTTAAGAAGGGGCCAGGGCCCCCACAAACCCCTCTCTTGGGGGCACCACTGATCAAATACTTTCAGAAACAGTTTAAAGAAATTGACTACATACAGATGGAGGATCAGTTCCGATCCAGTGCCACAAAAAGAGTGTTTACATCCTTCTGGATTTTTTTTTTGTTCCATCTAAATGATTCGGCTCATCAAACATTTTAATACACTGGAAAAACACCAAATCTTATCAAGTATTTTTGGTCTAGTTTTTAGTGCAATTTTCTTAGTACACTTGAAATAAGACAAAACTAACTTATGAGTAACTTTTCAGCAAGATACAGGAGCTTGTTTTAAGTCGGTAATTTGTTAATATTAATGAAAAGGTTCTAGTTCCATTGGCAGATTATTTCATTTATGACTAGACATTTTTTCCATGTCATGAGTGAAATAATCTGCCATTGAACCTCAAACTTTTTTTTGTCAATATTAATGAGTGATTTAATTAAAACAAGCTCCTCTGTGTTGCTGAAAGATTACTTGTAAGTTTGTCTTGTCTTATTTCAAGTGTTAGAAGGTGCTTGACCATAAATAAACAAACTAGAGTTAAAGAGAACTAACCAGGGGTGATATGAATGCATCCTTTAACTAGGCCACTCCAAACAACACTTTTAAGCAATTCAGAGCAATTGTTCTGTTGTATATCCCATGTTTTCCTGACATTAGAGTCACAATCTGATGGCTGAATGTTCTCCGGGATTTTCCGAGCTAAAGCAGGAATCCCTTTGGATGTACTGGATCCATTTACTGGGAATACCCAGAATCCACTGGCGGCACTGCATTTCCCTTCTGACCTGGAAACGCCTTAGAATCCCCTAAACTGAGCCATCCGACCCAATCTCAATGACAAGGACAGATGGAGAAATTTCAAGTTGTCTGCCAAAGATCACTCCAGGCAGACAACTACAGTGACTCTGACGGGGTCACATTTCAAATCTATCCAGGGGAAAGTGAGAGAAAACAATCAAATAAAGTCATTTAAAATAAGTAACATTGTAAAGGCACTCTTGTTTCAGGGTTTGCAGAAAGTATACAAGTTACAATTCCTGCTCTGAATCGATGTAAGCACACATATTTATCCAAATTTTGTTTCAGCCCAACCTCTTAAAATGTGCATTTTTCTCTGAGGTTCATATTAAACGTATAAGCGCTTTGCACCTCTGTTCTGCTGACTCTGCAAGGTGGCGTCATTAATCTTGACAGATTTTTATAATGTTTTACCTGCTATGTTTATTATGCTTGTATGTTAGTGTTAGGTTTCTCCCAGGAATAATATTTGAGAAGAAATCCCTCAACACCAGGTCTGGTCTTCTCATTACTGTATGTGTCCCAACATAAACTATAGGCAGAAAATAAGGTACTGCTACTGACCATTACCTCATATCTTTAAAATATTAACTTTAATTTAGTGGTAAACCTCTGGCTTGTTTTGACTTTATTAAATAATCTCCTTAATGTGATATTTTATGTCCAAATAAAACTCCTTAATGTGCCACCATACCAATGTCTACTTCATGACTTAATGGAAAATTTTGGAAAATTACATCTACTTTGTTGTTTTGTTCCACACATAGTGATATTTTCACATAAAGAAGCAAATATTTGCACTATAAATCAAAAATCCAAATAAGTTAATAAAATTAGAAAGATGGATCACTATTTATGGTAAAAAAAATGGATATTTGACAATTTAACGCAACAGAACAGCTATCACAACTGCATAATTTTACTTTTCCAACCTTCCTGTAATCTAGGTCTAGACGACATGGCTGAGAAATGTATCACGATATAAGCATTTCATATAAGTCGAAATCGATAATTATTTTAGTTTTTTTGTTTTAAATATCTGAAATACAACCACACTGGTGGTGTGACCTTTCCTGTTTTAGTCATAGTTTTCACTCCACAACGTTGTTTTTCATTCTTAAGGAATTATGAGGCACAAACCTTAAACTGCTGCTGCGAATGTTACTCACCAGGTTGTTGCTAGGTAGCTGCAGAGTGAGTGAGTTGCTAGGCAACAAAAGAGTGAGAGAGTCAGTAGATTCCACCAGCCTTTCTACACTAGCAGTGAGCGGTTGAGCAGCTAATGCCGTGCGGTTATGGGTCAGAGTTCAGTGAAATTATTCAATATTCTACCAGATGTATTATCTTTTGTTATTGATCATGTCTCTATTGCTATATATATTGTTATTGATTTATTAGCCAGCCCGACCATAACCTATAAAATTATTTTTAGCACTGAAGGAGCTGCCTCTGTTTCTGGTTGATACCATGTGATGATAATCTGCTGTATTCCCCGAATGTCTGGATTAAAAATTAAAGACGCATTTTTTTTTTCAAAGAAAACCTTCAGGCCTTAGTTTTGTGAATAAAATATCACAAAACTAAGTTTGTTGATGAACCAAACTTGAAGTTTTGAATCAAAAACCTTAATGTTTCTGCTGGGAAGCTGCAAAAACACAAAATCTTACCAAGTATTTTTGGTCTAGTTTCTACTGCAAATATCTTAGTAGACTTGAAATAAGAACAAAACTAACTTGCAAGTAACTTCAACGAGATAAATAGCTTGTGTTAAGTCAATAATACAATAAAATTGATGAACAAGTGCTATTTCCTCTGACAGATCATTTCATTTATAAAATGTGAAATGTCTTGTTATTAGTGAAATAATCTACCAGTTTAACTGGTTTAACTGTGTTTTTTAATCAATATTAAGGGAGCTGGCTTAGATCTTTTAAAATAAAGATATGGGATGGAAAATAGCCTGAACCAAAATATCTTTTTTATTTTTTATTTAAGTTTGAGGCTGAAAAGATGTTTTATATATCTACTGTACGATCACTATTGTTGAGAATATTATGACTTTGGGTGAGTTTATGAGCTTAGATGCCCTGAAACAACTGTAGCCTGTAATTAAAACAGACGGTGAAGGTTCTGCAGGACGATTTACAGTTTTATCCATTTAAACTATCATAATTCCAATAGTTATTCACATATTATTTATTGGATAAAGAACATGATGCTCTATGTTTTTAGGACTTAAATAAATAATTGGATTAATTGTGATTAATTAATTTATTGAAATAATTAATCACACAATTCACAATTATCAGAGTAATTGATAGAATAATCACTTACTAAAGTAATCGTTCGTTGGAGCCCCAATCCTTTTGATTATCTTTGATTAAATGTGACTGACCCTCAGCAAATGGTTTTTGTTTTTAATCATGCTGACCTACAAAATGCTGCCAGAGTTTTGGGATTATCTAAATTCTAATATCTTTATGTACTGACATATTCATACTGTCATTTATCTTCCTGACATGAAAAAAAAGAAAAAAGAAACAGGATAAAATCTGTGTCATTAATCTTACAATCTGAAATTCTGAGCTTTGAAGATTTAAACCAGATAAGGGTTTTTTCTGCTCATTTGTGTACATTTTTCATAAGATCATTTTAATGTTGGCTCTGATGCTTTCACACCAGCCATGATCAGTCCGCTTTATTTGAACTTTGCTTCGTTTGCATAAAAAGTCTGGTTCATTTGGGGCAACGAACACTTCAACCAAAACTCTCGGTTTGGTTGAAGTGATCTCTGACGCAGTTCGAATGCATATGTGAACGCTAAGTGGACTGAAGACCACTCCAAAAACAGAAAGAGATCCACAGCACGAGGCATTCTGGGTAAATACAACCAAATGCGGTAGCCTGTGAGGAGAAATGGACACAAAGGAGAAATCCTATAACGACAAAAAGCCGAACGGTACGCCATCTTTGTTTGCATTTGTGAAGAAGGAAGTTGTGCTCAGGTCTTCTTCAGAGCTTTTTGTGTCGTTTTCTTCACTTGTCCTTGCTGCAGCGCCACCACGGGCGAGGAGGGGAACAGGTTTTTTAAAGGGTTTGGATTTTTTTTTAAAAGTGAACTGCACTTTAACACTGCAACAAATGTTTAACACTAACAAATGTAGTTTTTTTGGCTCCCAATCAAACCGAGCCTACCAGACTACCAGGTGTGAAAACATGCTAAACTTAAAACATTTCAACTTACTGCACTTTTCAATCCAAGAATCAGTTTGATCTATTTGCCCTGATCAGCAGTTATTAAATTACCATTTTAAATCTACGTTTTAACATTAAAATAAAATACCCAAACGCATCCAAAATCGGTATTTTTACTGCGTTGCGCAAAAGAAAACAAGAGTTCCTGGACTTTCAGTGATTTACCAAGTAAAAACAATTTATAAAAACCCTGGCTTCCAGCTATAATGCACCCCAGAAACGATGTTGAAACCGTTACCTCTGACACTGGCAGCCGGTTGAATTACCCAGCTGTGTCACCCTTGGGTGTTGCAAAAGAGCCGGCACCCGTAGCCAGGAATAATATTTCTGCACCAAACCAAAACGAGCTCTGCCTATGGCCAATCGCTGTTAATATCCGTGAAATGTATGTAGGAACCGGGCAGCGAAGGAAAACATGCGACAAACCATTTCAACAGTGTGGTGTGGAAACAGAGTAACTGTCATAAAACATCCGTTGAAACCAGGAAGACAAGAACAATGTGACAAATTCAGACACCGCTCCAGGGTGTTTTTTAGTCCTGGTCACAAATATTTATATGAGCCAGCAAATCCTTTTTTTTTCTTCCAGGCAGTAATGAAAACCATATGATCAGAGTTGTTTCTCTGTGGCTTTGAAACCTTAATTAAATGCATTAGGTCATGCTGTGCTACGTAATGTAAACACAAGTAATAAAAGCAGCTTAGTAACAAAGCTGACAATAAATTAACTCTACTACAATAAAATCAATATTAGTATTCCGATTGGTGATATATATTCACCAATAAGAATACCAATAATTATTTGTTCTTCATTTACATGTTGCTTAAAGTGAAGTTAGGTCAAATATTAAGCTTTCTTATTGACATAATGTTTTATTTTCTCTGCCATGCCCTCTGCTCTTCTGTCATCTATTAGGACCTAACACAAGACGATTAAATTTCCCTCCCAAAAATCTTTTTTTAAATTAATCTCAGAAATTTCCTAGAAAAACTAATTTGAATAAAAATGTGAATATTCAGATTTTTTTTACTAGCACACTTTCCACTTTTGGAGCCATATTTTTCTAGAACAGGACTCTTTCGTGCTCTTTGATCCCTCCACTATTTTGTTACTGTATCAACTGGCTCTGCTTAAGGATGAGCAGTATCGCCCTCTGGCGGATGGAGGCCAAACTACAACACTGAAAAAAGTCTAAGTTAACATTATTAGCTAATCGATTGGAACTCATCTTAATCTAATAAACCATTAATTGACAATTAATCATAAGTCTATTAACAGTTTGCATCTCTGCAAATAATTTCTCAAAAATAATTACAGGACCAACAAGCAATTTGACAAATAAATTAGTGTGGCATTAAATGCAAGAAATTAATAAAAAGAAGAGACTTATTTAATAATTGATCAATTAATTAAGTATAAATATAGAATTCTTTTGTGATTAAGTTTTTAATTTACTTCTGTGTTTTTAATGCATATTTTTTTATTTAAACCGATAGTTTCCAGTCACTTTTATTTTTGGAATAGTATATATTGAAATGTTTTCTTGCACATTTTTCTATGAGCTGCCTTAACAGAATATTATACAGAATATATAATATATTTTGGTGTCTCAGCTCTGTGATTTTCATACTCAGGGTTTTCTGGTTGTACAAGTGGAAAAGAATTGTGTTTCTATGATAACTTTGAAGATTACTTGCCAACGCTACGTGTTCGTCCAGAAGAATTGAAGGCTTCAAGTCAGTGACTCCATGAAATGTGTAGGGCTTCCTTAAACAGAAAACTTTCTAAACTAATTTGAATAACTAAATTAACTAATATTAGGCCTATTATAACAAATGTTTTCTAGTTGATAAATTGTCCCACAAGTTATTGCCATAAACCATAATATTGTTGTTTTCAGACCATTTACAAGTAATATAATGGTAATAATGACATAATAATGCAAGAACACTTCCTCCAAGGTCAATAAACTTTAAATTCTAATGAACTCTTAACACTGGAGCTGGAAGACATTTCAAATATCCAAAATAAATAAACAAAACAATAGAATTAACAAATATAATGAGTTAACTCTCTGTAAATAAAACTGTCCTTCAAAGAAAAGGGCTGGTTGAGACAAAATCACCATTTTGAAAAGTTTTATCTCTAAGATAAGAGAGAAAGAAGAAAAACAATAAATCACACAAATGGAAATGATTAAGTTTGTTCTAAATTATTATGTAATACTTGATTTGTTGCTTATTGTGACAGGCTTTTATTGTGCTGTTAGGGCCAACTGGAATGGATCTGTGATTGGATTGAAATGTGTGTTTTTGTAAAGAGGACCTTTGTTGTAAATTGGCGCAACATAAATAAACTGAACTGAATTGAATAAGCTCTGTTACCTAAACAACAGCTGCTTCAAATGTACAAACATTGTGAATAAGACAAATAAAACATGACATTATGCCAACAAAAGCAGCTGAATACTAGCTTTTGTTAACTGTATAGTGGTAATATACATTTCTGATAGGTATATATTCTAATTTCTCTCTCATAAAACCATTAAATCAAATAGTATTCTCTCATTCTTAATAAATAAATGTTAAAATTCCAGATTTATGGTAAAATGTAAGCATTAATGGTGACCCCCTTGGTTCACTTATGCCTTGATCTGGCTTTATGTGTTTACTCCTGTTTTGTATTCTCACTGCAAACAGGAGTAAACATTAATTTGCAGATATAACGGTTAGAAAATACTCTGTTCCATCTGGTTTTGTTGATTTTTACTCGGTGCAGAGGAACCAAAACAAAGATAAGCCTAACAGACGGAAATAACTTTTTAGAAGTTTTTCCTCACAGAAAGGATAAAATGCTCCAGGGTTCTCAACAGGCACCGCTCAGCTCTGCTTCTGCTTTTTTTTTCCATGGTGTGAGTTGACTGCCTCCACCTCAGGAGACATTTCCTACAGCTGTATGGAGCATGCAGTAATGCAGAACCCCTCCTCCACCTGTTGCTGAACAAAGCATTTAGAACCAGATTTGATATTTTGCACCATAACTGTAGTTATTTGACAACTGCTGCTCTTTTTTTATTTTATTTTATTTTATTTTGCTAAAATCCATTTAATTAACATAAATGCTACAGATAACATTATTACAACGATAGTTATTTAAAATATAAAATTAAAATAAAAAATGATGGACAACTGACCGTCCTCTTCATGAAACTGTCTTTAGTCAGAGGCTTTTTCAAATATATTGTAACACAGACTGCTACAGGAGATCTTTCCTGTCCATAGTCATCACCATCTACAACTTTAATTAAATGACTTGCATATTACAATAACATTTAATTTCACTTTAGGGTCAATAAAGTATTTTTAATTGAAAGTTATTTTTAATGTTTTATGTGTAAACTGTTTGTCATCAAATATTTAATTATTTATGTGTTTGTCATAACCACTGATACGTAAATTTAAATATTAATTAAAGGCAGAGAGGTGGGTGCAGTACTCAAAAACTGTACTCAAGTGAGAGTAGTTATATCTCAACTTATTTTTAGTCAGATAAGAGAAAAAAGTATTTGTGCATCATGAAATATTTAAATATATACTATAATATAGCATTGAAAATGGATGGATGGATGAAATTACCTGTTAAAATTAACAATGTAAAGCTTACATCCACGTTTTTATGATGTTATTAAGCTCACATAAGCTTTTATCTCCACCTTTTTAGTGAATTAAATCAAATAAAAATATTACAAAAAAAGTTAAACTGTAACAAAAAAATCTACATAATACACACATTTTTCCACATTGAATTAACTGAGGTCTATAATATATAATATTAATGCCTGATGCTATCATTTACTTTTCCTTGACAGGTTGGTTATGTTTGCAGCACTCAGGTTGCCATGTCGCAACCCAGAGACACACTTAGCTGCTTACATTTGTAAAGCTTTGCATTAGAAAAACAATCCACTTCATCTGAAAAGCTTTTGTTATTCTCTTTTCCTGGCATGAAGCTGAAGTGAACATACAGAAGATCTGCCAATCCAAACAAATATTTCAGGTCGACACAAATCTTGGCTTGCTGCTGTTTCCCGCTCCAGCTGCGCACTTGACCAAACAATTTGAGCATCTGGAGAAATAATTGGCCAGTCGCTGGTATTGATCAACAACCCAATCAGCCTCTCACAGGCATAATAGCTGAATAGGACTTTGAAAAACACTGTAAATTTAGTTTATTACTGTTTTTATAGCCACATATTTAAGATAATATGAAGTAGATAATAAAATCAAATGTGATTCAACCCTGGCTGCACACACCTCTGTGGCACAGCATTGCAATCATAAACCATAATCCCTCTGCAAAAGCTCCATGCCAGTGATATCATGAGACTAATGAATAAAACAATCCTCCTCATCTGTTGGACCCTCAGTAAGCCAGATTTCCACCCCCTGCGCAGCACTTTTCATTCCAGCTACATTACATAAATCAGTGAGATGCAGAGGAGTGGAAAGGAAGAGTCCCATAAGTAATAAGAAGAGGGGGGAAAAATATCAGACCAAACCATTTGGGGATGATCTCACCATAGTGTAGCCTACAGCACCCACTCTATTAATTTCATTGCACAATCAAAACAAGATCTTGTGTAATTCATTGTATGGAAGTAAAGTCAGACCTGAAAAGTCATTTTCCAAACCCCACTGTGGAAGTATTTTCTTCCATCCCGGGAAGATTTCTTTTTTTCCCCTCATTAATCATAAAACAGACACTTTTCTGGACTTAATTTAGCTAAACGTTGCTTCATCTCTCACCTGGAGCCTATTGATAGATACAGAGGCATCCTGTTATAGTGTGTCACATAGAGACTGAGTCACTTTAACGCCATAAAAGTATTCTTCAAACATAACAGTGGATATAAAGCCTAAACATTGTGTGGGAAAGTCTCCCGCTGCATTATAACGCCGGTTCGGAGGCAGAAACAACAGGAAAACATTAAAAGATCTCCTCTTACCGAATCACGTCCAGGCATTCAGTGGTAGTAGAGGTCTCGTCCTCGCGCTGGCTGCACGCGGACTGTATACTGTCACTGCAGCGCGCTCACCTCGCGTGCTGCATCAGCTTTGTGGCGCGCGCGCACACGCACCCGACCCCCTCTCCTCTCCCCCTCAAAAACCCCAACTCACCCCCCGCCCACACTTGTTTCTACCAATAATAGAGCATCATTAAAGTAAACCAGCTGTGCGCAGGTATTACAACAACCCTTCATTGTCATTCATTAAAAGGCTCCATTCATTGTTCAAAATTTAGGTTTTAAAATAAAAATTAAAACAGCAGTTTAGGAAAAAAATAAGTTAAATAAAAATAGGTTACTGTTACGTTAATGTTTTAAACTCGTCATTAAGCAATAAAAACGGATCAAATCCCCATATGCGTTGGCGGTCCCGTATTTCCCTAGTTGGTATCCGTAACTAACTGTCATCACGGTTGCTATGGAGTTGTTATGACAACAATAAACAAGCCAGAAGCTTAGAATTACCTCTCGGCTCGTTTCTATCTAATTTCTAAACAATATAAGTACATTACAGCTTGTACTTATTTAGGATGTTAGCAGAGGTGGATAGAGTAAACAAAAAATGCTACTCAAGTAAATGTAGTATTACTTCAACACATTTTCAAATAAAAGTAAAAAGTAGCCGTTCAAGAACTCAAGTAAGATCCAAGATTTAGTAAAAAAAAAAAAAAAAAGCTACTCAAGTACTGAGTAACTGATCAAAAATCATAAATCATTTAATATTTAAAAATTACATAATCAGACAGACCAAAATATAAAGTTATGTGGAAATTTTGGTATTTTAAGAACTAAAATAATTTATATAAATTAGCAAAAGAAAAACATTTTTGAAATCAATTTCTTTTAATATAAAATTGATCAAACTTTAACAAAAACACAGGCGTGTGCCTGTGTCTGGTGGTTTGTTGTTTGTTAAAACATGTTTATTCTTCATTCTGTGAAGTTACTCACAGTGAGAAGAGTATCCAGGAATTTTACTAAAGTAAACGTAGTGATATTTCCTAATAAAATTACCAAAGTGAAAGTAAAAAGTACTGTATAGTGAAAAAACTTTTTCCAAAACCTTACCCAAATAAATGTATCTAAGTAAATGTAACTAGTGTACTAGTTTACACAAATCATGTCAAAAAGTGAAAGTATGCAACTCAGAAAATGTCAATTGTCAAAATTAAATTAAAACCCTTGGAAGTCACTGTTTTAGAGTTTTGCTTTTAGCTGTATCATCTGTTTAATGATTAATTAACAATGTACATGTCAAAATTACCTGTTATTGCAGAGTCACATTTTCATAGTACTCATTGCCAATTGCAGAAAAGTCAGATACAGTCTATAAATTTATTTTAATTAAAAAGTGTTTACAGCTTGAATTAAGGATAAAAACATATGTTTAAATTGTAACTGTGGGAATTACATTTAGGGAAAAAATGTCTTATGAACAAATGTTTAATGAGATTTTGTTGACACTGTGATAAATACGGCAAATTAATGAGATGAGAAACGCAATTTAAAATTCATTAGAGATTAGAAGGCTATAAATATTGGTTCATAATTTAAGGGAAAAAATGTTCCTGATCTCTATTTTTATTTAAAAACATTGTGTTTACTGAGTTTTATAGAACTGCTGAGTTTATGTGAAATCTTTATGTATTTCAATCAGCAGCCAATCCCATAAAATACACAAAAGATTCTGACTTTGCTTTCTAAACTGACTGTATTTAGTAAGTTTATTGTCAAGCAAACATTTGTTTATATGAAGAATTCCAGAAATATTTTTCTATTTATTGCATAAATATTTACCTGTAAATTGTTGTACCGTGGAATTAAATTTCTATTGATACAAACACAGGCTTTTTTGTTCCTTAATTTAAATTTTAAGTAGTGAAGCTGTCAACTTGTACGCTCATAACTGCTGTTACGCAACTTTAAAACTGTTTAATTTGCCATTTAAAGGTCACAAGGAAAGGTGTTTGGCATATTTTAATCAGGACCAGTTGCTATAGCTATTCTGTGTGTACAAATAATAAGCAAGTGAGTATTTTGATAATTGTTTTTAAGGATATTTTCTAATTCAAAGCTGGACCATCACAGCAGGTGTCATGTTAGTGCAATGATTGAAGGTTTGGCCCAATTACTAGACAGCTTCTTTAAATGGGGCAAAAAGAGATTTAAAGGGACAGTACAATGTAAAATTGACTTTTTTGAGCTTTGTATCATGTTACAATGTTATCCTTTCATTAAAAACATACCTAGAATATTATTTTAACTCTTTCATGCACATTTGAGAAATCCTTTTACCTCCATGACAACCATTCAGCTGTGCAAAACGCCTGGGTGGACCTGGCTCTGCCCTCGAGTCGTAGCTCCTCCTCTGAGCTACATTTTTCAAGCTTCTGAGCTTCTGCCTCACAGAGCAGCAAGTCTCCCACTCAGCTCCTTCAGACTAGCCAGCAGCAATTAGCAAACACCTGGTAGAACTGCACATCTGCTGAGTTCATTATACAAACTTACTTCAAAGGGAGGGCTGCACAGTGGCGCAGTTGGTAGCACTGTTGCCTTGCAGCAAGAAGGTCCTGGGTTCGATTCCCGGTCCAAGGTCTTTCTGCATGGAGTTTTGGACTATGGGTTTTCTCCAGGTATTCCGGCTTCCTCCCACAGTCCAAACACATGACTGTCAGGTTAATTGGTTTCTCTAAATTCTCCCTAGGTGTGTGTGAATGGTTGTGTGTCTTGTATGTCTCTGTGTTGCCCTGTGACAGGCTGGCGACCTGTCCAGGGTGAACCTCGCCTCTCGCCTGGAACGCAGTTGGAGAGGAACCAGCAACCCTCCCGACCCCATTAGGGACAAGGGTGAACAGAAAATGGATGGATGGATGGACTTCAAAGTGAAGTGGTGGTAAAAACATTGCTAAAGAGACAGAGGCCCAATTTCAAGGTGTTAAAGCATGAAGTAGAATTTCTTTTAGGACATATTTGATATAAATGCCATTTTTATAACAACTGAAGGTAAATAGTTACTTGATTTCGCTATAATCAAGTAACTATTGATAAGTATAAGTAAAATGGACTTTTTACCCAGAAAGCACATAATACTATCGTCTTTAAGATGTAAAAAGTTGATCGTCAACACAACAAAAAAATGATCGCCTCCATGAAAGGAGAGCTGGTCACTGTTTAAAAAAAATAGAAGATTGCTATATTGTTCACAGATTTCTTTTCTTAATGTCAGAAATGTTTATTGGAAAGTTTTGAGTTGTTTGTTTATAATTTTCAACTGAAAATAAAAAAAATGTGAAAAGGGAAGATGTGTGTTTTTCATTTAGTTGCGTAATAATTCTGCACAACAATAGTTGCCCAGTAATTGAACACATTTAGATATTCTCTTAAGAAAGAAGGAACCCCACTTTTACTTTGACCTGCTATGCTTCCGTGAAGAAGTTATGAAAGGTGAGGTTCAGAACCAGCTTTTTTTTAGGGCCTCTTGTCTCTTTAAAACCATATAAGGTGCTGTTTGCCACGCCCCCAAGTCAACGTTTACACTATCACTGAAAATGGCCGCAAACAGATCCACAACTGTACGACTGTGAAAGGCACAACCAACAAGAATGCACCAAGTGGTTTCTGGGTGGTAAGTCAACACTTGGCTTTTCAGTCAGCGGTAAAACTAGCTGACTAGACGTTCTGGAAGTTCATATAGGTTGCTAGGTAACGGGCTGAGCTAGGCGGGGGTTGCTAGGTAACGGGCTTAGCTTCGGTTTTCGGTTCATGAACAATTTGGATTTTACTGAGAGCGCTGTCGTTGGTGAATAATAAAAAGAAACCCCCCAAAAAGGACTTGTCTAATTATTAAGGCAGACCTAAAGGCAGTCAGTTTGGCTTTTGGGCATTTTAGAAGCACAAATGGTCTAAAACAGGGGTTTTCAAAGTATGAAAGGGTGAGCCCCCCTTCAAGGAGCTTAAGGCCTGCTGCGCTCCCCGTGGGAGGGTGAGTTCTAACAACTCCACCTTCAGCCCTGCTCTGGCCAAAACCAGTGATGTCATAGTTACTTTGAAAAAGTAACTTTAATCGGACTACTGATTACTCCTTGAAAAAGTAACTTAGTTATATTACTGACTACTTGACTTGGAAAGTAACTAAGTTACTTTCCAAGTCAAGTAGTAACTAACTGCAGGAAAGTAACTAACTGCAGGATTAAGTAACATTTTAGTTAATTTCAGCAGCTGATAACAACAACGCCTGCCTCCTGTGAAAATCACATTGAGCTTTGCCAATACTTAATTGTGTTATTTTATAATGGTAACATCAACAATGTGTCTCCACTGATAAGGTTGAACTGAAGAGGAGATTGTACAAAAAATAAAAAAACATGAGTAATTTGTGTGGTCCACTGTTGTCTGGAAAACTCTAAGAAGGATTTTAAAGCACACCTCCCCCCAGCCTCCAGATTCTGCGTTTCGCAACTGAGTTTGATTTCGCAGCACAGAGGTCCTACTGCAGCTCAACAGCTCAGATGGCTGCGACTCTTACCGTAATATTAATAATTTTTACGGTGCTTACTTGCCATTATAACTATTGCCAACTACGATTCTGTTTTTTATTGCGCTGTTCATATTGGTCTCGATGTTTGCAGTTTTCTGAGCGCCGCGGCTCGGCGTCATTCAGAGGTAATACATTAACTTGACATTAACAAAGACACAGCGGGACGGATCATCCTGGAAATGATGAACAGGGAGAGACGGAGTAAAACTACCTTAATGACGGACAAATTCTGGGATTTATTGTGAGTCTCTGCTTATTTCCAAGCCCAAATGAGCAACTTCACGTTCAAAAACGAGCCCAAAAAGGCGCAACCAGCCGCTCATTAAATCTGCAAGCGACTTTAAAAAAATGAAGCCCAAAGCCGTTTATAATAATCGGACTTGGCGACAGAAACTCAAAATAGTTCCAGTTTTTCCACCAACAAAGCAGCATCTCCTCCATTGTTTACTCGACAAGACAATGAGGAAATCTAATTAACAACAAAAGAAGATAGCACCAAAAAATGATTTTGATAAGTAACTGTAGTCTGACTACTGGATTTGAAATAGCAACGCGTCAGCGTTACTGGCGTCACTGGCCAAAACATCCTCTAAGGGGAAACATTTCCACTGATCCCGCTCCGCGCACCCACAGTACCAACTTTTTCCTAAATCCACAGAGTTGATCGTAATGCGTAAAAGACGTTTCTCACATCAGTAGACAGCAAGCAGATAGCTTTTCCGGTTTATTTTTTTCCCTCGCACCGCGCCTCCCCTAAAGTACTCTGGCGCCCCCCCGGGGAGGCGCGCCTCACACTTTGAAAACCGCCGGTCTAAAAGCTGTTTTATATCTGTTTTTTCCCTCTACAGTTTGCCGATATCCCTATATAATAACTCACAATTTGCAATGATTATGAGTTCACATGGCTCCTCTTCACTTTATGGTATTTTTATTTCCAGTGGTTTCCCTGCAATTTTATCTCAGTATGTTTGAGGTCGTAAGTACTGACCTCACACTGACCACGTTCTGGTTTCTGGTCTGTACAGTTTCCAATGGTTTATCTCTCCCATCATCAGCTTTGCTGTATAATCCGTAATGGACTGAAACTTAATGACACCCTTTACCCCTCCATTACTGCCAGTCCTGACATTTAGATAGCACAGGGCTTTTATTGCGCCAACATTTGAAACAATCACAATCAAAGGTTGTACAATGGCCTGTCAAATGTCCTGCTTGTCCTCTAGCTGTAAAGAATACACAAAGGAGGCAAACAACGCAAAAAACATGTCTTCTCTGTACAAGGCTGGATGGTAAAACCTGCAAGTCAGAGTTTCTCGTCTCGAGATGATGTTCTGAGCTGTAAACAAGTCCACTGGGATGCTGCTGTTCCAAACAAAACCAGATGGGCAAAAACAATTCACAAAAGAACATATTCTCCAGGAAAAATTGGGACATAGGGGTTTCTTCGCTAACTAGATGCAGAAAACAGCTGGTATCAGTCTGTTTTGTTTGTGGCCCTTTCTCCCTAAAGTGGCAAAGTGAAAATTTAAGCAAAGGGTCACACGAATATTTAATCCAAAAACGACACACCTCCTCCTGTGAGCTGCAGTTTATTTTCATCTTTAATGGACCAAAAGCCAAACTGGGAAAGATTTCTTGATGTTGCAATTGGTACAATGTTTTTATCCCTTATTCATTATGGATTTATTGGAACTTTCTGGTGTTACATAAAAGCTAGGAAATAAAAGATTAACCTTTTTAAAAAAGGCACTTTAAATGAGGTCATAAAAATTCATGATATAAATTTTTAATTTGCTCAGATTGCTAAAAGTATTTTATATTATCAAGGAGAAATGTTGAAAGAAGTGCTGTTGGGCAAGAATAAGAACCAATATTTTATATTAACCTGCATGGATCACCTGAACATTTCAGCCAAAACGTTCTGTACAGCAAGATAAATTACAGCAATATAAGAATATTTGAGTACTTTATTGGGATAAGTGCTTTGGAGTCCTCTGACTTGATAAAGCAATATACAAATTAAGGGTTTTTTAGCACTTCTAGAACCAGGTTGGTCCACCTTTTCCTTCAAAACAGCCTTTAATCTTTGAGGGATATGTTCAAATAAGTTATGCAGCGATTTGGTCCAGTTCTTGTAGATTCTTGCCTTGAATCGTCCATTTCTCCACATCCCAAAGGAGCTTAATGGGATTTAGATCTGGTGACTGCAGAGACCAATAAAACAGCCAGTTTGGTAAGATAACCATTTTGATATTCTACATTGTAGTCATCAGAGGGTCTGCATTACACCAAATTTAAAGAAGCCTGCAACTGAGGACACTAATTTTCTACGACAGAAAATGGTCCAGTCAAAATCTTTCTTCTTTTCCATTCTGATGCTCACTCTGAACTACAGAAAGTCATATAAAATATGTTTTTACCTATTCTTGAAAGATAAACTGTATTTCTTCTTAAAACCACAAATAAAACACAGCTATTTAAACTTCATGGACAACACTGAATTTCCCAAACACATAATCTTTGTGCCTGTTTTAAATTGTCTTCTGCCTATTTATGCAAACATTTTAACATCTGTTTTTTTTTTGTTTATTCATACATCTGGTGAAACAATTCCCTCTGTAGTTGTCAGCCCTCAGCAGCACCAGTGGAAACGTCATGTTATGCATTATTAGCTTGAAGTAATTCAAAATACTGCACACAAAAATAATTTATGTATTTTCCCATGTGTTGTTTGAGTGTCATGGCCTCACATATGTTTAATGAACACGCCGAACCTCTCCTGGATTTATTTCTTTAGAGAACACTGCCCTCTGCCGGCTGCCTGCTGCAGCACATAACAAGCTTTCTAGATTCTTCTCCAGTAAATATAAGTTGAATCTTCTTTATAGAAGAGGTCCAATTAGGCACATTAAAACCTTTAAAATATAACTAGGGTAAAATCAATTGAACATGTGCATTTAAAATTTGTTTTGAAAAATTACTGCAAGTTAATTCACGTAATTTACATAAAATCTATTATTTATATTTTACATTATTGAAGTTTATTTTATAAATTATATTACTTTACATTATAGTACTTGCTTTTCAACTTATACTCTTTATTTTGCTATTTGTTTATTTTAGAATTCATAAATACTATTTTTAAAATAAAATTTGCGTTCATAAAGTTGAAAGCAAAGAAATTTAAATATTTTGTCCAGAGTACGGTCCTTATGATGTTTTTCTCACCTGGTCACACCGGATGTAGCCAAATTTATAGTGTCGTGATTTTCTTAGAGACGCCGCCCCTCCAGTTTGCTCCGTAAATCAAAACCAACGCATCCTTCTCATCACTGCGCCATAGCCTTTTGCTTTAGCTTGCTGTTCAAAGGGGGCGAATCGCTTGTGCACCAAAAAGGACGACCTAAATTACAATTTGACCGATTTTACGAAATAACAAGACATTTTGCACGTACAGGTCGTGGTGAGTATTTTGTCCCCAGACATTTTTTCATTTTTCCCTCCTTTTTCTTTTCTTTTTGGATTTTTTCCACGGTGATTTTCCATTTTGCGAGTGGACAGAATGTGCTGGCTAGCAGGGTTAGCTGGCTTAGCTAACGTGGAAATGCTCGTCCCCCTCGACAAAAAACGCAGATTGGGGTTTTTTAGCGCCACAACATGTTGGGAGCATCTTAGATACACTTTGAACTATTTTTTCAAGTTTGCCTAGCTTTATATTTTTCTTTGACGGGACTGATTTGTTTTTGGCTCGCTTTTCAGACAGTCGGACAGCTAACGTTAGCTTCAGCTAACATCGTCAGAGGCAGCAAAATTTTAATCCCTTTCAGATTATTGACGGCATATTTATCAGAATTTTTCAGGTTTTGATATTTTTTTTTCACAAAAACTGGTCAGATTGGTTATTTTTCCGTGCTTTTTTTTTAGTTGGTGGTTAGCTAACGCTTGCAGCGCTAGCCGGCATGGAGCGCTACTAAGGCAAGCGCAGGCCTTGTGATTCACACTTGAGCTCAGAAGAGGGCGCTGTTGGTGTCCAGGCGGGTGTGTTGTTGATTGATTTGGGTTGTTTTTGTGAATGTTGTCTTCGGACATTTTTTTTTCTCACTTTGTCTTCACCTTTTTTTTTAAACGGAGTTTTCCCCAGTTTTTCCCTCGCATGGTGATTTTTTTTTAAAGCTTTGGATTGAAAGTTTTAACACATAACATGATAAATGCACATTTAATTAAACATGATGTATTAAACGTGTCTTCTTTGGCTGTTATTATGTGTTTCTCTGCATTCACTTATAGGTACATCCTCTTAAGGCTTCTACATTCCATCCTCATGTTTAGCATGTAAATAAAAGGTTAAAAGTCAATTAATACGCAGAGGATTAATGACCAATGGGATTATTGTAGGGAATGGTCCTCAGTCATATAAAGAATATAAAATATATCCATTCACATAACTGAGAGACTCCACTAACATGGATGCTGTTGTATGTTGAAATGCTGCTTTTCTCATTGTAGTTACAAGTAATACTGTCGGTTTATCTGCAGCTATTTTGTTATAAATGCAAAGTTTTTTATTTTTTTAAGTTTTGAGGTGTTTCTGAAATTAAAATTATGCTTTGTTGGAGCAAAACACATCTAAAACCTGCAGGACGCAGGCGGTTCAGTACCACAGTTGCCCATCCTTGATGTTTTTGCAGCATCTTTACACTTTAGTGATTTAAGTGTGAATAAAAAATGTAAAAATCTGTCAAATAGATGGTTTTACTAATGGTTTGCTTTGATGGAAGATATTTGAACATTTTACTGCTTGAATAAACAGATTTAGTCAAAAGTTATCAGATTTAAAGTAGTTGGTGTTATATAATGTAATGTTTTTGTGTCTTAGATTGATTTCTTAACCTTTTTAATTTAGATTTAAATTGAAACTGCCTCGCTGTAGCTCTAAGGTGCATTAAGCACCTAGTTTTTGCGTGGTGTATGTTCTGGAGTTCCTGCACACACTCCTTCCAGCCCAGGTAAGATTTGGTGAACGATAACCTTGCCCAGCTTGACTGAGGATGTGTTTTCTGTCGCCTCAGTAAAAATCGCCAGGGGGCGAAGGTGAAGGTCCAGACACCAGCCCAAACTGAGCCCAGCCCACTGTGTCAAACGTCAGGCAGACGAGATCCCCGCACACAGACGCTATGGAGTGAGTGAATGTTGAATAAACCCCCCCCCCACTGCGCTTTCCTTCTCTATCAGCAGGAGGGGGGGCAGAGTTATTGTCCATACCACTGATGTTTTCATGGTTCTCCCCCTGCAAACAGCAAAAATCTGATCTTAAAAGGAGCGGCGAGGCCATAAAAATATACAACAAAAACACAAACGAGTGCGTTTCTCACAGGTGACATTTAAGCTGCTCTGCATAACTTCCTTATGTGCGTCCGCTTCTCGTGCGTGTTACAAGAACCGGAGCGTTATTTACTTTAAAAGCTTTCTGTTTGTCCACATGAGAAACTGCAGCGTGTGTTCGGCTGGGTTAGAGGAACATGAAGTGTTTAGGCTGCGTCCGCATGAAACAATATGTGCAGAGGAAGCGTCTCTGAATAATATTTTTAGTTTTTGCATTAACCTACAGAAGTCCCTGCTTCCTTTTATGAAATCATTTACATGTTTGATGCTTTATATCTGTTATGTGAGAAAAACAACCGCTAGTGCTGCATGAATGTTTATTTTTAAGTTTGTCACACAGCTTCATGTGGTTTTAATTTACGTTTCTGAAGCCTGATGATGTTTATTATTTTTTCCAGTACAACCAGTGCAGCAGGTTTAATAATGAGAATTAAGATGATTGTTTGAATGAGTGAAACGATTTCGAGCAGCTGAAGAGCTAGAGATGTGTCGATCAATACTTAACCTGCGAAGACGGATTTATTAAGAATATTTTAAGGATTATTAATTGAGGCATAGAAGATTTTTCTGGATAGAGTTTAGAAAGAAAAAAATGTATAAATAAAGTTTGTGCTTTGGGTTTGTGTGTTTAGACCAAAACTACTGATTGTTTTTAATTGGTAGTAATCAGGAGAAAGCAACAATTTTTGACTAATTGATCACAAATGATCAGATTGATTGATGCATCTCTAGAGAACTCCTTTCTTTTGTAGATTTCTGCTCCACAGAAAGCTGTTGGAAGCCTAACTTCTCAGACTCTCAGAGGACTGAAGCGTCTCTCATCCTTCCTGAAAATCTCAAACCTTCGTATTCGTTTTGTCCGTCTGTTTCTCTCTCTCTCTCTCCGTCAGACGCTCATCCTCCACTTCCAGCCTCATGGCCAGCAGCAACGTCACCAACAAGACCGACCCGCGCTCCCTCAACTCCCGGGTCTTCATCGGCAACCTCAACACCCTGCTGGTCACCAAGGCGGACGTGGAGGCCATCTTCTCCAAGTATGGGAAGATCGTCGGCTGCTCCGTCCACAAGGGCTACGCCTTCGTTCAGTACGCCAACGAGAGGAACGCCCGGGCCGCCGTCACGGGCGAAGACGGGAGGATGATCGTCGGGCAAGTTCTGGGTGAGAACTTTAGCTTCTGCCAGAGACTAAACCTGAAGATTAATGTAAAATACTTCTCATTAGTACCTAAAGTTTAGCCAAACTTTATTTATCTCAAAGGGAAATTAAATATTGTAATTCAGATCATCAAAGTATGTCAATGTGTCGTCACTGGCAGGAAGGATTTCCAGTAGCAGTCAGTCTTTCCACAACTCTGAAAAGGCCTCTGACTGAAGCCTGTTGCTGTGACTCTCATGACTTTCATGACATGCTAACAGCTAAATGTCAGCCAGCAGAGACGATACTCCAGAGTAGCATGTCCTGTTAGCAAGCACTGCTAATCCACCTCGTTTGCTTTTGCTGCTCTTTTTTAAAATCATTGTCTGGCTGTGTGGTTTTGACTAGGCCTAAAGTCACTAATCAATTATTGAAATTCTAATCTAATTTAGTAATTGATCGTTGTAGTAAACGGACCAAAAAAAGGCAATTTGCTGAAAGAACAACATATGTAGAGCTATATTGAAGCCAAACCTTTACAAAAAACATTTAATTTAAGATAATAAAAAATTCTGTTTTTTAAAGGAATGGTAAGTTATTCCTTTTTAGGTAACAAAATGTTTATTTTCTTATTAAAAAAATTAATTGAGTTATTTATTTTGCCATTTTTGCCATTTTTCTAATACTGCATTAAAAGAATCAAGTAGTTAAATGAAAAATCTGCAGAATTTTTTATTTTTTATCCAACAGTGGATAATTACTAAAATAATTGAACTTCTTCTTTCTCTCTCTGCTCTGCACCCAAAAATCCGTTTTCACTTCTGCAGGGTCTCGGGGTCGTAGTTCAGATGCTATTTGAGTTTTTACTTGCTAATCAGCTGCTTGTAGTTGTAAACGCAACACCTTGTTGCCACGGTTACGCATCTGACACTCTGAAAGTTAAACAGAAACAAAAACAGCAAAAGTCCTTCCAATTTCACAGCATTTAAGGCCAGGGGGAATAATTCTCCAAACATGGATCGGCTCCACCCACCTCGCTCCGACTGTAGCAGCGGACGACTAAAAGTTTCAGGTATTCTCAGATCCAAAGCTTGTCGGCACTCTGACGGCCATAATCGCCCACTCCTGTGAGTTTTGAAGTTTTGCTGAAGAAATGCATCTAGTTTTGACACGTTCTGACTCCGTGGCTCTCCGTTGGTGAGAAAAAGTCCCATAAACGGCGTTACACATGAGGACGCACGGAGCCTGACTTTGATGCAGCATAGACGCACACATTACGCGTGGTTACGCATGCAGCTGGTGGATTCATGTCAAAACAAACCCCAAAATGCCTTATATCCTTATGACAGGACGTGTGTTGGCTACACATCTGTGGCTTTAGACTTAGTCTCCGAGTTGACCAGTCAGAAATATTCCAGAAAGAGTACAGGCATGTGAAAATGAGTTTAAGTTGCTCTCTGGATATTTTTGGCTCGGGGGGGAAAAACCATTTTATAACATTATTGGTCGAATGCGGTGTCAATCAAAAGGGGGGGCTCTAATAAAAGCGTCATAATGGACACTGGCAGAGTTTAAAGAGGAGAAAAAGGCAGAGAATTCAGACAACATAGATTTGTACCATGGATGGGATGCCACCAGTTAAGGGGTTAATAAACACTTTATTACTTATAGCTTAATTGTTTTTATTTGAAAGAATTGATCATTTCAAACAATGCAACTATGTTTAAAATGTTAGTGTACTATTTATGTGAAAGTTCTTCGTGTTTTGTCTGAAAAGTGTTTTTATCGTCACTGCTTACTGATCCGCTTTGTGTTTTGTCCCAGACTGTAACCTCGCCGGGGAACCCAAACCCCACCGGTCAAAAACCTCCAAACGCTCGGCTGGAGACATGTACAGGTCGGTGTCTGACCGACAAACGGCGCCTTCAGCTGAACAAAAAGAGGCTTAGAGAAACTCTCTGGGAATGCGACAGGTTCACATATTTTCACTGCGTTGTTTATGTTCTGCCTTGCAGTAGTTCCTCGTTTGACCTTGACTATGATTTTCAAAGAGATTACTACGACAGGTGAGTGAAAACCGTCTGGGGAAAAAAAACAATCCCCGAGCGCCTCAGTCAACAACCTAGCATGATTTCTGTTTCCCTTTCTTTTTTTTTTCTGCGTGGTTCCAGAATGTACTCGTACCCGTCTCGCGTCCCCGCGCCGCCGCCGCTGTCGCGGGCCGTGATCCCGTCCAAACGGCCGCGGGTCAGCCTGAGCGGAGGGAGCAGCCGGCGGACCAAGAGCAGCTTCTCCTCTTCGTCAAAGAGCAGCCAGAGGACTTCATCGTCCAGAACGAGTCAGTGCTCTCGCCGAAAAATAACTCAGCACTGCAGCTGGAAGACGTTTAAATATGCAGAATACATAAAACAAGAAGCTGATATTAGGATTAGGAATATAAAATCTGAAGTTTTCCTCAAAATTCCTGATATTAATCTATATATTTTTCCTAAAAAGAAACTACAAATGACAGAGAATATTCTCAAAAAGTGACATTTATTTGATTAAAAATAAAATCCTGATTTTTATTTTCTTTTTTCAATCTTTTTTTTTTATCTTAAAATACAAATTAAAATAAGAGAAAATATTCTCCAACAGTAAATTTTATTTGATTCAGAATTTAATTTCTTGATTTTTTTTTTTTTTTTCATACCGTTTTTGTTTTTAATTTTTTTTTCTAAAATAGAAATTTCCATAAATTACCAACAAAGGATATTCTCAATGTTTTTTATTTGATTAAATTTTTTTTTTTGTCGTACCATTTCTGATTTCAATCTATTTTTTTCTGAAATAAGAAGTGACAGAAAATATTCTTGAAAAGTGACTTTTACTTCAATCATCTCTTATGTTAACAGAGAACAGATCTGCCTGTCACAATAAACAATAAATCAATTAATGCATAATAACTTAAACTCAATAATTGCATTTACATGTTTGTTGTTTTCGTGTCTCTTTGTACCAAAGACTGAATTCAGATCAACTCTGACAAAATATTACGGACAGTTTTTTTTTTTTTCTTTTTAATTCCAAATAAAGTTTAGAGACTAAAGCGTTAATATTACCAGAATAAAGTTGAAATATTAGGAGAATAAAAACTAAAAAATTTGAATGTGGAATATTGAGTTATGTTATGCTTTATCAGTACTCAAGTTAGAGTTAGTTACTCATAATAAAATTACTGAAGTAAATGTACTTGAGTAAATAACTAGTTTCTACCAACTCTGGCTACAAATGATCAAGGGAATAATAGTCATGTTGCATTTTAAGCAAAAAAATGCTTCTTATGTTAAAAATAAATTTGTTTTTTCATCTTTTAATGTTTTTAACATTGTGTAAAAAGTCTTCAATGGTCAAATGAAAAGCCTGCAGAATGTGCTGCTTTTTTATCCTGTCAATAGTCAGAATAATTGATAAAATATTAGTTTCTGGTTCAGACTGTAGAACAGAATCTAATCTTTGGTTTCCGTGCAGTGAGGGTGGATGAGCTGCAGATCATCAAGCGTGAACTGTCGCAGATTAAAAGCAAAGTGGACGACCTGCTGGAAAGCCTGGAGCGAATGGAGAAGGACCACAGCAAGAAGTCTGGTACGACGGCGACAGTTTCCTGCAGAATGCGGCCGTTAAGTTGATCTGATGCTGCAGGATTTTAGTAAATTCACATTTTTGATGTTTGTTGTGTAGCAAAGAGCATAAAGCCAGAGCCGGGCGAGGTGACCTCACCGCCGCACTCCAGCAGCAAGAAGAACGACGGCATAAAGAGAGAGAGGGAGAGCCAGGACATGAACAACTCGGATGAGGAGGAAGAGGACGATGACGAGGAGGAGGAAGAGGATGGAGATCTCCTGGAGGAGGAAGAGGTGAGAGCGGTTACCAGGCCCTCCAGGCTGCTGCGGCCTAAAATTACTGATTTTTCTTAAACTTTTTCAAAAAGTTGCTACTTTTTTTCAAGCATTGTTTTTGCCACAACTTGGCTTCTCAAAAAAGGTTGAAATTGCGACGCAAAACTTTCCCAAAAAGACAGAATTTAAACACAATCAATGTTTAAAGTACAAATTTCATTTTCAAATACCTTCCTGAAATGACATCCTGAATACGCCACAAAAACAACACCTCAAGTTACTATATCAAAGCAAAAAATAAAAAGCAAACGTTACCATTTGGCGTCATACATGTTTTCATATTGGAGGTTCGGCTTTCCAGAAACGTCATGAAACAGGAATTTAATATTACATCAGATATCACTAACGAGTGACTTCTTCTAGAATCTGGAAATTATTAAAAAAAAGATTGAACCAGATTAATGAAGGTCCACAATTCACTTCTTAATATAATTTTGATTTTTCTGTGACATTAAACAAGGAGCAGTGCAACTGAAATGATAGTAAAATTTTACTCTTTGTTTTTTTATTATGTCTTCTTGAAAAGACATAATACTCTTATGTCAGCGTCGAAGTGTTAGGGCCAGGCTAAAAAAAAAATTATTACAAGAGAAGTCATTTTACAAGAAAAAGTGTCATCAGAAATCACTAATAAAAGTAAAAATACTAGAAGAAAGTTGTAATGGTAAGAGAAGAAGGTGGTAATAATACCAAAGGTTGCAATGATAGGAAAAGTCGCAATAACAGTGCAAAATAAACCCCCCTCCAAATTATTGAAACATAATTTAACAAAGATACTTTTTCCTCGAGAAATTTTAGTAATTGAGATACTTGAATCATTTTAGGAATTGTTTCAGCCCTACACAACAAAATATTTTAAATTAAAATGAGGAATGTCTGAGATCTTGTGAAGTTATACTTTAGTATCAGTTTTACAAATTACAATTTTTATTTTATTTTTTATTTTTTTTAACACATCGGCATCAAAGTATCATCAGCAGGACTTTGAGGCAATTGTTCAAACGTCTTTTTATGTCAATTTCAAAGAAAGAATCTAAAAAATTACTAAGCTGATTACGTTATCGAAGCTTTTTTTGTCGTTAAAACCACATTTTTCTTGTGATTTTACTTTTTTATTTTACTAATTTTAATTTATTTTTGTATTTATAAAAACTAATGTAACACTACTGCATATATAAACTTCTGAATTTAAAAAATATATATATCACTATTATTCTGGCCTTTAGCAGGTTTTTTTTATTTTTAATCCTGAGCTAAAAGGTTTGGTCTGATTTACTGTACTTTAGTTGTATGTATGTTATGATTTTTCTCTTTTTAGTAATTTTAATGTTGCAGTTCTGCTCACAAATCCGTCAGGTCAAGAGTCAGGAGAGGGAGGAAGAAGAGGAGGAAGAGGAGGAAGGCGAACACGTGGAAGGAGACGAAGATGACGGCGACAGCGTGAACGGTGACGACGACTCGTAGGCGGAGACTCGGCTACCAGAAGGAGCTGCGACTCCTGTTTTAACACTCAACGTTGTAGATAGAAACACAAGTGTGCACGAAAACACGAGCATGGTGCGCACACCTTACTGTCATGTTGTCCCTGAAGATTTCCTTTTAGTTTTCGTTTAGTTGTCCAGTATTACTGTAACAGGAATATCTAGCTGCAGGTTTGTGTTTTGTTTCTTCCCGTCTTCGTGTGGAGACGGGAACATGGACTAATAATGTTCTCAGAGACACCAACTCGACGGACATCTCTTAAAGCGAGGACGGGAACTCAGCCACAGATTAGTTTTTAGCTTCTGCGTGTTTTTCTTCCTCCTCAGTGAGTTTCTTTGACCTTGTGTGTATGTTTGTCAGTTTTTTATATATATATATATAAACACACTTTTTAGTTTAACTGTAAAGAAATAAATTGCAATAAAACATTAAAATCAATCGGAGCCTTTATTTTGCCCCAAAAATAAATTTTAATTATTGTTGGAATTAGGGAAATAATCGACTTGCAGTTTGTTTGTATTAAAATTATTTTCAATCGATTGTCAATTTAGCCCACTGTTATTTGGCCGCCATCCAGGAGGGGGCGCGGCTGATAATACTTCAGCAAGCCAGTAGGAAAAACAAATATGGCGGAGAGTAAAAGAAACGGAATGATTTTTATGCGATTCTGTGACTACGTCCATTTCAATTTTCTTTATAAAGAAACTTTTTAGTTTAACTAAAGAAATTAATTTTATTAAAACACAAGTAAACTTAGCCTTCGTGTGTTTTTTTTTTTTTAGCTTTAAACTGTTCTTAGTAGTTAAGCGTGACTTTGTAAAACTAGAATTAGGAATGCAAACAATTAGTAGACGTATTGATTAATGGGTTGTTAAATTAAAATGAATTGAAATAGATTTACTAAGGTCCGTCATTAGTTAATTAGTTTCAGTGTTGTTTGGCCGCAATCCAGCAGAGGGCGCTGCTCGTCATCCTTCAGCCAGCCGGAAGATAAACAAAGATGGCGCAGGGCGAAAGAGAGAAGAGTCCGAACAGAAACGAATGCTGTGTATGAGCGCGGTTCTGTTTAGAAATATAAGCTCCTTAAAGAATTTGAAAAGGTCACTTTATATGCATATACAAACATACTTTTTAGCTCAACTGTTTAGAAATAGGTTGCTATGAAATTGCTGAGGGTGGAGGGGACCTCTTTCAGTATCTTTCAGCAGTTGATACAGATACAGAAACAAAGATGGCGGAGGACACATCTATTAGCGGGTAAGAAACGATCCAAATGGCGAAGCAAATCGCTAGCCAAGTGGAGCGATATATTTATAGTTTTCTCCTCTTACCACAGCAATCACTTATTAATTATAACAAAAACCATAACCTAAAACCATACTATTGTAACAGACTGAATGTTCTGATCTTTGTGTGGGAAATATTTGAGAGTTAGTTGGGTTTTTTGCGGCGGTGTTCTCAGTTGCTATGGCAACGAGCCTGCGCGCAGCTGCTGATACACAAAACGAAAAAGAAGTGGCTTTGAGTTGTACTTTAACGGTTTTTTCCTTTACTGTGGAGCACAGCCTGAAATTAATAATATCGACATGTCCAAGTTTGATTAGTTAACGGAGTTATACTACGGCGGCAGCGCGGCTATGGATGACACCTAATCTTTTTGCCCTCCAGCGTTGCCCGCATGCGCGAAATTTCCTTATGCAACCAATAACATTCAGCGGGTCTATATTTGTAAATCTGATTATGATTAAGTCAGTGCCTCACCAGCTATGAACCTCACCGCACGTCACTGGGTTGAACGTTAGGGGGTTGAAGATTTACACTAAAAGTAACCATAAGTCCACATCAGCTAGGATATGGAACAACATATTATATGATGAAAACAAGAAATTAATATATTTTTCAAAGACAATTGTTTACTTTTTCCCCAAACAACAATAAATATCATTTACGTGCATAACAGTGTTGAAAGGTTGAGCTTCACGATTACGATCTATGGATAAAAATAATGAAATATAGGCAAGAAACTTTCCTGAGACTTAAATCTTTTCCCGCTCACACTGTAAAGCGATTTAAGTGATGTTACTTCCGAGGAAATTGGAGTGAAACATTTTTTATAAAAAGGAGGGATTGGTATGCTGTCATGGGGTTGAACAAAACTGGAGGGACATGATTAAAAAGTGCTACTTTATAAATAATTAATGTATTATTCCTCATACTTCTTTTATTTACGTTAATGTATGCTAAAATGTTTATAATAGTAGACATAACTTGCAGTTACTGGCTATTTTTTTTTGTTTTATATTCAGTGAAAAATTAACATTGGTCAGTGGGGACATGCTCATTTGGCCGACCTCTGTGCTTCAACAAGCCATAAAATCTTTCAAAACATATTTTTTAAAATATATCAGCATGTTATATTACCAAGACACATGGATATTTCCATTTCTTGATTTTTCTCAAAAAATGTTTTTTTGCATTATATGAAAATCTTTGCGATAAACTGGTGACACACAAAATGCACCGAATTCAGAGAACGACCCAAAACAGGTTTGACATGTTGATGGAACTTAGCAAATGCTGAAGTACTGAAACCTGTTGCAGCAGAAAACAAAGGAGACGTTTAAACATTCCCCACACTTCCTGATGTACCTGTTAGACTTCCAGTAAAGGATTACTATGAATCTATTGTTTATGTAAGATTCAAAATGGAGGGAGGGAGGGGTTGAGAGCAGAAACAGTTTCGAAACACATCAATCAAAAGGTATCATTGAACATTTTTAAAACTTACCTTATTTTTCCTCATTTGTGTGTTTTCACCTACTAAGCTAAGTTACAGGTCCAGTATGACAAAAATACAAGTAAACATTTCTTTTAGCTTTTATAACCAAGATAGATTGGTTGTATTAGGCCCTGAAACAAATAACACGCAGATCACCGAGTCAACTAGTGATTGACTCGGTCCTGAATGTTCAGAGCCACATAAAGATGGTTACAAAGTCAGCCCTTTATCACCTGGAGAACATTTAAAGGGTTAAAAGACTAATGTCTGCAATGCAAGTTGTAGAGAAACTCACCCATGCATTTATTTTTAGTTGCACTGATTACTTTAAAATACTTATGCTAGTTTATAAATCACTGAATGGCTAAGCAGTAAAATACATTAAGGTTCTGTTGTTGTGTGAAACTTTCAGACGGCTCAGGTTTTCTGGTTCTACTGTTCTCTGTGTCGCCTGAACCGAACATGGAGAATTTAGCATTGAGTTTTCATTCTCCTCTGGTCTGGAACGATAACCTAATAATAATTAGTTTTATTAATAAAAGCTGAAACATCATAAAGTGTCCTCTGGATTGCAACTTTGCATTACTTCTTTTTATTTTGCTACTGTAATGTAATATTTTTGTATGTGTCATGTAAAGAATGGCTTTGTTGCTGAAATGTTTTATACAAATTAATTTGACTAAAATGAACAACTGGGGCACCGCAGGGCTCCTGACATACATCTGTCATCTGACATACTAATGACTAAAAGTCAGAGACAAACAGGACAAACATGAATCCATATTTTTGGTGATGATAAAACATAACTTTGCACTTATTTAGACAAATACACGCCCTGCGACAGACTGGCGACCTGTCCAGGGTGAACCCCGCCTCTCGCCCGGGACGCAGCTGGAGAGGAACCAGCAACCCTCCCGACCCCATTAGGGACGAAGGGTGTTCAGAAAATGGATGGATGGATAGACAAATACACAAAATTACTCAAATTTAATATGTTTATTGTCAAAAAATACTTTGTAAAGAAAAACTGTGATATAATGTGGTTATCAACATTTTCTCCTGATTTTTTCATTGTGCTTTGCTAAATGTCTCAAGCTTTCACATTAAGTTACATATATCGAAGCGAAGCAGAGTGCTCCTAAAAATATGCTTTGTCATTCTATCAGGGTTCAACCATCTTTCATATCCTCTCACATAACAAAAGGTGTCAACTTGTGCCAAGTGGCTTGTTTTCTATAGCCGTACCGTGACATCTGGAGCTTTTGACGATAAGATCCAGAATGTTGGACGACCGCCAACGAGATTGAAATCTTGCTTTCAGTTTAGTTGTTTTTCTGGTGTAGTGAGTCCTTCTGGTTTTATTGCTAACCGACATGACTTAATGAAAACAAGACGAGCCTGAGCTGGGATGGGCTCCAATTAAGAAGATAGACAGATTTAATAAACCGACGAGACCTGCTCACATTTCATTTCACACAGTAATAAAAGCATTTAAGGACAGTAATTGTATCAATAGATATGTTTACATTATTAAAAAATATATACCTTAAATCACCAAAACATTTGCAGAACCTGAGCTATTTCATTTCGTAAGTGTTGAGTGCAATATATAATGTATACATCTCTGAATTAGTTTGTAATAACACTTCATAAACAGCATGACACTCGGTTTTTGCTGCGTTTTAAAGCAGCACCTTCACTGCGTCTTTGTGGGGTTATAATAGCTTCTTCATCTCTGGGTTTGATCAGGCGAACGTCAGGATGGACAGCGTGAGGAAGCTGAGCAGAGGCAGCACAGCTGGAGGAGAAAAACAGAAAGACGTGTTAATTAGAGAAGGTAATGTGAAATTACAAAGAACAGAACAAAATTTAACTAACTGAAGATAGAAAATTGTATAAACGAGAAATTTTATCTCAGTTTCAAACTGTTTATGGTGAAATGTGGATTTCTCTGCTCTTATCTGAGGACTTTTTAAAAATCTGAATAAGAAACAGTTTTCTTTTGGTTGGACAGAAATTTTAGTAGTTCTAGAGAAAAACTTAAAAGTCTTGAATTTACATATCGGAAATTAAGGCCTTAAGATGTCTTAAATTTGTTAAGGAATATGTAAGCTGGTCTTTAATACAAAAATCACAATTGTGCTAATCTTTAGTTGTGGGAATTTTCTATCAGGAAAAGATTTGACATCTTCATTGCGTGACTCAAGGCGGTTAAAGCTACCGCTAACTAGCTGCTAATTCTTGCTAGCTTGCTGGCTTTTTTAGGTTTGTTGTTGCTAAGCTGCTGCCAAGAGCTATAAAAAGAACCATTTTTACATTTCTGTCATGATATAGGTCTTAAGTTTTTCCATAATGGTCTTAAAAAGAGATGGAGAAACCTGCATAAAGCCTGATCCCTGTGAAGAGTATTCATATGTATTATTTGGAACATATCAAAGATAAGATTGAACCTTATTATTATTTTGAAGTAGGAATATGTAGACCTAAATATTCATTAGCTCTGTGTGTAGTTTACCATTAGAGTAGAAAGGACGGTTGGCTCCTCCTGTGGCTGTTGTGTTTGTCGAGTTTGGGAAGCTGGAGAGGTCTATAGCATTACCGATTTTAGCAATGGTGAAGGCTACAAGTCCATCTGTAAAGAAAATAATTGTTTTGCTTCAAACGTGCAAATTTCTATCATTTACTAAACTGGAAACAGCTAAACACGTTAAATAAAAATATGTATACACATATATGTTTGTGCTCTTACTTCCATCCACTGTTCCAGATCCGACGACCATACGATAGGTGGTGTCAGCGGCCCTGACGAGTGCAGCGTCAGTGGTGGTATTCAGACCAGCAACGTTAAACGTACACTTGATGCTGGTACCATTGATGGTGTTTTTAACATCTGTCATTGGCTGAAAATTTGAAGTTAGTCATAAATGTTATTCCATGGAGATCTAGTAGATAAATTTTATGTTAATAAATGCAGATCACATAATATTTTGTGAGTTGTGAATATTCTTACTTTCCTTTTTACCATAAAAATTTTGTTCAAGAAATTTTCCGGATGTAGGAACAACGTGATGTTAAAAGTTAAGTCTTACCTTCGCATTTGTACTGTTCAGAGTGTTACTGGTTCTGTTATAAACCGTCGACATGTTGAAGAAAGTTGCGTTGCCTGAGTTGTTGTTTAGAGCACAGATAAAAAGCATGAAGTTTATCTGTGGAGAGAAGCAATGCAACATTTCAGTCAAAAATTATGAATATTGCACAAAGTTATGACTTTGTTTAACTTGTCTTCAGTTTAACTTACTGTAATCATTCCTCATAATATTTATGTCACCTAATTTTATTAAGCTGAGCTAAATTATGTGAAGCTACATGCACTTAATGAAAGCTAAGCTTAGATTATAAACGTAGCATAAATAAATGGAATCAACTAAAGTAAACTTGGCTAAATTTTGATGTTAGTTAAGACAATTTGGTTAAAGTTGACGAGGAATATTACAGCTTAGTTTCAAAATCACTGTCATAAAGTCAGGCTAAGCTAAACTAAAACTCGCTAAACTAAGCTGAGTGTCATTTAGCTAAATGGTGTGACAGCTAGCAAGTATAAAAATGATAAGAATCATTTTAAAATGTAAAGTTACAGTTTTAACCAAAAAGTCAAAGGTTGTACCCATCTTGTAGCTGTTTGTTTTTTAAATAATAATTTTAATAAATATAGTTGAATTAAAAGGTTGTGATAATAGTTTTAAAATCTTTGAAGTAAATTTTTTTTGACATATCTGTAAACAAGAATATATAAACAATAATAAAATATTGGTACTATGTTGTGTTATATCAACAAATCCTAAATATTTTTATTGGACAGTTTTGAAAAAATCTGCCATACACTTTATTTATTCTACCTTCACACATAAGCAAACATAAATCAAAGTAAGTTTTTCTTTTACTGAATGGATTATTTAGATAGATTTACATATTCTACTTAATATGCGACATATAAAGCCCATAAATACCAATGCAAGTACAAAATAAAGAATTGTGCTAATAGAAAAAGGATGTTGCAGAAAAACTCACTGTAATATTTGCAACCATTAAAATTTAGGCATCATTAAACCCTTCTCATATATTATGCATATTGTTCAGCTAACTTCCATTATTTTGTATCTCCATGTTTTTTTTCCCCAAAAAAATTTATTCTTTTGAAAATCTAAAATAATTACCTGAGCTTCGTTGGTGAGACCTACGGCGATGTATTCGGAAGAGTTCACTCCAGGAACGTTCCCACTGAGCTCAAAGGCCAGATCGACGCCATTTGGGGGCTTCAGCACTGTGGGGCGAGCAGATCCAAAAAGACAACTGGTGGTGGTGGGGTCGCAGGAGTCAGGCTGCTGGACGCACTGTTTGGTTGTGCCACATCCTGTTTTAGAAATATCAGCCTATGGAGACAAAAACAAACCCAAGAAACAGTCAACAGATTCTTTAACTTATTGGTTCTGGTGGAGCTTTAACGTAACTATTAGATACCATTTCTATGTTAATGTATTTTAAAAATCTGATTCTGTTTCTGTTTTCCTGCTCAGCCAATAAAACGTCTGAGTGTTAAAGCTAATGGATAACTTTCTTCAGTCGTCTTAAGCTTCAAGTAAACCATCGGTTACAGTGTAACAAAACCAAACCAAAGGATTTGGAGCTTTTGTTTGTTTCCCCATCATCAGTCAAGTCTTTCTATTTGTCCTCTGAGTTTTTAAAGGTTATTCAAACAGCAATGCTTTGAAAATTTCTACCAAATCTAAGTAAATTTGTGTTAGTAAGTTGGATTTTAGACATTTTTGTAAGTTCAGCACTGCAAAAACACAAAATGTTACCACATATTATTTACTTAGTTTCCAGTGCAAATATCTTAATACACTAGAGATAAGACGAGTAACTTTTCAGCAAGAAATAAGAGATTGTTATAAGTGAATGACTCCTTAATATTTATGATTAAAACACTCTGAAACTAGAACGTTTTCATCAGTATTAAATAATTATTTACTTAAAACAATCTTTTATATCTTGCTGAAAGGTTTTCTATTGCTTACTTTTGTCTTTCTTAAAATGTATCAAAATATCTGAACTAGAAACTAGACCAAAATTACATTAGGTAAGATTTTATGTTTTTGCAGTGAGATCTTTTTATCTTGTAAGTACATCAAAGTTGTTGGTTATAAAGTAGGATAAAGTATTAACACTACAACAATAATAATAATAAATACTAACCTGTGACAGCACTGGCTGGAAACTGAGAGCCAGGAAAACCATCATTGCGGCGAAAACCTGCATCATCTTATGTTCCATTTCTGCCTGGAAAATATTAATATTTAAACAAATCACGTTAAAAAATTGTTTTAAGGATTTTTATTAGACAAAAACAACATTAAAATGGAAAATTAAATTTTACAATATGTCTTAACTTTGTATACACAATTGAAATACATATGATAAAAAAGGATGATATTTATGATTATTCTGTTCGTTTTCATAAAAACACAACAGAAAAACATAAATAAATCTTATTTAAAGAGGTTTATAAAATTACTTTAACTAAATTTATGTCTTCTGATTTACTAAAAATGATCAGATTTAAAGTTTTACTGTTTAAATTAGTAGAAAAACCCAAACCGGTTCTTGTAAAGAAACATAAAGTAAAGTCTTGACTTACTGGATGTGAAGGTTGGCTCAGGGAGGCGTTGTTGGCAGCAGGTGTTCTGGGTTCTGTTCAGTGGGGGAAGCTGATGGAGCTTTTCTACATCCACCTGGAAGGGGCGTGGCTTAGCAGGAACAGGGTGTCTGAGTACCACGATGTCACAGGTGTACTTTTTTTTTTTGTCTTTCTGTCAGTGGAAAAAAAAAAGGTTTCTGTGGAACGAGTTTGATCACTGAGGGAATTTTGGAGATTTATTACGGTCAGATGAGACGTTCAGCTTTAGATTATACAATTAATAGATTTTTTTTTTAGTGTAATGTTACAGAATCTTAACTGGATTTACGTCTGGATTTAACTAGGACATTTCTAAACCTTCATTTTGCTGCTTGCTCCTTCTGCAAAGCAAAAACACAAAATATTACCAAGTATTTCTGGTTTAGTTTACAGTCCAAATATCTTGGTACACTTGAAATAAGACAAAACTCACTTACAGGAAACTTTTCAGAAAGAAATATGAAATTCTTTTAAGTAAATAATTCCTTAAAATTGATTTTAAAAAAATGAAATTTTCCATGTTATAAGTGAAATAATATGTCAGTGGAACTAGTACTTCTTTTGTTATCAATGTCAAGGAGTTATTTACTTAAAACAAGCTCCTGTGTCTTTCTGAAAGGTTATTTCTAGTGTGCTAATTTATATGGTCTAGAAACTAGACCAAAAATAACTTGGTTGTTAATTTTACCAAACGTTTTGTAACATAAAACAAAATCGTCAAGTCAAAATCACTGGTGGGTCGAGAAAATAAACTGAAAAGACAAACTAAAAATGTTGGAAAGGGATGTTAATTATTGTAAACCAAAACTTAAATAAGATATTTGCCCTTTTGTTGTATTAAAAGAAAATAATCTAGTTTTCAAATTCTTTTAGTTTCGGTTAAACAAATTTATTCTCAGTTATTAAACTGTATTTCGGTCGCTGTATTTATCCAAGTTTAGTAAATTAAATAAAAAGCAAAGAAGGGTTCTCAGTAAAAGTTCTACTTATAAAAAGAAGGATACTTTACACTTTATATATTTACACAAATTATGTTAGAAAAATCTGTTTTCAGAAAATTGTCAAGTCAATTTTCTAAAAACAAAAACATTTTCCTACAAAAAAATGTTTTCCAGAGTAAGAAAATTATGTTGGTAATATTTTCAACCTGATTAAACGTTTAATAAACAGGTTTGTATCACTCTTGAACTGCAGATGTGGGCCACAAAAAATCAGTCCAAGGGCCACAATTGGCCCCTGCGCCACACTTTGGACACCCCTGCTGTCGATGAAACAAGAAGTACGTCTTTCAAAACATTTTGTCTCTTGGATGAAACATTGATGCACTTTGAAGTGATTTTATTGTTATTATCAGATAAAACCTGAAAATACATTTTTTTTAAATGTAACTAAATGTGTTTATTGCATCAGAAAAATGGAAATTGTTCAAAATAGGAATTAGAAGATCTTAAGAAACCCAGGAATTGGTATCATCCTGGAGAAACCGGATTGGAGCATTTATATTATAAAGTAAATTTTTTATTAACTGAGATTTTAACCTTAAAATATAATTTCTAAAAGCTAAAATCACCAAAATGGTTTTGGGATTTATTTTTCACCTACTCAACAACAAACTAACAAATAATCTGAGCTTTTTATTGTATTTTTTTGTAGGAATAGAAACGTAGATCCAAAACTTTTAATGGTGTTTAGACGACTACCTTGTTAAATCAAAAGCTGCCAGTTTGCTTTTGCTTTTTATTTCGGGCTCCATTGAAAAACACTGAACAAAATATTTCATCTATATAAACAGAATCTAGGTCAGTCATCGTTTGAAAACATTTACTATATTTAATAAAGTTTAAGTTAAGCAATCAAAACCACATTTTGTTGTACTTTTGAGTCCTAGTTACCATGACAACAGAAGGACTCCAGAAAGCTTGGAAAAGATGAACACTTTGTTTTGCGTGTCTAACATTTGTATAAGTTGATTTTAAAAGTCATTGTTTTGTACTAATTTAATTGAACTTATTCTTGAATTGTGACCACAAAAAGTCAGTCCAGTGGCCGCAAAATGGCCCACGCGCCCCACTGTGAACACCCTTGCTGTAAAGTCTTTTAAAAACACGTTATTACAGACCCATTCAATAAATTAGAATATTACTGAAAAAAAACACTTATTTTTGAACCTTCATCACCAAGTAAAAACAAATAAAATAATTAATTGGGCACAGATGTTGTCAAGCCTTCGTTTATGTTGATTTTCCACTAACAGCTAAAGAAAACAAGACATTTTGAATTAGAATACTAAGTCAAACCAATAACAAAATCTTTTTTTTAAAACAGAATTAACCTAAAAGTCATATTTTTGTCCTAAATTATCTGGCTTTTTTAGGTCTGTCTGGTCGGAGGGCCACAAAATGGCCCACGCTCCCCACTTTGAACATCCCTGTTGTAAAATATTGATACCTACTCCGATTTTAATCTAAAGTTTACAGTTTTAAAGAATGTAAATGTGGGCTAATACCTACTAAAAGCTTAGTGAGGTGAAGAGTTAAAGCAGTATTTACATATGAAATAGTTGCGTCACAGCGGTGTTGAAATGTTTTTCAGGTGATGGGGTCACATGATAATTAGTTTATAACATTTGGAATGCGACACCTGAGACGTTTTTAAGGCTTTGACGTCATTAGGTAAAGAAAACTGGACGGTTTGGTACCATGATGCCAAACCAGGAGGGTCTGCATTCCTTCCTAGCTACGTTTTGGTTTTACCTTTCAATTAGTCACCTTAATGCTGGAAGTTTTCCAAATTACATCGTCTGGATTTACAGCCACCAGCACTGCAATTAAAACAAAAAATATATTTAAACAATTGAATCTCGATTGTTTACCTCTAATTGCTTTAGAGGTAACCTATTGATTGCATTTACAGGAAAATTTGATTCAAGTTGAAGACGATTGTATTTCCTGAGGTTGGTGTTTAAAACTGGGTCATGTTTCTGTTGTTCCCAGAAGAACTCAGGAAAACAAGTCTAATTTTAAAAAACACTGTAAAACATCTTGCAAATGTTAACAAAAAACGATCCCACACAGTCGGCATCCTAAGTGTTTCAAATATTTTCTTCTTTGTTTTTCTGGTAAGGAAGAAAGGAAATTATTTTGTGGAGCTGAAAAACTTATCGACTGGATTCCGAAGATGTTTTGATTTACGGAAACTTCTTGTTAAACTGCCCAACATGAACTTCCTTGTTTGTAGATCCAGATTTTTGTCTCAAAAATAATCCATGTTTAATCAGTTTCGGGGAAAAAGGCGGTGAAAACTAATAAAGGAGAAAATTTTAGAGTTAAGCTTCAAACGGAATTCATTTATTGCATTACACTTTATTTCATCGTAACTATTTGGATTTTTTTTATGTATAAATGCAACATAACAGCTTTTTTACTTTGGGATCGTTAAAGTATTTTTGACTTTGAAAATGTCTTTGGTTTCTGCACCTTTAAGCAACTCTGCTGGAAATAAAAAACATGCATTAAAGTTACCAATGATAAGAGATTAATTTAATCAGTTAGTCAGACTTTTTCATTCAAACTAATAGAAAAAATACATTTAAGCTAATGCATTGAAGTAAATGATAAAAAATGAAAAATAATCATTTTCTTAAAATAATAGCCTATTAGACGTTTTTTGGCAAAAATGTGGCCAAAAGTAAATAACTTTTGACACAAAATTATATATTTTAGGAAGGTGACAATATGTAAACAAAGCACAAAATAGATTTTTTTGGGATGTAAATCAAACTTATATCAGGTAAGTTAACAAAAAATAGAAATGTAATTTTTAATTGAAGTAAAAAATATTTAAACAAAACAAAACAACTAATTTTATGGGGGGAAATAAAACAATATACATTTTTAAATCCTCTTCATTATGCAATAAAGTATTATTATTTATTCGTATCTCAGTGATTTTCAGATTAAAATTTGGTTCTTTGGTCAGGAAAGCTTTTAGTTTTTCTGACAAAAGTAATAATAAAACTAACTTTACATTATATAAAAGTTTGCAATGATAAAAACATTAAAGAGAAAACACTATGGGATAATTATTAACCTTTTTAATTTAGTTGAAGATGCAAGTAAATGCAATTCTTTAAGTTTCAGACTTTTATTATGTAAATTAGCAGAACATAGAAATTTAAGCTAATGCATTGAAGTAAAGAATATTTAAACAAGACACAAAATAAACAGATTATTTTGTTTCTGAAAGAAAACAATAAAAAGTTTAACTGTAAAGCCTCTTCACTAAACAATAAACTCTTATTTATTTGTATGTTGTTGATCTTAAGACTGAAATTTGCTGCTTTTGTTGGGGAAGCTCATGCATCTGTTCTGTCTTTATTTAGTTTTGTCTTGCTTGTGATCCTTAACCCAACAGGCCACCTTTGTTCTTTTATTTGCCTTCTGGCTCAGAACTTCTCGTGGCCGAACCCGGCCCAGTTTTGTTTGTTTAAAGAGCGACAGAGCAGATATAAGAACAAAAGAGAGACTATGAGGCCTTTCATTGAGAGTAGGTCCATTTGATTACTGCTGTGAGCGTCGCTGACGTCACAGAGATGTGATTTAAATAAGAGGTAATTAACTAAACAACTTGTAGCATTGTTAGAATTTATAAAACCAGGCTCCATATAGAAAAGAGAGATTTGTTTAGACTTGAGCCACTGTTTTGTTTTTAATCGTGTCGTTTTGTGGCGAAGTGTTTGAGTGTTTGAACAGCAGGGTGGAGCTGCACATGGAGGTCAGATCGAAGGTCACCAGGTCTGTTTAATGTTCCATCATGACAGAAAGTTCATGTAACAACTCCAAGCTCTTAATGACACAGTCTCAGATGGTTTTAGGACCATTTTCACTTCCCAGGAGCTCACAGCGACCTTAAAGGCGACCCATTACGCGTCCTTGTACATGTCAGGACAGGTTTATGGGCTACACAAAACTCATTGATTACATGTTTTGCTCAAAAACATTCTTACACTACGAGATTTTAGTCTGTCTCTGTGCCTCTTGTCACTCTAAATCCAAATAAGTTGCTGCTGGCCACACCCGCCCAACTCAGCGTTTACACTCGCACATGCAAACAACTGCAAACAGATGTGCAGTTTTGCAACCATAGACCTTTGAAAAGCAGAAGCAGAGCCTCCTGCACAAACAACAAGAACGTAGCAGATGGTTTCTGGATGTAATTCTTGTCTTTTCCAGCAGCCATTATACAGTGACTAAACATCTTGGAGCTCAGCTGGGGTTGGCTTAGGTTGCTAGGTAACGGACTGGGGTTGCTAGGAAAGGCACAGAGCCCATCGAATGTGACTTAACTTATTGTCAAACAAATTAGCCTGGTAAAAACCAGACCTCTTTATTCGGGCTGGTGACTTGGCTGTTGAGAAACGATTTCTTCCTGGAGGTGTCGATTCTCTTGAAGCTTTAAATTTTACCAAATTGCTAATGTTTAGTTGTGACGTACGTAACGCAGCAGTTTGACCCTATGAATTTATGCCATTGTTCTGTTCGCTGATTGGTGCGGTTGAAATTCTGCCAGAGGAATCCCAGTGAATGGGAGAAAGTCCAGACTGTCTGTGAATCGAGTAGAATTGCACAGAAAGGCAACGGTCAGGCTGCCGAAAAAAACGCTGGGTGGATTTTTTTAAAGTACTTGGGCTGGTTTTAGAAGCAGTTCAGACCCAAATAAAAGTATAAAAATGTTGAAAAAGTGGATTTTGCGTAATAGGTCGCCTTTAATGGCCCAATGACTCCTAGTGTAACCCACTAGTGGTGTAAATATCCCACAACAGGAAGCCGAGTTCTTCTAGGGCTGGGCGAGATGGCTGAAATGTCTTAAAACAAATTAAACTGATTTGAACTGACTCACATGCTGCTTTTTGTAAACTGGTATTAGTAATTAAGTATTAATACTGGAGACTATTTTTGGATTTATGAGTGTAGACTCTTCTGAGAGCCTTTCATTTCAGTGAAATCCACTTTGGTGCGGTAAACTGGTTTTGTTTTTGAGAACAGTGTGATGCCGTGACTTATACTGGGAATCATCTCTCACTTTGAAATGTGACGCTTTGCCAACCACCAGACACACCCGCAACTGTTACATTACTTTTGTGCAGAATTGCATGAGGCAGTTCCAAAACATCTTTGCAACTAGGTTCTTAGTTTGCCACAAATGTTGGCAGACAATGTTATGTTTGAAGGAAAGGAATTTGAAGAAAGAATGAGGGAGAGGTTTTAGATTTGAATATGCAACAGTAAAACTTCCAGTTCTTAAATGCGTTGCATATGTTTCTGAGACTAAATCTGACTTTAAACCTGTGAAGCATCCTAGGTTTGAATAGTGCATATATATTGAATGAAGGATGTAAACGTTTTGTTGTTTTTTCACATACTTAATGATCTCCAGACCATTTTGAACTGAGAGTTTAAAGCTCTGTACACAATCTGTGAGCTCCTCCAAGTAGCCAAAGTATTAAAAATATACACAACTCCTACGATGGCAGTTCGGCTGAATTTTTTAATATTTACTACTCTGCAAGGGGCCGTCGGATATGACAGTGTAGATACAGAAAGAATAGTGAATATCCACCATGAAGATTTAAAAATAAAACAAGGACATTTCTTTAGCTTAATAAGTTGAAAATTTGCTAAAAAAAAAACAAAAACCTGAAATTTTGAGGTTAATCGGAAATTTTCTAGAAAAAAAAACTTAAAAATTTCTGAGTTTGAAAAGAAAAAATTGCTAGAAAAAAACATTTTGAGATTAATCACAGGAATATTTTTTTCTTTAAGAGAAAAGTTTAAATCTTTTTGACTTTTGGAAATTTTCTGAATTTCAAATGTAATAAAAAATTGTAACTTTAAGAAATTTCCATGTGTTTTTCCTAGAACATTTTGAGGTTTTCAAGCAAATTTCTGAGGTTTTCAAACTCTGAAATGATCTTATTCTTTTCTAAAAAATAAACTGATTTTTCACACTTTAACCTTTTTTAATGCCTTAAAAAATCAAAACCAGTAGATTCAATTCTGACTCAAAACATCATAAATCAGGCATGGAAAAAACCAGTAAGTTTGGTTTAAACATAAAAATGCCGTGTGCTTGTGTATCTCTGTCGTCACGCTGGTTCAGTTGGAGGCCAGAACTTTCAGAAACTATCTTAAATCTCACGCCTCTAACTTTTCTTCCCATCAGTCATAAATTCCTCTTAGATTTGTTTTTATTCTGGGAACATTGATTTCATTCGTTGAATCTGATCATGTGCCGGTCAGAACGGCCTGAGATTGTGAGCAAAAATTCTTTACCGCCTGAAAATGAAGTTGTGTCATCAAACACTGGATGTACCCAGCCGCTCCGACCTGCAGGTATTTTGTCAAAACAATCACCTATTTTTGTCGAAGGAGCTTTCCTGGAAGGGATGCATTAATAGAGAAAAAATGTGTTTCAGCTCGCTTCAGTCGCAGGAAAACTCCTGGTTTATGTAAATACGCAGCAGCGGTAAAGGCTCTAAAGCCTTTTCAGAGATAAGAAAGGAGATAAAAAGCATCACCTTTAGTAAATAAGCCCCAACCTGAATGTAAAGAAAGTTTCCCCCGTTTGTTCCTTCAGGGCCTTTTGTCTCCATATTTACAGACTCTGATTAGAAATTCAGAAGAGTTTTAGTGGAGGACAAACAAGATAATCTGGTAAGATTATCTGATCAAGTGGTTGGTATGTTTACGTTTCAGAAACTTTCTTGATAAAATCACAAAAGAAGATACACAAATGTGATTAATTATATTTTATCAAACTGGATCTGAACTTTTTCAATATGATTTTCAGATAATTAATATATGTAAGTAAGTTATACCAGTTATAAATAATAATTTTCTAACCGTTATTTCAAGTTTAAGTAAAAATCATGATTTTGTTTGTCTCCATGTTTGAAAATCATTGTGATTTGAAATGCGGGGCAGCAGCACCCTCTTGTGGTGGCAGAAGGAAGTGCAACATAACTGTAATCAACAGAAGCAAGCCCTTTAATAATGGAATAATTATTTATAGTCTGCACTTTCTGCATTTGACAGCTGTTTGTGCATTAAAAAGCCCAGGAACAACCAACCAGTCAGAGCCAGGAAGAGTGGCTTAGTGCTGCCCATCAATCAATCCTGTGTACATGCTGCTCAATGAGCTGATGGCAGAGAAACAGCTTACTTTTACAGAAGAACTATTCCTCTGGGAGAGCAAAGCGCAGCAGCACACAAAGCCTGATTGACAGCACTAAGACCCGCCTCCCGGCCCTGATTGGTTGTTTCTGGTTGAGTTGTGTATTTCTTTAGGTGGCACTGGGAGCACTGGGAGAAGGCAGAGAAAGGCTTCTCAGAGATTATCTGCCTCATACTAATCTGTCATGACAGGGTGGCAGTTTGAACAAAACTGTTAAATAAATAAATAAAAGTTAAAAGTCCAATCTCATCCTTTGGAGAATCCCCATTATTTTTCATATCTTTGTTTTAGACTTTAACTTTAATCTTTGGTCAGTAACCGAGTTTCTCATAGGACCAAGTTGAACTATTAGAGCCTACCTATCTAGTCAATTCTAAGCTTTCTGTCTCCCCCTAGCGGCCGTTTACTTTACTGCTCATAAACATAAAAAACCCATCTAACAACAATTTTTTTATATATATTTTATTTGTTCAATAAGTAACCAGCATCACAGAAAATCAAATTTACATATATGTATATATAAAAATAGAATAAAACATTTTAAAAAAGCAGAAATCCCGTTTGAAATGAAAAAGCGATGTCTGGTTAAAGTTTGTAAGAGTCACAAATTTCAACCTGTTGAAGCTCCAGGTCAGTTTTTATAGCAACTGAATATAAAACAGCTGACAGTGAAAATAATATATATAAAAAAAAACTAGTAGATGAAACTATAAGCAACATTTTGTTTACGAATAAGCACTTGAATATTTGCAGTTTTACCCCAAAAGCAGCAGCGATATAAAACAGCAACAGACTCCATGCTGCTTCTTAAAACTGAAATCAAACCATTGTTATATTATGAATTATTTAAAAAGTGATGATTTTTACTTACAAACTGTTTATCTGAGGAACTAAAACAACTTTAAAATTTTAAGGGAGTGTTAAACAGCGTCAGTATTTCTACATTTTGTAGAAGTTACATTATTTGTAATTTTTCTCTCAGTGTAGACACATAATGTTTAAGTCAGTCAAAAAGCCTACCGCCCTTAAAGCTGCAGTACGTAACTTTTATAAAAAATATTTATTACATATTTGTTGAAACCATGCCGAGACACCAAACAGTAAAAAATCAATCTCCTCTGCCTTCTCAAACAACCAATCAGAGCCAAGAGGCGGGTCTTGGCACCTGAAGGTTCTCCATGTTGGATCTTGAACATCTGCAGAAACTTCTCTCCATTTTAGAGAAAGTCTTGCAGAAAATCCTGTTGTTCCTCTTTTCTGTGATTTAACCGCGTTAGTTTGGTTTAGTGTGATCAATTCTTCTAAACTCTGGTTTAGATGTTCAGGCCGTCGTATTTGGACCTTGATCCCTTCCGGCTGTGTCTGTGCTCCCTGCCACTTCCTCTCCTCCTCTCCTCCTCCTTCTCTTGATGCTGGTCTCCTGCAGCTCTCTCGAAGAACCTGCGGGCGTTCTCCACTCTGCCGCTCCGCTCTTCGTTCTCCCTAACATGGTGGCTCGTCTTCCTCTCCTTCGGAGACTCTTCGTCTCTGTGGCTTCGATGCGAGTCTTTTCTTCCCGTCTCCTCCTCTCCTCTCCTCCTCCAGCTCTCTCTGTCTCTGTGGTGACTTCCCCTCTCCTCCCTCCTTTCTCTCGTTTCGTGTTTTTCTCCGTCTTTCTCGCTCCGGCTGCTGTGTCTCCTTGACGTCTCAGTTCTCCTCTGGGATTTCTCCTCCTCTGCATGTTGGATCGTTCTTTCTTTCTGCTCATTTTCAGGCTTCATTTTGATTTCTGGGGTTTTGTTCGGTTCTTTAGACTTTTCAGGTTTTTCCTCGGGTTTCTTTCCAGACGACGTTTGGTTCCCAGGTTCTTTCTCTTTCTTGCTTCCTTTCTCAAATTGTTCTTTTAAAACGTCTTTTTCTGCTTTCACACTCGTTTCATTTACCTTCTTCTCAGATTTGGATTCAGACATTTTCTCGCCTTTATCTTTTTCCTCCACTTCTTGTTCCTTCACACTCTTCTCTTCCTTTTTCTCTTTCTTTATTTTAAACATGTCCAACACTGACTCTTTGCTCTTCTTTGGTTCCTCATCCTCCCTTTTATCTTCCACATCGTTTTCCTTCACACGCTTCTCCTCTTTTTTCTCTTTTTTTATTTTAAAAAAGTCCAATGCTGTCATCTCTTTGCTCTTCTTCGGCTCCACCTTTTCCTCCTTTTCCTCCACTTCATGTTCCTTCATGCTTTTCTCTTCCTTTTTCTTTATTTTAAACATGTCTAACACCGATTCTTTGCTCTTCTTTGGCTCCTCATCCTCCTTTTTCTCCTCCATTTCTCCAGTTTTCTCCACACTATTCTCTTCCTTTTTCTCTTTCTTTATTTTAAACATGTCCAACGCTGATTCTTTGCTCTTCTTTGGTTCCTTCTCCTCTTCCTCCATTTCCTTTTCGTTCACACTCTTCTCTTCCTTTTTCTTTATTTTAAACATGTCCAACACTGATTCTTTGCTCTTCTTTGGCTCCTCGTCCTCCTTTTTTTCTTCCACATCTTTTTCCTTCATGCTCTTCTCCTCTTTTTTCTCTTTCTTTATTTTAAAAATATCCAATGCCGTCGTCTCTTTGCTCTTCTTTGGCTCCACCTCTTCCTCCTTTTTGCCCAGTTTTTCCTCCAGGAAGTCTATCTCCTGCTCCAACTCTGCCAGTTTCTTCGGATCGGACTCAAACTCGTCCTCCACCTCCACCTCCACCTCCTCGATGTCCTCGTACTCCTCCACCTCGACGCCGTCCATCGTCTTCTGCAGCTGCGTCTTCACCTTGTTCAGCTCCAGCAGCCCTTCCTGAAGGTCTTTGCACACCTGCCGGATTTTGGCGGCGAACTTGGTTTTGGCTCCCTTGTGGAGTGTGTGGGAATCTTTGGCGAGGAAGAAGATGTCCAGGGCGAGGAAGAGGGCAGACATGACGCCTGTGGTGACGCTGACTGCCTTGACGGCCTTAGCGGCGCCGCCGGCTGCGCCCAGAATCTGAACGGTGCTGATGAGCTTATCGGTGTTGATCATCAGGGCTTTCCCCGCCCGGCCGCCCTCCTTCATCACGTGTTTAATGTTGTGGTTTAGAGCCTTTTTGGCAGCACTTTCCGAGTATTTCTCAAAATCCCACTCCTCCAGGGTGTTCATACCCTCCTATAACGGGAAGCAACAAAACCAGACGATTAGCAGCTTCGTTTCCTTTAACCTCAGAACTGCGCAAACTGAAATGAAACGCTACACTGCAAAAACACAAAAATATTCTTGTCATTTTGTATTTCAGTAAAATACAGGAGATTACTTCAACAATAATTTGAAGGAATTATTGTTGCTTGAAATAGTAGTTTTTCATCAACTAGTATTGATGAAAAGTACTAGTTGTCTACTAACTGTCTTTAGTAAATGAATTAATCTGCCATCAGGACTGGAACTTTTTCATCAATATTAAGGAATAATTTACTTAAATTAAGCTCCTATTTCTTGCAGAAAAGTTACTTGTAAGTTAGTTCTCATGAAGCAATAACCCAATTAATCACACAGTAAATTAAAATGACTCAATAATTTCCTTTTGGATGATTTATAGTTTTTCTCTTTCTACTAAAACCTGGATGATAAAAATCTTCAGTCTGGTGTTTTGGTCTCAACCAGCCCTTTTTTGAAGGACACTTTTGTTTGCAGAGACTTTATAATTCATTTCATTTGTCGTTTCTGTTTGTTTATTTTTATTTTGGATATTTAAAAAGTCTTCCAGTTTTATTACTTGTAAATGGTCTCAAAATAATATAATTTATCGCAATAACTTAAAATTTATTGTCAAGCAAATGTTTTATAGTGACAGGCCAACAAAGAAGAAAACAGGAAGTAGTCTTCTTTGTGGTTTGTAGTTAGTTTCTTTGTTCGGACATTGTGCAGCTGGCTCCATCAGCGCTCTCGCAGCATCACACAGTTCATAAAAAGTTTTGTCATTCACAGAAAAGCGATCGCTCTTCTCTAAAATTGCTGACTATAATTGCCTCAAAACGCTGCATCCAAAGTATAAACAGTTTGTCGCTCCATCACCTCAATAAGGCGCTATGGCTGAATTATTAACATAATCTTATGTAACTGTTTGCATCTGTCGCTGCCATGATTTTAATGACTTATCACATCAACAATCATATTCACGTGGGATTTTTAATTTAATTTGTTATTTAATCAACACACCGCATTTGTGAAATTGTTTTTGTTCAACATTAGCAGAATATCGACAAAGATCTGCTCACATTTGTAATGGAAACGCAGCTAATCATGTTTCATTTTACAGAAATAGCAAACATGGCTTTCAATGTGAGTCTTTATGTGAGACTTTGGCTGTTTCTAAAGTGCTAAGTGAAAACATAATCCATCTGCAATTCAGGTCAGGACTTCCAAAATGGTGTGTTAATGAAATATAAAACTTTGCATTTGCCATTAAATTTTTTCTAATTTTGTTTATTTTATATTTGTTTTCTTGTTTAGAAATTCAATGAATGAACCGTACACAGATCGATTTGCTTGTGAATGCTTAAACTGGTCTCTATTCGGTTTTCTGGAGGTCTTTTAAGAGTTTTTAATGGATTTTTCCATTTTCAGAGGAATAGTTTCCGTTTTGTTGTTTTAAAATAATTTCCTCACCTGAACGAACTCCAGACACTTCCTGATGTCCTGGATCTCCTCCTGGTAGCCCTGGATCATCTTCTCCACCTTCTTGCGGTCCATGTTGGAGTGCACGGTGTCGGTGATGTTGGCCGTCGCCGACGTGATGCTGCCGGCCGTCGCCACGCCGATCCCCACCGCCGTGACGATGATCGACGTTCCGAAGGTGAACGGAGCCAGAATGAGGCCGGTGATGGTCGCCACGCTGCCCGCCACGCTGGCCACGCCCCCTCCCACGGCGGCCGACACCGTCTTCCTGTGGAACTCGTCTGCGGCGTCGGCCATCGACAGCAGCTCCAGGATGCGGTGCTGCAAGGACGCCCCCCGCTGGTTGAAAAAGTGAACGAAAACACGGGCTGCCATGTAGACTCGATCGGCTGCCTGCTGCATCGCACTGCAGACAGAAAACAATCAAAACGTCAGGATGGAAATATGGAAGGAGTTTCTACAGAAACAAATCTGCAGTCTTTGATTTATCGGACACAACATTTTGTTATTTTGCCAATAAAATGAACATTTTGACTTAATTTAGCTTCTTATCAAAAATATAGCACTTCTTTTTATGGGGCTATTATTTGTTACTGGAGAACAAAATTTATCTTAAAAAACAACAACAAAAAAAACAAACAAATGTATTCAACTCATTTTGTGTCTGTCCACACGATTGGACTGAATGAACAGTAAATAAGTTGAATCTGTTTTTGAAGCATCTTCAGATATGACGGAGTATTTGAGCCATACTAAGAACTGATAAAAAATAAAACTACGAGAATAGTCATAAGATTATGCCTTTGTTCTCTTTTTTTACTCAGTTTTGTAATTTTAAGACTTTATTCCCCTGTTTTTTACTTTATTCTCATATTTTGTCTTTATTTTGGCATTTGTTTTTACTTTATTCCTGTAACTTTGTGACTTTATTCTTTTAATGAGTTCATGTAATTTTATAAATTTTTGAAATTTTTCTGTTGTGGCCCTAAAACACCACTGTGTCCAGACATCTTTTGTAAATTAAAATTATGAATGGACGGATGCACAAATGGACAGAGAAATTCAACATTTTTAAAAAAATGGGACAAGGAACAAAGTCTAGAAATATAATCCCCAATAAAATAAACCTTTTCTTTTGAAGTTCTTACATTTGTTCATCTTCCTCCTGGAAATTTGAGGTCTCGTTCCACTCGGTCCAACCTGGAAACCAGCGGCACAAATCCGTCAGTCAGAGAGCAAGAAACAAACATGAACTAAATTTATGTTAAATTTAAAACCAGTACAGTCTGATATCAACCTTTCACCGAGTTCCACCACTCCATCAGCTCGTTGTTCTCCTGAAAACAGATCCTTCCGTTAATCTGGAGACAAACTGGTCAGTTATTTAACTCTGGGTTTAATCCCACCTGCTCCATCTGGGTCACGCTCTCTTCAGTGGGATATGCTGCCATCTCCACCGGCTCCACCACCACCGTGCTCTCCTGATTAACAAATAGTTCACGTTTCTGGAGGTTTTTTGGTTTTGGGGATTTTTCAAATCAGAAAAACACACAAATATGCTTATTCTCATAAAAGGAAAAGATTTTAGCTCTAAAAATCTGGATTTTCATTCAATCAGAGATGCTGTTAAAGTTCTGTTAAACAGAAAGAACATTTTAAAGGTTTACAATGTGAAACAAAAACTTTCAGTCTGAAAAAATTTCAGCTAAAAACTCCATCATCCTTTAATCAGTAAAGGAATAACAATGATTAAAAGTATGTGTGCACTATTTAAAAAAAACTTCCTTTTTAATCTTTTATTTGTTGCAAAAAAAAATGCTGAAAAGAAAATAATTCTTTAAAGAAAGGGCTTAAGATCTGAAGTTATATGTAGATATTATAATAAAGATGAGAAAATAAATCATTTATTTATAAATAACTTATGGAGATTGGTTTATTCTGACCTGTGGAGTGTTCAGGTTCTCCATCTCAACACTCTCCTCAATCACAGGCATTTCACTGGATTTCTGTATGGTTAAAAATAAAACAATGTTAAATAAATTAATCTGTTTTTAGTAAGAAATTACTAAAAAATTACTCAGGTTCATATGTAAATCCCCCATTAAGCAGAAAATACCTCTTTGAACATTCTGGGAAGAGTTTTCTTGACTCGGAAAGACACAACCTGTCAAACGTAAACAAGAACAAAATAAAACTTTAAAAAAAAACTTTACATTTCACCACTTTAAATAACTAAACACAGTTTATTAATCTGAAGCTTCTAAATGACAAAGTAAAAATAACTTGCTCTTCGTTTCTTCTTTATGGTTCTCTTGCGACTCAGTCTGCGTCCAGCAGGTGGCGTCGCGTCTTCACCTTCCTGCAAACCAACAAATAAAGAAACGACATAAAACCGATTCATTTGGATTTATATATGATTTTATTCAATATGAACTTGTTTTTATTTTATTTCCTACAATTAAAATCAAATTCGAGATTCTCAAATTTCAACCTAATCAAAGTCAAAACCTAAATCTTTTATATAGATTAATTTTGCAGAAATTTATTTCAGGTGTAAATTTATTTTAATTTGACCATTAAGGTTTACAGCTAATGAAAAAACCCAAGCCCGAAAATATTGTCTAAGAGCAATAAAGGATTTTAATACAAAAAAGCACTTCATTGTTTTTTATCTTGATAATCTCAGTTTGTCACATTGCTTGTACAACTGTTTCTACCACATTTTTTTCTTCCACTCAACTTAATATTAGTATAATTAGACAGAACCGATCATGAACAGCCGGTTTTTTGTATTACTCCATGTGGAATGAATCTAATTAACTAATGATTTAAAACTAAAATAATTAAATTTAAAGAACTAGTTTGAAACCCAAAGTTTATATTTTTTTATTGAATTGGGTTGTTTTTACCTGCGGTTCAGTATTTCTAGGCATTTGTCTGAAAATCCCGGATAGCCCGGCTTTTTTCTCTTGTTTCATAAATATTATGAAGGTTTAATTTAAATTAAGAGTGAAAAAAGTGTTAAGACATGAAATCTAGGAACTTACCTTGGTGGTACTGGAGGTGTCACAGAGATTATCTGTACTGGCTGACAGTTCTTGTCGAGAGGAGCTGTTGTCCTTTAAAAAGAAACATTTAATCGTTTTAAGTAGAATTCAAACAAAATAACACAATATGGACAAATCCTTGAGATTATACCCAAATATTTGGACATTTTTACTGAATTAACAAACATAAAATACAGTTTTCATCAAAAAGTTCTGAAAATATTTGAATTCTGGTTTAAATGTTTGGATTTTATCTCATTTAGATTTGAACAGATTAAGAAAATAAAGTTATACGTTTCGCTCATGTTAAGGGTTTTGTGATGCTCCAATGTTTAACTCCAGGAGCAGAAACGACTAAAAGGATGGTTAATGTAAAGGTTTTAGGTTTTAGCTCTTACGTTCCCGGCCTCAGTGAGGCTGTCCCAGCTGGACGACAGCTGCTTCGTCAGCGGATCCTGGAAAAGAGAAAAATCATTTCAACATTAAGTTTCCAAATCACTTCAGCAATTCATGAGCTTTTATATAATATACTGCAGCTCATGTTTGCACTGCACAAACACAAAATTATAGCAAGTAATTTTGGTTTAGTTTCTGGTGCAAATAATTTAGTAAACTTAAAATGAGAGAAAACAAACTTATAAGTAACTTTTCAGCAAGATATGGAGCTTTTTAAAGAAAATTATTCCTTAATATTGTTCTAGTTCTAATGGCAGATTATTTCACTTATAACAAGATATTTTCCCATGTTATAAATGATATAATCTGCCAACAGAAATTCAAATTTTTTTTATCAATATTAAGGAATAATTTAGTTTAAATAAGCTCCTATATCTTCCTGAAAAGTTACTTCTAAGTTCTTTTTTTCTCTCATTTTAAGTTTACTAAATTATTTGCACCAGAAACCAAAATTACCTGCTAAAATGTTGTGTTTTTGCAGTGTGAATGGATGTTTTCTGTTTTATTATCTGCCAAAGTTGATGCTAACCATCACAATATTAATACTTTATCACAACTAAACAAAATGAAAATGGTTTCATCACCTCAGTAGCAACAGAGCGTGGAGACGGTTTGGGCGACTTTTTAAAGAACCCTGTAAATCCTCCAGTTTTCTCCTGCAACAGACACTCCCATAAAAATATGCTAAATATTTGAGACGAGCAACTAAATTAAGTCAAAATGTTCATTTCAAATTAAATTTTCTTTTACTTTTGCTGGGTTTGCCTCCAGCAGATCTTCAGTGCTGCCAAACAACGTTGTGTTTTCGCCGGTCGCGTTTGACCCCTAAAGACACAACAGAGATTAAAATCTGGATAAAGAATAAAACGGAAACAGAAATGTTCAGCAGAGTTTTTATTCTACCTCCTCTGCAGGCTTCGCACTTCTCTTGAACATGCCGCTGAAAATATTTTTGTCCTAAAAGTAGAAAAAAACAACCAGACCTAGCAGTGTTAGACAGGAGGTGGATTCAATGTGAAACATATTTGATTTTCACACTTTGGAGGAAAAACACATTGATTAGTTTTAAAGGGATTAAAGAAGAAGGAGAAGTGAAGTTCAGGTGTTCGTTTGGCTCAGAGTGTGAAACTGACGGGACTGACCTCGTCTAGCAGGTTGCCAAAGCTTGAAGATCTTTTGAATATTCCAGCCAGGCCTCCTTTTTTCTCCTGGAATCACACAAACATGATTAATATCTATTAATTTGATGAAAAACTGAAGTTGGACTGAATATTAACCATCAAGTTATCTCTGTAGCCACATATTTAGGCTGCTGGAGAATAAACTGATCACTTTCTTCTACTACTCTCCAATTACAACTATTTGCTGCAACTTAAACTACGGCTGAAACAATTAATTTGAATAATTTGACCCATACTTGTGTTTATGTTTATAGGAAGTGAAAGAGCAACATTGAGACATTTATTAATCCAGCAATACGACACTGAACAGTCTCAGGATATTAAATCAACTTTAGCAGCAGCTGGTCTGATTCACGTTACAATAATTTAGTTCATTTAGTATTTAAGGTCACTTAAAGCTACTCAGTAGCTACCAGATTTATGTCCTAATTATGAGATTTCTGGGATAAATCTCATAATTTTATGAGATTTAGTCCATAAATCTCATAAAACATATCAGTGTAGAAAAACGCTTGTCTAAATGTACAAAACTCAAATAACACAAAAAACACTGCAAAAACACAAAATCTTACCAAGTAATTTTTGTCTAGTTTCAAGAGAAAATATCTTAGTAAATTCAAATAAGACAAAACTAGGTTAAAAGTAACTTTTAAGCAAGAAATAGAGGCTTGTTTTAAGTAAATTATTCCTTAATATTTGTTTTAAAAAAAAATACTAGTTCCTTTGGCAGATAAATTAACTTATAACATGAAAATTGACTTGTTATAAGAAAAATAATCTGCCAGTGGAACTAGCACCTTTTCATCTGCATTAAGGAATTGTTTACTCAAAACAAACCTGTGTATCTCTCTTAAAAGTTACTTTTAAGTTAGTTTGTCTTATTTTAAGTGTAATAAAATATTTGGACTAGCAACTAGACCACAATTAGTTGGTAACATTTTGTGTTTTTGCAGTGTATTAAATGTATGTTATGTGAGAAAACTGCAAACATCTTTAGTTTTTGTTCAAATAACCGAATGAAGAAACGTTTTCAGCTCATCTTTGAGGGCAGGTTTCAGCTCATGTTCACGTTTAAAAAAACGACAGGAAGTGGTTTTATGAACTGAAATGGAAACCTTTGGGCCGGTCGGGTCGGTCAGGTTCTCACTGCTGGCGGACAATCGTCTTTCAGTGTCCATGTCCTGCAGTCAGAAGCAGAAAACGGTGAAGAAAAACCCAGAATCAAGAGTTTTGTTTATATCTGATGAAGCTGCAGTACCTCTGTATCTGCATTAATCTTCTGCTGCTGGCTTCTGCGTTTTCCTAAACATGTTTCTGAAAATGTTTTTCTCCTACAAAATACGACCCTGAAAGTGCGTCAACGTTTTGATATGAGGGGACTGAAGGCGTTGAGATCCAGGTCTTTACAGCTGGCTGACAGCTCCCTCTGAACCTCTCTGTCCTGAAACAGAAAGTTGTTTAAAAGCTTTTATATACGTTTTATAATACTTTCTAAAACATTGGACAACTGCTTACTGGAGCCTCAGTCTTTTCTCCTTTGGGTGTCCTTTTGAGGAGTCAACTGAACAGACCTCCACCTTTCTCCTGATGAGACGTCAGAATAAAAGCTTGAGGATAAACCAGGAGGAGAGTTCGATGAGTTTTGTGGGTTTTTCCTCACTGACCTGTTTGGTGTCAGATAAGTTCTCAGTGCTGGCTGAGACGTCAGAGTCAGAAACGGCATCCTGGAAACAAAAACCAGAGACTTATATAAAATGAGAGGAAGTGGTATGATGTTCTGATGTTCAGAGCGAACAGATAGAAGATAACATTACATAGATTACATAGATAGAACATAGCTTGTGTTCAAACAAGAGGTCTCACTTCAACATAAATTGTAGATCTGTTTCTGGTGCATTTCTGGTTAAAACGTTCTTATTCGACTCTCAACGAAGTTACTCACAATGGATAGAGTAACCAGAAATTGTACTCAAGAGTAGTAATACTCCATAATCATATTAATCAAGTAAAACTAAAAGGTGTGTAGAACTATTCCTACTTTTGTTTTTTTTTTAAATTACTCAAGTAAGTATACCTAGTTACTACCCACATTTAAGTAAATAATGTAACTGAGTAAATGTAGTTGCACACCTATGCAAAATGTACATATCTATAGATATCCATCTAAAGAACAACTGAAAATCTTCTATACATCCGAAACAAAAGTTGAAGCATTAATGGAAAGGAGCGAGAGAGGAAATAGTTTAAATTTACTGACAAAAGTTTCCTTCGTACATCAGCAGAAATGAGTTCATAAGACAAAAACCAGAATGAATGAAGCTTGAAATTCACCCGATAACGACTGTCGTAATTACACAGCGTTTTATCACACACAATCTGTACAATTACCATTGAATTTTACTTTGACATTGACATCTCTGAAACATTTTTTGTAAATTAAAAAAAAGCATACATTAAACTGCAGCTATGAATCCTCTTTATTACGTTGAAGTGAGCTCTGGAAATAGCCGTTGGTACATTTTAGCTAAAGCGCTCGCGCAAACTTAGAAGCTCCAAAAAGATCGTCTGTGGTTGTAATTGGCGTTGGCGTTTAAAACCGTTAACCGCTCTAAGACGGACGAAACTAACCGAAGTTAAATGAGGCCGATCAGCTTGAACCTACCGGAGTTCCTTCAGATATCTCTCTACGATTCTCTCCTCCAAGTTTCAACAGTGATTGAGATGTATAAAAAACGAAAACAAATGGGAGGCTCCTTCACTGCCGTCAGACTCCCAGGAGTTTTAAAACTTCGCACTCAAGATGCGTTCAGGAGCTGTCCTAAAACACGGAAAAAACAATTATTTGACAAATCGTTTATTTATTTGTTTATTGCATACTATTTATTAATGTTCAAGGGATTTTACCAAATAGTTTAGCAGATGGACATTGATATCAGTTATTTATTTTATTTTTTTTCTTTTTGCTATTCAGGTTAGGAAGCATAATATGTACACATTAATTCATAAACTGCATGTATGCATGTCATTAAGTTTTGAACATTTAATTTTTTTGTCACTTTACTTCCTCTGTATAATAAACTATTTAAAAACATAGATTTTTGTATGCATTTATTAATGTTCTCACTTTATAGTAAAAAACTTCAGTGTTTACATTTTGTGTCAATTTTCATCGATTTGTACCGTCGTTGGTTTTTTAATGTATTTTTCCCTTCATTTTTAATTTTGCACAATAAAAAGCTATTTGTTTACATGTATTTGTAGATCATTTTTATGCATATTTTTAGATTACGTTAAATGCTGTGAAAGTGCCTATAAATATACATTTTTATAGATAATGGTTATTATGTGCCGTTTGAACTGTTATAATGTACAAAAATATTATTGTTATTTTCTTTCAAAAATAAGTTACAAGCTATGAATTTACTAGTTCTTTTAGTGCCAGGAGTGACACTAAATAATGTAAATAATAGTTTAGCGTGGATGTTGTGTATAAATGTCTAAAATTTGTCTTCCCAAACAGTGAAATAATGTCATAATGTCAGTGAAATAATGATGCGGCTAGTCTGTACATGCACGCTGCCTGTCCATCCCATGTTCTCATGTTTACTAAGCTGTGTTTATCCCCATGCAGATTCCGACACCACCCAAAAGTGACTTCACCTGTGGATCTTTAAACAAACCCAAACACACCCACAGCGTTTCTCTGCCACAAAAGTATCTCGGTGAAACTTCTTGTTGCATAAGAAAAACACTTCCTGACCAGCAAAAGAGACCACTGACCAAACTTCTCTGTATTTCAAGTTTCTTACCTTCCATCAGGATGAAAAGATGATTAGAGAACTTTTGTTTCCTCTCTGGTTTCTGGCTGTGAACTCACCTGAGAGAAGAGCGTGGTCAAGTTTGGTGGCTACCTGTGTCTGCATGTGACTCATAAGTTTCACAGTAGTCATGATTTTCGCATGTGAATAGATGTCTAAAGTGACTATCTAAAATTAGAAAAGGGGGTGGGGGGGAGGTAGAAGTTGGAGTTGAAATGTTTGATAACCAGTGTGGAAAATCACTTGCTGCTTGTGTGCGCTGAATGTCACATGAGGAATTCCCAGAACATCATGTAGCTGAAAATCTTGTCCCACCACATTTTAGCTTCTCTACACATTGTGACTGTCTTTGTTGTCACATGTTCAGTCCAACAAAGTTAATTAAAAGCATGCAGCAAAAGTTTGTAAATTTAGTTTATTTCAAAACCAAGATAAAAAGAGAATTAGAAGGCAAAATATGTTGCATTCAAACACAATATACTAAAAAAGTTAAAGTGTAGCTTTATCTGAGTAGCATGTATTGCTGTGAGAAGTTTTATCTCTGGCATAAATGTCATAATTTTGGTTTACCAAGTCATTTTGTTAACGCTCTCTACAGAGTGCAATGGGAAAAAAAAACACACACCAATGTGTGTTTTTTCTCATCATGTGACACCAAGTTAAATTTAGTCACGCTTCTTGACAAAAGATTAAATATGGTTGTCTTTTGGCAAAAATCTAGTTTATCTTAAGCATAAACCACAAGTAGAGGGAATATTTTAATGTATCCTTCATCTATTACAAAACCAGTTTTGGTGACTGTTTGGAATCGCCATCCTGATGGACGAAAGTTGAATACAGGTTTCAAAAACACTCAGCAGGAAAATGGAAAATTTGTTCAACAGATTTAAAAAAAAAAACACTGATGGAAGACCTGTAGTCTACAGAGGGATGCATTAAAAATTCATATTCTTCTTCTTATTGTTTAGTATTCCTGTAAGATTAAAATCAACAGTCATAATGTTATGATGTAGGCTAATGATGCTAATGGTAGCAGCTACGTTACTCACCGTAAAGTAGCTTAAGATTGATGAAGCATCTGCTGTTGACATGTTGGTAAGGGAGGAACCAAATGAAAATGTTTAGCTTGTACCAGTGCATAAATTAAAATATATGCATGCACTGTAATTCCTTTAAATAATTTAAAAAGCTTGGGCTTTGCATGTACTTCTTTCCTCACAAAGATGTTTATAAAACAGACTGTAAGGCAGCTAATTTGGGATCAGAGATTATGGACAATGGGTTTGGGCCCCACACTATCTGATCTAGGACCTGCTTAATTAATTAATTTTTTTAATTAAAAAAAAAACAATAGACTTTTTCTGGCTGAATTAAACTAGATGAGGCATCAAAATGCTTGTTCAATAGCAAAACCTGCAAAAGTACAGACGTGGCGCCGCTAGTTGTTAGTTTTATAACAAAAATGTATTTAAACTCACATGGACAGTTTATTGCACGTAGAAGTATTTCAAATCCAGCCTTTATAGAACAAAATAGACCAATAAATAAACATTTGCTAACAACAGGCAACAGAGCAGCTGATACCAGAACCTAAAGAAGACCTTTAACTCTAAAGTAACAGTATAATTAGAGGGAAATATCATAATTTGCATACCTCATGTAGTGGACATATAACTGTCTGTTTGGTTTAAATTCGCTTAGTTAAAATGTACCAGTTAATTGATATTAAGCAATTCAATAAGACTGAGTTATATTTTTAAAAACTCACAGGCTTGAATTCAGTGATGGAAACCAGTGACATTCATAATCATTCATGGTGAGATTTACCAGCTAATGTTTCATTAAAAAGTCTGGAATAATAAGTTTTTGCTGAGATAAAAACAACGTTCATAGATTTATCCTCTTAAAATGACAACAGAAAACAGGAAGTGGCTAAGAACATGAACTAAACCAAATAAATGGTGTAAAAACTCTAAACTCTGATTCACATTTTAACAAAGTGCATTAAAATAAAGAATAATCTGTATTAACTGATTAGCAGTTAAGTTTTTGACTTCTTCATCCTGAATTTGTCTGCAAAGAAACAACATGTGACCTAATCTGTTAACGGTTTTGACCCCAAAATGTAACTTAAAACTGATAAAATAAGGAGGCAGATTTAAATGTCGCAAAACTCAGCAAAATGTTAAAGATTATTCAAAATATTTAGCTAGCAAGCTATTCAAGCCTGAAACAAATTTTCATCAATCCAGATTCATATCCACCACTTTCTATAAAACAAAATTTCACTACTTATAAAAATTACACCCAGTGACTGCAGCCACCGTTTTAAGACATCATTGAAAAAAAGGCACCCATCATCATCCTATTTAAAAAGAAAGGTCTGTAAAATATCACTATCGAATCAATTAAAACTTCAAATCTCACTTCTGAAACAAGACGCTTCACACAATGTGTTCTTCCAGATTTCCTCAGTGAACCGCAGTTTAAGGTTGGGTTCCTACTGACGTGGTGTTTTGATTAGAACGAGTAGGTTTCAATTTGACAGTCTCCTCAATGAAACTGGAGAGGAAACGGCAGCAGGAGGTTTTAAATAAGTTCAGAATGGGGAAAGTTTAAAGAGTCCTGTTAAAACTTTAACGTTTAACGCAGATTATAAAGTTATACAGTACAAAAATTAACAGCAATATTTCGGCATATTTAGTCTGTCATACAAAAAAAAAATTTTGTTCATTTTTCAAAGTCACATTTTCACCAAAATATTTATACATTTATAAATCTCATAGTTCCAAACAAAATATTTAATTCACAAGCTAAATATTTAGCACCAAAATTAATATTTATTTTCCAAACTAAACATTTAATTTCTAAACGAAATATTTATTTTTTAAACAAAATGGACATCTACTTTAGCTTGGACCAAAATATTTAGTCAGCAAGCTAAATAATGTTTAAGAAACCAGGCTAACGTGCCAACTAAATATTTAGGTTGCAAGATATTTCCAAACTAAGTATTTAGTTTTCTACCTAAGTATTTAGCTAACACCCTAGCCTGACCTGCTAACAAAATATTTATCTTAGTAGGCTACCATTTAATTACTCTGCTAACTAAAACACTTAGCTAGCAAACTAAATATTTAATTAGCAGATCAGGCTAGAGTACTAACTAAATATTTAAGTAGCAAGCTAAATATTTTGTCAGTTTGCATAACTAAGTATTTAATTAGCATCTGACTTGTGAACTAAGTATTTAGCCTAAGTCAATATTTAGTTTGTAACTGTATTATTTAAATGTAGAATAACATTGTCAAAATATGACTTTGAAAAATGAATCCCCAATTTTTCTCCTCTATGACTGGCTCAATAAACCAAAAATATTGTTGTTAATTCCTTACTGTAACATTTATAAGCAGCGCCCCATAATAATCTGTAGAAGTCAGACATATTCCCGGTTCTCAAGGTCCTTTTTTATAGCTTTTTTAATCCGGTCGATCTCATCCTCATCTGAACTCTCATCATGTTTCTCACTTGTCTCTTTCTTTTCGCCCGTGCCCTCTTTGTGAGAGGTCTGGCCACAGTCTGCGTTGCCTTCTGGTGTGGTCCTGTGCAGCTCCTCCCGGATGGTGTTCAGCTCCACCAGCCCGTCATGCAGCTGTGCCGTCACCTCCCTGATTTTGGCTGCAAACTCTGATTTTGCCCCTTTCTTCAGCTCCTTAGAGTCTTTAGCTACGAAGTAGATGTCCATCCCGACAAAGAGCCCTGTGAGGACTCCAGTGGCCATGCTGGCGATCTGGACCGCCCTGGCGGCCGTGCTCCCCGCCACGTTGGCGATCTGCACCACACGCATGATCTCGTTGGCGTTGATGAGGATGGCCTTCCCTGCCATGGCGCCGTCCTCGTAGAACTGACTGGTGAGCGCGGGAAAGTCCTGGTTGTACGCGGTTTTCTTCATCTTGATCAGGTCGAACTTGCGCAGGTTCTCTATTCCCTGCTTGATGAACTTCAGGCATTTATTGAGGTCGTCGATCTTCTCCTGGTAGTCCTCGACGATCTTCTCCACCTTCTTGCGGTCCAAAGAGTTGTTGACCTGGTTGGAGATGCCGGCCCCGGCCGAAGTCAACCCACCGGCCGTGGCGACACCTAAGCCGACGGCTGTGATAATCAGGGAGGTTCCCATGGTGAACGGAGCCAGGGCGAGGCCAGTGATGGTGGTGATGCCCCCGATGGCGCTGGTGGAGCCGCCGGTGATCTGTGCGATCTTTGTCTTCTTGTTGAATTTGTCCAGGCCGTCGGCGATGGTGTTGAGGTCGATGACGTGCTGCCAGAGGCTCTCGGCTCGCTCGGAGAACAGCTTGTTGAAAACTCGGATTCCCTTCTGGAGCTTTTCTGCAGTTACAGCGAAGGCCCTGACAAAGGAAAAGCTGATGTTAAAAACGTGACAACCAACAAATAGCATCATCTAATCTCTGTGAGTATATTTTTCTATTATAGATGGGAAATTTATCAAAATCTCTTTACTTATAGTTTACTTATTTTTAAAATTCGTTTTGTTTAGTCAGAAAGTCATTTTCTCCTGATTTTTACTGATACAAGTTAAGTTCTGCTATCTTGGCAGTTGGTGGTTACCATAGCGACCAGTAACGGCCAGCTCCTCCCCCTTTCTCTGTTGCAGTTTGTAACTCTGGTATGTAACAGGATCGGCTTGGTGTTTTCTAAACTAGTATAATACTTTAGCATGTATACATTTTTAATTTTGCCATGTTTCATTTAACTTATAGTTAATGTTGTGAATTTCAGCTTTTTCATTTTACAGCTGTTAACTGTTCTGTTAACTGTTGCTCTGTAGTTAGTTAAGTGTTATTTATTCTATTTATTCAATGTGTAGGGGCAAAAGCTGCAGGACTTGATGTTAACCACCAACTTGATGTTTATCTTGTTAGAATAAATACAGCGAGCCGGAGTGGGTCCGATGTTCTATGAAGATTACTGTATTTTTTTTAAACATGTTAAGACAGATTTTTAGGTTTTGTAGAAACTACAGAAGTAATTAACTTCCAGACTGTAAATAAATTCAGGAGCAGTTTATAATATAGTTTATCAGCATAATTATAGATAATAAGTGAACAATATTTGCAAAGCGTCACCCCAAAGTAGGGTGACCAGACGTCCTCTTTTTCCCGGACATATCCTACTTTTCAGACCTAAAAAAATGTCCGGGGGAATTTAAAAACCGTCCGGGATTTTGGTCAACTGCCTCAAAACACATTACATAGCTTACAGTGCATTGTGATCACATTGCCACTCCGTTCCACTACTCCATTCCAGGTTTCTTTGTATGGTAAATTAGTCTCGCCCTTCTCCCCAAATCCAATCACGTTGCATTATGTGTGCGAGTGTGAAAAGTAAAGATAGCTGAGTTGACTTGTACACCGGCCGCTAGGCTAGTTAAACCTTAAGTGTGACAGGCGATAGCACATGTGTGAAAAGATTGGACTGTTTGAAGGCAGGCACTAATGTGTCTGTGGCAAATTGTTCCACCAGTCCATGAGATCCTCCACATCCTAAAAGAGACAGATTTTTATTTACATACTTCTTGTTATTGTTGATTTGTAAAGCTGGTCAAAAAACAGACAGTTGGTCGCCTAATATCGCTTTTATTTAGTTGATTTCACAGTGAAAATGGTCACAGGATGCTGCACAAACAGACAAGGAGGCAAACCAAACTGGTCATTTTATTGGACAACTTTTAATGACTGTGGCGATGGACAGCAGCCATCAATCATAAGTACTGGTAACCCTCTATGCATTTGCAGATTTGCAGCAAATACTCTATACAAGGCTTGAAAATGAAGCTTCATATACTTTATAAGTAAGACTAGTAAGATGCAATCAAATATTGAATTTGGAGAAATTAGTAACAATGTACGAAATAAACTAATTAGCATCTAGACTTTTGTATGTTTTTAATGTTGCTCCGGTGTAACGGGAAACGCCGTTCATGACATACTGGTAGAAATCATGTGGTGTAAATTCAGGCAAATTTGATCAACTCAACAAACGTTTAAGTTTTCCTGCTATAATGAGAAAAAAACAACTTCAGCAAACAATCTCAGTCATTCTGTTCAATCCTCCTGTTCCTCACTTCCAAAATGCATCATGGTGCCTCAGGGTGATTACGTGATGTAATTGCAATGCTAGAAGGAGACTGGAGTTATTCTTGTATTTTAGAGATCAACAGGCTGAAACAAGATTCAAGATAAAATATTCAGCCAGGCTTATGGTTGAAGGTGAACTGGTGCTCATATCCAATAGTTGTTGGGCAGGTTGCCAGCACATAAACACTCACAGCTAAGGCCAATTTAAAATGATCAGTTAACTTAAGGATGTTTTCATATCTAATGGTCCAGTGGCCTCCTTTTGATTGGGGATCAAAATTGCAACATATTCTATATTTTCAGCTGCCGCGGTTCACTTTCACACTGCACTGTGTCAAACAAACAAAACCAATTGAAAAACCTGTTCATCTCCTCGCCTGTGGGGGCACTGCACCAAGAACCACCGAAGGAAATGACATAAAAACCTTTGAAGACACTGAGCGCAACTTTCGTATTCGCAAAAAGCAAACAAAAATGGAGTAGCATCAGATTTTAGCAGCTGTAGAATTCCTCTTTTTTCATTGGCTAGACTCAAGTTTGTTTTGGCTTGTTTTTGTTTTTGGGTCTGGGTCATTTACCCAGAATGCCCTGGTCTCCTGTCCGCTTGGTGTTCAGATATGCATTCGAAATGCACCAGAGTTCACTTCAACCGAACCGAGACCAAGGTTTTCAAGGTTTTAAGGTGAAACAGAGTTAATCCTCCTTGCAACCACAAAATGTTCAGTAAAATCAAAAATTACACCAATATAACAAAGATTTCAGAATCTCTTGAAACTCATATTGTCATAATTCTTAAAACAGTTGACTGCAAAGAGATATAAAGCAATATACAATAACTAATTACAAGTGTAAGAATGGCTAACAGGTTTGTTTACGGATATTAAAATTATGTATTGTTGGGACGAAACTGGAAAAGGGGCAAACAACGTCATAACCAACATATTTAGAAACCAACCTGGCCTTCATCTGGCCTTGAGGGCTCCATGCGGAAATCCTCCAGCTGGTCAAATAAAGACCTCTGGGGTCCTGCATTCTGAGAAAACAAGACAAAAACAAATTAAAACACGGGAATAAGCGTAACTTTATAAAACAATTCTGCACAGAAGAACAGTGACAGGTATGCTAAGTAGACATTTGTAAATTTAAAAACCAGCATGAAAGGAGTCATGGTTTCTTGGTTTCGCCATTTCTGCTCAGAGAAAAGGGAGGAAGTTTGAGTTACAGCAATTTTAATTCTGCAGACTGCTTTAGGCCGTTTGCAGAAGTAAAAAAAGGACCAAAAGCTTCCATGAAGCCGCTGAAAACAAGAAGCGGAAAAACAAGTCTGGGCACATTTGAGCCTAATCTTCTCATCTTCTCATGTTCATTGGCACGCACAAACACGTATGACGGTGTGGGGGTGGGTTTCATGTCAGCAGTGGCAGAGAGGAACAAAAAAAAAGAAAAACACATTGACAACAATAGTCTCTGTTGGGAACTGAGCATTTACTCTGGAGGCAAATTGTGTGATGGGAGAATAGGAGGTTGTTTTCAGGGTGGAGGAGGGTGGGAGTCAAGTGACTAAAACACAAAGAGTAAGACTGAAAAGAAACATATCATGTACTAAATACATGTACTTCAAATGTAGGTTTCATGCAATACAAAGGAAAAAGAGCAACAAACAAAAGATACACTGAAAACTGATTATTTTATAAAGGAAATATTTTCCACCTCTGCCTCAGCTCCGCCTGGTCTGTTCTTCTGAATGACTTTGGCCTGAAAACAAACAAAACAAACAGAAAATCATGTCCGTCGTAATGCTGATTTTGAAGTACAAAGTTTAGATTTATGGTCAGCCAATGGTTTTTAGACGGTGCAGACAGGTTATAGTGAATCGTCCACGATGTGCTGGACTAACCTCACCTAAATAACCTGACAACAGAAGAGTTTAAATCAACAACTAAATTAAAATACTCAAAACAATGCAGCAAGTATCAAAGTTTTTATGCAATCATAACCACTGAATTTATGATTGTATAAAAATGCTCCAGGCGTCACATGACCATCTTTACAGTCATGAGATCTCATCAATATTTTTGGAATAGGCCACATAGTGGTTTCAATCGGCAGCAGTTACTTATTGTTGTACAGAAACAGTTCAGAATATTTTAACCTGTTTGCACTGTGATTAGTACTTTGTTTTGTTTATTTGTATTTACTCAATTTTACAGCGTGTCACCTGAGGTATTACCAAGAATTACAGTCATAAATATACATGCAAATAAGCTGAAAAAACTTGAAACCTGAATAGCAAACTACTGGAATTGTTTATTGTGCAAATTACACACATAACCAAGGGACACCTGAAACATGCAAAGAACTGAAACCTGACGGGAAAAAAGTAAAAGGAATCTTAGAAGCACAAACTGCACAGAACTGAACTGAAAACCCGACATAAACCTTAATAAATATGTAAACTACATGGCAGAAAAGTACTGAATTCATGACATTCAAGCCACTGGAAACCTTAAACCAGACGATCTACTGGAAAGAAGACATAAAAACTCCTCAAAAACATGTCACACCAACTACTGGAAACCTAAAACACATTTTTCACAAACAAATGCTAGTTATTATAAAGTCAATTACTTCTTTGTTTGGTTTTAATATTCAACTGCCAACTTCTGTAAACTTGAGTCTGAATTATAAATGCAGCTGAAACTGTTGTCTGTAGTTTTAAACTAAATATATCAACCAGTTCCTTCAGAACTGCGTCCTACAGATGCATTGGTGCAAATAGATTATCTCAAACCTCTAACAGATAATTGTTCCCTCAGACCTCAAGATGTACTGCTAATAAGGCACAAAACGAAAGCTGCAGTAAAATCTATATGATGCAATGTTGTGTCCTACTTCTATTTTCGACCAAATTTTCAGACTAGTCAAAGAAACTGAAAGAAAGCCGTGATGATGAGTCAGCTTACCAAAGTACAGTTACCTAGAGTTGTGCAGAACGGCTTTTTAAATATACACTCTCCATTAATAATAAAAACTAAAGTGGATAATTTCTAATCAGAAATGTATGAAACTTTTGAATATGGACACAAACAGGTTTGAATAACTCCCATTTTTTTCCCTACCTTGATCTGAGGCATGAAAGGATTGTGCTTCTTTGGTTTCTTGACTTTGGGCTAAAAACAAACAAAAACAGGATCAGGCCATGTCTGTAAAACTAAAACACAAAGTTCCTGTTGCAGCTTTTAGAGTTAAATTAATATTTTTAAACCCAACCTTGTCCATATTCTCCTTGTCCCCATCTTCTTTAATTTCCTCTTTAATTGAAGACTCTTCCTTGTCTTTTAGTTCCTCATCATCAGATGCACCCTGAGAAAAAAGAGGTAAAGAAATTAGTAAAAAAAAATAACTGAAAGAAAACCATAATTATATGTTTGCCATTATGGCAAATTTACAGAAAAATGTTTTCTAAAAACTCTCTGAACAGAAAGAAAAATCATCTCCACCTTATTATTTTTAAAATTATTTTTAGATGGAAGAATTATGCAAGTCACATTTTGATATTTACCTTAGGCCGAGGCATGAAAGGATTGTGTTTCGGCTTCTTGAATTTGGGCTAAAAGAAGAAAAAAAGTTTTTATTTTATTTTTAATTGAAATACAGAAACACTCAATTTTCTGTTATTAGTCAAATTAACATTCATAAGCAGCAAAAAAAGGTCAAAAAACAAAACAGACCTTTTCTGGTTTTTCCTTATCATTTTTAATTTCCTCTTTAGACGATGACTCATCTTCATCCTTCAGCCCTTCATCATCAGACGCACCCTGACAATTACATGATTACAAAAACATGATTTTTAATGTCTGACATTTACTTTTCAGCTCTGGAACAAACTCCCTGAAAACCTGAGCTGTGCAGAAACTGATGCTTCCTTTAAATCAGCATTGAAAATCAGTTGGTTTACTGCCAATCTTGAACAAATAATCCAACTAATGAACTGTTTGATACATTTCTTATCTTTATTTTAACATCTATTTCTTCTTTACCTGTCTTTCACTTCCTTTAGTATTTTATTGCTGCCCTACAAAGCACTTTTTTGGTTATATTTTGCTCTGAACAGTAATAAATCTGATATTACAATACTATGCTCTTCCTCGTTTTAATCACTCGTTATATATGGATATAAACCAGCATTAGTTAAACAAAATTAAACCATGATTTGCTTAAATTTGTTTAACCTTAAGTTGCGACATGAAGACATTCTGTTGCTTTGTCTTCTTGACTTTGGGATAAAGAAAACAAAACAAGAAATAATTACTGTGTTGTTTTTAAACACAGAAATTATTCATTTGCAATGATTCGTCATGAACATTTTTTACCTGCCAAACAGGTAAAAAAACAACAAAATAAAACAGACCTTCTCTGGTTTCTCTTCCTCAACTTCTTTAATTTCCTCTCCTTCGTCTTTGAGCCCTTCATCATCAGATGCAGCCTGACAAAAAATAAAAAGTCGCAAGTAAAAACAGGGATTTAGCTGCTGCCCTTTACAGAAAATTATTAGATATCATTTAGTTGAATACTTAATATTTTCTACAGTTAATAGCTGTGTCATAAAGTCATGCATCAGCAAAGGAAGAACTGAAAGGAACCAGTGTTTGAATTACAAAATCAAATTTTAAAAAATATGGACTGATTAAAATTGTCTCCATCTGAATACATCAGTCAGATTTGTTCTAGCATAATGGGACATGTAGACATGCGAAGAAACAAGTTTGAACAAGTCAAATTTTTTAGCCTTACCTTGATCCGGGGCATGAAAGGATTGTGTTTCTTTGGCTTTTTCACTTTGGACTAAAAGCAAACAAACACAAAAGCTCTAAAACTCATATTCCCTTTAAATTAAATACAGAAATGTTCTACTCATAGTTGCTAGCTGAGTTAATATTTAACCTATGCCAAAAATTAACAAACATATCAGACCTTTTCTGGTTTCTCTTTGTCCTCATCTTTATCTTCCTCTTTGGGTAAAGACTCTTCATCTTTCAGCCCTTCATCATCGGACCCAGCCTTAAAATAAGCATTAACATTACAAAACACGAGGCAATACAAAATACAGAGTTCATGAGAACCAGGCTAGCTAGCTAGCGTATGCTTATGAGATAAAGATGGTTCAAATGCCAAAGAAAATTTTCTCAAATTGTATTTAAATATTCAGTTTTGGATTAATTAGTCAAAGTATATTACATTTTAAGGTAGACATGAATAAATGGCTGATTAAAAAAACGGTATGTCATTGCTTTAGTTCAAGAAGCTTTAAAGGAGATGCTCAATGCTAAAGCTAGCAACAGTTAGCTAGCGGCGCTGAGCTAACAGTGCTTTCCTTCTTTCCCTTTGATTATTTCTATAAAAATAACTAAAATCCTGCCATACAAACTTTAAAAGTGGCAGAAGATTCGTTCATAACACAGAGTTATTAGCTTTATTGCTAAATTTAAAGACTAATTACTTTCTATTTTCTAAATAAGAATCTCAAATGCAGATACAGTCGTGTAAAACCTTGATAGCCCCAAACTAATGCATAATTTTGAATAGTTTTGCAGTTGTAGGAAAATATGTATGGTTAGTTATGGCAATAATTGGTCATAAAAAATGTTCAAAGTGACTTCCTGCTGGCAGATACAGCACAGTAAAAAAGTATTTACTCCCTCACAAATGACTTACTTTAAACTAATATTAATCTCAAATAAAGATATGTGTACAAGCTATTCAAACATTATGTTTCTACCAGATGAATATCAGTGAAAAAGAACCTGCCTGACAACACAAAGTAGGTTAAAAAAATCTCAAAATGCAAAACTAATCTAAAGAAATTCAAAAACAAAGAAATCAGTCTGATTCCAAACCCAATTCTAAGGCTTTGGGATTCTACCAAATAAAACTAAGAGCCAGTTATTAAGATATCAAAATTAGAAGAAACCTGAAAGGAAAGTAAATTATGATTTATGAGACTCATTTATCAGAGAAATACAACTCCTTTCCCATTTAGTAGACTATAAATCCAATATAGACTTTAACTTGGTGGTTAGATTTATTTCAGTAATAAAATGCCTGAAGCTACAAAGGTATCATCATGAAGTGGCTAAATTGCCACAAATGACCATAAATTAGCTTGAATCTATGCAGACAGCAAATATGCCACTTTACAGGCCAGATTTTACTTTTACACCCAAAATTAGAGGCATTTCTAACCAGTGTTGAATTTATTTTACCTTGAATCCGACTTGTGGTAGGAGTCCATGATGATGCTTCTGATTTTTAACCTTGGCCTAAAAAGGAAACATGCACAGCCATTATATGTTGGTCCAAGTCACACAAGAAACCTGAAAAACTACATTTCACTGAAACTGCTGCTGTTTATCCTTGAATGAATGATTGCTATCTGAGTCAAACATGCTCCAGTTTTTTAGCTTGGACTACAAACTCATCAGGAAACATCGTCCACATGCAATTATGCGCCTGTATATTCCCTCAAATGTCCTGTCCTACTTTCTGCTTTTGACTCAGATTTCCCGGTTTTAAAATCCATATTATATCCCTTAAAAATCAGCTGAAAACTCACATGCTCATGCTCGAAAAATCAAAAACAAAGAGTCCAAAGTTTTTACACAAGCAATTTAATATGAACAGATAAATCAAACCAAGTACTTTGTCTTGTTTTTACTGCAAACATTTTAGTACACTGGAAATAAAACAAAACTAACTTGTAAGTAACTTTTCAGCAAAATATAGGTGCTTCATTAAGTCAATAATTACTTAATATTGATCTGAAAACACTAGTTATTGCAGATTATTTCACTTATAATGTGGTAAAATGTCTTTGAAGTGAAAAAAATCTGCTAATGCAACTAGTGTCTTTTTGTAAATTCAATATAAGAAATTATTTACTCAAAACAAGCACCTATTTCTTGCTGAAATGTTACGTGTAAGTTAGTTTTGTCTTATTCCAAGTGCCCAAAGACATTGGCACTAGAAACTAGACAATAATCCTCAGTTAGATTTTGTTTATGCAGTGTAACAAAGAGCTTGCAGGAACTCCCTCTGACAACAGCCTGAGGGAGTCACATGTATTTTGCATGGGTTTGGCATGATGCAGACGATAAGGAAGCAGGAACTGAAAGAGTTAGATCATAACTGAACGGCAACGGCAAATACTCGACATATTAATTTCATACAGTGACAGCAGGAACACTGCAGAAGAAAAATATATTTCATACAGTTCATAAAAGTTTTGGATTATTTTGTTTGTTTGGGCAACAAGGTTCAAACCGAAACTGATGATTCACTCACTGGTTTGGTCCCATTTGATTCTTCTCCGTTGGCTTCTTCTCCTGATTGGCTCTGCTGTGAATTTATAAAATAAAATAAGAAATTTAGCTCATTTAAAAAAAATCTGGAAACAATTTTTACATTTGATAAAACTACATCTCTTTCTGAAATATGGTCTTATCAGTGGAGCTTCAGCAGACATTTATTTTCTTTCCGCACATAAAAACAAAACATTTAGATGCACCTGATCAGTTTTGAATCAGATTTGTGCTCTCTCTAAAGTTTTCACCTCCCAACACCAACAGTAGCCAACTCCAATTTTTCCCCTGCATTAATCTAATATTTAATATCTGCATTAATTTAGAAGATATTAAAGTATTTTTTCTAACCTTCCTGCCATGAAATGTTGATAAAAATCTACTTTAGAAGCAGGTGTAATAAGCTGCAGGTACGAAATACAGCAATCACTGTAAAACATGACTTTGCAGATTTAAAAAACAACAAAAATAATTTGGCATTATCAGTTTAAACGATCTTTAGCATCTCATATTGAACAGCTCCAGATATTTCCTTATCCATCTTATTTCATGAGGTTAAAAGTTCATATGGAGAAAATTAGCTACTCTGCTGCATCATGTGCAGCCTTCCTATTATCTGCTGAAAATTGTGTTCTCTCTTCCAGTCTGAGTAAATAAATAGTTAATATGCAGAGGAAGTAATTTAGCTTTTTGATTCAGGTGTGTTTGAGCTGGAAGGCATCCAAAGATTGCAGGGCAGAACTACTTCACTGGAAATTCAGAATATTGTCGTACAGCAAAGTTTCTTTTAATATCTAGCCTTCTGTAACTACAGGTTCGCCATCTTTAAGTCAATGAAAAAGCCCCAAAATAATACAGATGAAAAAAGTGTTTATTCATGTAATATAAGCACTTCATAAATTATTAATAACTGTTTATTATCCATTAATTAAGGCTGAGAAGGAGACAATATGCTAAACATTTTTACCAATGCTTACAAAGTAATCTGAAATGTTTAGATAAGTAGATAAAATATATAGATGAACAGATTTGGCTCAGTATTTCGCAAGAAACTAGTAGATTTTGTCTCTTCTCCAGCCTTAATTAATGCATAATAAACAGTTATTGCTCTATAAAGTGTTCAGAGATGATTTAAGAATATTTCTATTAACTATTTATTATGCATCTACAAGGGGAGCCTCATTATAAAGTTTACCTAAAGTCTTTTATATGAGGTTAAAAAATGTTACATAAGTGTAAAAAAACAGCTTGGTTTTATTTTCACCAGTCAGAATGAAACCAAAGAGAGAAATAATCAGATATTTTTATGTTCTGTACAAACCTCTTGCTTGTCTTTCTTGCGATGTCTGACAGTTTTGCTCATTTCCTGAAATGTAACCACAGCAGTTTTCTTAAACTAAGATATGCTGCAGTTTCAACAGATGGCACATAAAAAATAAAACTATAACCAAAGTAAGAGCAGATTTTTCACCTCCTCTGATGGTCTGGGTGGAACAACGGGAGGCTGTGAAGGTTTTCCTTTCTTCTCTCTAGGGAGTTTTTCCTTCTGCAGAGAAAAATGAAATTGTTACTCACATTATTTAAAAAAGAGCAATGCACAAGTTTAGATAGGAAACAAAAAGCACCTTCTCCTCTGGTTTTGGTTTTTCCATGTCATGCATGGATGTCGTCTTCATCGCCTGGAGTCCCAGCACAGATTTAAAGCAGAACCGAGAATGTTTTTCATAAGAACCACATGTAAATATTTACGGCTGCAAACAAACCTCTGCTCTTGGTCTGCGTAGGACTGGAGGAGTTTCACCCTTTTCCTTCCTTTCTGTCTGGATCAAATTACTCTTGACCTGCCAAGGACAAAAACACAAAGTAAACGGTTTAGTGTCCCAGAACAGGAGGTGAAGATTTAATAGCCGTCAGGAGTGAAATGAGAGTGACGCAGCAGGAAGTGTGGAGGAGGAGGAGGAGCTTCAGTTTGGAGGGTATTTTTGTAAGAAGTTGATCGGCTCCACATGCTTGTTTGTGGTCATCGATTAGTTGTGACCGAAGGAAAAAATAGGCTCACCAGATCCGCCTTGTTTTCCGACTGCTTCCCGTTCTCCGCAGAGGTCTGCGTGACCTCAGTGTCCTTCTGAGCAGAGGACAAAAAGACATTTGTTGTTGTTTTTTTCCACTGCGTTTCACTGAAATGCTGTCATAGCTTCTATTTAAGCTGGTGATTTATCATTTAATTTAACATTTTTTGTTGTTTTTAATAGAAAAGGACATTTAATTTCTCTCAGCTGCAGAGAAATAGATCACAGACTTTCTACTGATCTAAAGTGAACATAGAATCAAACGTTATATTTCCTATTTGAAGAGTTGTGGTGTAAAGTCTGTTTCTATGTACTCAGAATGTACATAGTAAGTAGATAATATTGTCCCTTTTAAAGGGGCAATGTTTTGTATTTTGCAGGAACATTTTGCCATTTTATAGCACAATCAAGTAACTATTTTACTTTCAGTTGTTATAAAAATGCTATATCTTTCAAATGTAACTTTGTATTTTAATGCCTTGAAATTGGGCCTCTGTCTCTTTAAAACTCCTTTTCTTTCTGAACCTCCACCTTCAGGTAGTCATCACAACATGGCTCCTCTATTAACCCTTTAACAACATTTCTACCAGCATCTCACCGAGACGCAGCTATAATTTTGTAACATTACAACTTTACTCTCACAGAAAACTACAACTTCATTCATGTTTTCTCTCGCAATATTACAGCTTTAATCTGGTACAAGTTTGTTCTCATAATATGACTTATTCTCACAATTTTATCACTCTATGCTCCTAATTTTATGATTTGTTTTATTAAAATGGTGATAATACTCTGTCATAGAAAATACACAAAGCATGGCAGCAACATAGAAATGACAGCATCTTATCCTACATAAAGGGTTTTTCCTTTCTTCATGTTTACATTCAGGTAATAAAAAAGAAAACAAGCAATGGCGATAAATGTAGCAAGAAGCAGCAGCTTTATGATGCAAAACTTTCAGAATAAGCATCGATCATCATCAGCCAGACTTTCCCAGCCCTGATTTTCCCTCAACGCCACCAGCACATTTATGCACAATCAGGATAGTTACTTTAGCTGCAGAGCGGAACGGATTCAGTTTGTTCATGGCTTCAACCATGGTGCTCTGGGGAGGGAAACATTAAAAATGACGCACAAAAGTTACTCTGACATCCTGTTGACAGCTGCAAAGCAGAGGAGTTTAAAACAGTTATAAAGTTTTATTAAAACAGATTATCCAGGAGTTCTTAATAAAGGGGAAAGATCTCTGTGAAAAAGGATTATTTGTAATAATAAATACTTTCTATTGAGAAAAAAAAAACAATAAAAATGGACATGTACCTGTTTGTTAATTGATGACTTCTCGCTGCTCAGAGTTTGATCTTCATCGTCGGATCCCGTCTGGTTCTCCTGCTGAATTCAAAAAGACAATAAAATAAAATAAAAACAGTTTAAGATGGAGAGATAAAACACAATCTGAAATTTAAATCACACACTTTTTGTGCAGCTCTGAATGGATTCAGCTTCGTCATGGCCCCAACCAGCTTGCTCTGGAAAAGAAAAGAGAAATACGTACATGACCAAAAACATAAGTTTAAATTCACATTTAAACTTTAACAAACCTGCTTGTGACTGTGCTGATTTTCTCCGTCTCCTTCTGCTGTTTCCTCATCACCAGCCGCTGAGCTTTTCTCCTGCAGAGGCAGCCATTTTAGTTTCAAACAAAACAAGAATTAAAAAATGCAGATCGATCTTTACACTAGATGATAGAAGGTATTCCAGCACTCTTCACTTTTTATCCTCTTACAACTACAAATTCAAAGTATTTTAACTGGATTTTGTATAAAGTAGTGCAGGATTTGTTTTTTTATTTTGTGGGTTTCAAACATGCTGTCACCTGTTTCTCACTGTAGAACGTGGTCTTCATCACCGCACTGAAACCACTCTGGAAAAATCAAGAATTTATTCAACAAAACTCTTAAAATGCTGCAAAAAAGTTCAAATTAAAAAAAAACTAAAAACAATTTAAAGGAGTCTCACTTTTTTTGTTTTAGGTTTCAGAGCAGCAGAGCTGATTTCATCTCGGTCTCCAACGTTTTCCGTTTTTTCCTTTTCCTAAAATAAAATCCAAAGTGATGTTACCAGTCAGGAAGGATCACAAGAAGTTTAATTTATATAAAGTTCATGTTATTCATGCGGGAAAATGACCTGAGCCGACGAGGTGAAGGGATTCTTCAGGATCTTGGCTGCCACTCCACCCTGGCAGAAAATGAGTGATGATGAGTTTATATACTATTAAATGGCCATTTATTACTTAAGTTTGTTTTTTTTTAAATCAATCTTCTATGTTCTCCAATTTTCCAAACTCAAATTTCTTGTTTTTTTCCCTTCAACTTTTTAAGTACAACATATTAACCTAGATGGGAATCGTTACGTTCTACAAATCATTAAACAAATCCATAGTGATCTTAACCTTTAGTTTGTGTGATAAAGGGACATTTTTACAGTTTTCTGACATTTGAACAAAATTTAATTAACTTAATTTTAAAATTTAAGCTTAAAATTGGAAAATATGGACTAGATTTACATGTTAATTATTGCTTCTTTTTGTGTCAAATTTATTTTGCTCGTAAAACTTCAGAAATAAAAACAGAAGTGACCATTCTTTGTTTGGGAACTAACCAAGCCAATGTTCAAGTTTTTAATTAGTTCACATTTATACATTAGATGTGAAATTAAAGTGAAATTATTAAAATATCAGACAAAAACTCAAGTTATGATGTTGCAAATCAATGAGAAAATGTAATTTAAATACCAAAATCAATGAAAAAAGTGCTTAATTTTTTTCCTTTAAGATTTTATAATAAGTAATAAACTCTAAAAATTCAAACATTTTCCCACGTTTGTTGGAAAAATGGTAAAAAAATCACCTTTAAGTATAATAAAAATGACTTAAATTTTATAATTTACCTTTGAAGGTTTCTCTGAGAGATTAACCGAGAGTTCCTCATCCACAGACAAATCATCCTGCACCAAGAAAAACAAGTTGAAATTCACTAAACAACCTGGAAAAATGACTTTGTTTAATAAAACTATTTTAACAACTGATGACAGAGTTAATGTAACGCTTTGGAAACAGGTTAACCGTAACCAGATTAAATGGTCACTAGATCAACAAACTAACTCTACTGGTTTCCTGACTGGTAACTCGTTTAGCTGGGCGTGGCATCACTCCTAAATTAGAGTTCTGACATTTTTTGGTAACTGAAATGTGTCAGTAATATTTTCTTTGATCTAAAGTTGGAACCAAATTTCACATCTTATGAACGGTATTTACCTGAGACTGAGACCTTGCAACTTTTTTCTTGAACATGCCACCAAAGAATCCTTTTTCCTGAAAAACAACAAACTAAATCAATCCTTCAGCAACTCACCTTTGTGACCGATAAAGACCGATGCTTCTGCGTCTGGATTTATCAGATAGAAACTTCACCTTGGTGTGATTTTCAGACAGATTCTCACTACTTTCAGAAACCTCACTGGCTGCTGTTAAATCCTCCTGAGGGTAAGACAGAAATATTGATCATTTATTATCAAGAATAATATTGCAGAAGCAAGATGCGTTAAAAGTTACTGCTCCCACCTGAGAGGGCGCTCTTGCTCCAAAAGGGTTTTTAAAGATTGCACCAAACCCGCTTGACTCCTGAAGACAGAAATTTAGATTTTTAACACATTCTGAACATTTAAATTAATCTGCTTTTAGTTTGAAATTGTTTTTACTTTTGTCTTGGAAAGACTGTCGCTGCTTTTCGAGAGCTCGCTTTGAGCAGACAAATCTTCCTAAAGGAACATTTTAAAAATAATTAACCAACCTACATTCATCTGAATAACATTATAAGAGAAAATAGATGCATAATAAGTACCTTTGAAGCTGCTCTCATCCCGTTAAATTTAGGAGACTTTTTCACCTTCCGTGCTGACTCCTTTGGACAAAAACACCATAAAAGAGTTAATACAACCAGAACATTGGCTTAGGTTGCTATGTTTTACAGTGAAAATAACAGAGGCTTTTTTTTCCAACTGTTGCAGCAGTCGGATAGATGGGCAGAGATGTGCTGATTCAGCGCTTCTTCCAAATCGCTGATGCTGGCACATTTGATCTCACGAAAACAAAAAGAGGCGCCGCTCACAGCTGGATAACAAAATATATCTGGATACCTGGTACACAAACCTTAATATTGGTGAGATTAGATTATTATATAATGATTAAAAACACTGTAGATGGCTGAGGACAGCAGTGGAAACAGCAGTAAACAACTGAAATCAGTGATGTTCCCATCTAGATATATTGTAAGTAATGGAGGTCTTTTGATTATCTACATTTCCCCTAAAGATTTAACTGTTTTTCACCCTTTATAACGATGTATAATGCTGTGTATAGTGCGCTCAAATATTCCTGTACATCTTTTTAGAGAGCTGCTGAAACACTGTTCCTTAAAACTGATGATGTTCAAATCAAAGTGGAAAGTTTCTGAAGCAGGGGAAGTTTTTCTTTAAATTTTGTCTGAAGACGATAAATCTGAACGATGACAAAATACTTTGTGAGCAAAAGTATCAATGAGCCACAGCAGTTTTGTGAAATACGCTGATTTTAACACAGTGGAAAAACAACAAAAACTTTATCAAAAACAAAATAAAGTTTTTTAAAATTAAGCAAATTTATTTTCTTAATTTATTTATTTTTTATTTATTTATTTTTTCTGCTCGTCTGGCAGATTTGTTTGTCTTCTTAAATATTCCTTTAAACATTCCTCCTTTCTCCTGTAATGGTAACAACTGCGTCAGTTTAAATCCAAGAAACAATGATTTGATTCAGACATTAAAATGCTCAAATTGCTCACCCTGCTGCTGCTCTCTGAGAGACTGTCGCTGCTTAATTAATATTTATACCAACAAGAATAGTAAAGATGTTCTTAATATGTCTGAACTTGCTCTTATAATCTCAGTATGGATGCAGTAACATGAAAATTTAGACGGAGGAAGCTTTTCCTTTAACAGAAACCACAAGAAAATACTTGATAAGTGAAATTATCAACAAGACATATCAAAATTGAGTGAAAACATGCTAGCATTAACATAGCATTTCACTAAAGTCCTCAGGATAAAAAAAAAATTCAGCAAAACAGGAGTATGACTGATCCATTCAGATAAATTAAATTTCTACCTGGACAGTCTAGTCTTAAAATTTGAATTGCGTTTTTTTATAAGATAATTAAATGCTGAATAAAAAGAAAAATCATAAATTGATGTGATGAAACTCACCTTCGTGTTGGTGCTTCCAGAGTGGTTTTCATCTTGAGCTGAAAAGTCCAGGAGATCCTGGATAAAACATGGTAACATGGCATTATTTTACTGAACACAGAAATGTAGTTGATGTCATTTTCACTGTTTGTTTTAATGAAGAGTAAAAGTTGTTCACCTGAGACGGCCTGCGGGTGTGTCCTGGTCGGGGCGATCGCTTCAGTATTCCACCAAACATTCCTGATTTATCCTTAAATGGGAAAAAGGTTTTGAATTTCCAGCTTGTTTGTATGAAAATTAATAAATAAATATAAGAAAACAATACCTTTGATGATTTATTGTCTGCTAAGCTGTCACTGCTGGCAGACAACTCAGGGTGTTGTGAGGAAATCAAAACCTCCTGGGAGAAAAACAAAGGTAAAATTTCTCACTGTTCCATATTAGCATCTATTAAAAAAATAAATTTTAAAAGCAAACCATGCCAAAGTTGTCTACCTTCTTTATTTTTGTTTTATAACTCACATTTATAAGGACTAGCATCACTAATGTCAACGTTATAAATGCATCTTTACCATTAATTTATCTCCGTCCAACATGAAAAGACTGTTAGTACCAACACATTTAGTCATTATCAAGAGCCTGTACTGCTGCTCTGAGTAAAAGTGAAAAAGTGAAAACAAACTTGAGGCTCGTCTTTGGCAGATTTGTTTGTCTTCTTAAATATTGCTTTAACCATTCCTCCTTTCTCCTGTAATGGTAACAACTGCGTCAGTTTAAATCCAAGAAACAATGATTTGATTCAGACATTAAAACGCTCAAATTGCTCACCCTGCTGCTGCTCTCTGAGAGACTGTCGCTGCTTGCAGAGAGTTCACCGTTCGCTGATAAGCTGTCCTGTGAAGTTAAAACAATGCTTATTTATACCAACAAGAATAGTAAAGATGTTCTTAATATGTCTGAACTTGCTCTTATAATCTCAGTATGGATGCAGTAACATGAAAATTTAGACGGAGGAAGCTTTTCCTTTAACAGAAACCACAAGAAAATACTTGATAAGTGAAATTATCAACAAGACCTATCAAAATTGAGTGAAAACATGCTAGCATTAACATAGCATTTCACTAAAGTCCTCAGGATAAAAAAAAATTCAGCAAAACAGGAGTATGACTTGATCCATTCAGATAAATTAAATTTCTACCTGGACAGTCTAGTCTTAAAATTTGAATTGCGTTTTTTTTTTATAAGATAATTAAATGCTGAATAAAAAGAAAAATCATAAATCGATGTGATGAAACTCACCTTCGTGTTGGTGCTTTCAGAGTGGTTTTCATCACAACCTGGAAAGTCTAAGACATCCTGGAGAAAACACAGTAACATAATTATTTTACTGCACACAGATGTAGTTGACGTCATTACCACCTTTTTTTATTCTAAGGGAAAGTAAAAGTTGTTCACCTGAGACGGCCAGCGGGTGTGTCCTGGTCGGGGTGATCTCTTCAGTATTCCACCAAACATTCCTGATTTATCCTTAAGGAGAAAACGAGATAGATGTCTAGTATAAAAATAAATTAATATAAAATAACTTATGTATAACAAAAGCAGTACCTTAGATGATTTATTGTCTGTTAAGCTGTCACTGCTGGCAGACAACTCAGGGTGGTGTGAGGAAATTGAAGCCTCCTGGCAGAAAAACAAGGGTTAAAAGTCTCATTGTAACAGGGTACAATCTAATAAAAAATACATTTAAATAGAAAACAAATATTTATTTTTCAAGAAAAACTGCCAAACTTTTACATCTATTTTAATTGTGTGACACGTCTCACATTTATGAAGACTATTATCACTTAGTTTTCGTATCAGCATGTTGTTCAGCAATCTAGTAGAGCCATTTATTTGTCGAAAAAAATATGCTGCTAAAAGTTGAAGGATGCTAGCTCTCGAGGACAGAAGTTAGCATAGTACTGTCAACGGGTTTCAGGATGGTTATTTTTCTACTTTTTAATGCTTTAAATTAGGATTCAAACCTTAATATGGTTATTTCAATTTATTATTGTCATGGAGTTTAACATGTTAACAATTTTAACACACGTATTTGCATTTTTTTAATGTAGGAAAGTTCCAACCCGGAACCTTGGTATTCGCGTGTTTCGGTACGCCCGTAAATCTGACGCACAAGGGGCATCCCCTAACAAAATCGCAATCTCTTAGCTGAGGGTTAATTTCTGCTTCAAAACTTATCTGATGGGACGTTGGGAAAGACTATTGTTGTGTTCATGTTGTGCTAAAAAGAGTTAGCATGTCATCGAAGCTATTCAAGCCTAAAGTAGCATCTCAATGCTAAACAGGTTTAAGCAAACAGACGTCCTTATCCCTCATCCTGGACTGTGGATGTTGATGTCAACATCCACAGTCCAGGTTTCTAAAGTATTTTCCCAAAGAAGTTGCATGAATAATTAGGGTTCTAGAAACACATAATAGCACTTTGCACCAATCTGACAATAGAATAACCTATTAAACAGAATTAAAAACAATAAATATAGCTCATATGTCTATTTATTCAACAATTTAGCAGCAAAAATGATCTTCTGAATTGAAAATGTTGTTAAATAGTTGTTGATTGAAACGTTAGTAATTATTACAGACCAAGCAATTAATGACCACTAGTTTAAACACAAAAACATCTGAATAATACCCATAGAAATTTGTGACAAAATGTGAAAATTTCGAGGCATTCCAGGCAGAAATTATTAAAACATGCAAAGTTAAATCAAAGACAAAGTTATTAAGTAGAACATGTTACTTGTGCTTTTGGAGATGGTTGTGCAGTCTTGGATGATTTCCTGAACACCCCACTGAACAACGTGGCTTTATGCTGGAAGCAAAAGGAAGAGCAGAGAAACCCACTCACTGATTCTGCAGTGTGTTTATAATAAGCAGAATGTGATTTAAAGCACCACCTTCATAATGTGCTTTCATGTTCAAACGGCAAGTCCAGACCTGAGTTTCATGTCTAATCTTGAAGATCAGATGGCAGTAAAACATTGCTATGTTTAACGTCCTGAGTGAAATAATTGCATTACCTCTTTTTTTAAAAGCAAACAGTGCAGAATGTCAGAATGGCTTCATGTTCTTAATGAGAAATTCCAGTTAATTACTATTCCTATTGATCTCAGAGTGTTGTTTAAAAGGTCAATATTATGTTTTTCTATTAGCACAATCAAGTAAGTGAGTTGTAATAAAAAATGCTGTATATTTAAAAATGAAAAATGAAAGAAACTTGAGTTCCCAATTTAACATCTTGAAATTGGGTCTCTGTCTCTTTAAGAAACTCCTGCTCTTACCGACACGCCACCTTTGGCATGTCATCTCAAGCATGCTACTCCATTATGCTGTTTACAACCATTCTTAGGAACACTGGACTGAGAAGTAGTTTAAATGATGAGCTCAGCAGACACCAGATGTTTGCTAATTGCTGCTGCCACTAGTCTGGAGGTGCTGAGTGGAGGGCATTGAGGAGGATGGGTACTCTGTGAGGCGAAAGCTTAACTGCAGTGAAAATAGGGATCTCTTGGTGAGAACAAGCTTTTAGATAAACCTGAATGGATGCCATGGAAGATTAAAGGATTTAACAAACATTCAAGAAAGAGTCAAAGCAACATAAGTATGTTTTTGATGTGGTAATTACAATATATAATGTGATGTAAAGCTCAAAAGGTTGACTTTACATAACAGTGCCCCTTTTAAAGAGAGGAAAAAATGAACTGGGAGTTTATATATATAAATGTGGGTGCAAGTTTGAAACCAAATCTCTCAATTTTCCAAACTCTCTGTTATAATCCACACATATGGCCTTCATATATAATTATAATTATAATTCTAAAAAATTAGCTTCCTCTATAGCAGTGGTGCCCAAAGGTTTTCCCCATAAGGACCTAAGTGTGAACCACAGAATAACTTTGGGCCACAAATCTTTCCATCATCTTTTATTTAATCCAGGGTTGTGACCATAAATCAGCCGGTAAATTGAGAGATTTGCCTTTTGGCTAAGCTGTCTCTACACCACAACAGATCATCACAGCACCTGAATCACAGCAGATGTTACAGGAATCTCAGTTTCCTGCTCAATTTTTCCTTAATTTGTGAAAAATACCTAAATACTTCATTAAAAAACATAAATATTTATAAAGATTTCTTTTGAACGTGCTCATTAATAAGCATGTGTTTTAATGAAAAGAATAAGGTAGTGTTATTTTTGTAGATATCGGGTCTTTAAATGAGTCACTGTGGATTCAAAACAAAAAAATTTATGATATTTATGAAATTTTATTTCTAAGACTAACTTGAGAGAACAGCAAATAGAAAATAGAAAACAAATAAAATAATATAAACAAAAAAAGGGCTTGTCCACCCAGGGTGACAGTTATGCAAGAGCCGTCCCTGGCTGCAATGCTTTGAAACAAAGCAAACGTTTAAGAAGAGGATTTCTTTACTGATTCCACCATTTTTTATCCGAACCCCATGGGATTCTGTTACCAGTTAATTCCGGGTCTCGATCAGGTTAAATAAAAGAAAAACGCTTCCTTATGAATCCAGGAACCTGGAAAAGTTAACTTACAACACAAACAGTTACTCACAGCAACAGATCCTCCATCTTCGCACTCCAAGTCCAGATCCAGTTGATCATATCGATCCTGTCAGACAGTGATGAGGGTAAATCAGCTTCAAGGGCAAAAATTTTAATAACTAATCAGCCGGTATGAGCAACATCTAAAAACATGTGATCTTTAACGTACCATTAACCCTCCTAATCGGTTTCAAATCCCTCCGTTCAGGTGAATAAAATTAATCTAAAAAAATATCCAATCTGTGAATTTAAAATAATAAAAATAAATCTGTGGGAATGTGAGGGGGTTGTCTTCAGAAAGGATTTTTTCCTGAGTCGGACGTCCTTCAAACTGGAGGATCCCGTTTAGTTTAGTTTCTGTCACCTGTGAGCTGTGGTCCAGGAGAGAGGGGCGTGTCAGTCTCGCCTGGAAAAGGTGGTGCTGCGTTTGAGAACGACTCGGAAAACTAAGCGTCGTTCAAAAACTAAATCCACCTATCTATCAGCATTTTGTGTATTTTACAGATAAATCTGTAGAACAATTTAATAAATAATAAAGGAACGGGGTTCCAAATAATAAACAACGTAGTCTTTAGAAAACTGCAATAAAATCTTACATTTTGAAATGCTGAACTGTGAAAATTAAATTTCAGTCGTTAAAACAGAACCCAAGGACAACATAAAAATATAAAATATCCAACACTAGAAAATATTCTTTGACTGAGTATTTTATTCAAGTGTACTATGCTTCTTTTACACTGAAAATAAGGCAGTGTACTTAAAGTTTACTGTTTATGGGTTTTATTTACTTAGTAGCATAGTGAAGTATACTTGGCTCACAGAAAAGTATCAAGATAATTCAGTATATAATAGTATACTGCAAGCAATTTGCTAAATAGGCTTAAAAGTATGCTTTTAACAATTAAGTAAAATACCAAAAATACAGATATAACAATTCATAAAAATGTACTTAAAGTCTGCTTATACTAAACTGGGACTTATGGGATACAATAGATGTTTAAAATGTGAACCACGAGTATATACCTAGTACTTTAGCAGTCTACTTGCATACTTAAACCTTTACTATTGTAAACATAAATAAATAAATAAAATAAACACACACACACACACACATATATATATATATATAATAAACCTACGATTTTGCTTTTTAACATTCTAGAACTATAAACCTATCTTCTGATACAGCAACACATTTTTCTGCCAATTTACAGATTAAATTATATTAAATTATATTGATCAGAACATGAGATATTTCTTTGAATTCATCCGTTTACTGCCTGGTGTTATTACTGTACTTCAGCGCCTCTAGTGGTAGAAACAAGTACTACAAAAACAAAGAAAAAACTACCGGTAGTCTCAAAATTCAGCCTCCTCCCATTTAAATCTCAAAGAACTTTGATTTTTTTAAAACTCTTCAGGAAAAGAAAATGTAATCAGACTTAATATATCACACCAATGTTGTGTTTTGCTCATCTTTAAGGAAAATCTGATGAAAACGAGAAATCTTAGATTTAGATTTATTATTTTTTTTTTTACAATAGTCAAAACAAACAAAAAAAGTCTTTAGATTTGTAAATGTCTTTATTAATAAAGTATTTTCTTTCCTTTTAACACGGTGCATCAAGACAGACTGTCAAAGATAAAAACACTTTCAGTGATCCAACATTTTCAATATTCTAAAATGTATTTTAGGATATTTAGCATTTCTTACGAATTAAAAACAAATTTGTTGATTTCTCTGCTGCAACTTTATTGCTTTCACAATGAATCACCATCTCCAAAGTAACCCACTCACCTTTTCAACTGAACAGAATAAAACATGTATAGGATCTCTTTATAGTTCACTAAGGTAACACAGATGAGAGTATATTTTAATTATTTATCATTTGTTATCAAATGGTGGATTTTTCAAGATTAAATTCAAAATGTGAAATACATTTTTAAAAACATGCTTCTAATATTTAGTTTCAAAAAATATTTTTGACATTAAAAAAATTATTTTCTATAATATATTTTAAATGTATTATTAAAATTGTACTTAAAAATCTCCTTAAAAATACTTTGTATATTAAATATTTAGCATGTTAAATTTCTATATATAGAATTTGTTAAAAAAAAAAGAAAATATGAGACTTAATGCAAGAAAAGAGGAACAAGGGTTTAATTAATACCTTTTTTCCCATTTATTGAAGATAAATAAAATAAAGCGATCAGACAACATAAAGCCACAGATTTCCCGCCTTGTAAACACAGAAAAACACACAAAGTTATGTTTGCTCATTTGCAATAAGTATTCAAGTATTGCACGCTGTAAAACAAAAACAAATCTTTGGTAAACAGACTGGTTAATTATTACCGTTTAATTTTAGCAGCAAGGGCTGGGCGATAATCTCCAATTTTGTTTGTACCAAATCCAATTTTAATCTTTAATTTTTTTTTCTTTTCTAAAACTTAAACTATAAATGATAGAAAATACTTTAAAAAGTGCTTTTTCTATTTAAACTATTCCTTCTGTGCGTTGTACAATACTGAGTTTAATTCCTGTTTAGCTACAAAAATAGCCATAATAGACAATTTAACCAGAAAAATAAAATTAAGGTTACAACAAAAAAGTAATTTTAATGAAAAGAAGCATCAAGATCCAACATGAGCAGCTCACTTTGCTTTTTCTTCAAAATAAACTCGTTGTTTGCACAATCTGTTCAAATCCTTCAGCTGAAATAATTTGATGCTAATATTTTAAAAGATAAATTATTTCCTTATTTGTGAAACTAAAAACAAAGTATAAATTCACAAAATGCTCAACATTCTTCAATTATTTTTCATGTAGGATTGTCATAATAATTACGACTTTATTCTGGTAACATTAACGCTTCTATTTTATTACAGTACAACTTTATTCTCATATTAATACGACTATTCTAGTCATATTAGGAGTTATTTCTCATAATTAACACATTTTAAAAACGTAGCGTGGCCCTAATATTTTGTCGGAGAGGCCATGGTGACATCACTCTGAGCCATGGAGGAAAAATAAAAATCTTCAAACATAAAAATTTCCAATAATCAATAAACTTGATTAATCGCCCAGCCCTACTGGCAGATTTAATCTTTCCAGGAGAGGAAGTAAATCTTCCCCCGTCCGTCAGCACAGACCAGCTCACTGGGTTTTTCTGGGTTCAGCTCCAGAAACAGAACCGGGCCGCCACACACAAACATTCCCACCTGAAACACAATCAGAGCACAGATTATTTACTGAAAACAGAGGATTAAATCCAGCAAAACAGATGGATCAGTGTGTTTTTCAGGAAGGAGCAGGTTTGACCCCAAAGGTCGCGGCTCGCCTGTTTTTTGGTGTTTCTGTCCCAAAGCTTCAGCGTTCGGTCGTAGGAGGCCGAGATGATGAGGCTGTCGGTGAGTTTCAGGTGAGTGATCCTGTCCAGATGGGCCTGAGGACAAATCACCACCATTATCATCATCATCACTGGGATGAAGGAGGTTATTAATTATTAATCTCAATCAAGACCAATTACAAAAACCTGCAGAGACATGAAATGACTTTAAAATTATTCAAATCCCTTCCTGAAAATTATGTTTATTCATGAAAGAGACAAACTGACGTACGGTGTATAAAGGCCAAGGTAGATAAAAAAAAATTAATTAATTTTGGCCAGAAAGATAAAAAATTTAGATATTATTCTCAGAAGTTTTCTGGAAAAAAACTTGAAAATCTCTAAGGTAGAAAAGTCGACAGTTTTCATCAAAAGTCAAATATTAAAAATTTCTTAAACCCTGAAATTCTCAAGAATTTTTCAAGAAAATCTCTGAGATTAAACAAAAAAATTAAATTTTTTTATCTTGCAAATATTCAACTTGTAGAGCTAAAAAATTTCAGAGTTATCAAATTTTGACATTTTCTTGTATATTTGCTTAGTTCGGCCATATTTTGCCTAAAACGTCTGAGTGCTGCCCTCTGGTGTTGGAAGGTGGGAGAACTGCAGGTGAATTCTCCTAATGTTTCCAATATAAAACTGTAAAATGTGCAGCAGCCATAATATCTGGCCTGTGGTGACTGTAGTTTTGGATCAGATGTGATTTTGGAGAGGATCTCACAGGTTTTCTGTCGCTCCAGGAGGAAACATCTGGATGCTGATTGAACCACATGTTTCCCTCTTCATCTCCACACACCACAAACTCTGAAACACAGAAACATCCCATTAAAACTGCTGAAATAGTTAAAAACAAAATACAGGAAAACACAGTTATAACTCATCTAACTGCTGAACCATGTCAGCCATGTTTTGGATTTGGTGTATTGAAATTTGTTACATTATAAAAACAACCTTTTAATATTTGATATTTTTGGTACCTTTATCCATAGTCATGGCGGTTATCAGGTTTCCCTTTTCCTGTTCTTCCTCCTTCTCTTCTTTCTTTTCTTCCTCCTTCTCTACCTCTTGGCCTTCTTCCTTTTCTTCCTCCTTCTCTTCTTCCTGGCCTTCCTCCTTTTCTTCCTCCTTCTCTTCTTCCTGGCCTTCCTCCTCCTCTTCATCCTTCTCGTTGCTGAACTTCATGCTCATAGAGCTAAAACTTGAGTGTATCTTAGTTTCTGGGCCCAAAGCAAACTGAAATCAAATCAAATAAAAAATTAAATAAAACTCTAATTACATCCATAATTCAAGTCAGAATATTATTTCTTTTTGTAGAGAATTTTTCTCCAATTAAATCACTGAAAATCTATTAACTTTTAAATTAAGTTCTAATATACTGAAATGAATCTGCAGATCGCGACCCAAACATCTTCAAACTAGGCCTGTCATGACAACAAATGTTGCTGGACAATAAATTGTTGTAGAAATCATTGTGATGATGTTGTTATTTTGAGACAGTTTTCATCTACTATAATAGCAATGGCATAATAATGCAAGAACACGTTCTCAGACTTTAATTCTAAAGAACAGTTGACACTGGAACCAGAAGACATTTTAAATATCCAAAATAAATAAACAAACAAGTAAAATGAATTATCAAGTTTCTGTAAACAAAATTATCCTTAAAAAAAGAACTATTAGAGATCAAAACACCACACTGAAGACTTTTATTTTTCAGTTTTTGGTAGAAAGAGAAAAACAATAAATCATCTTAAGTTTGCTTTAGTTTAATATGCGATTAATTGATTTATTGCTTATTGTGCCAGGATTAGTTTAAACTTATTCTGTTGGTGATTTGTCCTTTTAACTGATGCTGCTGTTCAATGTAGTTTTCATTATTGCAGAGTATGTTAAAGAAACTCACAAAAAAGCCCAGATGAATTTCTGCGTCGCCTCTGCCAGTCAGCCACACACTTTTCTCATCATTACGAACGACGTTCAGAATATCGACCCTTTCAGACCAGCTGAAAACAACAGACATTCACAACAAAGATGCACATAAAACAGGATAATCATCTGCATCCTCTATAAATTCTCCCTCGGTGTGAGTGTGTGTGTGAATGGTTGTGTGTCCTGTATGTCTCTGAGTTGCCCTGCGACAGACTGGCGACCTGTTCAGGGTGAACCCGCCTCTCGCCTGGAACGTAACTGGAGAGGAACCAGCAACCCTCCCGACCCCATTAGGGACAAGGGTGAACAGAAAATGGATGGATGGATGGATTATCTGCATCACTAACGTTTAACTCTTCATTTTGGATCAGCGATGAGAAAACAGAAAGTTACTTTATGTTTTGTTGATCCCACATGTTGAGCTCGTCTTTGGCCAAGTTGCAGAAAATCCCCGTGTAGGTGACGCCAATCAGCAGCGAGCAGTAAAACAGGCGGATCATCGGGTTTTTCACTTTGTAGCTCCTCACCTTCACCAGGCTACAAGCAGCAGGAGAAATACAAACGTTTTAGAGACAAGGATTAACATTTACTGCTTGGTTTAAACACACCAGCTCACCACTTCATCAATAAACGATTTTTATCGATTACTTTGGTCAGAATAGTTTTCTGACAAAATTATTTGATTCAGCAACAAATTCTGCAGCACATCTACATGTTAAGGTTGTGAAAGTCAAGCTAGCATAGCTGAGCTACTTCCTTATCTTCCAAAATGATCAATTAACCATTTTAATTTTGAATAATGAATCATTATGGGATCAAGAAGAAAACTTGTTCACTTCATTCCTGCTGTAGAAGGAGCTGATTTATTATTTTTTAAAATCTTTTTTACCTGACTTTGGTGCGTTGTTGGTTCCACACCAGCTTCCACACATCAACAACCATAACGTTCATGTAGGAGACGGCAAACTGGTTATCAGGCATGCAACAGACTGCAGCGATCGGGCCGTCCGACACCTGGAACCAAAACAGATGCAAATACACAAAATATAAATATACAAATTCATAAATATTAAAATTCAAGTGAATTAAAGTTTGTTGTTTTCCTGACTCTCCTGGCTCTGGATTCAATTTCTGTCCTGCATGAACCAACACAAACACCTGGGCTGGATTTACCTGCTTGTGGTCAACCACTGCGTTCTGCTCCCACAGCTCCAGCAGGCCGGACTCGTAGCCAACAAGCATAAAGTCGGCAGTCTGAGAGAAGCACAGCGCTGAGATGGGGCCTTTCAGGTACGCAGAAGTGTCTGTGCACAAGTGACAGAAAATGTTTGTCAACTATCAGAGTGACTGTTTAAATCCAGCAGCTTGATTTAAAGAGATGTACCAGTTCTCCAGGCCCAGCATCTCAGGGAACCGTCTTCAGACACAGTGAGGAACTCTGGGACTTCTCCTTTCTGGGCGACGCCGTGAACGGCGCCACTGTGACCCAGGAAGGTGCTGAAGTGTTCAACCTGGAAAAAGGATCAGCATTAAATCTGAGAAAATGTTTTAATCAGTTTAAAGCTGGAGAGTAGATGTCAGAAACAGACGGATCGATTCAAAAGTATCGATAATATTGATACCAACGCGACAAGATCAATACTTTAGTTTTCGTCTAAACATTTTATTTTACTTTTGTATCGTAGCTTCTCAACGCTACTTCAGATGTAGGGCTGGACAATATGGCTGAAAAACTATCACAATATAAGTGTTTTTGATTAAATACCGATTAGTTTTTTGCTATAAATATCTGAAATGCTGCCAAACCGACGATGTGACCTTTCCTGTTTTATCCAGACTTTCCACTCCGTGGTGTTTTTTTATTTTTAAGCAGTTATGAGGCACAGTGGTGAAAGTTTCTGTGGCGCTTATTTAAAAACTCAGACACAAAATGGAAGAGCTACTAATACATTAAGTTAAATTAAATCTCCCGTTTGTTGTGCTGCTCTGTGCGAGATGCAGCACCGGATTTAACTGATCATGCAGGGCCGGTCCAAGGCCGCATGAGGCCTTGAGCAGAATTTGACTTGGGGGCCCCTGTTGCTGCTGAAAACATCAGCATCTCTAACAGCTTCTGTGTTGGATTTAATCTGGGAGAGGAGGAGCAGTTTAATTGGCCAACCTAAAAACATTAAGTTATAAATGCTGTTTACTAATTTGTATTTGTGAACAAACAGAGTTCAAACTCAAAGATTAAACTCACAGCCTCAGATTGTTGCTATGGTAACAAAACAATTTAACTATAAATATTGTCCTTTGAACTTTTACAAAGTAAACTTGCCAGCTCCTTAAAATCTATTTAAATGTTTAAATAATTTGCTGAAAACATTTAAAATCAAATTTAGGAGCTTTGATCATCTCAATAAACAAATGTTACATTTATATTTCTGTGGTTTGTGTTAAAATATTAGCACTTTGGGCCCCTGAAGCCCTGGGGGCCCTTATGAAGCTGGTGACTTAATTTGGATTAAACAGAAGTGCAAATAATTGATATTCATTTTAACTGTATTTTTTGATTGGTTGTTGTTAAGATTCTATAGTTGTGGGTTTAAATAGCGCTTCACTGGCGATGTCTTCCAGTAACATATAATTACCCAGTAATAGTTTCACATTTTCTGCCTCCTTTATATATTTTAATACAAAAACACGGTGGACAACCAATGGACCGTCGGTGGGACGCCTCGACCACTGGACTTAGCAAATTTTCTGTGTGGAAACGTTGGATACTGATCCTGTATTTACATGAATTCAGGTCAATACGAAAATATCCAGCATTGCACACGTCTAAGTGTTGCACATAAAACATATTCGGACGTTAAAAGTTGAATTTAATGAGGTGGGCAGGTTTTATCTGCTGTGAAATACCTCCAGAGGTTTCCAGAGCTGCACTGTGCCGTCGTCTGAAGCTGTGAAAACAGTCAGCTCTTCTGGCTTCGTTTCCTTCTCCTTGTCTAGAGATGAAATTTCAGAAAAAGTTGAAATATTGGCACCAAATTTGACTGAATATGATTAAGAATAAACAAGGGGTCTAGGAGAGTTTCAGTACCAGTGTTTGGGAGCAGAGAGCAGTGGTTTATACGTTGCTTGTGGGCGGAAATGTGGCAGATTTCAGTGTTTTTCTCCCAGTCCCAAACATGCAGGGATCCCTCCGAAGAGCCGGCGATCACATGCCGACCCTGCACACGGAAACAGCAGCACTTACAAACACAAACTTTTAACAAAATAACAGAAGCAATAAGGCATGTGTATGCTTCATCAACATGCCAAATTATAAAGTCTGAGTTCATGATTTGCTCACCAGGCAGCAGACGGAGGTCAGCGGATTCCTCCAGGAGATTTCTCTGAGATGCAAACCGGCTTCCAGGTCCCAAAAACAAAGCCTCCCGTCATTCGATGAGCTTATCTGGAATAAAACACAAGAAAGACAAGAGAAAATGGTTCCCTTCTAAAAGTAAGGAGTTTTTTTATTATAATGGCCAGTTCAGAATATTGGTGAGACATAAATCAGTTTGTAGCAACTAGTTACATTTACTTGAGTAATTTTTGAGAAAAAAGAAGAAAGTACTTTTAGGGAGTGTTTGTACGACGCTGTACTTTCTAATTTCTACTTGAGTAATTTTTTATATGAAGTGTTTCTACTCTTCAGTAAAATTTCTGGATTTTCTATCCACTGAATGGAAAAATTTTTTTAACCAAAACCTTTTATTTAACGAAAAGTTTGAAAAGACAAAGGTTTGCTTGTAAAATGTCTCAGAAATTTTCGGTAAATTCCAGAAATGTTCTAGAAAAGAAACGTGGAAATTTCTACTTCAAAAGTTAAAATTTACCAGCTTTTGAAACAGAAATTTTTCCGTTTTTCTTTCTCAAAAATGTTTAAGGTTTTTCTTGAAAATTAGCAAATAATGAAACTCAGGAATTTACACTATTTTTTTATTTTTATTTTCTGAGATTAATCTAAAAAATTCTGTGCTTTTTGTAGCAGTTTTTCAAATATCAAACTCAAATTTCCTTGTTTTTTCTAGAGATTTTTTCATTTTTTCCAGAAATTTTCAGAGATTATTCTTAAACTTTCTGTTATCCTCAGACACGTTTTTTACTTTTCAAACTCAGAAATTCTCCAGTTTTTTCTAGAACATTTCTGAACATTTTTGAGTTTTTCCTACAAAACTTCTGGAATTAATCTCAAAACTTCTGAGTTTTTTTTACAACTCTTTTTTTGTCTTCTGTCTAGAAGGACCTAATAAGCCGTCATACAACAGACACGGAGTTTTTCCAAACAGTTTTCCACTTAAAGTCAGAAGGGGAATAGTTCATGTGGAGCGGAGGTGAGCTCACAGCGCAGTCGGGAGTCCAGGTGCAGCCGGTGATCCAATCTCTGTGAGCGTTGGGAAACGAGTTCAGCAGAGCCGCCTGATTTGGGTCGGCGCTCCAAACCATCAAAGCCTGAAAACCAACACAGGTGTGATCAGAACACGAATCCTGCTTTGAAGCTGAACATCGGAGATGATGATGTGTGAATTAGAGGTCGGCTGAAGCGGTCACCTGATCTTTTCCACCTGACAGCAGCCGCGACCCGTCAGGACTGAACGCCAAGCAGGTGATTCCCCCCCGGTGGCCGCGCAGCAAAGCCTTCGCCTTCAGTCTGGAGGCGTCGGTCAGATCCTTCAGAGGCGTCAGCGCGATGCTGAAATCGTCTGTTTCAGGTGGAAACGGTGAAATGATAAATATCGGTGCACCGATTGTAGTTTTCTGGCTGATAAAGATCTGTTGATTCTGATTTTGGTCGATACCATTCTTTTTTTAATCTGAAATGTCGCTAATTACAGTGTGAAAGTCGGTGAGTTGGTAACAGAGTTGTTAACTGCAGACGTGACCTGATGCTGGTCAAACTGTCAAAATTAAGGAAATCGGTGCAGATAAATCGGCCATCGGTTCAACTAATTACAATAACTAACTCATATATCTCGTTGAAAAGTTACTTGTAAGTTAGTTTGGTCTAATTTCAAGCGTACTAAAATATAAGAACTGGAAACTAAACCATAAACACTTGGTAGGATTTTGTGTTTTTGCAGTGCAGTGAAACAACCCTTTAATTTAGCACTAATCAAATGGATGTTTAAATAAAATTTATTCATTTAAGAAAAGTAGTTTGAGGCCCAGCTGACATAACTTTTTCCTTTGTTTTTGTTTTGACTTTTCACGTCGCCCCCAAAGCCATGACGCCCTGAGCAACCGTCGTAATCGCCTACATCAGACTCACAGGAACCAAACACGCATCGTTTCACTGATGTTAACTGTTTTAAGTAGAAATCACTCATAACCTAAATGAAACAAAAAGTAAAAGTGTGACTGTGTGTTTTACCTGAAGCTGAAGCCAGAACCGTCGAGTTCTGCCTCATCGCCAGGATGCTGCCGGTTTGAGTCCCGATCGTCCTCAGGTGCTTCAGGCCTTCAACAACTCCCTCCTCTCCTTCGATTTTCCTCCACAGCCTCAAATGTTTGTCGCTTTCTCCAGAAACCAGCAGCTCCGGCCCGCTCCGCTCCGGGTCCTCGGGAACCCACAGCAGGCAGTTCACGGACACCCCGAGGTCCGTGGAGGCCCAAATCTTCTCGCCTGTAACGAGAGTCATTACAAAGTAAATTTAATCAATTTATGCTGAAGTTACACTTCGTGATCCCTACTGATTAATTATTTAAATCGCTCATCTTTATTTTTTATTAAAACTAAGTTTTACTTTCATATAAACAGTTGTAAGAAATTATTTTACAGCAATGTTCTTTTTATTACAATTTACACTTGAAAATAATTTTAAATAATTTTCATAAATTTAATTGTACAAAGTTTCAAATAAACAGGTCATTTTACAGTTTCCTATCAAGACATTTTTTAAAATTGGATACTTGACATTTATTTTAATAAATTTTTGTAATTTAATTCTACAAACCACATTTCACTGGCATTTAAACGGTTAAATCATTTTACAGCATGTTATCGAGTTATTTTTGACAATCAACATTTATTTTAAATAATTTTCAAAGATCTAATTGTATAAAGTTTTACTTTCACATAAACGGTTTTAACGGGACATTTTACAACGAGGAATCAAGATCTAATCTGATTTAGTTAAAACATGTTTTCATATTAAAAATCACATTTTCTCTCCTCTTAGACAAACCATTTGCTCGCCTGTTAAATTAAAGCTCACCTGAATCAGTCCTGAAGAGTTTGATGCCGTCGCCGTGGTAACCCACAGCAGCGTAGTCGCCGCTCACCGCCACGCAGAGCGCGGCCGGGTCCGATGTCACACATTTAGGCTTTTTGTGAGGAGACTCCAACTCACACTTAAAATAAAAACAACAACAACAATAATCTGAAAAGAACGAAGATAAAACTTCTGTTTTGAAACATAACAAAACGACTTTATCCTTAATCCAAACACTGAATAAATCTGGTCTGCAAACACAACACCGCTTTAAAACTTTAGCTTTAAAGGATAAGAGATAAGTAATATTTTTAAATATATATTTAAAAATTTATGTTTTAGTCATTTGCAATGAACTTCCACAGAATGACACTAAAAGCAGAAGTTATATTCTTTAGATTTATTTGGTCTGTAATCAGTTTGGACACTAAATGCATTTTTATTTTAACAGCTACATCAACATCCTAAAAAATAAACTGTTTTTACTATCTTTTTGGAAAGGTTTTCAAGTTTTTGTTTGTTTGTTGTTTCTTCAAAAATAACACATTTTCTCAAGTAAATATTTATAAATTTTTTTTCTTCCAAAAGCAACATTTCCTTGCTTTATTTAGCTGGATTGAGGAAGAAATTGGCTTCTTTTAATTGATAATGTTGCAGACTTCTGATCTAGTGTTACGTTTTAATCTTCAATATGTGATGTTTAAAAATGTAGCTAACATATAATACAGTAGTTAAATTAATGCCCAGAAAAACATTATTTATGTAAAAATAGGAGCTTACTTCATCACTTTTTAAAGCAGCGACTGAGCGGCCAAGTCCTCCTGACCAGAGGTGGAGCTGTTTCACAAACAAAGAGAGACGTTCATAAATGTTTCAATGTACAAAGGAATATTAGGGCCACACTAAGACAAAATTAAATTATGAGAATAAACATGTACAAGAATAAAGTCATAATATTGCAATAAGTAGCATGAGTAGTCATAATATTACGAGAAAAAAGTCTAAATAATACAAAAGTAAAGTCATATTAATATGAAAATATAAAATATTTTGAAAATAAAGTCAAAATATTATGACTTTATTCTCATATTTTATTATTTTATTTTCTTAGCGTGGCCATGATACTCAGTCACATCATTGCAGTTTTAAAATTTTGCATTCATCTTATTGCAACAAATTGAACCCGAGCGCCTCACGTTGTGATCGGAGCCGGCGCTCAGCAGCATGGCGCCGTCCTCCAGGAAGACGAGCGTCTCGGCGGCGCCGCTGTGAGCCTGGAAGACGCCCACGCAGGTGGAGGTGGACACCGACCAGAGCCTGACCTGTCCGGACACGCAGCCGGAGCAGAGCATGGAGGAGGAGGACGGGGAGAAGCAGAGGCTGCGCACCGAACGCTGGTGACCGCGCAGCGACTGAGGGAAAAACACAAAATACACCGCCACGTTTCAGTCCGACTTAAATGATAAATATCTAAAAGAGATTCACATTTTTTGTGTTTGAACAGTTCTTCATTCACTTTTGCTTGAATAAAATTCAAACAATTTTCAAACTTTTCCAAAACTACAACTTGGAGATAAAACCAACACAAACAAACTAAAAAAAGTCAGTTTGAATCCAACATTATATTTGATAATTTAGTAATATAAGCTAAAATATTACCAAATTTTATGCTTTGAAATGTTTCTCTCTCACACAGAAAACACCTGACTGATCTGAAAACAAAACACTAATTTAATTAAGAAAATAAATCCTCTCTCTTTAAGCTGCTAACCCCGCGACCCGACGCCAGATAAGAGGGAGAAGATGAACGGATGAATGGATGAATGGATGGATCCTCCAATTTAATAACATTGTCTAACTTTTTCAATTACAAATATAAATAAATAATTGAGCCATTAGTAATCATAAATATTGATTACATTGAAACAATCCAAACAAACCTGGTTGAGGTGAATGAACTTCCTGCTCAAATTAAATGTTTAAACACAATTTACAAAATAGTTATGAAACAGAAATCTCAAAAAAAAAAAATGTTCTTGCAAATTTTTCTGAAATTTACCAAATACAAATTATTTTGCTAATTCTATCTGACCTAAAACAGGAAAAGATTTACTCTGATTTAACTTCAGAGAGGAAAAAACTGAGAATATTTGATTTCAACTATAAATCACGTTTTCCAAATATGGGCTTTTAATCAAACATTAGATTTAATCTTATTGCGAAATAAACAACTCAAGGCTTTAAACACAACAAATCATTTTGTAGGATTTCAGGCTCCAGTACAAAATCTGAATAAATTATAAAAGTTCAAGCATCAAAACGATTTGAACATTTATGCATTTTTAAGCAATTTTCTACTGAATAAAAACGTATAAATGCTGGAAAATTAGAAAATCTCAATATTTACCCATAAAAGATCAAAAACAACTTAGATTTTAAATCATTTGATGCTCAGCTGTCAATATAAAACTTACAGTTTCTATTTTATTCTGCAGCCAATTCCACACTATAACGTTTCCATTCCAGCATCCCGCAGCCAGCAGGTGACCCTCGGGGTCAAAGGTCACACAGTTGAAGGGGCTGGTGCTGGGCAGAGAGGCCACTTCGTTGGCTTTAGCAGAAGACCAAACCTAAGAAACAGAAAGTTTGATTCAGAAAAAAGAAGAATGTTAGAGACCTGTCTGGAGTCGAATGTGTGAGTAAAAACGTTTTCTGTGTCGACACGTTTCAGGTTTTTTTCTTAGAAATAAAAAAATCTTTCCCACTTCGGAAAAGCTAACTTTTTAATAGCTTTAGTTTGAACCTAAGGCTCTTCTGCCGCTCTCAGGATGTTATTTTGAGTTAATTGTTGCTGCCTAAAACCAATAAATAAGCACAATGGCTTTCTTGGTTTTAATGAAACGAAGAGAAGACCAACTTTCAGCGTGAGGTCAAGGGACACAGTTGCGAGGTGTTTCCTGTCCCCAGTGATGTCACTCCCCGTTATCGTATTAGTGTGGCCGTCAATCAAAGCCGTCCTGCAGCATCAAGAAATCACTCACAGTTTAACTCACATAAAATAATAACTACAAATAAATATTTAAAAGGTCTCAGCTCTCCTCCCACCTGCATCCGTTCTGGACGTCCCACACCTCCAGTCTCCCGTCGAAGGAAGTGGAAACGACCCGCGCCTCGTTCAGGAAGACACAGCTGGAGACGCCGTCGCAGCTGCTCACCAGCGACTTCACTTCCTGTCCGCAGGACGGAGGAAATCCTTACAGTTAATCCTCACAACGAAGAGTTGGGATGACTGTAATATTACGATTTTATTCTCATGATGTTTCTCATAATATTATCAATCAATCAAGTTTATTTGTAAAGCACATTTCAGCTTAGAGGCGCTTTACGCAATAAAACCCCAAATTATAAAGGAAACTTTACACAGTCAATAACTGAACAAGCATTACATTTTTATGAGTACCACCACCAAAACCATAAAGATAAAATATGTTGGTCAATGTTTCATTTATTATGGTTCAATAGAAACTCTAAACAGGTGGGTTTTTGTCTTGGTTTAAAGGAATATGACTTTATTCTTGTACAAGTTTATCCTCTTTATATTAGGACTTTTTTTCTGAATATTTTGAATTTATCTTTGACCATTCTCACAATTTTATTTTATTTTGTTATTGTGGCCCTAATATTCTATCATGTGAGGGAGAGCCATGAAACACAAGCATGTAGATAAAGAAACCTGGTCTACAGAAATACTGGAAATACTCTATAAGACTGTGTTAATAGCAGAGATAAAAATCTGAATATAATCTCAGTACCTGTCCAGTTTGTGCGTTGACAAAGTGCAGGGTTCCCTGTCCGGTACCAACCACCACCAGCTGTTTGTCTGGACTCAGAACCACACAGGTTGGTTCGGAGGAGAAGGTCGACACCAGAGCACTGAGGTCAAACACAAAAAACTAAATCTTTACAAAAACCTCAACAATAATATGTTCTTTAAGTAATTTAATAAAAAACAATGCTGCTTGCACATTTTAGTTTTTAATTATGAGCTAGTTGCACTGAGGGGAACACGTCTCTAACTGCAACCATAAAAATAAAGTTCACCTCATTTCTGGAGCGTCGCCCTCGCTGCTGTTCAGACACTCGATCACCCGGACTCCGCGGTTCCCCTCCAGGCCTGCAGCCCAGATGTGAGCCGATGTTTCCGGAGGCTCGTTAAGCGCCTGCTGGACGAAAAGCGCCGGCCAACGGGAGAGCGTTGAGGTGTGGCGCTTCAGGAAACCGCGACAGTCGTCCAGATATTTATCCAGGTCAGCTGATGGAAGAAAGGTGACATGAGCGATGAAATGTTTCGGGAATGCAACGTCCTTTCCCATGGTCAAATTATTTATAACAGTTTTTCTGAAAAGACTTACAGTGAGGTGTGTTTTCGGGCTGTTTATCTAAAAAGAGAGAGAAACGTTTAAGAAAAAAGACCAATTATCAATCAATAACCAAAGATAAGCAAACTTGATTGTTAAACCTCATTTATAAATCTTAAAGGAGACGTATTTTGCTTCTTTGTTTACACATTTACACTCAAGCGTGAAAATGGCTGCAAACAGATGCTTAGTTTGAAAAGCAACTTTGAAAAGCAGAACTGGAGCCTCCTGCATAATGAGAAAGAAAACAGCAAATGCTTTCTGGATGATAAGACAACAAACAGTTTGTCTTTTCCAGCAGCCATTGTACAGCGCATACAGCGATAAAACCAGCTGACCAAACCTGCTGCGTATGAATTTTGCGTAATAGGTCCCCTTTAATCATTTTCTGTCATTATCTTCATTCATGCTCACCATGCAAGTCGTACGTCTCCAGCAGGTGGTGAAGGAGGCCCTGGCTCACATTGGCATGCAGGAAATAATAATTGGAGAGAAGCGAATCAAGAGCCCTCTGCTGTCCAATCTGAATCTATACGTGTCCACAGAAAGACAACAAGGAGTTAAAAGTGCTGTTTCTTTGAACAGGAGTTATGAAATATGAATATAAATAAATATATTGTTTTGTTGTAGCGTTTAAAAGTGAACAAACCAAGCTTGATGGCAGATGCATGAGTGCGTCGGCTTCAGAGTGAAGGAAAGAGTCGTTTCCCTCAGGGTCCGCCGTCGCCCACTGATAACCTGCTCAATTAGAAACATTTGATTGTATTAAAGAATAAAATAACAAAAAAACGCTGGTATGCTTATTTAAGGAAGGATGGTGTTTAATTTACCGGCCAGAACGAGGTGAGCTCTGTATCTTTCGGTTGCTGTTGGGAGGAAAAATCCCTCAAAGCCTCTTTTCACCTCCGGGTTGCTTAGAGCCAAAACGTCGTCTGTGTTTTGGCAACGAGACGGAGCGGTCAGGCTGCAGGAAAAGGTCCAAACAGAGAGAAAAACACAACCTTACAGCGCCAAAATGTCAATGCATCCTTCTAAATTTAAATCTGTAAATATTTAGTAAAGGATTTATTACAAAAACTATTTAAATAAACATTCTGATAAAAGGTCAAGATGTGAAAATGCCACTCTAAGTATTTCAATTTAAAAAGTGTTCAATGCTCTGACTGCATTTGTGGGCGTATTTAAGTCAGAAATGTTCTTGAAGCTTCTCTGATCAGCAAAGATCAAAACTAATTAATCTGATGCAAATTTTGTTTTTCAGTCTTTCCTTTCCTATTTTTTTTTAAACACAGTCAAATTGCATTTATACACCAGGTCAAATGGAGGTCAAGGATTTCTAACTAAAAGATCCGAGAAGTTCTGATCATATAAAAAAAAATCACATAAAAAAATAGGAACCATTTTTTTGTAAAAATAAAATAATTTTTTAAGCTTTAATTTTAATTAGCTAATTAATTTTTTTTAATTAAAAACAATTACACTAAGAACAAATTACACTTCAGTCCAATGAAACAAAATCTGCTTAGAGCCACAAAACTTGAATAACTCTTTGTTCTTATAATACCTACTATAGGAAATTTGTTAAGATTTTTTTTTATTAACTTGAATAAATTTTTAGCTTTATCACATTTCCTTCAATATAACATTTGACTTTTTAACACAATGAAATATAAATTAGAAAAAACTGCACTTAGTTTGACACTTATATAATGTTATATAATGTGGGAATATTTCCTGTTATTCTCTGTGGCCTATAAAACTGCTAAACATTTTTATTTACCTTTATATTTTAAAATATTGTGCGATTTTTGGTCAAAGTCAATAAAAGCCACATTTGGCTCCGGAGAAGCAAGTTGCAAATCGATGGGTTGGACTTTTCTAATTTTTCCACAGTAAATTTTATTCTACTGTAAAAGTTTATATTTTAAGGCGTTTTTACTCGTGAATAGCAGTAGATGGCGCTGTACCTTTGTAAATTCTGCACAATGCGGGTGAAAACTGCCATGGGAACCCGTCCTTTAGGCTTCCTGGAGAGCTGCAGCACTTCCTCCCATGAGACCTGGCCGTCCGGTGAAGACAGGTTGTTACACGTGTTCAGCACAGAGTACAGGTCTCTCTCCTTCAAACCTGCAAATAAAGAGGAAAACACAAACAGACCAGAATGAACCCTTTCTTTAAGTCAAACTTCTGAGAAAGTTTGGAAATGGTCACAGTCAGATGTTGTTGTAGTGAAACATTATGTTCATGGCACAAAAACAAGAAATATTTCAGTTTTTGTGCAAATTCTGAGGTAGATGCCTCATAATTTCAGCTGCAGGATTCTTTACAGACAATACATTATTGAGTTGTGAAACTGAAAGAGTGATAGCCAGCTTGTTGAAGTCAAAGGTCATGGTTCTGAATCGGAAAAACGATCCACTGTGACCTCTGGTTTGGAGGTCAGACTTCAACCTCCATCTCTTTAAAGATTAAGCAAACTACAATAATTTACATTTGCAAGCATGCAAAGGTAAATTATTGCTCTCGTCTTAATTTATTGTGTGATTAATTGATTTATTGTTTATTATGACAGGTGAAGTTCATGTTGCAGAACTTTACCGTTTTTGCTGACAGTGAGAGCTGCCAGGCTCAGACGGAGTCCAGAAATGTCTCTGTACTGGTTGCAGAGTCTCTCCAGGCTGGACTGGACCAGCAGACTCAGAGACTGAGGCAAATCCTGCAGAGTTTCCTTCAGCTGAAACACAAAAACACAGCATGCTCTCACTCCCGTCAACTCTTCGGGTTAAGAAATAAACCTAAATATGAGTCTATACCTTTTCAAAGGAGGCAAAGTTCTTCAGGTCTTCACAGGCCAGGTGCAGGTAGAGCGGACTCACCGCTCCTTTCTTTGTTATTAATGTCTGGAGCTGAATTTATAGCACAGTTTCCCAGTAAAAACAAGTTCCGGTAACATTCAGAAAGACAGAGAATGTAAAATCAGAACCTGGTTGTTAAATGCAGAGTCACTGAGCTTCTTCCCAAAAACATCCAGCTCCTTCTGAACAATCTCCCTCTTATCCGGCATGCTGAGCTGCCCCAGAGGAAACAGCTCGGCTCCTTTTTTCTTGGCTAAAGTTTGCAGCAGAGGTGAACTGGATGCGACGCTCAGCACCAAGCAGACACCCTGATGAGAAACAACAATATGTTTATATATATAATGTCCAACTGAATAATTTTATTCTCAGTTTTAATTCTCTTGTAGGGCTCGAAAATATGGCGGAAAAACGTATCACGATGCAAGTGTTTCATATCAGTCTGTATCGATAATTATTGATTTGTTTTTGTTTCAAAAATCTGAAATACAACCAAACTGGTGGGATCACCTTTCCTGTTTTATCTCCACACAGATGCTTTTGATTTTTAAGCAGTTATGAGTCACAGTGGTGAAACCTTAAACTGCTACTGTGCCAGTTACTGAACAACTCGTTGCTAGGTAACCAAAGAGTGAGTGAGTTGCTAGGTAACCAAAGAGTGAGTAGTTTATTAGACCAACTTCACTAAGCTGGCAGAGATGGGTTGAGCAGTTAAGGTCTTTCCTCTGCCTGAATCTCCCAGAATGCTGTGCGGCTCTGGACTGGAGTTCAGTGAATATTCTATCAGATGTATCATCTATTGATATAGATCACGTATCTATAGCGATATATATAGATACGTCCTATTCTCTTGTAACCAACTTGAGGAAGCAGCTGTGGGATCCAGTCAGAGCTGAACTGTCCTTTGCCATCCTGGACCAGATCCACTCCATCAACCAGAACCACCAGAGGTTTCTTCTTCTTCTTCTTCTTGTTTTCACTCAGAGTGGAGTGAAACTCCAACAGCAAGTCTCTAATGAATCCAAAAATAAAAGGTTAAAACAGCTGGAAAGAACTGCTGGTGCAGAAACTCTCTATGTAGGAGTTTCTTACTTGTACAGGTGAGGAAGAGGTGACTCCTCTTCTGTGTGTTTATTGTTTCTGAGCCACTGAGCAAGGCATCGAAGGAGGTTTTCCACGGAGCGCGCCGACTGGCTGGCAGCTGTGGAGTAAGAGACGACGTCGCAGTGGAGGTTCGTTTTGGATTTCAGTCCAGTTCGGAGGGAATCTGCTAGAGCAGCCTGACAGGAGGGAATAAATGCAGGAATATTTGGTTTAACAGCGATAAATGTAACTATGATACATTTCCCCTGGAAACAAATCATTTTACTGAAAAAGATCTTTCCTCATAATCTAACTGGCTTCAAGTTTACACTTGGGTTGAATGTCTATTGATCAATCATAGAATAAAATAGAAAATAAAATAATACAGCTGTTTTTCTAATCCTTAGAACAATAGTGAGTTTAAAGGGGGACCATTTATGCAAAATTCACATTTTGCATGTTTTTGTACTTCCATTCGAGTCTCAACTTCTTTTAGAAATAAAGTGAATAAATAAATAAAAAACACCTAAAGGTTTTTTTTGACAATAAGTTAATGCTTTTTGTGTGTGGAAAATAAGCCGTTTCAAAAAACTCCTGATTGTTGAATCATACTGAACGGTCACTGCGCAACCCCAGTGGAGTTCTGCCCGTCACCTAGCAACCCAAGCTGAGCTCCTGCATGTTTGTTCAGCTGATTTTGTTGTTGAAGCTTCTTGCTGCATTCTTGTTGGTTGCATAGGAGGCTCCACTTCTGCTTTTCAAAGATGTATGGTTGTATAATTGCGCAACTGTTTGCAGCCATTTTCATTTCAAAATAAGCAGAACCAAATAGATTAAATTCTCATCATCTAAGAATGATTTCGTGCAGAAAATGTAACGATCATGTTCTGTTCAGCTCATAAACTGTTAAAGCTTAATAGGTCACCTTTAAGGTGCCTCTAATTAGTGGACTTCATTTAATCAGACAGGAAATTGCCCAGGAGAGAAAATGCCTCTCTAATTTGGATTCGAACCACCTGAGGATGTAAATTTACCATGAAGACAGTTTTCCCCTCTCCAGGTCCTCCTTCTATCACCACCATTCCTCCCTTGTTTTGGATCCGCTCCACCGTCTCCAAAGCCTTCGCCAGCAGCTTAGTCCTGCCGAAAAACTGCCTCTGCAGCGCCCCCTGGTGGACCTCCTGCTCAGAAACCTCCAGAGCAGTTTCTGCCTCCACATCCTCCTGCGAAAAATAGAAAGTGTCGCATTTCTGTCTAGTTTCTAGTGCAAATATCTCAAAACACTTGAAATAAGCTTAAAAGTACAAGCTTAAAAGTAACTCTTCGGCAAGATATAGGAGCTTAAAACTAATTTTGAAAAAGTATTAGTTCCACTGGCAGACCATTAAACTTATAACAAGAAAAATATTTTCCTTTAAGTAAAATAATCTGCCAGTGGAACCAGTAATTTTTCATCAAGAAGCTTAAAGAGCTTGAAGGTGACCAATCTCCAATAACCAACATTAAAATCTGTGAAACAAATAGTAAATAGGCTGAACTTCTACTGGTGCACTCTTACACTGGAGTCGTGCACTAATATTGGTATTCGAATGCCTTGCTCAAAGGTACATTGAAAGAAACCGGAAAATTTCATCAATTATTTACCTCAACAAACAGCTTCTGAACAGCCAACCAGAGGTCTTCCAGCACAGCTTTCCCAAAGTCCTCCAGCTTTTTCACATATGGCTTCCCCTCCACAACGCCGCCCCAAATACATGAGTAACTATGAGAAACAGTAAAAGACTTTAAAATGGAGCTAGAAACGTTCTTTCCTAACCAATTTCACAACAAACACTCATTTTACTGATGGCTGCGATCATTTTTGTCTCTTAAGTTTTAAATTAAGAGACAATTTAAAACTTAAATTGTTTTAAATTAAGAGACAATTTAAAACTTAAATTGTTTTAAATTGTCTCTTAATTTAATAAAGTTTGATAAAGTTTATAGTTTATCGTATAAACTTTTTATACCATAAAAAGTTTATCGTGTAACTTTTTAATACAATAAAAAGTTAGCGTATTAACTGTTTTCTAAACAAACATACTTCAAATTCTTAACACAACTTTGTGTTATTTGAATGTACAATAATTTTAGCTAAAAAAAAACAATTCATACATAAAATGAGACACAAGGGATTCGTCCAACATCCAATGATTCAGCATCGTCTGTAGTTTCTATAAAAGTAACAGTTTAAAAGAAAAGTTTTGGTTCGATTTGTTTTTCTCACATTCACGTCAGCTCTGTCTATATGTTTGGACTCACTTTTCAGTGATTTTAACTCCGTCATCCAGGAGTCTTCTCTTCAGAGAAGAAAGTTTCTCCTCAGCGTCTTTTGATTCGGCGGCAAAATCGGATCTCCAAGCCACCGGAACTGATCTGGACGCACAACGGGATCAAAGAGCGGTTAAAAGTGAAACAAACGAGGCTGAACGACTGATGTTTCCTGCTTACTTGATGATGCTTGGATCTCTGAAGTAGCAGAACATCCGCTGCTGAGCGGCGCCGGGGTAAAGAGCCTGGAACTGACGGATCTCCATCTCTGTGATGGAGAGACCGGCTGGAGCAGAAGCCAGCTGCATTTTAAAAATATCGTTATTTACCTGCTTTAGATGAAAATTCAAACTATAGACACATTGCAACGTGATGTCCTGTACGCAAGAGCTGCTAGCTGACGTCAGTGCTTTTCTACTACTTGCCAACACTATGGCAACTGAATAACAAGGTCAGGAAATAGTTTCAATTAAGAAATAGCGAGGGAGCATTATGCTAGCTTGACTTTGACAACCTTAACATGTAGATGGGCTGCAGAATTTGTTGTGTTTCAGTTAAAAAGAAAAGGTGACCCACATATGAACTATAAAACGTAAAGTTGACCCACATGCCAACTCTGACAGGTCATTAGTAGAGCACATGTTTAAATTAGCTAATCGTCCACTGCTGTGTTCAGACAATCACTTAATAATCGCAAAATGAACGTCAGGCCAGAAAAAATTTAACTGAATGTTCTGCTCTTTGTGCGGGAAATGTTTCTGTGTTTTTTGGTGATGAATCCTGATAGTTAGTGGAGCTGTTGTCAGTCAGTTGCTACGGCAACAGGTCTGTGTGTTAGTGTAGCCAACACAAAGAGTGAAAAAAAGAAGAACGAGTGGTTCTGCGTCATTCTTCAACGGTGTTTCTGCGTTGTTTTTATTTTTCTGTAGCGCACTGCACTAAATTACTAAAACCAACATCTCCAGGTTTAATTTGTTTACTTGGATTGTTCTACTGCAGCAGCACGGCTATGGACGGCAAGTAAAAACTTGTCTTTTTGCCCTCCGGATGTAATCAATAACATGCAACGTGTCTATAAAAATCGCTGGTATGACAGGCCGTACCCAGCTGTACTGCGGCAGGTCTGGAAGGACGGGTCTGGGAGGAACCTGGCCGTACCTCTCCCCCAGGATCGCCACCAGCATCTGGCTGTGGCACACCTCCGACAGACACAGCGCCGCGGCCCGCTCCGACTCCTCCTCCGTGATGCCCCAGCGAAGCTCCACCTCCTGCAGGTGGAGGCAGTGGGCGGCGGCGCGGCGGCGGAGCTCAGGGAAGACGCAGCGCACCAGGACGTCCCGTTCGGCGTGCATGTCTCTGAAGGTGGAGGAGATGAACACCCGAACTCCTCTCCATCTAGGAGCAGCAGGAACGTTTAAATATCAAGTAAACATCAACTTTAACTGCTAAATCAGGTGAGAAACTTTACCTGAGCTTCGGGGTGGCTGGCACTGAAACAATGTTTGAAGTCTGTGGTTCTTTGGCTCCAACTGGTGGTGGGATGTTGTACAGTTTGTCTAAATGCTCGACATGATCCAGCAGCCTGGAAGATCCTCGCTCCGCCACAAATCTGGTCATTTAAAGAACGTTTACTTTGGTTAGCAACCTTCAACTGTTTGATAGTGTTAACCCAAAAGAACTACTCATAAATATTAGTTGCACTGAAGAGCATCTGATATTTGTTCTTCAATGAGGGCATTACATATTCTACAATGCCCTCAGATATCGTACTTATGTTTACATCTTGTTCTCTTCATACAGTGTTTTAAAGTGTTTCTGTATGTTTCTTGTTAGAAATAAAGATATTGGGGTACAAAGAAAAAAAAAGATTATTGAAGAAATCTGAAAAGTCAAAACAAAATCCTCAACACATATTTGTCAAACCTTATTCAATTGAAAGTTTACAAAAAAGCCAGGTGAGTAAATTAGTGCTTAAGAATGCATCTGGCAAAATAATTTAAAGGGAAGCTAAGTGCTAACGGTTTCAAAGTTAGCAAAAGTGCTAAGCTAACAATCCGCTATTGGCTCATTAGCGGAGATGAGAAAAAGATTTTACTTTTTGTTGTCATGAAAAACTTCAGGATACAGTCTTGGGTAAAAGTGAGTGTTACAAGGTTTTCATATTTGTCTCATTTGCTTTTGGATCTAAACTTTTCTCCATTTTTACCTCAGCATTTGCTCACTGAAGCCCTTCAGCACCACATGGTTTCTGTCATGAGGTTCTTCTGGGAGTCCAATATGGCTGCACAGAACAGAACAGGGTAAGTTGAAACCCACACAGCTTCAGAAACGGAAATTAATGCAGAATGGTTCATGAAAAAAAATACCTGTCAGATATGAAGATATTGACACAGAGAGCTTTTTTGTTCTTGGTTTTATAGTTCTTGATACCCCAAACAAGTTCATTATCCAGCCAATAGTGTGCGATTGTGATGATGTTATCCACCTGAGAAAAAGGAGTATTTAGCTCTGACTTTATTCAGAATAAAATCCTGGCTGCAAACATACAGTCAGACCAAAAGCTGCTGTATAAATTATGCCAGATTACTGCATCAGGCGAGAACTGCAGATAAACCGGCATCAAAGTAAACAGGAGCTGTGATTTTGAATAACATTTTTGCATGTATAAGTATTTCAGAAAAGCTATTATTTCTGTTGGTTTCATTAAAGGTGATCTATTATGTTCCTTGAACAGGTTAGGATAGGTCTATGGGTTATATTGTGTATTTTTATTGTATATTTTGCTTATCCTTATATAATGAGCTGTCAGTCTGCCCAGTTCTGCATATTTTCAGAAAGAGCTGTTTTTGGGCACCTTATCACTAAGTCCCAATAAGCCACTACTGGCCACGCCCCCTGAAACTCAACATTTACACTTCCATGTGAAAATGGCTGCAGACAGTTGCACATCCTTAAATCTTTGAAAAGCAGAAGTTGTTTCTGGATAGTAAGTCAACAGCAAAACACTTGTCTTTTTCCAGCAGCCAAATACATCAATAAAACCAGCTGACCAAATGTGTTTAGGTTGCTAGGCAACGTGTAACCTAAGCTAGGTTGCTCAGTAACAGGGCAGCGCCTGCTGATTTGTGACTTTACATTCTGGTGGTTTTTAAAACAGCTCATTTTCCACACACAAAATAACATTAACTTACTGTCATGTTTGTTTCTAGAATCAGTAGAAACCCAAATGTAAATATAAAAATGTGTAAAATGTGAATTTTGCATAATAGGTCCCCTTAAAGTCATGACCAAAAACATTTTAACTGTAATCTAAATCATCAAACAATCTGTTTAAAAACCATTAAAAACATCGGGTTCCTTTTAGAACTTTAATATCTGTACTGTGATTTGTATACCGTTTTATTTTCTCTGTTCTCAAATAGCACATACCTTGTTTTTCTTGGTGAACAACTGGTAGAAAAAGTTAGAAGTTGTATCCGTGTCTTCATAATGATTGGTTGATTCCTGCAAAAGAAGAGTCCATTCAACATTGTTACCTCTAACAGCGCAACAAAAGGTCTGTGCAATAGATGGATTATCTGGCACCAAACTTATGGATTTAATGACTCTTGGTATAAAAGTATCTTCAGTTTTCAATTATCTGCAGGACTGGAACTAACAATTATTTTAGCAATTGATTATTCAGACCATTAATCGAGTAACTGTTTAAAAAAAAAAATTGGCAGACTTTTTATTTATGTACTTAAGCCACTTTGATATCACATTAGAAATACAAAAAATAAATAATTCAGCTCCTTTTATAAATAAGACCTTCTATTGCCTAAAATCCAATAAAACAATTTCTTTAGTTGATCATAATGTACAGTTATTTAACATAATTAACAATTGTTTCATAACTACTATTTTTAATCACAAGACAGCTTTTTTATTCCATGTCATTACAGGAAAAGTTTTAAACTCTCGTCTTTTATGCAAGCAAATATGCCTGTAACTAGTAATTGTTTTAGTAATCGATTATTTTATCAATTATTCTGACAATTAATTGATTTATTGAATACAAATATTTACATAATATTAGAAATACATAGGAAGATGCAAATAAATGATTAAATTCCTCTTGAACATTTTATTGCAATATAGCATTCCTTCAATGTACACTTGATCATTAGCAAAGGATGCACCTGCAGTTAAAAAAAACCCTCAGCCATTTCTGCTTGATGTAGCATCAAGACAGTGGGTCATTTTTTTAGATAAATTTTTGGATTAAACTATTTATATTTGGGTAAAAAAAGGTACTTAATAAGACAATTTATGTCCAGAATTTGAACTAGGTGAAGCTACAACTATGCTACATGAGACGTTCGTAGAATGTGTTTACAAAATATATACGGTAGATATTATATATCTTAAATAGAAAATTTATATATTTTGTAGTTTTGGCTAAATCACTGCACTAATTATGTTGTTCGTTCTCATTGTGTATACTCCAATTAACAACTAATCTAATACTAGAGTAGTTGATTATTTCAATAAGTGATTCATCACTATCAAAACGATTCTCCAATTCGCTAACTGGAATCTTCTCTCCATGTCAGTTTTCTTAATGCTACACGTAAAATTGTATGATGCACAGAAGCACCAAACATCCTGACCTCCATTTCTTTGGCCAAACTTCTGGCGTTTTCCAGCAGGACGTCGGATCGCAGCTCCACTTCGTTGTAGCTGCTGTTGCAGGTCCTGAAGAGCCGGCAGTTTTCCGATCGGTTCTTGATCATCAGAGCGAGCAGAGCCGACACCTCCATCATCTGCAGTGGTTCATGAACACGAACAGAACCTTACTGGGAGCTTTTCTCCACCACAGAACCGATCATCAGTCATTCAGTTACTTTGAATCGTTAAGCGGCTTCCTTAAAGCGATTCGGCTTGTTGGCAACATCGTAACGTCTGACGTATTTGCGTGACGACGTATCGTACACTTTAGAAAATATCCAAGATGGCGTCGCGGCGGAAGCACTTCAAAATATGCTTATATTTCACAAAAAAGACGATAAAAGGTTCGGTTGCAATATGCTCAGCACTTTAATCGCAATAAAAGAGGAAATAACTTCAATATCCTCAAATACTTGACCACACAGCCTGCAACCGATTTGTACATGTAAAGTGTTCGATGAGTTGCTTAGCAACAGCGGCGGCTCGAGGGGGCGGAGCTTCGAGCGCAGAGTTTCCTGCTGTGTACGTGAAACTTATTGTATTAATGTTAACTCCATACTAAATGAATAATTTACATCTCACAATAACATTTACAGTCAAATTCAATAAATTGGAATATATTTTTAGATGAGGGTCGTTTATTAAGTTGCATTTCATGTTGAAATGTTTATTTTACAAAGGACTTCTTATTGTTTACTAAGTTCTAAATGCGTTTTAATGGAATACATCATGGTGCATATTTTGAATTAAAGTGTTTGTTTCCTAATTCGATGAGAATCAAAAATAGAATCGATAAGCAAAATCGATAATGGAATCGGTATTGATAAATTCTTATAAATTTCCATCCCAAATCAGGTTACTGCAAAACCAAAAGTCACTCACAGTCGGAGTGAGAGGGTCATGCTCTTCCTTTTTTCCACAACACTTCCTCCTGCCATCTTCTTCTTTTTCTCCATCTTTTTCTTCTTCCTTTCCTCCTTCTTCTTCCTCCGTTTTGTCCAGTTCCTCTGGGTCCGGTGGGATGCAGAAGTCCTGCTTCCTGCTCCAGGACTCGTCATTCCACGAATGGGCGGCGACGAAGAGGACGGTGTTGCCGGGAAGCGGAGGCACGTTGTAGTTGCAGGAGATCTGGATGGCCGTCTCCAGAGCTTTGCGGTAGCGGTCCAACAGGTCGATGCTGTAAAGCCTCTGACTTTAAAACACAATTCAAAAGGTCATGATGTTTCAGCTATATCAGTTTTAATGTTCATTTTAAATGTAATATTTAAAATGCAGATTTAGGATTGGATCTAATAATTATTGTAGTAACTGATTATTCTAACAATTGACTTAATTAAAAACTGACATATTCTGAAGATTTGTCCTTTATGCAATATTAACAATACATTAAAACAGTTCCATTCCTTTCCTAAAGAAAGAAATAAACATTTTATTGCCTAAAATGCAATAACAGCATATGTGTACACTGTATTATTTGTAGCAAAAGTTGCATCTCCAGAAATAATTCAAACATCAAATTTCGATTTTTATTTTTAATGAATTTGGACCAAGTGGAGCAAAAACTTTGCTATTTGAAAATTCTGGGTACTATGTAGAAAGCAAAATGTTTTTTTTTAACAGCTTTGGCTTAATTACTGCTATGAGTGTGTTATACTTTCATAAAATGACCTTTAGTGAGGATTTGAGACGAGTCTGTATACTCCAATAAACGATTAATCAATTACTAAATTAGTTAATATTTTTGCAATAATCAGTTAATCACACTAAATCCAATTAATCACAATTAATCAGAACAGTTACAATTAATGATGATTAATCGTTTCATCACTAGCATCATTAATGTCACATTTTTACAGTCATAATCTAATCTTACTTGGCCTTTAGAAGCTGGGCCTTCTTGTTCTTGTACAGTCGATAGATGAACGGCACGCAGAGCGTCAGCTTGATCCTCCCCTTCTTACACTTCTGCCAATCATGCCGGCTGCGCGGACTCTTGGGAACTTTCTTCAGGATGCTCAACAGGATTTCTTTGGCAGGTGGGATTGCTTTCTGGGAGGCAGAGGCTAAACGAAGGAAGAGGTTTTTTAAAAAAAATCTTTTCAATCTTTAATGCTGCGTATGTTTTGTGTCTAAACCAAATTCATGAGGAAATGGTAAAAACTAAACACCACAATAAACTAGTGGCTTTGTATGTGCAAACCAATACACTTACATTCTTTAAAAAAATTTTAAAAAAGAACATGCTAACTGTAGTTAAAATAAAAACTGAGGAATAGATGGATCTATTTTAAAAGGTTTTTATTGGCAGATTGGCAGATTGTTTACATAAGACCAGATAAGGCTTTAATAATCAAATATTCCATCAATTATTCTGATGATTAATCAGATAAAAAAATGGCACATTTTTCAGATTGTTGATGTAATCATTTGCAAACAAGCAAATAATTCAATTAATTTTTTAAATAAAAAACAAACAAACTGATAATTCCTGAAATACTACAACATAGAATTTTTTTAGTGTATGCTTCCTCATCTGCAGCAAAGGATGAATCTGCAGCTAAATAAAAAAAATACTGTCTATTAGTTTGTTGATTAATAACTGCACAACAAATGGTGCTTCGGATTTTTTATTTTTTATTTTTGCAGAATTTGAACCAGGTGAAGCTAAAAACGCCACTTCAGGACTTCTGGATAAAACATATTTACAGACAAATGTTTTGTTTAATCTTAAATGCAAAACATATATTTTTGTACCGTTTTGGATTAATTGATGCTCTCAGTGTGTTGTTCTTTTAGTATTATTTTAATATTAGATTAATCGGTTCAGCCCCAATTCATTCTCTAAATTAAACTGAGGTGGTAACTTTTTTTGGTTGTATTTAACAAGTTTTCTGCATTCAGTAAGTTTAAGTCCTTCATATCTATGATGCGTCTTACCTAAAGTACGAAGTTCCAAGATAACTTTGTAAGCAGCGAGGAATCGGAAAGGAAACTGGCGGCTCTGAATGACTGCTTTCTGTGAAAACATCCAAACATCAACATCAGAGGCATGTTTTTAATTCAATCGATCTGTGGCTCATCAGAACCTGTCGCACCTGATTGGTCAGCCTGCGGAGGATCTTTTGGTGATGAGCCTCACTGATTCCTTTAGTGATCATGTTCCTCAGGTTCCTCAACATGGCCATGAACGGCAGAGATCCGCTGTCTGAAGAGGAGAAACAAACATTTATCACAAACTTTTAAGGCTTTCTTCCAGGACTGAGCGATAAATTAAATTTTATCAAATTGTATTTTTGGATTTAACTATTGAAAAATCTTTTTTTTCTTCCCCATAATGCTTTCCTTATAGTTTCCATAGTTCACAGGGATGTCAATGCACTTATGGCAGCCATCTTGTTTTTCAAATGGGTTTTACAGGTTCTAGTTATTTGGACTCTGAGTTCAGGTGATTAAATATTAGGGTTTTTGTTTTTTAATTACAAGGGTAAAGTCATAATATTATGAGAGTAAAGTTGTAATTTTTATGAGAACTTGAACACGACAAACAAAAACTTAACCAGCTCAGTTTGTGTTCATATTCTGTTATTTTCCATGTTGGACTCACTGCTTTATCCTCCTAATATTACAACTTTATTCTGGTAATATTCCGACCTTATTTTTGTATTATTTTGGCTATTGTCGTAAAACTTTATTTTTGTTATTTAAAAAAAAGAAGGAAGCCTGGCAGTAATATTACATTGTACACATGAAGTCAAAGTCTAAATAAAGAGAAGCTGTAAAATACGATTGTCAAACAAGATGGCCGCCACCGGGCTTGCTGACATCACCATGTACATAGTACTGTGTACCATGATTTTCCAAATTTTAAATGCTCAAAAGCCAAAAAAAAGTTGGTTAATCAATAAAACCGATTTATTTCCCGGCCCTGGAACAAACAGTGTGGTTCATCTTTTGTTTTCCTTTTATTTAGTTGACACTAACGATGGCTGAGTTTGAGTTTTACTTTCAGACCTATGAGCTTCTGCCAGGTGGCGGGGTTGTTGCCCTCCAGACTGATCAGTCGTTCCCACGTCTGCGGCTCTTTGAGCTTCATGCGCTGCCTGGCTCTGTCCGGATCCCACACGCCTTTTATTCCACTGCGGGTGAACGCCTTCGCATCGCTGGGGTACCTGCAGAAAGTCAGACACAGAGACTTTAAGACGGTTTTCTGCTAATCTCAAAAACTATTTTAAAGATTTCGCCTTAAAATGGGGGAAATAAATAAAAATATCACCAATCGCAACTGTTTAGGTTTTAGTTTATTGAGTTGTTTTAAGATTTTAGTTGGGTTTGGACTGGGAAAAACTTTCTAAAATAATTCCCACGAAGCTGAATGCAAAATAACTATAACTTAAGTTTAATACAAATTCATACCAAACAAAGTTCATAAATATAAAGTATACTTGGTTTCAGCTCCAGGGTTTTACTTTTTTAGACATAATAGAAACAACCTGTTTCTTTAAATCCAACTTAATAATAATGCAATAAATCAACTAACTAACTCCTGAATGAGTAGATGAATGAGTGAAAAATTAAATCAACTGAACAAAGCAACAGTCTCTGGATTTCAGTCTCCACCATCAGGATGTGTGCGTCTTACTTTTTTCCCAGGATTGCCATAACAAATTCAGCAGGTTCTTTAATGTGAAGCTTCTTGATCAGCTTCTTTATGCTGAACTCGCTCTGCTTTTTGTCCACCACCTCTCTGCTGCCCTCCAACTGGAACTGAGCAAAGATAAAATGCCTGTTAGTGTTTGAACTGCAGCAATTAATAATAATAATCAGTCTGCAGAAACTTTATTTTATTTTCCATCTGTGACTTGCTGAAGTTAAAGTAAAAAGTAAACAAAGTAGTAACTTACAAAGTTCTTCAGAATTTCCGGATCAGACTTGAGAAATTTGGCCCATTGTTCAAGGTCTGATTTAGATGGTTTCTGAAAATAAAAATCAGACAAAATACTGAAAACAGAGAGCTAAACCAGTGGAGGACAGTCCAGTGATGAGTTACAGAAACAAGTCGACTCCACGAAAGGGGACCTATTATGAAAAATTTACACATTTGCACATTTTATACCTCAATTTAGGTCTGAACTGCTTCTAAAAAAAAAAACAGCCCTAGAACTTTGAAAAAACAACAAATAAAAACAATAAGTTAAAGTTTTTTGGTATTTAGAAAGTGAGCTGTTTCAAAAACCTCCTGGTTGTTAAGTCAGGACAGGCAATGTGCCACCTAGCAATCCCAGCCCAGCCCGTTACCTAGCAACGCCAGCCCAGCCCATTACCTAGCAACCCCAGCCCAGCCCATTACCTGGCAACCCCAGCCCAGCCCATTACCTAGCAACCCCAGCCCAGCCCATTACCTAGCAACCCCAACGGAATTTGTTGGGCGTGGCCAGCAGTAGCTTATTTGGATTTAAAGTGACAGAGTCCGTAAAACAGCTCAAAATAAGCAGGACTGACTAGACTGAAATCTAATTATCTAAGAATGATTTTGTGTAAAAAAAAATGCAACAAATATGTTTTGTAACACCATAGATCTATCCTAATCAGTTCAAGGAAGCATAATAGGTCACCTTTAGTGTAGAAATGAAAAGGATTTTGGACAGATTTTTAACTAGCAGCACACACTACATCTGTCATAACATACAGTTTCCTCCAAGTACAAAGCTGGTACCTTTTTCTTTATTAAAGTAAGTTGTCTACCTTTCCTTTCGGTTTCTTCCGGCTGTGTTTGCAGCGGTGTTTGCGCGTGTTGTATTTGGCCAGCTGGTACTCGCTGAACTGCTTGAACTTGTCGACCATCGCCTTCTTCAGACACGTCGGAAGGCACTGGGTGAAGCACTGGAAGAGGGTAATCAGTTAGTTTAGATAGAAATGAAGAAGTGGAGGCTGGATGGAGAAACTGATGCTGACTCAGACTTACTGTAGAGTAGATTCTGACTATTTCCAGCCAATCGGAGGGCAGCTGCACGGCAGCGCAGAAATATCTGCGAACGTGCGGCTTGGTGGGGTCCAGGTTGGCGGCCAGAGCCAATAAAAAGTTTGTGGTGATCCTGATGTTTAATTCTTGCCTGGTGTAAACAGCAACCTGGACGGGAACCGAAGAGCAAACACACAGATTGATTTGATGACATGCATCATAAATCCTTAAGTCCTTACAATGGCACCTGTGTTTTTGTTCATTTAATTAAAAAGAAATGAAAAGAAAAGCTAAGTCATTTTAAATAATGCTTCTACTTGCATGCAAATGATTTAAAATGTTTGTTATGTAAAGAAAACAAGCATAAGGATTTTAAACTTTTATAACACCTTTCAAATTATTTTTAAGCAGATATGAAGCATGTTAGTAAAACCCTAATCTGCTGCTGCACCAGTTACTCAACAGGTTGTTGCTAGGTAACCAAAGAATGAATGAGTTGCTAGGTAACCAAAGAATGAGTGAGTTAACTTGCTAAACTCGCTGTGAGAGGCTGAGCAGCTAAAACCTTTCAACTGCCTACATCCCCCAGAATGCAGTGCGGTTCTGGACCGGAGGTCAGTGATATTACGTATTGCCTATTGATATTGATCACATGTCTATCAGGATATATATTCTTATTTATTTATTTACACATAAATATTCCTGCTTTACGGGACACTAAAGGCAGTTTCTATTAAACTATAATCAGGTGATCTCCACTCCAATCATTGTGAGATTACTAGCATCAATGGACTGAACGTCTGATGAATTAGGTCAGTCACTTTATTATTTTACGTTTCTTAGAAGTCCTTGATGTTAAAGGAAGCCCATTATGCAAAATTCACATTTTGCATGTTATACTACCACTTGGGTTTCTACTGCTTATAGAAACAACCCAAGTGCTTTTTGCTGCTTTTCAGAAATAAATTAATGGTTTTTGGTTACGGAAAAAGAGCCGTTTCAAAAATGTGTTAAGTCACATTCAAGACTTGGTGGATGCCAGTTTGGCACAGTTACCTAGCGACCGAAGCAGAGCTCCAGCATGTTTGGTCAGCAGGTTTAATTCTTGTTGGTTGTGCAGGAGGCTCCACTTCTGCTTTCCAAAGGTCTACAGTTGTATAATTGAGCATTTGTTTGCATCCATTTTCACATGCGAGTGTAAATGTTGAGTTGGGCAGCTTATTTGGATTTACAGTGACAAGAGGCCCTAGAAAAGCTCAAAATAGGCAAAACTGAGCAGACAAAATGCCACTACCCAAGAAGGATTTTGTGCAAAAAATGTGTTAAACACATTTTGTATCGCCCACAGACCTAACCTCTTCAAAGAACCATAATAGCTCTCCTTTAACGGGTTATAAACTCAGCGAACTGTGCAAAGACCGACCTTAAGAAGGAACTCTGGGTCCCAATCAGAAACATCCTTGGCCAGTGCAGTGATTTTGGTCCAAACGCTGTCCTCTGAGTTCCAGTCCGGCTGGCCTGGAGATTTGCTCTTATTGACCAGAGAGCAGCAGACGGCGTTCAGCAGGAGGTACTGAACGACACAGAAAGAAATCAGCACCCAGGGGTCAAAGGTGACAACTTCATTTTTGTTCTTACAGTCATTAAAAATAAGACCTTTTTATCTTTCAGCTTTTCTAAAGTGCCTTTATTTCCTCTGTCCAGTTCTGGAAACTCTTCCTGTCTGACGGCGACGGAGTCATCAGGTTTCTGGGTGATCATGTCCATTTCTACGACTGCTGTCTCCATGGCGATCTCAGCGTCCTCTTCGTCGTTTTGCACCTCAGACAACATGTTGTCTTCGTCCAGCTGCTGATGAAGCACGGCCACATTACAGAAATCAAGACAAGCAGTCAGAGCAGCTTCAGTGCACATTTTCAGTTATTCTGTAGTTTAAACAAGATATTCACAAACATTTTATAGAAAGATCAAGTTTTTCTCACTGATTATAATCAGGCTAATTTTTTCTTATTTAAGTCAGTTAGGATTATTGAAATTGGTTCAAGTTGATAAATGCTAGAATTAATATATTTTCTTATTAGTTTCTATAAAGGCAGAGGTTTTCGCAAAGATCACCATGTCTTCAAAAATTGGTTTTAAGTTAATTAAATTGTAATATTTAAAGACAAAGGAAAAAGTACTAGTTACCCTGACAGTTTATTTAAACTAAAAACAAAACATTTTTACTATGCTATAAGTGAAATAATCTGCTACTACTAGTACTTCTTCCAGCAATACTAAGGAATTATTTACTTAAAACAACTTCTATTTTTTGCCGAAAAGTTATTTGTAAATTAGTTTAGTCTTATTTCAAGTGTACTCAGATGTTTGCACTAGAAAATAGACCAGAAAGTTGGTAAGATTTGTGATTTTTGCAGTGAAGACAATAAAAGAAGCATTTTTTAAAAATTATATACATTTTTCTCCTTTTCTCCTTACATTATAAATAATGTAAGTGAACTGAAACATAAATCATTAGGCTTATTTATAGCACAGTTAACATTTTTAAATAAGAAATAGAGTTTTTTTTCTGTACCACGCTTGTTTCTTCAAAGGACGACTGCATCTCTTCTGATATTTCCTCTTCTTCTTCTTTTGCATAATTTTTCTTTTCTCCATCTTGTTTCAGGAATGAAGGGGGATCAGCGAAGCGATTCACCAGCGAATGCCCAGTCAATGATGAGGAAACCAGAGCGTTTGAGGCAACAGCGGAGGTGAAGGAAGAGGTACGACTCTGAGACCCGGAGGAGAGGAGTTTGTTCTGGGTGCTGAGGAGAGGAGAACTGATGGAGGAAGAGGAGGAGAGCAGAGAAGAAGAGGTGGAAGACAGGCTGGTTGGCTGAAGAGACAGAAGGGAAGAAGGATGAAACAGTGACGACCTGGATTTTATCGTTGACCCCTGGGATAAAATTTTATTCTCCAAATTTGGAGGGCAAAAGTTGGAGGTCTGACTTCCTGAAGCCCCATTAAGCTGCTGCAAGGTCAGCGCCTCCATTTCTGCAGAGAGACACAAAAAGTAAAGCATTCACATGTTCTTACTTCCACAAACATTGGTGCATTTTCTAATGACTGCACAATCAATGTCCGCGCCTTGTTTGCCACAGTTGACAGGTTAATAATCCCTCCTGTGACTGTAGCATGTCCTCCTGTCACTCTATCAGGGCCTGCAATCAGTCTTTTTGCAGAAATATTTAATAAAATGAGAGGGTTAATCTGCACAGCAACATAACAAATGGAAAGAACGTGGCTAAATTTCACCAATCAATTAAACTCTTCTTCCTGCAGTCTTGACATTTTACACACAACCTTTTTAAAGGGGCAGTATTATGTGTTTACCAGGCACATGCCGCCAATTTATAACACAATCAAGTAACTCTGTCACCTTCAGTTGTTATAAAAATGCTCTATGTCTAATATGACTTAAAAGAAATTTTACTTTGTAATTTAATGCCTTGAAATTGGGCCTCTGTCTCTTTAGAAACTCCTGCTCTTTCTGAAACTACCTTCAGAAACTCATCACATTGCTCCTCTATTAACCTGCGTTTCACTGAGAAGTAGAACATATAATGAACTCAGCTAAATATGCGTCTGCAAAGCATTAAATAAGGAACCTGAACAAAAATCCAAGTGGATTTTGGATTTGTAAAATAAATATTTAGAAAGCCATTCAGTATTTTTTCTTCTTCACAAATTTCTACTAATTTGTGTTGGATAACAAGAAATCCCAATCCCAATTGTGTTTAAAGAGGTCAAAGGGTGATTGGAGCCACTCCTGCGAATCTCAGTTCTGCTGCATTCTTTCTGCTGACTGAGCAAACAGGTAACGTGTTGAGAAATAAAATGATTAATTAAAGTCTGAAAAAGAGAAATAATGCAACGAAATAAAATAAAGCTTGCTGATTTAATTAGGATCTAGATTATACAACCTTTTAAAAGTTAACTTTCTGCAATAATAGAAATGATATCGGGACTCTGAACAAGATTCTCAAACACACAACGAAGTTTTAGATTTGTCCAGTGCTTCACATCATAATAACTTTGCATTTGAAACCAGAGACATTTACCTCAGTTCAGATAAGAAATACAACGTCTTGACTAGCAATGAATAGAGTTAATAAAGGCGTGGCGGTCAGCCGACAACAGACGCGGAAACTCACCGAATACCAAAGATTCAAGCTTCACTTGAAGAGAACAGACTTTAATCTAAAATATCTGGACATAAATTATGTTTCCCATAGGTGTCCAGCTGTAGTTTAGTATTTCTACGAAGCCAGTAGTAGCAGGGACTTGTTATATTCGTGTTTGATAATGACCAGGCCTCTTGTATTGTTCAGACACTTTTATTAAAGTCTCATGAGTCTGCTCACACAGGTTCCTTACAGGTGTGTCACCCAAGACTAGCCTCCTTCTGTCTTCTTCTTCTTCTTTTCTATTATGGCGGATCACAAGCAACTTTAAGGTGCATACCGCCACCTACTGTACATGAGTGTGTAGCTGCATTACTTCACATCTATTAAATTCTATTTTTTAATTTTGTATTCTTAAGATAAATAAACAATGCTTTCCTTAATTTGTGAATATCTGTTATTTTTCCTTCATTTCCTAATATACCTTTAAGATTCCATTCATGCCCTATACTTCTAACTATTCTCTTTAATTCTTTCCTTTTGTGTTCATATGACTTACAGTTCATCAATGTGTTCTACATTTTCTTTCTCTCCACATCTCTCACATTTATCATTATTTTTCCTCCCTATTAAATAAAGCATGTCATTTAAGTAGGTATGACCTATTCTTAATCTACTAATTATTATTTCTTCTCTTCTGTTTCTTTCATTAATGCTTCGAATTCTAACTGACTTTTGTACTTCATATAATCTTCTTCCTTTCTCATCTTCATTCCACATTTTTTGCCATTCCTCCATTTCTTTACTTTTAATAAGTGATTTCCCTTTCCCTTTCCCAAAAGGAATTGAAATTATTTCCCCCTCTAAAGCCCTGTTAGCTAATTTATCTGCCTTTTCATTGCCTTTACTCCTTCATGTGCTGGCACCCAACAAAACCAAACATCAATGCCACCCCTATATAATCTAAATAAAATATTAGGAATTTCTAATACCAAATCTTTTCTATTATTTCCTTCTCCCTTGATACTTTCTAAAACTGCTTTAGAATCTGTGCACACCACCACCCTGTCTGGTCGAATCTCCTCCACCCACTGTAAGCTTAATATAACTGCCACCATTTCTGCTGTAAAAACCGACAATTGATCTGATATTCTTTTATAAATACATTTTTTAAACTCTGGAATATATATTCCTATCCTAACATACCCTTTTAAATTCTTAGAACCATCTGTATAAATTTTAAGATAATTATTATATGTATTTCTTAAATAAATATCAGTCTTGATCCCTATTTCATTTATATTCCAATCATTTTTCATTGTATTAATTTTCAAATCTACATTAACCTCTGGTATTAACCATGGAGGAATAACGCTAATTGGATTAAACTGAGCTATTTCCTTGTCCTCCAATCCATACATTTTAATCCATTTCCTAACCATCCATCCAAATCCATTACTTTGCAACTTCAAATATTCCCAACAATTCTCTAAAATAACTGAATTCACATTATCATCAATATTACTTTTAATTTTCATCCAATATGCTAAAGCTAATTTAATTCTCCTCATTTCCAGAGGAGTTTCCCCATTTTCAATTAAGAGAGCATTAATAGGTGTTGTTTTTACTGCTCCTGTACATATACGTAAAGCTCTACACTGTAATCTTTCTATTCTTTGTAATGATGTTTTAGCTGCTGCTCCATATATAATGCTGCCATAATCTATTATTGCTCTCATGAGAGCCCTGTATATGCTTAATAATGACTGTCTATCTGCACCCCAATTATTTCCAGCCACAGCCTTTAACAGATTAATAACTTTTTTACACTTGGTTTCTAAGTTATCTAAATGTGTTTTCCATGAATAAGAACAATCCAACCTTAAAAATAGATATTTATATTCTGTTACTCTTTCTAAAGTCTGTCCATATAATGTTATTGTTTCTATATTAATATTTATCTTCTTTGTGACAACCATATAACAAGACTTGCTTGCTGATAATTTAAAACCCCATTCATAAGACCATTTTTCTACTTTACTAATTGCTTTTTTAATATTTTCTACCACATGTTTAATATTTTTCCCTTTCATCCATATGGCCCCATCATCTGCATATAGTGCAGATTTTATACATTTATCAGTATCATAGAAAATATCATTGATCATAATATTAAATAAAATTGGACTAATTACACTACCTTGAGGTATTCCATTTTCAACATTATATTCATTTGAATAATCATTCCCAATTTTTACTCTTATTTTTCTATCTAGCAGAAAATTTGCTATCCAATTATACATTCTCCCACCTATTCCCATCTGTTTCATTTTTATAAGTAATCCTTCTTTCCATAGTGAGTCATATGCTTTTTCTATGTCAAAAAATACTATAATCATTATTTCCTTCATTTTTAAAGCTTTCTCTATGTCATTACTGACTCTAGTTAGAGCATCCATTGTTGATTTTCCTGTTCTGAAACCACATTGGTATCCATTAATTAGATTACATTTTTTCCAAATTCATGTGGACCTCCACATCTTATTTTTCCCTTACATTTTTTTGCAATGTGTCCCATTCTTTGACAGGTAAAACATCTGAGCGGTTTCGGGATGTACTCTCTAACTTTATAGTTCATGAATCCTAGCTGAATATTTTCTGGCATGTTGTTTTCAAACTGTAATATCACAGCCATAGTATCTTTGAGTTCCCCTTCTCTTCTACCTTTAATCCTGGTGGCATTTGTTATTTTCCCTCCTTTGATTTCATTCTTCACCTCCTCCATTGTCATTTCAAGTGGGACTCCTGAAATTACTCCTCTCAACCTTGCCATATAACCTGGTATATATGATTTAATTCTTTCTCCCATCAGAGTTTTCATTTTGATTATATTCTGTTGTTGTGCCTCACTGATAGCTTGTATTATCACTTTTCTGTTGTTCATGGTTCTAGCCGTTTTGATTTTTCCTATCTCTACCTCTATTGCTTTGGTTATCTTTATCGGATGAATATAACCCCTTTCTTGCTGAAATTCCACCACAACTTTGTATTCTACTTCTGTATTACTATAATCTTGTTCTCGCGAACTCACTCTTTGGTTTATTTTTGTCCTTTTACTGCCTTCCGCTCCTGGCTCACTTTGATCCGACCAACTTCTTGCTCTTTCATGTCTCTTTCTGATTGTTCTTTTCATTTTTGCTGACCTCGCTATCATCCACTCCATTTCATTTCCACTATTTCCTCCTGATGTAGAAGCCATGCTACTACAGTCAATGTACAGCTTATGTGATCCACCAAATCAGCTCCTACCGCCTTCTTTGTTTGTTGTGTTCAAATGTCCGCCCTCGCCTCCTTCTGTTGTCCTGTTCTTTACATTTATGCATTCACATGAACTCATGATTGCCACCTAGTGGACATGAGCATAATTCAATCATCACATCCTCCTTTCTTTAAAGTTAGAATATTACAAAAGAATTCTATCAAACATACATTGCATGAGACAGATAAAACATGAATTACAAATTACAGACATTTCAACTTATACATTTCAACCTTTCCTCCCCTTTTTATTTTTTTTTATTTTTTATAAATTCAGTCTATCCGGTTTTTTTACCACTCTGGTAGATCTTCTTAACACAGGTGGATCGTTACTAAAACTGTCCATGTCACAATGTGGTGCAGTTGAAGGAATAATCTGAGAATCCTCTGACACTTCACTCGACTCATCAACAGACTCTAATGGAATTTTCAACAAACTCACGTGATTTCGTCTCAAAACTTGTCCATCTTCAGTTTTCACTTCAAATGAACGTGGAGCTACTTCCTGCAGAATAGTTGCCTTAGTATTCCATCCCGCATCATCTTGAATCCTAACTGGGTCCTTATATGCCAACGGGGGTAGAATCTTAGCTGATCTGTCATAATATGACTTTTGTTTTGCTTTCTGCTTTCGTAACCTGTACTCCAACTTTGACGATTTCTTTGCACCTTGTTCATTACTGTCATAACTTGGCAAAGTTGTACGAATCTTCCGATTCATCAAAAGTTCAGCAGGTGAAAATCCACATTGCAATGGTGAAGATCTGTAGCTTAATAAAGCTAAATACGGATCAGAGTTGCTATCTGCAGCTTTCTTTAAAAGTTGCTTAAGAATATGAACCCCTTTCTCCGCTTTTCCATTTGACTGTGCATAATGTGGACTTGATGTGACATGCTTAAAATCATACTGTTCTGCAAACTTTTGCCATTCTCTGCTACTAAAACATGGTCCATTGTCACTTACCACAATATGTGGAATGCCATGCCTTGCAAAGACTGATTTAGCATGTGTTATGACACAATTTGATGACATATGAGCTAACAGAGCCATCTCAGGATAATTTGAAAAGTAATCAATGATCACTAAATAGTCTTTACCCTTAAAATGAAACAAATCCATTCCCACTTTCATCCATGGTGATGTAGGAATGTCAGTTATAATCATAGGTTCTTTGCTCTGTTTGTTCCTAAATGTCTGACACGTCTCACATTTGTTTATTAGCACCTCAATGTCCTTATTTAGTCCAGGCCAAAAAACTGATTCCCTAGCTCTTCTTTTACATTTTTCAATGCCTAGGTGACCCTCATGAATCCGCTGTAGAATGTCCTGTCGTAACACTTGTGGAATCACAATTCTGTTGTTTTTCAATAACAGTCCATTCACAATACTTAAGTCAGATTTAACATTGAAAAACTGTGAACATGAGCCTATTGACCATCCTTCATCCATATTCTGTATGACTAACTGCAGCTCTGTGTCTTTAGCTGTTGCCTCAACTATTTGCTGTAGCTTTCCATCTGACACAGGCAACACAGTGGACACCAAATTCACATGACATTGAATCTCCTCTTCAGTTGAACTCACACTAATGTCTGTAGGAGCTCTAGACAGAGCATCAGCAAGAATCAGATGTTTCCCTGGAGTGTAGATCAATGTAAAGTCATACCTCTGCATCTTCATCATAAGTCTCTGAATCCTTGGTGACATCTCATTCAGATGTTTCTTTATGATGGCAACCAAGGGTCGGTGATCTGTTTCAACTACAAAAGATGGCAGACCATACACATAGTTATGAAACCGTTCTAGTCCATAAGCCAGCCCTAAGCATTCTTTTTCTATCTGAGCATATCTGCATTCAGCTTTGGTCATGGCTCTGGACGCATAAGCCACTGGCTTCCATTGTTCATTTTCAGCTTGAAGAAGAACTGCTCCAAGCCCATCTTTTGAAGCATCTGTAGACAGTTTTATTCTTTTAGTTGGATCGTAGAAGGTGAGCACTGGTTCAGTAGTCAGATATTTTTTTAATTCCTTCCACTCTTGTTCATGAACGTCTGTCCACTGAAATTGACTATCATTGTTCAGGAGTTTACGAATGTTTGTCAACTTTGCACTCAGATTGGGAATGAATTTTCCTATAAAATTAATCACCCCCATGATGCGTAGAACACCCGTTTTGTCGACAGGCGGTGGCATCTTCAGGATAGCTTTTATTTTATCTTCATCTGGTTGAACACCTTGGGCAGATAGTTTGTCTCCAAGAAACTTAATTTCTTTGACGCCAAACTCACATTTATTTTTATTAAGCTTCAGCCCATTTTTCTGTATGCGCTCCATGACGTGTCTCAATCTGTCATTGTGTTCTTGAACTGTTGATCCCCAAATAATGATGTCATCAATATAAACTCTCACTCCATCCAAGCCTTCTATGATCCGCTCCATCGCTCTGTGGAATATTTCTGGTGCCGATTTTATCCCAAAAGGAAGTCTTAGAAAACAGTATCTTCCAAAAGGTGTGTTAAAGGTACAATACTTGGTACTGTTTTCATCCAGCTTTACTTGCCAGAACCCTTGTGCTGCATCCAACTTGGTAAAATATCTTGCTCCAGACATCTCACTGATTATTTCTTCTCGAGTGGGTATTTGATAATGTTCTCTCCTGATGTTCTCATTTAGATCTTTTGGATCCATGCATATTCTTAATTCTCCATTCTTTTTTTTTGTAATCACTATAGAATTAACCCAATCTGTGGGCTCTTCCACTTTCTGAATGACTCCCAAGCTGGTCATTCTATCCAACTCATTTTTCAACCCCTCTCGCAGTGGTGCTGGAATGCGACGTGTAGCATGCACAACAGGTTGAGCACCCTCTCTCAGCTGAATCTTGTATGTGCAAGGTACAGCACCTAATCCTTGAAAAATGTCCTCATAATCCTGAAGCATTACATCCACAGGGTTATTAGATTCATCCAATTCAGTGTTTATCTGATATACTCTTTTCACTAGTCCAAGTTCTTCACATGATTTATCACCTAAAAGTGACTCACGATCTTCTTTTACAACTGAGAAGAACAGGATGTTTTGTTCCTTTAACTGTCACATTCAGCTGACAAGTGCCAATGCACTCAATTAATTGTCCATTATAATCTCTTAGACTTTAACTGTCACATTCAGCTGACAAGTGCCAATGCACTCAATTAATTGTCCATTATAATCTCTTAGACCGGACTTTACGTCTTTTATATGAGGTTTTACTTGCATTTCTTTAATATCAGACATGCTAATGAGATTCGCCTTAGCACCTGTGTCCAATCTGAACTGAACTGTGGCTCCATTTATTAACAAAGGAACTATCCATTTATCATCTCTGTCCACACATTGCACTTTTTCTGACTCATTTTCAAAGTTCACAACACCAATAAAGAATGTGTCACTTAAGTCAGTTTCCTCCACTAAGTTTACACGATTCCTCTTCTCTTCTTTCGTCTTCATAAAGCATTGCTCTGCAAAATGATTCTTTCCACGGCAATTAAAACACTGCTTACCATAAGCAGGACATTGTCTCACTTTATGCCGTGACCCACAGCGCTTACAGTTGATAATGGCTTCCTCCGGCAGTTTCCTCCTCTGTGCATTGCGGTTTCTCTGGCTGGACACAACTCCTACTGCCGCTGCTCCGTCACTGAACTGTGAAGTAGTTCCCGTTGAAAGTTCAGAAAATGTCCTCACTTGCTGCAGAGACAGTTCGCTCGCCCGACACATCTTTACAGCCGTTTCCAGGGTCAATTCCACTTCTCTCAGCAGTCTCTCTCTGAGCTTCCCGTCACGTACACCAAAGACGATCTGATCTCTGATCATCGAGTCCTTCAGCAAGCCAAAATTGCATGACTGAGCTTTTACTTTCAGATCTGTCAGAAAGTTATCGAAGGGTTCATGCTGAGTCTGCATTCGGGAACGAAACACGTATCTCTCATAGCATTCATTCTTCTTAGGTGAACAGTGAGCATCAAATTTACTTAGCACAACATCCAACTTTTCTTTGTCTTCTGGGTCATCAAACACAAATGTGTTGTAGACCTCCAAAGCCTGCGCTCCCGCTATGGTCAGCAACATCGCTACCTTTCTTGAGTCCGGCTTTGTCTCCAAACCCATTGCGGCGACATATAGTTGAAAGCGTTGTTTGAAGGCACGCCAATGCTCATCCACGTTTCCCGTCAGCTTCAAGCTCTCCGGCGGTTTCAGCTCCATGGTCGGCCTTTCAGTTCACTTCTGACACCATGTTATATTCGTGTTTGATAATGACCAGGCCTCTTGTATTGCTCAGACACTTTTATTAAAGTCTCATCATGAGTCTGCTCACACAGGTTCCTTACAGGTGCGTCACCCAAGACTAGCCTCCTTCTGTTGTCCTGTTCTTTACATTTATTCACATGAACTACAAAATATATTGCCTTACTTACTAGAAAAAAGTTTACTTTGATTAAATGTGTGAAGTGTTATAGGCTCAATTAGCCAAAGCGCAATAATCAACAACCAGAATTAAGTTAATTATTGATATTTATTGTTGCATAGATAAAACGGATTCCCCGCTAACTTTATCCGTCGTTGTCAACCCCGGTAATGGGGATCACGCCAAACGAGATATAACAATTCAGGGAAGTGCCAAAAAACAAACAATTAAACAAAACCAACAAAATAAATGAAAGGTTGTTAGCCCGCCCTCACAAATACTACAAAAAGAAAACAATCATAACTGGGTGGACTAACAACAAAGAAAAACCAAACGCTAAAAGGACAGCAGGAGGCAGTGCAAAAACTGTAAAACAAAAACACAAAAATTGTTAAATTCTTATTAAATCATTTTAATCAAATCAACCTAAAACACATTAAAACACTGCCTACCTGTGTTGCATAAATCAACACTCCCAGCTCAAACCGTGGAGTAGCCGATCTGGTGTAACCCTGACAAAAATATAAAACAATATATAAACATACAATTAGTTTTTATAAAAAAAAAAGACCAAGTATAAAACCTACCTGCGGCGTCGAACAACCACGCCCAGGTAATGATACCGTCCAAACACCATCGGCAATCAACTCCACAGCCAGCAAACACCCAACACACAGCTGGTCTGACACACAGGAAATTGATACCTTGCCACCATCCTTCTAGCTTCCCTTTTATGGAGGCTCAAGCAATAGAAAGAGCGACACATAATGGTGCCACCTGTTACAGAAGGAAAGACATCTTCCAGGCACTATTTAGCAGTGGCCCCTAAAACTGTTTTCTCAGCACCCCTGAATAGGTATCACCACCCTTCCCGTAAAATACGGAATCGTCCCATATTTGGCCGTTAAATGTGCGTCCCGTATTGAACCGATACATAACTGTCCGATAGACACGCCTATAATACACACATCAACACTAAATTTAACAATAATGGCCAAAATAACACACAGGAAATATTTAATTCAGTTACATTGTGTGGCGGGAGCTAAAGGACCACTGAACGCTACGGACCGACACTGAACTTCACGGTTGCCTAGAGACGGACATTATGCAGCCGCGTGAGCTGCTATTATGTCTTCTTGTTTTATTAGTGGAAAATCTCAACATCTGTGGTCAGTTTAAATATTCACTCTGCTGAGACTTTCCTCATTTTGTAGATGCTCCCTTGTTAGAGCTTTGTCTGATAACTGACCATCTGGTTGCTTTTGGTTTTCATTTGCAGATAAATGATGGAGTTTTAAAGAAACTGTCGACTTCTTCATAAGGACCTGGAGTGAAAACCGACCCATAGTTTGCAGCCATTTTCATGTGAGTGTAAACATTGCACCTTGGCCTGCAGCTGCTGTTGGGTGTGGCCATTTAAAGTGACAGAACTTGGATTCTGACAGGAGCTCAAAATATGCAGAACTGATCAGACTAAATTTTCATTATCTAATGATTTTCATTAAACTCTACTAAAACTCTAAAATAAATAATGATCATGTTTTGTATAGAATCAGACCATAAACTTATCCTAACCTGTTCATAATGGGTGACCTTTAAACACACGTTTATTATTAAAGTTGAATTTTAATAAAAGCTCCTTTTTATGTTCTTAGTTTGGGTGTTTCTATTCTCTGGCCTACAACGGCTGTGAAGGATGGCAGCAGCTCCAACAGCGCCACCTTCCCTCGGAGTTCATAAGCGGTAACATCAAAAATAATGCCTTAAGTAACCTTTTTACCAAAAGTGATTTTGGCTACAAAAAATAATAAAAATTACCACCACTTTTTTTGGCCTAAAGATGAATTAGGCAAAAATAATAATAATAAAAATAATAATAATAATAATAATAATATTTATTAATTTAATAAATTGATATTCACACTTAATTGTTTTTTTATGTACAAATGTCCCAAGCTGGAACCTTCATATTTGTGTTTCTGGTAAATCTAACACACAAGCGGCAACCACTATCAACAGCAATGAGCGACAAATCTGCTTCTTCTGGCGGCTAATTTTTGCATCAAAGACTGATCTGATGGGTTGCTGGATAAGACTGTTATTGTGCTGCAAGGAGTTAGCCTTATCAACGAAGCTTTTCAAGTTTAAAATAGCATCTCAATGCTAAACATGTTGCTACTTCTAATGTCCAAAAGCCACATTTCTAAAGACGCTGCACAAATGTTCAACATTGTAAAGCTGTTTGCTCCAATCTGATGGTTAAATAGCCTGAATAAAAGAGGGAAAACAATAAATATGTCTGTTTATTCAATAATTTAACAGCAAGAAGGGTTTTGAATTAAAGATTTTTGTAAACGTGGATTCCAGTTATTTTATCTGAATTGAGACCCTCCTTCTTACTCTGTACAATAGTACAACAAAAAAAGGGAATAGGCGCCCCCTTGTGGTGATATCTACTCATGTCTAGGAACCAAGCAGTATAATAACTGTTACACGTTCAGTGCTGAAGTATTATCTATTGATGTTAATCATGTACCTATCAGATTGTTATTGACTTCTTGTCCAGGCTTTTTGTGTGACTTATAACATTAAATGAAAATGAGAAAATGTTCTACTGTAGCTGTAACAGACAGTCATTTATCAAGAACAAATAACAATAATTACAATATTTTTCACCATCAGTTGTTATAAATAGATCATAACATTAGCAGTCACAGATCATTCTATTTACATTTCAAGTTACTCAAATAAACCTCAGTCGCAGTTGCCAACCTTGATCCCTTATCAACTGAAGCTCAGACAGTTGCTTTTTATTCTTTTTTTAACCTTTTCTGTTTATTTCTGTTAGCCTTATCGGGTAGAACTGTGTTCTGTTACCATAGCTACCTTAACAAGAAAGTTTCCAAAATAAAAGCATATGACCTTAAAGACAGTTACATTAAACTGGTAGCTTGACTCAGTTGGCCTTTCCATAGCGGTTCTAAATTTAAGTACATTATAAATACTATATAATAGTTAATATACATGAAATAGTTGTTCGGTTGCTGAAATTTTTCACAAAACTAGTTAAAGTTAATATGTAATTCCAAAAAAATTGTAGATTCAGCAAAATGTGAAAGTTATTTATAAACCATCAATGGATGACATAAAACAGTCCAGAAACATAAATCGTAACACATTAATAATCTTAATTTTAACTAGCAGTGGTTCCTCTGCATTTTGTTTTGGTGGCTTTCTGCTTTCGTTTTAAACATGAACAAGATTTTTCTCTCTTTGCAGCCAAAAACCTTCAACAGGGACACCAAATTCACAAGTGGACGAAGGAAAGCAGAACAATTTAAGACTAGATTTTGACAAGAACAATCTGTTTGTGTGTTCAGACGTGTTCAGTCAGGACATAGCTGCGGTTTTGGACAGGAAGTGCTCATAGGTGACACTTCCCATGGTGCAGGTTCATGTTATTTCCTGCTCAACAGTTTGTTGGCAGACAGAGAGAGACTTGCACTGAAGGAGTTGATGATGTCTTTGTTTCTGATGCTGGCTCTTCTGATCATCAATAATAAACCAGGTAGGAAGTAATACAACAAAATAAATACAAATTAGAATAAAATAAATAATTTCTATATGATAAATGTGTGGTTAAACCATCTTCATTCGTCTTATAGGTTTTAAATTGTTCAACCCACATTGTGCAACCTAGAACTTTATTTCTCAGATGAAAACAATTAATATAAATCTTGTATGTAAACTTGCCGTTTTATTCACAGGATTCCTTCAAACATTTCTGATGTTAAAATGAAACACACAGTCCTAACCTTACGTTTTATGTCTGTGTTTTACAGGAATCGATGCTTTCACTTCGGTTTTTGTGCAGACGGGTGGCGGTGTTTTTCTTAACGTCTCAGAAGTGGATGTTCCCAAAGATTATCACCTCCTTTTATGGAAATTTGTCACAGATGATGTCTTGGTGTCTTTCTTTCCAAATGGAAAATCAAAAGTGCGCGGGGCTTACAGTGGGAGAATAGACCTTTTGGAAAATAAATATTCCATAAAATTAAAGAACCTCCAAAAATCTGACAGCGGACTTTATACGGCGATAGTAATAGCAGCTTCAGAAGAAGTACTAACTGGATACAACGTCACAGTTCAAGGTAGGATGTTTTATACATAAAATTTATTCTTTGAAAGAAAGAAAAATATTCCTGCCTCTAAAATGAAAACATAAACACTTGTTGGTGAGTTAAAACTATGGTGTTGTTTTACATGTTGTAGTTTTGACAGCATTTATTGTCTTTAGTGGCAGTTCTTGCCACTTTCAGGAATCAGGGGACGTTCAACTATCCGACGAATGTAGATACGTAAAGCAACAGAAAACTTGCTCAGATGAATCAGAAGTAATATTTTCCTTCTGCGTAGAGCTGAAGTAAAGCTACAGTGAGAACAATAAGTGTTTGAGCGACTTTGCAAGTTCTCCCTCTTAGAAATTATGGACAGGTCTGAAATTTCCTTCTTAGGTGAATGTCCACTATGAGAGACATAATCTAAAAAATATATATATAATAATTCAGAAATCACCATATATGACTTTTTAATAATATATTTGTATAATATATATACACTTATTTACTGCTGCAAATAAGTATTTGAAAATAAGAGTTAATATTTGGAACAGTAACCTTTGTTTGCAACAGAGGTCAGTGGTTTCCTGTAGTTTTTCACCAGGTTTCTCTCACCGCTGCAGGGATTCTGGCCCTTTCCTCCACACAGATCTTCTCTGCATCAATCAGGTTTCTGGGCTGTTGCTGAGAAACACAGTTTGAGCTCCTCCAAAGATTTTCTTTCGGGTTTAGGTCTGCAGACTGGCTAGGCCACTCCAGAACCTTTATATGCTTCTTACGGAGCCCCTCCTTGGTTATCCTGGTTATGTGCTTTGGGTCGCTGTCATGCTGGAAGATCCAGCCATTGCTTCACAGTAGCGACTGTGTTTTTGTGGTGGTGCTCATCACTCCTCATCCTCCAAACACGGCGAGTGGAATTAAAACCAAAGAGTTCTATTTTTGTCCCATCTTACCACATAACTTCCTCCCACGACTCCTAGATCATCCAAATGGTCAGAGGCAAAACTACGATGGGCCTGGACGTGTGCTGATTTAAGTAGGGGAACCTCTGGTGCCATGCATGATGTTGAGCCACAATATCTTAGTGGATTCTGCGACAGACTGGCAACCTGTCCAGGGTGAACCCCGCCTCTCGCCCGGGACACAGCTGGAGATGGGCACCAGCAACCCTCCCGACCCCATTAGGGAAGAAGGGTGTAAGAAAATGGATGGATGGATGGATGGATCTTAGTGGATTACCCACAGTAACCTCAGAAACAACGGTGCCAGCTCTCTTCAGGCCTTTGACCAGCTCCTCCCGTGTAGTCCTGGGCTGATTCCTCACCTTTCTTGGAATCATTGATACGCCACCAGGAGCTGCATGGAGCTCCAGTCCCAGGAAGATTCACAGTCATGTTTAGCTTCTTCCATTTTCTAATAATTGCTTCAAGAGTTGATCTTTTTTCATCTTTCATCTTATCTTCCATTCAAACATTTTGAATGGAAGGTTAGAAGGAATTGGTGAGTTTGCTTTGCTAACATGCAAAGAAAAAACTTTATTGTCTTTATTTTCTGAGTTTCTCAGTTGTTCCAGAGATCTCTGCCTTGCTCTAATTTTTCCTATCGGTTCTCACTGTTTCTCCGCCTCCGTAGATCCGGTGGGTCCGGTCGATCTGACCGTTGACTCCGTGTCCAGCGACTCTTCCTCCTGTGACCTCGTGACGACCTGCAGCGCCGACGGCACCGACATCAGCAGCACTTTCAGATGTACCGCTAAAACCTGCCTTCAGGAGGGGGGAGAGGGATCAAAGGTCACCAAATCTGGGGCTACCCTCCATGTCTCCCTGTCCCGTTCATCCATCGTCTGTAACCATAGCAACCAGGTCAGCTGGATGGAGAAAACAACAGAGATTGATCACCTTTGTCCAAAGAATGCCGGTAAGTTTGAGATTCACAACAGATTCAAAACAAAGTTACTAGATAAAGTTTTCCTACCCCTTAAACCTTTTTGCATTTTGTCAAGTTGTAGCAAAGTTCACCATATGGACTTTGACTGGACCAATTGAAGGTGAACTTCCAACCTAGTCTAAAGTTAGAGATTTTCTGTTATTATTATCATACTATATTTGACTCCATTCATCTTCCCATCAGATTCCTTTTCTCTGTAAAGTAAAAAGTGGAAATAACCACACTTTGCATTTCACATTAGGAGGAAAAAAGTAAATTTTTGGTCTCATCTGACCAGAAAACCACCCATAACAGGTTGTTTTATGACCTTTGTGGACTTCTTATTTTGGTTCTTTTCTTGCAAATCTTAAGAAAATACATATTTGTGTGGATTAAATTAATACAAAGGCACATCATACTTTACAAATTATTTATATATAAAAAAGGAGTTTCAATCACTCTAACAAATCTGCACTACTTGTGAGAAAACATAAAAATGTTGAAGGAGTGGAAAATTTTGCAATGTGGAGAACAAAAACATTTTGATTTTCCAAGTCAAAACATAAATTATTAGGAGGAAAATCACAGCAGCTTGTAAATATAACACTGTCACATGTTGAAAGTTGTGTTCAAGTTACCGGAAAAGTGGGAAAATACGTTTTTTAACCAGGGTTATGGTTACATTCATTTACTTCTCAAGATCCTTCGGGTTGTATTTTCAAATGCAGAAAACATAAATTACCAGATTTATAGAAATCTTGATAAAAACTTAAACTAGAGAAATAAACTAGTCTCTATGGTTCTGTAATGATTTGATGCCTCCCTGTTGCAGGTCCAGACAAACTCCATGGATTTTCCATTTGTTATGTGAAGAAAGTCGTTTTCTCAGTGGGTCTGATCGTCATGGTGATGGTCGTCATCGCCGTCCACCTCATGGAGAAATTCAACAAACACAAATAACCGGTTAACTACTTAGTAAAAAAATATTAAGTTTCTGATATATTTTTTCTATAAAATTACTTGTGAATTGAAATTTTTATATACTATTCCTTCATAATAACAATTATAACAGCTTTGTTTGGTATTCCTTTCTTTTTCTGCTCATCTGATCTCATTTTTATGATTTGTTTGGTGCATGTTTATTAATTCAATTCAGTTTTTTATTTATATGGCGCCATTTCACAATAAATGCCATCTCAATGAACTGTAAAAAAATAATTTTAATTTAATGATGCAGGCATTCCAATTGATCCTAGTTATTAGTTCACCCATTTGTATGGAAGAAGATTAGGGCCACCAAAGAAAGAGTTAAGAAAATTTTAACTTTTTTTTCTTTTCTTTTTTTTTTATTTACTAAGAATCAGAATTGTTTAAATTCAAATTTAATCATAAAAACTCAAATCATTTTCAGTGTGTATACTGTAAAGTGCAGGTCTAAAAATCCTATAACAAGAAAGAAACTGTTATGTAATTATTTCCTCACTTACACCTAAAACTTTTTGGTCATTTATTTGGATTTTGACATAAATGTTTGACACAGAATTGGAATTCTGAGTTTAAAATCAGGATTCTGAAAACCCCCCAGAAAATTCTGAAAAGAACGAAAGTATTCTGAGAAAAACCAAAATTAAGAAAAAATGGCAGATTCTGAGAAAATGTTGAATTTAGATTCAAAATGATGAAAAAAAAGTCAGAATTGTGATATTAAAATAAAAATTCTGAAAAGAAGTGAAATTTCCCTGAAAACCGTCAAACCAATGCAGGAAAAAAAAAAAGAATCGTGGGATTAAAGTCTGAAATCTTTAAAATAACTAAAAGTTTTATTTATGTTTTATGTGGAGTTTTTTGGCCATATTTTGTTCCATACATCTGATTATTGTCACTTTTCAGATTCTGATTTGTAAATCAAATTAAAGAGGAAACGTTGAGTAATTAGTGAAGTGCTCTCTGCAGTTAAACCACCTCACCTTGGTCCCGGCGGCCATGTTGTCTGATTCCTTAAACCTTGGATAAACTTTGAGGCTCGTTGCTTTTATTTACATCCTGAAACAAATAAATGTTTACTGACAGTTTATGAAGCTTCATTGATGTTTGACTGTTATAAGAGAAAAAGTTTGGGAGGGCTGATTATTTTTATCAAATCTGGTTGTCAAAGAGAAAAACGTTTCATGGTCTCTTCACTGCTCTTTGCAGAGGATGTGGTTTTGTACCACTTGAGCAGCTCTCACCTTTAGAGACCTTTGGTTTTAGTCACATACAGGACCCAACATGTGGAAACTAGAGTTTAAGAGTTTATTTAATTCTCAATCTGCATCTAGAGGAAAATCTGTTTCTAAAACAGCAAAGCAGAAAGCATGTCGATGCAAAGTTCGCCCAAACTTCCCCTGATATCAGTTTATTTTAAATTTATATCCAGAGTAAATGGCTTCACTTCACCTTCTGAAATTTCAGCGCTGTTTGCCATAAGACAAAAAAGAAATGACTGTTGCACCGCTGGTTACAAAATTTTATGCGTATCTTGAACAGAAGTAATGGCCTCTGAGCGCCACCCAGAGGCCTTGACCTGTAAATACAAGTTTTACAGACATAAAAGTGTTTAAATTCACAAAGCAGATTTTCTGCCATCTGGACATTAAATTAGTTGTGCTGCATTCATATCACTCTAAACTGGGTAAAATACTGACAATTATTTATGAAACTTGCATATACTTAACAGATCTCAGCTTTGTTAAGAAACACACACAATAAAAGTCCAAACAAAGTTTATTCATAGATGTTTGCATAAAACATTTTATTAATGCTTCACTTTTTGTCAATTATGACATATTGCTTGAAAAATATATACCCACATACCCAAAAGGATTTATATACTAGTACCTATTACAAATAACATTTCATAATATATATAAGTAAAAAAGTATTATGCAAAAATGCAATTCAAGTAACACATGTAACTCGTCACATTGTCTGATTTCATTTGTGAAAATGAGGCAAGACAAATATTTCCAGTTGTGTAAAAGCTTTGGCATTTTTAAGAATAAAGAAAAACAGGATTCAAGAAAAACAGTCATTTTCAAATTGCACAGTAGACAGTACATTCACATCATCCCTAAAGGCACAACTGGCTCTGCAGATAATTATTTTTTAACAATGAAGAGTGCTTATGTCCAAACACTTAAAAAATACTTATCTGTTTGGTGCATTCTGGGTCAAAAACTGCTTGTTCAGCATTTATGAAAATTAACTCTCACTTTGTTCCAACAGGCAATTTATGAAAGAATATCAGCATATCTGGTTCCTCTGTGTGGTTCTATGTAAGACATTAAATTAACAACAGGCTCCTTCAGATCGGCTCTTTGTTCTTCACCATGGAGGACGGTTGTTTACAGTGCAAGTTATTTCCGGTAAGCTTCATAGTCGAACTGGTGCATTATTTACATCACGGGGAAACATTAAAATTTAAAAACTCGACACAGGAAGCAATTGTTTCTCAGTAAATGAGAAAGAATTGCTAATTCGTTTCCTCTGTCTGCTGCAAATACTGAATGTTTATCAAACACACTGAGAAATTAAGTACATTTGTTAAACCTCTTTGCTAAATAACTGCAAACATTGTGAAATGGCTAAAAACCGAACCATGAAAATTGCAACGCCGTTGTAAACGAGGCAGTTGTTTATATCAACATGTAACACTTCCAGTGAAAGCTTCATAAAAACAATAAGTGCAGCAAAAATAATTCAGTTCAAGTATCACTGATTAAAATGAATTCCCTTCATCTCCATTTGTCATTCTGTGCTGCAAAGCAGACTGAAAGAGGCACACTGAATGAGGCACACTGAATGAGGCACACTGATAGATTAAAGCAGAAATCCTTATAAATAATTGATCTGATTCGTACATCATGATTTGGTCCAAAACATTTGACTTCAATAATGAGTTTGTAAACAATTCCCACCCATAGTCCTACTGCCATCACCAGAAATACTCCATTCCCATCAGAAACAACCAACCAGACTCAAGAGGAGAGTATTGGCGCTGTCAACCATGTGTATGTATGCACCGCCTGTGACCTAAAGTTACAGAAAAAGTATTTCTGGCGTTTATAAGCTTTGGATAGGGGCCTGTGATGCAGCACAGAGCGACGGTTCGTGTTTTTAAACAGATGACTCTTCAGTGTTTTCCTCCATTAGGTGGTTAGACTCAGAAGTGATGTGGGAGTCTCCATTGACTTGGGGAGGTGTAAGCATCTGCGAGTTCGATGAGACAGAAATGTTGACGTTAATAACAGTCAGTTAATAATTAGCATTATTATTCTACGGTAGAAAGCTTCCAGTTCTGACAGAGAAGCAACACATTTAAACCACTTTAGTTAATGTTTTAAAATACACAAAAATTGCAGGCTATAGTGGCTAAAAAATCCTTGACAAAAGTGAACATAAGTATGTAGGAAGATGCCCAAAGACGCATTTACAGATGAAAATCAGCAAGTGAGAAAGTTTGTGGTCAGTGAAAGAAGAACATTCTGACGTAGCATACAAAGGGCAGTGATGTATTTGATCGTCAGTCATGAAACCCAGTCTGGCCGCGGTCGCATTTAACTAGCAGTATGATCAACCATGCAAAAAAATAAAATAGAAAATCAGATTTCAGAAAGAAAAAAAAAGAATCTAAACTGAGCACAAAGACCTCCAGTATGAACCTAGCCTTGGTGTCCCTAACATGCATTTGCTTTATTATTTCTATTTATGATGCAATAATTACATACATGGACTTACCTTCTTTCTAAAGCACCATACAGCAAAACCAGCAGCAGCGATAACAGCAGCGATAACAGCAGCGATAACAGCAGCGATAACAGCAAAACCAGCACCACCAACAAGATAAGGGAAAATTACTACAGCAACATCTTGGTTTGGAGACCCTAAAAAGATAAAACAAGAGAATATAAGAAAATAGATCCAACATGATCCAAACCTCCAGTAATGTCTTGATGTCCAATCCACCTGATTTCAACAGCTGAATAATCTGCTCAGGATGCAGGCAAATTCTGCAGAGTCCTACTAAAAACCTACTTACAAGATTCAGGTGAGCTAAAGCAGAAACACATTTAAATGTTTGGGAGACATCAAGAGTTTAATATCTTTGTTCTAATTTGATCTGTAAATCTGATGGAGAACAGAGGTTAATCAGATTATTAACAGAAGTTTTAAAAACATTAAACCAAAGTGAATCTGACAGGATTGTTCTGCCTACCTTTAACTGTAACGTTGTACAGTTTCAGTAGCTCATGTCTTTCTCCTGAATCCCTTACAGAGTAAACTCCACTGTCGGATTTTTGTACATTCTTCAATTTCACGGATCTTCCATCTCCTAAAAGCTCAATTCTTCCAGTGTAGTTCTTCTCCACTGTAGGTTTGCCACTGGAATTAGACACCACTAACATAATTTTTGAATTAAACTGCCAGTAAAAAGAGTCAAGCTTCTTAAGAACGTCTTTTTCGGTGATATTAAGAAGCAAATCTCTTCCAGTCTGCACAAAAACATTCTCAGCACCTGTGAAACACAACAAAAGGTTTTAAAACAAAACTGAATTCATAAACTCTTTATTAGTTTGTGATTCAGTTTGTTTTGATTTGTTTATTGTATGAACAGACTAAATGTTATTTATTAAGGAAAACACTGCAGAGGAAAAAAAACAAAAACAAATTAGATAATCATTACCTTTAACATTGTCTGGAAGAATTGGAATCACAATCAGAAGAAAGAACAGCAGCATCTTGTCACAATGAGGTCTGATGACAGATTTCAATAGACAAAACAAAAACACTTGAATATATAGATTACAAAACATTTAACATTTAAAATTTTAAAAATAAGTTGCAAAAAATAAATATACAACACAAAAAACAGAGATTGTCGTTATTGTCCCGTTTAAGTGAAGGCGGCATTTAGGGTCAGCAGGTTCATCATTGCTGCTGTTTTATTTTCAACACTTTTTAGCGTTTTATTTTATAAACTACAGGTCTCAACTTTTAATTGGAACTTACTTCAAGTCAAACTCTGTAGTATTAACAGAGGTCTGAGTGAGTTAATGCTACAACAAAATTATATTAATAAAACAGACACATAGAAGAGCCAACATCGAATAACATGCTTCAAAATTATGTGCCTGCCAACAATAAACATTTTATGTCATAAACATAAAAAACTTCACGTTGACTAAGGAGCAGAAAATATGTAAAGACAAATGATCAAGTGAGTCCTGGATGATTTATAGGTAGACCCGAACCCGAATGTAATATACTTGTCTGTTAAAAAGTAATATTATATCCGCAAAATATCAAACGTTTACTTAAAATCAAGTTGGTGAATTTCCATTTTCTTTGTATTTAATTTAATAAATTCAAAAACTTTATTACAGACAGAAACCCTGCGAAACGTTTCTTTGTCTATTATTAATATGAAATTTTTTTTTTTTTTTTTTTTAAACTAAATATTGAACGTCCGAGTAGAATAGTGTAAATATTTATGACTGACACGCCTCCTTCCTCTCTGATTGGTGGAAAGAGTTAGCATGTTATGCTACAACATACTAACATGCTAACGCTAATCTAGTAAAACAATTGATGAACAACTGAGCTGACGCGGATGTTTAAATGAATTGCTCCTTAAATCCACACAAACGATTTCCTACGGAAACATCAAACACTCGCTATTAGCTCAATGCAGAAAAACGAACCTCTCCCCCCCAGCGCTTTAGAGATATGCCGGTGAAGACTAGCGCTGGGCCGGTCTGGTCCTGCTCGACGTTAAAACTGCTTCTTCTGAGGTCACCAACACGCTTGCAAAGTTGCTTTCCCTGGACAACTTCGATAATTTAATGAATGAAAAGTTGTCTCAATAGGTTAAAAGAATGACAGAAGCAACTCCAAAAAGCGTGGGTTGCATCTCCATACAAACAAACGGAATTCTTCTATAAAATTCCCAACTTTGGGAGCATTACCGCCACCTTCTGGAATGGAGCGTGAATAAGAGCAATTGTTAGACATATTTTCTTATAAATACCTGTTGCGCTTTTACTATAATATTTATTATGGCTTTGAAAATCATATCACATACATTCCTCTGCAGTAGCTCTTTAACTATGTCTCTCGGTAGCTCAGAGTTCAATATTTGTCAATAACACTAACATTACATGCTCAGATATTTCCTCTTACCTGTATCCTGCTTATTTACCCTTTTGAGTGTGTTATTTATTTCTGTTTGGCAAATCGTATTCTCGATACATCTTTCTTTTTTCTATAGCTTCTTCTATGTCCAACTACTCTTTTTATACTATAATATCTACATTTTTTCACTATGTCCCATTTTATTATCCCTTTGGGACCAATAAGGTATTTTTGAATTAGAATTTACAAAGTTTTTGTTCTGACTAGTCATAATTATGATGAAAGATATCTTGAATGACACCATAAATGTATTAAATGCATTTTGATGGGATATGTATATTCGACTACTTCAAAAATACATTTCAGACATCTTCAAACCAAATAATGATTAGGCAAAACTAAATGAGAGATAACTGTAATTTTCACCAGTCAAAATTAATTTTAAGATAACTCCAAATGAATTGGAGCCATCTTTAATTAGATGGCTTTTCTATTTTAGATATCTACAACACTCTGAGCAGTCAGAATGACATTACTGATATCTTGAATAGTTATTCTGTTTAGTCAAAATGAAACAGATTTACATACAACTTGATGAAATTTCAACAAATGAAAAACAGATTTTTGAAAATGGGATGAAAGTAGAACTTTTAGCTTAGAGAAAAAGCACAGAAAAAAGAAAGTAGATTATTTAAGGTCATTTAAATTTAATATACAAATTACTTCAATTCATTGGTGTTAAACTTGCCACAAGTCTGTCCCATTTAAATAAAGCATAATTATGTTTTCACATTATTTAAATTTTTATAGGACATAAATTAAATGTCCTACAAACATGGTAACATATTCAAAATGGAAGAACAAAATAGACAAACATCGAAAAGTACATAAAATAACCAGAACAACAAATCAACTATGCACTGTTAAATATATAAAAAGAACAAGGATATACAGGAAATGCAATAAAAAAAGTCTGAAATACTCAAATAACATTACAATTTATATGTCTACAACAATATATGTACTGTATTTTCACTTCATGAATTGAAATAACTGTATTTTAGTTTAAGAAATAAATGGTAAATCAGAATTATACACCTTTAAAAATCCTAGGTGGAAATATGTTTATACAGTCTCAACCTTTTGCTACAGAAAACTGGTTGAAAAGGAATCTATTAATGTTAGTTTGTGTAAGCTAGAGATGGAACTGTTTATGAAAACAAATCATTTAATAACCATTTAAACTACCAAAACAACAATAAAATACAATCAAAAATGTCAGATGACAAAATAACTCAAAAATTGTCCAAATTACAGTTTCTTTTCCTTCCTACAGAAACTTTCTGTCTTGTTTATATCTTAGAGTCCAGATGGAAAGTCCATTTTTAATCTGTTTTGTTTTTGCATTTTGCACACAAGTTTGTGGTGCATTTTTAACCTAAAGAAAAAGATATAAAACCAACAAGATATTAACATACATGTAAAACCCATACAAAAATATTATATTATTGCAGAAAGGCTTTCGGCATGAACCATCTAGAACATTATTGCAAGAAACTGCAAAAAACAATTTTTAAAAATCCTGAAATCCTTTGTAAAAGCTCAGTTTTAAAATAAAATGTAAGTAAAGCTTAACCATTTGCACTTGTATACAAATGAAGGAAAGTGCTTTTAACTTTTTGTTTTATAAAAAGTTAAAAAAGTTTTCCCATACCCCAAACACTCTTACATTATGTGCAAAACTAGGAATCTTTTTAGCATAAAACTGGACAACATACTGAATGCTTTTTTTTCCACTTTCTTCTTCCACTCCTCTCAGTAGCCCTGAACTTGTTTATTTTATGGGAAGACGTCTGTGTTTCAGAAAGCTTTATTCACCTTGGCTGATCGGTTTGTAATTTTTGGTTTTGGAAATTAGAAACCTGCGGCACTAATGAATCAATTGTTGACTACATGGTGTCTTTTTTTACTTTATATTTCTGTGTTTTTATGATGTAAAGCACTTTGAACTGCCTTGTTGCTGAAATGTGCTACATAAACTTGATTGATTGATCAATAGGTTTGGTCTGTTGCGGTGAAGGAGATGAACCGAAAGGTAAACTGAAGTAGTTCAGGAATCTCATCAGGGCTCCTCTTCATCGTCTCCCTGCAGAGATTTTCCAGACCAGGCAGAAGCCCCTAATTGTGACCAAGACACCTCATTAAGCTCTATCTGGTCATCCTGGCTTGGGAAGACCCTGTTACCCAGGAGGTGTTGGGGAGTTTGCAGAGGAACGTCTGGAGATGTCTCTCTCCTGAACTTTTCACCTCCACAGTTTGACTTCTGCAAAAGATGAAGATAGATAGATGGATTAACAAAAATACATTTTTAATTCAGCACACTCAATCTCAGTCTAACATGTATTCACAGCCCCATCTGCTGGATTATTAAAGAAATAATGCAAATGGAAATGTTTGATTCACATTTTTTTTTGTTTGTTTTGGGTAATGTGGGGGTGCTGGTTGACCTTTAAACTTTCATTAATATCTTCAAAGCAAAAGCTGCACAATTTATTTTTTTTGCTACACAAATGTAGCCAAGTTGACGACACCAATGCTGTCTGATTTGAAGAAGGTGATAGGATAGTTGACCTTTTATGACTTCCACTGCAAAAGCATTAAATCTTACCAAATATTTTTGATCTAGTTTTTATTGAAAATATCTTAGTACACTTGAAATAATACAAAACTAACTTGATACAGTAGCTAATCTGGTTGATTTCCAACATTTGAATCTAACACTTTATTTCCCATTGCGTTATTTAATAGTCCAGCAGATGCGCTGCAATTCCAGGTTAGACTGAGATTAAATTGACCGCTACTTTGATTTACCGGTAACAGTAATTGACACTGTATCACTTAAATCAAATTCCTGATAAACAGACTGCAAAAAAAATTTCTGCACAACATTTAATAAAACCCACACACAAACACAGAAAATGAATGAAGATTTTCACTTCTACTGTTCTATACAGGAGTCAGATGTTAAAAAAAATCTGTCTTAATGTGAGTGAACAACAAAAGGGAGATAAACATAAATACTGAAACCACACAGGATGTTCATAGTTGTAATGAGGGAGTTTTTTTTTTAGCAGATAATATAATTTATATATTTCTTACATGCATGAACTCACCCTCTTTAGAATATAACATGCAACACCAAGAAGACCAAGGAGACCAAGAAGACCAAGGAGACCAAGGAGACCAAGGAGACCAAGGAGACCAAGGACACCATAAAGACCTCTAGGAACATTTTGTTCTGTGGGAACTGAAAAGATAAAAAAAAGGAAAATATAAGAAAACATGTCCAACATGATTTATCCAGGATGAATGATGCTGCTCGCCCAGTCACAGCTGGTTACCGGTGTCAACTGGCTGCTACCTTTAATAGACCAGTGAGTACAGGTGATGGATATATGGAGAAACACTGTCAGCATCGTTTTAGTTTGACTTTTTATTCTGTCTTGGTTGGTGTAAACACTAACTTGCCACTTTTAAAGTCACGTCATACAATCACAAACTTTATATTCTTCAGTTTAGGGATTTGGGATGCCTGTTTGGTTCAAAAGGCTCAATAATCTCCTCAGGATATAGGCTAGTGCTACAGAGTCCTGCTAAAAACATATTTATTGGATTCAGGTGAGCTGAAGCAGAAACACATATAAACTTATGACAACAGCAAGAGCAGAGGAGTCCAAAATACAGTCTGGGGCTCATTTGCGGCACTCTGAAGGATTTTGGGCGGCCCAAATGGAGCAAAACTGGCCTGCAATAAATAACATCTTCTTAAAGAAGAAAAAAAGATTCCCGTATTTTTAACCAAGGTTTTTGAATTCATCTTAAGCTTGGAGTAACTAAAATATTGACTTATTTCTCCTCAAAAGCCAATCTTACTTCTCATTCAAGTATACAATCAACCCAAAAATATAGAAACTGTGGTCCATTTTTATGTGTTGCATCTACAATGATTTACACATCCATTTTCTTGAAAAATCTGACCATTTTGTTCATTTTAATAAAATTTAAATTGTTTAGTTTATTATGGAGCAGCTAAAAAACACCAAGTTTAATTTTGTTTTAAAAATGTTATTTAAAAAAGTTTAATTTTTGTGGTCTAACTTAACTACTTTGGTCCTCATGGCAGAAAGATTGAGCATCACTGATCTGAGTTTAACATCCCAGTTCTAATGTGATTTGTAAACTAATGGTGACGAACAGGAACAGCTTCTCTTTCTGATATGGTTTCCGACTGGTTCAAACCAAACAGTTTTTTACTACCTAGTCTTACCTACAATTGTGGAACTGGGCTGGATCGTCGTCTGGTTTTGGGTCTTGCTGATCTGGTTGCTACGGCTACAGATGATGGTTGAATTTAACAGGTAGAGTCTGAGGAAAGCCCCAGATTTAGTGACCTTTGACCTCTCTCCTCCTTCCAGACTGCAGGTGTTGTTCTCACATGGAAAAGTGCCGTTGATCTCAACATCCTCCATGCTGCAGGTTATTGTAATGTTAAAGGAGGAGTTTGAATTGACACAGACCTTCAGCTCACCTGGAGACACTGGATGTGATGAGAAAGAACAAATGAGAGAAGCTTTAAAGACATTAGAGCAAAGTGAAGTCTAACAGCATTGTTCTACAGATTACAGGTACTTAGGTTTTCGTTTCTAAGCAGTTCTTTATAATATGCACACCTCAGATATTGAGAAACATACCTTGAAATGTGATGGTGAAGTAGATCACTATATTATTATGTTTATCTCCTGTCACCTTTACAAAATAAATTTCTCGGTCTGATGTCTGTGGATTCAGAAACGTCAGAGCTCTTGGTCCAGAAATCTTAATTTTTTGTTCGAAATGCTTCTCCACTTTTGTTCCTCCATATGAATATGTTGCCATGGTTTTATTTAAATGATCACACCATCTAACCGTAGAGTCTTCAGGAATCATATCTTCAGGGAAACTGATAGTTAATTCTTTTATAGTTGGCAGAAACTTTTGGTTCATCTCAGTGGAACCTGTTGAAACACAACAAATTAATTTTAGGCAAAACAGAAAACACAACCAAATTAACTTAAATTAACTTGACTTAAAAAAAATCCTATGAAATTTTTTTTGTTTTTTGAGTTAAACCTTAATGCAACATAAAATTAATTTTAATGTGAGACAAAAAAAAGAAAAGAAGAAAAGAGCCTGGCTGTGAAATGATGATTTAATAATAAAGTTCTGTTAGGTAAATTGTATATATTATTATCAAATATTTGTTGTTTTATGTAGCCTTTAGTTTTACCTATATAAGGTTCTTGACATATACCTTTATTGTTTTATCTTAGCCTAAAGAATGTTTGTGTTGTTGTATTGCTCTGTTTCTTTCCTTAAGAAGGCCTCCCTGAAGAAAAGCAGTGACGACCAAGTCCAACAGGGTTTATCGCTCAGCAGAAACCAAGGCCTTCCTGACCTGTTAGATAGCTATAAAAGTGTCGCAGTGAAGACGTACAGCTTGCTCTGTTTTGCCCTGTGTCTGGAACTGAAGAATCTAGTGTGTAGATAACATGTGTCTAGATAATGACTAACATTTGCGTTGCAGTTATGTGATTGAAGTGTTTTCCCCACCCCTTGAGAGTTGCAACGTTCTCTGTGACAGGGATCCTAACAGCAATAAAAAGAGAGAACGGACACATATGTTTTCAGAAGCGGAAGAGATTTGTAACTGAAAACATATCTCTGGCTGTTTCTCCGCGCGAGTACATAAGAATCTAACTCTCTTGTCTTTGTTTAATTTGTCTTTAATAGGTGTTAAACCTGACAAGTTCTGTAAACTTTAAAGTTAAAAGTTTAAGCCAACCTGGTTTAAACTTTTAACTCCCCTTTAACATAACAACTACTTTGCCATCCTTGGTGGCAAAAAATGGCCTTAAGCATTTGCAATAATTGTTCATGTCTGTTTTCTGTCACTGTGGAGGGATTCTGGTCCACTCTTGATTTAATTCAGCCACATTTAAGGTATGTTTCAAGCAACAACAGCCTGTTAATGTCATCCTGCAGTATCTCAAACAAAATAGATATATCAATCCTTTATAGTCCCACAGAAGAATTGACAAAGGGAAAAATTGGAACTGCAACATCACACAAAAATTATTAAAATTGTTAAAAACAAGATTTACAACAACAATAATACTGAATTTGATCTGATTTTTGTTAGTCAGTTAAAAACTGATATAAAACCAGATTTTAGTTCAGCTACAGCTGCAAGCAGCTTCATAATACCTAGCAGGTAAAATAATTTAAAGTCCAAAATTATTTCTGTTATGCAGATTAATCTTTATTAATGGTTGAAACTATATACCTATTTGTGTTTTCAATCAGAAGAGAGAGTAAAATTAGAAAATAATTTTTAATTTTATTTGTTTTTATTTACATACATTTTATTTTGTTTATGTCTATGAACAAGACATATTTAGTCTTGTTCAGAAATCAAATTAAGGTTCTAATTAAGGAAATTATTAAGGAGTCGGCCACTCAAACACCATCATTTTGTTTTTTTTAGATCTAGAATCCAACAAATTATGTTCAAAGTCATAAAACAGTAAACACATTTTGTTTTAATTTTTAGAATTAGATATAAATGAAAACCCAAAGTCTCAGGTAACATAACTTTCAAGGAGACACTAGATAGAAACAAAAACTGTTTTTAATTTATGACTTTGACCCATTTCAGTCCATTACTAGTAGTTCTCTCTAGTATTTACTTATTCACTGTAATGAATAAGTATTTAATTACTGTCATCGGCAGCTGATTTCAGAAGTTGGCGTAAGCTTAAAAACAATATACATTAAAATAATTCATCTGTTACCTTGAATTTGTCCAGAGGAGAACAGAAGGTGAAGAAGCAGTAGTAAATTGATGGGTTTCATCTCAACCCCCAAAGAGTCCGACTGACCTGATAGATTAAAAGACATGTCTGAGTGACAAGACAAAATAAAAAAACAGATAAAAACAGCAGTGGGTCCAATATTTGCTTCCCTAATTCCGTTCATTTCTACTGCCTAATCCTAACCAAGATTCAATTCATACCTTGGTCCGAAACCTTTTAATATTACAATTATTTAAAATATTTAATATAAGTTTTGAAAATTCGACAGACAATAGTGTGTCTCATGTAATATCATAGATGACCACTTCTTTGTGTCAGTTGGTCACAAGCCAAACCATCTCTTTACATTTGTTTCTCATGAGTGTTTGGTTCGGAAATTTGTTCACGGTCCCTGAGAAAGGTACTGCTATGAAAAAAAAACAGAACTGCTGGCCGAAATCAGCGTTCATAAATCGGATCCACCTTGAGCTAGACACCGCTTACTCCGTGGAGCGCGAGTACCCAATATCCAACTTGAAACTAACTTCACTGCGGTCATACACGTCAAGTAATGGCGTGTATGACAGCCACTAACCGAATTCGGGACAGTGACGGGAAAGTAATGACACGGCGAGAAAGAAGAGTAAATAACGGTAGTTTTCTGGCCAAAACGGGTGACTTGACCGATATGTTCAGGAAAATTATTCCCGCAATCTATCAAATACATGACGCACACATACAAAACCCGAATTACATACCGGGGAGAATCAAAATGAACCAGAAACTACGACATATTATATCTAAAGTACGACAAATGCGCTGACATTTCCCGACTTAACCAAGCAATAATTGTGACTTAAGTCATTTTACCTGATGTGAAAACACCGTGTATAAATGTACGCCGCTGTTTCCCGGTTCTGTTCGAAACAATTCCTCCTTATCCTGACGTTTTGGGCGCAGCCAATGAGCTCCGGTTTCAGCTCATGAGAATGGTGGCGGGAAAATGAAGCGACTATGTCTGATTAAAATGTGAATTATTAAGGTTTAAACGTTGTTAATGATTTACAATTAAAAATACCTTCAAATCTTACTGAATCACTGTCTTTCTCTTACTAATAAATTATCATGGAGCCCATTTTACAGGAAAAATCCGTTAAATACGCTATCTAACCGAATTATTTGTTCCAGTCCATTTGTAAAGATTAAAAGTTCCCAAAAGGGATGCTATTTTATTTTAAAATAATTCTATTTATATCTCAAAGAATAAAAATATTGAGCTTAAAATGCTGATAAATACAGCTTTGCTAAAAGTGATTACAAAGTGTTATTGAAAGTGCATCTCTGACTTTGCACTTGTTTTCATTTAAATGTTTATCTTAAAATGACAATAGATGTCACTTTATTTCCCAAACAGTCTTTAGTGTTTTACATTCTATAATAAAAAAGTATTTAACAACGTTTTTCTACCCTAGAATGACTTCATTAAAATAAATAATCAGATCAACAAATCTTTTATATAGATACAGTAGTTTATTTTTCAGTTCTTTTGCTGAAGTTTCAGCTACACATTGTGTTTAAGGCTTAAATATTTAAATAGTACGTTAGCTGTTAAGGCAAATTAAAGCAAATTCAGGGTGCTTCCCACAAAAATAGGAAATACAATAAAAAAGGTGATAATTTAAATGAATATTACATTACTATACATACATTTTGTTTGTAACAACAAGCAACAGTTCTGCTGTAAAAACAGCAGTAATAGCTTGAATGTCAGTCACTAAATATTAAGGCTGCACCGATTGCAGTTTTCTAGCCGATCGCCAATCTTTTAAAAAGCTTAACCTGCAGATTCCGATTTTGACCAATACCAATTTCTTTTGTCTGAAATATTACTCAATATACCAAGAAAGTTGTTCAGTTGCCAACAGTGGGGTAACATGATGGGCTGGTCTGCCAGTCAAACCTTTGTCACTGGAGAGCAAAAGAGAATAGTGATTGATTCTTAGACCTTTGCCAAGCTGGATAAGATTGGTGAATAAGATCGACTTCACATGTAAAAATCGGCCGATCACTAATCTCCCAAAATTAAGGAAATTGGCGCGGATAAATCAGTGTACCTCTAGTAAATATAGTTTTCAGTTAAGATTTAAAGACACCAACAGTTTCTACTGATCTCAGGTTTCCAGGGAAAATAGAAACTAATGGCTGCTGCCTTGCTGTTTTGAAGAATCGTGGAGAACCATGACACAGTACATCTAAAGAAATTAGAATATTGCATAAAAGTGCATTTCTCGTCTCAGAAAGTGAAACTCATATATTATATAGAATTATAATTTTGATAATAAAGACTTACAGATAATAAAAACCAAAAATTTTGTTTCTCAAAAGATTATAGTACTGTGACAAATATAATTAATGGAAACTTCTGGCACCTAATCAGCCAATTAACTCAGAACACCTCACTCAATAGGCCACACAATCATGGAGAAGACTGCTGACTGCACAGAGTCAACGGCTCCCAAGGAGCCACAAACCGTCATTGCTGGACAAACTGGTCATTGCCAGAGTTCAGCTTTCAAGCATATTGACAGAAAATCGAGTGGAAGGAAGAAGTGTACATCTACAGCAGGAAGAACCACAACCCTGAGAACTTTGTGCTAGACAAGGGCTACAAATCTCACATTCCCTGTGTTAAGCCATCCAGAGACATTAATGGTCTTACCTGACGAAGGTGAAAAGGAACTGAACTGTTGAGGTTTGGTCCATACTCCTTTCTTCACAGGAGAGAAAACTCTGCATTTCATTTTGTAATCAGGGTATCAGGGTCTGAAGAGCGGAGAAGCACAGAGTCCATGTTGGTTGAAGTACAGAGTGAAGCTTGAGGTGCCATGTCGTCTGTTGGTTCTGGTCCATCGGGTTTCCTGAAGTCCATTTTATGCAGAAAATTCTGGAGCGCTTCATGATTCCCTCTGCTGACAAACTGTACGAAGATGCTGATTTTATTGTCGAGCAGGACTTGGTACCGACTCACACCGCCAAAGGTACCAAATCTGGTTCAGTGTCCATGGAGATCCTGTTCTTGATTGGCCAGCAAACTTTCCTGACCTTTAACCCCATAGAGAATCCATTTAGAGTAAGATGAGGTTCTGTCTGAGCTAACTGGGCTACAGGTTTAATCTGTTGCATTGAAAGAGGAACTGAACTGAAAGGCAAACTGAAGTAGTTCAGGAATCTCATCAGGATCCATCTTTGATGTTAAGATTTCCCAGTCCCATTGGGAAGAGATTCCTGGATCCGACCAAGATCCCACTTCAAGTACCATCCAGACCCCCTTGCTCACGAACCCCTGTTATCCCCCAGGTGGTGCTCCAGTACTCGTTGAGGAGGAACATCTGGGGATGTTTCACTCCTGGACCTTTCATCTCCACAGTTTGACGTCTGGAAATAAAAAGAAAATGGATGGATTAACTCTAAATATGAGTCATTGTTAGTTACATTAGCTGCGTTTACATTGCAAGTGTACAAACCCCACAACTTCTCAATAAGAGATTAAATCAAAATCACACATGAAAAAGTTAGTTCACGCAATACATCATTAAAAATAATGGCAGCGACAGATGTAAACACTTTCATGATATTCATAATTCAGTCATGGCGCTCATCATATATCAGCCAATCAGAGGAGACGTCAGCGTCTTATTCAGGTGTTGGAGCAACAAGCCCCGCACTACTTGGGAGCGGCTACATATGCGGCATTTTAGGGAAAATGTAGTCGGCGATTTACAAGAGTGCTATTGATTCAAAACGTTAGAATGACACAAATTTTATGTTTGAAAAAACTAAAATAAACCATCATATACGTCGTTTCCGCCAGTAGTAAAATCCAGTTGTCGATCACGTGACTTATGTGATGCAGAAAAAAAAAGATCCAAAACATTTTTTGTGCAAGTTTATTTTTGTAATTTAATTTTGCACAATTTTACAGATAATGGAAAAACAGCTATTGTTAATTAATTTAAGATCGTACACCTCTGATACTGGGAGAGAAGGGGAACACTAACATTGTTTCAGCTGCAACAAAATTGACCTATAAGGTTATAAAAATATTCTAAAAGCAGATGAAAACATAAGATATTAAACAAGGTAATATTTAACTTCCTGTCCAAAGACATCAGTATTAGTGTCTAATGGCGTTTGTAAATTTTTTTTTAACAGCACTTTTATGAAACACTTTGGTAAATTAAAATGCTCAAAGCACTGTGATTATTAAAGGTGGATTGGATTTGGGAATTTCTTTATTAATCTAGCAGGTGGCGCTGTTACTCTATGTTTAACAGAACCCTGCTTTGGTTTAGCAGTGATTTGTGCCAGATCTCTTACACATTTAATTTCGTGGATACCCTCAAAGGAGATACAATTATTCATTTAGAAGACTACTTATTAAAACAACTGGTAAAAAAAATCAAAACTTTCTCTGCATTCGAGTTTTCTTACAGTTAAATGTTTTACATCTTTTCACATTAATATAATTTGTACAGTACACAGATAGAAACTGATCTGACTGATAATATTTAAGCACGTAGCTTTTGTGTTAAAGTTATATGCGATCCTGGAGACCGTTTCAGAAAATTAGGTTAGTGATAAAACTAAAAGTTCATGGGTACTGCAGTGTAGGTACGTTCATATTCTAAGTTTCGGTTTCAGAAAGACAACCGAATCAGTAGTAACCCTGAATCAAGTTACTACTGCATCTTTCTCCATGAACCGTTTGAACAAAGTCTATTCTATATAAATATCTTTACTTTTCTCTTGTATCTACACGCAGGTTGTTCTAAACGATTACAGTTTTATCTCGCCTTTGCTTGCAGCAGACACCGTGAAAATAGCATAAAAGGAAAATGTAAAGGATTGTAGTCAAGTTTAACCCATACATTTACAAAATGTTCACTGAGAGCCTTTTAAAAAAATAGAAAACAAAATGTATTACGTTTGTTTTAAATAAAATAAAACATCTTAATGTTAAAAGTATTCAGTAAAATTTTAAATATAAACAAATAAACCAATGATTGAATAAAAAATCCAATACAAAACATACTTATGCATGGTTATACTATAAATAATATAGTATATATATATAATATATATATATATATATTATATATACATACAATAAATATGCATATGTATAAGTTTTATACCTCATTCTGTTTTCCAGTGGCGGTTATTTTAAAATTTCCCTCCTAATACTTCAGGATCCCTCGCTGTCTCTGTGATCAGCATAGCAAGAACAGAAAGTGCAAATGAAAAAGGCGCAAAAACCCCAAAGATGGAGGCATTACCAATCGAGGCCAGAAGAGGCTTACTAGCTGATCGCTGATTTACAGATCGCAATTTCCTTGAACAAAATGACACAAACATTAATACATGAAAAATTATAACTTTACAACTTTTTACTGTATTTACATTGTTTTTAAGCGTATTCTAACTATTATTAATTAATACTTATTAACCTTTTTACTAGCAATTCATATTAGACGAATTACGTTCAACTCTCAGGTGGTTGTTGGCAACTGCTGAAAGAAACTAATAACGTAGTTTATAATCTGACTCCGTTACTTTCAAATAAATTAAAAAAATCTGTAAAGTAACTAAGTTACTTTTTCAAGATAAGTATGCCATAACTTCTTCTGGAATTACAAAAACAAGGAATTCAGACCATATAAAGCTGTACTTTATATGGACCACTGCAGATTGATTTAAATGTGTAGAGGATTTAAAAGCAAATGTCCACTTTAAGTTTAGATCAAACAAGCAGTGAAGTTAAAGATTTTAAAAATGTCTGGCATTTTACTTCATATTTTATCTCTCTTTGAGGAGAAGTGTTGAAAAGTGTTGTCTGCTCTGAGCCAGTGGTCAAAAAATTAAAGTATGACCTAAAACCAAGTGGTAACAATAATAGTAATTTTGTAAATACACAAAAAGGGAAGTGATACTACTTTATGGTATCATTCAGTCATTCCAATCCATTTGCCTGTGGGCGGTACAAAGCGCAAAGACTGCACTGAATACACAGTATTTCACACTTCTTTTTCCATGAGGAAATTTAAATGTAATCAGAATTGTACAGTTTAAGAAAAGTTAAATTAATAACTGAAAGTATTGCTTTTAATATCTAACATGTGCCTGATTCCTTGTTGTTGTTTCTAATCCTTAATTATGCATCAGCATCTTTGAATGTCATGAAAAGTGTTTTGTAAATAAAATGTATTATTATTATTATTATTTCAATGTGAGTGTTTGGTTGGACTTCCCAGATAGCAAGCAATGTTAAGTGATGTGAATTATGGTCAAAAAGGTTGAAGTTAAAGTTAAGATCAACGATTGACAGTGGATCAACCATCAAGCAATCATCCAGTTCTTGGAGAGATGAAATTGGATCAATTTTGTATGTTTGAGTCAAACAAGTCATTTCCATCCATCCATCCATCCATCCATCCATCCATCCATCCATCCATCCATCCAACAAGCTTCTCCCTATAGAACCGTGAGGTTGTGCTGGTGCCGATATCTCCAGAGGTCAATGGGTGAGAGAAACAGGGTCACCCTGGACAGGTTGCCAGTCAGTTCCTTCTGTTTCAAAGATCTATTCTTCACAAAATGCTTCCTGAATCTGCTGCTCGATGGAGAACCTGGATCTTTATTCCATTCTGCTTTATTTGAGCAGGATTTATTTTTCTAAAGACTTTTAGGCAGTAGTGGTCTTTAAATATTAGTACTTAGACAAGAAGGAGGGTGGAGAGAACAGGAAGACATGCACTAAAGGGTTGAGGACTGTAGTTTCTGCATATCGAGTGTCACCTCTACCTTTGAGCCATGTGGTTCCTTTGAGGAGGATTTATTGGTATCGTCTTGGATTCTCATTTGAAATGTGTTAAAACTTGTCCAAATGCTAAGCAAATAGCACACGATGATGGGAAAAAGCTGATTATTCTGGTTCAGAGTTTCAAAAGCATTCATAGAGACCACCTACCATTTAAAGCTAAAAATATTTCCATGTGTTATTTTGTTTCTCATCTGGATCACTGTGTAAATCTCACAGGCAGCACAATTAAGTGTCTGTCAATAATATTTTATTTACTGCGTGCAGAAACATGAAAATCACCTTATCAACAACACAAAGGATAGAAAACATAAAAAGACATGAAAACAAAATAAATATTTTGTTGGGTCTTTGGGGATTAATAATAATCTTGTACTTTTAAAAATGTGGATCACTTTATTTCCTCAGTTCTTTTTCTACTCGCCCAGCAGATGTCACTGGGAATCCATGTTTAACATTCATGGCACTCAAACTTGTTAGATATTTTAACTTGGACATAATGGATCCTCTTTGTCACAAAGCAGATTTACAGTTTTACAAAAGCATCATATTTATATTTATGAGACGGTGAACAGGTTTCCTCCGTTTGTTCGGAGGTGTTTCCAGTCTCTCCAATGTTAGAAACTTCATGAGTCCGAACGACCCGTCTGCAGAATCTGCTACAGGATTCTGTTTGTCTGGTTCACCTGGTGTCACTGCATGAAAAGAAGTTTAAACATGTCAGTATTCAGACATACTTCACGTTACATGTTAGTAATTATGAGAATTCAAGCAACATTAAGTTTGAATTAGGAGAAGAAGCAGAATGACGATGACCAGACATGATGGAGATTCACTGATGTTGAAATAAAATCATAAGTGAGGCAGACTGCTGAACCTCATGAATCTTTGGGCAACATCTTTAACAAGTAATTTTTCTGCAGGATTGAAATTATAAACTTTATTTGAATAACAAAATACACTTTAATTAGTTTAAACCTCCAAATTGTCTAGCTTATCTTTAGAGAAAAAACTTGCTGCTCACCTCTGGAAACTCGTACATCACTTCCTCTGGTTTGGTTTTCCTTTTACCTTGAAAACAAATATATATTTAGTTGTTTGTTGTAAGTTGATAAAACTATTCATGTGTAATAAAAATACAGAATTTCTCTTTTTGTCTTGACTGCTTCTAAAACAAACAGAACAACATAATTTATTATTAAGGTTGATGAATAAAAAATATAATCAGTTTTCTAACTGTAAGATCTTAAAAAGCAACATAGAAATACGGAGAATGCATTTTAGAAAAATAAAAATCATCAGCTTTGTGAACTAAAGCAACAATAATTGAGAACTAAATCTCCCAGTTTATTCAGAACATTGCAACAAATAAAGAGTTAAGAGTCCCACACAGAAAATAAAAGAAGCTCACAGAGCCTGGATAATAATCTGCAGCTTCAGAAAACCTAAAAAAATTTTAAACTAAAATCTCTGATTTTCTTTCTTAAATTTTTTTCTAGTTAATTACAAATCAACTTATGGATTATAAACAATCGTTTAATGTGTTTCAGATCATTTAAAGTCAGGTTTTAGAAAATATTGTCTTTAGTCAATCACATTGCAATCCTGTTTAAAAAGCATAAACATCTTCTGTTTTTAGGATCCGTAAATTATCCATGGATAGAAATTAGACAAAAAATACAAAAATCAAATCAGGAACTTATTCTGATCCTTCTTCTGTTTTAAACTGGAATCTACGTTATTTTACTGTTGTTATATTATAGAAATAAATAAATAAACTAAGACTTACATTGTCTTATAACGACAGTTAAGATGAAAACTACAACCAGTATTGCAGCCAGGATTATTCTTGTGATGTTAATAATTGTAATGTTTCTCTTCTTAGCTGTAAAGAGAACAAAATATGTGAAATGTTAAAGAATTAACTTAAAATAAACAACTTAGACATAATGGAGCTTTTAAAAATACATGTTCTCTAATTTAATCAATTAAGCATTAAAACAATATTGCTTTGCTTTAAAATAGGTGAACAAACATCTTCTATCAGTTTTATGTCTTGGTTAAAACTAAAATGTTATTTTCTTGTCATGCAAACTTACCAAGTTCAATGCAGTGAGTTTCAATGTTTTCGATGGATTCAATCTTGCTGACCTGGTTGCTATGGTTACAGACGATTGATTCTTTCAACTTGTAGATATGAAGAGAAGAGCTGGATTTGGTGACTGATCTTCTCTCTCCTCCCTCCTGGTTACAGATTTCATTCTCACATCTCAGAGTGGTGCTGATTGAAGAGTCGTCTGCCCTGCAGGTTTCTGTCAGGTTATAGGAGGAGGAGGAGATGAACGCACAGGTAAAGGTGAGATCAGCTGGAGACACTGGATCTGAGGGAGGAAGTAGAGTTAAGAAGTTTTAAAATATTAGAAAAAAATGTAAAGAGAGGCCAAAATCCAACAGGAAATGTAATTCAAAGGACAAAATTATTCTTACAACACTTTATTTTAGCTTGTAGTGTTTATGGATATGGGTTTTATTAATAAAGGTTATAAAAACAGAGAGAGAGAGGTTACAGTTTTTGGTGTTTCAACTTCATCTATTTAGCGTCGCATGTAACTATTTATAATATACACTGATCAGAAATATACAGATGAAACACTTACCTTGAACTGTAACATTGTATTGAGTTAGTGTTTTGGCTGTAGGCACTACTACCGTTGCAGTATAAATACCACTGTCTGACTTTTGTAGATTCTTTAGTTTCACATTGGATTTTTCATCAAGAACATCAACTCTTCCAATGTGACTCTTTTGAACAGTTGACTTGGAACCATTTATAAATGTTACTATTGCCTCATTTGTAAATTTCCATGACCAAATGATAGCATCTGATGGAATTTCAGCTGTGAGATTAAGAATAAGATCATCTCCAGTTTTCACAAATACATCAGTCACTGCAGAGGAACCTGAAAAACAGAAAACAAAATAAAATTCAAACTAAACTGAGATCAATACAAAGTTGTCAAGTACATTAGACAGAACAGATTGAGATCTATTCCTAAAATGTCTATAATGTTCATCTAAAAATGAGCTTATTACATACAAGTATGCTGTCAATGTCATTATTATTTATTAAATAAATATTGTCTGTATATCGCTGATAGGTCATTCCTCCCAGCAGCTGTTCCCAACAAACCCAGTATGATGTTTGGATTCCTGGTATTCTTTCTACAAGATTCTATATTTTGTAAATATTCTGTTTTTGCACAAATGTACAAAAATGTAATGTGCAGTTTTTAGATTTAACAAGTACATCTGCTATTTTTTCAAGTTTTTCTTAATTTTGACACCTGTTATTTTACTTGTTGTTAGGTTTCTGTTTTGCTTTTGCTTCAGATATATTTATTTTATCTGAGGTTTTAGAGGTGGGGATAAATGTGGAAAGGGTATTAAAAACATTTGTCTTATTTCTTGACATCTTTTCTCCCCTGTGAATAAAAATGCTTAGACACAGTGAATGTTTAGTCCCTAAAGACGGTTTTGCATATTTTCTTCATTGTATTCATTTCTGTCATTTTTCTCCATCATTTGAAAGTACAAAAAGTTCAAACTTACTTCACAACCTAATCTGACCAAACCAAGACTAAAACAGAGTCAGAGATTGTTCATAGAAAAAATTTTAAATAAATAAAATAAATTGAACAGTTAGTAAAACAAAGTGATGATGAGAAATCACTGTGAGATAATTTTAATAATTGTAATGAGTTAAAAGATCATCTGACTTGATTAAAGGGTAGTAATTCTAATTTCTACAGAAAGGTTTTATAATTTAAGTTGAATTTGTGTAGTTTGTGAATTAGTGAACATGGAAGAGTTTCAGTGAGAATAAAAGTGAACAAAAGTTGGACATTTTAAAACTTTAAATATTTGTTATCTTACTGAACTGAACATTCTTCCTTCCTGCTTTTGTTTCATGAGATTGACACGTTTACAGTGACATACCAGATCTGTAACAGGATTAATTTAGAACAAAAAGAAAAGGCTCAAAACTTTCAAATGTAAAAAATAAACAGAATAAAACAGAATTTACCTTGAATTTGAAGTGTGTAGATTAGAAACAGATGAAAAAGAAGTGTGAGAATCTGCGCCATTTCTCACATCGCATGAGGAAGATTCATGTAGGAAGTGATAACTTCCTACATGAGCTTACAGGGTGGACGATACGACAGATTGTTCTTCTTGACTCTCTTCTTTTCCAAACAGTTTCCATGAGGAACATCTCAGGAGAAAAGAAGGTTTCTTCAAGACAACAGATCATAAAGGAAAAATATCCATCCTGTCTTGTCATTGTTTTTGGAGATTTTAACAGCGCAAACATCTCCAATGAACGTCCAAATGAAAACACACTAAGCCAAAGTTACACAACTTTAAAAGATGCATGTTGGACTTTCTGATCACTGCTTCATCTCTTCCCAAATGACTAGTAGAAATTAAGAACATTTAGCTCAAACCTTTAGAACGTAGAAGGAACTAAAAACCCTCTACACCCCAGTTTTAAAATCCTTACACTTCCTCTAGCTCATAGACTTTAAAATACTTCTGTTAGTTTATAAATAACTGAACGGTTTTGCACCAAAATACATTAAATATCTGCTTCTGCATCAACCTTTCAGACCTCTCAGGTCTTCTAGTCTGCTCCAGAAACAAACAATAGCATTACTAATATGGGGAAGTCTTTATCTATTTTCTGCTAACATAAAAAAACAACAACATAATTTAGCAATTGTGGTGTCTTCATTAAATAAACAATTTATTTCAAGTCTTTGTTCATGCATAAGTCATAAAAAATCACAGCACCAATGGATGTAAAGAGTTACATGAGATATATTCATAATTCAGCCGCATCACTCATCATCTATCTGCCAATCAGAGGAGATGTTGTAGTCAGGAGTTCAATATGGAAAAGTTGGTTTTTCGGTAAAAAATGAATACTTATTACAAAAGCTTGGTTATGAAAAGGCAAACACTTTGTGTCGTGAGATTTTGTCTTTAACAAGACTATGTTAGTAATCTTTTTGACCTGATTAAAAATAAAAAAGGTGGTTGTCTGTATCAACCACCTGGTCAAATTTGTATGATTCCTGAATTGCAGTTGGGCCACGCAAAATCAGTGAAAGGGCCAGAAATGGTCCCCGGACCACACTTTGAACACTTCTGTGTTATAATGACTGCATGAAAACAAATTTAAACACCGCAGGAAATGAAACAAATATATCTCGTTTCATTTCAGATTCAGATTATTAATAATCTTGAGGTTTTCAAAATGTGAGTAAAAACTTTCTATTTAATCCACTAGATGGCACCGTGACTCCGCCGTGATTTAACATTACAGTTTATGCTGTATTAGATCAGTCAGTAAAAATAGAATAAAACTTGTCAGACTGGCTCTCCTCAAATCTGTGAGATCTGATCTATTAGAGGCAGCTAAGCATAGAATACCTGACCTGCATTACGATTTTCTATTCTATAACAAACTTTGTGTAAAAGCCAACAATGTTCTACATATTTATAAAAAACACCCTCTCCTGGTCTTCTGATGTGATACCTTCATTTTTGAGTAAACCTGTAGAAATTTAAGCACATATTTCATTTAATTATTTGCATTTTTATGAATAGTTTTTTTCCGTTAGATACACTTCACATATTTATGCTAACGTTTGCTAACGCAGTGTATGTTTTAAGTCGTTAAATGAAGCTTTAAAATTACTATACCTTGTTATAATTATTATTTCGCACCACAACTTTTTTGAAAAATATATATTTTGACTCAATAAAATTGAAGACGGTCATATTTACTGTACCGTAACTGTTCGTGTGTGCGCGCAGCTCCAACAGGAAATGAACGCGCTTTCATTTCCGCTGCAGCAGCTTCAACGGTCACGTCAAAAAATAAAAGGAAAATGTGGACGGAAAGGACGGACTAAAAGCTGGGGAGAGATCATCCAGACCGATCCGCCAGCTGCTTTCTCTTCCGTAAGAAGTCGTTACCAAGCAACTGCTTGTATTGGAGACTTCGGTCGGAACATTTAACGTGTTTTTAAGGGTCGTTTTGAGGTGAACGTGTCCCCTTGTTGTGTGCTAAATTAGCCAGCGTTTACCCAGTCCGCTGCTAGAGATGGGGACGAGAGCGAGTCGCCTTCAAGACCCGGTTCCCTCTCCCTTCGGGAAAGATGGCACAAAGCGGGATTCCTATCGACGACCCCGGTGTACCAGGCCCACCAGCCTTGTCGTCGACTTCTCGGTGAGCTTTGAGGAAACGGAGGCCAACAGGAGCCGATCTGAGGAAGGGAGCGACTCGGACTTGGGGCAGCATGGAGGGGCGAGCGCCGACGGCAGCCCCGCCGACCACCGCAGCATACCGTCCGGCATTAGCCAGGCGTCTCCGGGTGACGACAACAACAGCGAGGGGAAACCCGAGGAGGACGGCGGCGTGAGCCCGGGGGCCCCCGCCGAAGCGGAACGCCAAGCCGGGGAGGAAACAGGCCGCACGCCACACCGCACTTTTTCTGAAAGGCTCCCCGGAAATCGGCACTCTTCTGCCCGCAGCGTCGGAGCCAGGTCCGCCCGGGTTCGTGGCACACACCAGCGGCCGGTGTCGGAGGCTTGGATCGGCCTTTACCGTGTTAACAACCGACATGGCAGTAAGTAAATACAGTCAGGAACCGAAGCTGTGTTATCTAATTTTCCTAATGTTTGCCACAGAAATAGACTTCGCTCCAAGTCCTTCTTAACTTGTCCAAACAAGTTAATCAACTTCACTGTCTCTGTAAATATGGTTTTATTTAACACATTTAGATGCACCGATCAGACTTTTCTCAAGCCAATATCGATTTCTAGTTATCTTCCAGGGCTGATTTTTGACCGATTTAATTGTCTTTTTTTGAACCCAAAGTTATGAAGCCAGTAGAATATTTAGCAATGAAAAGAAATATACTAATTTGTTCAAGAGAACATTGTTTCCAAACCTTTTATTTCCCAACTAAATTCAAAATGTACATTAAAGTTTGCTATAGGTTGTTAAACGAAAACATTTTTTTGCTATCTTTGAAGAAAGATGGATTTTGGTTTAAAATACTTGTGGTTCTTATTGAACTATAATGAAAACATATTTTGCAACATCAGACAAACTGATCAAAGAAAAATCGGCCAAACGTGTTCCTGGTTCTCTGATTACCGACTTTCCAGAAATGAAAGTGCCTCAAGGCACATGCTGGTGGTTGATGAGTTTATAGACCCAAGATAGTAAAAGAAAATTCAAAATTTTCCATACTTCACATGATAAACACCCACCTGAGCCTGTCCAAGTGAAACTAGCTGGGGAAACTACGGTGTGCATCTAAGAATATATTTTATTTATTTATAGGATTAAGACAGCAATAGTTTCTATTTTTGATGCATTTAATGGGAAAACTGTAATTAGATTAAAGCCTGAATGGGGGGAAAATCTGCCTGTTCCAATGTCTGGTTAATGGATCGGTGCATCTCTAAGACACAACACTTTGTTAAATGCAGGTAGCGAATGTTTGTGCTTTCATAACAATTAGCGAATGTTAGTCTAAAACACAGAAGCACTATTTATTATAAAACAGTTTGTGTTGAATTTACAATAACTCTGCTGTCCTTCAATGACGAAGTCATTTCTTATTAACAGAAAACTGCATTGTCTGTGTTACTTTATCTATTTAACATGATCACTTCAACCAATCATGTAAATGTGCCAGAATTCACCATATTGGCTAATTTAGGTAAATTTATCTTCCTTCCCTGACACTTTTAAACCTTTAAACTCCATTATTTCACTGACTAAATAATGAATAAAAACATTGCACAAGAGTAAATTACAAACATGTGGTCAATATCACATTGACTCACAGTTTTATAGATGTGGAGACCAGAAAAATTTAATATTTCCAAAAAAGGTTATCACACTGATACCCTATACATAATGCTCAACATAATTAAACTATCTAAATATTTAATCCTGTTTTCCTAAGATATATAATTATGTTTTGATAGAACAGAGGATTTAGTACAATTTAAAAAAATCCCCCTGGATCAACCTGGTCTGAAATTAAAATGGATTATTGGTGGAATTTACATTCCTGGACAGTTAATCTCTTTTCCCGTGCTAGCATGCTGACTCAAACCATCAGAGACCCCATTGTCTGCGGCGGAGCAGTGGCGTAAAACTGTAAGTGGCGACACAGAAGCTCTTTCACGTTTCCGTAAGACAGCGGTTGTCTTTGACAATCCTCCAGCATGCAAGTTAAAAACATGAAGCAACTGAACGTGTTTCTCCTTTTTTAGGGGGGAGATGAGTTTGCAACTAACGATCATTTTAATAATCGATTATTTCGACAATCAATTTAATTAGATTTTTAAAAATCTACATATTTTGCAGGTATTTCATTTAATCACTTAAGCATTTTCTCTAAACATCATTAGAAATAATAATAATTATAAGAAAGAATAGAAAGGAAGAATAAGAAAATAAGAACTTTATTGCCTAAGATGCAATAACTTAGCATTTCTTTAGCAAACGGTATATTTGAAGTTTTTTTTTTTAACTGGATTGCCAAAGCATTTGAATTGCCTTGTTGCTGAAAAAGTGCTATATAAATAAAACTACTTCTTCTAAAGATGCTTAAATGCACTAACCAATTAATCACAATTAATCCGATTAATCGTTTCAGCCCAATCAGATTTTGACTATTTCATTAAAGTCAGAGGTAGAGGTTGGTTATCGGTTTTTATGATTCTTCTTTTGGAGTGATAAACAACAATACACTTACCTAGTGTCTGACCAATTTAAAAACAGAACAGTGTTTCAATGATCGATTAATCACGATTAACCGTTTCAGCTCTGTCAGATTTTCAACATTCCATAAAAGTCAGAATCCCCTCCCCTTATTTTTGTTTTGGAACGGTAAAAGACGACCTTCTGTCTGGATGGTTTAAAAACAGATCAGTCTTTCAATAACCAATTAATCACGGTTAATCGTTTCAGCCATACATTCAGGATAATCAGATGCAAGCAGATGGTGGTGTTGTGACTGAAAACATGACATTTTAATCCACAACGCTGCAGAGTGGTGGGTTTCCTGGGCCAGCTTTCAGCCAGAGTAGGGAAATGGGTCACAACTTCACAAGCTGGCAGCGGTTCATAGATGGAGGAGGAGGCGGGGGGAATGTAGGGCAGCAAGGTGCTGTTTCTGCCTGACTGTCACATCCATGAATGGCTGAGTGCTGGCTTTCCCTCAGGCGTGACTCACTGTTTTTATACGGATGCATGCAGTCGAATGATGCTATTTCAGGTCAGCCGAAGTCGAGGTAGCATCATCTGAATTCAGTTTTATCTGCTCATCTCATCTCTGTCCAAAATGACATTGTGTACTAATTCCAGCTCTGCCCTCTGCAGGTATTCGCTGCCCTTTCTGCTCAAAGCCTTTCCCAGGCGGTCGGATCGAGGATCACCTGTTGAGCTGCCTCACATCTCCTCCGCTACCTTACAACAGTAAGCGTCCAGTAACTTGACGCTCTGACAGCTGTGTGTGTGTGTTGTTTCTGTTTTTAAAGGCCGATGATGACGCTGTCTGTCGCCTTGTGTGTGTGTGTGTTTGTTCACAGCGGACGTGCTGAGCAAAGACAGCGGGGAATGCTCGATCTGTCTGGAGGACCTGGTACAGGGGGAGACCATCGCCAGGCTGGCCTGCCTCTGCGTCTACCACAAAAGGTATTTAGAGCTCAGCACGTGCATGGAAACTGTTTCAGTATTTAACACTTTTCTCAGAAACCAGAACTGGATAGTAACTAATTACATTTACTCAATTACATTTACCTGAGTAACTTTTTTGAAATAAAAAACAACAAAGTTTTAGGAGTATTTTTACTATGTTGTATTTTCTACTTTTACTTGAGTAATTTTATTATGAAGTATCTCTACTCTTACTTGAGTAAAATTTCTGGATTTTCTACCCAGTGAATGAAAAACAAACATATTTTAACCAAAAACTCACCAAACACAGAAACACACCTTAAAGTTTTATTAAAAAATTATTGAAAGAAGCTGATTTGGAAACATTTTCTCTTGCTTGATTTTGTGTTACTTATATGAATTATTGTTATTTTAGTTCTTAAAATACAAAAATCTTTATTTTCACCTGTCTGAAAATTTTTAAATATTAAAGGATTGATAGTTCAATCAGTTCCTCAGTAGTTGAGTAGACTTTTTACCAAATACTTTTTTACTCTTACTTGAGTAATTACTTAGATGGCTACATTTTACATTTACTTGAGTAAAAGTACGTTGAAGTAGTGCTACTCTTGCTTTAGTAAAAATTTTTGCTCTCCTCTGTCAAAAACACCTCACAGATAAATTCTCAGATTTTAGGGCTGCAGCTAAAGATTGTTTTTAGTTAACTAATTCTTCTGCAAGTTTGTAACTTTTACCAAAATAGTTTTGACAAATATGTCTAAAAAAACATGTCACCATTTTTTAATATGAGACAGATAATTTGTGAAAAGATGGATATCCTCCAAATCTTCCCTCAGCTGCTGTTGCCATCTGAAGAAATGTAAAAACAACCAATCAACCTCATGTAGTCGCTGCTAAATGTGCTAATGATGCCGGCTATGCTAAATAGCTTTAGCATTCCCAAAATGCAATGCAATTTGGTCAACAGCACATTTCTTCTCGCATCTTTTCCAGACTCTGTTGACGCAGTAAAACTTTTTCGATATTTGACTAACCTGATAAGGAGAAGGAGCCAGAAATATTAATCAGATGAATGTTAGTGAATTTAAAAAAATGGATGAACGAATCATGCATAATAGCTACGGTATACATTGGATATATAGTCCCTTCTTTTAGAGGTCCACAAACAGTTGAACCACATATGAACTAAATCTCTATTAAATAACAATTACAATTCTAAATAGTGATTTATATTAAATTATAATATCTCAAATTATAAGTCATTAACAAAACCTGGTGAAACCCGAAACAAATCTTTCAAGAAAACATTTGTTGCGGTTGTGTTGTAGCTTCAATTTGCCATAAATAGTTAAGCAACATTTAATTGCTTTAATTTGATCTTTTGGGAAGGTGATGCAACAAAACTACGCTTTTAAAAAATGAGGAAGGAGTTTGGTTCGCCACTGATTTGAAAAGTTATTAGTTTCTTCTGCACTGCAAAAACACAAAATTTTACAAAATAATTTTGGTTTAGTTTTAAATGCAAATATCTTAATAGACTTGAAATAAGACAAAACTGGCTTACAAATAATTTTTCAGCAAGAAGTAGGAGCTTGTTTTAAGCAAATAATTGCTTAACAAGTTCTAGTTCCGTCTACAGATTATTTTTGCTTTTAACAAAATATTTTTACTCTGTTTTAAGTTGATTTATTAACCCTCGATTTCTTGCTAAAAAGCTACTTTAATAGTTTGTCTTATTTCCAGTGTACTCAGATATTTACACCAGAACTAGACTGAAATTACTTGGTAAGATTCTGTTCTGAAGTTTTCTTAAAAGCTTTGTAAATTAAACTTGGATTATTATTAGAGAATCAAATGTGCTTCTCTGGAATTTAGCAGCTTTAAACTGAACCACAAATGTTTCTCCAACTGTTAAAACGTTGTTACATGTGAGCTCGACACACCCTCAGATGCTCAGAAACCTCTTGGAGGTTTAATAATTATGAAGCTGTTAAAGGACCTCTGGTGTGTTTGCCTGGTTACAGCACATTTACGCCGGCGTTTCGCAGCGTGCTTTAATGAGCCTCTCTTGGATTTCCCCCTCGTTTTCCAGCTGTCGCCGACTCCTTCAGATTTTTAAGTGCGAGCTTCGCAGGGATAACGCCACTCTCCACCTTTTTTATTTATTTATTTTTTTGTCCGTCAAAGTTGCCTCACAGCCGAGCCGTCGAGGCAAGCAGATACAAGAACGTCCCGGTTTGGAAGTCCGTGTAATTTCCTCACATGGAAAACCTGAGTGTGTTGGAATTTAGCTCTGCTTTCCAGGGAACTTCACACAAGATCAGATGGATGACTGACTTCACCGTGGTTCTGGTCGCAGGCAGTCTCGCCTCCAGCCTTTTTTTTTTTTTTTTTTCCGAGGTGTGGTCGTTGGATTGCGTGAAGGAAATTTTTAATTTTCCCCATGCAGCAGTAGAGATTTGGGAAGGGAAGCAAACCGGAGAGTGAAACAGCTGAAGATGATTATGTGATTCATCATGTTTGATAATAGAAGTCGACCAGAAAAAAAAATGTATAAAGCAAGGGTTTCCAAGGTGTGGTTCGGGGGCCATTTGTGGCCCTTTTACTGATTTTTTTTTTTTTTTTTTTTTTTTTGTGGATTCCAAATGCAGAAAAGAAAGATACATAATTGGCCCATCTAGCAGAAGTGGTTGATGCAGTTAGAATTATTCATTTTTCATTTAATCAGAGTAAAATTTTTACTTTTCCTATTTTCAAGAGCATCACAAAGTATTCACCTTCTCATAACTAAGTTTTTATGATAACTAGAGCAACATTTATCCAGAGACGTTTACTGAAAACTGACTTCGCTGAACTCAAATCAGCTTTTATTTAAGTTTTTAAATATAGCAAGCGCTTTGAAAGAAAGTTATCCTGATCTTATAACTGAGAGTACATTTTGGGGATGAAATGATTAATTGGATTAATCGACTACTGAAACATTTATCAACTAATTTAGTAATTGATCAATCATTAACTGGAGTGTAGAAACAAAAAAAGAACAACACACTCAGAAGTAGTGATGCTCAATCATTTGGGCCAATATTGATATCCAGTATTAATACTGTTGTTGTGGCCAATAACCGATATTTATTTGGGTGTTTTAAAATATTGCACATTTAGTTTATTGGTGAGAAAAAACTAAAATTACAACAGAAAGTTGCTGTGATTTTAGTTTTGACTCGACACATTTGATAATATATAAAATAAACACGATTTAAATCACATTCAGCTCCAACTAGTTGATGTTTGGTTCAGTTTATCAGGGACGCATAATAATGTATTAAAAAAACCATCCAGTCTGTTTTTGTTGTGAAATATTGTGATAAATTATGTAATTTTCCTCACTTCTCCCTTTCTTATCTGTCATTATGATGCGTCTCTAATTAGTGGTTTTATGAGCACATAATGCAGGGTGAAGAAAAGTTCCTGGCATGCAAACCTTTCTAAAATAAACAAATGTTGCATTTACACCAAAAATGCAGCTATGTGGTTTCTTAATCAAAAAGCAGGAGTGTATGGTTTCATCATTCATAAGCCTTTCACTGGCTTCCTGGTTTCTAACCAGCGATTCAGGAAGTCGGTGAAAGTTTGTGGGCGACTCCTCAGTTTGTTACATTAGCGCCGGTTAATCAGAGAGTTTTGTGTTTGTGCAGCTGCATCGACTCCTGGTCCAAAGTGAAGCCCTGCTGCCCCGAGCATCCCTTCGATTGACTCGCAGGTCAGGCGGTTCCAGCCCAGCGACCAGATCGACTCAGGTAAGCCCACGTTACAGGTGACTCACATTATACATGTCTGGAGAAGTTGGTAAATTGCATTCAGCATTTTTGGTCTAGTTTCTGCTGCAAATGTCTTAAAACACTTGAAATAAGAAATAAAGGAAAACTAATAGATGCATGTCAGATTATTTCATTTGCAACAAGACATTTTTTCCATGTCGTAGGTGAGATAATCTACTTTTTTAAGATCAATATTAAGGAATTATTGACTCAAAACAAGCTCCTATTTCTTACTGAAACGTTACCTGTAAGTTAGTTTTATTTTATTTCAAGTGAACTGAGATATTTTCACTAGAAACTAGACAAAAAAATTCTTGGTAAGATTAATGAATTTCATTAATTATCTTGTGTTTAGTGCTGTCATGGTTGCTAGACATAACAGTGGGAAGTGAGACCGGTGTTGCATCATATTCACAACCCAGGGAAACAAAGACTTATGTATTAAAAGTTCCTGGGTATTATGAAAATTTTAATTAGAATAAATTGTAAAATTGGATAATATGTATCCATTTATAGAAACTGTTTGGTAACAATAATTTGGTTAAAAACATTTTTTTGAATGAAAATGTTTTTATGTTAAAGGTTGTTTTTTCTGACATTTTTCAGTGAAATTATGCTGCTGCTACTGAATTGATTTTAACATTTTAACATTGTCTTCATCACATTGCACACTGGTTTTAAAAATGCCTCTTAAGTAGAGTTTTATGTTTTATTATACATTCTGCAACTTTCACTTGGTGAAAAAAATAAACTAAAATCATTGAATCTAGAGGTTTCTCAACCTAAAGTACTTATTAATACATTTAAAAACATGAGTCATCCGACCAGCAGCTTCGTCTGCCTGCCTGCTCATGTCAGCAGCTGAGCTGCAAAAATAACAGGTTTGACGTCATTAAAATATTTTTTCACCCACTTCCTCGTTCACATCATCAACTTGATCTGGAATAGTGGGGGATGCCTCGTCTTTTCTCACTTTGTTCAGACAGTCACTCAAGTCTAAGTTATCATTGTAGGAGCAGATATTGAAACTTTAACGGCTGCTGGGATAAATCTCCAAAAAGCTAAAGTTTACAGAACTTAACGTCAACCATGAACCTTCATCCACAGCCTGGAAGCAGGGCTGCAATCAGGAGATTTATTTAGGTCTTATTAAAGAGGAACATGTTGGATTTTTCCACCTAAGTGACTTCAGCTGTAAAGCAGATAAATTTGCTTTCTCTACTTTACGGCCATTACTTAAAAACAGGAAGTGCTTCATCCTGCTCTGCTGCTCAGAAACGCTGTTTACTTCAACGTGCAGATTACTGATGATGACAGTATTTACTGAGGTGCACTGCAAAAACACAATCTTACCAAGTATTTCTGTCTAGTTTCTAGTTCAAATATCTCAGCACACCTAAAATAAGACTAAAGTAACTTAAAAGTACGTTTTCAGCAAGATATAGGAGCTTGTTTGGAGTAAATAATTCTTTAATAAGGATTAAAAAGTACAAGTTCCACTGAACTAAAACTTTTATCAGTGTTAAGGAATTATTGACATAAAGTGAGCTCCTCTATTTTGCTACAAAGTTGTAAATTAGATTTTCTTTTATGTGTACCAAAATATTTGCACTAGAAACTAGACCAAAAATACTAGGCAAGATTTTGTGTTTTCGCAGCGCAGAAGAAACGAATGGCTGTTAACTTTTCAAATCATTAGAGAAAACAAAACTCCTTCCTCATTTTTCAAAGGTAAAATTTAATCAGTTAAAAGTTGCATAACTATTCAAGGCAAATTGAAGCTGCAACACAAACAGTGAAAAATTTTACTGGATAAAATTAAGGATGCAAGAAGAACCCTGCCTAATTCTTGGTTCTTCTGGCACAGATCTACAAAAAATGACCAAAAAGTGAAACATTCACTAAAAACTGAATCAAAATTACTTGGTAATTTTTGGTGCTTTTGCAGTGTGAGAAGTTGAAGTTAAATATTCTCTTTTTCTCTGTTTTTACAGGAGACTACACCGAATCCCAACAAAACCACAATAAGTATCAAGAATTGAACGAGCAAAATTCATATTTGCGTTTCCGATGTAAAAAGTCAGCGGGATCTTCCTCTATCGATTTAAACTCGACCTGCCAAACGCTGACGTTGAAACCAGCTGCTCCGTCTAATAACAGAGATGTCTGTGAGTGTGTGTGTGTTTGTGTGTGTGGACTCGAATCACCGGGGGTCATTTAAATATTATCATCCAAGAAAACCAGATGGAGTTTCAGTGACCAGCGCCTCTCCTGCGTGTTTCTGTCTCTGAATCTTATCAAGTATTTTTGCAAAAACCAAAACAAACAAAAACAAAGTATTGTTGCAAGTCCTACATCGGATGAATGTTTCTTCTTCTCTACTTTCCCCCCCAAATTAACCAAATCTTCAGCTGTTACGTTTATTTCTGCTCTGACGCGATGAGGACCGGTGTTTGGTGGAAAGGGGGGCTGCTGCTACTCTTTCTTTCTGTGTTTTGTTGTTATTTTTCTTGCTTTCTGTTACCTTTAAACATTTCAGGGGAAGTTTTGGGCCTTTGTGTTTTGTTTCTTTTAAAGTCGGCCAGTTTTGTCTCCTTGTTAGCGTGGGGATTGTTCAGGAAGATTTCGACAGTAGCACCACGTTGGCGCCAGCTGGAGCACTTCTGTGTTATTTCTCATACGATCTGGGATGACAGTGAGCGACAGAGGGGTGAATTTGTCCTGTGTTTGTTTGTACATACATTAAAGTGTGTTTGTGTTTGTTGTAAACTTCGCAGATGTCTGGTTGGTTGGTACTTTCTATGAATGCAGTTTCTTTTTTTTTCTTTTTTCGCCAACGCCAGATCGTGCCGGGACAAATAGATGGATTTTTGGGGGCATGTTTACGCCATGTGGCATCTGCCTCCTCTTCACAGCACTGGGGGCTATGGACAGCTTATGGTTAATAATTACATAAGCAGCAGGCACCCTCTTCCTTTTCCACCATGCCTTTTTATTTTGAGCATTTTTAGCTGACATATTGTTGTGATTATTGCTAAATGTGTCAAGTGGCTTTCCTTTGCCTTTTTAGTGCTGATTTGCCTTTTTTGGGCTCTTAAATTGAGCCAGCAGAACAAACAACTGGGTTTCTTTTTATCTGTTTCATGGATTTTCAACCCAGACGGTTCAGTTTTAGAGCAAAGGTGTTCAAAGTAGGGATCCGGGGCCACTTGCGGCTCCTGGATTGATTTTGTGTAGCCCTCAGACCAAAATTTGAGAATTATAATCTATTACTTTTAAATAAAAATCTACTTACAAAAATGTTACACTGCAAAAAAATAAAAAGAATTTTAGTCTAGTTTCTAGTGCAAATATCTAGGTTACATGTAAGCTAGTTTTGTCTTATTTCAGATGTACTTTTTAAAGTCAATGAATACTACTTCCACTGGAAGATTATTTCACTTAAAACATGGAAAAATGTCTTGTTGAGGTTAAATAATCTCAGTGGAACCAGTACTTTTTCATCAATATTAAAGAATTATTCACTTTCAAAAAGCAAGCTCCAATAACTTGCAATGGTTACCTCTATGTTAGTGTTGTTTCCTCTAGAAATTAGACCAAAATACTTTTGTGTTTTTGCAGCGTATTTGAGACTTTTCTGGTTTCCTTCCGTTGTCATGGTAACTAGGATTGACATATACGCTAAAGTACAACCTGGTTCACCAAAATCTGCTTTTATTTGCTGTATTAAAACTTTTTTCTCAGTTTTCTTCAATCGAGCCCAAAATAATAAGCAAACTGGATGCCTTTCGTTTAATAAGGAAGCTTTGGATTTACAATCCCATAAAAATCAGAGTTCATTCTTATTGCCGAGTAGGTTAAAAAAAAATCTACGTTTTGGTGATTTCAGTTTTTAATAATTGTAGTTTTTTGTCGTGCAGACACTTCTAATGCTGACAATTTTGGTGAAAAGAGTTGGATTAGTCTTGGGTTTTCTTTAATTTCCTCCCCTGGTTCACGGTTCTCTGCAGTCTGAGGTGCTACGACTCGCCCCACCACTAGTGGGCAGCGCTGTGCATGTTTCTCTTTTTATATTAAAGCATAAAAATATATATTGGAGAATTTTAAAAATGGAGAAAGGAAAAAAAAGATGCCAAAAGTGAGTGTGTGCATTGGGAGCGTTGTGTGAGCGTGTGCAGAGGTCGAGGTGGCGTTGTGTTCGTTGTAGAGGTCAGTTATGATGTTGTATTCTTTGGATGGGGGGTGCGATGGGGGTGTTTGTTTATGCTCACGGAGGTTGGATTTAACCCCCCTAAGTTACTCTCATTTACTCTGTTACCCTCTCTAAGCTGTGTGGTGCAATACCTCAGTTTTTTATTTCTTTACCAATGCTAGCTAAATGCTCTCTGTGTTCTCCAACCAAGGATGGTGTGTATTTTTCTTTCTTTCTTTCTTTTTATTATTATTTTTTTTAAAAGATGTCCCTCAAAGATTTGGTTCTGAAATACGGGGCTCCGTGTTTTAGATGAGAAAGTTTTAAAAATGGGTCACAATGGCTGAATCTGCATCCTCTGGATATGGACAATCTGCCTTGACTCTGGTATAAAAACAAATTTAACTATTTATTATTATTATTATTAAATTGTAAATATGTAATGCAATTCAAGAAAATGGCTTGGTCCTTGTCTGTTCAATTATACTGTTTCTAAGCTCTGATCTTTTGTATGTCTCAGAAGTTGTTTTTATATGTATTTTTTACAATAAATATGTGTGAGAGAAGTTGTTGGCTTTGTGTTTGTTTAAAACCCTCAGATTTATAATCAAAAATACACAAATATTCAGCTGTAATGTAGTATTACTACATTGTACTTTTTACATTTACATTAAATTTATTGGTTTTAACCATAAGTTCTAATAATACTATAATTTCATTCTTATTTCAACTTTATTCTTGTGTCACTTTATTTTTATAATTTTATGACTTTATTCTCATAATATTCTGACTTTATTGTAATTTTCTTTTTTTCTAAGCATGGCCCTAATATTCTGTCGTATTAGTAATTGTTGGCCCTTCTTGTTTGCTGCTCAAACTCGGACTGGATAGAGAGAAATTAGGGTTTATCTCTGGACTTTGACTGGACCATTTTAACTAATGAATGTGTTTCTGTTTAAACGAATGGTTCTAAACCCTGGTTCTCGGCCCCCTCTGTGCACCACCATGTTTCGCTGAGGGGTCGCTGTGTTCATGTGATGCAGCTTCATTTGTTTGGTCTCCTTCCATGTTTGTCAACAACAGCCATGCATTTTGGTTAACAGTTTCTAGGAACATGATTAGCCTCTGAATGGTTTATATGTTTGTAGTTTTCAAACTGCAGACAGAATCTAAATGATAGAAGAAAAGAAAAAACACACAATGCCATTGGAGAACCTGGTGACATGCGTCGGTGACATTTATAAAACTCGGCTCTTCGTTTGTTCGTTTCTACAGAAAGATAACATCGGCCGGGTTATGGGAAGCCTGGGCTGCGTTTATCTGCTTTGTGTTTGTTGCTGCTGTGTAGGTTTGCTCTGCAGCAGCTGTTTCGAGTCTACCCAACCACACAATGACCCTCAGCCATTTCCTCTTTGTGCTTTTATGCCAAGATCAAACTTTCAGTTTTACCCTTCAAGCTAACACACTGCAGAGCATGAATCTATGGTTTGCTTTGTCTGTACAGACATGACCAGAAGGAAATGATGTTGTTTCAAGGTTAACTCCTTCCTGTTTCTGGTTGTTTACGATGATCATCAAACCCAGTCAGTGTCATCTTAAGAGTCCAGCTAAAACCAGAACACATCCAACATGCAAACTGACTGATCCTTCAAACAGAAAAGTCCAGATGTCATCACTTAGTATGAATTATAACTTCTGTAGCAGAAAGAAGAGTTTTCACTGCAAAAAAACCAAAATCTTACCAAGCAGTTTTGGTCAAGTTTAGAGTGCAAATATCTTGTACACTTGGAAAAAATCTACTTTTCAGCAGGATAGAGGAGCTTGTTTTAAATCTGAAATTCCTCAATATTGATTAAAAAGTTCTAGTTCCACTAGCAGATTATTCCACTTATAACATGGCAAATGTTTTGTTTTAAGTTAAATAATCTGCTGTATTACTGGGTTAATACATTTTTAGATGCAATAATACGATGAAATGTAAATACTCCTTCCCCATTATATTATTGTCTTTCTGCAGCTACCTGCATTGCTTTATTTAACATATATATGAATTAATCTGAGGGAACAATTGTGACCTTGAGTGTGTAAGAAACTCAGTTTAAGAGCAGCAGAACCTTTCTGAGTTTGCTTCTGCAACAGGAAAAAATTGCAAAGTGACTGAAAAAAGGAAACTGGGGGTAGATCTGTAGTCTGATATCTGCCTGAACCAAAGGTAGCAGAAAATCTGAAAAAAACTCATTTTAAAGTCTGTTGGTTGCTTTTTGTTTAGTTTATCTACTAGATCAAAAACCATCAACAAACAGGAAGTTAAAAAAACCCAACTTGTGTCAAACAAAGTTTCTTTCAGCGATTAGTCAGATCCATCCAAACTTTCAGTTTCTGTTTGAGTTCAGATCCAAAATCTGAGTCGTGACGACTCCCAAAATTACAACCAATTAATAATTTATCCTTAAGATGTATTTTTTTAAGTGTCTTGTGTGTTTTAAATGTATTCCTGCCCAAGCACAAAGCGTTCCTACAGTTCTCTAGATCAGTGGTCCCCAACCTTTTTATTACAGCGGACCGGCCAAAGCCTTCGTAAATTTCCGCGGAACGGGGGGGGCGGGGGTATGCGTTGAGGATCGTCGAACGTTGTGAGGATCGTCGAACGGGGGGGCATGCGCGTTGTGAGGATCGTCGAACGGGGGGGGGGGGGTGCATGCGCGTTGTGAGCTGGCGCAAGACTCAACCCTCGGCATCCGGTGTACGATTTTCAAAATAAAAGCTCTTCCAGACTCAATACATAGAACGGACATATTAGTTCTTGCGCGGCCCGGTACCAATTGGTCCACGGACCGGTACCGGTCCGCGGCCCGGTGGTTGGGGACCACTGCTCTAGATGGTTTAGATCTTTTTAAGCAAAATTTGAAAATGTGAATAAATAAAGCTAATTTTTCTACGTCTAGCTTTAAAAAAGAAAAAAATGAGGATGGGTAGATGGATACCACTCAGTCAACAATAAAGGTAATACGTTCTGATAATACAAATATTTTCCTCTTTATTTCCTTTTTATATGCATTTACAGATCAAAACCTCTGAAGGTTACGACCTTCAGGAATCTGTAGTCTGTGTGATGGCTGCCAATCTTTTCTGAGTTAACATGAGGCAAGTCATCAGAGCGAAACTGTTTGCATCACTTTAAAGAAACAGGAAGTCTCTTTAAAGTAAGTTTTACCATTTCCTCCTCAAACAGCAGAACTGCTTCGACCTGTTGAGCCACTCAGAAGAAAAGGTAAGAGGATCGGTTGGTTTATTCTGAAACATTTTAAAATGCTGCAAAGTTTTACAGAGATATCTCAAAGGGCAACTTAAGCCACCAAATTTAAGGATGAAAAAAGTCTAAGAACTGAACATTTAGAAACATCTCTACTTGAGACGAGGGAAAAGATGTGCAGATGGGATATTGAGCCAAATAAATCTACTGAATTGTTTTTGTTTATTTTATCTTCAGGTAAAATTCTCTCCTACAAAAATTACGTAGATAAACAACATTACTCTTGTACATAAGTAATGCACAAGATTTATTTCATTAATTTTTTTTTAAAGAAATGATATATTGTTTTATTAAACATAATACACTTATTACAATATACACTAGCGAGTAGCTAATTTGCAAAAATATTTTTTTAATCCTATTTTTAACTTTAGTAAAAAAAGATACAACACACGAGATAGTAGGATAAATTTAAAAAATAATTAATGAATGCCACACTACTGAGTATTAAAAGCCATGTTGAACAAAAATTTCAGCTGAGATTTGTCACAGAGGAACAATTTTAAACAAAACGTCCAAATTTAATGATTGGTGAAGGATTCTTCATTTATAAAATGCTTCTTTGATGATAAACAGATGACTGTTTTCAGTTTAATTTACGGTATATTTTGAGGTGGATCTTTAAAAATAAACCATCAGTTAAACTTCTAAAAGCAGCGATTTCTTCCTGAAAGTTAAGAATGCAACTACTGTCTTTCTAAATACGGTACATTTTGTTCAAATTCAGATTTACGGTTAATCAACAGAACTGAGAAACTAATTTTTGTCATAATTATCCACACCTCAAGTCTTACTTCTGTATTTCTTTTCCACATTGATGCAAAAGGAGAGTCCATCCTGATAGACTCACTTCTGCTGGTGAACTACTTCTCCTTCACGTGAATCTCTGAATCTTTCTGTTTCAGCCAAGATGGCCGATCAAAGAGAGCCGCTCATACCTAAACCGTCTTCGCCTCCATCGTATTCCTACCACGACCAGTCGCCTCCAGCTTACTCTGCGGCCCCGGTCGGGTACGGTCCGAGCCAAAGTGAGGCCGTCGTCACTGGATACGAGTCTTTCCGAGACATAAACCCAGAGATCGCATCGGACACGACTCCCTTTGTGTCGTCGTCGTTTGAGGATGAAACTGTGAGGAGAGGGTTTGCTAGAAAGGTTTGTCTCCACTCAAATGTTCAGTTATTACACTACAAAAACACAAAATCTTACCAAGTTTTTTGAGTCTAGTTTCTATATCTTAGTACACTTGAAATAAGCAAAACTATTTACAAGTAACTTTTCAGCCAGATATAGGAGTCAGTAATTCCTTAATATTGATTAAAAAAAGTATGAGATACATTGGCAGATTTTTTCACTTAAAGCATGAGTGAAATGTCTTGCTATAAGTAAAATAATCTGCCAATGGAACTAGTTCTTCTAGATTAACCAATTAATGTAATAGTGACATTTAGTGTCGTTTCTTGGGCCAAAAATAAGTTTCTACTATTTATGTTAAGTGCCTTAAAATATTTCTCTATTATTCTGAGATGTGTGAGAACAATTCTCTTTCCAAAGGAAAAAAGAAACCCTTGTAGAAACCACAGGATTAACCAATCGTCTTGAGATTCAAGTTGCTCAATCATACCATCACACATTTGGACTTTATTTACCAAAGTTATGGGGGGAACTAAATATTTCAGCTATTCCCCCTCCATAACATGGGAACTGATTAATTTACCAACAAGTCTTTAACTGTATATACAAATCCTGTACATTTGGAAACGTTTGGTCTTTAATTGCTAAAGTTACCTGGGTGAAACCAAATATTTCAGCTGTCTGAAATAATCTGTTCCCCCTCCATAAGATGCAACATTTTATTTAAAAAAAAAAACAGAACAACTTCTTAATTGTATTCTTTCTTCTCATCATAAACAACACATCATATGGATTTGGAAACATTTGCTTTATACTTTTTAATGTTACGTTGGAGAAATTTCTTGTTATTTACAAATGAATGGTTTACGGATGTCACCCGTGCGACAGATTTACGGGTGTACCAGAAACGCAACACAAAGGTTCCGGCTCAGCTGCGGAAAAAAAAAAGTTAACTGCGTTAAAATCTATGTAGTTAATAAATCGAAATGAACGCGGTAAAGTCCCAGCTCTAATACACACGTCTCTTACTTTCTCCTGAAGGTGTTTAGCATCTTGACGCTCCAGCTGCTGTTCACTTTTAGCATCGTCTGCGTGTTCACCTTCTCCAGCGTTGTGAAAGAGGCCGTGCAGAACAACTTGTGGGCCTACCTCAGCTCCTTCATCGTCTTCATCGTGGTGGCCTTCACCCTCAGCTGCTGCAGGTCCTTCAGCCGGCGTCACCCCTGGAACCTCGTGGGGCTGGTGGGCATATTACTCTCAAAGCAAACTAAATAAATAAATAGGTCCAACAGTAAAGCTGTAAAGCATAGACAACAAGGAAAGTGTATTATAAAGTGAATTTTCTCGCTGCAGGTTGTCGTCACCCTAAGTCTGTCTTACATGGTGGGGACCGTCGCCTCCTTCCACAACACTACCGCTGTCGTCATAACCATGGCGGCGACGCTGGTCATCTCTGTTGCCATTATCGTCTACGCTTCACAGGTTGGTGATGCTTTTTCATTCAGAAATGTCCTATATAAGGAAAATTATTATTCATAATATCGATTTGAGGTCCGTTTAAGCCAGGCCTATTTAGAGTGTCTTGCTAGTTTTTCAGTTGGGATTTGCTGGGGTTGCTAAGTAACGGGCTGGGGTTGCTAGGGAACGGCGCACCGCCCGCTAATTTATTTCATTACATTCCGGAGGTTCTTTTAAACTTCTCAAACAAAAAACCTTGATTTATTGCCAGATTTTTTAAGCACTTGGGCTGTTTTTAGAAAGCATTAGAGACACAAATGGAAGTACAAAATTATATATTTTTAAATAATACATCCCTGCAAAGTAAACCAAAATACTGATGCGTAGAATGTACAAATCAAGCTAATAATACACAAAACCTATCATGTAGCTATTCAGCAACTTCATTTATTAGGCGTTATTAAGTTTTTACTTAATAAAAACGTGATTGATTTATTGATTGGTAACTGTATATTGGTGGTTATTTTAGGTTGGATTTTAAAATGAGAGGATTTGGCTGCAGCTTCCTTGAATAAAAATTGAGCAGAACAGTTAAGCCAACAGCAAAATGGATTCACACAAAAATAAAAATACTAAAACAATGAAATAAGAGTAAGAAACTGTATATTCAGGGCAGATTAACAACACAAGACTGTAACAATTTATTATTAAAAACAGATTAAAGAAAATTGCAACTGAAAAAACTTAATTAAAAACATTTTTTAAAAATCATACATGCCTTTAATCAACATCAATTGCCAGTTTGCAGATCCTGGTTTGCATCCAACTGCACTAAACTTCAGTGAAGTATATGACTAAGCTCTCTGGGTGTCCTTCTGTTCTGTTTTCAGACTCATTATGATTTCACTCTTTATTACGGCGTCCTATTGGTCATGGCTGTAGACGTCGTCATGTTTGGGTTCTTCTGCACCTTCTACTACTCCCACGTCGCCAGCATCATTTATGGATGTCTTGGAGCGCTGCTGTATTCTCTGGTAAGAGCAGGGAATTTTACATACAAGACGATCAGAACACTTATGTATTTTTTTATTTATTTAATTTAGTCCCTTATAGCACTCCATACCTTCAAATACATGATACACAGAACCTGCATGCGATGTTTAAAAAATTGGATGGTAAATCAACAACAATGCACTTTGTCTTTTCCAACAGCCATTGTACAACACACACAGACCAAATGTCCATCACCATCTTTAACAACTCTTTGAAAAATCTAATTTAATGAGTTACAACAACATTTAATTTCCCTTTGGGATTAATAAAGTATTTTTGAATTTGAATTTGGAACTCTGCTTGGGTTGCTAGGTAACGGGTTAGAGCTGGGCTGGGGTTGCTAGGTAATGGCACAGTGCTCTTAGATTGTGATTTAAGAGTTGGGAGGTTCCCCAAAAAGGTTTGCTCTGCCTAAAAAATGCCTGGGGGGTTGTTGTTTTTAATCTCTTGGGCTGCTTTTAGAAATGCTAGAGACCAAAATGGAAGTATAAAAAGGTCCACAATGTGAACTTTTCATAACTGGTCCCCTTTGAATAACAGTTATGGTTATTAATAGGAGTGAGAAATCTCACAAAACTCACAGCCAGGAAAAAGGGAAATATTATTAATATCTCCAGTGACTCTAGGAATGCTATTTGCATAAATAAGGGAAGTGTTTTTAATAATAAAGCTGCGGTTCTCTAATTTCTCACCCTGCTTTAACTCTTTCCCTTCCTGGCTCAGTTCCTGCTGGTCGACTGTCAGCTGATGATGGGAAAGATGAGCTATCGGCTGAATCCAGAGGAATACATCAACGCTGCTCTCACCATCTACCTGGACATAATCCTCATCTTCCTCTACCTGCTGGGGAGGAGGTGATTCTGTGTAAAACATTACCTAAACTGAAATGATCAAGCATTATAATGTATATAACTCAGCAGCACAATACAATTTTTCCAGCTTTGTTTACTTACACTAAGAAATAAATATCATATTTGATTATTTTGCCTTGTTACACTGTATTTTATTGCATCCATACTGTCTAAAGCCGTTCTTTACTGCATTTGATCACATGTTTTAGAGAGAATGAGCAAAAAGAACAAAGAATGAAGGTAATAAAAAGCCTTTATTATCAGGAGGATAATCCCACAGAGAAAAAGATATGAATGAAATATAGTGCACACTTTTTTTTTCTTCATCTCAGGCAATATTTTTCATGTGTAATACACCCACAGTTTAGCTCTACTGACCAAGAAGTAACTTTGAATTAACTTAGTCGACTGCAGAGGCATGGAAATATGATAAAAAGTTTTACAATTTAAACCTAAACATCCAAACAGAGCTTTCAATAATCAGATCTGTCAACTTTAAGGCTTCTGATAAATTTAAGATAAGAAAGGTTCCTGGGCCAAATGCTGCAATCATTTAAAGCCTTTAAATGATTTAAAGAGGCACTGATGGGCTTCCTTATATAAAATCAGAGGCAGTTACACTGCAAAAACTCAACATATTCTCAATTATTTTTGGTCTGTTTTCAAATGTAAATATCTTAGCATACTTGAAATAAGACAAAGCTAACTTATACTTCAACAAGATATAGGCGCTGGTTCAGAGTCAGTAATTCCATAATTTTGATGATATTTCCACTTACAGATTATTTCAATTATTACAAAACATTTTTCCTGTGAAATAATCTGTAAGACGAACTAGCATTTTTTCATCAATATTGAAGAATTATTGACTCTATATAAGCTTCTATATCTTGCTGGAAAGTTACTTTGTTAGTTTTGTCTAATTTGAAGTGTACTAACATGTTTGCACTAAAAACTAAGCAAAAATACTTGGTAAGATTTAAAGTTTTTGAAGTTTATTTGATTTAAATTCTTCAACTGGAAGTTATTGCTTTGAAAATATCAGCTTGAGCTCCTGACCAACGTTTGATCAGGAAATAATGTCACTACACATTTTCTTATATAAATGTACGGTTGGTTGAAATATAATTTAATTCAAATATTCTGAAACAGTTTTTAAAAATGCTGCCACATTATTCTCCATACGGTTGACCAAGTAAATTTTTATGAGTTGACATAAAAACTTCTGAAATCTGCCCAGCAACAGGAGTGTCTTCAAGTCACCAAACCCACAGTAAAACAGTAAGATTTCCCCAACAGGGCAGTGATCCAGACTGGCCCGGGTCGGACTGGTTTTCACCAGAGAGAGGGGTAGTTAAACTGGATCCGCAGCAGGTACCTCATCCGGGTCTGAGCCGGGTTGTAAACGATGAACTCGTTGTAGAGCAGAGAGTAGCCGTTGGGGTTAGAAACCCCAGTTTTAACGCCGGGACCCATCGGAACCGTCGCTCCGTTCCTGAGGAAGGAAAAAATACAGACGAGCAGTCAGAGGTTACTGGGTTAGACACGTTGCATTTACATTTATAATTCAGAATTACTTTGTTTTTCTACTTATTTGTATAGAAAAAAACTGAAGTTGGTATCTTTGGACCTAAAGAGGAACAATCTAGAGTCAGTGTGCAGCTTCAATTACTACAGCTAGACCGGGGGTGGGCAATCCTGGTCCTCGAGAAAACTGCAAAACAGACGAAACACTGATTTCCTTTTAAATCCAGACTGTTTAGAGTTTCTTTTGAAACCTAATAAACGAAACAATGACCAACATTTTTGATGTGAAATGAAAACCAGTAATGTTTCTTACTGGTTTTGTCAATTGTTGACCATATGATGCTTTTTCTGACTGTATTTTTCTGTTTTTATGATGTAAATCATTTTGAACTGCCTTGTTGCTGTTATATCAGTCAAGTAACTGATTTAGTTTATTTATCAAACTAAATCAGTCACTTGACTGATATTTACCTGAAGGGCTTTAACTCATTTACATAAAAAGCAATAGACTGTAAATTTCTTTGCTTGATGGCAGATTTTAAGTTAAATGTGGAGATGTGATGGGACTAACAGGGTGACGGCGTTTTTTGGGTCGGGTCCGGTCACACCCAGGCCCTTGGTGCTGTGTTTTCCTGCAGGCAGCTTATGGGCCTCATAGTCGGCATCCAGCAGCTCGTTACTGTCCCCTAAAGCCACCTGCAGACAAACATGTTGATACATATGACAGAGCTGGGTGTAAAATGTGGGCAAAGCAACCAAAATGATGTAAGGCTCAACAAACAAACATTAAAACCGTTTTGGAGAACAAATCTTCTTCTGAAGACACGTTTTCTCACCTCACTCAGCAGCAGCAATCCAACATGGTGGCTCTGGTTGGCGAAACAGTAGTTGGCACTTTTTGACGACATGTCTGCGAAGTAAATCCCTTTACCAAACTGAAAGAGAAAAACCAGAAGGTCGAGTTATTTTTATGCAAAGCGTCTTTATGTCTTCTAGAGAGGTGGAGAAAACTTAGATTCATTTAAAAAATAATGATTTTATTAGATTTGCAATTCTTTCCTGATACAGTTTAATTTAAGGGAACTAATCATATGCATTTAATGCAACAGAAAATGTATTTTCCCTTTATTTTCTATATTTTTATAACCTCTCTGTGCTTTTATTGTTTTTTATTCAAGCTAAAACCTTGCCTAAGTTTGGTTTTCTGCAGGATTTAAACACAGGATTAAAGGTTGAAATTCCCCTAAAAATGCCTGAACTGTTTTAAAACATTTTAAAAGTCTCTAATTCATGGTAAAATAGAATTTTACAGTGTAAATACGGAAAAATCTGTACTTACACGGTAAAATTCTGTGGTTTTACTGTATTTATATGGTAAAACAGCTGCCAGTATTTTACCATAAATTAGAGGCATTTTTTTTTTATTTATAGTTTGGCACTTGCTGGAAATTTTTTTTTTACTTTTCAAGTACAAATAAGTTAAAGTGAAAGTAAATAATGTGTTATATAATTTATGCGTCAGGAAAATCACCGAATACTTTGGACAGAGGAAGAAAGGACATATTGAAGGAAACATTTAAACAACTAAATATAGAATAAAGTCTTTAAATACAAATATTTTTGTATACACATTTTATTTTTATTTTCCGGATAATGCTAAATTAAAACTAGATTTTTTCAGGAGTCATAAAATTCAGAAAACATGGAGACAATCTGACAATAAAAACCAAACTGGTTTATATTTAATGAGGTTTTTGTGCTCAGATTAACAGATTTTATTTTCAGATTTTGTTTGTGATATGAATAATTCTGTAAAATATTGTTTTAAAACAGAGAAAAAACTCAAAATGAATGCATTTGTGTGTGAAAGCCTCTCCTTCCTACCATGTAGCCAGTGACGGGGGCCTCAGGCGGCGCCACTCGGAGCCCCTTACTGAGGATCCCGACCCAGTTGGACAGACGGGAGCCGTGCCACAGCAGAGTCCTGGTGCAAACAGAACCACACACATGAACACAGGGATGGTAAAACCCAACATGTGCACTGCAAAAACACAAAAACTGCTTTTGGTTTCTATTGCAAATATCTAAAATATACTGGAAATAAGATTAAACTAACTTCAGCGAGATGTAGGAGCTTGTTTTAAGTAAATAACTGATGAAAAAGTTCTAGTTCCACTTGTAACTTGGGAAAAATGTTATAACTGAGACTAGAACTAGAACTTTTTCATCAATATTAAGGAATTATTGATTTCACTAGTAAGTTAGTTCTGTCCTACTTCAACTGTGCTTGAAACTAAATAAATAAACCTGGTAGTATTTTGTGTTTTTGCAGAGTGGAGCAGAAGGAACCATCTCCAGACTGGTTCTGGCTCGACCCACCTGTTGTGTAAATGAGACAGGAAGTTGTCGCTCTCGCAACCGCGGTCCACTGAGAAGACGTCCAGGACCTTCATGGTGTAGTCGGAGTGAGTGGGAGCGTGAGTGGACTGCAGGTACCGTTCTATCACCTTTACACAGAGACAGGAGGACAGAAATTAAATTCATTTCATCAGTAAATCACAGATTTGGATTTTTTTTCACCATTGTTTGCACACTTAAGGCGGCCATCTTGTTTGACAAGCGGGTTTTATAGCTTCTGTTTATTTGGACTTTAAATTTCTACGATGACGTATTAGGGCCAGGATTAAGAATATCATTACTTTTATTATCACGATAATTATTGAGATAAACCATAAATTTGTTTTCTGTCATTTGTAATTTATGTTTTTTTGGTAAAAGACGATCTCAGATTTTATTTTTAAGTCATTTCACCCAGCCCTAATTTGTTCTTCCAAATAAACATGGAAGAACAAATCTGAAATAAACAAGGTCCTCCTTGTCTTCCGATATTTTCTACAATAAATAACAGATGTGAGGAATAAAAGCCTTGTCACGGTCCAAAAACTGACTTCTTTCCCCTTCCTGTCAAAGTCTGGAGTCAAGAAAACCACATTTTTGCTCCTCATTCTTTGAAGAGTGGAAGAAAGCGCCACAAAAAGCCTGCGGTTGCACCATTTACAGTCAAGTAAATAGATTATATTTTTGCTTGAGGTTTAAAGACCTGATTTTGAGTCTCTTCGGTCAATAAAAATCCTCCAAACAATGAGCTCTGACACGCCGCAAACAGATTATTAAGCAGTTCTTTTACACTATTTCTAGAAACTAATTTGCTTTTTGAGAAATCCCAGCCTCGCCGCTGCACAATTAATAACCTTTACAATACTTATAAATATTTTATAAGGCAGGGAATTATGCCTGGATTATTCTGGGTGAAAAAAAAAAGAAAGAAAGATTCATCTTTGAATTTGACTGCACTAAATTTATGTTATAACTTATATTACCAAATTTCTTCAAAGAGTTGTAGATCCTGATGGCTTTAGCATGAAGGATCTCCTGCAGCACTCTGTGTTACAAAGACTCAGAAGAAGCTTCTGACTGAAGACACCCTGTTGTTGTATGACCGTCTCATGAAAAGGATGCTCAGGATTTATTTTTATAGTTTGCATGTTTTTGAATGAAATAAATATCCTTTTTTTCTCTAAACGTTGACTGAGAACAGAAATATTTGTTGCTAATATCAGAAGTTTCTTTTAGTTTGTCTGGTGGGAGCAGACTACTTTCTAAAACTGATTTTTATACTTCATGAAATAGGAAATCTACTGACAATACAACAATACAACTTAAACAATACAAAAAATGGTAATGAATGCATTCAATTTTATTTAGATAATTTAGATTCAGCTATCAATTAATTTAAAAAAATATTAAAGAATTGAATGTGGGACTTTATCAAGCAATAAATCATTTTAATTAAAATTATTCATATTTACGGTCAAGATGTTAATACGTTAATATCAATTAATTAGTGACATTGATTTTAATGCAATTAATCGCCTTTTTTTATTACATAGAAAAATTCCGAATAGGAACTTTTGTGTTGTGTTTCTGGTACGCCCGATAACCTGATGCACAGGCGACATCCGTAAACAAGAGCGATGGACGACAGAATCGCTTTTCTTGGCCGACTGGAGGTTAATTTTTGCTTCAAAAAACCGATCTGACCAGATGCTGATAAATATTTTATTTATGTTCAAGTTGTGCTAAAATAAGTCAGCCGATCAGCGAAGCTATCAAAAACTAAAATAGCATCTCAATGCTAAATATGGTGCAGTTAGCAAAGTCTACGCTAATGTCAGCGTCCACAGTTCACATTTCTAAAGATCTGATGGTTGAATAACCTAAATAACATTAAAAACAATTAATATATTTGTTTCTGAGCTCATGTGACTTTTTATTCAATAATTTAGAAGCAAAAAGGGGTTTCGAATTGAAAATGTTGCTTATTTTGTTAATAAATGACTGATTAAAATACATTAAAATGAATAAATATTAATATTACATTAATTAATATTAATTTATTACAGATCCTAAATTAATTTGACTAAAATATGAATCAAGTCCCACCACTAATCATATTATTTACATATAATTGACATATAATTAGCTGTGCAGCAAGTCAATCACCTTTTACCACAGCAGCATTGGCTCCCCCTGCTGGCCACGATGAGAATACACATAGCACATTTAGATAGTGAGAAGAAAGTTTACTATAAAGTAACAAATTCAAGTTATCTTTCAACTAGTCAACAGGTAAAATAAATATGTGACGGGTTATTTATTTTATTTATTTACTGGGTTTTGACGCTCTTTGTATTTGATAATTTCAGGGTATTTTCTGAACGTAACCAACCTTGAACTCATGGCTGCTCTGGTCCAAAGGCTCCAGTTGGCACTGCAGGGCGTGATACTGTCTGTCCAAAGGATGCTCGTCACTGTCTGCATTGGACTCAGCCATTTTCACTGCTATCTGGATGTCACTCAGTGCCTTAAAAATAAAATTAGACAAAATGATTAGGGATGCACCGATACACTTTCTTCACTTCTGATACCGATATCTGAGGCTTATCGTTGGCCAAAACCGATCCGGTACAGAAAAACTGCGCTGAACTGACTTAAAATGTTACTTTTTTAAATGACACAGATATAAATGTACTGAATTATAAATTTATTTAACAACTCTGGACCAGATCAGCTCGTTCTTGAGCTTCATAATCTGGGTCAAACATGTAAAAACAACACAAGGCAAGGAAAACACTGCAAAAACCCAAAATCTAAAGTAATTATGGTCTAGTTTCTAGTGAAAATGTCTTGGTACAATTAAAATATGACAAAACTTACTTACAAGTAACTTTTCATTAAGTAAAAAGTGTTTGCTTTAAGTAAATAATTCCTTAATATTAATTTGTTATAAAGTTCCACTGGCAGATTATTTCACCTACAACATTTGTTAAGTGAAATAATCTGAAGTTATTTGTTCAGTCAGAGTAAAATAAATATTAAAGAAACTGAAAACAACAGGTTGACTATTTTAATCAAACGTAAAAAATAAACAGATCTGAAATATTTTACCTCCAACAGAGCAATTTTTTCTTTCAGATCTTCTTCTGAGCGAATCATTGGAGGCGTTTTTAACCTGGAAATTTATTTTCTTTTAATTTCCAAACACCAAAACAGACAAAATGTTTTCTTTGCAGGGTTATTTCATGCTTCTTACCCAAAGTCGTGCGGGATACGGGTGTAAAACTGGTTGCAGGCTTCCAGCAGCTCCTTATTGCTCCCCTTTTTCTTCAAGCATGACTCGATTCTCTTCAGGGCTTCGTATCCTGCACGGATCTGCTCCGAGGTCAACTTTCCTGCAGGGAGAAACACAAACAGTGTTTGATAATCCATTCCAGTGTACTTTAAGATTGAGTTATTTATCTTTTCCCCTAAGTGTGGCGGACCAAGAGGAGCTTTTCTGGTGTCGAACTTCATCTCCAGCACACACTCCTCCATGGCTCTGAGGTCACAGATGAGTTCGAGGAGCGACTGGAGCTTCGGATCCAGCTTGGAGGGCTGCTTTCTGGGGGCGACGTCGACTGTGGTGATGTTCTCCTCCTGGGACAAAACAAAATGGTTATAATGGGTTTTTTTTATTATTATTATTATTATTTCACATAATTTCTTTTAAATGCATAAATTATTTTTGTATTTTTTAAAATTTGAATCTTATTCTGTATGCAAGTTCCAATTTCTTGCTGTAAAGTTACTTGTAAGTTAGTTTTGTTGTATTTCAAGTGTACTAAGATATTTGCTCTAGAAACTGAAGCAAAAATACTTTTTTGTGAGAAGAAAGAAAGGACAAAAGTGATGAATGAAGGACATAAGAGAAAAAGGAAAGAAATTAAATACAAGAGAAAGGACATAAAAGATAAAGAAAAGATGGGAAAACACAAGGAAGCAAAGAAGAGAGAGAAGAACAACAGTAAATATAAGGATGGAACGGACATAGGATGCAAAGAAAGAAGAATTACAGAAATAAAAAGGAGGGAAAGAAGAAAAGATGGAAAGAAAATGAAAGAAAACACACAAAGATGGAAGGACCTGAGGAATAATGAACCATTTAGAAAGTAGGATAAAGAATAAACTTTCAACTCTGCTGTTACACAATTATTTTGTTTTTCCAAACCCAGTCAGACCTGGAAAATATTCAAAACCGAAACTCTTCCAGATATTTTTTAAAAACTCTTCCAATAAAACTCTGTGAAAGTGTAGATATGCAGCCAGATCAGTGTGGACTGTGTGAGCCGGTAGAAAGTCTGACCGCCCCTCCAGACGCACCTTCTCGTTAGCGGCGTAGTCCATGAACACCAGGTCATATTTTCCGGCTACTTTCTCAAAACTTTCCCGGTGATCCCACTCGTTCTTCGTCTTATCCAAGAACCTGCAGCAACATTTCAAAGATTCACTCAGAGCAGCGTTTCCCGAAGCTTCTGGGGAAACTTTGAATCAGATAATCTCACTTTTTCTTGAAGATGTCTTTGGCTTTCAGCAGATCCGCCCCGCAGGGTGTGAGGCTGTTCTGACCCACTTTACCCACTGTGGAAACACAACAGATTAAGAAATTTATCCTGTCAGCCCTGCTGCTCAACAGCAGAACTGGAAAGAGTGATTATTTTAGTAATCTATCACTTTATCCAGTATTTTCATTTCATTTATTTATTTTTGAAAACAACAGAGAAGATGAGCAAACATAACTAAGAACAGAATATTTAGCTTACCTCTACTTTTTTGTTTTAAAAAACAACGTGAACATTTATTTAATCCTACCCCTTATCCCATTTTAATGAAATATATTACTTATTCACTCAATATTTATTGCTGTTTTCTGGTAATTTTATTGATTAATCTGATAAAAAAAATTGCTCATTTTTAATTTAACCATTTAAGGCTTTTTTACGCAATATTTGAAATGCATTAAAAGATCAAAATAAGTAAAAAAGTAATTACTTTAATAATAACACAAACATCTTATTGCCTAAAATAACATAGCATTCCTTTAATAACACTTTCTCATTTAGAGAAAAGGATACATCTGCAGCTAAAAAATACTATCTACAAATATTTTAATAATTTTTTTATTAATAAATGGACAGCAAAAGGTGATTAACAGGAGATTTTTTGCAGATTTTGAATCAGGTGATGCTAAAAATGCCACTTTTTATCAAATAGTTCTGGGTAAAACATATTTACAAAGAATGTTTTTAATCTTAAATGCAAAATGTATTTATTCTTTACACAGTTTTGGCTTAATTGCAGCTCTGACTGTATTTTTAGAGTCTCTATACTCCTGTTAATGATTAATTAATCACTAAATTAGCTCATAACTATTTCAATAATTAATCAGAGTTAATCTGATTAATCGTTTCAGTCCTGAACAGCGGACTCACCTCGGCCCCATCTCATCCAGACGCTGTAAGCCTTGGCGCCGTCGTCCTCCAGCAGCTGGATCAGGTAATATTTATTGTTGTTGAACTGCAGGTTGGTCTGCCAGGCAACACAGAAAATAACAAATAAATGCAAGTAAAACTACAAAACTTAATTAATTAAAAAAAATTAATGAGAATCAAAGGGTTTCAGGAATTCAAATAGAGGTCCAGAAGTATTTATTTTAGCAAAAACAAGCTAAAGCAATAGCTTGTTTTTGTTCATGAAAAATATTACGTGGGATTTTTGGTAAGATACAATTTTATTTATTATTAGGTCTGATCTGCAGACTCAGATTTCAACTGATTATGATTAACTTATTTTATAAAGTAAAATACTTAAAACATAGAAAATTAAGGCATTACAAGAACTCTTTTATTTATTCATAGCTTTCTTTTTAATACTCCAAAAAATAGTGTTATCAAGATTTGGTGCATTTAATGACCAAAAAAACAAACAAACAGATTTTTCAGTATTTGACTTGCAAAGATTTTTCAGTATTTGACTTGCAAACAACCAATCAAAAGAAGATCCCAGGAAAATTTATGGATTATAATTTCTGGTTGATTGATTGGGGCATATCTTACAAAAAAACAAAAAAAACAAAACAAAAGAGGGCATTTTTAAAAAAGCTGCAGGTTGAAGCAGAAGTAAATGAGGTTTATTTTTTTAGTATTTTACCTGGTTCAGCATCACATCGTAAACATCATTTCCTTCACTGTAAACATGAGCCTGAAAGGGAAACATGAAGAATGTTTAAATAGACAAAAATCTGCAAATTCTTAAATAGTTTTTAGATTTGATTTTCAGAAAATCCAGAATTGGAATCATGACTAATTTTGATTGTGTAGGAAGAACTTGTATTTTCTTATCTACATTTTCTAGATATGTTTTCTTGCTAAAAGCAAAAAATAATTTAAAATATTTTGAGTTAAAACGTGGCATCTTTATTGACACATTTCTCTGACTTCAGAAGAATTTGTGACACATTTTTGAACCTGCGGGTGTGAAACCAGTCAGAGGTTTAACATCTGGTTTCTACACAGGAAACTCACCTTTCCCAGTTTAGCTTTGCATTCGGAGTCCACTGGAGCTTTGCCCTTCATCACCACCGTCTTCACCACCTCTGGGCAGAAAAACACATCAGACACATTCCTGATGATCATTTTTCAGCTCCTGTTTCATAATTAAAGCTCTGAATTTTTATATTTTACCTTCAGTTTTTGTTTCCTCTTTAGGCATGTCTTTGGTTTTTGCTGCACTCTTGCTCTGTCCTCTTCTCCTCTTAGCTGCCGGCTGCGCCGCCGTCTCCTCCTCTTCCTCTTTGACTTGAACCGAATCTCCATTTTCAGCCGCCACGTCACCGGCTTCATTTAAACTCTCTAAATTCAAGAACATAAAAAAAGATATAAATTCAACATACACCCTACATAATGTAAATTTATGTTTCTTTTTCTACTTTCAGAATTACCTTTAACACAAGGTAGGGATTTAAAAAAATTATTTGGGAGTTGGAAAGCACCTTATAGTGGCATCCCAATATTTTTATTTCAGGCTCTACATGTCTGAACACACAAAAAAGCTAATTTACGTCTTTAATTATAAACTTTTAATACAAGTATTAACAATAAAGCTATTGTATGTGATACCCTCTGCAGATATTTGCACTTCTGCCTTTAACACATTATATTTGGACTTAAGAGTTAGAACCAGCATAGAGAAAATATTTCTAAGTATCTGTTTCCTGCTATGCCTGAAAATACTAATGACATGTATTCCTGTCTTTCCAATCTTGAAAAAGGATGAGAGAAATAAGAAAGTGATTGGTAGCTAGTGAGTTTTTCAAATTTCTTTTAAATGTTCAAACCTTTACTTGTTGCTGATTAGGTTTCACAATTTTTACATTTTAGTGAACTATATACTGCACTTTTCTGTTTGTTTACACTTTAGAATTAGAGAAACTGCTTGAAACTCTATTGAAACAAAGTTATTTTACTTGTTTTCCACGCATTTGAAAAAGTAAACGTCTGAGCTCAACAGACCTTTCAGATTATTGTAGTATGACAACCAAAAATAAAAAAGAAATAAATGAATAAGACATGTTTAAAATGTAAATAAAAACGTTCTATCGGTGCCATATATTGCCTTGGCAGCCTGACGAATCCTTGAAAAATTAAACATGGGCATCAGCAAAAAAAAAGAAAGGGTTAAAGCAAAATTTTTTATAAAAATTCTCCAAGCTTGTTTACATAAGATGAAGTCAACATTTCTGACAAAGACTGCAGTCAAAGTAAAGAGTTAAAGTGAATTTATAAATGGAAAATAATTATTTCTGTCTAATTACACAACTGCGTCAGCTATTGATCAAAACTACAGTAAAGTATTTTCTTAGATAGAAGGATAAAGATTCACTGAAGCAGTAAAAACAATGGGTACTTACCTGTTTTTACAATCTGAGAGCGAATCTTTCTCTTGTATTTTGTCGTAGGATTAATCTGGACCATTTTCTTCAGATCAACTTCATATTTCTTCCCTGCGCCAAGAGTCAGAGTGACCGACGTCTTTCCTGATGAGGAAGCTGAATCCAGCATGGAGCCCGCTTCATCTGGGTACGGTTCCCACTGCCCATCATCTCCTTTCCACTGCCACACTGAGCACAAACAAGAGTCAGGACAGGTGGGTGGAGTTTATCTCAGTTTATTTACTGATTTATAATTAAAACATTCAGCAAAACTCCAAACACAATTAATTTAAATAGAAATTAATATTGCACAACATAGTCTAAAGCTGATTAATTCTACATATCTGCCTGAAATCATGTTGTCAATGGTGTTTATTTAAGGTAAATCTGACTAGATACGTCCAGTTCTTTTTTTATATGTTTTAAGATAAAATTGAAAACCTTTCAAGACTTCATTAAAAAGGTGATAAGCATACAGCAGTTTGCACAAGCTGAAACTCCAAACTATGGCTTAGTACATAATTATAGTATTAATGTTTTTGTAAATCTTCATATTTGTAAATTTCAGTCATTTTATCACAATTAGCAATTTATTAATTGTATTAATATAAACATAAAAATAGGTTTCTGGTAGAGTGATTGTGAAAGTGGATGGTATGAAGAACACTTTGCAGATAAAGTAGTGTATTTATGTCCAAATTGAACGTTCAGACCCTTATCTCAATAATTACTCCGTCCAGGTCTTTGTTATGATCTCACTGTTACTCCAGTCATGTCTGGACACTCAGAAATAACCGCTGGCTTCCTTCCTAGCTAAAAACAAACACCAACCTGTCTTTGTCGGGACTTCCTCGTTTTCTTCGGTAGTCTTGCTTTTATTTCTGGAACCTCTGGTTCTCCTCATTATGTACTAGATAATTTTTACAATTTAGGTGATAGTAGTAAGGTCCAGAGGCGACAACACAGAGCGCGAAACTCCACTACTGCTTCCTGGACTTGTCGGAGATCTTAGTGAAGCTCGTTTAGGGAGAAGATGACTCACTTCGCAGGTAGACGCGACTGTTAATTCAGTTACCATGACAACAACGCTATCTGAAGCCAGTCCTGCTGCGTTGTTTTTTATATTGGGAGTAAAAAATGACATTTTTGGTTTATTTATTACATAATAAATTATATGGGGAGGTTTTAATTTATTTTTTAGAAAAAATATAACTTTGCAAAGAAACCGTAAAACTGCGTTGTTTCCATTCAATCGCAATATACTTTCGAGAATTTAGGGAAGAGTGAGACCTCTTCGTATTTGTTTCGGAGTAGGAACAAAACATTCGGACTAAGAGGTTCCTCTTCAGTAACTGATCGGGCTTATTTTGTTGAAGCTCAACTGTCGTGCGGTGTGCTTTACGAAAGCGTGGATCAAAGTTGTTCTTTTAAAGGTGTTAAAATTTATTTTTGATACCGAGAACATGGCGTCACGGAGTTACCGAGCCTGTTTTCTTTGTCAACGAACGGCGGTGGTGAACATAATGTTCAGGGTGGGTGCAGTTAGTGGCTCTCGTTGAACGCAGCTTCTTTACAATGGAGGTCAGATAATAGGATTCCTTAAACATTTGCCTCTATCGAACAATATTTATCTAATTTAATTAAATTTATTCAACCTTCTCATCAGTAATATTTGGAAACAGTTAAAAAATCTTTAATGCTAAGTTTGGATATCTAAAAATCTTGAAATTAAGAAAACTTTATATTCTGGATTAAATATCTGTTTTAATACATAAGTTGATTTTTTTTTTCCTTTCCAGAGTGTGAGTTCAGCAGCTCTTCCTCAGCCTAAGGTCGATTTCCTGAAAGGAGAACTTCACAGGAAGCATCCAGGTGTGACCAACCTGAAGACTGTCCGGTTACCCGAACAGCTCCAGTTGGCTGCACAGTCCATTATTCACAGTACGTTTACCAGCTGGAGAAGGGTTATCCACAAATTAGACTCACTGCGTTCCTCATTAATTAGCTTCATGTTTCCATCTACAGGAGTTCGGGTGCCTGAGCTTACAGAACGTTCTCAAAAGCTCACAAACTTCCTGTGGAGCCGGAAGAGAGCGGTCGAGGAGTTGATGCTGAGGCAGAAAGCTGTGAGCATGGAGAAGGAACTGTGGGAGAAAGCCGTGCAGAACATCGGAGGAGGTGATGGATTGAAGGCAGTTCGTGATAATAATCCATACAGTTCCTTATATTTTAGGTACTTATAAATTAGCACAAAATGCCCAATTATTAAGTATTAAAAGGACAATACATGATTAATTATAAATGAAAAATCCCCCTACAATTGTTGTGCATCTGTATTGTGCTGATTTCATAGAGGCAGTAGTTTCTTTAATTTACTTTATTTTACATCTTATCAGCTTTGGGGTAGGGGGGAAGGGATACAAATGCGCTACAGAAACTTTTGATTTCTATGTGTGCAAAAGCATTAAAGCAATTTACTTCAACTTCACAATAACTCATAATTTTGTGTTGGATAATCACAACAAAAAATTCCCATAAAACACATTTCCATTTTTGGTTGCACCTAGGCCAGTCATGATAACAAATGGTCCCAGAAGGTTTCACAATAAACGATAATATTATTGCTTTGAGACCATTTTCAGGTAATGTAATGGTAATAATGGGATTATAAGGCAAGAACACATTCTCGAGGATAAATAAACTTTAAATACTAATGAACATTTAATACCGGAACTGGAAGACATTTTAAACATCCCATATAAATAAAACAAAAATAAAATGTCTTATGAAGTCTCTGTAAAGAAAATTGTCCTTCTGTAAAAAGGGGCTGGTTGAGCCCAAAGCAACAGACTGAAGACTTTTGTCATCCAGTTTTTGGTAGAAAGAGAGAAAAGAAAAAAACTATAAATCTTACAAATGGAAATGATTGAGAAAATATTAATGCAATTAATTCATTTATTACTTATTACCTGTTGCACAATGACACTTTCAAAAGGCTTAAGTTGTAGGAATTCTTTTTCAAAGTGTGTCTGACGGCTGTGACCAAACCAGGAGTAATTAATTAACTGGGATCTTTTTGCAGATGTCGATGAGCAACTCCTGGGCGATCGCATCAGGAAGAAGGTTTTGTCGGAGCTCAGAAGAACGACGTATCGCTGGACGCCCCTAAAGTAATCGTACATGCTGCTTGATTTAAGCTTAGATGAGTTATTTATTGGAGCAGCCACATCTCATACCTTCAGTTTAAGGGGCTTTAGTATCTCTGGCCGCCTTGTGTTTCAGGTACGATGAAGACCTGAGCATGGTGTACATGGCGGCTCGGCTGGCTGGAGGCTATGCTGCAGTGAGGAGAGCTCTAAATGAGGTAGGTGTGGAGAAGATCACAGCTCCTCTAGCTGTTTCTATAAACCCTGAATTAATATTTTACTTTTTTTGTTGATTTTATTCAGATAAAGAAGAGAGATCCTTCATTTGCTCCTCAAACACTTCTGGATTTTGGTTCTGGCTTAGGAACTGTCGCCTGGTTGGTGTGCAGACTGAAACTTTTATTTGTTTGGCTGAAGCGTAAATAATATATTGAGTGTCTCTCTCCGTCCATCAGGGCGTCTCACTCGTGTTGGGGCGACTCTTTGAGGGAGATGGTGTGTGTGGACAGCTCTGCAGCGATGAACGTTTTGGCCGAACAACTTCTCAAAGGTACAGAAATGGATTTTAAAACAAGCTGTGTCTTTTTTAAAGCGAGAAGTGTTCAATTAGTTTGCTTTTTTCTGTGCAGGAGACGATGAAAGAGCTCAACCGCACATCAAACATGTTTATTTCAGACAGTTTCTTCCTGTCTCTCCTAAGGTCAGTTTTAGTCCAAGAAAAATATAAAACCAACCACTAACTGGTTTATTGGCACCCCAAATATGTGCAAAAATATTTAAAATAAAAACATTTTTTATTGAAGTAACAAAATCTCACATTCAACAATTCCTGAAAATTAAATATTAGTTGAATCCAGCAGCGTCTCTCAATTTTCTGCTTAAATCCTCATAATTAGTAATAATTACTTAAGAAATCTGTCCGTCTTTTCTTATTTTTTTGCATTTTCTGACTAAATGGAGGAAAAGTGTTTTAGTTTTTGACATTTATGAGTTCCTTTTGCTAATTGTACCTTAGAGGGACAACAGCTAAAACTGCTCATGTACAAAGAAAGTATCTGAGTTCACCATGAACGTCTAATGTTCAGTCAAAATGAGTAAATTAGGATAATTCTGATAGGTTACTTTTTTCCAGTAACTTAGTTTGTTAAATTAAACAGATTATATAGATTAATTACTCACAGATGATGATTTCAAGGCTTTATTTCTGTTAATTATGGGAACTTCCTGCTTCCAGAGAATAAAAAAACAGCATTTAAGATCAGAATAATACATCAATAAATATCAATAATACATAGCTGGAATCTGTTTTTAAAGTAAATGTTGCAGGTTGTTTTTTTTTTATGAATCCCTGAAGGTCCAGGTTCTCTCTGCAGGTCCAGTTCGATTTGGTGGTGGCAGCTTTTACCCTGTCAGAGCTTCCCAACGTGAACGACCGGGCGGACGCCGTGACGACTCTCTGGAGGAAGACGAACTCCTATCTGGTCTGTTCAGTCTGGGATTTATCTGCTATTATATTTATATAATACACAGGGAAAAATGTTTTTAAGAGTTTATTATAATAAATTAGTAACTAAATAAACACAAGCATAAAATAACACAGAAATAGATATTATAAAGAAGAGTGTAACAATAATAAAGAAAAATTCTAAAATAAATAAATCAACTAAGTGAAAAGAAATCAATTTATTTAATAAAAATAACTATTAAATTTAAATGGTAGCAATAATAATAATAATAATAATAATAATAATAAAGACAAATAGAAAAAAATATATCATTTAAATAATTACCGTACCAAAATAAAAATAAAAATTCTTGATTGTATAATTTTTTGGTAGCTAATATCTAAAAATAATAAAATAAAATAAGTAAATCATTAAATATTTAGTAAATTTCTAATGTATAAATAAATTAATTCTATGAATTTCAAGAGGAAAATAAATAATAAGAATATAATAAGGCTTAGTATTTGTTTTCATGAGGAAAATATTATCAATATTAGAATTTATTTAAATTCCAAATAATTACTTTAATAAAAGTAATGAGTAGTAGATTTGCTGATTAGATTAATGATTAACCAATAATTGAAATGTTTGTTTTAGGTTCTGGTGGAAAATGGTACCAAAGAGGGTCATCAGATGATGATGGAGGCCAGAGACGTTTTGCTAAAGGTACTCAAGTATTTCACAAAACAGTTCAGTCAGTTTGATCAGCCCAGTGTAGTAATCCATATTATTGATAATCCATATTATTGATCTCCAGAAACAGGAGAAAGTCGTTCATGACTCCAGACCAGCATCAGTGTTTGCACCGGTAGGATTAAAATAAGTTCTAAAAGCCAGCAGCTTCTGGGTCGTTTTGTCGATAATCTTTGCTTCTGTTGCCAGTGCCCTCATGAAATGATGTGTCCCAAACTGGCCCAGGAACCCGTCACGCCCTGCAACTTCCACCAGCGCTACCATCCTCTTCCTCTGCCGGGGGTAAAACTCCTCGTCTGAAAATCCACCAAGCAGGAAATCAGGAATAACTGTTTATTTTTTAGCTTAAAAATACATTTTGATGATGAAATTAAATACTTTTCTGTTGAAAGAGAAGGCCTGTCGCAATAAATCAATGAATCAATTAATCACATGATAAATTGAAATGAGCTCAATAATCTCCATTTGCATTATTTATCGTTTTTCTCTCTTTCTACCCAAAACTGAAAGTCCTCAGTTTGGTTCTTTGGTCTCAACTAGTTCTTTCTTTAAGGGTAATTTTGTTTACAGAGACTTCATAGCTAATTTTTTTTGTTGTTTCTGTTTTTTTATTTATTTATTTTGGATTTTTAAAATGTCTTCCAGTTCCAGCTCATTAGAATGTAAAATTTATTGATTTTTGAGGATGTGTTTTTGCACCATCATGTCGTTAAATTACTTGAAAATGGCCTCAAAACAACAATATTATCATTTATCACAATAATTTCATCAACCAGCAGAATTTCTTAAAGTGACAGGCCTGGTTAAGAGTTAATTTGTTGAAACCATTGTCAAGCTTCAAAAAATTCTGCATCCGAAAAAAAAGATTACATTTAATTTTCACTAAAATGACACAAGAAGTTGTTTAATTGCTTTGTTGACATATAAAGTGTCTGATCATCCAGACACAATTGCCTCATAATAGAAGATTAGAAAAAAAAAAAAACAATTGACAGGTGAGCATTTTGTTCATCAAAGCTTCAATAGTTTTGCAATCACTGTTTTTTTTTTTTGTTGTTGTTTTTTTTTAATTCAGAGGCATGAGTGTCAGACAGAGAAGTTCAGCTACCTGATCCTGAGTCGAACAGAACCGGCAGAACCAGCACCAGAAGGTCTGGACTGGGGCCGGCTGATCGCGCCGGTTCTGTGCAGAACGCGGCACGTCCACTGCCACGTGTGCCGCTCCGACGGACGGCTGCAGCACATGGTGGTGACGGCACGGAAACACAGCCGGTAAGAGAAACCGCTGGGTTGTGTTTATGGTGTGAAAATTATTATCAGAAGTTTTGAAAACCTGAGTAGATTTCTTGTTTTATGTTGGTGAATATTTAGAATAATCCAGTCAAAAAGGAAAGTGGTATTAAGAAGTAAAAGATGCATTAATTGGGGTAAAACTTTAACTATTTTATTAATGTTACTGTTATTTGTATAATGCTATGTTTGTGTGTCAATAAAAAGTTTTACACGAAAAAAAAGTAAATAAAAAGAGTATTAATTTAATTTATTTTAACAGTAAACGTAGGAACTAGATTTTAAAAATAGTTATTTAGTTGAGTATTTATTTACTGTCACAGATTAAAGGAAAGGATGACTCCATAGTTACAAATAGATAAAATGATGATAAATATTTTAAAAAATTATTATTAAATTCAGATATCAATATCAGCTTGAAATTCAGGGATTATAATAAGTCTTTTAAAAAATACAATACTAAGATTTTAAAAAACTGTGTTTTTCTACATTTGTTTTATAAAGTTACTAACAACAATTATCTCTTAAATTGGATTTTTTTCTGTATTTATTCAGATTTTATTTATATATTTCTTGCATAAAAAACTATTAGTACTGAAAACATTTTATTATTAGGTAATATTGAGCCTTCCTCTGAGCTCCAGTAATTATTTTTGTTCATATTTACTAGTAACTTTTTATGGAGCGGAAAAGATCCTGGGAATAATCAGATGTAATGTAATAAAAACTGGCAGAAAATATTCTTAGATTTCATTTAAGGCAAAAATCTCCATCTCATTTTTTTAAAATTATTCTCAAAAGGTTACAAATACGGTATCTATAAATTTGGGAAATTCTCCACAAATGTCATAATTTATTTCTTTTCTTACTGGAGAAATTATCGATACTATTTCAGATTGATCAGCTTGAAGAATATTTGTTGTGCAGCTTTTCTAAGAAATAATTTGTGTTTTGTCAGAGATGTGTACCGCTGCGCGCGGAACAGCGAATGGGGAGATCAGCTGCCGATTGTTGACAGTGTCAAGGAAGAGACGAAGGTCCACAGCGACTCGGAGAGCTGATTCAGATGAAAACCGGGACATTTTGGACTTCCTGAGTATTGGAAACAAAAATATCACTTTGGATTAGAATCTACTGTCTTCTCTCTGTGTTTTGTAAATCACAGTAGGCATGCCTCTACTACACATTTACATGTTTTTATTTGGTGCCATTGTCAATAACTCATTGATTATTCCGTTTTTGAATCTGATTTCCATCCAATTAAAGTTTCTTTGTAAAGATGTCAAAATAAAACTAAGTTACTTACAACCTTCAGACGCTGCAGATGAATATATTTGTTTTGATCCAGCAGTTGAATCTGATCATTCCTGCTATCATGTGATCTTAGTGTTATATTTTCAGATAAGTCCAAGCACTAATAAAAAATATTTAACTCTTATTTGTTAACAAGAATTAAGGTTGTGACCTTTTCACAGTTATATTGAGAAGCAGAAGGCGATGCCACTTCCGAGAGGTTAGTTTGGCTAATTTGCTTGATATGCATCACATTGAACCGAGACAAGAGGGTTAAACATTAAAATTTAAAGTGTCTATAACTGATGGGGACTGAATGAACTCATTAATATTTAGTTTTATCTACATAAATGTTGTTTGTTGTCTTAGTGGTCTCAGAAAACTCACATGGGATCAAATTTTTCAAAGTCATCAGTCAAGAGAAGGATGAAAACGTATTTCCACAACATTGGTTAAACTCTCCCAACATTTTATGTAAAAGGGTAATAAAAAATTAGCTTTCAGAAGTCAAATCTACGTTGTTGATCCATAACACTAGTAAAACATGGTAATGTTTATTATTAAGAAAATAAATAATTATTTGTTATTAATCAGGCATCTGTCATCTAATTGGAGTTTTATTAATGAGAGTGAAAACATCCAGCGAATTCTTTTATTTAATGTGAAAAAGTCCCGTTGCCTTAAAACGAAGCAGCTTACAACATTTTTACCAAGATAGAGAAGGCAGTAAATGATTTTCATTCATGTTTTTACAGAAAAGAAGATGAAATAAAATCCCAATATTAGTTATTAACTCCCTACAATCTGTTTCAGAGCTAAGGTCAAGTCTGGGTACTTGAACTGATATCCAGACTCTAGTGTTTTCAGGGGAATTACTTTCTGGCCCTGAGTGAGGATCACAGCCCTCTCTGAGCCCAACATGGCGCTCAAGACGAACTCAGGAACGGGAAAGATCGTGGGACGCCTCAGGATCCGACCCAGCTCCTTGGTGAACTCGTGGTTGGTGGTGATCGCAGGTGCGACTCCGTTGTACACCTGCGGTAAGGGGGCCGGGGGTTCGGAGTTCCCTGGGGGCTCCAGAGAGCGAGCGATGATTCCTGCCAGATCCGAGACGTGGATCCAGGGGAAAGGCTGCCTTCCAGAGCCCAACGTACCTCCGAGTCCGAGCCAGAAGGGCAGCAGCATCTGCTTCATAGCACCGCCATCTCGACCCAACACTGCCCCTAGTGGACGGAAGGAAGAATGAGTGAAATGACGTCTGTCCCTTTAACAGCTATGGTCAAACTGCAGGTGAACGCGATGCAAATTTTTAATTGTGCTTTGTTTTTATTAGCCTCATTCGTCTTGTTACGATTTTAAAATTGTGTCATATATTCTTGAAATAAATACACAACTTGTTCCACAAAAGCTGACTGAAGATAACAGACTGAAGATTAAATTGTGGAGTCAATAAGGTGATTCACAAAGAGAAATTGCCTGAACAGGGTCTTAGACCCTATGTTTATATTCTGGACAAAAAAAAAAATCACCCAAAATAAAACTTTGACAGACCTTTAGGAAAGATAGAGATTGTGGATTAAGACTATAATCTACAAAAATATCTGGCTCTTTGTAAGTAACTAAAGAAACCAGAGGTGATTTAAAACTTTTGCATATTTCTAAATGGGAGTGGGCATGAACAAATCTTTACTGCCCCTCTGAACGTACCGGCCCGAATGACGACTTGTTTGGTGGTTTTCGCTGCGTTCTCAGGAAGAAACGCTGCAGCCTCCCACTCCTTGACGAGTTGTGAGAGGAGGTCAAAGGGCGTCCACTCGCTGTCTTCTGTGTACTCAACTGTGAGACTGGGTTTGTAGCAAGCTGCGAGTCAACGGGGAAAACCAGACAAAATCAATCATAAATCTGAATCACATTTTGTGCCTTTTGCAGCTGCTAAGCGAGCAGTTAGCAACCAGGTGGACCCGTACCGACACCTGAAACCAGAACCCAGGCGTGAGGAGGGCTGGAAGACGCAGCGATGGCTTGAGACAAAGCTTTAGTTGTGTCAATACGACTGGAGAATAAATCCTTTTTATAGCTTTCGTTCCACCTGGAAGGACAAACAAATTAGGTTATAGATCTGATTTAAAGTACAACATGACTGAAGGATGTTACTAATTCAAGGAGCCAAAAGCAGGACACATTTTGAAATACATAGAAATACCAGAAAAGGCAAGGTAGCAAATTTACACTATTGTTTTTATTGCATGTTATTTTAAACATTGTTTAAAAACTATTCCAACTTTTTCTCACCCCTTATACAGAAGGTTCAGTAAAGCCTCTTGTGAGCAGATAATATAAGCTCATATGGTTTTTCACATGATGCAAATGAATAAAACAGTTTTAGGTTAAGGTTTTGAGCAGGTTACTATGACGCACAAATCCTGAGGTAGAGCAGTTTAAAAGTGATTAACGTCAGGCTTTGTTGTTAAGTAAGCAGTACTTACACACTGTTCATGTCTAAACTCAACTTTCCCAGCCTTGTTTTCCAAAATTCACCATTATTCTAACTATTTTCAAATAAATAGAAATATTCTTTATTAATATGGTGGAAATATGGATGGGCTCTATGAAAGCCCATCTCTACCACTTTGATAGAGAAATATTTCTATCATCACAGTTACATAGTAATTAGCTATATTTATTTTTACAACTTTTTAGAAGAACTTTTACTATGTTGTACATTTTACTTTTACTTGAGTATTGTTATTATGAAGTATTTCTACTCTTACCTGAGTAAAATGTCTGGATTTTCTACCCGCTGAATGAAAAACAAACATGTTTTCACCAAAAATTCGCCAGACAGAGACACACACCTGCAGCTTTTGTTAAAGTTTATAAGTTTTATATTGAAAGAAAATGATTTGGAAACATTTTCTTTTGCGTGATTTTGTTATTTTTTGATCATTTTTCATCAGTTACTCAGTACTTGAGCAGACTTTATACCAAATAAATTTTTATTCATACTTGAATCATTTCTTGGACGGCAACTTTATACTTTTACTGGAGTGAAAATATGTTGAAGTTGTGCTACTCTAACTTGAGTACAATTTTTGGCTGCTCTGCACACCTTTGTCTATCATATAGCTAAAATTTGGTGGCTATGTTATTTCTTATTACATACAGAAAAATGAGTTGTAATTATTTTTCTATCTTTGTGATAGAAATAGTTTTCAAAACCAAGTCAGATTACAATAAAACCCTTTTTGGGGGTTTCTCACCATCGAAGGGGGTTAAGAACATTCTCTCCTGCCAAGTTGACGGCACCATCACAAGGCGGCAGGCCGTGAGACTCCAGTTCTTTCTGCAGCAGCAAAAAGATACAATTCAAGAAATTACAGACATATTTGCGTTTATAGAAAAGCAAAGTAACATTGTAGAAAAGGAAAATCCCTGTTCATTATTATCAATCAAGAGAAGGTAATGATTGAGGAGCTGGACTTCCTGGTCATACCCATGTTATCCTTCCTGGACCAGGCTGACGGGATATCAACGTGACCTCGTGACCTTTGTCTCTGAGCAGGCGTATCAGCTCACGACCCACAAAGCCAGAGCCCCCTCCTGAGAGACAGACACAAATCAAACATACAGACTGTCAGCTTGAAAGAAAATAGTAAATCAGGAGAGATAATTTTACACCATATCAACTTTAAGAAAATGCCATCTAAACTTCTTACTAAAATGTTAATATATTGCATAATACACTAATCAATGAATTATTTCATGCTTTAAAGTATATAATTGTGCTGTCTTCTTCAACCCCCCAAAAGGATCGAGCAGCTGTGAATAGTGCGCATGCGCACTTTACATGCTTACAAAACAAAACACATGCATGAATTTTGCTTAAATAATGAAATTCAAAATACAGCGACGTCGTTTTATCTTTCAACTCACGGCAGGATTTTAAACGCATGATCTGGATTATCTGTTGCATTAAATATGAATTAAATCCAGGTTTTGTCAGCAGCCCTAACCTTAGCTTAGCAAGCTAGCTTGAACCATTTTGACCTTTCTGAGAATTTAAAAATAAACAGATAACTGTAATGGCTTTTCTTACCGATTAAGACTCTCATTGCCAAAGGTTTCCACCCAACGCTGACTTTAAATCCCTCACCGTCGCCGCTATTAACAGTTTCCTCCTCTGTCTGTCACTCTTAAGTTCTCACTACGCTTTTTTCCTCCCTCTTTTGGACCAGTGGCCGTTCCGTACTACAACATGGTGAACTACATTTTGTAGTTTTTTCCCTTTTTATTTTTTTCCTTTTTTATTTTTTATTTTTTGGGGGAAAAATCTGCCACCTACTGGTTTTGTTGCAATAATTTCATGCAGTAGAAGGACGGTTACTGAATATAAAAGCTCAATAAATGGATTAATTTATCATATTTTTTGTGTTTTGATAACTATGTAATACTTTTCTTTCACTTCAAATTATGTTGTATTTTGAGGTCTTTTATCACATTCAATTTGTGCGTTACAAATATGCATGTATTTAGATTATTTCTGTGTTGGGAGTTTACCACATGTACTTAAAATGGAAAAACTTGTTTATATTTAGGAGAATACTTTTGGATATAACTGCTAATTTGGATCATTTTGATTTAAAAAGACTTGGAAAGGTTTTATGAATTTTACTTCCTTTTCTTCTATTTCAGATTTTATTTTATTTTGATGCATATTTTTGGTTGTTTTCTTGCAAGTAATATTGCCTGTGTATCAGTTTAATAATTCAAATATATTACATCCTATACAGATAAACAACAAAACTAAAATACTTTAAATATAAGAAAGATGATGGTTGTATTAGCAAGAAAAATTTAAAATGTTCATAATTCAAATTATTGAACTGACCTATCCAATCAGAAAGGGTCAATTGATAATGACAAATTTAATATTAGCCATATTTTGTAATTGTTTCTATTTCACCTTGTAGCTTAATAGTTGTTTCCAAGCTGAAAATATATTGATCACTTAATGAAAAGGTTGAGACACTTTGGAGTATTTGGCTGGGTATATTGGGTAAAAACAAATATAAAGAAAATGAACATGTTTCCCCAGTATTTATTTTTCTATTTCAGCCTGTAAAGATAAAACAAGAACATACAAACTCATATGAAGTTAATTCATTATAATGTGATTGTAATGTTATCGGTATAATTTTGAATTATTTGTAGATTTGGGACCTTGATTTCAATAGTAACATACAAACATAATTAAAGAAATGAAGTAGTGACATAAAATTTTATCTTGCCGTAAACCGGAAGTTGCCCGTGTGTGACGCCAAAAGAACACGTGGTTTGATAAAGAGATAAATAGAGGCGCAGCCTCATTAACATTCTCTCTTCCTTGTCACAGAGCAAGAGGAAGGAGTTGCTGCTGCAAGGAAACTAAATAATCAGCAGTTTGAAAGCCTAAAATGCGGTAAGTGTCGTATTTTTCCTGTCCTGTTTGTTTTCTTGTTTGGTGACGCATTTGATGGCGGAGCAGGTGGATGATCGTTGCGGTTCAGGATCATCTTTAGCTCTTTGTTGCAGCGTAAGCGCCAAACTGACCTCGTGGTTTGATTTCACAGGAGATGCTCGACAAGAAAAGCGTTTAAATAGTCTCAGAGTCTTGATGATTTCTGTAAAAGTGCTAAATTCATAAAGGTGTCAGACAATTTGTGCTGCATAGGTTTTATTTGACTTTAGCTGAAATCTTCATTTAAGTCAATTTATTTTAAGTTGTATTACAAAACTGGATTCATTCCCCACACTATTATGATTTATTGTTTCTGAAAATCCTGAATTATTTTTTTTTTCTTAAAAACAAAAAACATCAGACCTATTAAAGATTTTTATTATATACATTTTCCTCATAACGTTTCTAAACTGACTTGTTCACCTGAGTCAGGTGATGGGTTCAATGAGAAGTTGCCAAATTGGCTGTTGAGAGTGCTGTATATCGACCATATTGATGAAAGTTTAGTGGAAGGAAAAAGTGTGGTGTATTAAAAAGGGGGCATGAGCCGCAGCCACGATTGTGTCCAAGATCAAAGTAAATTCTGCATTTACAATCTCCAAATAGATTGTAAATGCAATAAATTAAATCCTCAACCTAGGAGATTTTTACCTTTTCAAAAAAAACATTTTTATATAATTAGAGCATTTTTTATTTATTTATAGAGATGCACCTCTAGTTTTCCCTTTTAGTAGTTGTACTGTGAGCTATTTGGTTAAAATCCTGAAAGTTGCCTGTTTATGTCATTAGTGTGTCGTAGTGAACTTTTGGAGTCAAACCTTGCATGATGAGTTGCATGTGAGTCCGTGTTTCACCTGAAACTGATGATTTTACTTTCACTGCACTGATGGGTTTGACTTTACAGATGCTCTCCAGGTTTAGGCCACCACAATTGGGACTAACCTTTAATTTCCCTTTCTCTCCTTTTTAGGAAGGATGCATTAGGAAAACCACTTGAGGTAAGAATCGTCTGGTTTTAAATGTAGCATTAAATGCTGACTAGCATCCACTTTTAGTTTACAGTCCTGTACATTTCTACTTTGATTTTGGTTTGTGGTCTAGTAACAGATGGATGCAGAAGTTATATTTTTACATTTGTAACATTATGTTGAGCGAACTGATCTTTAACCGTTTTTCTTTTCTTCCACAGGTTGGATGTCGGGAGTCTACTTGTTGACCCAAGGCCTCAAATTTTTACTGATTTAAAATGTTATATATCCTGGAAGAACTACATGTAAAAAAAGACAGTATTAATTTAAAGGCTAAACCACAATAAACTCTGCAAAACATAAAGTAAAGCCTCCAAGATCTTTTGTGTAAATGTTTGTTTTCCAAGGTTTGCAGTTTTTTTTATTTTCTTAAGGGTAGCTGGCATCACTATTGAGTAACTTTCATCAAAGGGTAACACAGTAAAGAAAACCTGAAAACGTTGCTAGCAACTTGGTTTCTATAGTTTGGTCAATGGTTTTGGTTTGTTGGAAACAAAGGAGAATTGGAGACATACAGAAATAGACATACATATTTCAAAAATAAACTTGTACAAGAATAAAGTCAAATAGGTCACTATCAATATAGTCACATTATCAGAATAAAAATTATTTTTTTCTTATTTCAACTCTACTCTCAAACTATTATGACTTTATTCTTGTAATTGTATTTTCTTAGCATGACCATAATACTCGCTTATTTGAGAAATGTCCTATTCCTCCCAGAAAAAGTGACCTACTAGATTACAGCTTCAGATGTGAGTAGATTGTTTCAATCCAAAAAAGTTTTAAGTCTTACTTGATCATGATCTCTTCTATAAATGTCCTCAGCATCTTTTCGCTCCATTTGCAGGAGGCTTTGTACAAAAATTATTTTTATTGACTTGAAAACATGTTTCATTCATATACTTTACAAACCAGAAAACAAACAAAAAACTAAACTTTTATAGTGGGAGAGAAACGCATGAAAACTGTTCAGTGCAATTTGAGATGCAAATTCAAGAACAAAGCAATTCACCTGCCATTTTTGAAAGGTTTTTCCAAACTTGAAAAACATTTAAAAAATTCTCACAAAGAGTAAAAATAATTCTCACAAAGAGGAGCATATGAACAAACATGAGGATACAATGGATGTTCAGCAAGCAGAAAAGAGAAACATTGCGATAGTTTTGTGTTTTTTTTTTTTTTTTATGTTTAAAACGGAAGGAAACAAGCTTGTTTCCTCTTTGGTAAGATGCTCTCTTGCAACTAAAATTTCAGGGGTGTCAAACTCCAGTCCTCAAGGGCCACTGTCGTGCAACTTTTAGATGTGCCTCTGCTGCACCATACCTGAATAGAATAATTAGGTCATTAGCAAGGCTCTGGAGAATTTATTTAGACAAGAAGTAGGTAATTAAGGCATTTCATTTCAGTGGTTTGTACCTGTGTCACAACTGCAGGACATCGGACCTTGAGGACAAGAGTTTGACACCTGTGCTTTAAATACTCCATAGCAGTTCACCTTTTGTTGTTTTAGTTGTGTTTTTTACACCCTTAAATATGTGAAGTATGAAGAAGCATTATTGTTTATGCAACGTTCAGTAATGGCAACCTCCAACAACAGACATTATGAATTTCTTTCTGGGATTTATGAAGTTTATATTCATTCATTCGCTATTTTTTGCTAGCTAGTTTTAGCCGGAACACTGTGGTTCAAATCTAACTGAACATATTTATTCAGTTAACTGTTCTATTCATTCGGCACGCGTCATGACCAGTAAGTTTATATAGATCATTCTGTGAGTAAATATATTAACTGTGCTAGTTTTAAGTGTAGAATGGAAGTTTGTTTCCAGCTTTAGCTTATTTAGCCGCCGCGGTAATGCTAGGTAGCCGAGCGACTTAACGCCACATATGGTTGTCAGGGAAACGGTTTCCAATATGTCAATAAGTTTTTATGCTTTTACTCCTGGGAATCCCAAGACTTGAGATCAAGTGTTTTTTGAACTTGAAATTTATGGGTTTTAAATTATTATTTTAAGATGCAATTTGTCACTGCACTATGTTTAAATAAATGATAAAAAAAAAACTGTAAAATCACAAATGTGAGGTTGTACAGAGCAAATTTATACAAAACAAGACCATTTAAACAGTTTAAAGGGTAATCACAAACCAGCCTGTAAGTTAAATTTTTTTTACACAATGGTCAAACTGTTAATTTAATTACATTTTTTAAATATTAGTTTGTCAGTGTAAACTTTTTAAAAGTATAATAATAGACATGTCTTGTCAAGGTCTTCTCTTGTGAAACTATAACATTCAGTTTTTGTCCTTAATACATAAGTAGGAATAATACTAATTTATTCCCACTTCTGTTGAACAATATTGTTATGAACGGCCTTAGTTGTCTCAGTGCTACCATGTTTAGAGATTGTTGCAGCTAATGTGGGATTCAATGTAAACCTTTTTTTTTCACTAATTTTTGTTAACACTTTATTTGACGGGTTGTGAATAAGACTGTCATAACACCGTCATAAACATGACATAACACCTGTCATGAACATGAGTAAGTCTTCATGAATATTTATAACTGTTGTCATAAAGTGTCATTTGGTAAATCATGACACTTTTAGTACAAAGTTTACATTATTTAAAATGTCTTTATGACAACTTGACATTAACCAAAAATTATGATCTGACATAAATTTGTTATAAAAATATTACTGATTAAACTTTAGCTTTATGTTAATAAAGCTAAAGCTAAATTTGGTTAAACCAGACATTTTTTGACATAATATTCTGACTATGTGACTAGATTAATTAGAACTGTCCCTGTTTTTCATGTAAAGTGCTTTCAGCTGGCAATTGCTGTGGCTTTACATAAATTAACAAAATATTGTTAAAGAGGGAAGCAGTTTTTGGTTTATGTGCTGCTTAGCTCTGGAGCTAATTCCCTGAAAATCTGAGATGTGCAAAAACAATCAGGACTGAAAACATCCTGCAGTTTCAACCATTCATTTTAAACTACTAATACATGAATTATCACTAAATAGCATTATTTTTGTCATTTTCCCTCACACTATGTTGGTAGTCCCAGCAAGCATTGTAAAACTTTTATATAGGATGCATTAACTTTATCGTTGAAATTAAAGTTTATCGTCAGTTTATCCTGTAGTCATTTATGATGGTTTTTAAAGTAAAAGTTCTTTTGTGAAACTTGGTTTTTCCCACAAGGAGCTTTGCACATTTTACAATTCATGGTCCATTCAATGCTCTAATCTAGCCCACTGGTACATTATGTAGTGGCGGTGTTGTTTAATAAGACATTGTTCATTTCTCCTGCACTGTCTGTGCGATTCTGTTTATTTGCTGATTGGTCCGATGACGCCGTGCCGTCAAAGAGCTTAGCCATGAAGGCTAAGCCGTTTTTCTTGATGTAGGACTTTCCAGCGAAGGTGTAAAGGATGGGATTGGCACAGCTGCTGAGAAAAGCGAAAGTCGAGGTCACAGCTCGGCAGTTCTCATGAATCAACTCCAGTCTGTAGGTAAAAAAGATGGAAGAAAATCTGTTAACTGCAGCAAAGACCAACTTTTAGGATCCCGTAGAAACAAAACTTCACTCTTACATTGATGTGGATGTTTAGAAAAATACTTCACTCAAAATAAGAAACAGAATATTAAAGCATGCAAAATTTCTGCTTCTGTTAAATTTGGGTATTTAGCTTTTGACCACGATATTTTTGGTAAACTACCATTATATTGGCCTATCTACAGATGGGTTAGCTTACATGTTGGATCTTTTTCCTCTTTTCTTTATAGATCCAAAGGAGTGCCTCAGGGTTCTATATTAGGCCCCATTCTCTCTACTTAAATAATCTCTGTAATATTTCATTAAATATTAATTTAATCTATGAACTAATGACATATTTATCTGGTCCATTGACTAGTCAAATGTTGGAATTTCTCTACTTCTATTTTAATGTTCAGTTTATGTCTGACAAAAATACATATATGATAAGTTGTTGTCATCGTCTAAAATAAGAAACATTCATGATTATGAAAGATAAATGAAAAACCCAAAAACCTGTATTTGTTATTTTATCTTTATTTAAAAATATAATTTGGTTATTTATCATTTTTAGTCCAAGTTATTAAGAGTCATTGTTGGAAAACTACAGAACTGCTTGTGTCTCTGGAGTTCAAAATGGATCTGGTCCAGTTTTCTTCTACATCCTGCTTATGGCTTGAAGTGAGTTGCTTACCAACATTTCTGTGCAAATGGAAAAACAAATATTCAGGGAAACCTTTCCCTCCCTTTCAAAACTCATCGCAACAAAAGTTGTAACATTGAGCACAGATTTGTAATCTGTCTCCTGGGCTGTAGCGCCGAACATATGTACAACAAAAGTCATTTTGTAAGAGAATTGGGAAAGGAGCACTTCGTCAAAGTGTAGATGAAAATGATCCATAATTATGCAATCTTGTATATCTACAATGGACCTGATAACATTGAATCAACGTTAGACCAATCTTTAATCTAATTACTCCAGCCTGAAATTGCCTGGTTACACCTTAAAAAGGAAATGCCACCGATAACAACCCAAAAAAAAAAAGCAACCAGAAAAAGTGATAAAACATTAAGGATTCAAGTAAAAAACATGATGCATTAACAGAATACATAGTAAATATGATTACCATCCAGAAATGTGAACAGAATGAACAATTTTACCCTTTATATTCAGTAATACATCTTTATAGAGTAGTAAAAGTATATAAAGCAATTTCATCTTACTCACGTTTCTCTAGTTTTTGACTTCTTGTTGTACCACTCAGCTGCAACCTGGGAGTCACAACAAACTTTAATGAAAACGAGAACCCAGGAGCAGAGAAGGGAAATGTTTGGTTATAGGTTAAAAACATTTTACTCACCTGCACCATGTTGATTACATGGTATGGAAACCAAAATATGCCAAATGTTATGACAATAGCGAGGATGAGTTTTTCGCTACGGATCCTTCGCTGGAACTGGGTCTGCCGCAGGCGTCTCAGGGTGAGGACGTAGCAGGTTACGATGACTGCATACGGGAGGATGAATCCTGAAACTGTCTCTAAAGAATACTGAAACCGGACCTGACCAGATAAGCAAGGAGAAGAAGTTAAAAATATAATAGAAAGGAACTGAAAAACATATCTAACTTGAAGAAAAATTGAGACTGTTGAACCTTTCTAGTTCATGGTTTTGTAAGTTTTGTGAAAGTAGTTTATATTCCTTTAGTTGAACAAACCTCTGTGGTTTTATTTTATCCGTTTTGCTTATTCAAAAAATTGTGGCATTCAAATTCCCAAGACCCATTCTTTGTTGAGCAACTTTTAGTTTATGCTAATTTTGCTATTTTCTGCTAACTACTCAACTTTTACGCGCTATTTCTACATTTCAGTTGGGCTAAACAATATGGCTGAAAAAGCACAATATAAAATCACATTATAAGAGTTACCATATTAGTCGATATTGATAATTATTGATCCGTTTTTATATTTGCCAAAATAGTAGAATGGTGACTGCTCAAGTTCCTGAACAGGTTGCTAGGTAACCAAAGAGCGAGTGAGTTGCTAGGTAACCAGAGAGTGAGTTGATTTCACCAAGTTTGCTTAGCTGAGAGGTTGAGCAGCCAAAGTCTTTCCTCTGTCAGCTTCTCCCAGAATCCTGTGTGGTTCTGGGAGAAATCATTAAACATTTTATTACTATAAAAAAGGATTTGGTTAAAAGGTTTACTCAAGTACCGAGTAACTGGTCAAATTATTACTCATGTAACTTTTAAGAATTACATCATCAGATGGAGCAAAATATGAAGTTAATTGGAAATTTTGGTATTTTAAGGACAAAAATTACAATGATTCAAAAAGGTAGCAAAATCAGGCAAAATAGATATTTTCCACATCAGTTTTTTTCAATAAGAAATGTAACTTTAACAAAAACTGCAGGTGTGTGTCTGTGTTTGGTGAAATTTTGGTTAAAATATGTTTATTCATTCAGTGGGTAGAAAATCCAGAAATTTTACTTGAGTAAAAGTACCGATACTTCAAAATAAAATTACTGAAGTGGTGAGAAGAGTGGACTTACGTGCGTGGGCCAGGTGTGATTGGGTGAACACACAATCCGTGAGTTATTCTCGCTAAAATCCGGCTCAATTTCCAGTTCTCGAAACACCAGTGAGGGGATGGAAATCACCATGACCAGCACCCACATGCCCATGATGACCCTCGTCACGACCTTTCTGCTTATCAGGTGTAGTTTCTGGGGAAACAGCACCGCCACCATCCTGTGTACGCTCATCAGTGTGATCAGGAAGATGGAGGCGTACATGTTGGCGTTGCACAAGTAGAAGAGGCCTTTGCACATAACGGGTCCAAAGATCCACGTCTGCTTGGCAAGGTAGATTATGAAGAAGATGGTGAGGGCCATGATGAAGCCATCCGCACAGGCCAGGTTGAGGATGAGGATGGTGGTGACGGAGCGCTTACGGGTGCGTGCCAGGATGCTCCAGACGATGAAGAGGTTACCGGGGACGCCCAGGAGGAAAACCAGGGTGAGGATGAGGGTGCCGATGGCTGTGGCGTAGCCGTTGCTCACGGGACTGTCTTCCTCATTTGTGGATGCTGACATTCTAAAATGATTTGATCCTAAAAACAAAAGAAATTGTACGTTTCATCACCAGTTTGTTTGTAAAAACAATCAGAAATCCTTCTGGACCTGAAAGCAGAAGAATCAGACATTCATTCTATTCTTATTTAATTTATATTTTTATTTAATTTGTCTAAAACAAAAGTCAACAACAAAACACTAGTCTTTTCCAGCAGCCATTGTACAGCACATACAGCTGTTGCTAAGAAACGGTGCAGTGCTCATCGATTGTGACTCAACAGTCAGGATGTTTTCAAACGGATCATTTTCCAGACACCATAAACCAGCGTTCCCCAAAGTCGGTCCTGGAGGGCCGGCATCCTGCATGTTTTAGTTCTCTCCCTGGTGGCACCAACAACTTTTTCAGCATGTCAATGTTCTTCTTAGGCCTTCTAACGAGCCATCATTTGATCCAGGTGCGTTAAACCAGGGAGAGAACTAAAACATGCAGGAGGCCGGCCCTCCAGGACCGATTTTGGGGACCCCTGCCGGATAAACCTTTAAGTAATTGGGTAAAAAAAACCAGCTTGGATGATAATTTTTTTTAGTTTAGGAGATTGGGCTGTTTTTTAGAAGCAGTTGAGAACCAAACTGAAGTATAAAAAAGTGGAAAAATTTGAATTTTGCAAAACAGGTCCTGTTTAAGAGCATAATTACACCTAACAATGTTTCAATACAGATTTGGTGGAATCTGACTGAGGGGGCCAAATCTGATTGGCTGAGCTGTAAAGCAATGAAGAATAATTTTGATTGGCTCTGCTATAAACTTCTAATTAAAGAAGATTGGTCCAGGTGATTATAAACATCAGCATGTTTCAAGCATATACCATAATGAAAGTATTTTTTTTGGATCGTCCAATATGACACAAATTCAGTAATTCAGTTGCAGTGAATGTAGAAGATGAGGCATTCAAGCATAAGAACAGTACACCAGCTGTCAAGTAAGGTGGTGGCAGAATTATGCTGGGTGGCTTTTCTTTTCACTTTTGTCACCAGAGGTTTGCACAAAGCTGGTGGAAAAACAAAGAGGGAGGCCTAACTTCATAATAGTTAAGGCTTGGATGCATTAGGTTATTCCACAGAACAATTATGAGAATCACACGTCATAATGCTTTTAGAGTAGAATAAGCAGGCAAATATAAAACCTCTGTAATGGCCTCCCCAAAGCTATTAACCTCCTTACCCTTTTGAACAATTATTCACTAAAAGCCACATCCGTGCCAGGAAACGATATATTTTAAAGCAACGACTTCTGAAGAGAAAAGTGGTCAAATATCCACCCAGACAGAAGCTCACTAATGGTATAAGTTTCTCCACGACTTGCTAAGTGACATTTACTTAAATACTAAGAGATTTAAACCAATAAACTGCCCAGATTATAACAACTTCTCTCTGAGGAAGACACAATCTTTTCATAATCATTAAGTCGGTTCTGAATTTCCTTATCCAAAAACAAATTTGTCTTATTATGATTTTTGCACCTTCAGACACAAGAACTATTTTTAAAGTTTGCTTTGGAAACTTGTATAAAATGTATAAACAGACTTGAAAGAGGAAGCAGATAAATAAAAAAGGAAACAAGATGCTTTCCGACTAGTTTAAATTATAAATATTACAGAACCACAGGATGTCAGCCAACCTGATGTAATCTCTGAAATATCTTCAGCAGGCTAAAGCATGCAAGAAAACTGGCAGCAGTGCGTCAGAGAAGAGGAGTGTTTCAACACAGGTTTTTTTTTATTAATCTTTGAATCATCTCCAAAAATCTTTTTCTTATTATCATTTTGCTTGTTAACTTTGTAGATTAGAAATTAGTTGGACCTTGGGCTGACCACAGCATTACCACTAAAAGTGATGGATAGAAACATGAAGTTTTTATTTCCTTATTAAGTACTCATTTCTTGTGCCCAGTATCCAAAGAAGACCATGTATGTATTTTCCTCCTATGGCTTAAATAAAATTCCCAGGTAACCAAACAATGTATCAGGATTTTATCTCCACATGTATCTCGCATGAGGTAATAATAACATATGTAGTTTTATAGTTGTTTAAATTACAGATTGAAATAATCTGGCCCTCAGGAGTAAATGAACATGAAACAGGCGGAAGAGCTGGTCATTTGAGTAATTTAATTATCATTAAATTATGCTTTATAATACAGTTAGGCTAAAAAAATGTCATAAACAATCGCAGATTTAAAATTAGTTTTCAATCAACCAAGTTTGTTTTTGACATAAAAAGAGACAAGCATCCCTCAAATTATGAAAAAAGAATCATTTGAAAGTATCAACTTAGAATAAATGTATGCTAATGATCATTTGTAGCTTTTTCAATAGTTAATTGGAAACATATTTATATTTTTTACAACTATAAAACCCTGCTACAAGTTGCTAAGAAGGTTTTCCACGTGGTGTTTTAAAATCTTCATCAAATCACTTTTAATCTATAGTCTACCAGAGAATATAGATTGAAATGTAAAATAAGAAATTCAATGTTATTTAACTTTTTAGACAACTTTTTACTCAACGTTTAGCAGTTAAACTGGCAGTTTTATTCATAAACAACTGGCTGGTTTATGATTTTGTTTGTAGATACTTTAAACCTAAATCAGCCAAGAGTAGGAATATTTCTGTTTGTCTTTTTCCTGTAAAGCATGCCTGAGGACCCATGTTTGCTTGTGAATATTTACAGTGGATCAGAGTAGTTGTAAAGCATTAAAATGATTTCCTACAGATTTGTAATGTGGACAAATTCAGAGGAGAAACATGGCAGTAGAAACGAGTAAAAGTAAAGAAAAAGTCAGAATTACTAACCTCTAATTGGGGAGTTTTGTTGTGGATCTTCGTTGGACGGAAATATCCGGCTGCTTTCCCGCTTTGAGTCTGTTAGTTCATTAAAGAGGAGATTGTGTCCTTCCTCACAGGCTGTAACATGCTGCAGTTTTACAAACAGAGAGGTGTGTCCTTCGCTAATACTCAGACTCCCCCTCTTCTCTTCACTTTTATATCCACATATGTGATCATTAATTCAAGTATTCTGATAAAAAAAACAAGTGCATTTTTTTTATTACAAACAAGCATGCTAGTTTGTGGAAACTTGCCCAAATGTTGGGAGACTAAGTGTCCATTCGGGTTGTCCTGAGAGGATACTTTCACTCTGCTGCTGTGTTCTGAAATGAAATGAAGAGTGATTGCAAAACCTCAGTGCCTCATTGATGCAGAGCATGCAGAGGCAAACAACCACAGCGAAGGCTCACGCAAATAAAACTTAGCACCACTAGTCGCAACAAGTCTGATCGAAACAGGAACGCTCTTTTCCACGAATGGGTGGAGAGTAAAATTAGCAGAGGGCCACGGAGAAGAAATGCCAGGAGTCTTATCGCCATAGTTTTGTACTGGAACTGCTTGTTTCTTTGTCTTTGACTACAGACTTGACATTCGTGTTATACACACCAAGGTCATATGATAGAGTAAAACTTTAACAATTGTCTTGTACCAGGTTTGGGTATTTATTAGTTATACTTACTCGATTACATTTACTTGAGTATGTTTTTTAACAAAACAAAAATCCTTAAGCAGTATTTTCACTAGTCTGTATTTTTTTACTATGATTTGACTCATTTTATTAGGAAGTTTTTCTATTCTTACTTGAGTAAAATTTCTGGATTTTCTACCAGCTGAATGAAAAAACAGGCTGAACCAAACATTCACCAGACACACACACACACACACACACACACACACACCCACGCACGCACACACACACCTGGAGTTTTTGTTACAGTTTCAAAAGTTTGTTATTGAAAGAAACTGATATGGAATTATTTTTTGTGTGTGATTTTTTTTGTGACATATGAATTATTGTAATTTTTGTCCTTAAAACACCAAAATTTTCACTTAACTTTAAGTGAACCCATTTGAACCCATTTGATGACATAATTTTAAAATATTGAATGATTGATCATTTCACCAGTTACTCAGTACTTCAGTAGACTTTTTACCAAGTACCTGTACTTTTTTGCTCACTAGAGAATTTCTTTACTTTTACTTGAATAAAAATATGTTGAAGTAGTGCTGCTATTACTTGAGTACAATGTTTGGCTGCTCTGTCCACCTCTGCATGTAACACATACCAAGTTTATCTGAGTTTACCAGCATGGACACCTGAATGAAGTCTAGAATAATTTACTGCCATAAATCTGTGAGCTAAGCAGTATTTAATGTCTCTGCACTCAAAATTTTTGCTCTTTTTCAAATATTCCCTGTTCTCCCTCAAACTTTCTCTGCGCGGATCAAACATGTCTAAAACAATATTAGTAAAATGAGGAACAGACGTTTTAAGATGAAGATATTGACTATAGAGGACACGGATTTGATATCAGTTTTACGTTTACATCACAAACAATTGGAGGCGGTATCGCCAAAATCTTTTCGTTTTGCCCAATTGGAAAACCATTAAATTTACAAAAACAAACAATTGTTCAGCCACGACGCCATGGCTGAATAATGAAGTTGTTTAATACCTCGCCAGAAGAGGACATTAACTCATCTATTGTAGCCACTCAAGCAGCACATCCAGGAGATGTTATCAAGCGCACCCTGTGGAACGCTGTCATTCTATTGGCTGGAACAGTTGCTATGTGACGCGAGAGATTCCGCCCACATTTGTTCCGTTTTTTAAGAGCAAACAGATTAAATCCAGTTTTCGAACCGGAAACGTATGCTCTCAATTTAGGCCTGTGGTCTGTTTGATTGCATGTTTTGCCTTTGTTTGACATAAAGAAGTCTTAAAATAAGTAATTGTTTATGAGAATTTGACACCTTGCATGTTATTGTTAACGTTCGGAAATTTCGCACATGCGCACAATGCTGGAGGGCTTCAAAAGCCCATCCACAGCTGCGCTGCCGCGGTAGAATAATCCCGCAAACAAAATAAAACTAGATGTAGGTATCATTAATTCAGTGCAGTGCCCCACAACACATAAAAACACATCGTTATTTTTACAAAGGTAAAAAATAATGCGGATAAACCGTTGAAGAACAACTCAAAAACAAGAAAATAAAAATTTTATTGCCAAAGATGCAGCATTACTTTCTTTTATAGTAGAGCTTAACCATCTGACATTATGTGTTTGTCGGAGGTCTGCTTTACTGCTCTGACTATTTTGTTCTTGTGCAAATGGACATTTTTAGAGTATGTATAGTAATAATCGATTGCTAAATTTGTTGACGATTATTTCAATAATTGATTAATCACGATTAATTCAATTAATCATTTCAGCACAACTGAAAATATAGATTTTGTCAAAACAATCTAAACAATAAAGTACATTTTAATGTTAGATATATTTGAAAATATGTTCACCAGCAGTGTGATGTGCATACAGGGTTGTCTTACCCAATGACTGCTGAATTTAGGCACCAGTATCAGTCTAACAAATAAACATTACCACATGGTTACTAATGTTTGATGAAGTCATTTTACTTCTTCCAAGAGACCAAGACTAATTCAATTTTCTTGTTTAAGGTGACCTTCAGGAACAGTTTTCAGGAGAGAGGAGTTTTCTGCTTCAGCTTTAAATGTTTTTTGTTGGTATTTTTCACTTAAATAGCAGAAAATTCTTGTAGTTAAGCTTGTAGCTTCTCACCTCGATCTTCATAACTCAAGAAAAATAACAGTACTTGGAAAATAACTTGTTATACACTGAATCATTTTGCAGTCAGACACAAAGGTTATTTCTTTAGCTGAATCTAAGATAAGACAAACAGACATAAATCTGCCTAATTTTCCTAATTTATTCCTGTATCCTCATTCTTTGAGAACAAAGTGGATAAAATTTTGCTAAGATCAAGTGAAAGTGTTTCTGTCTGAGTTAAACAGAAGCCAAAGTTAAAATGATAACAACATTTAAAGAGGTAAAATAAATATTTCTCAAGATGATTTAGAGAATGCAAGAAAATCTGGCTTGGAACATAAATACAAAGTAAATAGATGTGAATATTTTAAAAAGTAGATCAAAACTGTGAAGTTAAATGATCTACAAAGTTCATTAGTTACTGATATGTTATTATTTTCACATCATATGCTAAAGTTTTCCTTCAAACTCTATTTATTTGAAGTGTTGTTACCATAGGTAACATGTTTTCTCAAATAATTCATACTTCACCTCAAGTGTAATAGTCCTGTCTCAAACCTTTCATGTGTATTAGTTAGTATAAAGCTGGACAAAAGCTTTCTTTTTGGTATTTGTGTGGTTGTTTATGGTCTACTTTCTCTTCAGCTATTTCAGTTGTAGCTCCACCTACTGGCCAATCAAGGTAACTACATAATAAAAACTTGAACCGCGTGGATAGCTGTCGTGGAAATGACGAGATCCGGAGGAAGGACTAGTATAATTGTCAACCTTTTGAGTATTGATTTTACGTAGGAAAGAAACCGGAAATTATATTTTTTATGAGCGACACTGGTACAATAATATTCTTAAAAAATACGTCAACAGAAGAGATTTTTTATTGAGTAAATAACTCTTTTTTTCTTTAAAATACATTTATTTTTCTGGTGATCTGTTGTGTTATTTGTATTTAGTGTCTTGTCAGTTTATACCCATTAAAACATGCTGAGTAATGTTAGAAATGATGATATTTGTTTCCACGTTGTTTTTACAGTAAGATTCTACAGAATTTCTTGTAGTATTTTTTGCATATATTTAGTTTATCTAATGTTAAGTTTGTTGAGTATAATCTTTACTGTAAAGTTAAGCTCCCAAAACAGGTAGAACAAAAAAGCAAATCCTTTCATGGAGTTGCAAAATACACTTTGGCATCACTATACTGGATTATTTTTGCGCTCTCCTAACTCTTCTGGATGTGGAAGAGATTTTCTTGGACCTTTAAGGGATGAAATTTAACTTAACTTTCACCACATGAGGGCAGCATATCTCCACTAGCCACGTTTTGTCCCATAAACTTTGAGTGCAAGCCACTGACATAAGGCTTTGGGGAGGGTTAACGTGTGTCATTCTCTGTTTTTTATTGGCCTTTCAACCACTGAAGAGGTTTTATAAAAGTCAAATCTCCTTTGTCTTTGCTTTAGAGATCATAGTTTTAAGGAAAATCTTGAACTTTGAAGAAAGTATTTGTCTCCAGCAGTCACTGGTCAAGAGTCAAATTTTACTATGACTGCTATACTTTGCTATACTATTACCATACTATTCTACACTGTACTAACACAATACTTTGCAAAAGCAGGACTGCACAATACAATCACTTTAATATACTATGTTACTGCTATACTGTGCTTTACTTTACTTTAATTTGTCCACTGCTATTTTATACTATATGGTCACAAAAACACTATAACTATACTGTTACCGTACTGTCCTATATTACAGTATTATTATACTATCCTTCACTATACATTGTTGTCATCCTGTTCCATGCAGCACTAACTATTTACTGGTTTATGTTACATTATTTTATTGTCCCAAACGAGAGTGTTACTATGCTATCTTTCACTATACTTTTACCACACTATCCTACACAGGCGCCTGCGGGATATTATTGGAGGGTACGCATAATACTGTCACAGCAGATCTATTTTGCTGTTTTTGTTTTGTTTATTTCTAAACAACAAATTATATTAAATAATAAAGACATGAAAACAGAACCTACCTGTTTGGTCCGCGGGAAGTAGAGGATGGAGATTCCCAGGCTCAGGTGGTGTATCAGACGTCCAGAGGAGGAGAAGGTGAAGCAACAACGTTCGTTTAATTTCTACTCTTTTGGCAAAGTTTTGACTAGAGTTAACTGTTCAACCGTCCCGCAGTCTTAGAGCGACACTCATGGAGAGCTCAGCAGATGTCACGGTCGGCCAACCTGTCCATCTGTCTGCTCTTCCGTTTGTGAAACCGGCAATCTGCCAGAACCGCATTCATGGTAAAAAGCTGATCCCTCTTAGAACTACAGAAGGGTTCAAACTCCACTCATTCATTTTTAGCTTACAGAAAAAGCACCAAGCTGCCAAATAAACAAAAATAAACTGACCAATAACATTTAGGCTTAGGACGGACATGTGCCCACGCCCACAGACTCACACAGATGTGCGTTACATACAAGATGCTTTGACACAAAAGATCTTCTTTCTCCACAATTTTAATAATAAAGAGGGTAAGATAATAAAAAAATCCAAAAACTACATTAAAGGAAAATCTCAAGGTACACACAGTGTATACATCCAGACAACTGCAGGCACTCCTGCTGTCCAACACTGAACTATTATAACACAACACCATATCACTGCACAATACAAACTACTATGTTGTGCTTTATCCTCCACTATTTCATACTTATACAGTCAATAAAAACTTTAACTATAATGTCCTCAAAATTCTATTATGCTGTACGCTATAGTATTAATGTACTTTACTTCTTTATACTATTACTATCATGTTTAACACAACACTATACCATACTGTCCAATGTTTTATTGTTACTAAACTGTCCCACATCATAGTATTATTCAGCTGTTTTACTCTATCTATGCTTGATTTTGTTGTTGTTTTTCTGTCCCATATTGTGATATTAAAATATCTCTACAGTGTTATGTTATCATCCCACAAATAGAAACTAGAAAAGCAGATGTTTCCAGAAAAGAACGAGCCAACTTCATGGTTAATTTTCTAACCACTAAATACAAGTTACTCTGATTATGTCTCAGTCTTGTTCTGTCATTTTTGGATTTACTGATGCTGGGTTTGTCTGGGGGTTTGGAAATCCTTGTGTCTGCTTGTTTGGTAGCAGTTTTCCCCTTCTCCCTAACCACGCTGTAACATCTTGAGACCAATCCAGGACCCGGAGGCCCGGGAGGATGACCCAGAGAGTGAAACGAGCCCCCAGTTACACGCCAGCACAGCATAAACCCGACGGTTGTGAGAACCGGAGGGGAGTCAGAGCATGGAGATGTTGGAGAGACCAAGAGTGAGTGTGTTTATTTAAGTATTTCTTCTCCTGACTCAGACAGAGAGCAGACTACAGAGGATAATGAGAAACAGATCTTTGGTGGAGAGGAAGAGGAGGGAGGGGAGAAGAGACGACAGAGACTTGGTCAAGGGGGAGAACAAAATCAAGACAAAGTAAAAAAAGCAAATGGGGAGGAGAAGGAAGAGTGACAGCCAAAAAAGGGGGGTTGTTGCGTTCATCGCCACAGGAAATAGGCCCTCTTATGTTCACTAACTGACAGTTAACACTGCAGCCCTGGTGGCCATGCAGCTGGTCTACAAATGGAGGTATGAGAGACTTTAAGCAGCTCCCCGTACCTCCTGGTCATGATTAGAATAACAATCATTCTGCTTTTAACCCAAATATCTGGAAAAACTTCAATTCTGACGCCAAATTTAGCGGCCAAATGGAAAAAGGCAGCTATGATGGGGGAAAAACTGGATTAGTAGACTGTATGAAGAGAATGAGAAGTAAATGTGACAGGAAGAAAACCCAGAAGGAGGCAGAGGAGGGAGGCTGGAGGTTGGGCAGGGGGGATTCATGACTGACACATACAGAGTCCTATGGGGAATGAGTAACGGAGCAGCCGGGGCTGGGAAACCCACCCAAAGGCAATTAAGGGTAAAGGACGACAAAAATATTTGATGAACTTTTTTCTTCTCTCTCTGCCTCAAACGGGACAGAGGAAGGAGTCGTGGGATCTCGATGGAACTGGAATTAAAGACCAATGCTTACTGGGAGTTTTGTTGATTTTTCTTTAAGGATGATTTAAAGCTAACAGCGAAACATCCGGTTGGATAAACTTGCAAATAAAGCGAGAAGAAGCAGCAGAAACTTTTTTTTTTATTTTTTTGGAGGGGGCCCGAAGCAAAACCCCGAAGAAGAAGAGAAAGAAAAAGAAGGGGGATGGATAGTTTTTGCGCAATGACGCGCTGATGGGAGAAAGCTAAAACCTCTTGGAAAACCTCTGGGAAAGTTTTTTAAATTGGTATTACTTTTTTGTTTTTGTGGCGCCCTTTAAGGAGTCGCAAGAGATTGAGATCGGATCTCTGGGTCCTGATCCGGAGGACGATGGGGGCCGCGCCGGGCTCGGGCTGGGAGGAGGGCGAGTTCGAGTTCAAGCTGGTGTTTGAGGAGGACCCGCCTCAGCGGCAGATCCAGGGGCCGTCCCCGGCGCGCACAGCCGAGCCGGAGAGCTCCGTCGGCGGGGAAGAGGAAGGTGATGGCGCCCTGTTGCGGCTGGACTCCAGCAACCTCGGTTAGAGTCACAAATTCAGTTCAGGCTGCAGATAAAGAAACTGGAAACCTTCTTAATGCATGGGAACGTTTATGCATGTTTGTGTAGCTGCATGATCCACACTAATGACGGCCTCCGTCCATATGCATCCGCTAATGTGGTGTGTGTTTGTGTTTCAGGCTGCATGCGTGCCTGTTTCGCTGGGTGAATTCTCATAGCAGCTTTGTTTTTTGGTATGGTATGCATCTGCGTGCATATCTCTCCGTTTCCCTGTTTGTTGTGCGCATTTGCGCGCGTGTGCATGTGTTTGGACTTGTGTGCGTGCGGCCCCAGACTCAATGTGTTTCTAATCAGCTGTGCGTGTGAGCAAAGTTAACAGCTGCCATCTGGGAAGGAACCTCAACCTCTGTGTACTGAGCGCACCTCCCTTCTTTCGCTCGGCCTCCATCTCCCTCTCATTTTTAACCGCAAAACTCTCACAAACACGCATCGTATCCAATCGTTTGTTTCACGCCCACACTGGCATTTAGTTGGATTACCAAACCCCAGGCATGAATTTGCAACTGCAGGAGAAGTTCAGGAGAGATGCACCAAGCTAGGAGATCAGATTCAGCCAATTTTGACTATTATTATTCTTCAATCTGCCATTTATCGAAGAATAAACTTTTCTCTTCTTTATATTAAGTGACATTCTGGGTCATAAATGCACAACAATCACATTTTTGCATTTTTATTTTCAGTTGGAGGCATACTTGGATGCATAAATGTTTAAGTATAACACCTTTATGTTAGGATAGGTTTCACTATTTTGCATGTTATACACAAACAAAGCAGAAGAAAAGAGATAATGCTCTGAAATGTGAAGCTTTTTCACTTTTAAAGGCAAATATACAAAGTACAGATATTCTTTCAAATTGTTAACCCAAAGGCCTTTAGAAGAGAGAAAGAGAAAGACAGTAGAAATATAATTTATTGTCTCAGTGGGGGAAAATTTGGTGTAACAGCTGCAAAGTGAAAGGCAATCGAGGCATATAGGTTCACAAAAAAAAAATAAAAATACAATTTAGCTTAATATACTGTACAGTATTTTACAACATAAAATACTGCAAAGTAATAAAACATGGCATACTCCAATCCAAGGAATGAGCAACTGAGTAGGAAAATAGTTTTTTTATTTACAAAAATATGCGTGTATATTTTTGAATAAAAAAAACAACAACAGAGTGTTAAAAATATGTAAAAATGAAACAACAGAGATGAGCAAATGCCAGCAGAAATATTGTTTAAATTAATCTACATATTATTTTTTTAGTAGTTTGTTACTTAATGTCTCATTTTGTAGGAAATCCTTTTAATCACAAAAAATGACACCTTTTTTTTTACAGTGTACTCTTCTACTCTGATCAGGAAGTTACTGAAAAATAAATTTTTCACCTTATTTTTTATTAATTCTTTCTTATATATCAAAACAAAATCTTCAATTATTTTTAAACGCGTTATGCCAAAGGTGTCCAAACTTTTTGCCATTAGGTCAGCACTTTTTCTTTAAAATTAAAACTGAAAATATTTATTTCTGAAGACATTTGCTGTTTTTTAAATCTCTTCAATAATATACTAAATAGGTGATATTATTAAAAAAGCAAAGTAGTCTAACTGTTAGACAAATAGCGTCTGGCACGGTTGCTGTATTAAATAATAAGTAGATATCGTCCAAAGGTTTTGTCGTTTTTTTGTTTTTTTGGGGGGTTTTGTGGCAACAGAAGTTTGGTAGCACTTGCTGAATTTACCAAAATGTAATAAATAAAATCAGAAACATTGTTAATAAAAGGGAAAAAAAAGCCTTATATTGTACCGAAATAAATGTTTAAGAAGATTTTATTTGTCTGAAAATCTCGTATTAATTGCTCCATTCTTGAATTGTGGAACGAGGAGCCAAACAAAATCATCCAGAGGGCCACAAATGGCCCCCGGGCCACACTTTGGACATCCCTGCATTATGCTGAAGCATGTATGTTGATGCAAGTTTTTAAATTTCATAAAAATCAAATAATCTTTAGGGACAGATACTCTGTGGTCGTGCTTTTAGCACTGTTGTCGTCTTGCAGGAATAAATACAGACAATCTTTTAATTTATTTGTTTATTCTTGAATTAAAAACTTATACCGTCAAATCAGTTTCTCTTTTATGTGTTACAACCTCCAGAAAGTAACTTAATCAGCTAAATCAGAACCTTAAGTTGGGATAAGTCCAGAAAAAAAAGATTGGTTTATCTGTTGTAATTAGAGAAAATCTTAATTTAAGTTAAAAAGTTTCATGTTTTAAAGACTTAAAGTCTCCATTATTCTTCTCTACTCATGCCAAATGTATTTAAACTTCTCCTAAAGAATTCACATTTAATTATTTAATGATGCCACATTTTTCACACTTCAGTTCAGTTTTAAGATAGTCATCAGTGCTATTTCCCAAAATCAGTTTCTTTAGCAACAGTAACCGAAGTTGCAGACATCTTGAAGTAAAACGCTGATCTATTAAGAAAACACACCTGTACTTGTGGGTAGCAGTACAAGAAATCCTTACTGCAAGACCTCAGCATGTTTATTCCCCCTGCCAATAAATTTTAACAAGTGAATTCACACTTCAAAGAAAGATTTATTTCCCATATGGAGCGACTCTCTTAGATGTTGGGAGTGAAGCAGGAATGAAAGGTTTGTGGTTCATACGTTACTTTATCCTCTCTACGCATCTGCTCAACATACAGTATGCAAACTCACTTCAAACAAAAATGAGCTGCTGCACAATTAAACGTGACAATTAATGTAAGTGTACTTCACAGCAGAAACATGGTGCTTTTTACTATCTTTATAATAGTGGATTATTATTCTAATATTATATTTTATTAGATCATACCATTTCCTTTTGGTATGGTCTTGAAAATGTCTGATGTCACTGAGCAGCAGATGCAAATTTAGGCGTAATTTCTGCAAAACTGCAGAAACCAAAATAACCTACTCCAAAAAGTAAATATGCAAATTCAAAATCTAAATTATTTTCTATTTGGATTGTGATGAAAAATCTGGAGGAAATTAGATTATTGTTTTGGGAAATATCACATTTCTTTTGGATACTAAAGATGGAAATAACATTTTATTTCAAATGTTTAAATTTGGAGTCATTCTACAGCGATAACCACTGACCAGATGAATTTGTTATCAAAACTTTTCCTGCCCAGTAAACATTTCCATTGTTTTGAGCTCTTATCTGCTGGTTCTAAGTGTTAATTTATTCATTTTTTCTTAAGGACTATAACACATAAAACAGAAACATGTTTTTTTAACAGAGGTGGTCGTTTTGATTCTGACAAAATTAGGTAGTTTTGTACTAATTTATGCACTGAATCATATTCCTTTGAGACTGATGTAACTTTCAATAAACATAAAAAACTGTATAAAAGTACTTTTAGGCTCGTAAGCCTAAAATGCTTCTTATTATATTTACTCTCTGTTTGCTGGAGTTGCACTGATCATCACCAAGTTCCAATTTTTGCTGATTCTGATTGTTTTCGTCTTTGCTGTAGATTATAACATATAAAATTATTAAAATGTGATGCAGATTTTTTTTGACAGAGGAAATAGTTTTGAATCTAACTCTGAATTAAACAATGACATGTTCATCCCCATGAATGCATAGGAAACTAACAAAAAAGAAGAGTGCATCAAAGTATCCAGTACATGCTTGACACATTTTAAAGACTAAAAATGACTTGCTTGCTTTCTTAAACTTTTGCTACTTCTGATATCGATATTTGGTACCGACACCCAATACCAATACCAATCAGTATCAGCCAATTTTGTTCCCTTATTTTGGTACGTCTCTATCTATTTTATATTCTAGTTCGCATTCTTATTCAGGGATTGGTGCCAAAAATAAATACCAGTGTGGGAATGAGTGAAGCAAATGGAAATGAAAGAGAGGTGATGGAGGAAAAATCGACCTGTTCTGATCTTTAGTTGATTGATTGGTGCATCTCTATCAATTATTCCTAAAACGTCAAACTTTTATTTGTTTACCTTCTCCTTTTATGGCATTTTACATCTAAAAACTTGATTTCTGAAAAGCTCTCACTGCATGTTTGTTAATGCCACAGTCTTCATGCATATTAGGGGTTCATTACACAAATATCTCATACTTTGTGATCTCTCAAGCGGGCTGTAACTCTCAGGTTGGGGGTATACATTGCTTTAAAAAAAAAATCAGTAATTAAGATCTTTTGTACTTTAGAATAGCTTTTTTATTGTGTTCAATAAGTGTTAGGTAAGCTTTCGAGGCTCATAAACTTTACTGGTCTGCACACACACATACGCCCAGATCTAAAACAAAACCTTGCCTCAGTACAGCAGCTTTAATCACTTGGAAATATTTCTTTTGCCAGGAAACATTTGAAGAGATTTCTTTCTTTCTTTTTTTTTAAACCCTAACTCGTAATTTGTTGGCGGTCTCAGTTGTGTGTCCACGTTGCCCAAAATTTGCCTGCATGGCTCACCGCCATCATTGCACAACAATGATCAGATGGAGCCTCGCTCATTACAGAAAAACCGCTGCGATGCTCCGTGTGGAAGACGGGAATTACATGTGGCCCCAACCGGCTGTGGCCTTGTTAGGGTGGCTGTTTGAAATGCAACAGAAAAAACTTTGGGTGATTTCATGCCTAAGAAAATGTTTTTTAGTGCCGGTTATAAATAACTAGCAGCTTGGTATGCAGCTGTTAATGAGTTTGTCATAATTTTGGTCGTGATGCCATTTTTTTGATGCTCAAAAAAAAACTATTTAGAAAATATAACTTATGTTATCTAAACCCCCCAAAATCTATAGTAGCTCTTAAAATTGCCCACATTCCCATTAAAGTGTTTGGTTTTATTATATGTATCATCTTTTCTACGTATAATTTAGTATTTACCCTGCACAACTCTGCTAAAAAAACAATATTAAATATTAAAAAAGGTGTGAAATCTGACTGCATTTATGAGTACTACTGAGCTAGTACTTTGTTGAAGCAGCTTTGGGTTAAATTTCAGATTTTTTGGTCTTGACTTCACAATATTTACACACCCTGTCTTGCAAAGGTTCTCCAAATCTATCAGGGTGGTCCAGTCCATAACTTTAACTCTTGTTTTAATCTTTTGTACAAATAGCTGCATGCTTGGACTCACAAAGATGCTAAAAAAATAAAATCTTTTTACATCTTCTGGAAATACTTTAGATCCTTTCTGTAATCAAATTTTAAAATTTCTGACACCACTTATACCTTAAAATGCTTTAATGCTAACAGTTGCAGACGCTAACACAAACAGTCTTCCTAATTTATGCTCTTAGAGATTCAGCCAATCAGAGCCAAGGAAAATGAATGGTGCTCCTGGATTGGCTGATTTGGAAAGTTGCCCGCCTCATTCATTTTTTTTTTTAAACTAAACAAAATTGGTGTCAAACGTTTGAGCAGAATTCTTTTTTTGTTTTTGCTGCTATAATTTTAAAGATATTAGGCGTCAGATATACATCATCCTACATTAAGAAAATCAAACAAGCTTGATATAAATTATTTTTTGTGCTGTTGCAGCTAAAATTTTTGTAGCCCAGTTGATTGACACAAAAATTTTAGCTGCAAAAACAGAGAAAATGATCTACATCAAATTTGTTTGATTCTGATCATGTGAGACGCTGGATCTATGAGGCCCACTGGAACCGTTTTTCCAAAATCTTAAATATTTTAAATCTAAAAATAAGAGTGGCACAAAAAAAATGTGGGCAAAAATGTTGCACAGTTGACTGACCTCATATTGTGTTTGATTTTAAAAATGTATACTACCTATATTACCTTTGATAACCACTGGAAACATTTTTAAGGAGATTAAACTGATTGCAGCACAAACAAAAATCTTTGCTGGACGAATGTAAAATTATTGACTGACCTAATATCTCATTTGGTTTTGTAAATGTGGACTGGCTTGTTGACCTTTGATAATCACTGGAAACATTTATTAAGATGTTTAAACCGATTGCAGCACAAACAAAAAAGTTGCTGCACAAATTTAGCACAGCTGATGGACAATGTATTTTGTTTGATTTTGTAAATGTGGACTGGTGAGTTGACCGTTGATAACCTCCAAACATCGAAACATTTATTAATACCTGTAAAATGACAGCAGCACAAACAAAAAAAGTTGCTGCACAAATGTTTGATTTGAAAAAGTTGGAGGAGAAAATCTCACTTCATTCCACAAAGTGGTAAATTTTTTCGCAGATAATTCGGAGTCACGTTCTGTTATTGTTTTCAAATTTTCATTCACCTCAATGAAAACAGAAACGCATCCCCACATCATGATGGCACCACCACCATGTTTTCTTGTGGGTTTTGGTGTTTGGTTGGTGATGTTTTTGTGTCTAAAATGCCTTTTGGATTTGGCTTCACCAAAACACATTTTTTAATAAAGTTTTAATCTGGCCTGAATGTTTTCTTTGAAAGAAAAAGCTTCTTCTTTACTGCTGTACTTCAGGAAACGGACACTTACGAAACACAATCATTCGTTTGAATCCTCAGATCAAATGGATCTTCTTAAGAAAAAGCATCAATCAAGACTTAATATCCAGTATTTCATCTTGCTAGACTTTTCCTCAGCATCTAGCAAAGGAAAGACCATAACGATGCACAAAGCATGTAGCTAAAACAAATAGATCCGGGTTCATAAACCCACATGGTCGTTCATGTGCAAATAATAATAAAAAAAAGCTTTAAAATGTTTATTGAAAGTAAAATATGATTGCAGTGATTATTTTAAAAAACTAGCTTATTTTTTTCTTTAAAAAAAAATTACTTCTCAGCATAAACTACAAGGTTGAAAAACTCATTTTGACCTGGCAATTGTTTGGTTTATGTCATTATACTGACGTTTATTTCACCAGATGGTGGTTCAATTAGAAAGGTTTAGGTAGTCGTTTATCTGTCTTTGCATATCTTATAAGATCATGTTGTTCTAATAAAAACTGCAGTAAAATCAAAAATAACTGGAATGAACCCCACTTGAATGTTACAGGCTAATTTTCTTAATCTATAAAAACAATAAAAGGATTAATTGACCTGTTATCACAGGAAAATCAGCGGTGTTATCTTAATAATAAAATAAATCCAGCCCATGATATTGATATAATCATAATAAAACAGGCTAAACAGTTTGGTCCACTGCTTTTGTTGGCTTGCTTTTAAAAGCCCCAGTGGGTGCGTTTTCCATACGGCAACAATTACAGCAAATTGAGGAAAACTAATGCGTAATAAATGATAAAGGCGTGTTCATGTAGAAAAATGAATCTTAATTACATCAGTAATTTTGTTTAAGAGTTGGATTGAAAGTTGATGCATCCTTTTATTAAAAAAATAATCTCAAAACAAAACAACAAAGTAAACCAACACAAATACAGAGCTTTTGAGAAAAAATAGAGGATACACATATAGCAAAAGATCACAGACTAAATTAATAGTCAGTTTTATTCCCAGAGAAAAATAATAAAACATGTGGAGGGCCATAAGTGACAAAATGTAATAATCATTAAATAATTAATTGAATTTACCATTAAATAAATAAATGTTTAATACATTTAGTACACAATAAATTCATTAAATATGTTAATAAATCACTAAATGCAAACATATAATTAAAGTCGAGGGGCGGGGCTAACACTGTTCAACGCTGTTAGCCCAGCTTGATTCTTTGAAAATCATGGTGACTCTTTGGAAAACTTTTACAGTTAGCAACAAAACAGGAGAAGAAAACTGTCTTCCAGACTATGTAGCGGAAAGAAGTTGAATAACTGATTGTAAAACTAGTGGGGTTTAATGGATCAGAATAAGCCCCGCCCATGGCTCCGCCCCTCTGAATTAATGGGCGGGAACAAGAACCATAGAATAATTAAATATGCATTTAATTATGTTTCTGCATTAGTTACTAAAAGTTTCAATTTTAATGATTTAATAACATCTAAAAAATATAATTGTCTATTAAATATTTAATTAGACATTTATGTATTTAATGGTACGTTTAATTACTGATTTAAGGATGCATTTATTTAATTTAGTCACTATTGGTCCTCCAAACCATATTTTTCCCCATGTAGTCAACCTCACAGTTCATTTTTTTCAGTCACTCATTCAGGAACAGATAACCACGTCCAGAGCCGGCCCAAGGCGTATGCAAGTTAAGCGGCTGCTTAGGGACCCAACACCACCAGGGGGCTCCCAAGAGCATCATCTGATTTCACTTTGTAGTGTTTTCTTTATTTTACACATCTGTTCCAAATTTTAAAAACAAAAGGCGTTAAACCTGTTTCCTGTAAATTCAGTGTTGCTTTTAAATAGTTAAATTAATATGCCACACTTAAATATCACTTTGCATTTCAAAATGCTAATTAATTTGAGTGTCTTTCCTTCAGGGTGAAAATAAATAGCCATAATAACACTGGTATGTTGTAAGCTAATTACAAATGCCACTAACAATAGTAGATATGTGATGAAGTATCTGGTGTTGACATGTTGGTATAAGTGGCCCCCAAATCAAGATCTGCTCAGGGCCCCAAAAAGGCTTTGGCTGGCCCTGATCACATTTATTTAATTTAGTCATTTTGGTATTCCAAATTACATTTTTCCTTATATTCAACTTTGCAGTTAATTATTATTTTTTTGTTAATTCGTTAAGGTACGGACAACCACTTAGCCATCGCTCATGCAGGACACTCAATCAACATCCCCAGCCCGCCGCCCTCGTCCAATCAGAGGGCAGGGATGCATTCGCCACCTCCCCGACGGGCCACCGTCAGAGAGTTCAGCGGCACCTATGAGAGCCTGCCGGCCCGCTCCGTTCAGGTGAGACAAAAACAGTTCATGACTCACTGAACTAAACTTTTTAACTGGTTTGGTTATTCCTATTCCACACTCTGCTTATAGTGTTTAAGATTTTTCTCTAACTTTTATTGAGATGTAGGAAACTGATTCTAAAATTTACGCAGTCTCTTCAAAAATAGCTAATTCCAGATTGGAAAAACGTTGCTTGGTTTGATGAGTTCATAAACCAGCAGATCTTTGTGTCAAATGTCACCGTACACAGCTTGAAAGCATGGCTCCACCTCGCCTTGTATTAAAGGGGACCTGTTATGCAAAATTTACTTTTTGCACGTTTTTGTATTTCTATTTGGGTTTCTGCTGCGTCTAAAACCAGTCCGAGCACTTTAAAAAAAACAAAAATAAAACATCAAATCGTTTTTTGGTAATCAGTTGAGGACTGTTGGTCAAAAACTTCCCAGTTACCTGGCAACCCAAGCGGAACTTCAGCCCAGTTACTTAACAACCGAAGCAGAGTTCCAGCATGTTTGGTCAGCTGTTTTTTCCCACTGTATGTGCTGTATAATGGCTGCTGGAAAAGGCAAGTGTTTTGTCATTGACTTGCCATCCAGAAACCACTTGTTGCATTCTTGTTGGTTGTGCTGGACGCTGTACTTCTGCTTTTCAAACATGTAATTGCACATCTGTTTGCAGCCATTTTCATGTGCGACTGTAAATCTTGAGTTGGGGGGCGTGTGGCCAGCAGCAGCTTATTTAAATTTAAAGTGACATGAGGCCCTAAAACAACTCAAAATAGGCATAACCGATGAGTTGTGAATGCTATCTAGCTTTATTCTTAATTTATGTGACTTTTTAAAAAAATTATATTGAGGTAATGTTATAGAAGAACACATTTCATTGCCCAGTTTTCTTTTTGTTTTCAATGCAATAAGAGCAGAAATATTATTCTAAAATGACTACTGTTACATAGTATCATGCCTCTGCCATCATTACTGACACTCTCTCTCACACACATGGTGAATAATATTCATTCATTAGCACACAATATCTTCTGTCTTTTTCTTTGTTTATTTTTTGTGTGTTTTTTCACTAATGTAATGTAGTATATCATATATCTTGAACTCTGTTGTAAATTTAATTTCTAGTGTTTTGTTTTTAAATTTCTATTAAAAAAAACATTTATTTTTATTTTCCTCCAGGTGTCGGAGTCCTGTGTGGTTGAGTGCCCCAGCATTCAGATAACCACCATTTCCCCGGAGGATGAACCGGCGCCGCCCGTCCCCAGCTACTGGGAAATGGGCAGCGGCGGCGGCTGGGACAGGGAGCGCCTCTACCTCCCCCTGCTGGACCCTTTCTCCTACCGCGACCGGTTCCCCGGCTCCCTCAGCCCCAGCCCCGCCTCCAGCCCGTCGTCCCGCGGCTGGCTCAGCCCGGCGTCCAGCTGCGACTCCCTGCTGGTGGAGGAAGAGGAGCTCAATGAGGCCAATGTCGGTTTCGGACTCTCCCCGTCCTCCAGGCCCACTTCCCCAGGAGGAAAGAAGCGCAGGAACTCTCCTCTGGCGTCTCCCTGCATCTCGCGGAGGAGCAGCTACTCGGAGGACCTGCAGGGATGCAACCTGGAGGGCGGAGAGTCCGCCTCGCAGTCGCAGGCGCTGCCCGGCAGCTGTGAGCTCAACATCCCGCAGAAAACCAGGAAGACGTCCCTGGAGCAGGTGGAAGTTCTGAGTTTTTTTTTTTTTTTTTCCATTAGCCATAAAAATGTGCAAATTGAAATTATGAAAATAAATTTGCTTTATGCACGAAATAATATGTTTTTTACTAAAACGTTTTTGCTCTAGATCAGTGTTTCTCAATTCCGGTCCTCAGGCCCCCCTGCCCTGCATGTTTTAGGTGTTCCCCTTCTGCCACACACCTGGATTGAATCTGTGGGTGATTAACAGGCGTCTGCAGCACTTGAGGACTGCAGAAGAGGTCATGCAATCATATGGATCAGCTGTTCTGAAATAGAAACACATCTAAAACATGCAGAGCAGTGGAGCCTGAAGAACGAGAAAAAAAGAGGAGTAAATTTCCACCCAGAGAAATTCAGAATTTTCTTTTGGATAAATCTTTACATTTTTTTCCAACCTCAGGAAAATGTTTCAGCTTGAAATGTCAAAAATTTTCCTGAAAAAACTGTGAGACTATTGTCAGACTTTTTTGAGAAAAAAACTTGAAAACTTTATGAGTATGAAAAGTTGAAAATTTTTCACTTTTTTAAAGCTCAGAAATGTTCAGTTTTTCTTTGAGAGAATTTCTGAGGTTGATCTAAAAATTTATTTTTCCAGCAAATTTTAGATTTTTCAAAATCAGAGGCCTTCTTGTTTCTTTTTAGCAAATTTCTGAGATTAATCTAAAAAAAAAAACTTTTTTCAAATTTATTTTTTTTTTTTTTTTTGTCAAACTCAGAAATTTACTTGTTCTTTCCAGAAATTTTTAATCTACAACATAATCTATTAATGTCTGGGGTTTTTTTGGCAGATATTTACTCCTTTTATTTTCTTCCTAACCACAAGGGTCCTAAAACGCCAAAGTAAGCAACTGGGTTTCCATTTACTATAAATTGCACAGATTTAAGTATAAATACGGCAATTTAAAAAAAAAAAAGGGTTAGGGTAAGTAAGTAAAGTAAAGTTGAGTTTTAAAAGTAAAAAGAAATTGCTAGAAAATATTCAGAAATGACTGTGGTTTGAACTCTGACTGAAATAACTGGTAAATGAGCCAAAACTGAAACATTAATTTATCTGATGTAACTATTTACATCCTGCCGTTATTTTTAATGACGTACTGTGTGAACAAGCTTAATCATGTTTGAGTTTCATTTAATTTCTTATTTAATGAAAACACTGTGATTGTTTTTTTTTAAATATTTTTTACATTAGCAGAATATAAACAAGGATTTGCTCATATTTGTAATGTAAATGCAGCCAATGAGAGGTGAGTCGGTTAAATAGAGTCGTGTTTCGCTGCAGTTGTCTCCCAGAGAAGTGGACCAGGAGCCGGGTCTGGGCCGAAGCTCCCCCTGTCCGCTGCCGGAGACCCAGCAGCCCAGGAGAGAGCCCCCGTCTCTGGGAATGGACTACCTCCCTGTGCCCCCTGCCCTGGCCTGGGGCAGAACCAGAGCCAGCGCCCACAGTCCTCTCTTCAGGCAAGAACACATTTTATGATAAAAAACAGTGAGGGGTTCTGTTGTCCTCTATTCAAACTGAAAAACAACCAAAAGACACTTGAGAAGTGCGTCCAACCTGCTTCAGTGTAGAGTTTCCAGAATTGTTGAAATCTGATCTCAAATAGACAAAACCGTAAATCCTGGAAAGGTCGCCAGTCCATCGGCGGGCAACAAAGAGACAGGCGGGGCAAACAATCATCTACACGTTCTCACTCTTAAGGCTGCAGTACGTAATCTTTAGAGGTGCACCGGTTGCAGAGTTATCCCCGATCTCTTAAAAACCTCACTTGTCGATTCAGATTTTTGGCCTATAGCATTTTTTTTTGTCTGAAATGACGCTAAATTAGCTGGTGGGCCAGTCTGTCAGTCAAACCTTTCACCTTTTACTTAGTAACTAGTTACATTTATTCACTTGCATTTACTTGAGTAACCTTTAGGGAAACATTTATTTCTACTCTTGCTTGAGTAAAATTTTAGGATTTTTTACCCACTAAATGAAAAACAAACATGTTTTAACCAAAAACTCACCAGACAGACACTCACCTGCAGTTTCTGTTTTAGTGTCTTAAGTTTTTTTATTGAAAGAAACTGATTTGGAAAACTTTTGTTTTGCCTGATTTTGTTATTTTTTTGTTACTGACATGAATTATTGTCATTTTTGTCCTTAAATTAACTTTACATTTTGGTCCATCTGATTATGTCATAATTTGTTCAGTTACTCACTACTTGAGTAGACTTTTTATTTATTTATTTTTTTACCAAAACAAAACATTTCTTGGACATCTACTTTTTACTTTTACTTGAGTAAAAATATGTTGAAGTCTTTAATAATCGGTCAGAAACAACCAGTGCTAATTTAATTCTTTTTTTTACTGCGGTATATATCTCACACTGGGCGTCTGCTGTGCTGTTATTTAGGTTTTTCTCATCTGTTAAACAATAATCTTCTGTCCTTTAGGTCTAATGCTTTGCCTCCACTTGACTGGCCGCTCCCGTCCCAGTTTGACCAGTATGAGCTGCGCATCGAGGTGCAACCCCGGCCGCACCATCGAGCCCACTACGAGACGGAGGGCAGCAGAGGCGCCGTCAAAGCCGCTCCCACAGGACATCCTGTTGTCAAGGTGCGACGGACGTTTCCCACGCTGCAGAAAATAACTGGGATTTTACTCAGATTTCTTTTACTTAAACCAGAAAGGTCCAAACTGTCTGAGGGGTGAAATAGTCCAGTTCAAAACACTCAAGTAATTTTCTTTTAATTAAATGCAGAAATAATAATTAAATTAACTATACATTTTGTATATTATTTATTAAAGTACATTTAATAAATTTACATTCTTAAATATGTTAAAGTATATTTATCTTATTATGTATATTTATTTACTTTAAATAAAAGACATTTGAATATTAAAAAAAGATCTTTAGATGCAAAAAAGTTACTTTTTTCGCATCTAAAATTTTGTTTATATTTTTTTAGAATTTTAAGAAATATTTTTATATTTTCATATTTTTTTTGAAATGGCACAAATTAGGGGTATTTTTGCATTTTTTAGATCCAAAAATCTATTTTTCATCCAAAAAGCATATTTTTTATTTTTTAGAATCTTTTTTTTTTTTTTTACTTTTTTAAAAATATTTTCAGATTTGTTTTCTCCAAAATACTAACAAATCTAATTTTGGCAAATCATAAAAATTGTCTGAGTTTGTAATCCTATATTTATACAAAATAAAAATGATGTAAAGTTTAGACTTAGAATGAATTAAGAAGCTTAAGTATTACCAAACATTTCCTTCTTCTTGTAAATTTAGGATTTTATTTACCACCAAAATTTGTCAAACTAAAACAAATGAAAAATTGTTACATTTGCTTTAAACTGTGATAATAAGGGGCCACACAGAATTACCTAGAGGACCATAAATGGCCCCCAGGCTGCACTTTGGCCACCCCTGATTTAAGCAGAAGTCTTATTTTTTCCAGTGTTTTTGTGATAATGAAGGAAAGTCCCATGTGTGTCTCCTGCTGTGTTTTGTTTCTCTGTGTCCAGCTGTGCGGCTACGCAGAGAGGAAGCCGCTGTCGCTGCAGGTTTTTGTCGGAACGGCTGACGACCGTTCAATCAGGCCTCATCCTTTCTACCAGATACACAGGTACAGACCACGGTCAATATAGTTAACTAAAACCAAACAAATAACGTTTTTTATTAGCTGAAATAAACAAAAATCCGTGTTTGATGGAGAAAAACTATTACTAACTAGAACTACATCATGTGTTTATAAAACTAAAACATACTAAAGTTATAATATGTTTTATAAATCCATTTATTAGATGGGAAATTGATTTTTTTCTCCCACATAAGCAGTTTATAACGCCACTCCATTCTCCTCCTGGTGACAGCAAAAGTTGGGAGAAATTTGTTGTTCAACAATAGTTAAATCTATTTTTTGAAAATGGCATTTTCAAAAATGAACCAAGGTATGAAAAACTATAACTAATAAAAACTAAGCTAAACCTAAACAATATTCAACTACTAAAAACTAGCAAACACACTAATTAAAACTAACTGAGTTTGACAAATAAAGGTCACAATGAAATGAACTAAACTATGATGAAATGCCCAAACCTAATTTAACCCTGGTGCAGAGAGAACAAATTTATCTCCATGCTTCTTTTTCAATTAATTAAATCTAAAACTCCTCACAAGATGCATCATCTGACTGCGGCTTTAATGCAGTGTAACAAATCGTTTTCTGCCTCCAGGAAATATCTCCTCCCATTTTTTCTCAGCTCTAAATACAAAAATCAGACTCGGATAAATAATATCCGGATGAATTCAGAACATTACAGCTACAGCTAAAGCTCATTTGAGATTTTTTTAAACATCTAATCAGGACAAGTACTGTTTGTTTTCAATAAATAAACTTAAACTTAAACTCAATAAATAAACTTTTTAGCTGGATTACAAATATTTAGAAAGCCAGAATAAACATGTGAACAGTAATAAAGTACCCGAGGCTTTGCTGCAGAAATAATTTAATTTATGATCATTTAAGGATCACTGATACAGGAGTTAGAGTAATAAAGAAGAAATTTACTTTTTAGAGAATATGTGATACTGCATGTTTACGTTTTATCTGACTTTTATGTCAAAGATGTCAGACATCCGTCATAATTCTGGTGCATATTAGTCTAGAAATGTTAAAGGAAAATATGCATTCAACTGCAATAAAAGATTAACTTATTGTATACATCTTTAAAAAGTATTTTGGTCTAGTTTCTAGTGAAAATAAATTAGTAGATTTGACAAAAGACAACACTAAAATACAAGTAACTTTTCATCAAGACAAAGGAGCTTGTTTTAAGTTAATTAATCCTTAATATTGATAAAAAGGTTTTTGTTCCGATAGTAAATAATTTCACTTTCATTTTTATTATGTTATAAGTTAAATAATTTGCCGATGGTACTAGAACTAATTGACTTAAAACAAGCTGCTTTATAGTGCTGAAAAGTTACCTGCAAGTTAGTTTTGTCTTATTTCAAGTGTACTAAGATATTTGCACTAGAAACTAGACCATAAATATTTGGTAAAATATGTATTTTAGCAGTGATGTCATTTAGTTTAGCAAAGACTAAAGAAAATTCACAAAATTCTGAATTTACGCCTTTTGCTTCCTCCTGTTTTGTACTTTGTAAGATGTTTAAGACAAATCTTTGGCAAGTTCACTGGCAGATTATATATTACATAAGAAAGCTGTCTTGTTATAAGTGAAATGATCCGTCTATGGAAGTAGTACTTTTAAAAATAATAAATATTAAGGAATTATTGACTTCAAACAAGCTCCTTCATTTTGCTGAAAAGTTATTTGTAAGTTAGTTTTGTTTTACTTTAAGTGTAATAACATATTTGTGCTAAAAGCAAGACCAAAAATATTTGTCTTGTCTCGTAATATTTTGTGTTTTTGCAGTGATCACCAAAACATATCACTGAATCTTGACTGTTTTATTTATGCCAATTAGTTTTTTTTTCCTCCTCTAACATGTAAGAAAAAAAGAGTATTTTCATCTGTTTTGTTGGTATTTGTCAAATGAATGTTCAAAGGGAAACAGATAACTGAAATATCTTGGGTAAGGTGATGTACCCAACATTTTTCTGACTTTTTGGACTCTTAATTTTAAATGTTTCTCATTACGTAGGGTGACCGGGAAGATGGTCGGCACCGCCAGCCATGAAAGCGTCCAGGCAGGGACCAAACTGTTGGACATCCCCCTCAACCCCGAGAACAACATGACCGCGCTGTGAGTAGGAACTGAAGCCTTTAAATCTGTTTTGTGTTGCTACTTCAAATCTTTTAGCCTACTTCATGTTGTCAGGCAGGTAATGTTTAAAAGATTTTTTTATTCTTCATGTCTGTCATTAGTTGTGCACATGATAACTAAAGAGTTAGTTGCGCTAACCCAAAAGCACTTAGTTATGCTATAGCTAAAGTGCTATTCCACTATGGTGTTTAGCAGAAGCTAATGCTAACACTCAACTCACCATCTGTTACAACAGTAAATTGCCATAAACAGGATAAAATTTGTCATTGCATGTCTACCTGCACAGAAAGTGATTTTATGGAACAGATTTTTCGCTCTTGGTTTCAGTTTTATAGTTGTTGAGTTTTGTTTACTGTTTCTGATTTTGCCTAACTGAACACAGCAGCAGGCCTTCAGTCAGAGAGCACATAAGTAGATTTTAAAGTATTTACTACATCTTTAATACAGAATAAATGTCTGCACTGCACGACAGGTGGACAACGTAAGGAGAGGAGAAGGAACAACTGCGCAAACACACTTCAAAATAACAGCATGAATATAAACATCTAACTGCTTAACCAAAACTTCAGAGATGTTGAACTTTATTCAAATACAAGCTTACAAAACAGCCAAGTGCAGTATCACTTTAGAGTTTATTTAGGAAAAAAACACTTACATAGGAGGAGCTAAGTGCGCTAAGTGTTTTCACAGTTAGCTAAAGCGCTAGATGAAAAATTAGCTACAGTATTAGCGCATTAGCTGAAGCGTGCCCACCATTATCTGTCAGAAATCAAGCCAAGATGAAAAACTGAAACTAAGCTAAACTTGACAAATTAGATCTGGTTAATCAAAGCTAATGTATTATTTAATAAGGGTGCAATTACTTTTCCATGTAGGGCTATATTGTTTTGGATAGCCTTTTCTTCTCACTTCACATTTAAAATTGCATTTTGCTTCTCAGACTTAAAAAAATATATATTTATTTCTGCCTTGATTTGCTCAAATTTAGCTAAATTTTAGTGCTTGATGTTTGTGTTGCTGCCCAACATTTAAACTTAATCTGCTGCTTCTGTGAGTTAAAAAAAACTTCTAAATATTTTTCTCTAAAGACTATTACAGTCAAAGATTATTTTCTACATTTCTGTTAAGATCTTCCAAAACATCAATTGTACACATTTTGAAGAAAGATTATTGTAAAAGTTTAAATCCTATTTTTTTTCTCTTCTGTCTGAATTTCCTTACCTTTGAAAGAAGTTAAAAGTGTGTCTTTTTAAAATTTCTTTTTTTGTCAATATTTATAAGATGCTGTCAAGATATTTTTATCACGGTGAAAATAAACATAAGATTGTTTATAAATGATCGAAGTTTCTTCTACTTCAGAAAACATAATTTAATTTAACAATTTTGTTTTTCAGCATCGACTGCGCTGGGATTCTGAAACTGAGAAACTCAGACATCGAGCTGCGAAAAGGCGAAACGGACGTCGGGAGGAAAAACACTCGCGTGCGTCTGGTGTTTCGTACTCACCTCCCTGTAGCGCCCCCTGTGGGCCCTCCTGGGCGCGTCCTGGCTCTGCAGGTCGCCTCTTTGCCCATTGAATGCTGTAAGACGCGGCATTAAGTTCAACTGAATTTAAAACTTTGTTGTAATTCCACAAGAGGCCAACGTTTGTCCGTTTACCGCTTCAGCTCAGCGGTCGGCCCAGGAGCTTCCTGTCATCGAGTCAGTCAGCGTCACGTCCTGCTCTGTGGAGGGAGGCGAGGAGCTGCTGCTGAGCGGTACCAACTTCCTGCCGATCTCCAGAGTCCTCTTCATGGAGAGAGGCACCGGTATGAGTTTGACACCAACCCAAAAAACAATAAAATACAATTAAATAAAAAAGCAAATACACCCTGGTCTATTTTGAACACAGTCAAACGTTAAGATAGCCTTAAATAAGTTGATCACATATCTTAAATTTAATCGTGGCTGGACTTTTAATCTCAAATATTCGATGTAGATTTTTTTTCTTGCCGTACTATCAGGCAAAAGTTTCAGTCGCCCCCAGACATCTTATTTACGTTCTGCGTCGCCAGTTTATTGAGGCTACCGCTAATTAGCTGCTAATCCTTAGCTAGCTGACTAGCTTTTCTGCGTCTGTTGTCCTGGAAACAAATTTTAAAATAATTCAATAAATAAAAACAACAATAATATTTTCCTTTGGCATTAAAGCATCTTTTTTGTAAATGTATAGTCCCAAAAATGTAGATTTAATATTTATTTTTATTCTAAAGACAGTCTAAAAATATTACTTGCTGTTTGTTGATGTTAAGATAACAGATATACTCAGTGAAATGTTTGTCAGATTAAAAATCTTTATATTTCAGGCCTCCAAGTTATTTTTGTTGTTTTTTGTTTTTTTCATCAATGTCAAGCTTTTTTAAATCAAATTAGGGTGACCAAACATTTCCCGGGACATGTCCGTATTTCACGTCCTGTCCCGGGCGTCCCGGGATATGGTCACCCTAATTAAATGTATTTTACCAAATATAAAATTTCTCTTTGCTCTGGCACATCAGATGGGAAACTACAGTGGGAGGAGGAGGCGCATGTGGACCGGGACAACAGCAACGAGGTAATTTTACGACTCTCACTCAGTTTAAATATCTTCAGCAGTTCTCCCACTTTGCACCCCGTTACAGCGCATAAATAGTGATACATTGACCCAGAATTTATTGCAATAAATGACAATATAGTTGTTGTTGTTTTTTGTGATCAATGTATTGATAATGGCATTATAATGCAAGCTCCATACCAATAATCTTTAGTTTTGTGACAAAAACACTGGAACTGTAAGGCATTTTATATATCCAAAATAAAAGATCGACAACCAAAACAATAAATAAAATTAAAATAAAAACCAAATACAACCAAAACCAGATTGAGTATAATGTTATTATTTGTGGTTTGTAAGGTATATCATCAGACTTCTGACTTTTGGATGTGTTGGTGGTTTTTAATTTGAATTGCCTTTTAGAATTTGGACGGAGTTTAAATGTTTCTCCAAAATATTTTAATAAAACACTAACACAATTTGTGTGCATTTTTCCTAGTAAAGTGCAAGAAACTATAATTTGAGAACTAATAAATAAAATATATTTTTTGAGGTTGAGTTGAGAAACTAAAGTACAAAAATAAATTAAAATTTCAAGAGGAAATCTGACACTAAAGCACTGATCTGATATTGATATTATTGATAATCTGTATCAATTCGTCCATGTTTTGCAGAAAATCCACGCCACATGTTACTTTTAACAGCGACTGTAAATTCATTCTTTTCTGGTTCAGTTCTTCATTTGCCCATACCGGCTTTTAGCAGCAAATTTGTGTCAGACACAATGGTTTGACTATTAAGCAGTAGGTAGAAAAGCATGAAATCAGATCCATAAAACTAAATCACAGCACAGCCTCAGTGGTTGAGACTCTGCCAAGATGGAGTCTAATGTGCCCAGATTAGCCTGTTAAAATCGTTCTTTTGTTTGCTAAAAGCGCCACATCTGTAGGAACTAAATGGATAAAAAAAGGCAAAACTATTAACAAAATTTTAAAAATTAGTCACTTGCATTTCAGTCAATTTTTTCCCTCTAATGGAAACATACCAAGCAGACAGAAAGGATGTATATGTCTAAAAATGTTTGTACCTTTATTATATTTAATTGGTTTTTAATTATAGACATTCAAGATTGATGTATGTACGTTTGAACTGCAAATGTAAATGCTTTCTATCATAATACGTACCCATATATGTGTGTATTTGTTGCTACAGTGTTTGCTGTGTGTGAGGGTTCCTGCCTACAGTGACCTCTCTGTCAGTCGGCCTGTGTCCGTCAGTCTGTACGTCTCCAACGGGAAGAGGAAGCGGAGCAGCACGCACTGCTTCAAGTACCTTCCTGGTGAGCAACTCGTGACATTATTACCTCATCGCAACTTTATTACCACTCCTGATGTTTGCAGTGACATGTAGAGATGCCCTGACCCGATATTCAATTCGGTGACGATGTATCTGATCCATAAGGGCCGATCTATTCAGTCTAATTCTATGCTTTGTCCTCTGAGCAATGTCATGCTTGAATATTTATTTTTTGTTACATTTAGAACTCCTAATTCCACTTTCTGAACCATTTGAAAGAAGATTTATTGCAGTTTCTTTTTGTCAGTTTCCGTTCCCTAATTACACTGACTGAACAAATCAAAGTTGTCAGCTGGTTTTACCGCTGTGCAATGGCTGCTGGAAAAGATAAATGGTTGTTTTTGACTAAATATGCAGAAACCACTTATTGCATTCTTGTTGGTTCTGCAGAAGGCCGCACTTCTGCTTTTCAAAGATGTATGGTTGTTTAATTGCATATCTGTTTGCATCCATTTTCACATCCGAGTGTAAATTTTGAGTTGGTGGGCATGGCCAGCGCCTTATTTGAATTTAAAGTGACAGGAATCCCTAAACAGCTCAAAATAGGCAGAAATTACCAAACTAAAATCTCGTTATCTAAGAATTATTTTGTGGAAAAAATTTAATGAACATGTTTTATATTGACAGAGATCTGTACAGAGGCCTATTTTCAAGTCTGGATAAGTGAGAAAACTAAAAATTTTGTATGGAAAACAGTTCATATTTAGTTTCCTAAGATGGAAAAATCTAATTTTCGGCTTTTTACGTGATGATATTTTTTTTAAAGTCACATCAGAACTTTAGTTTCTTTTCTCCATCTGATTGTTCTTGAGTTGCACTCACCTTTCTGGCCTCCAGATTCTTTTACATCAGCTGCACTCAAAATTCTTGAACTGGGTTCAAGTAGATGTCAAAGCATCAATTGATTAGAAGAATCTGTTTTAAATTTAGGATGAACCAGTCCAGATTAATTGTTTAAGATGTTTCCTGATTTAAATTTGTCCAGATGCTGGCAGGAGAAGTCTGGAGTTTTAAAAATGGGAGCTTTGTAGGAACGCTGCCTTCTGCTTAATGTGTGCTGGCAAGATAAAATTAGATCTTTTCCTATGGTTGATTTACTTTGTTAAAAGTTCCTGGAATAGTAAAATGTATAAAAAAGTTGCTGCAGGAATGGTTAGGAGTGCAAAACACTACAAATTTAATTAAAAAATGTTATTTTTTTACAAAAGAGGAATTCACATCGACTTTTTACACACTTTAACTAGGGGTGAAAATAGGTTTATTTGTTGGTTCAGTTTGTTGGTAAAATAAATGAACATCTTCTATGTTTATGTGGTTCTTGCAGAAAATAGCTAAATCAGTAACTTTTATATTCTTGTTTTCTCTCATTGCAAATTGCATACAAGACAATTTTCATGCTTTGCTTCTCCTGTTTCTATGCAGTAAAAATTTGAGTTTTACAAGTTTAATGGTTACAATCTTTACCTCATTCTGCATATGTGAGGTTTATCTGCAGCCATGTAGATTAATAAAACTGATAAAGTGTGTGTTAAAGTTATGTCTTATATTTTACTTTTGCTATCAAACAAGGTTAATAACAGCATATATTTTACTAAAATTCAAAGGAAAGTTATTATGTAAAATTCACTTTTTGCATATTTTTCTACGCAACTGCTTCTCAAAATGCTTTAAAGAAAAGACCTAGCCGTTTGTTGGCAATAAGTTAATGATTTTTGGTGTCTGGAAAATGTGTCTGTTCAGATACCTTTCTAATGTTGAGTCACATTTGACAGAGACTGTGCCGTTACCTAGCAACCCCAGCTAAGCCCAGCTCTGTTACCTAGCAACCAGAGCATTTGCTCAGGTGGTTTTACCGCTTTATGTGCTGTCCAACGGCTGCTGGAAAAGACAAGTGTTTTCTTGTAGACTTACCATCCAGAAACCACTTTCTGCATTCCTGTTGGCTGTGCAGGAGGCTCCACTTCTGCTTCTCAAAGATGTAAGGTTGTAAAACTGTCCATCTGTTTCCAGCCATTTTCAACTGTAATTTCTTCAGCTAGTGCAATTAGGAGTTTAACAGCCAATGTAAAATAATTAATAAAGAAACTGAAATTGACAATAACAATAGGTTGCCTACCTTGGTTAAACCTGAAAAAAATAAAATGCAACAAACCTTTTTTCAGATGATTCAGAAAGTGCAGTTAGGACTTCTAAATAAAGTTTTTTTAAAAAGTAAAATAAATAATAAAGCTTTAATTTGATCAGAGCAGAAGGTATAGAATTATACAGAATAAATCTAAATAGATCGGGCGCATTGTCACCGATACCCGATATATTTTTATCAATATTGGGAGCGATACAGATGGGTCTAGCTGAAACCTGCTAATCATTGCTAGCCATGAAAAACCCAGGATAAATAGAAATATTATGTAAACTAGATAATTTATCTGTTTTCCTCTCAGTTATGTTTAAAGAAGAGGATCCTTTGCTGTCCCGTCCCTCTGCTCCCCCTCTGGACGGGGGAACTGTGGGTCCGCCCAGAATGGACAGAGGCTTCCACGTGTCCGACGACCGCGGCCTCGGCTTCCACCTTCCCCCCTACTCCTCCACCTACTCCCCTTCCTGCCTGCCCATGACCTACCAAGAGGAGTACTGCCCCAAACCCGACAGCGCCGTGGAGGAGCCAGGCGGGTCCAGGGCGCCACTGTCCGAGCGTAATCCCAGCTTTGAGAACCTGGAGCTGGGCTTCACTGAACTGCTCCCCCCTCTGTATCCCCGCGGCCCTCAGCCTCCGTCCCCGTCTCCTTCCCCATGGCTGGACTCCCCCTACCTGTCCTCTTCACCTTCTCCGTCCCACTCTTCCTCTCTCAGCCCGTTCCCCACTGAAAGCCCCCTAGCCAACTCCCCGCTGCCCCCAATTCCCACCTCGCCTTTCCCGCAGTACTCCACCTATCCTCAGGAGCTGTGTCCCTCGCCTCCGTCCAACCCTTACCAGGACGCCTGTCCGGCGCCGTACTCCCACTACGAGGGCTGGGAACCTCAGGGAAGGATGCTGGGTACGAGTCACGGGGGAGAGGAAGACGCCAAGAACCAGGAGTGTCCACTGGAGTTTAACAGCTCGGCCTCTATGCACCACATTACCTTCGAAGAAGGTGAGGCAGTTATAAGAGACAACAAGAACATTTCTGAAGATCTGACCAGAATCCGGGGTACTGCTGCTGAAAATTAGCAACAATACTAAATTTAAACCAAATGTAGTGACTAGCGTCTGTAGCATCACAATCATGTTGACTAACATGGATGTAGTCCATTCAGCTACATGTAGCTATTACATGAAAAATGAGCTAAAATACTTATTTATGCATTTGGTCACTAGATTACGGAGCCACCTAGTGGACACGGGAAAAATTATTTTACGTTACCTCGCAATAAATTAGCCAATACGCCCTAATCTGTTTTGTATACAGTCACAAATGTTGATTTAAAATTGCAAATATATTCACATTTAAAGAGCTGCAGCCTCTTTGATGCAAAAAAACTTATAAAAAATGAATTTATTCACTGCATGTTTATGTTTGTTTATGTAAAGTTGAGATGGAAGTGCACATCTTTATTAACTGCATTTAGACTAAACACAAAAATGACATAAAATAGATGACCTTATTGCATGAAAATAACTGGTCATAAAACAGAAACAAGTTAATGGGCCCATACTGCTACATGTTTTGTTTTGTTTTTATATCATTAAAACAAACAAAACAATTACGTTTTTACAACACTGAGAAAACAAACAAAACTAAAATTACTTAGATAAATCTCAAAATTTCTGCCTATTTTTTGACAAAAATCTCCTTTTGTTTCTCTGTCATCAACGATCATAATGCACTGTTGTACTGGTCAGATGCAGACACAGCTATTTATTGCTATTTGAAGAAATTTTGAATGGGTTTTACCTGTACATGCCTGCTCAACCCGCCCTTTGGAACATCTTGTTTTTGCCCAAAATGAAAATTAATTTGGCACCGCTGTTTTAGGATGTTTTATCAACTGATAGTCGGGTAGACTCGGTTTGATTAGGAACCAAAATTGCAACATTTGTTACACAAAATTCAGATAGTAATTTTCCTCTCTTATTCTGTCTCCTCCGTAGTGTCAGAGTTCATCGGGGAGGACATCCAGGCCTACCAGTCAGGCTCGCACATGAACAACTAGTCCAGCTTGTGATGAACCCGATTGGACGTTCAGCATCTTTTTAAATTCCCTTTGCACTTGGTATTAAGTTGGGATAACTGCAGTAGCACATAACTGACAGGGGAATCTGGTGGGAAATGTATGCAATTTTATTCCAAACACTGTTTTATAAAAGGGAAACTGATGTTTTAAAATATCTGCCAAAATAAATTATGTAAGAAACTATGCTGTGAGTCTGGTGTCTCTTTTGGGTGTTTATTTGTAGCCTGAAACAAACAGACTTGAAAGAATGAAAGCGGAAATAATTATTGTTGGAAAAAAAGTTTCATGAATTAATTATGTATATGTTAATACATGTTGTTTTTTTTTAAGTTTAATAATTAAGTTAACCATTTAACATGAACTGATTTTGTAGGTTTCTGAGTTCATTATGTGTAAAGAGAAGTTTTCAGACTGCTTGACATGAAAAAGCATTTTAATGCTGTTTCTCTTTATTTAGATAGAAAAATAGTTCTCTTAGCAGTACAGTATTTATGATGATGTGTTTATCATCCTTTATTTATCCAAGTGTAACTGAGGTCAACATTTTTTGCAATAAAATAAAATTAAATAAATGCCTTGTCATTAACTTCAAATTAAGATTATTACTTGGACTGATGTGACCTAGAAATTGGATTTTCTGCCTTTTTATGAGTCTGAGCCCTTCTACGCTGCAAAACACAAAATCTTACCATGTATTTTTGGTCTAGTTTTTAGTGCAAACATAGTACATTTTCATCAATATTATGGAATTATTGACTTAAAATACATTTCTATTTTGTGCTGAATCTTGCCGCTTTGTCAAATTGAGTGTTTTTGCACTGTAGTTTTATAAAACAGTGTCAGGGTAGGGGGATTTAGCAGCAGATTGGGTTGAGAGATGATGCGTTTCTGTGATAATCCAGATCCAGCATGACTATATAAGGCCTGACGCCTGCTGGAGGGTTCAAAGGTTATCCACACACCCAGTGCCTGTTTCAGTGTGTCGCCTCGAGTGAGATGGAAAACCCAACTTGCATATTTTCTGCACTTTTTTATCTATCTTATGAAGATTTAAAAATGACCAAAGAAAAACATCGAGAGCTGAAACTTGTTAGATAGCCAAATTAATTTGAAATTTTTTTTTAAATGATAGAAACTTACAGAAGTATTCTCACGTCTCTGTTTTATTTTTGATTCTCTTTTTATGTCCTGATTTTAATTAATATTAATGTTAAATATTAACATATTAATATTTAATATATATTAAAAGATATATTTTTAATATCTTTTAATATAAGATATATAAAAATTATATTATTTTTATATATCTTATATTGCAACTGATTATTTCCTCATTGATTAATTTTTTCTGTCAATCTATTTCTTATGTAGAAAGGCTCAAACATCTGTATAGCTTTTTAATATTTTGTCATAAGAGAGTTAGAAAACAGCAAAAATAGAGTCACAGCACCACCTATTATCACTTTTCCCCCCGAGCAACCAGACTTTTGTATAATCTTTGTAAATTGTGTTTAATAAACATACAAAAAAATACCAACCTGGATTACAAGAATGTCTGTCTGCATGAAAACAAATAAATCGTTTTACATTTTCATTTTGGGAAAATTCCTGGCTTTTTCTCTGATTTGCATGAAATAACTTCAAGTTCCACTAGGGGCGGTATAGTTTCAAACATCTGGCAGCGGCCCCATCAAGCAGAGCTTCTTTTATTTGTACTTTGCAAAATATTGAAGACAATTTTTGAGCTATTTCACTCATAACATGGGGAAAAATGTCTCGTTACATATGAAATAATCTGCCTATGGAACAAGAACTTTAAAAAAATGGATATTAAGGAATTATTTACTTAAAACAAGCTCCTATATCTTGCTGAAATGTTACTTGTACTAAGCTATTTGCACTAGAAACTAGACAAAACTACTTGAAAAGAGTTTGTTTTTGCAATGTATATGTAACAGGATTTTATTTTAACAATAATATAAATGTGATGTTTGTCTAAGTTTGTTCATTTATTCTTTGAATTTAGTTTGTTTAGTCAACAAATCGTTTCTTCAGACATTTATTGGTGTTTTATGTTCTGATCTTGACAGTTGGTGGTTTCCATAGCAACCAGTAACTGACAGCTCCACCCCCTTTTAATGTTCCCGTCACAGCTGTTGTAGGTATTAGAATCAGCTCTGGGTTTTCTTTACAGGTATTATATTTTAACATATATTTTTGACAAATTTAATAATACGCAGCATTTCAGGAGTAATTTTGCAATGTTTTTTTTAATGTTTTTAAACTGTTATTAGTAACCAGATTAATTCCTGGGGATACTAGGAATTAATCTGGTTACTGGGAGCGAGTGGGAAGGCTGCGCCCAACAGGAATTATTATTATAAGTTCTCAGAGGCTGAAAAGATTACAGGCAGATAAGATCAAGCACAGATTACTTACTAACTTCATAACCTAAAGCATGACATTTACATTGACTAGAGCAGTTTGTTTTGGTTGACAATCTGAAGTTCATTCCTTGTTAATGTGTTGTCAAATCATTCACTGAATTATTGATTTAAGGCACAGAAAATGTTCAAGGAAGGAAAATGATCTCACAATCATGTGGTTAAATGTCCTTTAGCAACTTAGCAACACCAAAGTTAAAGGAAAGGAAAGTAGCCCTTCAAACATCTATCACAATCCCACTGCATGATGCTACCTCCACCATGCATGCACTGCAAAACACAAAATCTTACCAAGTGGTTTTGGTCTAGTTTCCAGTCTAAGACATATAGACACATTGGAGTGGAAATTTTCAAAACCAGAAATTTCTGTTTATTCTAGAACATTTCTGAGCTTAATCTCAAAATTTAGGAGTTTTTTTCCTAGTTGATTTTCAGTAATCTTGTTATAAGTCAATAGTAGTTGAATGTTGATACTAGGTCCATTGGAAGATTTCTTTCAATTATAACAAATTATTTTTCCCATGTTATAAGAGAAAATATTTGTCAGTGGAACTTGTACTTTTTATTAATATCAACTGTTTGTTCTTAACACATTTCATGGTGGAAAGTGACGTTGTTTGAGAAAATGTTGGCATTGTCCGCACCTTTCCTGACAACAGGTTTACAGTGGACTCCAGCCTTGACTGCCTCGCTCTTCAGTAAGTTGCTAAAAATCGAGACACTTATACTGGGACCAGTTCTATTACTGGGATGGGAAAGGAACGGAAGGAGGTGACTTAGTAAAGTAAACAGAGAGGTATTAATAGTATTTAGGTGATTTACTGACCTCTGTTTGTCTGTCCACACAGTTATTTATTCATTAGTTCAATGGGATAGTTTACATTCACATAATAGCCAGATGGTGGCGCTGTGTAGAATAAACCTGATCTCACAAATATCAAATCAACAGATGAATAAACAGAAAAATGGAAGATTAAACGTAATGAAATGTGAAATTGGAGAAGCAAGTATAAGTTACTTGATTATCATCCATCCATCCATCCATCCATTCATCCATCCATCCATCCATCCATCCATTCATCCATCCATTCATCCATCCATCCATCCATCCATCCATTCATCCATCCATCCATCCATCCATCCATTCATCCATCAGAGCGAGCCCAAACACATTTTTTTCTTTTGTGTGATTTTATTGTCATGATTACATGATTTCTTATAACACTGATGTGACTTAAACACCTAAACTTGTGAAATATAAAAACATATAAAACCACCAACAGGAAAATAAGTACTACTTTTATAACCTTCATTTAAGTATTTTCTCAGCAGTCCAGGACCAATGGAGCAGATGAAGAATTCATTTATCGGTAACTGATTTAAACATTTTTCCATACAGACAATAAATCTATATTTAGCACATACAAGTATTAGGAATATATAATGTTGTGATTTTTATATTCCAGCTTGCAAGGCAACTTTATGGGAAGCAAATGCCAGCCCAGAACCTATGTTAAAAAGTTGAAAATTTATTTAATTTAACTCTTCATTAACAATCACTAGACATATTGGTTTTTAAAGGTTGTGAGAAAAATTAACAACTTTTATTTTTTGGAAAACTGTCAACAAATATAAGCTTCAAAAAGTGTATACATAAAGACTTCAAATTGCTTTTAAGTGACTACAGACATTTAAAAATGATCATTTTGCCCATTTGTGGCTTACACAATAAGATATGTGACATTTGACGAACACACATCATGCAATAAGAATCTAGATTATTTACTTAGTTTTCTTTCAGACTACTTTAACTTGGACATTTTTCTCATGTTGTTATTAGAGAAATCCATCAATTCAGACAATACCCACAGTACGCAATATCATAATAAGTAAAGAAAACCAGTTTAATGGGGAAAAAAGCCCTTTCTGGATTAGATGAAACATAAAGCATGACAGTCTTACAAAGCAGAAGGAAATCATAAAACACTTTTAAAAAATAGATAAAAATGAAGGAAAAATGTCGCCATGTATAAGAAAACTGTGTTGAGGCAGTGCATTGTATTTTGAGTTGCACAGATTCAAATGAGGATTTGTCTGATCGTATTACTTTACTGTTTTTTGTTATTATTTCTCCAAACATTCACTGTTATATTTAAAACAATCAAGTATCTTTACGTTTGTATTTTTTTAAATGATTCATCCTCGATCATTCTTCTGTTTAGGGTAGTTTTAAGATTTTAATATTTCTGTGGGAAATGGGACTGATCGCAAATGACGTCACTGTTGTCCGGATGTTGAAACAAACAAAGCACAAAAACAATGGCGGCGTCTGAGAATCGTCAACGGACCTTACCACAGGGGTCGCTTTTCATTGGCTGATGCCCATTCTGCGTGGTAGCGCGGCTACAAACACACGCTTCCCGTTAGCTAAGTACAGCACAGTGGCAGTACTGATACAACTTTAAGCCTGTCTGCTACACAGTCTTACGTTAGCTAAACAGATCAATATGCAATGTGTACTGTATCTGACATACACCAACGATTTTATTTTAGCAGAAAAGGCTTTGGACTAAACTGTTACTCGTGTTAGCCACTCCAGCACCAAGTACGGTGTGTCGGGCTTAAACACTCAAACATTTGCCAAATAAAACACAGGAAATCACCCACTGATTTTAAAAGTAGCCTACAAAACGATGAATGCCCGACGTACCCAGCCTTGCAAGAACAATAGGCATCAGTGATCTTGTCCACAGCTATATTGATGTAGACGAGGGTGTGTGGATCTGCCGTTTTCCTCATGGAGCGAAAGCATGTTCCTGTGTCGTGCACAATGTGGGAGGCATCGTGTGGCTCAAACACCTTGATCTCATCCATAAAAGATGACATGAACTTCTTAGTTCCTCTGTCCATTGTAGTAGCTCATATATTGTAAAAATCCGGTAGAAATTATGCACTAATCGAGTCAGAAATATATTGCAGAGAACCCGTGGAAGTGTAAGACGCCACGTTTATATAGAAACAACGCGCTATGGTTACTTAAAATTCAGGTTGGTGGGAGCAAAAAGTAAAGAGAAATACAGAAGAGAATCAGAGATACTAAAACAATTAAAATTATGACCTTTTTCTAAGAAATCAGATTTTAAACTCAGTATTCTGACCTTAAACGTTTGAGAACAAAATAATAAAAGAATATTTTTTTCCCAGTTGTCCTAATCATCTGCACAGAAAGCCTTTGTTTTTTAAGAAATTATATTTGTAGATGTAAACTAGACCACTGACTTTAAAACTTTCTTGTCTAAAATCCTCATTACCGCAGTATACTTCAACTAAATTAAATTTGGCCCTGGAGTCTGAAAGAGCACAAGATTTAAATCCTACTTCGAGGTTAATACACCTTTTCAAAATGCTTTTTTTCCGCTGCCTTTTTTGAAACAATTCATTCCTGTTTAACAACCAAAGAGTAATTTTGCATCACTTCTCCTTGTTATGATCGGAACTAGTACAGTTACAGGAAACAGACGTTTTCTTGCAGCAGTATGTTCGACAGCAGTTTTACAGCCCTGAATTAGGAGACCAAATCCAATTTCCTTTGGAGTACACTGCCTACAAAGGCATATTGATGAATTGTAGAATGAAAAGAAGAATAAATTTGCAAGAAAACCCCCCCCAAATTTTGACATTAATCTCAAAAATTTTCTTAAAAAAATAAAGGAATGTTTGAGCTCCAAAGTAAAAAATTTGCAAGACAAAACTCAGAAATTTTGAGATTGATCTCAGAAATTTTCTAGAAAAAACTTAAAATTTTCTAAGTCTCAAAAGTAAAAAATTTGCAATCTTTGGAGCTCAGAAAGTTTTTGCCCCCTAGGTAACTGGAACGCAGCAATAGTCTGTGATCGATGTGAACAGTGACAAAAAGTCACATTTGTCATCATACATAATCATAAACTTCACAAAATGTTTTGCAAATATTTCTAAATTAGTTCCACAGATCAGTGATTTTAATTGCAAAAAAAATTTGACAAAATTAAAAAATTTCAACGTTTGAAAGTTTTTTTCTGGAAATTTTTTTAGATTAATCTCAAAATTTGAGTTGTTTTCTTGCAAATATTTGCCTTTTCAAAGGCAGAAATTTCCTTCTTTTTTTTTTTAAGAATTTCTGAGATGGACAGAAATGTCCTCCTCTGTTATTATCTGTCTACATGGCCCTAATGCACCTTTGTAACTTTCAGCCCAACTTCCTTCTCCTACAATCAGGCGCTGACAAACACTAGGCGGGTGGAGTAGATGAGGTCAGCCAAGTAGAGGATAAAGTTGAGCCCGGTGAGCACGGCCACCGCCATGCACTTGTCCCAAGTGCACAAGCCAACCGCGGTGCTGCAGTTGTATGGTCTCTGTTTCTGGCCGCCATTATGGGGGTCAAAGTTGAATATCGGCCAGATGATGGTCGCTGACAGATAGAGGACGACAGCCAGCAGTGAGTAGGCGGAAAGGAAGCGGGCGAATGGAAAAGGAAGGAACCCGGTGCACTCGCCGATGCAGAGGAGGATGATGACCGCAGTCAGGATGAAGCAGATGCAGTACACCGACATGCAGTACTTCACTGAATGGTGACGGTCGTACAACACGGGTTCGGTGATGAAGACGAAGATGACGCAGGCCACGAAGGTCTCCAGGACTTTGAGCAGTCCCGGAGCGGTGGCCATGTAGCCGACGACCTCGCCCGGCCGAGCCTTGGTGAGGCTGACCTCGCTCATGTAGGCGATGGTGGCCAGGCAGGAGAAAACGGTGCACACGATGCGGAAGTCGCGGATCTCGCTTTGGTTTCCGGAACCCCTCAGGAAGTAGATGGGAAAGATGATGGAGGCCGACAGGCAGAGCAGGGAGGCGTAGCACGCAAAGGTGATGGGAAAGTTCTTCCAGGAAACCGGGGCTCTGGTCTGCAGGCCGAAAAGCTCCACCAGGATGATGAGAAGAGTCCCGGCGAAGCTGAAGGCCCAGCAGAAGATGCAAAAGTCTCCAGTGCCGCGGTAGATTCTGGCCCCATGCAAACCCACAGAGAAGGCCACACAGGTGAAGACCAGCGCAGCAAGCCGCGTCCAGAGCAGAGGACTGGACTTCAAGACGATAGGCATGGTGAGATTTATCCAAAGGTTTTCTTCCTGAAGCAGATTTTCACTGCCAGCCTTCAGCAAGATGGTAAGCTGTAAGAAACAAAAGAGAAAAACAAGTATTTAGATAAAACCATGTGCTCGGTCTTCCTACACGCTGTTTTCCCAGCCGCACAATGTTCTTATTGTTTTCATGAATGGCAGACACAACAATTCGGAGCATGAAAACCCAATTCAAAACCAAAAATAAAGACTCCTCTGTAGTTGCAATTGTCACGGTACATTTACAGATGAGGAACATTTCTTCCTGTAGGTGTTTGTGGAACTGAACACTGAATGTTGAACTCTGACGTTCCTCCATGACGAGCCTCCATGCTCACATCCTCCATGACGGATGGACATTTTAAACTCCACCAACCTCCTCAGCATGTCTGTCGTCATGTCCTAAACACGGCCTCCCTCATGCGCTCCCTTTGCGGCCATAGTAGATGGAAAAACAATATTACATTTCCACCAGAAACTCAGAAGTCTTCTAGAATAAACAAAATAAATCCCAGATCCAAAAGTAAAATAGATTTCTAGAAAGAAATTCAGAAATTTTCTAAAAAATAAAAATCAAGTAAATTTATAGGTTTTAGAAGTAAAAAATTGCTTGAAGAAAGAAAACTTTTAGATTAATCAGAAATTTTCTAGCAAAATTGGAAATTTCTGAGTCTCAAAATTCAAAAATGTTCAACTTTTCAGACAGAAATTTCCATAGTTTTGCTGGAAGATTTCTGAGATTAATCTTAAAATTTCTGAATATTTTTGGCAAAAATATACTCTTCCTTCTATTTTTCTATCTACAAAAGCCCTAATACGCCGTTGTACTTTCCGTGGAGCTAATGTACTCTTGAATTTTGAACTTTAGTCCCAGAGAAGATTACGTGAACTTGTCAAAACTCCATTTGAGTTTTTGCCTAAAGCGTGATGTACCTGAACCCAGTTTTTATAAAATGGTGCACTTATTCATCAAACTAATGTTGCAAATGATACAATAAATGCCCACCACTATCACAATATAACTGTTTGTGATTTGCCATTATATTATAAATCAGTCCCCAATTTGGCAAGGAGGCAGAAATACCCGTGCACTTCAAAAACACAAAATTTTATATTTTGTCTCCTTTGTAGTGAAAATAACTGGATGCACTTGAAAGACAAAACTAAAGTACTTTTCAGTAAGATATATGAGCTTGTTTTAAGTCACTAATTCTTGAATATTGATCTAAAGTACAAATTCTACTTGCAGATAATTTCACTTATATGAAGACAGTTTTTCCATGTAACAGGTGAAATAATCTTCCAGTGGAACTCGTACTTTATTATCAATATTCAGGAATTACTGACTTAAAATAAGTTCTTATATCTTCCTGAAAGTTACTTGTAAGATACTGTTGTCTTATTTCAAGTGTATTAAGCTATTTTCACTATAAACAAAACAAAATACTTGGTAACATTTTGTGTTTTTTCAGTGCTGTTTTGTTTCTAACATGGATCTATGTTCAATTGAAAAAAGAAACACTAAAATGCAAAACTTACCGACCAGTTTGCAAAACCTAAACTTATTTAATCTGGGTAACTGAAAGTAAAATTTTCATCTCAATGGAAATTTTTAAAGTTAAGAGGGAGTCTGATTAGTTTACACTGGGCCGTTCACTCCTAGTCACCTACTGACACCCATCGCCCATTTGGCTCCACAAGCGGTGCATTCCTAATTCCCAGTTTACACAGGGAGGCAGCTACAAACACGGATAAAATTCCTGTTTATGTTAGGCCTATTAAGCCCTATTTGTACAGCCATGAGACAAAAGTTTCATGGCTGTACAGTTAAAATTGGAGGCGAGAAGACAAAAAAGCTAACAAAGAGGGAAGGAAATGGAGATGTGGATGTGTTAAAAGTCCCTTAGGAAAGGCGGGGAGGCGGGAGGGAGACGGGGGAAGCCCTGCGCTCGGCCGCAGAAGGACTCAGCGTGTAAACACAGTGATGGTTGAAATAGCTGCAGAGTGAGTCAGCAGCAGTCCTAGTTTCTTTCACCACTCTCCCTCATTCTCTGCACCTCCTCCTTGATTTCTGGTCAGATTTTCCAACTTGCTTGATGCGATCCAGATGTCGCTGTCTGAAAAACTGGCGACTTTGTCATATCTGCACTCCTTCCCTGCTATTTAGTAGCAGCTCCCCTCATGGTTTCCATAAGGGCTTTGCTTTATTTCCCCTCCCCACTCCAGCTTTATAGTTGTGGCTACCAGCTCGCGTAAACCATTCAAAACATACATGAGGGTTCAGCATGGAAAAATCCAGCCCCTTTCCTGCCATCACCACTGCCTTCCCCCCTGCTGCATTCAGTTAGGAAAGAAATGACATACAGGAGAGAAAAGAAAAGTGTGGAAAAAGTGTTGTTTTTTGCAGCGCAGCACGGAAAACATTACAAGCTCACACTTTAGAAAAAGGACGTGACAGTAAGCAGGAACGAGGCGTTCAGAAAGCAACTTTCCGAGAGGTCAGGCGCTGTTTGTTTCGTTGTCATGACACAACATCACTTACTCAATTTGACCTGTAATCCGTTTACAGCAAAATGCACACTGGGTCAAAACACAAGATGGGCCTCTGTTGGGAAACGAAAAGCCAGTGACAGTGAGTCAGAAAGGGCAAAAAAATCTGATTATTTGAATTAAACTGACCCATGGCACATAAAAAATGAAAAGTGGAGAGGTTGGAGCAAATTCCTTCAGCAATAAGAAAATAATTAATTTAGAGCCAGAGTATTAGAAGGGAGCTAGTTTCTATCTAATGTGCAGGGTATGGATCTGTTCCAGGCTTTTAGTGAAGTTCAGTCCCTGACATTTAAGGTGGGTGTGCTGCCTGCCACGCCCTGCATCCTGCACCTCAACACGCAGCAACCTAACATGCACATTAAAACTCACATTTCATTTAATCTGCATTTTACGTCTAAGTAGTAAATCTCGAGACATTTAGTTTAAAATGAAAATGTGGTGCTGCTTTTATATATATCTGATGTGGAAAGCATAATGTCTGCAACTTTTATTAAATTTGTACCTAATAGAAGGGGGATAAAAATAACTTTTAAATAACCTGTATCCAGGTTTTTGTGATTAACCGACTAACAAATGGATTTCAAATTTTAAATGTAGCAGGGTTTTTGTTTTTCTGAAAGAATAAAAATAGATATTCCTCTATTTTTAGCCCAATAAGGCATTCTTGAGCCTGGACCCCCCCAGGCTTGACTGGGACAGCTGCATAATTAAGCAAGACAAACTGTAAGGAAAAAATATCTACCAATCTAAATTTAGAATAATTTTTCTCTCTGCTCACAATGAGAAGCTGAAGCGCCTGGCATTATAGAATCACTTATAAAACCCAGCTGTAGATTCAAAATAAATCTAATATTTAGAGACAGACTCATATTTTAAAGGAAATATTTTGTGTCACCAAATTCCTTATTTCATTTTTATTTCATGAATGTCATTATCAACATGTCCTCTTTATACATTACAAAAATTCCGGTGTTTTCTAAATTTTAAACCCCTTAAATGGCTGTTGTATGGCTTTTAGCCTTAAAAAGTTTATTTTATTTAAATTGAAATGTTTTGAAAACTGTTTGTGTGTGTGTGTGTGTGTGTGTGTGTGTGTGTGTGTGTGTGTGTGTGTGTGTGTGTGTGTGTAGGTGTGTGTGTGTGTGTGTGTCAAAGTTGTAAAAAAGTTAACAGAACCTGAAAGATTTCTCCAGGTGAAAAACAATAAAACGCTAAATTTCTGATCCCCTAGTTCTTTGGGACTCATCAGTTATGTTTAACTGAAAGGAGGAATGGAAAAAATAAATGTAAAAGGAACATTAATGGTGACATGCTTAAAAAGCTTTTTGAATGGGACTCAACGCTGCAGAAAATGCACATTGGAAACAGGCTGCTCCATTTAGTATAAAAGGCATATTAACACCTTGAAAAGAAATAATGAGGATTTTTTTCATGCAACCAAAAATACTTTATGTCATTTGTGACAGTGCAGCAAAATATATGCAGAATAAAATAAAATAAAAAAAAACAACAAAGACTTTTGAGTTCTTGCATTTCCACCATCCAGACTGATTTTTATTTGTTAAACGTTTTTGTCATTTTGTTTGTAGCTCATCTGACTGCTAGTCGAATTGAACATGTTGAACTAAAAGTTGATCACTTTGGTGCCTCTCATGCTGCCACACCCTTCTGCCATGCTGCACATTAGTCTCTATACAAAGTGGCACAGCACTGGAACTGATATTCATGACAAAAATCAGCTGAAATAAAAAAAATTAAGCAATTAAGTTGCTAAACATGTGGAACATTAAACAACTTTAACTTTACTTTCACCTTTTTCTACTCTTTTTGAGCTTAAACATTGTTGCAAACTTATTTTATGTTCATTTAAATCTTATAAACTAGCTTAAAAGTGGCATTCTTACGATAAAAAAACAATTTAAATGAGAAATATTATCTTCCTGGGTTCACAAAAATCCCTGCATTTTGTTTTTCCTGTTAAATTTAGACGTTTCTTACCTTTTTTTCTGATGCTGGTCTCTGTTCTCCAGAGCAAGCGGAGGTAGAAAGATGCAGATTGTAACTCCTCAGCCCTCTGGCTGGATTTTCCAACCCACCCCCAGAACAGCGGCTCCACGCCCAGAAAACCAAATTAGGCTGTGAACATATGCACCGTTATTCACATCTGTCTGAACTCCTCCTGCTCCTCCTCCAACGACGATGACGGCGAAATGACGGGGGCCTCCGCTGCTCAACTCCCACAGAGCAAAAGTTCACCCTCTTGCGTTTCCATGGTTACTTAAATTCATGCTGACTGGCTGAAGTCTCCTGTTTGTAACTACAATACAACTTCACTTCATTCTACAGGAAAACTTATGAGTATTCTTAGTTTTTATTGTGAAACTTGCACAATTCTCTGTTACGCAATATTAATACAATTGTATTTTTAACTTTTTGAATGCCACAAGCCGGATGTTTGTGAAAACAAAACTCAACCGTTGTCACTTATCAACATGCTGCACATCTGTGGCTTTGGTTTGTTTGTGTGCGTTGCCTGGCAACATTGTTAATTCACCAAAGGCCTGCTGCGTTTCCTGACCGACTGCAAAAAAAAAAATTAAAAATTGAAGGGGAAATTTTTCAGTGCACTTTCAATTTCATAAGGCCTGAATGATATCACCCACTTTTATATCTGAAATTAGTCAGGAAAGAAAACATTAGAGCAACCATCACAACTTTTGTCATATGTAATAATGTGCAAAACTCCTTAAAACTCCTTAATATTTTCAGCTTTATGTCACAGTGAAAACTGTCTAAAATGTCAACTTTTTATTTATTTCATTTTGGGTGAAATCCATGTTAAGAAATAATGTTTTTAATCCTAAAATCTACAGGTGGAGTCGAACTTTATAGTAAGTATCTCTGAAATATTACTATAAATGACTCTTTAAAATTGATCATACTGTAGATCACATGTGTCAAACTCAAGGCCCGGGGGCCAAATCAGGCCCTCCGAAGCTTTTATGTGGCCCTCCGGAATTGCATCAATAAGTCTTTCCAATTCTTCAGAAATCTGCAAAATTCACACAAAATCAACAAATCCCCACATTTTTTCCCCTGATTGTACTGAAATTCTTTTCTCAAAATTGGCCAAAAATATTGAGTTTAAGTGACTGCTGGCTCAGCCTTACTTGATTTTGAGCTATAATCTGTGATTGATGCATCGATTAATGAAAAAAATCACATTTAAAATCATACATAGAAATCCTTATAAATATTTCTAAATTAGCACCACAAAATCTGTGATACAAAATGTGTGATACAAAATCAGTGTGAAAAGATGTTCAATATTATTTAATTTTAAGAATCGCTTACTGAATGCTGAAACAGATTTATTCATATTTTAACAAGTTAATGGATTTTATCAATACATTCTGGCACAACCGGCCCTTTTAAGAACATTCAGATTTTTGATTTGGCCCAAAATCAAACTGAGTTCGACACCCCTTCTGTAGATGTTTTCCTGGACTTTGTTTTCATAAAGTATATATTTTTTATTTTGTAAGACTATTTTGAATGTAAACAAGAATAAAGAGTGAGATATTTGGTGGTGGAATGATGTCACACCACCAGCAATGGAAGACTCTGTGATGTCACTGTCACAGTCTGTGATGTCATCAACTGCAGAATTGTATGCAACACAATTCTGCATATTTTTCATTGCTTGCAATATCACTGACCAGTTCAGACGTGCGCGAAGCTCTTTCAAGTATTTCACCAATCGACGATTGTAGTGATTGTATTAGGAGAAAATGTCTCATACTTCACCGAGATTCTACAGTGGGACGATGGGATCCCACGGGAGAAAGGGAGGCCAGCAAAACCCCCCAGGCAGGTTCCCTCCTGCAAACCCGAATGACTTACACGAGGAAATCCAGAGACTCAACTACCTCCTGGAAATGGAGAGAGCCGGAAGGGACCAAACACTGGCCCACCTGGAGGCCGAGCTGCACAGCAAGACTTTGAGGCAGCAAGACTTGGAGGAGTTAAAGGTGGCCCACCTCCTCAGCCAGGAAGCTTTTGTAGCTGAAGTACAGGCTGAGAAAAAGAAAAGTGAGGCTCTCCAAGAACAACTGGACCAACTCCAGACTTCCTTTGAGGAGCTGCGCTCCAAGTATCAAGCCGACGATGCTCTGGTGAGGCAGGAGGCAGAGACACAAAAGTTTCATGAACCAAGGCAGAGTGAGGAACAACGACTCCTGGAAAACCTGAGAGCTGAAAAAGACCAAATGTTTCATGAAATGTCGCAAAAGATCGCGTTCCTGGAAGATAGTGAGAAACTTCTTCAGGAAGAATTGACTCAACTCAGACGTTCATACAACGAACTGAACAGTAAATATGAAAGCGACATTTCTATACTAAAGCATGACGTGGAAAAATATCAGGAGGAGGTAAAACATGAGAAAGACGCCAACATTGAAAGAGAAAAGCAGAATCTGCAGCTCATCAACAAGCTGAGAGCCGAGAAGGAGGAGCTCTCCCAAAACATGTCAGAAGAAATCACCATCTGGCAAAAAAGAGAGAAGCTGATGTTCCATGAACTGGATCAGGTTCACGCTTCACACGAGGAGCTAAAATGTAAATATGAAGCAGAAATCCTGGATTTACAGAAGCAGGTTGAAACTCACCAGCGGCAGATAAAGGAGGAGAGAAAAGATTGCCTGGAGAGAATAGAGGAGAACATGGTGCTTCTGGACACCATGAGAGCTGAGAAGGAAGAGCTCTTCCAAAACATGTCAGAAGAAATAGCAATTCTGCAAAAAAGAGAGAAGCTGATAGTCAGTGAACTGGATCAGATTCCCATTTTCTACAAGGAGCTAAAATGGAGATATGAAAGAGAAATCCTTGATTTACAACAGCAGGTTGAAACTCACCAGCGGCAGGTAAAGGAGGAGAGAAAAGATTGCCTGGAGAGAATAGAGGAGGACATGGTGCTTCTGGACAAGCTGAGAGCCGAGTATGTCATCCTCCAGGAAAACACAACAACAGAAATTAAATTCCTGCAAGACAAGGATAGGAGCGCCCAGGCAGAGCTGGAGCAGATTAACGGTTTGTACCAGGAGCTGAACTGTCGGTACAAAACTGATGTCACTGCATTGAAACAACAAGCAGAAACATACCAGCAGGAGATCAGTTGTCTGAAAAATGATCTAGAAAGAGCAAGAGAGGATTTTCTGTTGGAGGACTTGGACAATCCAGAGACTAAAACCACGCAGGATGGTAAGAAGGAAAAATCCAAAATTACATTCTGGAAAAAAGTGCAAAACACTCTGCGATGGAAGAAGTCAAAAAAGCAACAGAAGAGTGAAGACAATGAAGAACATGTCTAAAGTTCTTGATTGTGACATTTAGAGGAGGAGAAAGACGTGCAGGAGTCGAACCGAGGACTGGAATCGAACGCATGGAGGTTGTAGCCTCCATGAATGGGGCCCTCTGCGATGCTCCGTCAAGACCAAATTTATAAAGTTTTTCCCCCATTTACAAACTAGAAAATAGATCCCCTCCCAACACAATTGGAAAAAACGAGGGCAGCACGGTGGTGCAACGGTTAGCGCTGCGTCTTCACAGAGACCATCTGTGTGGACTTTGCATGTTCTCCCCGTGTTTGCGTGGGTTTTCTCCGGGTGCTCCGGTTTCCCCCCACATCTCCTAAAACATGTCGGTCAGGTCAGTTGGTCGCTGTAAATCGACCCAAAACACTTTCAGAGACTCCAAACAATAATCTGTCTTTTTATTGTTAAACTTGTCAAATTAACTGAATTAGCTGAACGTTATGTTTGCCCTTTTCCCTTCACTGGTTTAGAGCTGCAACACTGGGCTCAATATTTATAGCAACGTATTGATTTAAGAATTAAAATGTTTTCTTTTAATAGTAATGATTTCTGTTTATTTTCACTGTACTTGTGCTTTTAATGGTTTGACCTTTAGTTGACCTTTTCTACACACTTTTTATATTAAATTGCACAGAATTGTAGCTCATTGAACTGTTTAAATCTGTATTTTAAAAAGATTATAAAAAGGATCATGCAGTGGCTGTTTTAGTGTGACTGTGGCTCAGCGGGTAGAGTGGTCGTCTTGTGACCAGAAGGTTGTAAGTTCGATTCCAGCTTCCTCAGCCACATGTTGAACTGCCCCAGGGCACTTAGTGGCAAGTTGCCCCCTGACCTGCATGTGGGTGTAAATGTGTGTGAATGTGACTGTAGTGTGAAGCTCTTTGAGTGTCAACATGACCAGCAAGGATCAACACAAGTTCAGTTCATTCTCCTGTTTTTATTTGATAAATCCTGTTTTTGTTTTTATACCAAACAGAAAAAAAGCTGATTTAACAAGTTTGGATTTCTTCAGGTTCCAGGATGTTAATTGAAGATTAGAATTTAATCTGTACATAATATTAGATTATAATTGTAATCATAATTTAATACTCTGGACCATGAAGAAGCTCAAACTTGTTTTTTCTGGTTTGTTTGTTATAAGAAAAAAACATTTTTATCAAAAATAACAGTTACTTTGTGATCTTTGAGTTAGTCTTTATTTAGAAATACAGATTCAAGATAATATAAGAAACTTAACAAAAAAGTGCAATTTAACATGAAAAACTTTAGAAGAGGTAAAAAGAAGAAGAATCTATGAAAGTATGAAAACAGAGAATTTAATCAGAAATAATTTCCACTCCAGGAAGAAATTGATTCTTAGATTAATACTTTGTAATAAATATAAAGCTTTTGTGTTGCTGAGCTTATGTGCTGTCTGCTTGTATAAAAGAGAAGAAAAAGGGGCTAAGAAATGCCTAATTCAGTTACTTTTTTAACCAGATTTATAGTAAAACTGTAAATGATGTTTTATTTAGGACGTTACTTCTAGGTTTTGTTTGTCAACCTGGGTTCAATTCCCAGTCCTGGGGAATCAGCTGCATGTCGTTTCCTTCTCTCTCCTCCAAATTTCCTGTTCAGCCTGTTAAATAACGGCCTAAAAACCTTTATTAGAGCCTAAATATCTTTTTTTTAAAAGTGAAAAGATACATTTCACCTCACAGCTGGACCAAAGGTCAGAATTTGTTTCCTGATCTTAAAAAACAACTTTCTTCCTCTCTCTCATTTTCTCTCTTTCTTACATAATTAACAGGTTACTTCATATTTACACACACACACACACACACACACACACACACACACACACACACACACACACACATACACACACACACACACACACATACACACACACACACCCTCCATGGGCTGCCACCTTATCGTGGTGGGGGGGTTTGAGTGTCCCAGTGATCCTAGGAGTCTTGCTGTGGGGGCTTCGTGCCTCTGGTTGGGCCCCCCAGTGCAGACGGGTCCAAGGTGAGGAACCAGACCAAGTGCAGCCCAAAGATCCTTATGATGAAAACGACCATTGGAAACAGTGGTTCTGCTGGCCCCTACATGAGGCCCCACTCTGGAGCCAGGCCTGGGGGTGGGGCACTTTGGGGAGCCCCTGGTGGCCGGGCTTTAACCCACAGAGCCTGAAAAGAGCCGATGGGTTCCGGCTAGAAATAGTCGGACTCATTGCAGTGCATCGTTCAGGTTCTGGAGCCAGTCTCCTTGAAAGGGGTTAGATGTTCTCCCACCCTGGAGTTGCCCCTTGTGAGAGGCGCTGGGCAGGAGTGGGCTGACTTGTTGCCTGTACGTTGGGGGGAACAGGAGGACAGCCTCTCCCTCTACCGACTGGTTTGGGTCGGGTTCTGACTGTTTACCCAGCCTTTTCAAGTCCTTGGAGGGGGTACTGGAGAGTGCCCCTCCTGGGAACTGTCTTGTTATACTGGAGAAGTTTTTCTCTGCAGCGTCTCTGGGCTCCCTGAGAGAAAGGGTGAGAAGCCCAGAGATCCAGGAGTCATTGATGTTGATACATTTATCCAGGGTTTCCCCCAGAGCATTATAAGCCCCCTGACCTCCTACATGGAGGTAGGAGTCCTGATTAAACCTTTGTCCAGTTTTTAACTCCATTGAGTGTTTTCTTCACTTCTTGTCCGCTCGTCTCACTCTCCGTTCTCTACCGTCACGGTTGTGCTGTTCTTCTTCCTCCCTCCTCCTCCTATCTCAACCAATCACGAGTCACGCACTGGACGGACTGTCTGAGCTGTTGCTGCTGCTGGCTCCGTTGCATAGGGGATACTCACCGTAATTAATTGTCCGTCATCAACTAGCAGCTGTGATGACTCATCCAGTAAAAAGGATATGTGGGAATAGGAATATATATTCCAGAGTTTAGAAAATGTATTTCTAAAAGAATATCAGATCAATTGTCAGTTTTTACAGCAGAAATGGTGGCAGTTATATTAAGCTTGCAATGGGTTGAGGAGATTCGACCAGACAGGGTGGTGGTGTGCACAGATTCTAAAGCAGTAGTAGAAAGTATCAAGGGAGAAGGAAATAACAGAAAAGATTTAGTTTTAGAAATTCATCATATTTTATTTAGATTATATAGGAGTGGCATTGATGTTTGGTTTTGTTGGGTGCCAGCACATGAAGGAGTAAAAGGCAATGAAAAGGCAGATAAATTAGCTAACAGGGCTTTAGAGGGGGAAATAATTTCAATTCCTTTGGGAAAGGGGAAGGGAAATCACTTATTAAAAATAAAGAAATGGAGGAATGGCAAAAAATGTGGAATGAAGATAAGAAAGGAAAATTATATGAAGTACAAAACTCAGTTCGAATTCGAAGCATTAATGAAAGAAACAGAAGAGAAGAAATAATAATTATTAGATTAAGAGTAGGTCATACCTAGTTAAATGACATGCTTTATTTAATAGGGAGGAAAAATAATGATAAATGTGAGAGGTGTGGAGAGAAAGAAAATCTAGAACACATTGATGAACTGTAAGTCATATGAACTCGAAAGAGAAGAATTAAAGAGAATAGTTAGAAGTATAGGGCATGAATGGAATCTTAAAGGTATATTAGGAAATGAAGGAAACATAACAGATATTCACAAATTAAGGAAAGCATTGTTTATTTATCTTAAGAATACAAACCCGAGAGAAGGAGATAATGCAGAATGATATTATTGCACCGCCTATTATTAAAGAGACGTTCTATTCATTGGGTGTAGAACAATAGGTGCCTGCCATGCAATGCATGGAGGCAGTGACTGCCACTGCTCTCCTTATGCATTGCTATGGGCAGGCCCCAATTAAGTGGCAACTGTGGTTTCTGTCTCTAAACTAAAAAGGTATGTTGGCTTGCACATCTCTAGGTGGCGCTGCTAGATGTAACCAGTGAGCACTGAACGGCTGCGTCAGAGGTTGTGTTGTGACGTTGCAGTTCTCGGGGCCGTTCGGAAGCATTCGGAAGAGTTCGCTGGTTGCGTGAACATCATGGCGTCAGGAGCAGGAGATTCGTCAAGCGGACACGACGCAGAATTGGACGAATTACTGGACAGTGAGTGTTGACAGGAGACTTGTCCTGACGGGCTGTCTTCCCTGGGATGTTAAACCGTCTGTAAAGCACAACTGGGACCCCTGGGTGTTTTTTGTGTGTCGGTGTTGGGGGTTCAGGTGATCGGGGAGATCCCTGATGAGCTAACATATGACCGCTGACAGTTGGAGCAGCCTTTAGTGGCCTTCAAACTGCTTTTAAAGTGGAAAAAACTTTAATTTATATACTTAAACTCCGAAACCAGTTAGCAGCTTTGGTTGTTTAACATAAAACGTTAACGTTATTTTCTCTAAATCTGTACTTTTACTGTTTATTAACCTTTGTCATAACTTAATTGCATTATGTGTCATTTTTTAAAACTCGTACATTTTCGGAGGCAGTAGGATTTGAACACTGATTGCTGAAATGTCTGCCGGGACTACTGCAAACAAATTAGACGTATTTTCATCTTTAATTTGTTGTTATCCGACTGTTTAATACAATTTTAATATGCAACGATCTAATTTGCAACTGTGAAAGATATATGTTTCACAGTTGAAATATATACTAAAATATGATACATATTATAGTATCATATTTTTCTAGCAACATATGGACATTTATTTATGTAATTGTTTAAAGTTTTGTTTATATTCTGAGATTTCTTCTCTGCCATCTCTTCCAATTCCTAAAAATAAATATAGAGCCATTAGATTTGCGGCCAACTTAATTTGACTTGATGTTATCTTGTCTCTTCAGGTGCGTTGGATGATTTTGATAAAGCGTCTGCTGCTTCAGCGCCTGAACCTGCAGCTGCTTCATCTTCTGTTAGTAGCGGGGCAGAAAAGGTTTGTTTTAACTTCTTAATGCTCACTTTTCTCCAACAGGTTGATTTCTCCTCCTGATAATGAGAGACTATGCTCAAGTTGGTATGTCAGAAGGTTTTTGTTTTTTTTTCCTTTTGGATCTCTTTGCAGGGAACTATTTTACCATTAAGATCAATAATTTAATTGAAATTTAAATTCTTTTTTTTTCTTTTTTTTGCCGTTTAATATGTTTATTGTTTTCAACAAATTAATAAAACTGCAGGACAGTTATCAAAATACAAAGATATGCGGAACATCGATCAGACTGCGATGACCAATTGGCGTCGGTTGACGCTGGCATTGGGATCTTCTACATTGTCATCATCAGTGAATGAATCCAAACAAGATTGCAGTTACAGATAAATTCCAGAATACAACTGCAATTTAAATTCTTCATCTGTTTGTTACCTTTTACACAATTTTTTGGCTTTATTACAGGATTTTAACATTTGACAGTTTATCTTACAAAACATTTTTGCAATTCTTTAAAGTCTTAAGCATTGATTATAAGCTGATTTGACAAGGTTAAAGTTTGTCATGAATACCCTGCAGTGTAAATACAGGTAAAAATAACTTGTATGTTTATTTAAATGTTTCTTTTTATTCAGCCTCCTCTATTAGAGGATAGCAAACTTTTTGAGAACCTGTTTGAGGGGGACATGGCGGCCCAGGCCAGGGAAGAGTTTGAGAAAGCCATGTCTGAACTCGCTGAGGAGGAATCAGAACTCCTGCAGCACTTCCACAAACTCTCAGAGGCTGCAGGAAAAGTTGGTACGTGCTCTCTGATTAGAGTTGTACAGTTCCTTGGAATACTGTTCATGTCATCTCTCTTGTGCGCACCACAACTCTAATTCAACAATGATACAGATCTGACCTGCCAGAACAGATGGTTAATGGAGATAGTCTTTATATTTGATTAATTAAGGCAAAATTATTATAGATTAATTAAAACCTTGCTAGTATCTTAGGTAGAACTGAAGATACTTTTGTTTTTGAGTTCTCTTCTCTTTATTTATAAATAGAACCACTTATATTCAAACATTTTTACTAAATTGCAGACTTCGATTCACTGAAATCTGCTTTTACATACTTCATTAAAGTCTTTATTAGAAGTCTTAAGTCTTTCTCAGACTTAGTTGGAGCAGGAGTTGCAGGATTGGCGATGTGATGCGCTTCACTGACATAGATTTCTTTCATAATTTTAAAATTATAATTTTCATCCATTGTTTACGTCCAGATTTTCAGTGTCTGGCTTCTTCTGGTCCAGAATTATGATGCATGTTCTACCGAATAAAGCGCGACATGACCGTTCTGACTGCAGACACTTTGAAAACAATTCGATATGTATTTGATTTAGTACCACATATGGAAGTGGCACAGATCAACTTGTTTTTGGGTGACAAGATCAGAATTGGTCTGTTCAGACTGTTCTGATCTAAAAGAAAAACTGATTTGGGTCATGTTTATCTGCTGCCTGAATATGGTGAAAGTCTGAATCTAAATCCAGCTGAGAATCTGGGTCTTCATCCAGTTTTTCTACACTTCACTGACTTTACAAAGTAGAACAGTCAAAATTTCAATCACTATATGTACAAATCTGGTAGAGACAAACCCCAAAATGTTCTGCAAAGTATCAGGAGGACTGGTTAAATTTTTGTGAATAAAAATCCACTTCATGATTATGTGCTACTTTGCATTTGTCTATCATATAAAATCCAAATATAAAAATACCTTGACATCAAGGTTGGAAGGTATCAAAATGTAAAATAACCATCAACATTTTGACAAAGCTGCCTCTACTGGTTTACATGGTTTAAGCTGTTTGTTCTCTCCAGGCACTGATACTGCCTCCCAGCAAGAGTTCACCTCCTGTCTTAAAGAAACTCTTCGTGGCCTGGCCAAGAATGCAGACAACCTGCAGGTGAGCGGAGTCAGAGAAAATAAATAATAGCTCTGGAAATAATCCGCAGTTTATAGGCAATGTGTTTTGTTTCAGTCGTCTGGTTTGGCTGGAGATGACCTGGTGAAAGCTCTGGAGGGTTTGGGGCTTGAAGAAGGCAGCGACGGAGGAGGTGAAGATGGAAACATCCTCCCCATCATGCAGTCCATCATGCAGAATCTCCTCTCTAAAGATGTCCTCTATCCGTCTCTCAAAGAGATCACCTCCAAGGTCTGCCTCATTTCTAACAACGGATGAGGAAAATCTTCATCATGCTGTTCTATATTGATGGTAGCTGTTGTTTCCTGAACAGTATCCAGAGTGGCTGGAAACAAACAAGTCAACCCTCAGTGCTGAGGATCACCAGCGCTACCAGCAGCAGGCGAAGATCATGGGAGACATCTGTAAGCTGTTTGAGAACGAGGAACAGGAGGCAGAGGATAAAGAGCGGACGTTCGAGAGCATCATGGATCTGATGCAAAAGGTGATGCAGCTGCTACTCATGTTACACATGTTAAAGAAATGAGCTGAAATTATAATTTAGCTTATTTATGTATTTAAAATGGTTAGATCTGTTGTTAGGGCTCAGTTTATCATAAGCCTGGCGGGCCTCCAGGCTTTTCTTGGGCGCCCAAGGCTGAGCATTGTTTGTTTGTTTATTATTCAGCAGAACCATTGCCTGTCTTTACCAGTCTACATGCTACAACTTCAGCAAATAACGAGACAAGTCATGGATAAAAGATCCAAACATTTTGGACATTTTCATTTGGATGAAACATTATATTCTTTTAAATTATATATTTTTATATTTGAATTTTAAATACTATCATTGGTATTATTAATAATCTTTCCCAATACCACATAATTACCTAGTGATATTTTCAAATTTCCAATCAACTTTAAATATTTAACTCAAAAACACGGTAGGCTGGTGGATTTAGCATATTTTCTAAAGAAAGACATGCTAAGTGTCAACTTGTTGGTTGAAAGAAGGTTGGTGAGATTGTTTTTTTTCCTGAATGTGGAGAGTAATAATGAATGCTGATCATATTTATTTGATTTTACAGCTGCAGGATCTTGGCCAGCCACCTAAAGAGTTGGCAGGCGACACGGTGAGCTGATTTACAGCACCTGTTTGTTCTGTGTGTAATAAATTTATCTGGTCTTAAGGGTTAAGGGTGTCCTGAAATGGAATAAATGTTTTCTTTCTTTCCTTTTTTTGCCAAAACAGATGATTTAGGAAAAAACACTTTTTTTCAATTTATTTATTGCTTAAAAAGATAATTTATCAGAAAAAAAATACTTTAGTCAAATAATGACTTGGGCCATTGTTTTAGGAAGGTGGCAATATACATAAAAATAGCCAAAAATATGAACTATGTGTCAGATTTTGTGATGAAAAGCATCTAAATCAGATGTATTTACTCATGAAGGCTCCTGTTTCTGCTTCCTTTGCAGCCTTCCGGCTTTGCCTTTGACATGGACTCCCTCAACCTGCCGGGAGTGGGCGGGGCCGGGGCAGCGGAGCAATGCTCCGTCATGTGATGAAGTGGTGCGGCGGTCCGTCTGAAGATCTGAAGCCAAACGGTTCCTCTGTGTGTGTTTCAGCAGCAGGGAGGACTTTAGAGAGTGAAATGCGGGTCAGGAAGGAGTGAGATCAGAACGCAGGTTCTGTTCATAGAAAGGTGTGTGTGTAAAAACAACTGAACGGAAACACCCAGAAGGAAACCCAAACACTCTCTAACACCATCAAAGGTATTTGTGATAGTTAGCGGTTGCAGAAACTCCTCCGCGGTTAATTTTAACAGGATTTTCTGGAGAAGAAATGAGCTCAGCTGTTCTCCAGGTTGATTTTACTGACTGATTAGCCTCGTGGTGAATTCTCTCCTGACACCTTGCAGGTTTGAATGGTGCCTTTTCAAAAGCAGCTAGAGTTCAGTTTTTAGCTCTTCTGCTGCTATTCAGCTGGCTAATTCAGTCATAGTTTTAATAATGAGATAAAGATGTGGTAGTCTTGATCAACAAAATTCTCTTTTTTTGTTTAAAACTTTAAAAATAATTAGCTTGCAAGGAACTAAACAAGATCCATTCCCCTCCTGTTATTCCCATTCCCAGGTTTTGATGTGAAGTGACGGACCCGATTCCTGAATGGCTTTGCTGTGGTTACAGTGATCATTAGAGTGTTGAATTACAGTACTAAGTGCTTCCTGTGTGATTCCCTGTGTCTTTTAACATGCAGGAAAAAAACAAAACGACCACAGTGGGATGTTTGGTAACGCATCAATGCCCTGATGTTTGCCCTTTTTGGTTTGTTTATTCCAGCGAGCCACTTTTCATCAGTGACTCTTTGCCTCGTAGACAACACTTTTCCTCTGTAACAATAGAGAGAGGTCCAGAAATAACACGGCCATCTGCCCATCTGTAACTGCACAATAAAGGGGTACTGTCAAAGGATTTAGTTATGCACTGAACAGACATCAGAGGTCCATCAGAAGCAGCTGAATGAAAAGCTGCTGTGGAGGTTTGATCACATGGTTTGGGGTTAAAGCTAATCAGCTCTTAGGGCAGACCCTGAAAATAAACAAAATGCAACCTGTTATGACACTACTGTGTTTTGTAAATGTAATAAAACATTGATATGTGTATATAAATGTGTTTTTAGTCTGTGTTTTTACTCAGTTGGTTGCCTTTTTATAAGAAGTTGCTGAAACAAAATGTATATGTTGCATTTACTACATTCAGACTCAAAGCGGCCTTAAAAACATGAAAAGAAACATCTCTATATAAAACATAAGACATACATTTGACCATTTTTGAGAGTAAATAAAGACATAAAATGTAAAAAAAAGTTTTCCAAGATACAGCCACAACTTATTATTCATATATGTTAGTTTAATTTCTGTCACAGTTAAAGGCACGTTATGAAATGGGTAATAAATCCCAACCATTTTATTCTAATGTGTTTAATAAAGTACATTTTGCAAAGAAAAAATACCAAAGTGTTTAATGTGACCAAATTGTAGATTTTCTATAGTATCTTATAGGACAATATCAGGTGATTAGTAACTAGTTACAGTAAGTTTTACTGCACTGTGCTTTTTATTTTACTGAAGTTATATTATTAAAGTAACACTACTTTTATTTAAGAACAATTCCTGATTATACTAACCACTGTAATTTCATTGGCTGAAGAAAAAATATGTTCAAACTAACAAAAAAGTGTACCACACACGAATTGTTTAAACACTACGATGTTCTAATGTTATTTTCTGTGGAACCATTTGGAGACAAAAAAAGACACAGTACTCACATATTGTCACTGTATGTAATTTACATTTTTTTGACATAGGCTACTTATAAAATATATATTTTAAATTTAGTTTCATAAGTTTATATTGAAGTAAAAGTATATTAAAATAGTGCTACTCATACTTGAGTTCAAATTCTGGGTATTCAACCCACCTCTGTTCTTTCGAAATGTTGTTTTTATTCATTACATCGTTTTCACAAAATAAGACACTTTCATCAACCAGTTCATTAAACATTTAGTGCCAAATAGACCTATTTTTTCACTTTTACTTGACTGTTCTTTACGATTACTTTTACTTTGGCTCATATTAAAGTAATGCTACTCTCATTAAAGTAATTTAGCTATTCTAGCCACCTATGAACCATACGCAGTTCTTTGCAAAAGTTTTATAATTATGATCGTCGCTGTAAATACGTAAAGAAACCGGTCTTTTAGAGTTGTCATGACTGAATTTCAGCCGTTGTGCTCACAGACGCTTGTCATTGCCGTTCTCTGTGATGTATTTCTATGCGCCTCCTCCGTGGAGCTTTCTGCGTCAGATTTGCGTCGGAAGTCAGAAGCGACTACGTGTCAGGAAAAGAGGAGTCGGCTAAATGGGCGAAGGCGACCAGGCCGTCTGAAACAATCTTTCTGCAATATTTGAGTGGTTCCCTTTGTTAGGATTGACACGATTTTAGGATAGTTTTTAATAATTTGTCCTGGAGATTTGAGCAGCGACGATGCTAACAAAATTTGAAACCAAGTCTGCGCGTGTGAAAGGTAAGAGTTTGCTAATAGGGGTTAGCATCGATGCTAATTCCAGCTAGCGTTACTTTTACCAACTATTTATTCCATAAGGTGCAACGGTTAAGAAATACCGTTTTTGTTGTTTTAGTTTTGTATATGATGTAAAGTGCTGCCATTGACTTGTATTTAATATCTGGTGTAATGTTAAAATGACGCAACTTGGGCATCTATGTAGCTATCGCTAATGTTACTATCCAGCTTGTCAACGGAGTCATGTTTATAGTTGAAAATGTGTTTGTATTTCAGGTCTGAGTTTTCATCCAAAAAGACCATGGGTTCTTGCAAGTTTGCACAATGGTGTCATCCAGCTGTGGGACTATCGGATGTGCACACTGATCGATAAATTTGATGAACACGATGGTAAATTAGCTATTTTTGTTTTGTTGAAGATTTGCATCTTTTTCCATACTACATTGTTCGGTTCCCTACAGGTCCTGTCAGAGGAATTGATTTCCACAAGCAGCAGCCTCTTTTTGTGTCTGGAGGAGATGACTACAAAATCAAGGTGATCACTGCTTCTGTTTTGCATGAGCAGCAACACACATATGAACCTGAAACACACGATTTAAGCAGTGTTTGAATCTTTCATTGTGCTGTCATCTCTGGAAATCTTTAACATTATATCTGCTCAACCAGGTGTGGAACTACAAGCTGAGACGCTGCCTCTTTACCCTTTTGGGACACCTGGACTACATCAGAACTACGTTCTTTCACCATGTGAGTTGTTCCACATGTTTAACACATTATTATTCTTAACGTAGAGTAGAAATAATTATTTTTTTTGTCCCTCAGTGGGTAAATTAAGTTATGACGACAGCAAAGTGACAAGACAGTTATAGTATGTAGATGTACACACAAGTGGAAGTAATAATAACAAACTCTACTTTAGGGGTAAAAGAAAATACAACGGGCTGCAACTAACAATTATGTAAAAATGATCTCTGTAATTTAATCACCAGCCTTGTGGGTACAATATTAGAATTTAGAAATGCATTAAAAGATGCAAACAATGAAATTCCTCTTTTAAATAAGAAAATAAACACTTTATTGCCTAAAATACAATAAAATTGCATTCCTGTTGACTTTATTTTCGTATTACTACAAATATTTTCTTTTATGACATTTTTCCTCATATGATTTCAACTCAATTCTAATGTGATTATTTTCTCACAATATTGTGAATTTTTTTTAGAATTTATTTATTTTTATTACCTAATTTTATGTAATTATAACACTGAAGCAGAAAAAGTAAAATTTCTAAAATATTCATCAAGTTCAGACTTGATCATCACATGAACCCCACATATTGACATTTATAAGACCTAAAGTAATAACAGAAAACATAAAAATGAGAGGGAGAGAGAAAAATTTAGTCCTATCAGCTGCCTTAGTGAGGCTGTTTGTCAATAAAACTGTTGGGTTTGTGATTCTGAGGTTCTTTTTGAGTGAATTGCGAACGTTATTTGCAGGAATATCCATGGATTCTGAGCGCTTCAGATGATCAGACCATCCGCATCTGGAACTGGCAGTCGAGGACCTGTGTATGGTAAGCAAACTTATACACAATTCCATGTTCCTCAATGGTCCTGAAGAGAACTTAGACTTTGCCTTAACATAAGATATTTAGAAAGCTTGCAACTTCATAAGAATTAAACAAATTTAATGATTTTTCTGCTCTATGTCTCCATCAGCGTCCTGACGGGACACAACCACTACGTGATGTGCGCCCAGTTCCACCCATCAGAAGACTTGGTGGTGTCCGCCAGTCTGGACCAGACAGTGCGAGTGTGGGATATCTCCGGTGAGGGTTTGGGAGGAGTGGAGCAGAGTGGGCAGTGGGGTGGGTTTCGGGGATGGGGGGGCTCAATGGAGGAGAAAGAAGGCAGGATCAGGATGAATGTCAAGTCCTGAGTGCTTTCTTTCTCATGGACTTTCAGCAGAAACACTTCTCCTTTCAGCACAGAGAAAAGAAAACTACACTTGATTCCAATCTATAATTGTTTATTTGTGAACAAACAATTATAGACAATAAATAATAAGGTCTTTGACCTTGATTTGAGCAGTACTTTGGAGTAGTGACTTAGTGACGTTAAAATAATTTAAACAAACGTTAGTTTTGAGAAGTGTTTCTGTGGCTTTGCATGCTTCTCAGACTTTTAATGTTTAACTTTGTTCTCATTTCTTGTGTTTGCACTAACCGAAGAAGCTCTTGACTCTCATCTTTGATTTCTAAACATGTAAAGACGTGGATCTGTGACCCTTACATGTTGGATTCTTATGTACTTTTATGTACATGTGTACTTGGCATCACTGAATTCATGTGTTTTGTTTTTGAGCTATAAATTGCATGATGTTGCAGCAGAAGTTGAATGTGCAACCAGATTTACCTTTAAGGAAGATTCACTTTGCATCCAAACTCACCTCACTGATAGTTTATGTTGCACCAGCTTAAACCGCTGAGTTAATTTTCAGCTATGACTACTAATTAGATTAAACTATCTAATTTCTTTAAATAATACATAAATATTCCCATTACATGCTAAAGAAACTTGCATGATTTTCTCTTCTCCTTGTCTAAATGTAACATTTTACAATGTTACCATTATTACTAATGCATAACAATAACGTGACTACAAAAACAGAAAATCTTTTTGCCTATTTTGTAGTGTAAATATCATAGTACACTTGAAATAAGGTTAACTTTAATTAGTAAACTGACTTTTCAGCAAGATATAGGGACTTATTTTTATATCAATAATTTCAGTTTTAACAAATCCATGTTATAAGTGGAAAAATCTGACAGTGAATGTGGCCGAGAAACCTATCATGATATAAGCATTTCATGTAATCCTATCAATAATTGTTGATATAGATAATTATTGATTAGTTTTACATATTTGAAATATTGCCAAATTTGTGGTGTGACCTTTCCTGTTTTTTTTATTCTTAAGCAGTTATGGTGGAACCTTAAGCTACTTCTGCTCAAGTTACTGGGCAGGTTGTTGCTAGGTAACCAAATAATGAGTGAGTTGCTAGGTAACCAAAGAACAAGTGAGTCAGTTGATTCTACCAAACTATCTTAGCTTGCAGTGAGAGGTTGAGCTCATAAAGCCTTTCCTCTGCCTACTTCTCCCAGAATGCTGTGCGGTTCTGGATCAGTACCGCACAGTGAATATTCTTAAATATTGATATTTCAGATATTTTATTTATTGATATTGATCACATCCCTATCATGATATATATTGTTGATTTATTTAATTTAAAAAAAAAAAGAGTGTTGATGAATTATTGACTTAAAACAAGCTTCTGTATGTTGCTGAAAGTTACTTTGTAAGTTTGTTTTGTCTTATTTCAAGTGTTGTAAAATATTTGCATTAGAAACTAGACAACAAGTACTTTGTAAGACTTTGTGTTTTTGCTCTCAATGTCTAATAACCCTGCATGGGGCTGAAAAATCCAGACTGAAACATGCATGTGCCTTTCTAACGGACCAACTATCATCCTCCCATTCTGGGATCCAGTGCCCAATCAGAGCACGTCTTGTCCACCACCCACCCCATTCAGCCTAGTCCACACACTCTGTCATCCTCGTCCCATGCTCTTCCCAGGAAACATCCACACCTGCACATTGGTTCCTACTGCCATTCCTTCCTCTATCAAGACTGTTGAGCTACCTGTTCACCACGTTGTATTAATGGGCTGAAATCAGTAATACAATCTTTGTGATGCTGTCCAATCAAATCATAGATTAATAACCCAATCAGTAGTGTTGTTGGTGGTGTGGTTGTGTTGGTGCGTTTCAACCCTGTGTGTGTTCGGTAGTCCAACAGTTTGCTTTTTTTATGATCTTATTGTTGTTTGATCATTTCCGTTTAGTGTGTTTCTCCCTTCCTCCCACGTACTGTGATTGTGCTGTTGTTAACGTGAAAATGGCATTTCCTTCTTTGCACGCGATGCTCTGAATGATGGTTCCAGGTTTGAGGAAGAAGAACCTGTCTCCGGGCGCCGTGGAGACGGACGTGCGCGGCATCACCGGGGTTGACTTGTTTGGTGCCTCTGATGCAGTTGTGAAGCACGTCCTGGAGGTACGCAGCAACTTTCACCCACTGGATTAATGTGTAACAAATTAGAAACATTTTTAATATAATTATTGTAATGACTTTTATTATTCAGAGCTAAATATTTCAGACGTTTTCAATTATATTTCAATTTAGACTCAGATTGTATTTAAAACTTGTACTGAAGCTATAGCTTGATAACTCATTTATTGTTCCAATGCTTTAGCAAAACAGTTTTTGTATGTTGTTTTGCCTGCTTTATAAAATGTTTTTTACTTTTAATAATTTAATTTCTTTACATTTCCTGAAAAGTTTGATTTGGTTTAGTTATCTGGTGCAACATTTTTGTAGCTTTGTATTCTTCGTAGTCATTAAAAATATGTAGTTTTATTTTTTCTTATCTCGTAGTGGTATTTATGGGGAAGTATCAGAGAATAGAAAAAAGGTTGCAGATTTTGTTCCTTTTTCCACAGACTAAAAGATAAAATTCAGAATTAAATGTATCTAAATTACATATTTTGTCTTTAATTCAAATTAAATTCAGAAATACTTTATTGATCACAAAAGGAAATCTAATTTTCCGCATTTCAACTTGGGTATTTGTCTATTTTAAAAAAAAAACTTTAGTGCTTTTGTTACTTACATAAAAACCACAAATAATGCCATTCTGTTTAAAAACAATACATGTCAATTTTATCTTAACTCCTGTAGATAATTTTTGCATCCATATCTGGGGTCCAAAGTGTTGAAACAAATGTTAAAATTAAGTTCACCAACAAGATAAGAGTAGCAGATCACAAACTGTTCATTAAAGGATTAAGTTAGTGTAGGATAATCCAGCCTAGTGATACAGATTTTGAGATGAAACTGATCTGTTAGTCCAGATTCCTTGAAAGTAGAGAAATATCTTAAGTTTGTGGAGTTTAGTGTCTTTCTGATTCTCTTATTGGAGGAAGGTCTGATTTGTGTGTCTTTGTGCAGGGACACGACCGTGGGGTCAACTGGGCTGCTTTCCACCCCACCATGCCGCTCATCGTGTCTGGAGCCGACGACAGGCAGGTCAAGATCTGGAGAATGAACGGTGAGCCATTTGACATGATTTTATGTAATGTCTCCTGCACAACTACGTAAACTTAATTGCATGAGATTTGTGAAAAATATAAAAAATCAGTTCATGTTAGGACCAGGTGATATGGGTTAAAAACAAAATCTCAGATTTTTTTTCATACCAGATCCAATTAATTTTTGTTTCTCTATTTCTTTTCCAAGTAAGAAATTACAAATGACAGAAAATATTTTTATAAAGCAGCATTAACCTTCTGCGAGTTGTACGACAAAGTATCAGGGTCGGGCTATAAAAATGTTTTTAAATTATGAGATTAAACTTATTATATTAACAGAATAAAGTCACAATTTTACCAGAAAGAGACATTTTTCATAGTTATTGTGATCTGACGTGACGTAGTTCTTTCTTCAAAATAGACAATTGTTTACATGATCGTTTCAAATTCCTGTTACTTGTAATAATATGATGCTGATGTTTTAAAAGATAAAGTATTATCTGTAAAACTCACAAAATGCTCAACATTCCTTGTGTTAAAATGTTTTTGTGTAGGCGTTTTCAAAACTTCATCCTCCCAATTTGATTTTATCTTGGTAACATTATGGCTTAATTGTCGTGTTATTTTGATTCTATTGTTGTACAATTTTATTCTTGTAATTAAAAGAAAAGAAATTGAAATCTGGCCCCATTTTTTATTATTCCACTGTAGTTAACCTGAATTCAAAGTCCAAATTAAAAGAAGCTGTAAAAACATGCTGGTTAAACAAGATGGCCGCCCTGGCAGTGCTGACATCACTGAACTATGGAAACCTAACGAGAGCCTTGGTGGGGGAAAAAAGAAATCCAGATTTTCCAAAGATTTAATCTCCAAAAAGACAAAAAAAATTGATTAATGGAGAAAGTTAATTTATTGTCCAGCCTCAATTTCCAGTCATCCCTGGAAGATGTTTTATCAAGGTAAAACACTGAATTATCTGCAAACAAATTATATTTGCAGATGTTTTTCTGATACTCCGTGGTCAAATAAAGTTGTTTTTTTTTTTTTTTACCAGTGATTCAGCTTTGTTTACATTGAGTCTACTCCTAGAAATAAAATCCTTCCCTTTTTTTTCCCCCGTTCAGAGTCCAAGGCGTGGGAACTCGATACGTGCCGCGGCCACTATAACAACGTTTCCTGCGCCGTCTTCCATCCGCGCCAGGAGCTCATCCTCTCCAACTCGGAGGACAAGAGCATCCGGGTGTGGGACATGTCCAAGCGGACCGGAGTTCAGACCTTTCGCCGTGATCACGATCGCTTCTGGGTGCTGGGAGCCCACCCAAACCTTAACCTGTTTGCAGCTGGTAGGCAGTGACAGCAACTTGTGTCCGGACGCATTTAATTTAAAGTTGTTGTTTTGTTTTTTTACGTGTGACTCGTTTCCCTCAGGTCATGACAGCGGTATGATCGTCTTCAAGCTGGAACGGGAACGTCCTGCTTACGCTGTGCATGGCAACATGCTGTACTACGTCAAAGATCGCTTCCTCCGCCAGCTGGACTTCAACAGCAGCAAGGACACTGCCGTCATGCAGCTCCGCAGGTCGGCCATTTTACTTTAAATTGTCCCAGTGCAGCTTTTTAAGGAAATTTAGGCAGATATTAAATAATAGATCTGTTTTTCCTCTTCCCAGTGGTTCTAAGTTCCCGGTGTTCAGCATGTCGTATAATCCTGCTGAGAACGCCGTCCTGCTCTGTACAGTACGTATCCCTCTCTGAGAACGCCTTCCCTGTCAGCACAATTGTTTTTTCATATTTTGGCTTCATGATTTGCATTTTCTTTAGAGAGCGACCAACCTGGAGAACAGTACATATGACCTCTACTCAATTCCCAAAGAAAGTGACTCCCAGAACCCCGATGGTGAAGGAAATATTAAATTTTACGCCCATTGTGGCAAAAACTATATAATGTTTCTAAGCAAATAATTTTCATTCATTTTCTTGTTTTAATTTTGTCATTAATGTAAACATTTTGTACTTTTATTTACAGCACCAGAGGGCAAACGATCATCTGGGCTGACTGCGGTGTGGGTGGCAAGAAACCGATTTGCAGTCCTTGATCGGATGCACTCTGTGAGTCCTGTTGAAAAATGTAGGAAAAAAATTGTCAACATTAAAAGTTTGCCAAAATTTCAAGACAGCATTTTGGAAAAATTTAGAAAAATGTTTGTTTTAATTTTGTCTTTTGTCTAGTTCTATAACTTGCATAAATATGCAGTAAAATCCTGCTGAATAGTGAAATTGAAACTTTTATTATTATTTAATACCTTATCTATAGCTGTGATTAGTTAGCATTCCAGTTTTGTTGTCTTGCAGTTGTCCGTAATTTAAACATCTGTTTCCATTAAAAATTAACTGTATTAAATCTGAAACAAATACATGTTTACAAAATAAACTTCATATTCAGCCTAGTTTTATGGCCCTTGTAGTAATTGTTTTTGTAACACTCTGTGCGAAGTCAAAATACTCGGTTTCTGAAATCAGATCTTCCATTTTAGTGAAGACATAATTCTGTATTTTTGATTTAAAAAGTGCTTATGTGGGTCTTAAGTGCTTGTTTTAATCAGATTATTTGTTTCTTTCCTGCAGCTTCTGATTAAAAACCTGAAAAATGAAATAGTGAAGAAGGTCCAGGTGCCAAGCTGCGAGGAAATCTTCTACGCAGGAACCGGCTCGCTGCTGCTGCGCGACGCCGACGCCGTCACGCTGTTCGACGTGCAGCAGAAACGCTCTCTGGCCACGGTCAAAATCGCAAAGGTCAAGTATGTGGTGTGGAGCTCCGACACTTCCCACGTGGCTCTGCTGGCAAAACATGGTAAATATCTAATCCCTCTGAGTTTTTATTCCCGAGATGGAAGCCATTTTGTTTTATTTTCTGAATATCTATTTTAGCTATTATGATCTGCAACCGTAAGCTGGAAAGTCTCTGCAACATTCATGAGAACATCAGAGTGAAGAGTGGAGCCTGGGACGAGAGCGGCGTCTTTATTTATACCACCTCCAACCACATCAAATACGCCCTCACTTCAGGGTGAGAGTTTTTTTATTAGTTTTTTTTTTGAGGTTTTCTGAAAGTTGAGCTAATATTTTAACACTAGAAGCACATTTTATTCAGTAAAACTGAAAAGTTTTGCTTTTTTTGCCTTTCATGGGAAGATTTGGTCGATAAAATGCTTGTTTGTTACAATTTAATTATATTGGATTGGTTCAGGATATACGCTGAAGCATATTAAATTGTAATTTAGGTGTTTAATCTATTTTAAATTTGCAAACAATTTGTAAAATGAACCCAAGGTGTAGATTATAGCACTGCTTCTTAAACTCTTTAGAGATTACATCAGGGTTTCTATGCAGTTTGGAAAAAGAAATTTGATTTAAATGTTTTTTAGTAGACTTTAGGAAATATTTTGATTTCTGGACTTTGTGGTCTATTTTCAATATCTTCCTCCCAGTCAGGTTTCAAATTTAAAACATGACTTTTGTAGAAATACCTGCCAGTAATTGACAGTGAAATCTTGTAGTTATATTTGAAAGGTAGGCTTTTCCTGGACTATAAGATGCTGCACAGAATAAGTTGCAAGGTCAAAAAAAAAAAAAAGCAACATGAAGAAGATAAACCCACGTTTTTATCTTCAAACAATGGTCCTGCATTGTTTGTTGCAGGACCAACAAACAATGAAAAATATGCGACTTATAGTCCAGAAAATACGGTACAAATTTCAAAATGTAATAAATTGATCTGAAATTTGTATGGGGACTCTGTAACATTGCGGTTTAATGTTTATGTAGTGATCATGGCATCATCCGGACCCTGGACCTGCCCATCTATGTGACCCGGGTCAGAGGCAACAGTGTTTACTGTCTGGACAGGGAGTGCAGGCCTCGCGTTCTCACCATCGACCCGACTGAGTACCGCTTCAAGTTGGCTCTGGTCAACCGGAAATATGATGAGGTTTGTCTTTTTTAAATTTTTGCTTTCAGTTGTTTTATTTCTGATTAGTTTCCCTGAATATTTCTATCAAGTTTATTTGCGTATCACATTTCAACCAAGCAGTTCAAAGTGCTTTGCATCATGAAAGCATGACAAATCCTGCTCAACAAATCTGGAACAAACTTCAGTTTTGTTTCTGTTCAGCAGGTGAAAGTTTTGGCACATCCATTTATTGACCTCTGTTCCCTTTACTGCTGTTCTTTTAGGTGCTCCACATGGTGCGAAACGCCAAACTGGTGGGTCAGTCGATCATTGCCTACCTTCAGAAAAAGGGCTACCCTGAGGTGGCGCTCCACTTCGTGAAAGACGAGAAGACTCGTTTCAGCCTTGCTCTGGAATGCGGAAACATTGAGGTGAAAAGAGTCTTTATTGGGCAAAAGTTCATGAGTTTCTGGAGAAGATGAAGCATAAATCATTTTCCTCCTGCTGTAACTTCAGGTGGCACTGGAGGCAGCCAAGGCCCTGGATGAGCGCAGCTGCTGGGAGCGTCTGGGCGAGGCGGCGCTGCTGCAGGGACACCACCAGGTTGTTGAGATGTGCTACCAGAGGACCAAGAACTTCGACAAGCTCACCTTCCTCTACCTCATCACTGGTAATCTGGCCAAGCTGCGCAAGATGATGAAGATTGGTGAGTACTGAGAAGTTTGCTGCTCAGTTGTCTAATAATTGTGTTAAAATGTGATTAATTTTCTAACATGTCTGCTGATTTATGTGCAGCCGAGATCAGGAAGGACATGAGCGGTCACTACCAGGCGGCTCTGTATCTGGGGGACGTCAGTGAGAGAGTCCGAATCCTGAAGAACTGCGGACAGAGTGAGTTCATTTCTCTCGTTGAGTTTTAAACATAAACTCAGCCCTTTTGTGCAAATATTTGCTCATAGTTTTACATGTTATTCCTCCAATTTATTTATATTCACATCTAGAAAGTGACTCAAATTTTAAGAGCCTCAGATTAATCTAAATATTCCTGATTTAAACTAGATTGTCAGGTTTAATTACAATAAATTAGTTTGTCTTCCTGTGTTGATACAGACGGGTTCCACCTCACTATTTGACTTTTTATGTTTAATTTAATTAATTTAACTGGTGTAGTGTTAACTGCAGCTGTGCTTTGTTCCAGTTTATGCAGCGAAAAATATTAAAAACAGGTTAATGTTTGAGTTTGGTTTGTAATTTGTACCTAAAATAAGTATTTGATTAAAGATTAATCAAATGTGTTAAATTTTGCAAAGAATGGTTGTAATTTAGGTGTGTAATATAATAAGATATTTTATTACAATAATAATCTGTTAAACCAATGGTTTTTCAAACTTTATTTTGCAAATACCACAGCAGTAAATGTATTTTCCAAATATTACTTTCTATTAATGTCTTATCACCTTATTCCAACCTGATGTTTTTCAGTTAGTAAGTAAAATTTAATTAATATTTTAAAGACATGGTTCACAAAGTCTAGTACACAAAGAAAAACATTAAACATCAGATGGTTAATTCAAAGCTATTGTAAAAGTTTGCTATTTCCTTAAAAACAATATTCTTTTTCATATCCATTGATACAGTTTGATCGGTTGAACACAATTTATGTATAAAACTCTGTGATATTTGCAGTAAAAAATAGTTTATTTGCATTCATATTTGGTTACATTTCTTACACACAATACTCTAAAACCTCATTTTATTATGTTGCAGTGTTTACATTCAAAAATGTTAAAAATTACACTTATTTTACTTTTACTAACTTGATAGTTAGTTTTGATATAAAGCAAATATAATTACATTAGACAACATATTTTTATAGATGCACAATAGTTTAATTTCTCCCTTGCAGATAATTAGGACCAATTAAAAATGGCTGACAGTTTTAGAATAAAAAAAATGATACTTTGTGCTTCTGAAGTTCTTTATTTTTAATTTTAACAAAAGGTTTTTATATTTAATATCTTTTTGCCTCTTTAATCCCTGTTTGCAGAGTCTCTGGCTTACCTCACTGCAGCCACTCATGGGCTGGATGAAGAGGCTGAGGCACTGAAGGAGACCTTTGACCCAGAAAAGGAGACGGTGAGTCGGCAAAGCATGATCTTTATCTTAAAACTTTCAACTTTACACTATTTGTTTGGAAAACTTTCATTTCAAATGAGAAAATTCCTAGATTAGTAAGAAACTTGATGGTTGATTTTGTGCCATGCAGGTGCCAGAGGTCGACCCTAATGCACAGCTGCTGCAGCCGCCGCCTCCCATCAACCCCCTGGACACCAACTGGCCCCTGCTCACCGTATCCAAGGGCTTCTTTGAGGGAGCCATTGCAGCAAAGGGTGAGTTATTCATAGATTTTATTCTCTAGATACGCTGCGTTGACAAAAAGAATCAATAACCCTGAGACTTTTTCACGTTTTGTTGCATTACAACCACAGATAAACAAAAAAATATCACGAAAAAATTTAATTTGGGATTCATTTTTCTGCTGTCTGAACATATCCACCGTTCATCGTGGTGGTGGCAGCATCACGCTGTTGCAATACTCTGTAGAAGACCCATTAATGTAAAATAATGTAAATATTTAAATATTTTCAAGTATTTAAATGTAAAATATATTGAAATGTGAAGCATAGCTAGTGTGGAAAATGCATTGGCCTAAAAATGTTAATCGAGGCACTTTATAAGCAGCTCCTGCCCTGCATGCATAAATTAATCAGAAGATGAAAATGTTGAAAGAGTTTACTCGTATTTTTTCTTTTCCTTCTTGAATTAAGAACAAAAAAGTTTTATTTTCATGTTTTTGTAGCTAAAATCTATAAAACCATTCCGATTTAATAAAACTGCTGGATGAATCTGAACCAAAGTAGAGAGCACAGTAATGTTCTTAATATTGAATGTGTAAATTAATCAAACCTCTCGCAGTTAATTGTGCAAATATGAAGCCAGTGATGTTTTTGTTGTAGGTAAAGCAGTTCAGATGGCTGCGGATTTGGACATGGAGGCAGCTGGAGGCGAGGGCTGGGGAGACGATGCTGAGCTCACCATGGATGAAGGTAAATCAAAAACTGTTTCTTTTAGTTGATTTAAAGTTTTTGTTTCTCTATATTTACAAAATATATTTTCCCTTTTTTTTTTTTTTTTTCCAGATGGCTACATTGATGCCCAGGATGGATTAGGAGATGAGGGATTGGGGAAAGAGGAAGGAGGAGGCTGGGATATCGACGAAGAAGTGGAACTTCCTCCAGAGCTGGTGAGAGGAGAAACATAATTGGATAATTGGAAGCAAGACAAAAATCATAAAATGTTTTAAATGTTATTTTTTTCTAAACTTTCAAAGCTGAAATTCTACATCTTACTATCAATACTAGGGTTGCAACTAACGATTAATTTAGTAATAAATTATTCTAGTAGTTATTCTGATGAAAAAATTCAGCACATTCTCCAGATTTTTCATTTAGACACATCTTGGAAAAGCACAAAAAACACAAATAAATAACTTTGTTCCTTTTTTAAATGAGAAAATAAACATTTTTATTGCCTAAAATGCAACAAAATAGTATTCCTGTAGTGTAGGGTTGGTCATTTGTAGCAAAGGATGCTAAAAAATACTGTCCTCTATTCTGTTTTGGTTTTGATAAAGAATTACAGAATTTGAACCAGGTGAATCTAAAACTAGCCCATTTCCTGAGTCTGGATAGAACACATTTTCAGACAAAGAAGGTTTTTGCACCACAGATTAAAAATGCACATATTATTTTTTTTTACATTTCTGGCTTAATTGCTGCTCTGAGTTTGAGGTTCTTGCATCAAGTAATCATTTTTACTTCAGTTAATGTTTAATCGATTACTAAGTTAGCTGACTATTATTTCAGTAATCGATTACTCACAATTAATTTGTTTAATCGTTCCAGGCCTGATCAATAGAGATGTTTGTTTTGTTTCTGTTTTGACCCATTTTAGTAAAAAGTAACATTGAATTTCACTTCCAACCATCAGGACGTTCCTCTGGGAGCAGGAGGGTCAACAGAAGATGGATTCTTTGTGCCGCCAACCAAGGGCATGAGTCCAACCCAAATGTGGTGCAACAACTCACAGCTGCCAGTCGACCACATCCTGGCTGGATCCTTAGAAACATCTATGAGAGTACGTTTGCATTTTTCTGTCCTCCTAGTTTAATGTGCAGCAAATCCTAACATGCACTCTCCATTTGCAATAATTCTCACTAAACTAGTCATGATGTCAAAAAAATATTTCAGTATCGGGACTGATACAGATATTAACATTGGATTGGCTTCTCTTTTCTTTTCACAGCTGCTCCACGACCAGGTTGGAGTTGTGAACTTTGCCCCCTACAAGTCGCTGTTCATGCAGACTCTGTCTAGAGGCCGAACCGCTTACCTGGGGCTGCCGTCTCTACCTTGTCTGCGCGGTCACCCTCAGAGGAACTGGAAGGTGCGTCTGCTGGCTATGATGTGTTTCAGCTGTTTGCTGCAGATTCAGGTTCCTGCTGCTGACCCAGGTGTGTTTCTGTAGGACTGTGGGGCGAAGCAGGGACTGCCTGCTGTGGGGCTGCGCCTCTCCGACCTGATCTCTCGCCTCCAGCAGTGCTACCAGCTGACCACGGCTGGGAGGTTTGAGGAAGCTGTCGAGCGCTTCAGAGCCATCTTGCTTTCTGTTCCTCTGCTGGTGGTCGATAACAAGCAGGAGATCGCAGAGGTGAGCCAGTCGGTTCTTATACGGGTGCTGGAAATCCTTGAACACGCTTGGATTTCAATGAGGTGTTTTCAAGGTTTGGAAAGGGCTTTACTTTCAAACTGCTGTTTTGTTTTTGAGTGCAATTTAATATTTTATTAAAAGGCTATAGATGTAAATGGATATTTGCAGTTAAACCAGATATTTTTCATACAGCTTATAAAAAGACTCACATATTCTTTGTCACGCTCTGAAGATAAATCAGACTAAACTGTTTTAGATCAGTTAGAATTATCAAAATTATTTGTGTTTTCTTAATGCTAGAAAACTTGGCAAGTACTTCTAGAAATGTATTTTTAACTTTACTTGTATATTGAGTTTAAGCATTTAATTTGAGTAATCTTACTTTTGATAATCTTACTTTTTTTTTGTACTTATTTTTTTATTTAGACAGATTTCCATCACATTCGTTGATTACAGCTTTACCCATTTAAGATCGTACCTGAGTGTACAACCGGAGAGTCCAAGTGATTTTGTGATGATCTTACATTTTATTTGTTAAAGTTATTTGTTAAAGTACATTGTCACTTTTATTGTTGTTATAATAGTTCCACAAAATACGGTGATAAAACTTTAAGTCCGTATCGCTCACCACTACAGTATGGTGCTGGCAAAGTTTGAAAACTTACCTTGAAAATGCTTGAAAAGTCCTTGAACTTTTCAGTGTGTGACCCCTGCTAATCTATAAATAAATGCATGGTAATATTTCCATGTATTTATATTTTAAAATGTATAACTTTGTGTTTTAGGCTCAGCAGCTCATCACGATATGCAGAGAGTACATGGTGGGTCTCACCATGGAGGTCGAGAGGAAGAAATTGCCTAAAGAAACTTTGGATCAACAGAAGAGGATTTGTGAGGTAAAGATGTTTTGATCATACCTGATTGTTTTTTTTTTTTCTAAATATTCAGAAAGGATTTATTTTATTTTTTTTAACTGTTTCTGTATTTTCCTGCAGATGGCTGCATATTTCACCCACTGCAACCTGCAGCCGGTCCACATGGTTCTGGTGCTGCGCACAGCCCTGAATCTCTTCTTTAAACTCCGCAACTTTAAAACAGCCGCAGGATTTGCGCGGCGCCTCCTGGAGCTCGGCCCGAAGCCAGATGTTGCACAGCAGGTTGTCACCGATTCTTTCTGTTTTTATTTTTTTTATCATGTTGTCAGAAATGACTCGTACTCATTCAGTCATCACTTCCCTCTCCTGTGATTTAGACCCGTAAAATCCTGGCGGCTTGTGAGAAGACCCTGACCGACACCCACCAGCTGAACTACGACCCCCACAATCCGTTTGATCTGTGTGCTGCCTCCTTTGTTCCTCTCTACCGTGGGCGTCCCGTTGAGAAGTGTCCCCTCTCTGGAGCCTGTTACTGCCCTCCATACAAAGGCCAGATCTGCAGGGTCACTCAGGTAAAGAGAGGATTGAGAATTTGTTAGCAAAAACACAGTTGCCATGAAAAAATATCACATTAATTCACATTAAGCTTTTTTTTTTTTTACAGCCATCCTAATTATGCAGCAAATAATTTGATGTAATGGATAAGGAAACATAATAGGGAATAGAGAAAACTGAACAGATTGAAACATATGAGCTGAACATAATATACTGATATCTTCGCAGCATGGAGAGAGACTAAATTAAACTTTTTTTCTCTCCCAGAAACTCAAAGTATGTGGCAAAAAGTATTTAAAGGCTTTAAAAAGTGGAGTTTTGCATTATATATCCCCTTTTTAAAATTTAAAATGCATTTCTAATTTTACAAGTCATGGTTAAGGCTAGAAATTAGGACTAATGCAGCATTTTAAAGCTAAAAGTCTGGGTTAATTAATGTCTCCTAGCTTACGTTAAACCCTGTGGATAAACGCCAGTCAGTTAGGTTGTGATGGTCCTTTTATGACCAGAAACATCAAGATTGTGCAATGCACAACCTACTTTTAGAAATGGCTATATGAAACAAAATGTGTTCTGCTTGTTTTATTTTTCATAGCAAACATTTAAATTTTGAAACTAAGTTGTGTAATCACAATTATATTAACCAAAAGTAAAATGGCAGCCACAGGTAGTAGAGGTCAAAAAAACCACAAACTGGTTAGTATAAACTTCACATAAATGGGTTTCAATACTTACTATATTTCCATCTATTTTTTTGTTTCCATTGCTTGTAATTGTAAATTTGGTTTTCATTTTGTTAAATGTGAACTAGTAAAATATACAACAAAACTTAAGTGTTGATAAGATTCCATACAGTTGCTTAATTTTGCTATTTTTATCTACAGAATAGGAAAAATAATTGACCAATGGAAGGTAGTAGGGTTCCCATGCTGTCTTCTTTTATCTTCTAACGTATAATTTTGTATTCCAGGTGACTGAGATTGGCAAGGATGTGATCGGTCTGCGTGTGAGCCCACTCCAGTTCCGCTAAGAAGAGAAAATGTTCTGCGAAACAAATTAAACGTACCACCTACTAGCTGAACAAATGCTAACCGCTTCAGTCTTGTATCTTTACTCCATGACTTTGAAATGAATATAAAAACTGTTTTTCCTTGTCTTCTCTTCTCTTTAAGTGCATAGAAATATTACTGTTAATTTTGTTTGAGCACAAAATTAATAATTCAAAGTGTGTGGCACTGGTCCTTACATCTGAAACTATAATAAAATACCTGATACTGATGAAAACTGCATTGTTTGACATATTTCTACTGTGTTTTGCTTTTTGTAGTGAAACTGTGGTACATAAAACAGCTCTGCCTTAGGTTTTTATTTCCTGAAGGTGGATCTGGATTCAACTGAGGTTACTCTATTTTTGTGAGGGATTATAAAACCCGAGGTCACCAAGTCTTAAATAGCATGTAAATAAATACATTTGATGCTGTTCAGTTTATTTTTAAGTTTTCCGAAGTAAAGGGAAAAAATCCTGATAAAAGAATTAGTTTCAGTACTTCCTATGGAGTCCGTGTTCCTCACAGACATGAATACGTACTCCAGTGCCACTTTCAAGATGGCGTAAAGACGTCTACGTATTGGTGTTTCTTAAGGAAAGCGGAACCAAAAACCGGAACCCGGGTGTTTCCCAAATCTTCACTTCCTGTTGTGTTTTTCTGCTTTTCAAACCAGGAAGATGGATTTGTTGTCGAACAAATGGATTGTATATTTGGCGTTATGTCTGTTTGTCGCTGGTAAGTTGAATTATTAGACTGTAGAGCTTGTGGCGCTTTATGTCTAGCATTAGCCGAAGTATGTTTGTCTTTTATTAGATTAGCTTAGTAGATTTTCTTGTGCCGTAGCTAGCTGGATGCTAAGCTAGTTAGCCATAGCAACAGCTTCACTGTTTGTCTTTTAAATCTTCGTTTTATGCATGGAATTGGATTCTGTGATGGGAGTAATTTTAGTACATTTGCATTCACATAAGACTGAAAAATGACCGCATTTTGTCTTGTCAAAGGTCAGAGATGACTTTTAAATCAATCAGAAACAACGCTAAAGTCAGCTTTTGTTTTGGCACACAGGCAAGAGGTTGTATGACAGTTTTTAAGAAATCAAAACCACCTTTCATCTGGCTCTAACTCGAAATCCTAAAATACGTAGAGTATTTATACCGGATTTATGTAATTCTGCAGTAAACAGTCACATTCCGGCGAGTACCGTACTGTTTGTGAGCTTGGAAATATTTTAAATCTGTTTATGGAAGCTCAAAGGGCCTTTGATCGAGGCTAGTCTAATAACTAAACGATGTTTATTCTGTACAGAACAGAAAACATTTATTTAAATACAGTTTGTGAAGTTTGAATCTTAAATAAAGTACGTAGATTTGTAAAATCTGGATTGTACTGAATACATGTTACAAAACATGTTTTCATGTCATAATTAACATGAATACATATAAAAGTTTAAAAAAAAAGAAGCCACGTCCGCTTTTCCGACTACTTTAATTAAATTATTTAAAAATGGAATTTCTTCGCTGAAAAGTTCCGCATTTTAAACACAAAATATTGTATATTTTTTTTAAACATTAAATGCAGGTTCTTCTTCTCGGCATTACTAGCAAAAATACTATTTTGCATTATTTTAAACTGTATACAATTTAAGATAATTCAGTTTAAGTTTTACCATTTTGTGATTTTTGTATATATATATATATATATATATATATGTATTTTTTTTTAACATTAGTTGTTCAAAGATAGAAAAACCATTTAGTGAAACGCCTAATCAGAAGCTAACTTCGGCGTCGTAGTGACTTAGCATCATCGTGACTGCTCGTGATTTTCAGCAAAGTTGAGATTCACTTCCACCATATCAAACTAAACTTACTGTATTTCCCCTATTTTTTATTTTAAAAGACAAACATCACTTTCAGAGAGTCAAAGAATATAGTTTTTTGAACGAGGTATTTATTCCCTTTTTCAGAATGTACTCCAGTTATATTTTCAATTTAGAAGATGTAAAACAATAATAATAAAAAAAATTACTAAATTTTGTGCAAACGTCATTTTACTGCCTCTTTAATTTTAAGTATAAAAACTTTGCTTAAGCTTTTATCTGAGGTATGGACGTCATTACGCATTTTGACGTCTACTAAATGATTGCACCTTATTATTAATGGAGAAATAGTATAATATACATTTCTGAACTGACTTTGCAATTTATTGTCAAGATTCATTTGAGATTCTGTTAGAGTTCCTGGAAAGCAGCAATTCAAAGTATTTCCTAGAAATGAATAAGTGTGAATGAATCATAAAGAAGTATTTGTAATTCCAGATGTTATTCCTCACTTATTGTTGAAAATATTCATCCATCTTTGCATCCAGATTTTGTTTCTGGCTCCATATTTAAAGCAAAATCTGCCAGAAATTTATATTGAAGTTTTGTATCTTTAACTTTGTTCATTTTAGTAAAAGAATGACATTTTAACAAATGTATAATGGAGCATGTTTTATACATTTTGCACAACTGGTTATTTCAGTGATAATGTTTGAAAAGGTAAATTATCTGTGTTAAATATAAAAAAAATTCTGAAAATACTCTTGTATATTACATATAAATGTAACCTTAATTTTAGGGCTTTCTGGTGATCACTTTGTGTTATTTCTCTTTGCAGGTATCAGTTGTAATTCAGTGGAAAACAAAATTTACGTGAAGCTCAACTACACTGTGCCATGTGTGCGACTTCTTAATTCAACCCATCAAATAGGCTGCCAGTGTGAGTATAGCGGCACATATATGTGGCTTTAGCTGCTCCTGACATTCAAAATAAATGCAGCTTTTTACTTTTCCACCACATAAAGTTGTTGCAATTTATTTTACGTGTTTTGCCCACGTCCTTATGATGTGTGCCAGCAATTATGGAGGTAATCAGTGCTATTTCATTTTCTTCCAAATGACTGTTGCTGATAGAAAGAGCGCTGTAAAGATTAAAGGTCATAGTAAAACACACCTTCCTGTGATATAAATATTCAAGGATCATAATCTGACAAACTGTTCTTTCTGTGACAAAAACATCCCCAGAATCAAAGCATTTTATTGATCTTTATAGTAAATTATTTAATATAATTGAAGACAGTCAGTCTTCAGGACGTTTATTGTTGTGTTTTTGTTTTATTGCTGTTACAAATATTTAGTTCTGTCCGTTTAGCATCTTTGTCAGGCGATGTTGGAGTTCTCCATGTACTTGAGTCAGAAGAAAACCTGGACTTTGTGCTTCGTAATGGCCACAATCCTCCTTACATGGTCATCATGGAGTCTTCCCTCTTTACCAGGTACGGTTCGCCGGTGACCCATCAGAAGTTTAGTAAAACGTAGAATATTTGTCTGTGTATGAAAATGATTCATTATTAAAACTACATTTATTACAAAATGGTGCAAACTTGGTTTTCCAGCTCAAGGTTGGAGCTTTAAAAACATTTATAAAAGAAATTGACATGACAATCATAAACATGAAGGAGTCTTCATGAATGTTTATGACTTTTGTCATGAAGTGACTTGACTACTTTTAATGCTAAGTTGCATTAAAAGTAATGACACAATAAGCAATAAATTAGTTAATTGTATAATAAATTAAAACAAGCTCAATAATTTCCATTTGCATGATTTGCTGCTTTTCTCTCTCTACTCTTTTCTACAAAAACTGGATGATAAAAATCTTCAGTCTGGTGTTTTGGCCTCAATTAGTCATTTTTTCTAAAGGATAATGTTTACAAAGACTTCATAATTCATTTTATTTATTGTTTCTGTTGTTTTATTTATTTATTTTGGATATTTAAAATGTCTTCCAGTGTTAAATGTTCATTAGAATTTAAAGTTTATTGATTTCTGAGAATATTTTCTTGCATTATTTTGCCATTACATTGCCTGAAAATGGTCTGTAAAAACAACATTATCATTTATTGCAATAATTTCGAGACAGTTTATCACCCTGCAAAATGTGACAGGTCTAATTAAAAGTAAATTAATCTTGTCAACTTTGCATTATTCTATGAATAATGACATTTTAATGGAAAGTTGCATTAAATCTGGCATTAAAAGTAAATAAATAGTGTCACTAATAAACATAACACTAATAAACATTCATAAAAACTTTCTAAATTGTGTGAATTGTTGCCCGTCAGATCCGTCATGATGAAGCTGAAGAACGGCTCCAGCAGGGTGGCCGGCGTCGCTGTGGTGGAGCCCACCTCCAACCCACCGGACGGCTTCTCCCCTCACACTCGCTGTCCCAACGAGAACACAGGTGGGTCAGACGTGTTGCCATGGAAACAGAGAGGGCAAAGCATCAATACCCGTACATAAGTAAAACCGAATACTTCAGGTTGAGTTCTTGGGATCATTTAGTTTTTTGTTGCAAAAGGTCAGAAAAGATGGAGTTCCGATACTTTGCTTAATGTAAGTTAAGATTTAGACTTTACTCTTTTGCAGAGTTGTGTAGTAACTAGTTACATTTACTTGAGAAAGTTTTTTGCAAGAATGTACTTTTACTACGCTGTGTTTTTTACTTTAATTTGAGTAATTTTATTATGAAGTATTTCTACTCTTACTTGAATAAAATTTCAGGATTTTCTGCACACTGAATGCAAAACAAACATGTTTTAACAGAAAATTCACCAGACGCAGACACAATTAGGATAATCTGGATGATTTTTAGTCACTTTTTCCCCTCTCCTCTCAGGTGTGTACTCAGAGAACTACGGCCCAGGTCTGGCCCACTGCAACACCACAAAGTGGAATCCCCTCGGCAACGGTTTATCCTATGAGGAGTTCGACTTTCCCATCTTCTCTATGAAAGACGACAATGACACACAGCTCATACGGCAGGTAAAGACTCCAACAAATAGCTTATTTTTTATTCAATTCATAGCTATTCTAATGTTGCTGCACAAAATGACTTTGACCTTTAATATTTTCCACTGTTCAGTGACATGAGAGTATAAATCGGTTATTAACAAGTTAGAAATGCATAAAATCGTTGTGAAGATGTTTTTTTATTGGCTGGTTTTAGGAATTAGGACAAAGTCAATTTTTAGCATGAAGAAAAGATGCAGATGTTCTACAGCAGCAAATTGTTTGTGAAAATCAACAAAGTCCAAATAGTTTTGATCTAGTTTCTTGTGCAATATTTTAGTATGCTTGAAATGAGAGAAAAATAACTTAGAAATAACTTTTCAGCAAAAATTGGAGCTTGTCTTAAATCAATAATTCCTTAATATTGATGGAAGCGATATTAGTTAAACTGCCAATGGAACAAGACATTTTTCATCAATATTAAGGAAGCATTTACTTAAATGAAGGTCCTATTTTTGCTGAAAAATGACCTGTAAGTTAGTTTTGTCTTATTTCAACCGTACTCAGATATTTGTACTAGGAACAACACCAAAAATACTTTCTAAGACTTTGGTCGTAATCCCTACGATCTTGTCAATGGATCAATTTTAAAGTTATTTAGCAAGGGGAGGCGACAGTATTCCTGCAAGATCATAACAAGACAAAGAGAGATAATAGAAATAAAGCACAACTTTAAGCTGTGGCTTTTTGTGGAGCATTGACTGCAGCTTCTGTAGAGAAGTGTGTTTAAATGCTGAATCAGGAGTGGTGGGATAATGATCTGATGCACTTCAGCGACAGACGTCTTTCATGGTTTTGATTATTTTAATTTCCAGCCTTTGTTTATGTCCTGATTTATGGAGTCTGGCTTCTTCTGGTGCAGAATTATGATGCATGTCTCACGTCAGTGACGTAAAATTCGTATAAAATGTGACCGTTTCGACTGCAGATTCAGCACCATGTATGCAAGTACCTTGATTCAGATTTTTTCTGGGTAAAAATGTCATTCAGATTGCTGTGAAAAAGTCGGATTTGTATGGTATTGTGAGAAACTACAAAGAAATTGAGTTTTCTGTCTACTTCTTTAGACACAAACCCACAGTTTAGTGAATGTGTTTGCTTCTCTCCGTTCTCAGTGCTACATGGATCACAACCGTCCCGTGAATGGCAGCGACCCTCAGTACCCTCTCTGCGCCATGCAGCTTTCCTCCCACATGTCCGCCGTCACCAACACACCCACCTGCATGAGGAGAAACAGCATCAGCTTTAGCATGAGTAATGGTCAGCCTGGTAATCTCACAGCATCGCAAAGTCAAAACAATAACTTAAGTACTCTTCCAGTACCGAAATGTGGTTGTTTTGAACTTTATTGGGCATTTCCTGGATTATTTATTCATCCTAAATGCTGTGATATGGTGAAAACATTTAATAAATTTGCTTTTATTGGTGGCTGTTACTTTCTAATCTATTATTTTGCTTGCTTCTCCTGATAGACATGGTGTGTGATCCTTTGAGTGACCACAATATTTGGGCCCCTAGTAAACCTTTGAACACCACACAAAACGGCCACAAGCTAAATGAGAGCGTGATCATCGTATCAGCCAGGGTGAGTGTCTGTCAGCGTTTAAGCAAACACAATAAGACAGACTTTTACTTTTACTTTCTCTGAAGCTCCCTGCTGATTCTCATGTGAGGGAAGCAGCTGCTGTCACATGACTATAAGCGTAAGCTAGTAAATGCTCTTGATGCAGCTTCATTTCTGTATATTTTTCTCCTGAAGAAGCCAGAATTTCTTCTTTAATTCACCTTTGAAAACACCAGATGGTCTGAAAATGTATTTTATTTTATTTCAAAGGGGGGAAATAAAAAAATAAAAAAAGGAAATTGTGATTGAGCCTTGAATTCCAGCAAGGCAAGGTAGATTTATTTCTGTAGTGCATTTCAATAGCAAAACAAATCAAAGGGCTTTAAATGATAAAAATGTAAAACAATTAAACAAAAATGATTTAATTGCAGTAGCAAAATAAAGAAATGAAATATAAAAAAATTGAATAAAGGCTAATTTAAACAAATATGTTTTTCGGCTTGGTCAGTGTTTCAGCAGTTTTCTGGACGATTGTTCCAGATTTGTGGTGCATAGAAGCTGAATGCTGCTTCTCTATGTTTGGTTCTGGTTCTGGGGATGCAGAGCAGAACCAGAAGACCAAGGAGGCCTGGAAGGTTGATACAACATCATCATCATCATTTATAAACCAGAAACAGTATTTTAAAGTCTATTCTCTGAGCTACAAGGAGCCAGTCCAGGACTGTAGAACTGGGTGATGTGACTTGTCTTCCTAGTTTTGGTCAGAACTCCAGCAGCAGCCTTCTGGATATAATCGATTGTTTTAGGCAGACCTGTTGCAGTAATAAATGCGACTAAAGATAAACACATGGATCTCTGGATCTTGCTGAGACATTAGTCCTTTAATCCTGGAAACGTTCTTTAGGTGACAGAAGGCCGACTTTGTAACTGTCTTTATGTGGCTCTGGAGTTTCAGGTTAGATTTCAGACCTGATCACTGGTTTTTAGTTGCAATCAGTGACATTCTGATGTAGAGCAGTGAGGTAACGAATCTTATTGTTCTAATCTGAGCTAGTGAGATAATATAAATACTAAATAGGAGGGATTCGAGGATTGAACCTTGAGGTATCCCAGATGCAACATCTGCACTGATGAGAAATTACCTTCTTAAAATAAATATTTATTCTTTTAAGATTCAAGCTAGTCAAAGTCCTACAGTTGTCCTACATTTCCCAGAATGCAACTGATAGCAGCTTGGAGTATTTTATTAAATAAAGGTGGCAGAAAATATGTAAAATATGATTTTTTTCAGCATCATGTTGTGTGTACGTTTTAGTCACTTAATTGTGAACTACACATTTATGTAAAACAGAAACATTTATGTTTCCCTTATATCAAGAAGATTTTCACAATTTTTGATCATTTCATGTAGGAGTTTATAGCCACTTATTTACTGATAAGTTGGAGAATAAATAAATGAATCACCTGATTTCCTTTTTCTTTCATGTCTGCAGCTCGACAGCAGGTCCTTTTTCTCTGAGATCGGCCCCGGGGCGGAGAGCGCGGCCTCGGGCCTCGTCACCCTGCTGGCGGCGGCTCACGCTCTACGAAACGCCACGCAGGACGCTCAGCTGCACCGAACCATCTTCTACACTTTCTTCCACGGGGTTTGTTCACTCCGCGGTTTTAACAAACACCAAGTTTGATTTACTTTCTGCATGTTTGGTCACTTAAACCATCAGTTTCCTTTAAACTCAGGAAACGTTTGACTACATCGGCAGTTCGAAAATGGTTTACGATATGGAGAAAAATCAGTTCCCGATCGATCTGGACAACGTTCACTCTGTGCTGGAGATTGGACAGGTGCGTTTTGGAAAACTTGTTTTTTGTCTTTTTTTTATAAGTCATGAAGCAAATTAAACCAGTTCCTAATTCTGCATGTTTTGTTTGAACTCTAACAGATCACTATTGGTGCTTAGTGCTGGGTGATATGGTTCAATTATTGACGATTAATCAATTAATCGGAAAAAAAAATCTAGATTTATTAACTTTAAGCCTTTTTTATACAATATTAGAAACACATAAAAAGACGCAAATAAACAATTTGTGTCAATTTGTGATATTTAAAGATATTAGAAGGTTATTGTGATAAAACCTCATATAATTTTTAAACTAAAATATGAACTCATAATAAAAATGGACATTATTATTATTATTATTATTATTATTATTATTATTATTATTATTATTATTATTATTATTATTAACCTTTATGTCATCAGAAAATCCAATTGAGTTTAAAAATCTCTTTTGCAGAAAAATCCCAGCCAATATTGGCACAAATTCTTTTACTTATGTAAAATAAAAATATTTGCATTCAGATATAAATTTTAAATATTTAATATATTTTTATAGTTTTATCGTGCAGCTCTATCAGGGTTTTAGATTTTTATGAATCACTCTTGTGCAAACTGTATTATTCTGATAGCAAAATGAATCCTTTTTTTGTAATAATCAAATAATTACATTTTCTCCTGTCTGTTTGTGATGCCATCTATTCTCCACACTGTGCTAAATAACAGGACACTTTTATTTTAAATTACTTGAGTGGCTTTATTTTTCTTTGTACTTAAAGTAAGTGAAGTGAATATACATGCTGTGGTTAATTATATTTAATCGTCTTTTCCAGGTGGGATTGCATTCCAGCTCCAGCCTCTGGCTCCACACCGATCCGGTCTCTATGAGGAATAGCAGCGTTCAGGAAGAGGTTTGTTCTACATGAAACCAGAAGTTTACATACACCAAATAAAAATACGCACATTTTCTTTCTTTTTTTAAAGAGAAAAAAGCTCTGATTGAGTATAATTACAGCTTGATTTGGATATTATTATGACTTTATTATCATATTTTCTTTAGTTTTTCTTATCCTGGCCCCTAATAGTCCATTATGGGAACCAGAGATTCTTTCTGACAGCAGAAGGGAAACTCAAAGTCAGCGACAGAAAAGAATCACACTTAATACTTATAGTTGAGTCAGTCTGCAGCAGCTCTGTTGTTTCACAGAGTTTACTTTCATGCTGCATTTTCACAGTCTTGTCCTTATAACTGATAATAAATGTGTTAAATTGACCCCAAAAGATTATAAAAACTAGATGCCTTCCTTAAAATGCTAAATTCTTTTTTACGTTTTGGATCTAATATGCATAACATCTCTTTTCTAAAAACAAACACAAAACAACAGAGCAAAAACTTGACTTTACTCTGCTTGATTTTAGGAGTTTGGTTTTAGCCATGGGTCATTCTTTGAACAGGAAGACGGGCCCAGGACAAAAAATGTTTAATATCCTGAAGGTAACATCTATTTAAAGGGGTGCACACGCCCCATAAGGATTCTAAACATGATGAGAAATGAAAAGATATCGATGCACCCGCACCAGGCTTCGCCTTCATCACAACGCTCGAGCCTGAATGCAGAAATGCACTATGGTGCCATATGCACGGAATTGATGGCACGCAGCACAAAACGATACCAATAATATTTAAAAATTACATCATCAGACGGACCAAAAATATTCAGTTAAGTATTAAATTTTGGCATTTTAAGAATGAAAATGACAATAATTAATATAAGTAACAAAAGATAACACAATCAGGCAAAAGAAAATGTTTCCCAATAAGTTTCTTTCAATAAAAAAAAAAAACTTAGGAAACTTTAAGAAAAACTGCAGGTGTGTGTCTGGTGAAATTTTGTTTTTCATTCAGTGGGTAGAAAATCCAGAAATTTTACTCAAGTAAGAGCAGAGATATTTAATAAAATGACTCAAATAAAAGTAAAAGTAGATTCTTTTTCAAAAAATGTAATTAGCTACTGCCAAACTCTGCAACCGGAGTCAGATGAAGAATAATAAGAAATTAAGGAAAAGGAAAGAAAAAATTAATAAGCTTTTTGTTTCCTTACCTCCTTATTCTCCCTCTTCTTTTCTTTGAATCAGCGTCACATTAATAATAATAATAGTAATGATAATAACAATATACGTTATTTAAAACCAGACAGTGTACAACTCAAACATAAACAACACAATTTGATCTGCTGTACCAGATGATAGCAGAAGCTAATTTGACAGATTACAACATAAATATACAATATAGATGTACAAAATGCTGCGTTCATGGACCTGTGAATAAATGGCAATCAGAAAGGTATGCGCCGTTTTAATTGCTTCAATGGCAGGAAGGTGAAAATTGTCAGGTAGAATGAAAATGGTAGAGACCTTTTTAAAAAAAAATCTTATTTCTTAATTATTTATTTACTTCGTCTTAACATCCCAGTTCTGTGTCTCTCCGAGATTTTAATTTTGTTGTTCTTTATTTGTTCACAATGACATTTTAAGGAACTCTGAATCTGAATCTGAATAAAATCCAGTGCAGCCTTTCTCCTTTAAAAGTCACCAAATTAGTAAATAATTAACTTTTTGGGTTGCAATGTGAGGAAATGTGCAAATTCAGGGGTTAATGAGTCATTTTCCAGTCCACTGTGTTAAGGTACTTTGGATATTTACGGTGATTAAAACACACTTTTCTCTCAGACAACGACACGGTGAACTTCTACATCAGTGTGGAGCAGCAGGCCAGCTTACCGACTATTCTGGTCAAGTACCTGTTGGCCAACCTGACTGGGACCGTCGTCAACGTGACGCAGGAAAACTGCAGGAATCAGAAAGAGAGCGAAGACGACAAGGAGAGCAAGCATGTGAGATTAACAGCTGCTTTCATGCCCAAACGTTGACTTAATTCTGATAATTTAGCAGAAATCAAATAAATTTAAAGGTTGGCGTAAAATTAGAATGGCAAGAAAGAAAAAAGTGTATGTTAGTTATTAGGAGTAACAATGTAATTTCTTAGTTTTTCTGCACATTTATTTACCTCCTCCAAATTTTTTCTTCTTCTTCTTCCCTTAGTTGTATAAATACTTCTGGGTTCCGGGCGCAGCACCGCCTAACAGTACGGAGCGAGACGGATTCTGCGTCCGCTCCACGGTGCATTTGTCCAAGGCCATATCCCCGGCCTTCGAGCTGGAGAACTACACCACCAGCGAGTATTCGACATGGACAGAGTCCAGGTGGAAGGAAATCAAAGGACGCATATTCCTCGTGGCCAGCCACGACCTGGAGGTTATTATCAGTTATTGATTTTTAAAAATCTACTTATTTATTGTGATTTAAAGACATCGGGTGAACAGACACGAAAACAAAACAAAATGTGTAAAATATTTCCACAAACATATAAATAACAGTAATAAATTATGTAATACAATAGTGATTTTATCTACAAAAATGGTGGTGAAAATGTTTGAAACGTGCTTGAACTTTACCGTGCAGAGACAAATCCATACTTATCCAAGAAATCCAGAAAAAAGACATTTCTTCTTTTTTTTTTTTTTAGCCTAATTTTTATGTCCAACACTGCTGACAAAGAGGCTAGCTTTCTGAAGTATATAGATGAAACTCATCTAATGTTTTCTATTTGGAAAGTTCTAGAAATATACATGTGAAATTTTGCAGTAGAGGTTTTTCTAGGAATCCTGGATGTATGAGTCTGTTTGGTATCACCTTTTCATTCAGGAATCTGTCAGAATCACCTGAAACTCCAAACATTTTCTGTCTGAGTCTTGACGCTTTGCAGCAGAGCATACCTGAACTACCAGCGATAACGCAGCTCCATGCAATAAACATAAATCTGTCCAGATGTGACAGAGACGGATCGTATTTCTTGAAGGCGTTTCAAGCCTGTGCACGCTCACCGCAGCATCGGGCCGAACTAAATCAGGGCCCCTCATCTGCTATCACCTCCTCACTTCAGGGGGAATTTTAAATAGGGACTCCATGCACAACGTGTCGGTTAAATTTAATGAATCCAAACTTTTCCCCCTCAGAGCAGAGAACAGAAAACGGTTACCCTGCTCATGGTTAGCTTTAGTCTTTAGCTTCGACTGAAAACAATTAGAGATGAGTCGATTTAAGTCATACAGAAGACGGTGACACATTTATGTTAAATGACAGTAATAGGATGATTACACACTGCAGTCCAGTCCAAACATCTTCAATTTATATTGTTTATATTTTTCATCCAAGCAGCCAGACTTTCTTTTAATCTATTACAGTAATTTCAATCAGCAGGTCACTTGCTTTCACTTATTTTTAAGCTTCCAAAAATAAGTTGTTTGCATTCAAAAGTTTCAAAGAAACTTTCCAAAGACGTGTGTTTACTCGTTTCTCATTTTGCTGCTTGTGGGCTCGATGTTGGACCGCAAGACGTAACCAAGAGAATCCAGTTAAAGGATTTTCAAAATAAAGGATCTTCCAGACTCATAATACATAAAACGGAAATATTTAATTATTTATTGTGCGGCCCGGTACCAATTGGTCCACGTACCGGTACCGGTCCGCGGCCAGGGGTTGGGGATCACTGACATAAACAATACAAGTACATAAATAACAGTGGTATTCACTGTGGTACTTACTGCAGAACTAGCAACATTAGCTTAGCTAATGTAGCTATTATGTGCTAGCTAAGATGGACAAGTGGCCTACATGTTTTTACTACATGTTTATACTCTGCCAGTCACCAGAAGCTTGTTATTCACATGGAGGATTCGTAGTTCCCTTACAAATCAGATGAAACGTGGATTTCAGGCCCTCGAAGCTCCTCCATGGTGTAAACACTCTTCCTGTTCAGTAGGTAGTGAACTACGTCATAGTGCTTCCACAATCTGGAGGCAGATTGTTCACATCGTCAAACATGTTTTCATTCTCTGTCTCATATGGGTTAATCCTGACAGCAGCCAGAGTGTCAACATGCTTTCTTTTTGTTGCTCTCAAAGCCATGGTTCATCTGCGCTTGCCTACCAAAATGGCGTGGATCACTTCCTGTTCAGACTTATGCATTCTGGCCCTTTAACTTGAGCTCTTTCTCCTGCAGATGCTGACGCTCGGCGTGGGGATCGGCGTGCTGCTCTCCTCCCTCCTGCTGACCTACATCATGAGCTCCAAGGCTGACATCCTCTTCAGCTCAGGGAGGGAGCCTACTAGCGCCACCTACTGATCCACAGGGCGTCGTCTCCGGCCCGTCACCACTACACTCCTCCTCCTGCTACTACAATAACCGCTAGTACTACTTCTGTCCCACGCAGACTTTAAAACTCAGCAAGCGAAGGTACACAGACGGCTTCGCCTCGGCTGAACGCGGGGCGCCGGTTCTGACTCCGTGTTCATGGACTCGCTCAGGTGAGGCTTGACGTCAGGACCGGATGGATCTGGACTCTTCAGGAACAGGAAACACTGGTCAGGCACCAGCGGCGCCCTGTCAGTGGACAAGATGTTTATATTTCTCTGGATTTTTTTTTTTTTTTTTTGGTTTTCACCTTTTTAATGTCAAGGAATGTTTTTGTTTACTGTGTCACGGGACCGGCACTAAACAGTGAGTGTGTGAGAAGCTGCCTGATTGATTTAGAGTCATTTTGAGTGTGTGTGTGTGTGTGTGTGTGTGAACTTTGGGGATTGCAATGGTATGTGCAATACTTTAGCCGTCTTCTGTGTAAATGTAGTTAAATTATCAGCTGTAATGATTCAAGAACCACTTTTCAAGCCAATGATCCATTGGTAAAAATCAAATTTATGCTTTAAACTGACCTAGAAAGGATGATGTTAGGACATTTATACTGTTTATGCCACTACATGTGCGTGTAGTGATTTATTTCTTTTAACATTCGAAGGGGAGAAGATCTTGATTCAGCTGGAAAAAATCTGGAAATTTTGAGTTTTGATACTGAAAATGTTCCTGGTACTTTTGCTCTGTGCTCCCTTGAATTCCTTTTTTTTTTTTTCCAACAATCTTAGAATAACTTTTTGGAGATTTTGACCATTTTGTAGATGAAATGCCTGGAATAAAACATGCATTGTGAGATCTTGAAGACAAAAAAATAAATAAATAAAACATTTGCTTTTTAAAAAAATTATTATTCCAAGGCTTTGCGTGTGTTTTTAATGTCTTCCATGTTGCAGCTATTTGAAACAAATCCTTTACGCTGATAGTAGCGCTTTATAAACTGCAGTAATAATACTGTGGCTTCTGTTTTACCACATAACCCATAAAAACTGCTTTGGATCCGTGTCGTTATATTAGAACTTTTCCAGCTTCCTTTATAACTTTGTGGACACAGGATTCCCGTGGCCACATCCAAAGCGGCTCGTTGGTTAGCAGCTTTCGGCGACGCCTGCTTGTTTTAATAGGATTAATATTTTGCGAGAACAAGGCGGCAGTGTTGATGTTCTGCGGGGAAACGGTCGCCATGACGACACAACGCTGCCCAGCTTGGCTAACGATTCAACAACAGACTCGGTTTTGATTCGTGGATCATCGTGTTTCTAATTTCGTTGCAAAACATTAATGGTTTTTTTTTTTTCAAATCCTTTCCTCTCCAGAACGTCTTAATGTTTTGTTTACAAACTGTCAGGTCTGATCTGGATCGACAGTTTTTCAGTCTTTCTGAAGTTTTTTCTGATGATTTTCACTCATTTTTAAGGAGGAGAATTTATCTTGATGGGGTGCCTAATTTACATTTCTACGTTTAGAAATTGAAAGAACAATCTACGTTTTCTAAGATTATTTAAATTTTCTGACATTAAACAAAAAACAGCACGTCTACATTACAGCATGTTAACGGCAAGCTTTGTGTCAAAATCAAAATTCAAGTTTGACCCTCCTACATAAATAAATGTTGCAGTTCATTGATGATTGCAATACATTGTTCTTAAATAAAGAGGAATACATTACATAAAGAAAAATTATTAATGCTAGTCAACTTATTAAAATCCATATTAAACAGTAATGAGATTCTTTTGGTCAGTGAATATAGCACTAATTATATATTCACTACTGTGAATATATAAATAAATGAAACATACATATTTTCTGACTGATATACATAGTTTCATTACAGTTGGTTCACAATGTCCTTTTGTATTTATGTTTTATTTTAAAGTTGGAAAGATTATTTTCAATATTTTCTGAAGATTCTAATTAATTTTTTCAGAAAGAAGTTAAAAATAAATGTTGCTTTTCTTTTAAGCTAAATCTTTGAAGATCTCCTTTATTAAAAATTCATATTTTATGTCTAATACATGTGTGACAGTATAGCAATCTTCAATATTTTATGAATATTTTTATTAAAAAAATACATTTAGAAAAAAGTTGAGAAAAATATATAAATGATGCTAAAGCTTCAAAGTTCTTTTCTAAAATTCACTTAAGAAAAACAGAGTAGTTTAGTTAAAAGAATTTAATTCACTATTTTCCGAAAAAGAAAAATGTAAACAGTACAAATATTGGGATAAATAAAGATTTTTATGGATATAAAATAATATCTAGCCAATATAACTTCATATGTTGCGTTAAAAGAAAGTGGGTCATTGGGGCCCCACTCCCTAAACTTTATGTAGATATTAATTGTATTTTATGACGTCATGACGCATTCCTTTCAAATGAGGAATTTAACGCGTTGCGGTGGAGCAGCATCGTTTCCCCGTCCCCGTTTGTCCCCTGGGGGGGAACCAGAGGTGGGGCCAATCCGGAGAGGAGGCGGGGCCCTACGGAGCTTCGGTTGAGTGGGAGAGAGAAAGTGGAAAGTGAGGGGGAAAAATACCTGAATGGACGATCTGGAATAAGTAAGTAGTATTTGTATTATTTTTTTTTTTTAGCTGTGGAAAATGTGTGAGGAGGTTCCGTGGATGTGGGTTTGCGTTCCGTGATTCCGCGGAGGGGGGAATCGGGGAGGATTGTGTGGCGCTGGAGATCTCCGGTTTCACCTCCACAAACAATAGTCTGCAGGACGCGATGGTCGCTTTTTTCCCCCCCCTTTTCTTCCTCCCAAACCGCAGGGACGTTTAGGACCCTCGTCGGCACCCCTATTGTTGCTCTAGCTCCGCGGTGCTGGTTCTGGTCCCAGTCCCGGCAGACGCGAGTTCGGGTTTCCTGGGATCAGAAACGAAGATGCGCCTGGAGGGAATGAGCGCGTCCGCTCCGGTTGTAGGCCGAAGGGTTTGAATTTTCCTCCGGTGTGTCCATTCATTTCAGGAGGGCATCCCGGTTTGGACTCCGGAGAGAAACGGACCGGAGGTTTCTGAATCAAGGGGCCTGAAAGAACCTCCCATTGTCTCGCATTTTATAGCGGCCACAACTCTTGATACTGGGCTAAATGCTGCTGCTGGTTCCCAGTAAGTTCTCCCTTTGTGCATGTGTGCTGTATTCAGAGAAGGTGCTGAATACCTCCTCTAACCTGCTGGAGGTATTTAGCAGGTTAGAGGAGCGAAATACCTCCAGAAACCTTCTTCTTCTTCTTCTCCTGTCTCTTTTTTGTCATCATGGGTCTGAAGTTCAAAACCGAAACGAGATCTTTTTGCTGCTAAAGAGAGACGGCCCCAGCTTCAATGAGTATTGGAAGGCTAATCGATCAAAATATTGTCTGTATCAGTATTGGTTGAATAGGTGCACGTTGGCCTGGACGATAAATTGTCCCAGAAGTCATTGCGATAAACGATATTATTGTCTTGATTTAATTTTCAAGTAATATAATGGTAATGGCGTAACAATGCAAAAATACATTATCAAAGCTCAATAAACTTTAACTTCAGATGAATATTTGACACTGGAACTGGAATATATTTTAAATATCCAAAATAAATAAGCAAAGCAACCAAAACAACAAATGAAATGGATTATGAACTTTAAACTAAATACAATTGTCCTTCAAAACTCATGGATCATTAGTCTCAGATAGGGAAAACAGGCAAAACTGCTAGTTAGTAAAAATAAAAATAAGTGAAAGTGTAAACTAACCAACTTCTTCTGAATATAAAATGTTTGCAGCATTTTTTAAAATGATGCATTTTTAATGATAAAATTTGTTGTCTAAGTGAAAATTACCGTAAACAGAACAACAAATAAAATGAATTACGACGTCCCTGTCCTTCAAAAAGAGGATAGTTGAGACCAAAACACCAGACTGAAGAGTTTTGTTATCCAGTTTTTGGTAGAAAGAGAGAGATAAGCAATAAATGAAGATTATTGGGCTCGTTTTAATTTATCATGCGATTAATTGATTAATTAATTTATTGTGTCAAGCCTGCTTGTGTGTAGAGGTGCAGAAAAATACCAATACAGAACCGAAACTCCTACTGAGCAATATGAACTTAGAATTTGTAAAAGGTAAAGATATTGCGTGCATAAATAAAAATGCATTAACTTACTATTTAAAATAAATTTTTTAAACAAGATATTTATATTTTGTATTTACATTTTTTCCAAAGTCCAAGGAATATTAATTAACACTCTGGAAGATGAAGATGTGATGTTTTAAGGCAGGCAAAGCGAGCTTATTATCATTACTGGCACTTATTTTATTCCTGTATTTAACAACAAATATATTTTTATGAGTCTACATTGACAGAGGAAAATATGTTTCACTTAATTAGGAAATCTGTGGTAAATTATTATGGTACAGTGCCTTGCTAAAATATTCATTCCCTTTAGTTTCCTACATATTTTGTCACATTACAACCTTCACTTAGTTGACATTTTTATTAAAATGGGAAAAAATAACTGTGCCATACATTTGGATTCAGCCCGTCTGAGTCAGAACTTCCTAGAATCGTCTGTCACTGTGAAAACAGCTACAAGTGTTTTTCTTGACCTTTTATGTCAACAGATTTTTTTTTATCTGTTCTTTATAAATAATCTAAATCAGATTAAAAGTTGTGAAAGTTTTGCCACTGACTTTCCTCAGTTGAAGAAAAGGGTCCCCACTGCATAATGCTGCCACCACAGTGTTTCACAGCAGAAATGGTGTTTTCTAGAAAATTTGCGATGTTCACTTTATATATACAATGTACATTAATATTTACATTTTGAATTTAAGATCAACAAAAAACCTTTGCCTGTAATTATGTTCAACCCAGGACTCCTCAAGCGGGATAGCTTTAGCTTCACCTGGTTCAAATTCTTTAAAACAAATCCCTGTAAAGGACATTTTACAATTATTAATCACTTAATCTAAAAGAAAAACAGTCAAGCGTTTACTAAAAGAATGCTGTGTTATTGCACTTTATGCAATAACATGATTATTTTCTTATTTAAAAAAGAAATTGAATTATTTTTTGCATATTTTTATGCATTTGTAATAAAAAAATTAAAGTGGTTAACTGAAATTTTGCTGATCAAATTAATTGTCAGAATTGTCAATAGATTAACTGATTACTAAAATAATTGTCATAAGTTGTTAGCATGATGCTGCTTTATTTATTCTCACATTAAATAAATCATTATAACACTATTAAGTTATGTGTCTTCCGCAGACATTTGGTTGCACTTGATTTTATTTAGAGGTGTCAGAGTAAAGGGGAATAAATGCAAATGAACTACATGGTATACAAAGTTTTATCTGGAAAAAAGTTTTAAAAATATCAACCCTTTTCATTCCACTTCTAATTCACTTCTACTGCCATCTGGAGCAAACCTGATGCCTCCATCGGATGATATCAATCAGTCAGTGGTGTTTCAGATTCCCCTGAACCACATCCATCTCGTCTCTCTAAGCCACTTCCTGTCTCTCTGAGCCACTTCCTGTCTCTCTGAGCCACTTCCTGTCTCTCTGCAGTGATTTACTGGGATTTGTAGATTAAATCCATGGGGGAACTTTTAAAATGAGACACCAATGCAGAATAAATCTCACTGTAGGAGTTTTGCTGTATGATAAATTGGCCCAGAAATTGTTGTGATGAATTATAATATTGTCATTTTGAAAACATTTTCAACTATATACATATCAATGTAAGTACATTTTCTTAAATATCAAAAAACTGTAATTTCTACTAGGTGTGAGAATTTATAGTGTTGTTTATCATTTATAGTGAAAATTTTCATATTATAAAACGTGATTTATTGTTGTCATGATAAATTCCAGTTAATGCTAAAAACGGTCTAAAATGTTACTTCTTTTTTTTACTATTTTCTGCACTGTTTTCTCCACAGCAAATTAGAAAATATGATTAAATTAAGTTTCTACATGCAGATTAATGTTATAAATCACGTTTCTTTCAGTAAAGTGGCAAATTCAAGAAGTTTATTTTAAATAGAAATGATTTTCAAAAGCAGCATTTATGTGTGTGGTGCCATGAATTCTGCGCAGTTACCTAAAAAAGAACAAATATATAGTTTTTTTATCATAATTTTTACTGTTATCACAATAGTACTTCAAAGTATTGTGATAAGACTCTTAGTATCATTCACACCTAAAACACTGGAAATACTGGAACTGGAAAACATTTTAAATATCCAAAATAAACAAAACAATGGTGATTAAAATAAATTATAAAGTCTTGGCAACTGAAATCACATTTCAAAAAATAATAATTTAGCTTAGACCGGGAAACAGGCAAAAGGGCCAGGTAGTGCAAACTAAACCATTTTGTTCTGGGTTTCAAATGTTTGTTTCTCAAAACTTTCAACAAACTTAAAACCAAGCAACTCTTTATTAGAAATGATGGCTGTCATTTTAATTTATCATGCGATTAATTGATTTATTGCTTAATGCTTAAGGTTTAGTCACCAGCACACCTGCTGAAGTTTTCTGAACCCAAAAGCTTTAAAGCTGACAGCAGCAGTTGACCGGTTTGTCTCTGGTTTTCACTGATGTTGTCCCAGCCGAGCGTGGGTGGTGGTCGATAATCTGTGTGTGTGTGTGTGTGTGTGTGGCCCGCGCTGATGAGCCTCTTCCTCTGATGGAGCCTGGGTGTGTGTACACGCTTATTTTCACAGTTGGCTGCCGAGCGGGGCCAGTCATTTCAGAGATGTTCCTCCCTGACAGCTGCTGTCCCTGTGCCAGCAGCTCCCAGCGTTTTCATGACGGCTTCATTTCTTTTTGCCTTTGGGGACAAACGAGGCTGTAAAAAAATGCATCTGTTTAAATGGAATGCAACAAGTGCTGAGCGATGCATATTTTATTTTACGTTTTCTAGGGTGTTTTTATTCAAAATCTTGCAGCTTTTCTCTTTTGACATCAAACATGGTAATAGTAATGTCCATTTAATCTCCACTTCTGGTTAGTTATCGTATAGTTTATCATATATCGTGATAAATTTCTTAGAAACCTTTTATTTATAGTCATGATAAATATGTTGGGATTGTTGGTTTTACTCTTTTCTATCTTATTAATGGACTTTGACCTGAACATTCAGAGTTGCATAAAGACAGTTACAAAGTCGGCCTTCTATCACCTTCAGAATATTTCCTGGGTTAAAAGACTAATTTCACAGAAATATCTAGAGAAACTCGCATGCATTTAGTTTTAATCGCATTGATTACTGCAACAGTGTCTTCACTGCCTAAAGAAATCAGACAATTCCAGCTGATCCAGAACTGTTTATTTAATGAGCGCATCGAAATGTTCAGTTACAGTTTGCAGTTTAGTGATAAAAATCAAATTTCTTTATGTGACTGGTGTCCTAAAGAAACAAATTACAAATGGGAATGTTTCTCAAGAGCAATATTTGTGTCATGCAGTCACAACTGTACAGTTACCTACTAAATAGTCCTTATTGTCGCCTCAATCGTTATCACAGTAGCACCATAAAATGTCACGATAAAACTTTAATTTTTTTGCGTCACGGCTTTGTTTTTCCAACCAGGAAATACTTGGTGTAACTTCTTTTGGCCAGATTAACAAATGACTTTTGAGTAAGATGTAAGTTTCTCTTGATTTAAGTCAATATTTTCATTAAGATTGGTTAAAAATAGTTCTAGTTCCAACGTCAGATTATTTCACTTATAACAGCACGTTTTTCTATGCGAAATAATCTGCCACTGGGACTTGGACTTAAAAAAAAATCAATATTAAGGAATTATTTACTTAAGATAATCCCCTAAGTCTCGCTGAAAGGGAACTTGTAACTAAGTTAGTTTTGTCTTATTTGAAGTGTACTAAGATATTCTCACTAGAATCTACACCAAAAATACTTGGTAAGATTTTTGATTTTTTGCAGTGTGGTTACTAGGGGTTTCCATTGAAGGAACACTCAGCTGAAGAAACATTATAATTAGTAAATTGCTGGTTTTGAACCAGTGGGTATTTACCCCGTGGGTTTCGTGATACAGTTAATTGTTCCTCTGCTAGCTGTACCGTTTGGATTTGTTGTCAGATTTTGTGCCTCGGCTGCAACTTTAGGGTTAAAACTGGAATGTAAGTTAAGGGGACATTTTGATGAGGTTCTGTGTTTTTATATTGAGATCTGTTTTGAGAGACTGTTGCGCTCCTCTGTTTACACTGTATGCAAACCCTTTGGTCTGAGCTATAAAGCTACTCAGCCGTATCACCAAGCAGGCCGGAAGCCGCCTGTGGACCACACACACAGATCACTGTAGTGAATCCACTCTGGATTTTCACACAGCAGAAAAACTCAGTTGAACTGCAAGTGCGCACTTCTGTTTGGCTAATAATGTGGTGAAGAGATGTGAAACTTTGTGTGGAAAGAAGAAAATGTACATGTAGCAGGAAGTTTTTTTGTTTTACTGGTGCATTCAGACCAGCCTGTGGGCTTAGACTGCGAACTTGATGTTGGACCTTTAAGTGTAAAGGGGTTTTCACACCTGATAGTCAGGTGGACTTGTTTCAACTGGGGATCAAAATTGCAACATTTATTACATTTTCACTGTGTCAAATGAACAAAACCCTTTAAAAACTGTTCCTCTCCTTGCCTGTGGGAGCGGTGCTCAACGTACCACTGAAGGAAACGACGCAAAAACTTCTAAGCGCAACTTTCTTTTTCACAAAATGTGAACAAAACTCAAGTAGTGTCAGATTTCAGTGGTTGTAGGACTTCTTTTTTGTGTTTTGTGATATTTCTCCTGCTAGTGCTAGACTTGTGTGTTTGCTTTGGTTGTATTTACCCAGAATGCACTGCGCTATAGAGCGCTTCCTGCTTTTGGAGAGATCTCCAGTCCATGTGGAGATAATTAGTCACCTTCCTAAAATAACCGCCCAAGCATTTTTTTTTTTTTTTTTTGCCAAAAGTTATTTTCACTGCCAAAAGATGATTTAGCCAAAGCAAAAAATGAGTAAGACTATTATCTTAGGAAGGTGTTGGCTCAAAATCTTACCAAGTACTTTTATCTAGTTTCTAGTACAAATATCTTAGCAGACTTGAAATAAGACCTGCATATATTAAAAGTAACTTTTCAACACATTATACGTGTTTGTTTTAGGTAAATAATTTCTTAATATAAATTTTTTTTCAAACTACCATTTCCACTGGCAGATGTTTTTCATTTGTAACATGGGAAACATTTCTTTTTGTAAATGAAATAATCTGCCAGTGGAACTAGTACTTTTCATCAATATTAAGGCAATATTCACCTAAAAGAAGGTCGTACATCTAGCTGAAAAGTTACTTGCAAGGTAGTTTTGTCTTATTGTAAGTGTACTAAGATATTTGCAATAGGAATTAGACAAGTCACTTTTTTTGATCCGAATCAGGGTTTTATTTCCCATTCAATCCTTTACTAAACTAATCAGTCTTTTTAGGAAAATGAAATTGAGTTCTATTAAAGCGGACTAAACAGGACTGGTGTGAATGCACCCTAAAAGAGGATTTCCAGTGAGTTCCTTTAACTGGGCCAAAGGACGGATGAATAGGAAACTTTATACTTCCCAGCAGTGGACCACACCTTTTGTAGATCAAGTGCTGTGTCATATTCTCACTTACAGGCTTCCAGAAAGGTGTCAGACAGGTGAACTCAGCATAAACATGTAACTCAGCTTATTTAAGACCAAGCTAAGTATGTGGCTGTTTACTTTAAGCTGCCCGAATTTACAGCACTTTTTACATTTCTGATCCAAATAACGTAATGCTCTGCTCTTTTTATTTCTTCAAACCAGTTTCTTTTGTTTAGTGCTGCCTTTGTTACTTTGGAAAGTGTGTAAGCTGGAGAAGGTCTCTGGTTACAAAGACAGACCCCTCTCTGCTGAGCTTTCTGTAGCATCTGCGGCTCGTTAAAGTGAACAGCGGGTCAAATGTGGATGTTGTGACGCAACCTTTACAGGAAGTGGGGTCTATTTCTCTTAAAAAACAGCGCTAACATACATCAAACCAGCAAACTAGCTTCACACTACAGCCCGAAGTGACACAAATATAATTTTTCTATTGCTTTAATGCGACCCGTGTTTGATCTTTTCATGATCAGACACGGGTCTGAACAACACGGATCGGGTTATTTTTTTAATGCGTCACAGGCCACTTGAACATGTGGTTCTAAATCTGATATGTACCAAATCTTTTAAAATGTGACCCGAGTATGTACAGCTAGGTCGCATTAATCCGACCTGAACGTCATTGATGCTCGACAAACGTCACTATTCTGCGTCTTGATGGGCGCAAGCGGGAAGAAAAACAACCAAGGCGGACGATAATGACGATTAAGTTGTTAATGTGCTGGCTCCGGTTGAACAACAACTTCAAAATCGTAAGATATTCTCCACCATTAAACTTCCGCAAACACTGAGCACTTCTTCCTTTTTATGGCGGTTGGCTATGTGTGGCGTTATTGCGCCCTCTTCTGCGCATGCGGGTCACTTTCAGGTCGTCTGTAGTTCACACAAGAGGTCACAAGTCGCATATTTGGAAGCATAGACATGTATTGATGTGTGAACGACCACGTAAAGAAATGATAATAAATCAGATTTCACAAAAATATTGAAGTGGAATATAAAAGGTCTGCTGTCTTAACGAGCCTAACAAATGTGCCAAGTTGTCTATTTGAAGCCAGTTTCACTCTTTGTAGATGTTTATTAGAGGCAGGTTAGAAGTATTGTTGTTTGAACTTGTTGATAAAGATATTAGGACATTAAAAAAAAAAACAACATGTTTATAATGGAAAAAACTGTAATTTCTGCTTTAGTTCTGTTTTAATAAATAATAAATCAATTAATCAAATGGTAAATTAAAATGAACGTGATCATTTCCACTTGGACAACAATCTTTAAAGAGCCTTTTTTTATCATTCAAAACCCTTCATTTTGAAAAATGCTGCAAACGTTTGGCCCCCTTTACAAAGTAGTTGGTTAGTTTGCACTTGTATGTATGTATTTTATTTTTTTTTTCGAAAGTCTTAACAGGTATGTTTACCTGTCTGAGACTAATGACTAATGTGTTTTGAAGAACAATTTTGTTTTGTTAAGAGTGCATAATCCAGTTGCTTAGCTTGTTTTTTTTATTTGGTTTAAAAAAAAATATATTTTAGATATTTAATGTGATTTCTGGTTCCAGTGTTTTAATATTATTTGGAAATTAAAGTTAATAAAATGTTTGAGAAGGTGCACTTACTTTTTATGCTTTTATTGTTATAGTAGTAGTATATCATTGTTTATTGCAATCATTTCTGGGACAATTTATCATCCAGTGAAGTTTATTATGACATGAATGCTTCAATGCTATTTCTAGAATATTGGGAGCTGTTGCATTTGATTGGTTAATTATTTTCCTTATTCATGCTGATTCTTAAGTCTTCTTTGTGTTGGATGTTGGGTCGTTAGCTGCTCTTCTATGAAACTGGGTTTCTGGGTGATGTCAGGGTAGCAGTAACTAAATTAGAAGTATTCGTAATATAGTTAAGGCCAGTTGCAAATGTGGATTTTGAGATTTTATCTTACGGTGTCTTACAGATCAAACATCAGAAATTGGCTAATGTGTTTTCTTGCATTAGTGATGCCAGAAAATAAAGATAACGTGTATTTTGGATGTGATCATAAAAAAACAAAACCAAATTAAAAGTACTGTCTTTCATTCTGTGGCACCATGACATTAAAATAGTTTCCCATTAGACACAAGAGTTATCTACCTTTTGCTGTTTAATGCAGGAGTTTCATATGTTTACAGGTAAATATGCTGCTGGAATAACACAGGTGTTACATCTTCATGTTTCACTGCTTTGAATCACAGCTGCAGCTTCTGCAATTATTACCTAATTATTATTTTCACTAGTCTGCAGGATAAACAGGGATCCCGGACATGGAGGCTATTTCAGCCGCTAGAAGAAAACCTTCCAGCTGAAGTTCCCTTTAATTGTTTAGGGTGCTGTTTACATTTAATTTGTTCTTACAAAATCTTTTCTTAAATCACTGCAAGATTGTTTAAAAATTGCTCAGATAACATAAATATGTTGATTCCTAGAGAAAATGCATTAATCCCTGAGAAACAACACTAAAAATAAAACCATTTTTAGTCTACTTTTTGTCCAAATATCTTATTACATCTAAAATAAGACAAAACTAACTTTCCTGTAACTTTTCAACAAGATACAGGAGCTTGTTTTAAGTAAATAATTTCTTAATATTGATTGAATCAAATACTGGTTTTGCTAGCAGATTATTTTACCTGTAACATTTAAAAAAGTGAAACTAGTACTTTTTAAAATCAGTATTAGGATATTTTGAGTTAGTTCTTCTTTATTTCAAGTGTACTAAGATATTTGCACTTCAAACTAGACAAAAAAAATACTTAAGTGTAAATTATGTGGTTTCTCTGTGATTGAGTTTTCTCCAGAAATCAACATATTTATGTTTTCTCTGAAAGTGAAATCCGATTTTCGCAATGATGGAAATCTTTAACTACACTACAGTGATTCGAAGCAAAGCAGTGTTGAATCTTTGTTTTCTTTTATTAAGTTTTTTTGTGTTATGTCACATATTTGAGCATAATCCAAAAGTCACAATGCTCTCTCTTATTGTGACAATCAGAGAGTAGCTTTCATGCGGTTCTGGATGTATTATGTCCACATTCTTTGGCGCTAATCTCCTTTAAAAGCACAACACGACTCCGCTCCTTCCTCGGCGATTACTGGAGATAAAAGCTGGTCATTACATTCGAGGAGCAGGCTGTTAGTCATTTGAGTTTTGCGGTTTGGAATAAACATGGTGGTGAGGTTTTGCTTAGAGCTGCAGGGTTTCAGAACCGTCTCAGGCCTGGAGAAGGATTCCAGTCTCGGATGAGGGAATCTGCCCTCTTTAATGGAGGACCTAAAGGAATCCCACAGAAGGATTTGTTCGTCATTTGGCTGGCAGAAAAGTGGATTTTAAAGTCTGATTGAAAGGAGAATCTTCATCGAGCGGAAACAGGATTTGCTGTGTGAGACGGATCGGATTGTTACACAGGCCAATCAACCCCTTTTTACTCTCTTTCTCAATTTATTAATTGGGATTAAAATATTTGTTCAGTTGTGGGAGGTACATATAGCTGAACCGATTAATTGTCAACTAATTTGGTAATCAATTAACCTTTAACTGGAGTATACAGAGTAGGACTGGATGATATTATGTGCTTCATCAGTAGTTTTTGACTAGTTTGGGGAATCTGCCCCCTTTAATTTCAAGACTGAGAAGCCTGAAGGAATCCCAAGTTATTTGGCTGGCAAAAAAGTGGATTTTAAGGGTGACTTGTTATGCTTTATTGAACAAGTTAGGAAGGGTCAATAGGCTGTACTAAACATCTTTTATTAAATTTTTTTTTGCTGAAAGTCATTCTTAGCTACTGAGATTTTAGTCTGCTCAGTTCTGCCTATTTCGAGCTGTTTTGGACCTCTGTCATGTTAAATCCAAATAAGCTGCTGGCCACGCCCCCAACTCAACGTTTACACTCTCACATGTAAAAACGCTGCAAACAGATGTGCAATTTTACAATCTTTGAAAAACATAAGTAGAGCCCTCTGCACAACAACAAGAATTCAGCAAGTGGTTTCTGGATGGCAAGGCAACAACAAAATGCTTGTCTTTTTCAGCAGCCATTGTACAGTGCATAGAGTGGTAAAACCAGTTGACCAAAAGTACTAGAGCTGGGCTTGGGTTGCTAAGTGACGGGTAGAACTTCGCTGGGGTTGCTAGGTAACGGGCAGTGCCTGCAAGTTTGTGACGTTACATTCTGTAGGCTTTTGAAACAGCTCATTTTCCAGACACCAAAAAATATTAACTTATTGCTAAAATTTAAAACACGAGTGTTTTTTTTTGTTTTTTTTTTGCTTTAAATATTTGTTTTGTTTTTGGAAGCATTTGAAACTCAAATGGAATTACAAAAATGTGCAAAATGTGGATTTTGCACAAAGAAACGGTTCAGAACTTGTTGTGTGATCCATCCATTTGTCACAGAGGCCAGTCAAAGCCACGCCCTCCGCTTTCTCAATTAACCACAGTCTGACAGGCCGACATCCGTCATGCCTCCACTTTTCTTCCAGTGACCTTCCTCCAGTGTGAAGAACAGGCCGACAGAGGCCGGCGTGAGGTCAGGTCTCCACAGCAACTGTCTTCATCTGAGCACCCTATTTCATCCCCATAGCAGCGGAGAGAGGCCCCGTTTCCCCAGGGACCAGGGGCGCGAGGGAGGGAATGCGAGCCGGCGCGAGGGCAAACAAGTTTAGTGCAAACACCGTAATCCAATATGGCTGCCATTGTGCCGTGGCTAACAGAGGCTGGAGCCGCCGTCTTGGAGGGGAGATACAGTGGTGTAATGATTAACCTCAGCAGAGGCCGGGAGGACGCGATCTGAGCGCGAACGGAGAAACCAGAACCTGGGTTCATGGGGGTTAATGGGTGTAAGTGTCCATGGAGGACACAGGGCTCCGTCTGCAGGGTGAGACCTCTGATTCCCACTGTGGGAAAAAACACAGACTCTTCAAGGGTCATTTCACCGCAGAGATGCATATTTAAAATTACTCATTTTCTGACCAACCCTCTTGAAATCTGTTGTGAATTAAGTGAAATTAATCAATTAATTTCATGAGAAATTGAAAAGAGATTGATCATTTCTGTTCTGATACTTTTTGAAAGGCAGTTTTGTTTATAGAGACATCATAATCCATTTTATTTATGGTTTTGGATATAAGTGGGGTTTTATTTTTCACTTTTTGTTCCGGTGTTTAAAATATTTTAAACATTTACATTACATTACATTTTGAGTGGAAAATTGTAATGTTTACTAGTTTTCTCAGTTGTTGACTATGTAGTGTCTTCTGTAACTTTGTAACGTAAAGGATTTTGAATTGACTTGTTGCTAAAATGTGTTTTACAAATAAATTTGATTGATTGATTTACAAATGTATTAGTCTTGCGTTATTATGCCATAAGGGATATATTACTTGAAAATGTTCTCAAAACAACATTATCACTTAATGGAATAATTATTGGGAGAATTTTTTCTCCAGTATTTGTTGCATTTTTTCCCCTCATATATAATTGTTTGCTTTGAGTTAGTAAATAGAAAAATACAGTTACTGTTAAGTGTATACTGTTTAATGCTCAGTCAGTAAAATTATTTGTTACTTTTTTGTTTTAGCTGTTTCTTGTTTCTCTTTTGTTTCTAAATCTATTTTCTTTTTCTACTTGTATATTAATATTGAGGGAAAAATAATCCCAGAATTGTGCTGTAAGTTAAAGATTTTGAAATATGGAAACTGAGACGCTGGACTTTGTAGGCTGTTATAGTTTTTTTTATTTTTTACATGAACACTGATTTTAATCTGGCAGCATGAATGTAAACAGCTTTGTGGAGCCGATAGAAAACAAGCCGTCAGCATCAATTATAATGAAGGCAGGAAGTTCAGTGGGAATTAGAAGGTGGTCGTTTCTTCGTTTGGTCCATCTGGTTTTTGTTAAATGTTCATTTAAAACCACAAGATTCAAGTAATATAAAGATTTATTCTTTTTTTCTTGTTTTCAGATCTGATCCACATCATCTCTCCCCCAGCTGTGACTCTCCTACCCATCATCCTCTCCCAGTCCCTTCTCCCCCGTGCTCTCCCGCCTCCCCTCTTCTCCGTCCCTCCTCTTCATCAGCCTCCAAGATAGATTCCCTCAGGAGCAAGGTTGATCTGCTCAAGCTGCCTCTGGCTCTCTCCACCAAGTCCATCTCCGAGCGCAAGAGCCAGCTGGGAGGCGCCGGCGAGCGCCGCAGCGCGGGGGGAGGAGGCGGGGCTCGTACAGCCCGCTCACCGCCGACCCGAGACATGGACAACGAGTCGCAGTACTCGGGATACTCTTACAAGTCGTCTCACTCTCGAAGCTCCCGAAAGCACAGGTGGGTACGACGACTCAAACGTCCAAACATGGTGTTTCTTGTCAAATTTATGAAAATAATCTGAAAACAAGCAACTTTGTTAATTTAGATTTCAAAGGTAATCTGTATAAAACAATCAGCATTTGATAGAAATATGAGTCGAACATTTGGTTGACACCAATTAGGAATTACATAAATTTGGATCAGAAGAGTCAAAGTAACTTTTTTGCGAATTTCATTTATTTATTTTTTCAGAACTACATACATTAAAAAACATACAGTTTTTTTTTACACAAAATGCTACAATTTAAAGATGAGGAAAGACAGTCCAACACTTGATATACAGCTGTGGAAAAATGAAGAGCCCACTGCACTGAACCCCACTGAAAACCTCCAGGTTGAGCTCTTCCTGAGTAAAAACATTAGTATTGTTGTTTCTAAATTAATATGAACTTGTTTTATTTGCACCTCTTAGTATCTCCTGATACTAACTGATGATAACAACTATTTATTATGTCTTTTTTAGGTAACTGTATGAATGTGACTGTGTGTCACAGGTTTTAAATCCCCACAAATATAAAATAATTCTCTTGAAAAACATAACGCAGCTATAAAATACTTTTATAGGACAACAGTTACATAAAGACATATAATTTGTTTCATTTAACTGAACATATTTCCATATTTATTGGTATTTATTGATGGTTTCATGGAAATTTTATTTTCATGCTCTTATTTTGAAGTGGACAAAGACTGTTTACCCAGCAATTCTATTTCCTCACCTCTTGTTCTCTCTTTTGTTTCTTTAACTTTACTTGAAAGAAGAAACATAGAGGAACATAACAAAACACGGACAGAAGAGAAACGGCATAATGGAGAAACATTGTGATGATGTACTGAAAATGTCAGGAAGAGGAGGAGGAGCTTCTTAAAGAGACAGACGCTCAATTTCAAAGTGTCACATTTCTTGGATACATACAGCATTTTTATAACACTCCAACTGTAACATAAAACTGTTTTTTTAGCACAGTTGAGTAATTATGTGCCTAGAAAATAACTTTACCCATTTAAATAATAAACGGACGACATGTTGAGTGGAAATCTTTACATCAATTTGATGTATTTGCTATCAAAATAAGCCATCAGAAAAACATATGAAAAACAAAAAGTGAAGATTATTTTTACACTGAATCAAACAAAAATAGAAAATGTTTGGCATCTAATTTCAAACTTAATGTTTATGCACAATAACTGTGTCAAATCTCTGTCTGTTTTCCTTTTCTGGCTCTGACATTATGATGCATTTGAGACACAAAAGGAGGGAAAGCCACATTGCTGAGCGCTGAGTTTCTCTGTTGATGTTTGTGTTTTGGGCTGCAGGGACCGGAGGGAGCGGCACCGCTCCAAAAGCAGAGACAGCAGCAGCCGTGGAGACAAATCAGTCACCATCCAGACGCCCGGAGAGCCGCTGCTGGACGCAGAGTCGACCCGAGGAGACGACAGGGTCAGCCTCACCGACCTTTCTGTTTTTAAATCTCTACATCCGCGGTGATTAATGTTTAACCTCAGGAATTATCCATGCAGATTAGTCATATATTCCCAGCCTGGATAGACGTTTATCTGAGTGTAAACACAGTTCTGGACGAGCGGAGAGCGACGCTGCAGTCTTACAGCTGTCTGCCTTCATAACAAAGACTTGTTGACGGGTTTTGGCAGAGCGGGCCTCAGGAGTGGACTCTTGAACTCCATCAGCGGCTGATTGTGTTTTGTTGGAGCAGTCGCTCATTTGGTTTCAGTCGCTGTCAGCAGGGAAGAAGCAGGTGTTGACATTTTCCCAACAGAGCCTCTCAAAGCAGAAGATGAATTACTTTGAGTTTAAAGGTGTGTTTCTAATGAAGGAGGGGGATGTTTGTTTCTGGATAGACGGAAAAGGAGGCTTCTTTTTTCCTTCCTTTTTGATTATAAATAAGGATGGATATATAATTTTCTTAGTTACATATTTGCTTCCAGTTTTAAAGAATCCCTAAATATGATTTTATTTGAGCAGTTCTTCAAAAACAACACTTTGACGTAATAAACAAAAAATGTAATAATGTATAGAGAAACTGGAGGGTTTATCTACGCATCACCAGAAAGACAAAATTCAACTTTTCTGCACTCTTAGAGGCCCCCAAGTGCACAAAAAAGTTAATTTTGCGTAATATGACCTCGTTAAAACAGAGTTTCCAACATGTGGAGTGTGGGCAGTTGGTGTCTTCTGAAAGATTTTGTCCGGCCCGCCAACTCAACTCAAAAAAATAAAAAAATAAAGTTTATTTGTGTTGCACATTTCAGCAACAAGGTAATTCAAAGTGCTTCACATCATGGAAACATCATACAAAACGAGCAATAAACATTTCATTTTGTGAAACGCCACCATCAAAATCATAAAGAAAATACTAATATATAGTAATTATTGTTTTAGTTCTTTTGAATCAAAGGTAGCTCTAAACAAATGGGTTTTTAGTCTTGCTTTAAAGGAACTCAGTGTTTCAGCAGTTTTGCAGTTTTTTTTGGACGTTTGTTCCAGATTAGAACAGCATAAAAATTGAAACAATTCTCCATGTTTTGGTTCTGGTTCTGTGGATGCAGAGCAGAACCAGAAGACCCGAGTAGTCTGGAAAATTGATGAAACAAATGTATTTTGGTGCCAAGTATTCAGTGATTTATGAACTAACACAAGTATTTTAAAATCCAATAATGAATGCAACTAAAGACAAAACATGAGGAAAGATGGTTCAACTCTTGATATGTATTCAGTTTCTCTAAGTCTTGTTGTGACGTTAGTCTCTTAATCCTGGAAATGTTCTTCAGGTGATGGAAGGCCGGCTTTGTAACCGTCTTTATGTGTCTCTCTGAAAGTTTAGGTCAAATTTCAGGCCTGATCAGTAGTTTCTAGCGGCATGATAACTCTAAAAAACATCTGATCCTGTTTCCTGCAGGATGATAACTGGGGAGAGACCACCACTGTCGTCACGGGAACCTCCGAGCACAGCATCTCGAATGAGGACCTCACCCGCGTCACCAAAGATCTGGAGGAGTCGACGCCGCTGGAGTGCAAGCGCTTCATCGGCCCGGCGCTCGGAGGCTGCCTGAGCTTCTTCGCTCTCATCACGCCGCTGGCCTTCCTCATCCTCCCTCAGGTCCTGTGGCGGGACGCCCTGGAGCCCTGCGGGACGCCCTGCGAAGGCCTGTACGTCTCGCTCGCCTTCAAGCTCCTAGTCCTGCTCATCTCCTCCTGGGCGCTGTTCCTCCGCCCGCCCAGAGCCACGCTACCGCGGTTCTTTGTCTTCCGCTGCCTGCTGATGGTGCTGGTGTTCCTGTTCGTGGCGTCTTACTGGCTCTTCTACGGCGTGCGGGTGCTGGAGCCCAGAGAGAGGGACTACAGGGGCATCGTGGAGTACGCCGCCTCGCTGGTGGACGCCCTGCTCTTCATCCAGTACCTGGCTCTGGTGCTGCTCGAGGTCCGACACCTGCAGCCGGCTTTTTGCCTTAAGGTGGTCCGCAGCACGGATGGAGCCAGCAAGTTTTACAACGTGGGTCATCTCAGGTGAGTGACTGATCCTGGAAACACATTCACAACACGACTAGCTCAAAAGACTCTATGTCCAAAGTGCTCTGAGTCAAAACATCAGTATTGTGTTTCTCAATGAATATGAAATCGTTTCCATTATTTGAGCTCTGAAAGCACTTCGTTTCCTTATTTTGACCATTTCTCATTTTCTGCAAATAAATACTAAATTTTTGCCTGGGATTTCGGAGACAGGTTGTCAGTAGTTCATAGAATAAAAGAACAATGTTCATTTTACTCGAACATAAACCTATAAAGAGTAAAATCGGAGAATTTATCATTTTAAATGGTCTCTTATTTTCTCCAGAGCTGTAGATGGAGACTTTCTATCTTTAATTTGGACAAAATTACCTTAAATTAGTAAAATCTTCTTACAAAATAAAATATTCACTATAACAAAAGGAGTGCTTCTGAATAATCACACTTTTGTTTTTGTCTTTTCTAGAACTAGTGACTTTTACTGAAAAGCAAACTTTGCTTCTGTTTTTCATTAATTTAATAAACTTGGTTAAACACAGCGAGCTTCTTCAAAGACCGTTTGACCTCAATCTTGACTTTATTCATCACAGTTGATTAAATTCTGTTCTGTTTTTCTCCAACTGATACCTAGAAAATTTGCTAATTTATTTTCAATAAGGCACTTATCCAGAAACCTTTTTAAGTTTTGGACCTAGACCAAATCTGACTTCTTTATTTGTTTAAGTGTTATATATTTATTTTATTGTTGAAAGGGGAAAAGACTTTTGTTTTGCCCTCCAGTCCTTTTTGCGAAATGACAAAAAGTGACTAAATGTTTGGACACCCCTGCTTTATATTTAGATGAATTAGGATACTGTGCAGATTTCCAGCCATTGTTGAGCATCTTTTGATTTTCTTTCCATATATCCTGATTTTTCTTAGACATTTTTGTATCATAAACTATCCTGGTAAGGAACAGGAAGTGGAAACATCCCCAGAGATGTTTTTCTTTCCTGACTGATGGCTTTTATTTTGGTAATAAAAGTTTTGTCTAACCAACAGATATTTTACTAAAAGCTTGATTTGTACTCTGAAACTCACAAGAATATCAAATCAATTCTCAAAGCTTGCATGTTAAGCTTGAGTTTGCGCCTCTTCAGTTTGTTTAGTCTAAATGTATTTTAATGTTCCAGGAAACATTTTGAGCCTCAGTTGGTTTATTTTTCTGCCGTTTTCTACCCCAGAGGAGAAGCCTCCACCTCTCTGATCCTGATAATGACGTTTTATCTTCATGTTTCTTTGGAATGGGCTGTAATTAAAGTATTTTTTTATGTCACAAAAGGATGCACAACCATTTCTGTAAATGTCTAGAGTACAGCAGCGGATGTCTGAGTGGTTTTGTCCCCTGATTTGTTTGCAGCATCCAGCGAGCCGCCGTCTGGGTGCTGGACCGGTATTACAACGACTTCTCTGTCTACAACCCTGCTGTGGTCAACCTTCCCAAGTCCATCCTGTCTAAGAAGATGACCGGATTCAAGGTTTACTCCCTGGATGGTGAGTGATTATCACTCTCACCTCCGCCTGCTTGTGATTCTCCCACACGTGACGTTATTCCCCTTTTGTTCTCACTTTGAGTATTAACATCGGATGAAAACCTGTCTTGCAAACCTCTGAACCCTCCCTCTGCGTGTGTCGTCTTGCAGAAAACACCACCAATAACTCGACGGGCCAGTCGCGCGCCATGATCGCAGCGGCTGCCAGGAGGAGGGACAATTCCCACAACGAGTATTACTACGAGGAGGCCGAGATGGAGCGCAGGATCCGCAAACGCAAGGCCAGGTTAGATACGGCAAGCAACGGCGTAAAACCTGAGAACAGAACCGAAATCTGCTCCTGTTCAAAGTAAACGGGCATGTAGTGACGAGAGAGCAACGGTGGCGGCTGCTGTGGATATATCATTAAGGCCTTTCCATCATGTAAACTCCGACAATCTGACTTAAGCCTTCATTTAAATGAGTCATGGTTGTCCTGTTCCCACATGCTCTGGTTGTTACGGCTGCTGTAAAAATCAGACAGTTTTCCCGGCCAGGCTTTTCTTTTGGAGGAAAGCTTGATTAATTGGCAGACTGCCGCTCTGAGAAGTCATGCTATCTTATGTCCAGAATGATGAGTTTATTCTGTTTTCTTGGAGCCGAGGCATTGATTTCAGAGGAACACACAGTTTCAGTTTTACTAGCCTCAGATGAACTGGTATATTAGGGTTTCATAACTTGATACTGTCATTTCTAGTATATATGATTTCACTGGAAGGTGCAGAAGCACTAAAAATGCAACTAAAACAAAATAATTATCCTCAGAAATATAAATGTCTTGATCTGTAGGCTTAGTGTCTTCAGAATGTGTTTGTAACCCTTGAATTTTTCACACTTTGTCACAAAAAAACTTATATATTGGGTACTTAATTTAATTATATATATTAGATTAACACAAAGCAGTGGATAATTACTAAGAGGAAGAAAATGAAGGTGTTGTGTAGGTTTGCATTCAGCACCCTTTGCTGAAATACCCCTTTATAAACTTCAGTGCAACAAGTTTCCTTTATTAGTCAGCTAGTTAATCATTTAGTGTCAGTAAAAATAAACACCTCAGAGGTTTGTTAGAGAGTATCAAGAGAAGCAGCCAACAGATCCATGGCGACTCTAGAAGAGCTGCAGAGATACGGGTCACATATGGGCAAAAATAAAAATAACAATCTGTTTCCAGTCCCTGCAATGACTGCAAGCATAAAGCCAGAGCTCCTGCAGAATGTCTTAGACATAAATGAAACGTTCAGACATAAATCCAGCTGCAACTGATGTTCACAGATGCTCTCCATCCAGTCTGACTGAGCTTGAGCTTTTCTCCAAATAGCAAAGGGGAAAAAAACCCAGTTTCTACAAGTGCAAAGCTGGTAGAAAATCCAACACATCTGAAGCTCTAATTACAGGATTCTAAAAACAAATATTATCTCTGAAGAGCCAGTAACGAACGCATCTTACTGAGTGTGTGTTGATAAAACCCATTAACAAACTTAAAATATTAATAACATTCAATAAGAACTTCTATGAAGTAAATATTAAAATCTTTCCACATTGAAGAGTCCCTCCAGGATTTTGGGATTGCTTTCAGGATTTTTTCCCAATCAAGCTCAGATTCTGGGGTGCTAATTTAATATCTGCAAGGAATTTTGCAATATTTCAGCTCATCATATTTACCAATATTTATGTATTGGTAAATATGATAAATTGATATTTATAATATTTAACATGATAAAAATGATTTTATCATATGATTTATGATAAAAGGTCATATTTATCATGGTAAATATGACTTTCTGTTTCTGGCCATATTAGTCACAGACTCTAACATCAGATAAAATAAGTTAGAAGTAAGAAATACTGCCACCTGCAGGCGGGAGTTAGAAGTCACTTAAGTTCAATGTTTTTGACTATTTTTGTGGAAATTTGCAATAAACTCACAGTAATGCAGGAGCCTGTTGATTTTCACGCAGAATTAAAAACAGACAGATTGATGTAATACGGCAGTAAACGGATAAAAACTGCTTTAATTTGATTGATACAATAATATATAAACACACAAGTGTCTTAAAAAGCTACGATGAACCTCGAGTTTGACATGAATAATAAACAATTCTTCTACAATTTCCTGTAATTATTTCTAGGCTTGTCATGAGAACAAGTTTTGCTGGAAGATAAATTGTCCCAGAAGTTATTGCAATAAATAATCGGTTTGTTTTGAGGTCATTTTCGAGTAATATAACAGTTATAATAATGTAAGAACAGAATCTCAAAGATCAACAAATTCTTATAAACATTTAAGACATTTTAAATATTAAAATTATGAAGTGTGTGGAAATAAAAAGGTCAGTTTGAGACCAGCATCCAGTTTTTGGTAACTGGATTCTGTCTGCTTGCTCTAATTTGTCATGTGATTAATTGACTGATCGTTCATTGTGACGGGCCTAATTGTAACCCGTGTTCGGTCGTTGTCATGGTTACCTGTCCAGGCTGGTCGTGGCGGTAGAGGAGGCCTTCACGCACATCAAGCGGCTCCACGAGGACGAGGCGGCGGCGTCTCCCAAGCACCCCCGGGAGGTGATGGACCCCCGGGAGGCGGCGCAGGCCATCTTCGCCCCGATGGCGCGCGCCATGCAGAAGTACCTGAGGACGACGCGGCAGCAGGCCTTCCACAGCATGGAGAGCATCCTCACGCACCTGCAGTTCTGCATCACGCACAACATGACGCCCAAGGTGAGAACAAGGCGTTTCCATAGCAACCTGGTGACTTGGATGCGCTACATCGACTATATTGGCGTCAACGTCTAAGTAGAAAAAAATGGAGTTTCTTTTGTTTTTCTTTGGGTCTGATTTTCTATTATTTCTTCATTTCTTGTTTTTCATTCTTGTCTTTCCTTCCTTTCTTTTTCTCTTATTTTCTTCTCTTCGTTCTCCCTCTTTCCCTTCTTTACTTCGTTCTTTTATTTTATCTTTTATTTCTCCATTCTCTCTTTTTCCTTGCTTGCTTTTTTGATTGACATCTCTCTATTTTTCCTTTTTCTGTCCTCGTTTTCTTTCTTCTTTCCTTCTGTGTTTCTGTATTCTTCCTATTTTTATTCCTTCCTTATTTTTTCATGCTTTTTTCCTTCGGCTGTACTTTCTTTCTTTTCTCCTTTATTTTATTTTCATTTGTACTTTTTCTTCCTTGACTGCTTGCCTTTTTCCATTCCTTCATTATTTCCTTTCATACTTTTTTTATTCATTTATCCTTCATTCGTGTCTTTTTGTCATTACCTTTTTTCTACCTTCTTCCCTTCTTTACTTTTTTCATTGTCCTTATTTTTTCATTTCTTCCCTCTTTTCTTGCATTTTTAAAATTAATGTCTTTATCAATTTTCCCTACTGTCTTTTTCTTATTTCCCTTCCTTCTTTCATTTCTTCTGCTGTTTTTATATTTTTCTTCCTCCATTCTCTCCTTTCATGCTTATTTTTTCCACTCCTTCCTGCTTTCCGTCTTTTTATTTTAATTTTTACTCTTTTCTTCCTAGTGCTCTTCCTTTTTTCATCCTTCCTGCTGAACATTTCTACCATGAATCCACAGTGAATGTTTGTGTTTTATATTTTTATGATGGAGGTAAATTTCTGTGAAAGGATTTAAATATTTTCTGTCTCGTTTTGTTTGTCAGGCCTTCCTGGAGCGATACCTCACCCCGGGCCCCACCATGCAGTACCAGCAGCAGAGCGGCAGGGGGCGCCAGTGGACTTTGGTGAGCGAGGAGCCCGTCACCTCGGGCCTCCGGCAGGGGCTGGTCTTCTCCCTGCGGCGCCTGGACTTCTCGCTTGTCGTCACGGTAACGCCGCTTCCCTTCCTGCGGCTCAGCGAGGAGTTCATCGACCCGAAGAGCCACAAGTTTGTGATGCGGCTTCAGTCGGAGACGTCGGTGTGAGCGGGGCCGCTCCTCCTGGACATGACACTGACACGCCTCATTATCCAATCAGCAGTCAGCCTTCTCTCATGCTCTTCTGTGACAGAAACCAATCAGAAGGAGGAATGCTGCTTTTTTTATTTTGATCATCAAACTGTGATCGGCTCAATGATTGTTCCAAAAAAACGAACAGAGGCCTTCTCGCCGCCGCCGGTGTTTTCTCTCTAAAAGGTTTATTTCTCTTTAACCACTGAACCACAGAGGAGCAGTGACTCAACACACGAACGCAAGAGGAAGGACGAGATTATGTCACTTCCTGTCAGTCACTCTGGTGATGTTTTCTCTGATAGCGCATGGATCTGCTTTTACATGAGGGAGTGGCTTTTACTGTTTTAACCTGCAGAATGTAGCAATACGTGCTGTGAGTTGATTGTTTTCATGTAAAGAAGAGCGGATCTACATAATGGAGCTTTTTTAAAATTATTTTCCCATGATGCACTGCAAAAACACAAAATATCTCCAAGTATTTTTGGACTAGTTTCCAGTGCAAATATAAAATAAGACAAAACTAACCTACAAGTAACTTTTACAATCTTGTTTCAAGTAAATAATTTCTTAATATTGATGTAATAATACTATCTCCACTAGCAGATAATTTCATTTATAAAAATATATTTTTCCCATGAAATAATCTGACAGTGGATCTAGTACTTTGACATCAATATTTAGGAATTTTTGACTAAAAATAAGCTCCTATATCTTGTCGAAAAGTTACATGTATGTTATTTCTGTCTTATTTCAGGTGTATTAACATATTTGCACTAGAAACTAAACCAAAATACTTGGTAATATTATGTGTTTTTGCACATAATAGTACAACATTTCCATCCTAATTTTGCAGCTTATTTGGATGCATGAGTCCGGCGGTGGTCCAACAGATCAGCTGGAAATATCAAAATCCGTCACACAAAATGTGCTAAATGACTAAAGGCTGTTTAAAATTGGTGACTATCGCTTATAAATATTCCTGGCTGTAGGTGAAACTCACCCAGAATAAACAACTCAGTGCTGTTTTTAATCACATTGTTCTACATGTAAGTAATTTAAATCAGTTAAATTGACTGTTTCCAGCCTTTATAAGCTCATTTTGGACAATTTGGCGCTAAATCAAACAAACAGAATCAAAACTGATTGATTTAGAAAAAATGAACCGAGCTTGTTGGTTTTCCAGCTGATTTTATTATCAAAAATAAGATAAGATGAGCATAAAATCAGGATTCCTCTCTGTTGTGCTTAAGCTGTGCAACAGTATTTGGCTGCAGACTCCCTGATTCCAATCTGAGTCGCAAAAAAAGAAGAAAAAGTTTATAATTCAACAACTAAATGTTTTTTTGTTCACATTAATGGTTTGGTTTGGTGGTCAGTTCATGCATGAACCATGCGGGGCCTTGATGACTGTGCCTGCAGCTCTCAGACTGTCTGTGCATGAAATATAAAAAGCTATTTTTACCAGAGTTTCTCAACAGTTCAACCTCGTCACTTATGACACAGACGTGAATTTAGACTTGCAGGCAAAGAAAAATCTAAATCAGGTGCTTTAATTCTGAGAATAATTCAGAATGAATGCATCATGCAGCTTTTCTAAAGGAAGAGGCAACTCATAAATGGACAGATTTTAGTGTTAATATATGCTAAAATCAAGCTTTTATGAAAATTGTAAGTTCTTTTTAGCGTTTTATTAAACCGTTAAATGACTGTGGAGATCAGGAAGCAAAAACGCAAACATTAAGAGTTTGAATTTCTTATTTTAAACGGGTACCAATAATATTGCTTTTTTACATTTTCACAACTGTCACTTTTCACCTGGTAGCAAAAAGCTTTAATTGTAAACTACTGATTGTGTCAGTGTAGTACCGGTTACAGGAGTCTCTTCTTCTTTAGGGTGGAACCAGTTCTGCTCAAGCTGCTTGTATACATCTGCGACCACACGGTTTTTGTATTTTATGTAAAAACGGATAAACGCCCCAAACCGGATGAGCGATTGTAACTCCTCTGGTCACCGCCTCGCCTTGTGCCGCTTTAATCGAACCTTTTCTCTGCAGCCCTGCTGCCTTTTCAGCTCCTCTCATATAAACTCCAGACGTTTCACATGAACAGTCCTGATTTTTTATTTTATTTTTTAAGGAAAGCATGCAAGGAATTATTTCAAGATCCACTTTTTTATTTTGAAAAATTAACTTTTGTATCATTTTAAGGTGCCTAAGTTATGATGATGCAATTTTCTGAATGTTTTTACTTAAATTGGAAAAAAGAAACTTGTAAAGAAAAAAAATGTAGATTTGTGTTTTCTCCTTTTGGTAACAGTAGCTTGTAAAGTGTTTTAGACATTGTTTCTATTATTAAACCATCTATTCCTAATAAATCCTGTCTTGTCAGCTGTTTTCTGAGCTGAAAATGTTTCCTAACAGGAATTTCTCCTTAAAGAGAGACAGAGGGCTTCTTGAAAAAAGACTTTAAGAGGAACTTCTGAGAAGGGAAGATGGCTGATGTGGTGGGCGTGTGGTTGCGTAGCTTCAAAACGGACAGAGAGCCCTTCACTTCCTGTTCTCAGTCGAGGCTCTTCAGTCACGTCAACGTTTCTCTGACGAAGGGAGCAACCAAAGCGGTTCCTTCGCCTCCTTCTCCGGTACGTTCCAGTCCTCTGTTGATCCGTCTTTATTGAATCAGGAGGTTTGTTTATTCGCTGATGGTGTTTGTGTGTGCAGAAGCAGCTGGAGACATGAACGTGTGTTACATCCTGGATGGGGTTCTGATCCTGTACGGCATCATTCTCACCGTCCTGTACTGCAGGCTGAGGGTGAGACCCAGTACAAAAGAACTGAGCTTTCATGCGTTTTGTTTAAAAATGCTGCTGATTTTGGTTTATTTTTGCTTAAAAATCATATTTTCCCCCTTTCTGATTTGATTGTTCTCAGATGCGTCCGTCCAATAAAACATCCAGCGGCCACCTGGAGGTAAAAATCTCATCTGTGTGTTTGTGGTGAAGAATTGGGGTGGCATTTTATTTATGTGACTTCGACAACAGCTCTTCTTCTTCCTGTAAGCTCGAGCTGACCACCAACCTACATTATTTATTTTCACACTCAGAGTTTCCACCTGTCACTCTGGTGTCAGATCCTGCTTCCTGCTGATGTTTTTGTTTTACCATCTTAAACTTTTCAGATGAAACGAAATAAAAATGCAACTCAAAGAGGGGGATGTAGATATTCAGGACATTAAAAATCCTCCTGATGATATTTTTATTTCCGTTCCACAGAAGCAGCCCGCAGGCGGAGGCATTTATGCGGTAAGATTTCTTATTTTAATGCAAAAGGAAACTTTTAAAAAGCTCCTTGAGGGAAAAGTGACATCCTAAAGTGAGAGCCAGTCACTTTTTTGTTCTAGTTTTAGCTTTTGTTGAATAAAAGCAGCAGGTTGTCACTGTTTTACACCCGGACTGGTTGCAGGAAACGTTTGCGTAAAGCTGTTTTTAATCTTGCATCAGTGAGTTTTTCAGTGTTTGTGTCCTGCAGGGTCTGACGTCCCCCAGCACCGACACCTACGAGACGATCAAGATGGACAAGAAGCCCATCGTGTGACCTGCACGCCGCCTGTGCAGCGGAAATAAACATATAGATATATAAATATAGCTTTGTACTCTGGTCATAGGTACTTTTTAAATTACTTTTACTCCTTTTTCCTTTTGTAAAATACTCCTTTTCTATTTCGTTTCTGCACAAAATATTACAGCTAATAAATTAATTTAACAGTGTTTGATTCTTTTCTGAGTGTTTCTGTGCTTCCCAGCTGGTTTCAGTCGGAAAAAAAAGCAGAAGTTTCAACATATTTTCTGTTCCCAATTTTTGAAACCTTAAATTAAGCCTTACAATTTTATTCTACTTGACTCAAGCGACTGTTATCAATCCTATTTGGGTTTTTATGTATTATAGTGTTGATCGGTTGTTATTTTAGCTCTTTCTTGAGCATTTTTCAGTGACTTGAAATGTTTTATTTCCTGTAAGAGCTACTGATCAGTTTTTGGTCGCCATTTATCGCAGTCGATCTAAACTGCTTCACTTTGCCTGTGGTTTGATGACATCTGCATGATTCTGTTTGTGGTATTTTTAAAGTTTGAAAGAGAGTGGAGAAACTGACTCAGTTTTTAATGAATAAAATATTAATTATTCATTGTTGACAGTTCTGAAGCTCTTCTTGTGATAAACTTTACTCAGTTTTCCATAAAACTGAGTAAAGTTCCAAGTTGAAAAATTTGACATTTGACCCAGGCAGTTTTTTCAAAACATTAATTAATTGTAAATCAACAGGTTGTTGTTTTCTCTAGTCACACCCTTTGGAACTTCTAATTTAGATATTTGCAAAAAAACTGCGATATTTGCGCTCACGTATGCATAATGATAATTGTTACATTTTTTTACTTGACTTCAATCAACGCTGAAGCAGCGTTGTAGTAGAAGTAAGAAATGCCGCCACCTGCAGGCGACAGTTAGCATCACTTAGACCTAAAGTTTTCCTATCCAATGTAAGACATTTTTAGCTTAACCTCGGAGATTTTCTAGAAAAAGATCTTTGACTTTGAAAAATTATAAATTTGCTTGAAAAACACAGAATTTTTTTTTATATTAAATTTTCAAGCTGAAAAAATTTGAAACTCTGAAATGTTCATGTTTTTTCTAGAAAGAAATCTCAAAATTTCATTTTTTTTCTGGAAAATTTTTAACTTCTCAAACTTCACTTTTCAGACTCTGAAAATCTCCAAACGTTGATCATTTTTATGTTTGGAAACTCTTTAAAATTGCTTTTCTTTTTTCTAGAAATTTTCTTGATTTTTTTTTTTTTCTCTCAAATGTTCAACTTTTAAAACAAGAAGATTTTTACTCTTCCTTTCTTTGTCCATATGGGCGTCATAATTTGCTGTTGAACTTTCTGCAGCTGTCACATCATCAGCAGGAATATTTCTGAGCATCCAGACTGGACATGTAGTTTTGTATGATGTGTTTTTCTCCTTCATTCCTTCTCAAGGTTTTGCATAGAAACATAAACATGTTTAAAGCAGATATAAAAGCAGCAGCTGACTGTTTGCCTCCAGGCTCTTCACACTGATGCAACTTTTTCTTGAAAATTTCTGAGATTAAAATCAGATTTTTACATTTTCTTTTCCAACAAATTTTGAACTTTTGAAACTCAAACATTCCCTTGTTTTTTTCTAGAATTGTTTGATGTTTGTTTTTTTTTTCAGGAAATTTTTTTTGACCTTTTAATTTCAGAAAATTTCTAAAAGTTGAATATTTTGGACTTTTGACACTTGGAGTTTCCTTGTTTTCATTTTCAAAAAATTTCTCAAATTCATGTCAAAATTCCAGATTTGTTTTTTTTATAGCAAATTTTGGACTTTTGAAACTCAGAAAACTTCCTAATACTGAACATTTTCAACCACTGGAACTCAGAAATTTCCATATTTTATGTAGCACATTTCTGAGATTAATGTAAAAATTTCAGAGTCTAAAATGGCCATAATACATCGTCATTATTTGGTGTTTAATTTTCTGCAGCTGTCACATCATCAGCAGGAATGTTTCTGACTGGACATGTAGTTTTGTATGATGTGGTTTCCTTCACTCCTTCTCATGGATTTGTATAGAAACATACCTGGAAACATGTTTAAAACAGATATAAAAGCAGCAGCTGACTGTTTCCCTCCAGGCTCCTCACTGATACAATGAAATCACTTTATGTTGCACTTGTGTATTAAGCTGTGCAACAAAAGAGTTGCTTAATGCAGCATTTAACAGGCGGAATATCACGAACATTTCTTTACCAGTGAGTTAAAACATCATGTTTCATTGCTGTTGTTACTACGGAACGAGTGACTTAACATCACAGTGAGTTTGTATTTATTTCATCTGGGGGCGAAACAAAGGGTTACACCTCGGTGTCACGTGATGCAAAACATCTGAATGAATAAATGAAGACGCCTATTTATTGCATGCAACAGATTAGCCGCTGAAACAACAAAAAGCAACTGATGTTTTGGAAAAACCAAATCCTGATGCATTCACTTCCCCTGGGAAATTTAGGTTTCACTTAAAAGTCTACATCGAGATTAAATAACACTAAAATATTGCAGATTCATGATTAAACATTTTTTGTATATATATATTTTTAAATTCTCATTTATGTTTTTACATACACATGAACATGAATCCAACATTTAAGAAATTGATAAAATGAGGCATAAAATAATGTATTTCAGTAAGAAATACCCACATTTAGTGAGCAAATATCTGTTCATTTTATGAAAAATGAACAGTTTGTTCATGTCAGTGACATCACTTTTAATTCACATTCATGTTTTAAATAAAAATGTGAAACACAGAAGCCATATAGTTCAAGATCAGAAGATATTATCAGCATTAATTAAACTATTCAATTTGTGCCAATTCGCAAAATATAATCTCGAGACAATTTAGAAAATAATAAAAATAATTAATAAGTAATTCAATTAATAAACTTAGTGAATTATTCAAAGTAGTTCAAAAAGTTTCTATCCAAAAAGAAACTTGGAGAAAGGGAGGAACACCATGGAGTGAAGACGTGCTTCTCGAGGCTCCGCAAAAGCAGGGACAAAACATTTATTTTAAAGCACACCCCTACTTATAAATCAGCCTCGCATATGTATATAATGGTGCGCTTCTAATCCCTGGTTCATTTGACACCTTCTTTGGTCGATAAGGCGTTTGTTTTTAATAACTTTTTGTAACAGGCCGCGGTCGTCGTCTCGAACCTAGCCAGCGTGCACTAGCTACATAGCGCCCGACCCGGGCCCGAAACGGACTGGTTTGTCACTTTTGGGTTGATCCCTTGTCCCCTGCACGGTGGCACTAGGACTGATATTACTGCGGGCACGGGTGAGCATAAAAGAGTGGTTTCCGTCCTTGGATGGTCCATTGTGCTAAAGCTAATTATTGGTTGCGCTCGCTCGTGTCGCTGAACTGTGACGTCATCGTTTACGCCAACTTTCTTCGGCACTGTTTGGGACCATTTTCTGTTTTAAAGTACTGCGACTCTTGTAAAATGGACAAGAGGGAAACTAAGGGTCCTCGTCAGAGACGTACTGCCGCTGAGACGAGCTCCGGATCGGGCGCGCTCCGGATGGATGAGACGCCGCTGGGAAGCGTGGATCAGATACACCGCTCAGTGAGGCAACATTCACCAAAGCACTGCAAGGTCTGAAGCAAGACATTTGTGATACTTTTGACTCGAGGATCGACTCTCTTACTCTCACATTAAGGTCAGAAATTAAATCCGTGAAGGCTGAGCTTAATGCTAATATAAACTCCATCCAGTCTCTTGTTGAATCTCAGGGAGCCACAATCAAAGAGCTCGAGGTCTCTGCTACCTCTTGCAGTGATGATTTGTCCTCCCTGCAGTCCTCTGTATCTGTTTTAGCAGAGGAAGTTAAACAACTACAGGCTAAATGTGAGGATCTGGAGGGAAGGTCAAGGCGTAATAATATTCGTCTCATCGGGCTGGCTGAAGGACTGGAACTGCCCAACCCTAGAGAATTCATCTCACAGCTTCTGCGTGACCTTTTGGGATTGGAGGATGTGCCGCTTCTGGACCGGGCTCACAGATCTAGCAGGGAAAAACCTAAAGAAGGAGCTCCACCTCGACCAATTATCATCAGAGTGCATTATTTTCATGTGAAGGAACTGATTCTGCGGGGCAGGAGCTGCTGCACCTCTTCTCTATCAGGGCAGGAAAATTTTTATCTTTCCAGACTTTACGTCATCAGTGGCCAAAAAACGCTCACAATTTGGGAATGCCAAACGTCTCCTACACTCGTGCCCTGGCGTTAAGTTTGGTCTGTTCTACCCTGCTGAGTTAAGAATCACACTGCCAAATGGAGTTGTGCGCAAGTTTTCCGACCCCGAAGCTGCCACAGACTTTATTAAGAAACTGGGAGGTGGTGCTCCTTCTGACTAATAACTTTGACTTGGTTTGAGGCTGATGTTCGTTATTTCTGATTTATATTTGTGAAATGGTAACCTAACTGAAGGTTTTTTGTTTTTTTTTTGGGATTTCACAAAATGTAGGGGGTGCTTTTAGTACCAGATTTTGTTAAATATTTTTTTATTTTTTTTTTATTTTTTTACATATTTGATTCTAATCATTTACTTATCTTATTTATGATGTTTTATTTATTTTTGTTTAATTTTTAAAATTCATTTTATAAATATTACTATATTATTATATTATTTATATTTTATTAAATTATTATTATTATTATTTTTTTCTTTCAAATACCTTTTTAGTTTTTCTATCCTTACTACTGATTTATTTCCTATATATACTTTATTTGTTTAATTATATTTCTGTGTGTGTATGGGTATGTAGATGCATATCTATTTTTACACTTAATTAGATAATATAATTTGATCCACTTATTTTTGTTCCTGCTTTGCACTGGTGTGAGCTTGAGTTCTACTGGGTCCGTGGATGCTTGGAAAGAGGTATCTAGTAGTTAGCAAAAGGGGTATCTTGTTTCTTGTTTGGGAAGATGCTTCAGCAATCAGGGGTAAGTTCTAACGTTCTTGTTTTGTCGTACTGTTTTTCACATGTTATTTGGTCTTTAAGTGCTATCAATGGGTCATCCTTTACACAGATTGATGGATGTCACAATCTAATTGTGATAATTTACTAAAGGGTCAGGTTTTCAAGTTTTGTAGCTGGAATTGTAAGGGTTTAAATCAACCCATTAAAAGGAGTAAAGTGCTCCATCATTTACAGCATTTGGGTGCTCAAATTGTGTTTTTACAAGAAACCCACTTGAAAATTTCAGATCATTCTAGACTCCGGAAGGGCTGGGTTGGCCAAATTTATCATTCAACTTTTCAAGGTAAATCTCGAGGTGCTGCTATTTTAATTCACAAATCAGTACCATTTGTGTCTTCTAACATTATTACTGATCCTAATGGTAGATACATTATTGTTTGTGGGAGCATCTTTAATACAAAATTAGTTTTGGCTAATGTGTACGCACCGAATTGGGACGATTATAATTTTTTTAGTTCCTTTTTTACCAAAATTCCAGATTTATCTTCACATTTTCTTATCTTGGCTGGCGATTTGAACTGTTGGCTGGGCCCTTTGGATCGGTCATCAAATAATGTTAACAGACAATCACATTCTTCCAAAGTTGTTAATAATTTTCTTAAAGAATTTTCAGTTATTGATGCCTGGCGCTTTCTTAACCCTACTCGTAAAGAATATACATTTTTCTCCCCAGTTCACCATACATACACTCGTATTGATTACATTCTTTTGGACAGCCGACTGATACCGCATATCCGATCTTGTTCTCACAATGCCATTGTAATTTCAGATCATGCTCCTGTGACATTGGACCTGGTGATGGGAGGTGGCTCTCCTTCTGTTGTTCCTTGGCGCTTGAACACACGTCTGTTGTCTGATGATAAGTTTGTTGCCTTTGTTACTTCAAAAATAGACTTCTTCATTGCCACAAATGATACTCCAGGTACATCACCCTCTCTCTTGTGGGAGACTTTTAAGGCTTTTATACGAGGACAGATTATATCCTACAGTAGTTTTGAAACTAAACAGAGAAAGGCAAAGTTGTCAGAACTTACAACTCGAATTCTGCAGTTGGATGAACTATACGCAGCTTCCCCTTCACCCGAGGCATACAATGTTAGGTTGTCTTTACAAGCAGAGTTTGACCGATTGGCATCAGTACAAGTGGAGGAGATGCTTTTGAAGTCGCAGCATGCCCAATATGAATATGGTGACAAGGCCAGTAAACTACTTTCTCACCAACTTCGTAACGCGTCAGCAACACATTTTATCCCACAGATCCAAACTCACAATGGCATTTCTTCGGATCCACAAATAATTAATAACCAGTTCCAAGAATTTTATTCGTCATTATACGTGTCTGAATGTCCATTTGATATTTTGTCTCTGGACTCTTTCTGTGATAACCTTGTTTTTCCTGTACTAGACCGAACTTATAGTCTTAAAATGGAAGAGCCCTTGGCTGTAGAAGAAGTTCTACGTGCTCTTAATAATATGCAAAATTCAAAATGCCCAGGACAGGATGGATTTCCTGTCGAATTTTATAAAAAGTTCAGTCTTAAATTGGCTCCCCTCCTACTGAACATGTTTAGGCACTCATTTGAAACTGGAACTCTCCCAGCATCCTTGTTACAGGCTTCTATTTCTTTGATCCTGAAGAAGGATAAAGATCCTTTATCTTGTGGCTCCTATCGCCCAATTTCTCTTTTAAATGTAGACTATAAAATTCTCGCCAAACTTTTAGCCCTCCGTTTAGAAACTGTCTTGCCATCCTTGATCAGTCCTGACCAGACTGGATTTATTAAGGGGAGATATGCCTTCTCCAATGTTAGACGGTTATTTAATGTGCTCTATAACCCCACAGATTCTTGTGAAGCTGAATTTGTGATTAGTCTGGATGCGGAGAAGGCTTTTGACAGAGTGGAGTGGGGTTACCTTTTTTATGTACTTCAACGTTTTGGATTTGGTAATAAGTTTGTTTCATGGATAAAGCTCTTGTACACTTCCCCACTTGCCTCTGTCAAAACAAATTCCATTTACTCTAAATACTTTCCTCTTTTCAGAGGCACTAGACAGGGGTGCCCCATGTCCCCACTACTTTTTGCAATAGCTATAGAGCCATTGGCCATCTCACTTAGATCCAATACACATTTAAGTGGGGTCACAAGATCAGGCATTGAACAACGGCTTTCCTTGTACGCCCGACGTTCTCTATATTTCTAAACCAGCCTCTTCAGTCCCTATTGTACTTTCAACTCTTGATCAATTTAGCCGTCTCTGGCTATAAACTAAACCTTGGTAAAAGTGAAATTTTTCCAGTGAATTCGGTGGCTCAAAATATTCACTTGCTTCTCTCCCATTTAGGGTTGCCCTTGATGGTTTTACATATTTAGGGTTAAGGTCAAATGTAAATTTTGCGACCTTTTAAATTTAACTTTGAGCCGTTGGTGGACAAGGTCAAACAAGACCTAGATAGATGGTCTTTGCTTCATTTATCTGTTGCTGGGAGAATTAATACGATTAAAATGAACGTGCTTCCCAAGTTTTCTTTTCTCTTTCAGTGTGTCCCTGTTTTTATCCCCGTTTCTTTTTTTAGCAAACTGGACCAAATCATCACTGGATTTATTTGGGATCATAAACCCTCTAGAATTCGTAAATCATATCTTAGGAGACCAAAAAGTGTGGGTGGAATGGCATTACCGGACTTTATGTTTTATTATTGGGCATCCAATATTAGAATTCTTAATTATTGGTTAAAGGCAAATGATTTGGACAGTGCCCCGGCTTGGTTGGATTTGGAAACCTCATCCTGTATACGATCGTCTTTGTCTGCTTTAGTTTATGCTCCCAAATTGCTATCAGGAGCTGAAATTCCGAACAACAAAATGGTGAGGGTGACTCTGAAAATTTGGTTTCAGTTCCGCCGCTATTTTAAATTAAACTTTTTTTCTTTACAATCTCCTATCTTCAAGAACCCTTTATTCCGGCCCTCTATGATCGATAGTGCTTTCTCCGTTTGGTTCTCTCATGGTATCAAAAGCTTTGGTGACCTCTATGAGGAGGGCACATTCGTCTCCTTCGATCAGCTTTCTGCAAAATTCGACCTCCCAAAGAGCCACTTTTTTCGTTACCTACAGGTCCGAAGTTATGTTAAGGAAAAAACTTCTCTCTTTCCCTCTAAACCTCCTGTTAATGATTTGGATAATCTTTTGTCACCTCCCCCACCGAAAAAGGGTCCTATTTCATGTTTGTATGAGAGATTGTGCTGTTTTCGTGAGTCCCCAATTCTCTCAATCAAAGCGGCATGGGAAGAGGACTTGGGTTTTCTGTTTCCAGATGACTTGTGGGATAGAATTCTTTACCGTGTCCATGGTTCGTCACTGTGTGCCAGACATGGACTAATTCAGTGTAGGGTCCTGCATCGCACTCACTGGACTAAGGCCAGGCTTTCTAAAATATACCCAAACGTTAGTCCGGAGTGCGATCGTTGCCATCGAACACCTGCCTCACTGATCCATATGTTTTGGTCATGCCCATCACTAACGCAATATTGGACAAACATTTTTGCAGCCTTGTCTGAAGTAGCTCATATGTCCATCCAGCCTGATCCCCTAACTGCATTGTTTGGTGTACTTTCTGAGACGGTTTCTTTGTCAAGACTTGAGGCTGATCTGGTTTCATTTCTCACTTTGTTGGCAAGGCGTAGAATATTGCTGTGCTGGAAATCAGCTTCACCTCCCTCATTTGAAATCTGGATTAAAGATGCTTTACACTTTAGTAAACTTGATAAGATTAAATTTACCCTACGAGGTTCCACAACTAAATTTTTAAAGATTTGGCAGCCGTTTTTTGATTTTGTTCAGACATTGCCGTCCCGTATGGTGCCCAACTAAATTTTGCTTTTGCCTGACCTTTTTATTTACATTATCATATTATTTATCAAATTATTTATTTTGTCATTAATACCCATTGATGTACCTTTTTTTTTTTTTTTTTAATCCTTCCCTTTTATTTCTTCTTCTAACATATCTACTTTTTGTTTTTTGTTTTTTCTTGTTTTTTTTTTTCTTATTCCTCTGGATTTTATTTGGGAAGGCTTATCCATGTGTTCTGTACGACTTATGTTCGGTTCTGTTATAGAAAAAAGTCTACATATGTTGTTCATATATTTTTGCACATTTTGTATTTTGATGTTAAAACCTAATTAAAAAAAAAAAAAAAAAAAAAAAAAAAAAAAAAAAAAGACTGCAGCTACAGTGATTATGGTAAAATAAAGGTAGACTGAGCCTAAGCTTTAGACAGTTTGGGGCTGATGGCTGAAAAACAAACTGGTTTTGGAACGAATAAAGCTGCTTTAGATCATGAAAAAAAAAAAAAAAAAAAAAAAAAAAAAAAAGAAACTTTAGAGGAGATGAAGCGCTGTGCTGTTTAAGCTTTTGTAGTTTTTATTTTACTATTTACATGTATGTCTTAAAAATATATAGAGTGCACAAATATTTACTCAAGTAAAAGTAAAAAGTAGCCGTCCAAGTAATTACTCAAGTGAGAGTAAAAATATATTTGGTAAGAAGTCAAATACCGAGTAACTGATCAAATCATCAATCAATTAATATTTAAAAATTACATCAGATGCAGCAAAATATAAAGTTAAATGGAAATTTTAGTATTTTAAGGATGAAAAAGACAATAGGTAATATAAGTAACAAAAAATGAACATCAGGCAAAATATTTTTATTTATTTTAAAAAACTTATGAAACTTTAACAAAAACTCCAGATGTGTGTCAGCATCTGGTGAATTTTTGGTTGAAACATGTTTGTTTTTCATTCAGTGGGTAGAAAATCCAGATATTTCACTCAAGAAAGAATAGAAATGATAAAATTATTCAAGTAAAAGTAAAAAGTACAGAGAAGTAAAAATACTCCTAAAAGTAATTTGTTTTTTCGAAAAGGTTACTCAATTAGTTGAGTAAATGTAACAAGTTACTACCCAACTCTGCATTTAGCATATCTGGCATATCTAGCACAGATATGCTACGTTTATGACTTTAAGAAAGTGTCAAATCACCATTCTGATGAATAATTGATAAAATAATCAATAATGAAAATATTTTTTCATTCATAAATAAATGTAGAATTAACCACTCAGCTTTTATTTAGGCAATGTCCTCATTTTAAGAAACTCTTTCATTTTCACAGACACCTGAACGCGTCATTGTGGTAGACGTGAACTATCCTCACAGGTGGGCGGGGCTTATCCCGACAGGTGTAGCAGCAGCTCCAACCCGCGCAGGTAGCGGTGAGCCTCTGCGTGACGAGCGGACAGGTTTTTGTTAGACAAATACGCACCGTGTTCCTTTCTGCTATTTGTTTGCGCATAAACAGTTTATTCCGCTCCTGCAGCAATTTGCATTCACCTGTAATGAAGTCAGCGCGGCTCCAAAGGAACGACATTCCCCTCCACTCGTGGACAAATGTGGATTTTTAGACTTAAAAACCCCAAAGTGGAGCTGAGGAAGAGGGAGAACGTCCTGGGCACGTTATGAAAGCGTAACATGATAATTTAAACAGCCAACAAAGAAAATTAAAAGTTACAGTTCGGGGTAGAGATGGAGTCGATGGCTGGACTTCTGCTTCTTCTTGTCGGTGAGTTTTCTTTGGAAATCTGATTGAACCAGTTCTGAACTATGTAGTCCTGTATTCTTTTAAGGTTCAGACTTGATAGGATTTAAATTTAATCTGTTTTTAGTGCAAAAACTCAGCAGAAACAACTTTTGATATGATAAAAAAGACTCAGGCTGCAGTCTTTTCAGGAGAAAACAGCGCTGTGGGTGTTAACATTGCCCCACTCGCTGCGTGGCGTATAAAACTGCTAAGATAAGAACTCATTTTCATTTAACTTTGCTTTTAATTTTGGTTTCAGCGCATTTTATTCAGATTAAGTTAAGTCTAAATGCTGTTAATGAAGTTTGAAAAATTTATTCTAAATGAATTTTAGTGTTAAACTTTACATGTTTTCTTTTAATTAACGTTTTTAATTGCGGTTTGAATGTATTTTATAAGGCTGATGGTGAGGTTTGAAATCTTCATTTTAAGGAATTTTAAGGTTAAATGTTTTCAGTTACTTTGTTTTAGAATAGCATCTATTTTTGGTAAAACTCTCAGCCTGTTTGACAACTATTACAGCTCGTAAAATGCTGCTGCTGCTGAAAGGCTTTCTGTTCCTGTTTGGGAGGTTTGTTTGTTTCCTCCTATCTTATTATTTAAGTCTGTCTTGCATCTGACGTCTACCTGCTAACTTTTTATGATGGAAGAGAAAGAAAATATTGGAAAAAAAGCTTTATGCTTGCATTATCTGAGACAGTTCCCTGCGTGTTTTCAGCTCTTATTATAGTTATTATGTTAATCTTCAACCCTTTCCAGGTGGTGACGTTAGTTGTGAGTTGTTCTTGTTCAGGAAATTCTGCATATTCTTTATTTTTGTGGTGAGAACGTAAGAAATCCCGCATTTGTTCAGGTGTGGCTGCACAGAGATCATAATTACCTCTGGGTGCAAAATCACCTTGGAGATATTTTAGAGCGAAGTTTGGATTTGCTCTTTTTCATTCTCTCCAGTTCTCTTAAAAAAATGTTTATTTTACTATAATATGCACATATATCTTCTACATTATAAATAGTCAAGAGTATTTCTGAATTTTAAGAAAATGTTGGTATTTTCTAATTGGGATTTGCATGGGGTTTTTTTTATCCTAATTTGAAAATAATAATAAATAAAACAGGAATTTAGCTTAAAACCTTAAACAATAAGTTTTTAAACTGTGAAGTAGACCTCAAATAATTATATTTTTAATGCAAAATACATAAAAAATAATGCAAGTGTTTCAGAATAACTGTAATTTTACTGCACCATTTCAGAGCAACTATCTCAATACACTTAAAAAATAAATCAAATTAATTTAGAGCCGATCTAAATCAGTCCAGACTGTCCAGTTCAACCCAAATGATAAAATATGACCTTTTCATTCAAAGAATTATTTAATGTGAATGTCTGTTGCATTAAGTTATTCTCTTCTACTGAGCAAGCATGTGGTGAAAGGGGAGAGAAACAACTAACATTAAACAGGTAGAAACCTTCAGGAGCAGCTGGGCTAAATATGAGCAGCCATGTTTTTTAGCTGGTTGAGAGTTCAGAGGGCAGCAAAAACAAAATCGTAGATAAATGGAGCTCCACCTTAAAAAATATGTTAATTTTTTTAAGGTGGAGACTGTTGGAGAAACATTTTTTAAAAGTTTTTTTGTCTTCTCAACGCTCGCTGCTGAAATGTCCTAATGTTGCACCGAGTGGGTGGCGTCGAAGAATGCAAACGTCCTCTTGCTGACATGAAGTAAAATCAACAGGGAGGATAAAATGTGTTTGTCAGTGTTGAGATGTAGCAGCTGATTGTGTGCAGGTTGGTGGGATTTTTCTGCAGACCTGCATAAAAATCTGCAGAAAAGTACCAGGTATAAATGAAATAATCTGTCAGCGGAGCCAGTATTTTCTCACCAATATTAAGGAGTTATTGACGTAAAACAAGCTGGGTTGTGTTTTCATTTGTATTCTCATGCTTCCAATGGAGATCTTTAGTAGGACGTTTTGACTTCTGTTTGATGGTGACTGAGCCGTGGTGCTTCAAAATCCCACGGATCAGCCCTTAAATTTTTCACCATCTCTGGAGGATCTGAAATATCTGAGACGTTTATGTTGAATTTGAAAGGCTGAGACTCTGAGCTGTTTTCCTAAAACAGACTTTAAAACGCAGAATTTCCTCTTAAGGTAACGATCACTGAATGTTTTGTTGAGAAATCAACCCTTGTTGGCAGGATGATGGATTTTGCCTTAGACTTCACATTGATGCTGAAAGAATCAATACTCTACATTTTGTTGAACTTGGTCGTTCCTGATTTGTCACTCCCACTGCATTCCTACGGCATTTTTGACTTCAACTTAAAGGTGACTGTTAAGGAAATATGACTATTTTTGAGTGCTTAATATAGTTAATCTCATGCCATGTGCATTCAAGTAGATAGAACATTCTTATTTGGACAAATGCTAGACAGATGTAACCCAGCCAGGAGACAGGAGATAAATATTCTCTTGGAGGAGTTTAACCAAAACACTAATCTCTTGAAAAGTTTTATATCAGGTAGGCCATAAATCATATCCTCCCTGGCTCAGAGGTCGAAGGTCGGGGGTTTCTCAGAGAGGAGAGCTGCATCTGGAGTTGATCACAGCCTGGAATTTTAGGAACTTCAGATTTTTTAATACATTCTTAAATATTAATAGCGTGTGTTCGATTAAAGTATATTACCCAAGTTAGAAGTATTAATCTAGTAGATGATGAATGTATTTGAAAATGTATTATCAGTGACAATTTCAGAATCAAAGGAAAATTGTTTGAATTAGAAAAGGAATTCTACCTCATTTTGTTCTGTGACAAGACAAAGATTTAAGTTTTTGGAGATGCTGAAAACAGAAAAGCAGAAAACTAAGTTTGATGAAAATAACTTATAATTTTAACAAGTAGTAAACGACTTTTGATTTCTGCCGTAAACTTAGGGGAAGGTCTAAGTTTTTCCAAGGTAGCTTTTGGTTGGTCAAAACAGGGGTACGCCCTATTCGCATATATTAACAAAAAGAAACGCCTTCACTAGAAAAGTGAATGCTCAATAATAAGAATTCAGATAGCTGCTCTATTCTGCTTTTCCTGCCAGCTCTCTCCAAACGCGTCTTTGTCCTTTCTGTCTTTGTTCTTTTTCTTTGAATTCTCTGACTCAGGTAAAGAATGTATATCTCTGTAACTCTGCAGTTTCCTTGTTAATTCATACGGTGTTTTCCTATTGGATTAAACTCTGTAACACTGTGATGTCAGCACGCCTCGCTGTTTCCTTCCAGCCGTGAAGCCATCCGCTCAGGGACCCGGGAAGGAAGAGAGAGAGAGAGCCAAACTTTTCAATATTAAGCTAACTCAAAATATCTCTTTCTTAATATAACCTATTAAGCTTCATTGAACAGGTCAGAATAGGTTTATGTGCTGCCCAAAACATGTTCACTACACTTTACACAAATCCATTCTTGGATAATGAGAATGTTTACATTCATACGTGATAATGTCTGCAACCAGATGCACAAAGATACAACCGTACATCTTTGAAAAGCAAAAGTGGAGCCTCCTACTCAACCAATAAAAATGCAGCTAGTGGTTTCTGGATGGTTAGCAAATAACAAACTTGTCTTTTCCAGCATCCGTTGTACAGCACATGCAGCAGTAAAACCAGCTGACAACAAGTGCTGGAGCTCTTCTGAGTGTCTAGGAATCGGCGTAGTGCCCATAGGATGTGATTTAACAATCTGGAGGTTTTTGAAACGGCTGATTTTCCAGGCACCCAAAAACATCTGGATGTTTTTTTTTTCAAGCCCTTGGGATGTTTTTGGAAGCAGCAAAAACCCAAATGGAAGTACAAAAAGACAAAACTCACTTCCAAGAAGCTTTTCAACGAGAAATACGTCTTGCTTTCACATCAGTAATTTCTGAATATTGATAAAAAAGTATCAGGTATAAATTAAATAATCTGTCAGCGGAACCAGTATTTTCTCACCAACATGAAGGAGTTATTGATGTAAAACAAGCTTCAATAGTCTTGCTAAAAAGTTACTAGTAAGTCAATTTTGTTTTATTGAAAGATATTTGCACTAGAAACTAGGTAGAAATCATTGAATGAATGTACTTAAATTAAAATTTCCTCAATATTTTTGTGCAAAAATAACTTCCTGCTATAAAAACTGAATTTATATGAAGGTGTTGATACATTTTTCATCAGATAAAATGTTAAATTCAGTAAATAGAATTACATTTATTTTTTATAAGAACTTTTTTTTTTGAATGGCTTAAACGTGTTATCATCATAACCCCAAAGCTTCTTTAGTTTTCCGGTTTTGATGAAAATGACTAAAGAAAACACACTCAGCTGCTTTGTGAGAAGATATTTCAAGACAAAAACAAAAAGGGATTTAGTTATATTGTCCACTTACTTTAATGCGCAGCTGTTAATAAAACACAGTTTTCTGTTAGGATCAGTTTAAAACCCTCTCCAGTGCAGCAAACCGTGAGTTAAGTTTCACCTGCAGCTTGAAGCTGCCTCAACTCCGGCGCCTGCATGTAAAGTCTTGGACGTCCACATAATTCAGACGTGGGACCATGCAAGTTGTCTGAAGGAGCGACACAACAGAATGCGGCTCGGGCGCATTCCTTCTTCTGAACATGAATCAGAGGTCATTGTGCAACCGGCATCTTCCTGTTTTCATGACTAATTCTGCTGCTGCTCGTCTCTTTTTGTTTCCCTCCTCTGTGTGGTTTAAAGTCACTGACAGAGACGAGGGCTGAGAGTATCGCTCCATTTAGAAGAAAAAATACTGTTATCAGGCTCTTGGTTTCAACAGGTGTGATAATCTCAGGTGTGATGGAGTTACTGTCACTCTGAGGGAACTGGGAAAGCTTGAAGGGCAGCTTTGTGAAGTCGTGTTTGTCTAGAGTGTGTGAACAGTGGTTAACTCTTTCTCTCTGTTTGCTGTTTATCTTTTTTACCTCATCTTTGGCTTCCTGTAAAACCTCGTTTAATCTGACTCTGTCCATCCAAGGTCTCTCTCTCGCTCTCCTGCACTGCAAAAACACAAAATCTAACCAAGTAATGTAGTGTAGTTCAGAGGTGGGCAGAGCACCCAAAAACTGTACTCAAGTAAGAGCAGCACTACTTTAACGTAAATTTACTCAAGTAAAAGTAAAAAGTAGCAGTCCAAGAAATTACTCAAGTAAGAGTTGAAAAGTATTTGGTAAAAAGTTTACTCAAGTAATGAGTAACTGATAAATTATCAGTCAATTAATATTTAGAAATTACATAATCAGATTATACGAAATATAAAGTTAATAGTACATTTTTGTATTTTAAGGATATAATTCATATAAATAACAAAAAAATAACAAAATCAGGCAAAAGAACATTTTTCAAATCAGTTTCTTCCAATAAAAAAATTACAAAACTTTAACAAAAACTGCAGGTGTGTGTCTGTTTCTGATGGATTTTTGGTTAAAACATGTTTGTTTTTCATTCAGTGGGTATAAAATCCAGAAATTTACTCAAGTAAGAGAAGAAATACTTCATAATAAATTGACTCAAGTAAAAGTAGAAGTACAATGTAGCAACTTTTACTCCTAAAAGTAATTTCTTTAAAAAAGTTACTCATGTAAATGTAACTAGTTACAACTCAACTCTGGTCTAGTTTCTAGTGAAAATATGTTGGTACACGTAAAATAATACAAAAACTAACTTATAAGTAAGTTTTCAGAAAGATAGAGGAGCTTGTTTAACGTCATTAGTTTCTTAATATTGATGAAAATGTAGTTTAACTTCACTGACAGATTATTTCACTTATAACTTGACATTTATCTCATATTATTAGTGAAATAATTTGCTAATATAACTAGAACTTTTTCATCAATGTGAAGGAATTACTGACGTAAAAAAAGCTGTCATATCTTGCTGAAAACTTACTTATAAGTTAGTTTTTGTCTTATTTTGAGTGTACCAACATATTTGCACTAGAAACTTTAAATATTTTGTGTTTTTGCAGTGTAGATTGACGTTTCCGCTCGCTGTGGGACAGCCGGGCGGTTGCGTCCTTGCAGGATCCGTGGGATTTTGTGCCCAATATTGGCAGCTTTGTAATCATTTATCGGGTTTGTGAATCAGTAACCAGAGAAGAAATAAACGTGTTCATCCCAGAAATCAAAGTTCATTTGTTTGTTGTTTCCGTTCTGAGTTTTTGATTCACCGCTCTCACGGTGAAATGCAGCCTTTAACTGATAAACGCCACTAATGAGCTCAGTGCCGAGTTTCCGACAGTTTTAAAAAACTAGGAAGAAGAAATAAAGTTACAACTTGCCTGAAAATGTCACCAGAGCTTCCAATTTGGGTTGAAATAGTAAAAATATGAAAATCAAGTTAAATGATTGTTTAAAACTTTGTGTTTTAGGTGTTGGGTTCAATATTTGATCTGTTTGTGCAGCTTTACTGGAAATGCAGAGTTAAAAAAGGAATTGAGATAAATCAATTTGAGTATGTGACAAACTGAATTATCAAGCGCTCATTTAAAGAATGCTGTTACTACATTTTCGCCAATGAAATGTTTATTTTCTTATTTAGAAATAAGAATTGTTTGTTTGTCAATGTACTTCAAATATTGCATGATATTATAATAATAAAAACTTGAAGTGCAAAATGTGCCAAGTTTTCTTCTGATTAATTATCAGAATAATCAACTAAAGTAATAATGTTGCAGCCTGGTTTCCAACATGTCACAATAAAACTTTTCTGACAAATAAGAGCAGAAATGTTATTTAAAAGGAGTAAAACTGCACAAATACCAGCAAGGATGTAAAGATTATTTACTTTTTTGGGATCAGTGGTTGTTGTTGGGTATTAACAGCTGCTGGAAGGGGAAGGATCTCTGTTAATGCTCCGCTGTCCAGTTCAGCAGCAGTTCAGTCTTAAAGCCAGAGGAGACCATGTTTGGACATCAGGAAAGGTCTTCCAACTTTTCATTTAATTATAAACACTTAATTAAGCCACTTATGAGTCTCAGAAATTATTGAGAAAAACATTAATGGGTACAAAACATCCTGAGGCTGTGTGCCAAGATCGTTTAGATCCTGAGAATCGACTTCACTTCCTGTTTGACAGATTTGCAGGCGGTTTAAATGCGAAGCAATCCATCTGATGAAGACTGGTCCAAAGATTAATGTGTCATAAATGGGGAAAATTGTGTAACATATGATTGAAAGGTTCATAAATTATACTGAACAAAATGACCAAAAAAAGCCAAACACCGCAATATAAAAATATTTTTTTACATCGTTGCTGTAACAAGCACTGCAGAGATAAAACTGCCGCAGTCACTTATGAGTGAGGAAATCAGGATTAGTACTAAATCTTCTTCAGTATTTGCTTTGAAGCAGGAAAACCTTAATTTGTCTTAAAATAAAAGGCTTGACTCCATTTGAAGAGCCGTGCTTCAGTCTCAGTGCACGTGCAGACCTTCCCTTCCTTTCTTCTAGGAGCCTGCGTGTTTCCTCCATAAGGTCAAAGTCAAGCAGGTTGGGCGAACCTTCAGCCGTAGCCTTTGGGAGTGTTTGTCTGTAAACAAATCTATTGAGGCTGTGCATCACTTCCTGTGTAAAGCACTGAAGGAGAAAGTGACTCTCAACAGATCAGATTTTCTTTCTTTTATAGTCGACGTTGCATTTTTTTGATTTGCATTGATATAAAGTGAAACACTCACTGAGTGATGAATTATTTTTGATGTTATGCAGTTCATTGATCATTCCTTATTTCTATTTGTGCAGAAGTTTTGGGAAATGCCTGTAAAGCGTTTACAAATTCCACTTTTATTTTGCAGAAAGAGGCATTGGATTTGTAAGCAGAAAATGCTGCACAGATCCAACAAGTTCATCGTTCTTCAATTTAAATTTAATGAAATTTCATGACTTGTAGGACTATTATGTTCTGAAAGTTATATTTAAAATACAAAACATCATTTTATCAGTTTGCAAAAAAGATTTATTAAGTGAGATAGCATTTATAATCGGATATATTTTTTAAAAAACAAAAATTAGAAGTAAACAAATTTGACATTTAATTTCAGGTTAAGGAACAATATGTATAATATTGAAATATAATATTCTATCAATGTATAATGATTCATTAGAGTGCTGCATTATTACAAAGATAATATATATGTTTTCTTACTATTATCTTTATGCATACACATTGCCTGTTTTTGTTTAAAGCTTTATCTTTTTATTTTTGGTTAGTTGTTTTGGTATTGTGAAATAATTCAAAGAATTGCAATTTTTTTTCTTTCATGTCGTCATGTGACCTCTTCATTTTAACCTGTAAATGAGGAGATATTACTCAAAAAACATTAAATTTCCATCGTTCTGCAACTGCAGCTCCCTTTGCCTTTAAAATAAGTGAAATTTTCTGAATGTTGCTACATCTGGTTTTATCGTTCGGTTTGTCTAGATGTCCAAGTTCAAGCATTCCTTCTATCAACACGTAACGCCTTTATCTCTGATTGATGACCTTTTTCTGTTTTCTCCTGAGCAGTATGCGTTCAAGGGGCCTTCGTGGAGCCTCCGCAGCCCAACACCGACCTCATGGGGTTCACTGACGCCCAGACCAGACTCCCCTGCTGGTACCAGCTGGAGGAGGACCAGAAGATGGTGCAGGTCTCCTGGGAAAAGGTGTTCCCAAATGGGACCAGCAAGCAAATCATCACGGCCCACTTCACTGAAGGGACTAAAGGTACATCACCATTACTAGCATCCCTAATGTTTCCAAAGACTTAAATGTAGCAGAAGCATTTCTGCAGAGATTCAGGAGTAGCACTCCTGAAAATATGCCGTTCATTTAATACATCTATCCATTTTGAACCTTCTTGCTGCCAGGCAACAGTGCTACCAACTGTGCCACTGTGCAGCCCCTCATTTAATGCATATGTGTCCATTTTTTTAAATTAAAAATGTAAAAAAATTATTGCAATATTTCTTTTTTTTACCTGCCCAACAATAAACTTTAAGTACAATATTTATATGAAACGAAGTCTAATTTCTGTAGAAGAGAAATCTGTAAATTATTGCAAATCTGAAACATAAAAATGGACAAAAAAAACTCCAGGATTTTGTTCTTTAACGGCTCTCATTGTTGTGTAAAAAGGAATTTTTGATATAAGGTGAAGAGTTAACTTAATCTTTGTGCATGTTCATTAATTAAACTTAGACAACTCAAAATAAACTCTTTGCTTTTTTAAGAGTAAAACTCTTTCACTAACGGTGTAAAATAAGATTTGCTCTGTCCTGTAAAGGCTGAAGTTACTCACTTTGACCTGTTTTTATTATTTTTTTCCTCCAGTGCTTGAGAACCCTGACCGGGTGAGGTTTGAGACCTACAACCCGATTTCTGAGAGCTCAGCTCTGCTCATCCAAATCACAAAGGTGTCAGACGCCGGCGTCTACCGGTGCCACATCGCCACCCACCCTCAGGGAAGCTTCGACAGGACCATCAAGCTCACTGTGTGGAGTAAGTTTCACACCCTGCATTTTTCTGATCCATCTTGCAGATCATGTTTGGATTGTTTGATAAAACCATGAAGAGAAAAGGCGCCAGCAAGGGCGGTTTGATAATTTCACAATCAGGGCCATAAATTACTAGAAGCATTTATTCTATTTTGGTTTAATTCATTGCTCCAGTGTGTGAAAAAGTCTGAAATGATTCCAAAATGTTGTCTGAGAAAAGACCAGCTGTGAAAAATATCTACGATCTCATCTAATTTCCAAGGAAGATGCGTTGGATGGTTTATGATAACAGGCATCTTTGATTCGTGAATTTATTTATTGGTGAACTCCTGAATTTATCCTAAAAAAAAAAAAATAATCTGAAATGTGTGGTATGCATTTGGATGGGGTTGGGAGGTGCTGGTGCCTCTCCAGCTAATGTTCTGGGTGAGAGGCGGGTCGCTCTGGACAGGTCTATCGCAGGGAATCACAGAGACAGTCAGGACACACAACCAGACACACACACTCACACACACACACTCACACCTAGGGAGAGTTTAGAGAAACCAGTTAAACTCACAGTCATGTTTTTGGACTGTGGGAGGAAGCCGGAGAACCTGGGGAGAACCTCTGCACCCTTTACTGAAATATTATTGCTACTGAAGCAATTTGAAAAAATACAAACATTTAAGGAAAAAAAAATCCTGTCAAGCAAACTGGTTTTCTTTGGCAAGGCTTTGCCATCGTGCACCAGTGTCTTCTTTAGATAAACTCATTTATGAAGGTGTTTTTATTGGGTTTTTTCACCTGTTGTCACCATTTTTGTGGCTTGTTTCCACTTCCTGAGCAGATCACATGAGGTAACATTTGAATCACCACAGCAGCTGTGGGAACGCGATGCTATCGCCTCTGCTGCCAGTCATCGTCGGCAGCGATGCTCCGAGCTTAAGGGCTTGTTTTGGCACGTCTCGGATCACAAATCCACACAGATGAGTAACTGACAACCTGAACGTCACTGAAATGACGTTTGATAATTTGCATGTAAAACGTCCGACGAAGACGTTCTCACAACCTGGAACTGAACCAACCTGCTCAAGCAGAACGTAGAATTTAAACACCATCCATGTTGAGCGCTTTAATTTATGCTAATATATGAATTTAAATGCTTTTTTCCTGCAACCTTAAAATATTAATAAATAGCTTTCTCTCCTGGATTTTGTGATTGTTTATTTTCTGTAATCAAAGTCACATATTTTGTGGTGCTAATTTATAATTGTTTGTAAGGAATTTTTACAATATTTGTGCTAATGCAGTGGTTCCCAAAGATTTTCTTCTGGGCCCCCTGTGGATTACAATAAAATCCCCCCCCCAAAAAGAAAAAAGAATCAACTGGACACACATCGTTCAACCAGAAACAAACCTAAACACATATATTGTTTTCAAACTCCACTGAAGTTTATTTCACACTTCAGGTTGCAACAAAACAAACTACAAACCATCTTTACAGTGAAACACTTTTGTGTTTTTTTGGGGTTTTTTTTCCATTCATCCATTCTCACCCCCCCTCCTGCAATAGCACTTTGGGAACCACTGTGCTAATGTATGTTGTTAAATGTGACTTATTACTTACCGGCTGAGGCAGCAGTCAATTAAACTAAATATTTTTGACCAATTTTGAGAAACAGATTGCAGTAAAATCAGAAAAGGTGTGTGGATCTGTTGATTTTGTGTGAATTTTGAGGATTTGGGACGTATTGATGTAATTTGGAGTCTTGATGGCCACATAAAAAGCTACGGCGGACCAGATTTGGCCCCCGGGCCTTGAGTTTGACACATGTGATCTGTCTGCTGGCTGCAGGTTCATTTTGCAGATGTGATGTCATTTATTTTGGGCTTTAAGAGATTAAACCATAACAGCTTTGTTGCTATTGCTTTTTTAAAACAAATAATCCAAAGGCATGTGCAGGATTGATCAAATATTGGAGGACCTTCCTGTGAGTCACAGCTAGTTGGATACAAAATAAAAACAAAAGTGTTTACGTGTAAATACATCTGGTTATGCTGCAAAGAATTTAATGTTTTAGTGATTAAAATATTAAATCCATTTTTTGCAGAATCTGTCTAGCAGACAACTGAAGGTCTTGTATCAAAACTGGCTGATATGTGGTGTTATTTTATTCACTTTAAGTAAAATTTACAGTGAATAAAATCACGAGGGGTGACCCCACAGCATTATGCTGCCTCCACCATGCCTCACTCAATAATCTGGGTTCTTTTGGTGATGTGACGTGTTGGGTTTTTATTTTGTATAGGTGAATAATAATAATAATGAATAATAGTAAAAATAATGAAAGAAAAATATCATAATGACAAAAAAATAATGACGATAAAATGAATGTAATAATAAAGAAAATTAAAATAACAATAAAAACTACTTAAAATAATAACAAAAATAATGAAAATAACTTAAAACAAAAAAAAATAAAATAATAATTACAATAATTCTGAAAACAAATAATAAAAATAGTAAGGAAAATAAAGAAATTGTAATAAAAAGAAAATAAAGAGATATATAAAGTAGTTAAAACTCCAATAAAAAACTCTATTAATATAATGTTTCTGTTTCCACTGCAGATATTTGACTTTGATAAAATAGGCCAGGTGTGTTAATACAAACTGGGTATTGTTTTCTAAAGCTGAACTTCCTTTAGGTGGACAGCAGCCATTGTGTCTGCGCTGAAAACGATGTATGAGGCTAAAATGTGAACAGTAACCTCCTTATGTTAGTTGAAAAGCCAGGAATACCATTTGTATGCATCATCTGTGGACGATCCCTAAAATAAAACAAAAAGTATTTCTGGTCAGTGTCACTTAAAGCTTAGAAAACAAACATGAGCTTAAAAATACTAACCAACAAATGTCTCCCTGCTCTCCTTAGTGCTTCCCATCTCCTCCGTGGAACCGGAGAACCTGGTGGAAGGCCAGGCGTTCGGCCTTGTCGCCACCTGTCGGGCCGTGGGCTACCCCAGACCCGGGCTGTCCTGGGACACGGAGCTGCCCGGCCACTCCGAGAACCACACCGGGGAAGACGGGAAAGCGTTCATCCAATACTCGCTCCACCCGCTGCGCAGCATGAACGGCAAGAAGCTGGACTGCTTGGTGTGGCATCCCAGCTTGAAGGAACCCCGCAGGATCGCTAACCGCCTGGTGGTCCAGTGTGAGTACAGAACAGATGAACCACTTTGGACCAGTTAGGATTTCCATGCTGCTGTTGTTCAGTGTTATGAGTTTGTTGTTGGGGAGAACTGGCTACAAAGTCAGATCAGTGGAATGACATGAATCACTTAAAGGGCGTCTATCATGAAAAATTCACATTTTGTATGTTTTTATGGTTCCGTTTTCTAAAATGCTTAAAAAAACAACAAGATGTTCTTTGGCAATAATTTATTTTGGTGTCTGGAAAATTAGATATTTTAAAATCCTCCCAATTGTTAAGTCAATCAGTGGGCATTGATTGTGACTTAACAATCTTATGCAATATTATAAATACATTCAAAAAATGCAAATAAACAATCATATTTCTAGAATACAATAAACGTTTTATTCCCTAAAATGCAATAGCAGCATTCTTTTAGTGAATACTTGATTGTTTGTACCAAATGATGCATCTGCAGTGAAAAAATACTTTCAGTATTGTGAAAATCTCAACTCTTTCTGCTTGACTTATCAATACAGTGCAGAGCTGATCAGTTGATTTTTTTTAAATTAATCGATTAATAATTGGATAAAAATAATCCAATTATCCATTTAGATTAACTAGAGTTCACAGCCGGATTCCCAGGAGGAATTTTTTTATTCCTATTATCAGATATGCCCAAACTTTTTCTGTGTCACAGCAAAGTGAGACGAAACGGGAAGATTCGTTCCACTACATTTTTACACGTTCAGTTATGCAAAGCTGGAATATCATTTACAGCTCTGGAAAAAATTAATAGGGCACCTTGTCTGATTTTACTTTTTATAGATATATGTTTGAGTAAAATGAACATGTCTGAAATTTCAAGCAAAAAAATTTTGTATTTATTTGCAAAAAATGAGAAATTGAAAAGATGCAGAGCTTTCAGAGCTCAAATAATGCAAAGAAAACAAGTTTATATTCATTTAGAAACATCAACGCTAATGTTTTAACTCAGGAAGAGTTCAGAAATTAATATTTGGTGGAATAACAATGAGGGTTTCAATGTGGTTCAGTGCAGTGGGTTTTTTCCAGAGCTGTAGTTGAACCTTCAGTGATGATCAAGTCTTGAGCATCAACAGCTTACAGAAGCTTCAGCCTTCACACTGACTGTTTAATGAACTAATCTGGCTGCAGCCGGCATCAACTTGGGTGTTTTCTTCCTTTAGCGAAACCATTGCAACCTAAGGGTGGAAAATCAGTCTGAAATAACTCAGCGCCTGTTCAAACGTTTCTCTGGGCTCTGAGCCAGCTTTGTTGAGCTCTTCCTGTTCTGAAAAAAGATCACCCTCTGTCCTCGAATCGTATTTATTCAGCCTCGGTTGTCTTTCTGTGGAAGTGAGGACTAAACGTTAGTCGATAATGACAGGTCAGATTTTGACCACGGAAAATGTGGACATACTCCGACCTCTACTCTTTTTTTGTGTAGCCAGGCTAATTTTTTACCGTCTTTGTGTCATAGTTGCTCTTTGGTTTTTGGATTTGATGTGATTGACAACTTTTGACTTGACTCATGAACTCGATGTCTTTGGAGTTTCCCACTCTGGTTCACCAAAAATTAGCTTGAACTGGTAAAATATATAATAAAAAACATCCAGTTTTCCTGGATTTCTATCCGAACAAAGATTTTCCAGACTGGCAAACAGCATCGCAGATTAGATGAAAGATCCTTAGATGTTTGCAATCTAAGCAAAATTTGAGTAATCTTATTGTGATTTTCCTCCCCCATGCCTAAGATTTGATCTTCACTTGGGATTTAACAGCAAGATTCTGTTCATAAACTACACAATATTGTAACTTTGCATGACTGAATGTTTAAAAATGTTGCAGAACAGATCTTCCTGTTTTCTCACTTTGTTGCAGTAGCAGGAAAAGTTTGGTCATAACAGGTAGTCGTCATAAAAACTTCCTTCAAGGGATCTATTTTAAGAGTTAGCTGCAGGTAAAGCTGCAATGGTGGCTTGAGAAAGAAGGATGAGATCAAGTTCTCCAGTCTAATCGGAATCAGTAAATAGAAGGAAATTCAAATGAAGAAATGAAAATGAAATATTTGACTATGAAAAGTAAAAACTGGTTGCAAATGCTAATTTTTCTTATTTAAACTGTTCTCTGAAATGAAGTAGAAATTAAATGTATACCAGAAAGACACACAGACAACAAGGATATCTTAGCGCTGTCAAACACTCCTAAGTGTGGCGCTGCTCTCTCTCAGCCCTTTACTCTCTGGTTCACTGCAGCTAGCACAGCATGTTGTGAATGCTAAGCTAGTCGATAAACGGTTTTTCTGTAACAATAAGTTGTTTCTCTGTGATTAACACATTTAGCAGTGAGTACATGAGATTGATTGACGACACTAAGACCCGCCTCCTGGCTCTGATTGGTTGTATTTTTGTGCATTTCTTAAAACTTGTCCCCTCCTAAAGGTTCACAAAATGTTGCTTTTTTTCCCCCCTATAATTTCTTACTTTTGTTTTCTTTTAATTGGTTTTACTTCAACTACTGTCTCAGTTTCATTCCACTTACTTGCTGAAACTTCTTTCTCTCACAGAAAGAAGTTGTAGTTAAATTTTTTAAAACTGCAATGCTTGCTTCTTTGTTTCAGACCCCCCAGATCCCATCATCTCCAGTTCTCCCAGTGTCTGGCAGGTTGGTTTGCAGAAAGCCGAGCTGGTGTGTGAAGGCAGGGGAAACCCAACACCCCAGAACGTCATCTGGACTCGGTACCATCATCATATCACACAAACCTACATTTTACCTCTGCCAATTACATGTTAATTTAGCACACAGCAGTGCTAAATTGCTCTTTACGTGCTGCTGGAATGTGACTGAAAACAATTATATGTTACACACTGGTACAAAACAAAGCGGTTGCACTCGAGTTCAAAGTGGGATGACTATTTCTGCTCGATTCGCTGCGGAAATCAAAAGCCGTGGTGTCGAGTTGCGAAACGTGAAGTGAGACTTTCTGGAGCAGGAGACGTTTTCACACGAGGGATGGAACCAGCGACATGTGGAAGAGCAGGAGACGCAAACTAAGCACTTAATCACAGAGCGATGCTTTAAATATCACTCTAATGCCTGGTAAAAACACAGGGTCTGTGCTTTAATTAGAGACACCGTACCAGCCATTACATCTCTGCATCTGCACATAGTAGTCGAATGCAGGGTGGAAAATCTTTAAACAGGAGACAATCTTTAGATATTAAAGAAGAATGACATAATCGGATTCAAACGCCCCAACTTGCCCATCAGTAATCAGATATAAAAATATTATCAGTCTTACATAACCAGTGCAGAGAGAGTTCTGCCAAACTCCACCTTTAAGATTTAATCTGATGTTTCAAGAAGAAAATATGCTGTTGTTTATGAGGAAGTTGGTCTAAAATGAGAGAATAATGTTAAAGTTTATGCAAAATTGAACTTGCACATCCTGCTTTCTATTTAAAATTAGTACATTTATCTGAAAAGGTGCAGCTTAAAGTCGTAATAGGTTGCAGACATAAAGCATACAATGATATATTTTTAAAGCTGTTGCTGAAGGAAAGATTGCAGACTGTCAGCTTTTCTGACTCGTCTTAGTTAAATGTTTTGTGCATTATTCACTCTGCAGTAATTTTTATAGGTAACATTTTTCTTTTTTTTGTGGAGCAGATTTTATAAACTTGAGAAACCTTATCCTTATCTATCGCACTTCAGAAATTAGAAAGTGAAGATGTTCCAGTCAAGACCTGAGTGATTTAAGATTTGACATTTGCAGTTGTTGCAATGTTGTTTACATAAGAATTGTAATGAATCAATTTTGCCTTTAATTGCCTAAATACACAATATCCCTGTTCCAGGAGCATAAACTTGTTTATTTACAAATTTAAAAAAGTTAAAAAAAAATAAAAAATACAAGTGGAACTTACATTTGTAATATGCTTAATTTGCTCAATGTAATACTAAACACAGAAAAGCATATAAACCTGGAAATATTTCAGACTTTTAAGACTCAGAAATGAAATTTATGAATTAAATAATTTTGTAACCCTGGAGAAATCCTTATATTTCAACATAAACAGTTAGCTTCAATATGCTGCTCCAACACAGAGTTGAATGGCTAAAAATACTCACTGTTTGTTGCTACAACTCATCCCCTAAAACACACAAAACTTAAATGTCCTTTAGATATATTTGACTCTAACAAATTCATTTATTTCCTTCTTCTGATGATTTTTGTTCACGCTATGCAATTAGCTGAAGCACTAAGCTAACGCTACTCTCTGTTTTCAGTTAACTGTGAGAACAAAATATAGAGAAAAAGTTGTTCTCCTGCTTCATATACTTAACAATTTTCTGTTAAATGCCAGTTAGTGAACATAAACAGACAAAGAGCTGCAGCAGCCAGCACAGTATTTCTTTCACTGAGAACTTTGTTAAGGTAAAACCCATTTACTTGGTTTAGCTACTTCAACAAAGTGATTCACTGACCTCTGTGTCATCCAGCTAGCTTTCATCTACATGGTCATTCATCTGTCTGATTACTGCAGTACTACATTTATCTGGCTGCAGCTGACTATCTGAGGCTCTTTGTTTGCAGGAAGTCTATTTATCTCGCTACTCTTTTGTTTTGTATTGAGAAAAACGTTTGGCCTTTTTCTTTCTTTCACAATCCTCTGGATTCACAGAAATTTCCTTTAACTAATGGATTAATGTGTTTTTTTATTGTGACACACAGTCCGATGAGCTTTGTAACATCTGGACTAGAGACAGGTTTCGTTCTGTAGGCAAAAGAAATTTAATTTTACAAAATCAAACGCAGAGAAGAATGCACAAGCATTGTATTTTAAAATATCCCATGTGAGATGGCTCCATGTTGGTCCTAAAAAGATGAACTATGAGTTCAGAATTTTAAAATATTTGAGTTTAAATATGAATATTAAATATTAAAACATGCATTCTTTACACAACATTCAAACTTCATGAGCCCATAAGCCCTTTTTGCCAAAGTTGTCACTGTAATAGTTTTTCTGAATAAAGCTGCTTTGGGTTTCTTACACAAAACACAAAAATGGTTTGGGATTTTCACAAGACCTTCAAAAACATCCTTGAAGGCTTCTAGTGTCAGACTGGTGGATTCATTCCAGAGAGACGTCGCCCCACAGACCGTCAGGATCGAACGGTGTACATACGTCAAATGTAAGCCATTTCCAAACTGGTCACACTGTAAAACAACAATTTTGATCTTGATTATAATTTTCTGTAAATTGATGAAACCAGTTTTTTAAAAGGACCTGAAAAAGTCAGGTAGCTGCTAGTCTCTTTTTTTCAATGGGAAAATCTTCATACAGATTGAAAAACCCTGCCTAATTTGTAAACTCAGTAAAATAAGGTTTATGGTTTATAACGGTTATTTTGTAAACTGCAGGCACATAAATATGCTGTAATTTTACAAGATTTGCTGCACAGACTGCAGAGAGAAGACCAACAACATGTGTGAGGAGTTGACTTTATTGACAGAATCAACTCTGGATCTTCCTAAATTAATCATAATCATTTGTTGTTATATTCATTTATATACACACTGTAACTTCTGGTATCATAACTTTAACGTGAAACCACTGCAAAGTAAAGCAATATTTAGAAAATGTTTTGTTAAACTTGGCTGTCTGGCTTTGCAGCTCTGCAGTGTAGCACCACAGTTTCCTCCACCCTTCTTTTTTGTTTGTGTTGTTTCACATTTTTGTTCTTTACAAAAACACTTTAGTTACACAGATCCCAAAACTTTGACTGGAGTGTTTTTATTTTGTGTCTTTAAAAATCTAACTTTGATAAAAGTTCTTAATGCAGTTAAAAAAATGCTTTTTAGATTTCATATGTGCAAAACATCCATCTATCCATTCTCTACACCTGCTTAATCCTTGCTGGGGTCAATTAGTGATTTGTTTCTCCATCACACAGATGGAGAATCATTCCTACACACACAAGAGATATTTAGAATGACAATTTACCCTAATACACAAGGCTTAGAACTACACAAGGAGAATAAATCATCAAAAAAACAAAATATGCAAGTATAGAACCTGCACACTCCACAAAAAGAAACTACAGTCAAGTTTCAATCCAGTATCTTGTTTCATGTTTAAGAACTGAGTTATTGAATGGTTTGTAGAAGCATGAAATGACTTGTAACCCAGAAAGTGCAACAGCTTCACAGTTTCTGACCCTTACTATGAATTTGCTGGTGTAAATGCTACGTGTCTTGCAGTAACGCTCCACTGACCGCTTGGTTTCACTTGCGGCTGTGCACAATGATAAACTCCAACCACGATAGTACGATGTGGTGATAACTCGCTGTCAAAGATAAATTTTGTGAGTCCAGAAGCCAGATTAGGATCTTTCTAGCTGCTGACTGTAGAGTATTCATCAGATAAAATATTCCTGTGTGACTTTGTCATAAAAAGGTGGTCAGGGAAGCTAGGTGGGGCTCTGAGGTGCGAAACATGAGCCTGCTCCAGTTTTAGTGGGGGGTAAAGCAGTGGTTAAATAGCCACTGCAGCTCAGGGAAACCAACTCAGCAACCTGAACCGTCTCAGTGGACCTGATCAGAAACTGGCACTCCATTATGTGACTGTGATACCTCTTCAGCTGCACGTTATCCAGTCTGCATGCAGCCACTAAGGCTGGTCTTTATTTAGTATGTTTGGATGACTGGGCTGCAGGTTTTGGTTCAGGTGCATATAAAACAGTAGTTTAGGAGTAACCTGACAGTAATCTTTTGTGCGTATTTGGAATGATTTCTTCCGTGACATAAACCAACTATTGTTGCGTTTTAAGCTGTTACTCAACAAAGGCCTAAAACTGGAATGCCTGTTTACCCTCTGCGTCCTTTTTCATTTTCCATTTGCCAAAGCGAGTCACACCTTTTGTTGTTTCAAGTCGTGACTCAAGCATTCTGTATGGTTCACCCCTCGCTGACATCTCTCTAAACTGGCTCGACATTTTCTTCTTATTATTGTTATCATCAGGAGAGGAGGAGCTCTGCCAGATGGGGTGTCTGTGGATAGAGAAAAGCTCGTTTTCGGACGGCCCGTCCAGTTAAATGACAGTGGGACTTATGAGTGCTCGGTCAAGAACACTGTGGGATCTGGAAAAACAGAGTTTAGATTGGGGATATCAGGTAAGATCTGGCAATCTCTCCGCATTGTACCAAATAAAAACACAACAAAATTAGATAGTTTTCTCCTGCCGTAGACTTGTGAGTTTGCTGCCCCCTTGTGGTGAATCTTTGGTATCTACAGAAATGGTTGCGTAAGATGTAAAGTATCTTATGCAATATTTGGAAAATATTTAAAGAAAAGTACATACAAGATTGCAATATATTCAGACAAACATCAGAAAGAACTGAAACAAGGTTTTCAATTTAATTTAATTTAAGAGAAACGTTAATCAGAAGCCTGTTTCAACTTTGAATTTATTGTTTGTCACTGTACACATGCACATGTACAATATTAAATCAGTTAAATGTATATATATTCACACACTGATTAAACTGGTGCGGGTGAGAGTTCAGGGTGCCAACCGCTTTAACTTTCTCCTGACAGAGCCTCCGCCGCCCCAAAACCTGCTGCTGATTATTGTTAGCGCCGTGGCCGGCGCTTTGATTCTGCTGCTGGTCATCGTGTTTCTGGTCTTCAAACGCCGCCATCTGAGAAAAACCAAAAAGCTGAAGATGGAGCTCCGGGAAACAAAGTGAGCTGTGCCAGGTTTTCTTTAGCAGAGTGAGAAACTAAATGAGGCTTCCACTTGAAGCTCAAGCGAAGATGACAGATTGGCTGTTTGGTTTCGAGTGCTTAACTTGTCACATTCTCAGACACGTTTTGTTCAATAAATCCTCTAAATAGTTTTTTTTTTTTTTCTAGGGATGAAATTGACTCTCTCTCGAGACAAGCCTCCTTTAGGAGACTGAACTCAACTGGCTCAGTTTCACGAATTCAGGTATAAAAAAACCACCTGATGCCTCAAAGATCAGAGACAAACCTCAGGTTGGCACTCGGGTCCGGTTTGGGTGGAGCTGTGGAAGTCCGCAATTACAGTTTGCTGCAGCTTCAAACAAATCAGACTGATGGAGTTCTGCTGTACATGAAACTCAGAGTGAATTGCTTTATTTTTCTGCACTTATGTTTACACATTTTTAAATATGTTAAATATTGTCTCCATATTTTGCAGCCTGAAGATTATGCCTTACTCAGAGTAGACAGCCGCACAAAATACAGCCAAATGTCTCTGGTGAGTTTGAAAACGTCTTGATTGGATGAAAAGGAGTTAAATTGTTACAGTAGCAGGTTTCAAAAAAGATGTATATTAGTTTCCAATAGACTAGTTACATTTTAGAGAATAAAATGAGGATGAAATGATTTGTAAAGCACTTAACAATTGCACTTCAATGAAAATGCAAAGACAAGCAGACATATATATATATCTATATATATATATATATATATATAGATATATATATATATATATATATAGATATATATATATAGATATATATAGATATATATATATAGATATATATATATAGATATATATAGATATATATACAGTACAGACCAAAAGTTTGGACACACTTTTGGTCTGTACTGTAAAAGGAGAGAGAAAAGAATCTAAAAATCTCTTTAAGATGGAGAGCAAAATCATAAAATTATTTTATAAAAAGGCAAATTCAAAAGTACAATTCCACTGGAAGATTTTTTTCACTTATTAAACTCGGAAAATGTTTTGTTTCAAGTGAAAAAAAAATCTGCCATTGGAACTAGAACTTTTTAATCGATATTAAAGAATTACTGACGTAAAACAAACCCCTATATTGTGCTGAAAAGTTATTTGTAGATTTGTTTTATCTTAATTTACTTATAGAAAGACATTTGTGTTACAAAGTAGACCAAAAATACTTGGTAAGATTCTGTGTTTTTGTAGTGCAACAGCATCATGAATACAGTAAATCAGCCTGAAACACAATAATGGGAATATTTAAAGTAGGTTTTAACCATTTGTAAATATGCACTATATTTGTGTTGGTATAATTTACTAAATTTTTATAAAATACATTAAAATTTGTGGCTTTAACATGACAAAATGCCAAGCTTAAGACAAATGAATACTTCCCCAGGTTGCTGGATGTTTATTAAAACTTCCTCCTCCCTGTTTTGCAGGAGCCCCCCCACTATCAGGGCAGCCAGTCCACTCTGGGTGGGAGGTGGGGACCCACGGGAGAGGTTCCACGGGACGAATATGGGCGTCCCGTCGTCTGGACCGATGACAGAGAGTGCCTGAGAGCCGCAGAGATGAACAGGGAGAAGGAGGAGCGCAGGAAACGGGTGGAGTCGTTTGTGAAGAACAGCAACATGTCGCTGGTATGCGTCAGCGCCTGAGTGGTTCTGATGTAGTTGTGTCTGTAATGTGATGGTTTGTTTATGTTTTCAATTTGGTTTGATAGAGACGGAGGAGAAACACAGAAACAAACAAAAGCTGGTAGTCAGCTTCTTCTTTTATTGCTGTGGAGGAAACGGAGACCACTTTTGTTTTTAGGAGAAATTAAATTGAACTTCAGCCCAGTTTTCAAGTCTCTTTAGGTCAAACTTTCACTTTGTAAGTGACATTGCTTTCTAACGTGCTTTTCATTTTTTCTTTTTTGCGACATTTTAAAAGCTTGCTCAGTATTTGAGTGGCAATTCAATGGAAACATAGCTGTTGACTTTGTTTCTCATCTATTTTTGTATTTCTTCATCTCTGGGCATGATGGTGTTGCTTTTTGAGATCTTTAGCCTATTTCATGTTGCCCGACAGTGTCTATTTTAGTTTAATTACACTGGTCAGGCAGGAATCAGGCCTTGTGTGTGACTAGTGGAACTGAATCAGAAAATGTGGTGAATCTCAGTTAATTAATTAACAATGAGAACAACTAAAAGCAGAAGAAACTAGAACTGCAAGCAGTTATAAGGGTTCCTCGCCCAATCCGGCAGGTCCCCTCACTAGTGCACTTTGCCCTTGTGTGTTTCCCGTCGACCTTGGGGTCACTCTGCGCACGTCAACCGAGTTGGCAATTTTTCAGGACGGTTTTCGATCCCAGAAAGTTTCAAATGTAGGATGCAGGATAGTACTAAAAACAAATGTACTGTTGCACCCAATGTCCTTTATTGATCTTCACAGATCGAGCTAAGCTGTGTCTTTTCATCACTTCCTTTAAGCAGAACAAATAACAGAAGAAGTATTGGAGCAAATTTAACTTGTTTTGCCTTTTTCTTCAGGATTCAGGCCTTCCTTCTTCACTGGTTCCCCTGAAGGTCCAGCAGGACGATGGTAACGGTCATAAAGAGCCTGACTTGTGTCACCTACAGGAAGATGACTCTTCCCCAGGCGACGACTCAGTCGTTGAATCCTCCACAATGGAGGAACACGAGGAAGACGAAGGAAGAAGACGGCATTATCTTCAGGGAACTCTCAGTAAGATGTTTTATGAAAGCAATGGGGTCCTCAGACCCAGAGAGAACCCCAATGCCATTCTCCTGCCTTGCCAAAATTATTACAAACCACAAGTTATCTAAACCTTTGACTTTCTTCCATAATTGGAAATGAGAAAAGCCTGTCAGCATTTCTGCTCTGACAGAGACTTTTATTTTGAAAAAACAAAGTATTTAATAACTATGGACAGAAAACCAACAAAGACAATTTTATTTGTTTTTTGACCTCCTAAACTTCTATTCTTTTCTGATTCAGTTCCTCATAATAACAGGAACCTTTTTAAACATTTTTGGGATATTTTTGTGCCATTTACTAAAAGAAGAGAATTTGCTCGACTCTGGAATTGTTGAATCTTGTAAGATCTACAGAGACTTCACTGACTGGAGACTTTTCCTCTAACCAAACATCAGGTCATCTGAATGAGAACTCTCACTGTCATCAAGAAATCTTACAAACTTCAAACTGGATTTACATTACAAACTTGAACTGAATTATTCTACAGAGATAAAAGATTATTAAAACAGATTTATTACATGTTTACTGACACATTGTACTGTACACTCTGCATCAATGGACATGTTACAGTGCATGGTTTCCCCTAGAAAACCTGCTAATCCCAGTGGTAGGACTAGCAAATCCATCAGAACTGTATTTAAAATAAACAAACCATGCTTAGCCTGGTGGCGGCAAGTTAAGCCTGGTGGCCTGCCAGGCTTATAATACTCCAAGGGAAACCTTGCTGTGCCTGAAATGCAATATTAGTGTGCATTTCTAATAATAACTAATTTTGTCATCAGTGGTAGTTCATGTGAGCTAAATGGCTCTCTGTCCAGGGCGTCATACCGCCATGGGGCAGCACCGACACTCCAGAGAGAGTAAAGAAACAGTTATGTCAGTTTTACCTCCAACAAGCTTTCTATTGGTTATTTTCATGTTTAGTAAATGGGAATTGGGCTCCTTCCTATGTTTTACACAATAAAGGCACTGTAGTCAAAATGGCCGTGCACAAGAGGTGGTTGATTAAATGGCTAAAAGTTAAAGGGATTATTAAATTATTCATCAAAGAAGCTGGAATATTTAATTTGCTCTGATATAGAATCTAAACTGTGCTAGTGGCTAAACTTGAGCTGGGTTTTCCTATGCAGATTAAAGATTTGCTAAAACACCATTTTAGGTTTATTATTTTGTTCCTCTATGCAAAAATGTCAAAAAATTTGGGATTTCTTATACTTTTGATTTTTTTCTGACCTGCTCATTGACTGGTTGAATGTGTCCAACCAGGCCCATCAAGCTGAAAATCAATAAGCACTTAAAAACTATTACAGTTAGCTAGGGTTAAATCTATTTTTTACTTAAGTCTTTGCAACAAAATGAAAATAATACTAATAGGTGGAATTTATGTAAAAAAATGTAATAAAGTAATTTTAGCAGCAGTTGGAGTAATTATTGCTTTTCTGTATCGAACTAAAACAGGGACAATGTTTTATGTTTTTGAGTAAATACTCAGCTATGAGTATTTACTCAAAAATACTCATAGCTGAGTATTTTTGAGTCTATAGAGGAGTTTATGATATTTAGTCTTACATAAACTGTTTTTCACTGTATATATTTTTGCTAGATTTCTATGTTCTTTATTGTTTTTCTACGGGTCAAACGGGTTTTGCCACTCGACAAATTTTACTCATTAAAATGTCTCTCTTGATTTATGTACAGGATGCATTTTCCTCTGCAGAATAAAAGCAGTGTGACTCACTTTACTATCTATGGCCATATTGTTATGGCTCATAGGTGGGGCTACATGTGAAACATCAACAGCTACGTGCAGGAACAAATGCATAAAGGGAGGAACTGATAAAAATGAACACATTTGATGAAAAATGGCTAAAATGTGGATTTTATTGGAAAAACATTTTGTTTTGTATGAAGAAACTCTGTTGAACATATTGAAAATTGTTTGTATATGTGTTTTATTGTAAGGAAGTCAAATGTAAATAACTAAGATTTTATTATTAAAATTACAGCGTATGGGATTTTAAAAGCAGTCATTGAGAGGCTGTTGAGGTTTATTGTGGTTCTGACTTTCATGTATTAATGTTTTCTTTTTCCAGCCATGGGAAAATGAAACTGTTGTTATAAAGGAACGATGAGAAACATGAAGATACACCCAGGAGGCAAAAGTTATTGTTTCGCCCAGGAGATTATATGCTCAGCTGCAGGTTGGGCAGGAAATAAATTAGGAATAAAGCAGTGAAGGGGAACCAGAACAGCTGTTTAACTGGGTTTACAAAGATAAATAGATGAGTTTCAAAATTCCAAGCCCATTACCTTTACAGTAATGGGTTGGCTTAGTTAGACACAAAGCTGAAAATTCAGATTAATCCTGCACAAGAGAAAAATAATATAAACCTTATTAAGGAGGCTTTTCCTGTGATGGACTGGGTTAAAATGTCTCAATTAATTTAAAAGAAACAAACTACGACAGCCTCAACTTATTGATGAAGAATTACTATGAGGCAAAATTCAGGGCATAAAGTTTAACAAGAAAAAAAATAATTACATTGGAAATAAAGATTTCAAACTGACAAAAAAAAATCAGAAACTGAAAATAACCCTTTGAATACAAAAAGTAGTTTTAAACATTGTTTTCAGCTTCATATCTTTTTTTCAACTTCAAAAGATTTTTTTTTCACTCTATTTTTTTCTTAATTTGAATAAACTTTATGGCTTCAATTCACCCCCATACATTTCTAGTTTTATGGTGAATTTCTGGTCTTATTCAGGATAACATTTCAGGAAGCCCTGAAACCTGACTGATCAGTGAATTGATAAGCGCAACACTGATTATTTCCAAATATATTTACTGATTAATATAAGAAATACATTTACAACCACTAAACCTTAACCTGCAAAACAGTTTTTATTTTGTGCAAGGAGGGAAAGTGACTAGAAATTTACTTCTTGCTAACTTTTGAAGAGCAACACAAATCTGTCTTTGAATATCATGAATTACTAATTAAATATCTCAAAGAAACTATGATACATTTTGAAAAAATATAAAACTAAAATAAACTGTAAAACTACTTCAGTTAAAGTTGTGCAGTTTGCACAAAGAATGATCTAGAGCTTTCTGCAGCAGAGTGTTTGCATGTTCTCCCTGTGCATTTGTTGGTTCTCTCTCTGGATATTCTCACAGTCCAAAAAATTGTTAGGTCATTTGGCTTCCCTAAACTGGCCCTAGGAGTGTGTGTGTGTGTGTTTGTTTATCGTGTGTCTCCATGTTGCCCTGTGACGGATCAGCGACCTGTCCATGGTGCAGCCACCCGTCTCTCACTCAGGTACTGCTGCACATGGACACACGACTCTGATAAGCAACAAGCAGGTATGAATGAATAAATAATTATAATTAAATGTTAACTCATTCTAAATGTATTACTTTGAAATTATGCTGCTGCATGACGTCTTTTTAAGGCTTTTTACACATCCTTAAAAGGGGAACTAATAATTCCATAAGATGCTGAAGCTCTGTAAATGTTTTAGAACTGAAGCGATTAATCAAATTCATTGTGATTAATCAGTTATTGAACTAATTATCAGCTAACTAAATATATACTCCATTTAAGATGAAAAACCTCATTTGTCTATAAATATGTTCTAACCAGAACTCAATTTGCATTTTTAGCTTCACCTGGTTAAAAGTCTGTAAAAGATCTATTGAGCACCTTTTGCTATCCATTTATTAATCTTAAAAATAAACAGATTAGTAAACAGCATGCTTTTAGCTGTACATACACCTTTTACTACAAATGATCAAGTGTTGAAGGAATGCAGTGTTATTGCAGCTATACAATTATTGTTTTTATTCAAAAAAGTCATTCAATTATTTGCATCTTTTAAAGTTACAGTTTTTTATTTGATTAATCGATTAATAGTCAAAATAAATTACAAAAATAATTAGTTGTGTTAGAATATGTTCTCATCTTAACTTGTCTTTGAGTTATTTTGTGTTATATGTTCATGCATTCTAATTTACGTTGAAAGGTACAGTTGTAAGTTCTGCATCCTGTCACTTTCTGTTTATGTGCATGTTGTACTGCTGTTGTCCACTGGGGGCAGTGAGAGCAAGTTCGTGTGTGTAGGCTGCATTGTTCTAACAAACAAAGAAGTGAAGACGTTGATAACTGGAACGTTGGCAATAAAGTGAACACAGCTATCTAACAAAAGAAGTGTGGTTCATTGTCAAACATGAGTACTGAACAAGAAAACCCAACAGGTTATGGGCCCAGGCACCGCACGGGAGGACGATGGGACAGACTAGTTTTCAACGGAGACGAAAACAACTACGAACTTTGGGAGGTAAAGTTCCTCGCTTACTTAAGAACGCTAGGCCTAAAAGACACCATCCTATCTACCGCGGACCCAGACGAAGAGAAAAACGCGGAATGTTACGCGGAACTAATCCAGGTCCTCGATGATAAGAGCCTGTCGTTGGTGATGAGAGATGCCGCCGACGATGGGAAGAAAGCTCTGCAGATACTACGCGGACATTACGCCAGCCAGGGTAAGCCCAGGATCATCGCCCTTTACACAGAGCTCACGTCCCTACTAAAGGAACCCGGCGAAACAGTGACAGATTATGTTTTACGTGCTGAAAAAGCGATAACGTCTCTGAGAAATGCAAAAGAGGTTATTAGTGACGGACTAATAGCAATGATTCTGAAGGACTCCCAGAATCATACAAACCTTTGCTATTCACACAACACAGAGCACTGAAGATTTGACGCTCACTCAGTTTAAGAGCAGACTTCAAGCTATGAAGAGACAGAAAAGTTTGAAAGCAAACCAAGTCAGATAATGTAATGAAAGTGGACATGACAACAATAAACTGCTACAACTGGACAGCAGCGGGCACATGGCGAGAGACTGCCGCCAAAAGACCGCCAAAATGGTGCAGCTACCACAGAAGCACAACCCACAGTGACGAGACATGCAGAAGAAGATCGAAACGAAAAGATGATGCCAAGCAGACTTCAGACATGCAGGACAACCATGAGGAGGACCAGACCATGGTATTCAAAGTCAGCGGAATCTTCTGTCTGACAACATCAGACTTAATGGAATAATGGTGGACTGTGGAGCCACATCACACATTATCACTGATGAAGAGCTGTTCACAAGAATTGACAAGACTTTTGACCCAAGTAGACATTACATGGAACTGGCAGATGGAAAGAAGATGAACAATGTTGCACTGAAGCGTGGTGATGCACAGATTGAACTGTTGAACTCAAAGGGGAGGTATGTTAAAGTTACTCTGAAAAATGCTTTATTCATCCCATCCTACCCACAGAGCATATTTTCTGTGATATCAGCTACAGCCAATGGAGCCAGTGTAACATTCACAGATGGGCAGAATGAACTGCTGAGTAAAGATGGTACTGTGTTCCCTATTGAGGCTCATGAGAAACTGTATTACCTCAGAATGAAAAGCAATAATGAAGGATGCATTGAGGAAAACTTAAATGACATGATGAGCAGAGATAAAGTGAAGCTAGCTTGTGATCTGAAAACATGGCATGAAATATTAGGACATTGTAACATGGCTGATGTTATGAAATTACAAAATGTGGTGGAGGGAATGAAAGTCACTGACAACAGTAAAATGGAGTGTAACATCTGTACAGAAGGGAAATTTATCAACAGCAGAAACAAAGAGTCAGATGTTAAAACGAGCAAGCCACTAGAGTTGGTTCATACTGACCTATCAGGACCTATTGACCCTACAGGCTTAGAAGGACACAGATATGCGATTTCCTTTACTGATGACTTCTCAGGATCTATTGCAGTCTATTTTCTGAAAAACAAAAGTGATGTGACTAAGGCAACAAAGCAGTTTCTGGCAGACTGTGCACCCTATGGTAATGTTAAGTGTCTTAGGTCAGACAATGGTAGTACACATGTAATGATTTTCAAACACTACTCAGAGATAAAGGCATTAGACATGAAACGTCGTCACCATACTCCCCACACCAAAACGGAAAAGCAGAGAGACAGTGGAGAACGCTCTTTGAAATGGGAAGGTGTATGTTATCAGAAAAGGGCTTACCTAAAGAACTGTGGCCATATGCTGTTCAGTGTGCTGCCCACATTCGCAACAGATGTTATAATAACAGAACCAAAAACACCCCATATTTCTTGATGACAGGAAGAAAGCCCAATCTTTCAAACATGTGGGTATTTGGATCAGAGTGTTACTCATACAACAACCACCACAAGAAATTAGACTCAAGAGGGAAAAGGGACTGTTTTAGGGTACAGCAAGAACAGCCCAGCTTATTTGGTGTACCACCCACAGGCGAGAAAAGTTTCCAGACACAGGCTAGTAAGGTTCATCAAAGAAAGTGGTGTTGACCAACAGACACAGACAGATATTTGGGATGAAGGGATCCAGGATCATAGATACCCGATGCAGGCAAACAGACATGATGTAACACCCTTAACCCAAGATGTTACCCAAAATGTCACCCCAAGTGACAAAGAGGAACTTACTCTTCAAGGAACTCAAAATGCAGAATTTTCAGATGATCTCACTGGGAGTGAAATTGATGGTGATCAAACTCAAACGAAGCAAAGAGATCGTTATCCAAAAAGAGAGAAAAGACCCCCAAAATACCTTGAAGATTACCAATTAGATCCTAAGACTAAAGATGCAACACAAATAACTGTTGATCATTGTTACAGGGCTGTGCTTGGTATCCCTCAAACATTCAGTGAGGCTCAGAAGTCACCACAGGCAGACAGATGGAGACAGGCAATGAGGGACGAAATTGACTCTCTTAAAGAAAACGAAACATTTGAACTGAGCGTTCTACCAGAGGGTAGGAACACAGTTGGAGGGAAGTGGGTATATACACTCAAAGAAAAGGAAGGAAAAGAGATTTTCAAAGCTAGGTATGTAGCAAAAGGCTACAGCCAAACAGAAGGTATAGACTACCATGAAACCTTTGCTCCAACAGCTAACATAACATCAGTGCGAGCATTAATGCAGATAGCAGTTCAGAACAACCTTAAAGTACATCAGATGGATGTCAAAACAGCTTATTTGCATGCCCCAATTGACGAAGAAATTTACTTGGAACAGCCCGAGGGGTTTGAACAACAAACAAAAACAGGACAGAAATATGTGTATAAGTTAAAGAAATCTCTGTATGGATTAAAACAATCTGGAAGAAATTGGTACAAACTCCTGAATGATCATCTTGAACAAAACAACTTTGAAAGGAACCTAGTTGATCATTGTGTGTATAGAAAACAAACAGAAAATGACACGGTTATTGTGCTCATTTGGGTGGACTTGATCATTGCTGCTAACAGCATTGATGTTTTGGACAGTTTCAAAGAAACAATGAAATCAAAGTTCAACATGAAGGACTTAGGCAAAATATCACATTTTTTAGGCATTCATTTTGAACAAAAAGAAGATGAAATAAAAATGAGCCAAAAGAAGTACATCCTAAAAATGTTGGAAAAATATGGAATGTTGGACTGCAAACCAAGATCCACCCCATGCGAACTAAAACTTGATCACAAAGAAAATCGTGACTGCGATGAAACAAAAATAATGAATCCTACAGACTATCGTGAGATAGTAGGTAGTCTGATTTATGCCATGACCTGCACCAGACCAGACATCAGTTGGATAGTGAGCAAACTTTCCCAGACTTTAGCTAAACCTATGACAGAGGATTTAGTGAATGCTAAACATGTTTTGAGGTATCTGAAAGGTACTTGTGACTATGAACTAAGTTTCAAGAAAAACAATGAAGACTTGAACCTCATAGCCTACAGTGACTCTGACTGGGCATCCTCAGTAGAGGACAGACGCAGCACCACAGGTTATTGTTTTAGTTTAACGTCACAAGGTCCAGCCATTTCCTGGAAATCCAAGAAACAACCAACTGTGGCTCTTTCCACCTGTGAGGCTGAATACATTGGGTTAACAGCTGCTACACAAGAAAGTCTACATTTAAGTCAACTCTTAAATGGTATTGATAGCAAAAAGTACAGCTGTACAACGCTTCATGGTGATAACCAAGGGGCCATTGCATTGTGTAAGAACCCTGTGAACAGACAGAGATCCAAACACATTGATGTGAAGTATCATTTTATACGTGATGCATTGAGAGAAGGGAAAATAAATGTGGTGTACTGCCCATCTGAAAATATGGTTGCTGATATCTTAACCAAACCTGCACCAAAAGCAAAATTCCTGAAATTCAAAGGATGGTTTTTTGGACATTAAGTATTTGAAGGTAAAGAAGATGAGAACAAGGGAGGGTGTTAGAATATGTTCTCATCTTAACTTGTCTTTGAGTTATTTTGTGTTATATGTTCATGCATTCTAATTTACGTTGAAAGGTACAGTTGTAAGTTCTGCATCCTGTCACTTTCTGTTTATGTGCATGTTGTACTGCTGTTGTCCACTGGGGGCAGTGAGAGCAAGTTCGTGTGTAGGCTGCATTGTTCTAACAAACAAAGAAGTGAAGACGTTGATAACTGGAACGTTGGCAATAAAGTGAACACAGCTATCTAACAAAAGAAGTGTGGTTCATTGTCAAACATGAGTACTGAACAAGAAAACCCAACAAGTTGTAACCTCAAAATGTTTTTCATAATGAAAAAAACATATGGATATTCAATCACAATAAAAGAATTAGTATTTGTCTTAAAATCCTAAAAGGTCAATGGTATTATAAAACACTTCCACAGAAAGAATTAGCTACAATATTGCAGTAACATGGAAACACAGTAAATTGTAGTTTTTATTGTCTTCTCTGTAATTGAATTAAAACATTTTAAGAAAGAGCCTCCTTGTGAGTTCGTTGATGAGTGCGCAGGTTACTCCTCTGGGAAAAACTCTTGCCACACATTTCACACGTGTACGGTTTCTCCCCGGTGTGAATTCGCTGATGGATCTGCAGATGGCTGATGCGGTCGAAGCTTTTACCGCAGAAAGGGCAGATGTACCATTTCTCCTTGATGCGTCGACTTGCTGCAATTTTGTGAACCTCCTGCTCATTTAAAGCAAACAGACTGCTGTCGGGGTTGAAAGCTAACACGTTTTTAGTTCGCTGTTGTTTCTCTAAAAAGAACCCAACAGCTGTTTCTCTTTCTGCATGGTGTGATGTTTGCTGACTTGGTTGTGATTGGCTGAAAGTCAAGGGAGCACTGGATTTACTTGAAGCACCTTGAAGCGTCCTGCTGTCCCTCGCGAGCCGATCAGAATGAGCAACCTCTGCTGAGTTATCGAAGATGTCCAGAGAGTTTTGAATAAGTAATATTTCTGAGTCCAGATTGTGTGAAAGCTGGTTTGGTTCGAAGAAGCAGTCAGAATCATCCTCCGTGTCGCTGTCTCCCACTGAAACAGACACCCAGTGTTGGGTCTCTTGTTCTGGTGCTGCTTCAGCACATCGTTGGAGTCGTTCATGATGACCCACTATGCTGATTCTGGGATTCAAATCCACTTCCTGTTCCACAATCTCAACGTCATCATCCTCTTCCAGCTTCACTACAGATTCCTCATCGTTTCTATCTTCGGATTCACAGAGATCCGACTTGCATTGCTTTGCAGCACTTTCATTATCTTCCATCTGAAGAGGTAGCAGTGCTTCAGTATTCCCTGAAGAGTCTGCTTTATCCCGAAAGCTCTGATCTGATGGCAGTGTCTGGACTGATTCTACTGAAAGCCCTGAAATAAAATAAAGAAAAAGCCATCTTAATGAGAATGAAATGTAAAAGGGAGTCATCTCAGGAAGTTTAAGCAACAAAATGAATAATCTACAAATTAAATCAATTGTACCAGCGAGCTGTATATTATAATAAAATTCATTATTATTATTTATCATGTGTAGAGCATGTGTTACACTGTTACTCACATGAAAAATTCAGATGCATCTAAATAAATTCACTGCAAGTTTAATTTCAGTATTCCAAATCAAAACTGAAGTTTATTTCATTACAACAGAGTGATATATTTCAAGCATTTATGCATGTTAAACTGAATGGCTTACAACTAATAAAAACTCAAAATTTGAATATTACATAATTGCAACAAAAGAATTTGTAATGCAGAAATCTCAGTGATATTTTAAGTAAAATTCTAACTTCTAGATAAACTAAATTGGGGTTTTTTTTAAGCTAAAAGCATCAAAAATAATTTCTTGAAATATGGTGTGCAGTGTGTGCAACGAATTAATGCATTAGTTTTACATGACTACTAAAATAAATTAGATTGCTTTAATTCATTGAGCTACAACTGCTCTTACCATGGTATCAACAATATTCTCTAATTAAAATTCTATGTCATGCATATAGCTGCAATTGCGGAAAAATATTAGGGCCATTATAAAAAGATTTCTGACTTTAATCTAAGTATTTAGATGTTAAAGTCAGAATACTTGGATTTTTCCAGTGGGGCTGTTCCTACCTTCGCCGGCAGGTGGCGGCAAATTATTTTGCTGCTCTCTCCTTGGTAAAGATGAGGACTTTGCTGCTTGCGAAAGAGCCGTTAAACGCTCGTTTTCCATTGATATCAGCTTTCTGTTCAGGGCTTTAATTTCGCTCTCTCTCCGAAGAAGCTCCACCTGAACCACAGCGAAACCCTCCTCCCACAGCTTGCTGATTTCCATAACGGCCGCTTTAGCCAGCATCTCCATTATGGAGGTTAGCTTGCTCTGGAAAGCCACACAGTTGTTGTTGTTGTTGTTGTTGCTGCTGCTGTTAGCCATGTTGCTTCGGTTCGCTGGCTAAAGCAACGTCAGTAGGCTTTTACAGGACTTTTATATGCGCCAACAAATCCAACAGCAGCAGAAGTTCTCACCTTAAAAGTTCACATTTACTGATTTGAGGCCAAACCATGGATGTGTAATACAGTAGAAACAGGAAACGGTCATGATCACATGATAACGATATATGGCGCTCTTTATTGGCTACAATTTCTGACCAGGAGAATATGACATTATGAAAGTCAATAGTGCTTCTCGTGTTTGTCCACTAGGTGGGGCTGCCTTTCCATATTATTGAAAAGAATGTTTTACAAAGTAAAATAAATATTTTTCAAGTATATAATTTGTAGACAAGTGTTTTAAACACACAAGCAATGACCAGTCTTATTCAAATTCCAAATCCAAAATATTTTTTCAACCAAAAAGAAAAATTAAATGTTGTAGATGTTGTTGACATATGTAATGCATGCAGTATACTTGCAACCTAATTACTGGTCTGGAAGGTCCCATCATGTTTTACTGCCATTTACCAAAGTTCACTCCTCTCTACTTTAGTGAAGACGTCAACTAATGGCTCTAAAAGAGAACAACTACTAGTCAATCAGTCTTTATTTATAGAGCACCTTTAATATGTTCAATGTAAGTAACAACAACGGGCATGATAATAGCAAAAACAATGAGTGGAAAAGCAAAATCTGAAAAAAATAAAAATAAAATACAGCTACAGACTGTTTTAATGGCAATGAGCCAGAAGAAGCAGAGGTACCACATCTAAATATTGATTCTAATTAAGATTTGAGTTAAAACTGTCTTCACAAATAACTAAAACTAACTAACTATAAACGTTATTCTGCATTGTACATTGTATTGCTCCGTCCATCTATAATATTCACATACACATAATGGATGTTTACCACAGTTGATTGCGGTCTATAAATATATAGATGGACGGAAAGCTGGAAAATATTCAACTAACTGTTTCTTTAATATTAATTCCAGCTATTTAAACCGTAATGAGCGCATTTCCAACTTCTAACGCGACAAAGCAGCTCGCACGCTGATTGGCTGACAGACGTGCCCTTCCAAAGTGGGCGGAGTCAGAGCGGGGAGACGACGGAGCTGTCAAACACCGACAGTCGTTTGAAATATTATCAGAGGAGCGGATAACAAAACCGCAACACTTTACCAATGTGTAGACTAATTAACGACAGGGGCAGACTTTGTGTTAGATTTTGGTGTTTAACCGCTGGATAAAGGACTTCTAAGCCGTCGCTGGGAGCAACTTGTTGTTAAGTGCGTGTTTTGCAGGCTCTCCCTCGTAGGCTAATGTGTGTTAGCTCTTCGCTCCGCTTTAGTTTTGTTGACAAAACCAGTCCATTCGCTATCGTTGAGCTAGCGGCGGTGTTTCGGAGTTAGCTCGTCATTTTCTCAGAAATGTATCCGGGTACAAGCATGGAGCCCAGCCCGGACTGTTCCTGGAAACTCCTCCGTGAATTAAAACTAAGTGAGTAAAACTTTGAACACCAACAGGGGCAAACCTTAATAATGGCCACTGCCTCTGGTATTTGTTTACATTTTCCCTCCGGAGTTTTCATTACACGTTTAGCAAATTAACATTAGTCAGTCTAGCGGTGTATGTATTTTACCCACTTGTCTAATTGCTATAATTTACATCCAGGTAGTGACAGGTTTTTGCTGCCCGCCCCATTAGTTTGTTCATTACTTGTACGCCATTGAAGGTTGACTGACTCACTTACACTATGTGCAAACATCCACATACACATAGTGGATGTTTACCACAGTTGATTGCGGTCAGATATGAGACTGTTTTGCGTTTTTGTTTTGTGTGACCTTGCTAAATGTTTTGCTATTGTTGACTTGTGTGAACGAAAGGAACATCTAAAAGATCACTGAAATGTTTAAAGTGCTTTGCAGAAATTGTGTGGAGAGGCAAAAACGCTAATTCTAATGTATCCCATCCTTTTCAAACCAAATTCACTTGATTTATAAAGCACATTTAAAAAAAAAATGATTACAGTATTGTTCAGTAATAGAAAAATAAATGACTGATTGCAAAAAAGGCTCAGACAATAATAATGATAAGGAAACCTAGTGGGAATTTATGTATTTTAAACAGTTTGTTTTCAAAGTGTGCACTGCTACTGACTAATCCTCAAAGTGTTTGGCATCCCTTTGTAGAAACAGCTGCCATGAAGTGTTGGGATAACTGTTAATAAATCTTTTACATCACTGTGGAGAAGTTCTGCCCCACTCTTAGTTGCAGAATTGTTTTGATTCGGCTACATTGAAGGGTTTTCACGCATTAATGCTTGTTTAAGGTCATGCCACATCTTCTCAATCAGATATAAGTACTTACTTTGACCAGGACACTAAAACATTGTCTTTCTGAGGTGGTCTTGCTTGTGTTCTGTTTTCTGCTGCTCAACCAAAGTGCAGAGCAGCCCCAGACCATCACACCACCACCACCGTTTTCACAGGTCAATATGACCTTTTTTTGAAATGCTATATTGGTTTTATGTCACACTCATCAGTAAACATGCCTTCATAAAAAGACACACTTCTGACTACAAAATGGTTTCTAGGGAGGTATTGGAGGTGATTAAGAAGGTTTTGGTGAAAGTCAGATCTGCCCTTGTTTAAGTTTTAACTTTTAGATGAATACCAATCAGTCTGCTAGTTATTGTTAAATCATGAAGACTGACCTTGATAGAACTTGGTTAGGCATGCAGTTCTTTAGATAAGGTAGTGTTGTTGGAGTAATTTTGTGGCCAGGCCACTTCTGGGGTGGCTCAATACTGTTCCATGTGTTTTCCACTTGTGGATAATGGCTCTCGCTGCACTTCACTGGATTCCCAAAGCCGTAGAAATGGTTTTGTCACCATTTTCTGACTGTCAATTGCTTTATTTTTGATTGGTTCTTGAATTTCTGTAGTTCTGGGCATGATGCATTGCTATTTAAGGTCCGTTAGCCTACTTTATGTTGTCAGATATGTTTTGTCACTTCTTGATTCACCAGGTCTGGCAGTAATAAAACCTGGTTGTGTCTCAGAATATGTTACTATTTTATGTACACTCTTAATGAGTAAAATAATTTTAAACTCTGTTCTGTATTTACACTGCTCGTTACCTTTGCTTGTTACTACAAGTTGCTTGATGATTTGATACATTCAGGTTGGACAGAAAAACATAATCAGATGAGATCACAGCATCATAGAGTGAATCAAGCTGGTCCCAAGAGGGGTCCTTGAGGAACACCAGAATTAACAGCTGGACAGGAGGAAAAATCTTCCCAGTTTCATATTGACAACCAAGCTATTTCCTGAAACCTTACTGGGAATTTTTGGTAATTTAGAATTAAACTAGTTAAGTTTATACATGAAGAAATGGCAGCTGGGAGATTGGTCTGCAGTTATTTAATTCTTTGTAGTGACATTAAACTATTTGCCGCAACCATCACATCATAACAACACTTATCTTTTGATTTATTGATGACATGTCCCATTAGCCTGTAATCCACTAGGACACAGCTGGATAGCTGTTCAGCGCCCTTCTCCAACCACTCCTACAGTATTTGGCCTGAGGCTGCTTTGGTGTTATGCCCCATCTGTTTTGAAGTAGCAACAGGCCACATTCTACACACAGAAAAAAAGCCAGACTTTTACATTTCCACCCTTTCCCACTCAGTGTCCCTTTAGTGTGGTATTCTAAATGCATACCATTGGAATACGAAGCCAGCAGGGTATAGTTTGGAAACAAATATAGTAATCAACATGGGTGGTTTTTGCCTATATTTGTATTTTATCACTGGAAACATCATTGAGGGTTATTATAGATGTAAAAAAAATACATGTATGAGATATATGAGCTTATTTTGCTTGTTTATTTCATGATATGAATTCCTCATCACTGGATCGTTGCCAATATGGAAAATGCAAAAACTTTCCGTGATTCTTGCAGACTCTGTATTGCAGAGGTCTGTGGAGCTGCAGATCCTTATTAGTAGCTTTTAATAACTTGGTGGAAAATATCATGGAACTGAGCAGAGTTTGTGTACATAAAGCTAAAAAAAGGCTACGTTTAATAGCTCTTCAGGAAGTATTTGGATAGAATTTGTGCAACAGAATGGCACCAAAAGTTCAAGGAATACGTTTAGTAAATTAGTGTTTTTGTTATTGGGCTGCAAATGGTGCTTGTTTTTAAATTTTTCGATCAATATGGAGCATTCATTCAAGAAATACATCCATTCTCTTCTTGTAAAAGTCTGATGTTATTCTTGGTTTTAAAAACTAAAATTTTACTTTGTCAATTTCAATAGCGAGCTAATCAACTTTATAGAGTAAATATTTATTGCATTTACGTTTTTATAGATCTAGAAAAATGTGGTTTTTGTAGGAGGAAAGCTCAATGACTCTCTGGATTGTAAAAAGTTGCTGATTCCTGATCTAAACAGTTATTTATCCAAATATAGCCATTCATTTTTCTTTGCTAGTTGTGTAAAACATCACGTCTAATACTATAAAACTATACTGAGATAAAAGTGTTGATGGTGATTATTGGTTCCAATATGGAAGTCTTTTAAGAACATAGATATTCAAACTCAAAGAGGAAAAAAGTACAAATATATTTCAAACCTTGACTGTTGTCAAACAAAACATTTTTTATCTCTTATCTATCTCTTAGTGAGTTTGTTTACTTTCAGATCAACAAAGCAGCTTTTGACCTTAACGTAAAAACTTATGATCAGATGTTTACCTAAAGTTGCAGCGTCTTACAAATGTAAATGTATTCTAACTGTTCTAGCTTCTGCACAACACAACGCTCAGTTGAACTTATTACTTATTTATGCCTGGTTCACATAGCAAGATTTAAAAATTGTCAATTGATTTTCTAAACCTGAGAAACCCCCACATATGGCAATTTAAAAAAATTATAAATATAACAGGTTTGGTCCAACAGTATGTGGTGTACAGACAACATGCCACACAAACTTCACTCACCAACATTACCATATCAGATGGAAAATCCTGCAAAGCCTCTTTAGCGCAAACAAGAGGTTAGAGTAAATAAATATGCCAGACGAGGAAGAAGCAACGGTGATTGTGGACTATTTTAAACAGAAAAAAAACAAGACAAAAAGACAGCTCTAATGTCTACCGGACTTTAGTGTGTCGTTTGAGCAGTCCAAATGGATCAGATCACTCTGACCACACTATGTATGGCAGGAATATCTCCTGAAATTATCTGTAAAGCCATCACAATAACCAGAACGTCTTTCAGATTGGCAAAAAGGGAAGAGCGGGTCAAAAATCAGCATATCGGTAATTATCTTGCCCTTGTTTAAGGGTACTGGAGGAAATGTTGCTGAACACAAATGCACACTTTTTAGATTTGTACTGTAGTTACAAAAATTAAAACAAGTTTTAGTTTATAACTTTACATGTGCTGACGGCCATCACATATATCAGGAGTGCCCAAAGTTGGTCCTCAAGGGCCGGCATCCTGCTTGTTCTAGTTCTCTCCCTGGTGGTAATAACAACCTTCTCAGCATGTCAGTGTTCTCCTAAGGCCTCTAATGAGCCACCATTTGATCCAGGTGTGTTAAACCAGGGAGAGAACTAAAACACACAGGATGCTGGCCCTCGTGGATCGACTTTGGGCAGCCCTGACATACAGTATATGTTTCGTTCTATTAGTCTGCCAAATGAAATCCCAGTAAAATACTTTGAAGTTTGTAGTTTCTAGGAAGCCACTGTATATAAAACATACTGCAGGATGATCCAATTAGTGGTTCTTTTGGTCCATAAACTGTCGTTCTACATTTATATATTTGTCAGAAGTCAGAGCTTTACTTTAACGTCTTGTTGTTGCGCTTAGCTGCCCCTGCTCTGCAGGAATTCTGCTGGAGCCCAAAACGGCACACTGAGGTTAGTGTTTTGTAAGATGCTGCAAAAACCTCTGGTCTGCATGATGGAAACTCTAAATAGCACCAGCATTCTCTGCATAGCTTAATTGGATTGTTGCTCTATTTATATATGACCTGATTATGGTAACAAAAGGGCTGCTTGCATGTCAGCTTCTTTTGCAAGATTATTTGAAGATTCAATTCAGTTTAGTTTAGCCACACAATTTGAATTTCCATTGTTTATTAAGGGGTTACTTTCAAAAAGCAAAGGTAGTATCTTTCCTCAAAACTGAAGTAATCCTTATTTAAGGAGATTTTCTTTTTTACCTTCTACAGCAGGTGTGAGATGGTATGAGATTCTTACCAAACTGTACTTTTGTAGTAGAAGTACAGTATTCTCAGTATTCTCAGTATTATTGTATTTAAACAGTGGTGTCCCTAGGAGGGGGGCAGAAGGGGCCATGCCTCACTCTTGAAAACTGCTGGCCATCCTACTTTGCTGCCCTGAAAATGATGTTCATTTTATAGAAAGGCATACAACTTCATCATTCTCAATGAAGACATAAATGTAAATATCAATCAATCAATCAATCAATCAATCAATCATAATAATAATAACAAAAATTGCTATTTCATTACTTTGGCTGAATTATGATAAACTGCCTTATTAGCAAAACTGCTACAGTGCTTTCATAGACTTAAGCTTTTTTGTCAAAGGTAGCAAACATCTCATTCATATTTAGCTCTTTAACTTTTAGTTAATTAGAAGAGTTTGAAACGGGAGGGAGAGGCAGACAACTCTGTGTGGGAGCCGAGAACAGATAGAAGAAACAAAAAGTTATGCCTTTATTTCTCACTGTCTACAACATAGAACCTTTAAAACCACAAAATACAATCTGAATATTTTTCTATATAAACCCTGGTGCTTTAAGTGTTATGTTTAAGTTATAATACCCCCCAGATATTCATTTCTATCTACTTGTTGGTTCTCAGTCATCCAGGACATCCCCAATCTAAAAAAAAGCTTAAAAATAAAGCAATTTAACAAGTTATAATTTAAACAGGCCATAAGTTGTATTGGGAGCCATTTCAATAAGTCAGTGTTTATGAGGAACTTTATTCCTCATAAACTCATTAAAGCTTTTTTATTTAGAACCTTACATTTTTGTAAAGGTGTAGCAGAGATTAGATCAGTGAGACTGAACAAAAGTTGCATAGAATTTTAGTTTTATTTCTCAATAGTTTGTTTTTATGGATTCCTAGTCATTTTTGATCCTGGAGCTTGAATATATTGCGTTACATTTCACTGTAACTTTGCCGACCCCCCCCAAAATTGCTCTTAAGAAATTTTCCTGTTTATAGTCCCCTCCAGTAACAAGATGGGATTTACGCCCTTGAACAGTGTGACAGTTTAAAAGATTAATTGGTTGCATCCCACAGGATGATGCTGTCACCACCATGTTTAGTCTTTCTTTCTTTTCTTTATAATCAGTAATATTTGCAGACATTTTTCTCCTGTCAACAAGGGAAAAGTGCAGCTTCCCTCTCAGCACAGAAACAGGGGCAACAAAAAGAGGAAAACTATTTATTCCATCTCATTAGGATGATTTTAAACTGTAGCTACAATATGATGGTAAATTTCATTGCTTAGTAAGTTTTAGAAACTTGAATAACTTGATGCTGATGGTGTTTTCAGGCCTAAGCTGCAGTTAATAAGCAGTGATGGGTGGATTTGCAGGAATCAACATTCAAACTTTGCTCATGTTTGGTAAGAAAGGGAAGAGCACTTGATGAAGGGGTGTGAAAACAAAATCTCTTACTGGCTGCTGCTCACTGTTATGAATAACGAGTGAGCTAATGTTCTACTTGCTGACCTATTCTTGTCGATTCGCTCACTTCCTCACTTAAAGCGTCTCTGCTTTTGCGTCTGGATTGAAGCCTTTTGGAAAATAGGCAGGAAAGTTCATGCCTGCTACTTTGGGCTTGTGTTTGTCTTGGCACAGGCCAAAAAAATAAGTTTTTTTCTGCTGTACCATATTAACAAGGCATAAAATGAAGTGTCCTTGATAAAATAAATACTTAAAAAAAAGAAAAAGAGGAGGTTGAAAATCCTTTTTAGGGCATGACTAGGACAGAAATGGGACTCTCAAGCCATCCAGCTGGTCTGGAGCAACAATCCTAGTTTCTAAATTTCTGTTCTAATCTTTATAAAACTCACTTAAGTTTTTACATGTATTCATTCTTGTCATTATGCTGAATCTGTCATATTTTCCTCCTTTTCTTTTTCTTCACACCAACTGTTTTGCAGCAAGATTAAACTTTACATGATTGTTTACCTTTTCTAAATTAAGAGGATAAGCAACTGAGTAGTAGGCCAACTGTGCCTCAGGTTTTAAATATCATAATGCACATCAGCTTTATGTGACACAAGTTGACAAAGTTGCACACGTTAATTGAAATGTGTTCAAAAATGATCTTTGACTTAAATGCTCTATTTATATTTTTACGTTGAAAGTTATGATACAATCTTTTTTATACTAAAGGTCAGTTTTAACATGTCTAAAGGAAAGATTAATATAGATTGGAGATGCACCTGGGTTTTCTGTTTCGTTTCCCTTTGAGTTCTGACATAGTAAATGGAAATTTTTACCAATTCAGTTTTATTTGTTCAGTTTTACTTTCCTAAGAAATGTTAATAATAAAAATGTTGCAAGTCACTTGGTAGAGACAGCAGTTGTCACAGCATAGATTTTATTAAACAGTCGTTAAGATTAAACATCTGTTTAAACATTAAACAGTTTGTTATACACTAACATAACATGTGACTGTCTTATATTAGCTCTACATTAATGTAAAACCGATGTATTTCACAGCAGTCATGGTATTTGGGGAAAAGGTTTGCTGTATTAAAGAGTAAATCTTCCTCTTTCTTATGTTTCTTTAAGACTATGAAAGCTACATTGTTTACCTTGAGAATACAAAAGTGCTGTAGCCACAGGCTTCCCTTCCTGCTCCTCTTTGTACCCTGCTGACTTTGTTTTGGCTGGCAGAACGGTCCAAACTTGAGCTATTCCCCAGCTTATCTCCTGTAATTGAACAATCGGCCTCCTTTGCAACCATTACGTTTGTTTTATTAATCCAGAGATCTGTCTCAGTCTGCAGAAGTTTTTTCTATTGCCTTCATTTTAGTATTACTTGCATGTATGTGATCCTATAAGCAGTTACATTTGTGAAGCATAAATCTCACAAAGCACTAATTCTTCCATATTTATCTTTTTTTCCCCAGCTGTTCAAAGATTGTCGAGCATGTGAAGATCTTGTCGTTTTGGACAATTCATGCACAAGCAGTGAGGAACTGGACCGGTTGGTAACCGTAAAGGGCATGAAAACAGGGACATCCAAAGTAAAATAAGAAAAAAAGTAAAACCTGAAGTCTATGTGTGTGATATATCTCCTACCACAACTCACACCGAACACACACCGTGCTGCCGTGAAACCCTCGGCACCGTTAAGACACTCTATTCCTCTTGTCATGTGGATACATTACAGAAAAAGGCCCATATTACCCTCACTGGTATCAGCTTCTTTTACATCTCCATGGACCGGAACAAACGCAACTCTATTGCTGGGATCCCAACATGGCCGGAACGCCTCCAGGAGGACAGGGATGGGACCGGAGGCGTAGGAAACTGCGAGATGGGCCCGTCCTCACAGGTCAGTTCTTACACCTTTTGGTACTTAATGAATGTAGTGGATGCTGTTGAGCCTAATTTGTGATATAAAGACCAAGGATCTTATCAGTTTCCATTCTCAAAAGTTGAATCTACAGAATAGGGGAGTCAAAGTCATTTCCATTTTGGGTCATATCAAGATTATGAATGTTCCCAAAGTGCTGGTTGTGTTGATAAACTTTTTAACAAGCTGTTAAAATATTAATTACATACTTCTTAAAATTAAATAACACTAAACATCTTTTCATATTGATGATTGGAATTGTTTTCATTATTTCACAGATTCTGTGGTGCTAAATTAGAAAATATTTGCAAGACATTTCGCATTATTTGAGTTTATGTATGTTGATAAATATAACTTTTCTTTACTAGCCATGTTGATTATGGACTATAACTTGAGATCAAGTAAAGCTGAGGCAGCAGTAGAGTAGAAGTTAGAAATACTGCCACCGGTTGCCATGGTTACCCACCATTGTCATGCTGTTTTAACATTAGCTAGCATGCTGACGGCGTCCTACCATTTGCCACCCCATGATAAAACAAATCATGCTACCAAGTTGACATTGGTGAATGGGAGACGCCTTAATGGCTCAAACATGTTTTATGCAGGCGAGTTAATAAATGACGAGAAAACCATGGAAACGGATGGAAAATAAACATGTAGCTGCGGTCGTCAAGGCTGGTAGCAAACCAAGTCAGCAGAAATCAAAAGTTCTGTAGGCTGAACGGGAGGCAGTGTTAAAAATAAAACCTCTGTCAGTGGCGCCGGGCGAAGAGAGATGATCTGGCTGCGAGTTGTAAATAATTTTATTAGCCTAATTGAAAATAGTTTAAATAGTTAATAGTCTTGTTTTTTTTCTGCAAGCTACATGAACGGTATAGTGGGTGTTGACGCAGTGTGATAATCTCTCTATATTGAATAGAAAAAATAGAGAAGTGCAATTATTGTGTTTGAATTCTGTGAGGTTTTGTGTAACTGCACTTCGGAGGCTGAAGTTGGATAAATATTTAATATATTCAATATTAAATGTTCCAACCCTGAGCCTTCATGTAGCGTTTTACCCTCTCTGCAACTAATTTTAATTACCTGGAGCAAGCATGAAATAAAAATGAGCAATCTTTTGAAGTTCTCTTTCTGTTTTTATATGATTATAACATACAGTTTCACAAAGTGGATGCCATATATATTGTTTAGTCCTTTTAATTAGTTTTTTTTTAAGTGGGCAAACTGCTTTTCTTCATTTTCCACGATATGGAAAGGACTCAGTTTGCATAATCTTACTCAAGAGAGCGTTTTATTGCTCTTCTTGTAAAGGTTGGATGAAAACCTAAAAAAAGAACCAGATTGGTTCTTTAATTTTGTAATATAAGGGCTGGACTGTATTAGAAAGCCATTCGGTGGCTATATTATTGGTAAAATTTACAGCAGTGATATAAAATCCACATTTTCTTATTACTCTTTTTAAATATTTTTTTTAACTGTGAACTTCAGCCTCTTGAACACAGTCCTTTCTCCCCTGCAGGAAGTCTCCATTCAACAGACCGGATTTCTATACATTGGCAAGACATATTGTGAAGCTCAAATATATATTTATAAAGCTATACATGCAAGACTGGAAATTCTTACTTATTAACTACATAACCTATGCAATTAATTTTGATTACGGTACATATATTTTAACATGTTAAAAATTTTAACGCAACTGATCACTTTTTAGCATTTTTTTTTTTACATACAAAGTTTTCGGCTGGAGCTTTGTATTTGCGTGTTTCTGTTGCACCTGTAAATCTGGCACACAACAATATCTGCAAACATACGACAAAACTGCTTCTCTGGGCCCAAAGGGGTTTCATATTAGCTTCAGAAAACAATCTGATCGGATTCTAGAAAATACTATTCTGTTCAAGATGTGCTAAAAGGAGTTAGTCTAGCAGCGGAACTATTCAAGGCTAAAATAGCATCTCAGTGCTGGGCGAATAGACGAGTTGGCATCCACAGAAAGAAGTATTTATTTATTTTTTTCAAAAAGTTGCATGAAGGATTAGAGGTTCCTGAAACACTTGAAAGGGTTTTACAGCACTTTGCACCAATCTGATGGTTGGAGGAAAAAAAAATCAATAAATATCTTTGCTGATGAGTTAAGATGTCTATTCAATAATTTAGCTGCAATTTTTTTTTTCGAATTGAAAGTGTTGACTTTTGTCAGCATTTTCGTTTCAATTAAATGCAACTAAGTAATTACTGACCCTGCAAGTAATTCACCACTATTTATGAGTATTTATTTTATCAATGAGTCAAGTACGTTTTTCGGTTCAAGACTGTCCTTTATTTAATAGGACCTAGGGCAAAAGACGACTTTTTGAATTGTAAAGGTTGTTATTGATGGAAAACATCCCTTAGTGATTTGTGCTTTTGACAGCAAACATCCAAAATGAACAATTAGTGATTCTAATCTATTGGTTAAACCATTTATTTATGGATTTTTGCAGATTTTGATCTTCAAAAACACAAAAATATACTTTTTTCTGTGGGAAAATACAAGTGTACCAGCAGTGAATTTAAAGGTAATATAGAAATAAAATAATAATAAGAGACTGTATGGTATCAGTTAAGTTGAAAACTGTGTTAAATAGGCTCCAGTGTGTGCCTCTCCTTTCTAACTTTCTCCATCTTTTACCATTTATTTTCAGGTTTTTGACTTTATCTTGAAGCAAGAGGCTGTAAATAACCAGGAAAGTTTGGAATTTGAAGCATTATGTCACTTTTTTCACCTGTTTGTTCTTCTTTCGTCCAGGTGGGCCGGGTGTGTCCGTCCTCCTACAGAGCCCTCATCAGTGCCTTCTCCTGCCTGACACGCCTTGATGACTTCACCTGCGAGTGGATTGGCTCTGGGTTTTTCTCTGAAGTTTTCAAGGTGGGTGGAGAGCGGAAATTACCTCCCTGTTTATCCTCTCTGAAGTTTTTTTTTTTAATTCTGAACCTTTAGATCCTTTGGATTTTCTTCTCATGTCCTCTCATTTTTGATTTCACACGTCATCACCCAATTTGGAAAATTACAGAAGTGATAATAATCTTTCATGACTTTTCTATGACTCATTGTGTTAAGGTTAGAATATCATATGAGGAAAAAGTTGCGAGCCATTACCATTTCTAAATTGATGAAAATGTTGAACTGAAGGTATTTTTTAATTTGATTTGAATCTGTTGACCCTTAGTGAGTTGAAAACTTTGTGTTATATTCAGTATCTTTGACGTTTTGAGGTCAAGTTAAACATCACTTAAACCCCCTTACCCTCCAGGCGTGTCACTGGAGGTCACACAAGCACTTTTACTAAATACCGTCATCTCTCACAGTATTTACTGCTTGCTGAATTATTGGAAGCCTGTCTGAGTGAAAATTTATAAGAACAATTTTGGTTTAGATAAACAAAGTGTAATGGCTGCTAGTCTTTAGAATAAAGCAGAGTTGCACAAAATTGCACGTAATTTTGATTTTGTTGCGTCATTCTCTGACGTAAATCCATTTTTTTCACATTTTCTCAGGCTTGTCGTTCACACATTTATTGCCATTCTTGATAAAGGAGATATTAATATATTAAAACAAATTCTACTTTTGCTGCTGTAGAAAAATCTCACTCTGGAACATTTTTCAAAAATCCAACCTTTTGATTTGAGATAAACTTTGAAATTGCAAAGTCACATTTGTTGTTAGTTATGTTTGATATAAACAGCATTTTAAAAACAATTGAAGGTAACATAGCTGCTTCATTGTGCTGTAAAATGGCAATGTGTGCTTGGAAAGTACATAATACCTCCTTTAGTAATGGATTCCCCCTTGCTGAGTCTAACAAAAGTAAAACACGGGTTTTAAAAAAAATAGATGTCTTCATATTTTATTAATTCAATGAAGATGTAGTTTTGGGATCATTTAACCCTAAATTTACAGATTCTTCACTCTCATTCATAGTGTGAGACATTTATGACCTAACATTTGACCTTCTTCTCTTTAAGGTGAAACACCCTCATGATTCCACTAAATATAGGTACCACCTCAGTCTAGTGGGAAATTCCTGTGACTAATGGTCTTATTACTGCAAGAAAAGAATCTGCATACTGACAAAAAAGCAAATGGGAATGAAGACGAACACATTGGGCTGTTGAAATGCTTACATTCAAAGGAGAGGGATATATATGGCTGGAAAAATGGGGCAAATATTGAGGATGAAAGTTGAAGCTAAAAGAGAAGCGGAAACACAAGAGAAAAACCTCTGATGTTAGAGAGTTGAGGTGAGAGAGACAAAAAAAAGGGGGTTTTAGATGAAGTTTTAGGTGTCCGGCGAGTACAAAGGAAGGCATAGATGGAGATGAAGAGGAGTTTGTGGGGAAGAGGTTGGTCAGATCTTGGATTCAGTAGGGTGGAAAAAATTAGAGGGGCGGGTTTGGAGGGGATGGACAAAGGGGTTAAGTTTTCCACTTGAAAGGAGAGCCGACAGAGGTGGGGGGAGACTTCAGAGGAAGATGGGAAAGAAAATATTACTACTCCTGCTACTACTACTGCAGGGAATGATTAGGATGATTAGGGCATCATGGTTTGTTTGAAGCCACAGAGCAGAGAAGAAGAGGGGAATCAGGAACACATGGAAACAGGGAGGAGGGGGATGTGAAGAAAGAGAAACGGGGGGTCGGAGGAGGATAGACAGATATGGGGGAGAAGGCCTTCAGAGGAGTGGCCATCTGTTGTTTCTGCTGCCATGTGGTGGAGACTGTCGCCTCTTATAGCCAAGCCCCCTCCTTTGAACTTGAACAGAGAGATTTTTGTCTGGATGAGACCCAGAAAGAGAGAGAGAGGAAAACGGGCACAGGAATCTCTGATTATATGAATCTAAATCCATGGTCCTATTACGATGGCGTACTAGGGCCATTGTAGACAGAAAAAACGTAAATCTCCACCAAGAAATCTTTCTTTGAAAAATTTCAGTATTTGAATGGTCGAAAATTTACTACTAAAAAATAGAAACATTTTGAAATTAATCTAGAAAATTTCTGTATTTCAAAAGTCGCACATTGTCAACTTTCCAAACAGAAAATTTCTAAAAGTCAGAAATTTGCTAGAAAATAATCAGAAATGTTGACATTGATCTAATTTTCTAAATTAAAACTTAGAAATTTCTGAGTTTCAAGAGTGAAATTTTTTTTTAGATCTTTAAAAATTTTAATATTTTTAGACAATGTTTGACTTTTGAAACTCTAATAATATTAATACCAAATATCTTTTTCTTTTTTCTAGCAAATTTCTAAGATATTAATCTGAAATTTTGACTTTTCTTTTAGCAGATTTTTGACCTTTCACACTCAGAAACTGTTCTTTCTACCAAATTTCTGAGACGAATCTCATAATTTCTGAATTTTTGTTTAGCAAATTTTTGTCTTTTCAAACTGAGAAATTTAAAAAAAAAATTTCTCTACTACTTTTTTGTCTATCTGCAGTAGCCCTAAAATCAAACCACTGTCATGTCCTGTAACTAATGGTATTAATCCATCGCCGTTTTTTCACACTAAAAAACTGCATGTTTATATATTTCCTAACTTCTGTTGTCATTGATACCAATGCAGTTCATTTAGTTTTGTGTAGCTGTCAGATCTGCTTTTTTTGTAAATGATGCCACTCGTTCATTGTGTTACTGTACCTGTGTTTGAGGAAGATATTAAAATAGTTAGAAGATGTCATTATTCTGACATGTAGGCCAATTCATTAGGTACAAACATACAGCACGTCATAGACATCATGCATCATCCTGTTCTTAGCCTTCTGTCTGGAGTAGATAGTAGTGTCAGCGCAGTCGTGTCAGATTAGTTTCACCTCAATCTATAAATGTTTCTGCTTCCAGGAAATGAGTTAGCATATGTAGGTAGATAAATGTGTCTCTCGCCAGAAGCACAGTCAGGTTGTGAGTGTCTCTTGGTGGTTTTGTAGGTTGATATTTCCTATTTGCCTGCATGCATCATCAATTAGTTTAAGTGTGCAGCATTTTTTTTTTTTTTTTTTTTGTGGTGGTATGATCTATTTTTTACCTCTCTATGTCAAAGATTGTGAGGAAATGGGGAATTTAGTTCAAGGGACATCCTTTTTCTTCATGCTGTTTTGTAACATATTTGTGTTTGCTTTTGAAATGTGGTTAATGTAACATTTCTGAGTAGTGGCTGTGTGAGAACTGGTATGTGGCTGCAATCTACATCTTTCTGCAGTGACCTCCACCAAAGTCCGGTCAGCCATAGATAAATGAATGCTGATGTTACAGCTATCTAAAAACTGAGATGATCCCAATGCACAACAGTACTAAATTGATTGTAGGGTTCTGAAAATGACACATGCACTCTGTTATCACGACTGGTCAGCAGTGACTGACCTCATTTCGCTTGTTTGTGTCGCCTTCTTTATCTGCTTCCTCTGGCGTCTCGCTGCATGTGCTAAATATGTGCTTAGCACGTTTTATTCACAAAAGGGTTTTTAACATGCTACCAAGGCCTTTTCTGCAAACATAATTAGTTTAAACTGAAACATAAGAGCAGTGAACTGTCAGAGCAGCACAGCATTGGAATATTTTATCATCAGAAAAAGAAGATTCCTGAATTTAAAGACTTTAGGAGACATGTATAGCATTAGCGGAAAAGTTAGCTGGCATTTGAGAATTAGCTTTCCTTTCTGGAAATCACACTTAAAGACCTAGCATAGCCAAGGTTGTGTGTTAGCTATGGCTTAAAAAAGCTGTAATTTGAAGCAATTTTTACTGTAGTCAAGTTTATTTGTAGAGCACATTTCAGCAACAAGGCAGTTCAAATTGTTTTACATGATAAAAACATAACACAATAAAAAGTTATTTATACTGTATGTATTTCTGTAAAGTAAATAAATGTTAAATCGACTGAATTTATATAGTTGCCACTCGTATTGACCACATAACCATATTCACTCAGTTTCACTAACAAAGACACACCGATATGCAAATCGCTATGCAAGTCGGGTTTAAAGCTGGAGGGTGTTAGCGCTGTCAATCACTCATGTACGCGCTGCTACCACCCGCTCCCTTGCTCTCTGCTAAGCTGCAGCTAGTTCTTCTCAGCGGAGCCTGTTGTGAACACCGGCTAAAGCTAGCTGGTGTTGTTACCGGTGGATAAACATTTTTCCTGTAACGCTAATATAGGGCCAAACACTTGCTTCTTATTGAATACTTTGAATACGTGCTGTTTGACTTCTCATTTGAATGCGAGGTTCACAGTTGTGTGGGAGCCGAACAAACCCATATCATCGCTCCTCCACCACCATGCTTGACACTTGGTTTCAGAAGTTTGTTCTGTGTGTGGTTTTCTCTAAATATGGTGATGCACATTGTGGCCAAGCACCTCCATTTGCTCTCACCTCTCTTTAGAACATTGTTCCAGATGTTTTAGCAATTTATTTCTGTTCTTTATATTTGTTCTGACTTGTTCTCATTATACCATTATGAACTCTGACATTTAACAGGCACCTAGCAGAGACTGGGAACTCTTTTGTTTTTATGGGATGTTTTTAGCACTGCATGCTGCATTCTTTGTGAGAAATTACCTGGAAGACTGGCAATTATCCTTAATTTTTTCTGGTTGTGAATAATGTTTCTCACCATGGACTTTAGATTGTTTATAGAATACCTTTTAACGCTTTCCAGATTGAAGGGTTGCAACGATTGGTTCTCTGAGTTGAGTTTGACATTGTGTTAAACTGATTTTTACGATTGTAGCGTGCTGCTTAATTAAATAACTCCATAATATCTGTTTTGTCCTACTGAGAACAGATTTTAGCACCTAAAAATCTGTCTTTTGGTACATAAAACCCTGTTTACCATTACTGTAGCTAAAATGTATGCAATGTAATAATCTGCTGTGACATGTTTGCCTGTCTTTGAGCATAAAATGAAGCTGTTCTGTCTTCCAGGTACGCCATCGCGCTTCAGACCAGGTCATGGCTCTGAAGATGAACAAACTCAGCAGCAACAGGGCGAACATGCTGAGAGAAGTCCAGCTCATGAATCGACTCTGCCATCCAAACATACTGAGGTAATCAACAATCTGACTAAAGAGGATACTAATCCCTGTTAATGCTGCTTTAACCAAAGCTAAGAAAATAATGTGATTATTTTCCACTTCGTTGAGCTCGTTGATTAACGCATTATGTTGCAACAGCAGCTGACTTTTAAAGTGTAATTTAGCCACAATGTAAAAACCTGAATGCTTTTTGGAATTTAACAAATCGTGTTCTTGGTAATAATTTCTCTCCATATAAATAATGACTCAAAACATTTCCACCAACCTATTTTATCATCACTATCTTCTCTCTGTAGCTCATGATCCCCTGTGGTGGCGAACAGTTTTCTGTTGGGAGAACTAGAAAAAGTACCAAACACGGAGAGTTTGTTTTAGAGTTGCACCAGACGCCTGGAGGCAAAAAGCAGGAATTACATTTTTATGTCATTACAGACTTTAAACAATTATGTCAGCATTTTATTGACTATAAATTGATTGCTTGAGGAAATTGACAAGTGTTTTTACATAATATGGCTTCCATCAGCAAATTGGTGAATATTATTGAACTTCAGATCAAAACCTCAAAGGGAAAATAATGCTGCTGAGCCAAAAAGCTTGCGGGGTTGTGTGTTCCCAACACAGTTTTGATATGTTTGGAGATATGCCCAACCCAAACTTTGACCTAAACTGACTCCTTTAAACAAAAAAAAATTCATAAGGATTAGGCCTGTCACAATAACAAATGTTCCTAGAAAATAAATTGTCCTGCAAATTATTGCAATAAATGATGATATTGTCATTTTGAAACAATTTTCAACTACTGTAATGACAATTTTGTAATTATTCCAGTTTGCCCTCTCAAAGACTAATAATTTTTTATTTTGTTCACAAAACTCCACACTGGAACTGGAATACATTTTAAATATCCAAAATAAAATACATCAGTCAGAAACAATAAATAAAAAGAAACTAAAAGATACACAAAACCGAAACTTTAAATAAAATTGAATATTACTTCTCTGCCAACAAAATTGCCATTAATAAAATATTAATCTTCAAAATGAAAATTATTAAGCTTATTCTAATTTTTCATGCTTAACTAATTACCGCGACAGGATCAATTAGGATATAAAAGATCTGTCCAGGAGTCGCTAATGTTTAATAATGTCCACAGAGGACAGAGGCTAATTTTAAGAAGACAAAGACTGAGCATAGTGGTGGCAACATCATGCTGCGGGGGATAATGGAGGACAACCTAATGTCCACTCAAATTAACAGCTAAATGACTGGAAAAGGACACAAATTGTTGTTCCAATAAACACAAATCAAAAGGACTTTTTACATTGAAAGCAGAAAATAATTATCTTCTGGAATATCATTATTCCTATTTAAATCATAAACTTATGCTTTAAGTTCTTAGATTTGGTTGGTTTTTGAAAGGAGACCAAACATTTCTGCTGAGAAGAGCTTATTGTTTTTGACCTGTAACTGGAAGCCTACGGTAAATATTTGTGATTTAAAAAAAAAAAAATGGTTTTACCGTCGTATGCATATCAATGTTGAACTCACTTTTAATTTATATTTAGTTTGCTTGTTGTATTATAATATCCATTTATCATGCATGTATGTAAACATCTGGCCAGAACTTTGTAGAAAACAGAGTCTTGAGTCTGAACCCAGAAGTTTACACTTGTTTAAATCTTTTCCTTTTATGATCTACAATTATAGTAAATGTTGAATTAAACAATAGAAAACAAAATGATCGAAATATTCTTCAGGACATGATTGTTTTTTTTCTTGCTCTAAGCCTCTGGGTGGGAGAGTGTGTGGATGAAGCATGCACATACATGCATAAATATTCTTCTGTGTGCATTCCCTCTCATGCACACATCTTGTACAAAGTGATCTTTGTTGAGCGTGCCTTGTATGTTTGTCTCTGTGAACAAACACTGTGGAGTCATTGTTTGCTAAAAAATCCAGCAAAGACCTAGAAATGTGACCTTTTCTTTGCCTCGAGTGTTATGAAGCCCTCAAAGCAGCTCATGAACAAAGTTTGTCCATTTGTTGCACATTGTGTCTGGTTAGTTGAAGAACATGACGTTTGTTTTTGATTATTCAGCCCTAACTTAAGATTAAAGAAATAGACAGGCTCTAAAGTGGCTGGTTAGATTTTTTTAGGTTTGGAAATTGATGGGCAAGGCAAAGGTAGAAATGGGAAGAATGTAGGTGAGGCAGATGGGCTGTTATTATCCCACTTTTAGCAGACAGTCTTACAGCAATCACCTGTTCAGTCTTGCCTGGTTTCTCAGTTTACATATTCCAGAAAAACTTTAGATTATTCTAAGCTTTTTCAAAATTCTTTGTCGTTTTTTCCCCCACCCCCCAGGTTTAAGGGAGTGTGTGTCCACGAGGGCCAGCTTCACGCTTTGACAGAGGTAAGAGGAAGTAAACACAAACTGTTTCACATTACAGGGGACGTATTATGCAAAATTCACATGTTGCTTGTTTAATACTTCCATTTGGGTTTTTCTACAACTTCTAAAAACATCCCAGCTGTAAAAAATAACTTTAAGAAATCCGGATGTTTTTTGACAAGAAATTAATATTTCTTGTTGTCTGGAAAATGAACCATTTCAAAAACCTACAGAACAATCAGCAGGCACTGACCTTTCACTCAGTTTCCCCAGAAACCCAGTCTGTTACCTAGCAACCTAAGCACAGCTCTGGGACTTTTTTTCAACTTGTTTTACTGCTGCTGGAAAAGACATGTTTTGGTGTAGACTTAGCATCCAGAAACCACTTTCTCCATACTTGTTGGTTGTGCAGGAGGCTCCACTTCTGCTTGTGAAATGTGTACGGCTGTAAAATTACGCACCTGTTCGCAGCCATATTTATGTGCGCTTCATCTCATTCAGGTTTAAAGTGACAAGATGCCTTAAAACGGCTCAAAATAGGCAGAACTGAACAGACTAAAATCTCATTATATAAGAATTATTTTGTGGAAAAAAATGTAATATGTTTTGTGTCACCCATAGACCTATCCTAATCTGTTCAAGGAAGCATGTAAGGTCACTTTAAAGCTCCAGAACAAAGTAATGATACCTCTGATCAAATTTCTCAGCTAATGAAAGGTACACTACTTCTGCAGTCATGTTCCATCTCTTGTTGTGGAGTTCATGTCCCAACTATTATTAGGTGAACATCGCGTCACCCAAGAGCACAAAAGCCTGTAATTGTGGAAAACCAAAAGAACCAAACGCCTTCTAGTTTACCTAAGGTTTCAGTTGTATGTTTCTGTCTGAGAAAAGTTCTTGGAAAGAGTTTAAAAGCCTTCAGCTGCAAAATTTAATACAAGCATTGCTTTATCAATCAAGAAATGGATAAATGCATGTAAATTTATTATTCGCATCCATAAAATTTTTATTTAATTACAGTAAATGTAAACATTTAGCCTCAAAATATAAAGGCAATTGGTAGAAAAGTTTTTTTCTGAAACGCATGAAGGTGTGAAAAATTAAAACTTATCATTTTCAGAATAAATGATTCTTCCTGATGTACTGAATTTAAGTTCCTTATTTTACTTACATTGTTGGTATAAATGCTTCAACATTTTTTGCTAAAGGAAATTAGACATAAAACAATTTTTAAATATGTTTCCATGATCAATAAAAGAATTAAATGATAAAACTGAAAGCAGACCCTAAAATGTTTTGTAGTTATTTTTAAGCTAACTTTAATAACAAGGGGTAAAAATTGCTGATTAATTATGTCCACATTTATGAAAATATACCACATTAAATACATTTATCATGCATGATGTGTGTTTTTTTTATTTTTTTTATTATTATTTTTTTTTACATGCTTAGATTTTCTGTTGCATTCACAGTCACGTTTTCTTCCAGGTTTACCCTGTTTTTCTTCGTAAGTGTCCCCATCAAATTTAACCAGCTGCCCCACATCATTATGCTGCCACCCCAGTTAGAGAATTCAGACCTGAAGAAGATCTATATGATTTTTATGCTGTTGCTTGAGATATTTACCACATTCCCTGTCCTCAAGCAGTGGATTTCACAATCTGACCTTTTTTAACAATTAGTAGCAGGTGAAGAATCTGTAGAGGAAGTCTTTTTCCTAATACAAATTTAACTTGAAGGTTGGGCTGGGTGGGTGTTGCTTTTTATATGTTTTTACAAGTCTTTGAAACTTCTGTTAATATTCAACCATGAATATTCTTGTAAAAATAAACATGCTTTCAAATCTCTTTTCTGCTTTTCCTGTTTGGGCCTTCCTTGCTCTTCTCTTATAAAAAGTACGAATAGCTGAAACAACAGACACTAATGTGGTGAGACCTCGGTAGAAACCAGGTGTGAGGCTCGCTTTGCTCAGCCTGTCAGTTTGTGGGTGCAGGTTGCCTTCATTTATGACCTGAACCGACTTTACGACGTCATTCCTAACCTGTCTGGCATATTTCTCAGTTTTTATGATTTTATTTGTTCTTTAAATGTATTTAAATAAAGTCTGAGGCCTGCAACCTGTCTGGCATATTTCTCAGTTTTTATGATTTTATTTGTTCTTTAAATGTATTTAAATAAAGTCTGAGGCCTGCACAGAGGAGCTGGAGTTCAACAGAGATTAAAGAATTAAGATTCACTGAATTTTATCTAGTGCTTTAAAAGTGAAGAATAAAAAAAAAATGCATGCTACATTTTAATGCTTTTTTATATATATAAAACAATACATTTAATAAATTAGAATATTATTGAAAAGTCTATTTACTTTACTTTATTAATTACACACAGATGTATGTTTATAGCTTTTATTTCTGATTTTTTCATTTATAGATATTGAAAACATGCCATGCAAAACTGGAATATTACATTAAGCCAAAAAAGTACAATTTTAAAAAACAGAAATGTAAACTAAACAAAAAGTATAGTAATGCCTGCTTAAAGTTTGTAAAAATCATAAAATCATAAATTCATAATGCCTTTTAATCTTTTATCGCTCCTTTATGAACAATTTGTGTAAAATTGCCTGTCAAGTGGCACGACTATTTGGGTTATTATTATTTTTTCTGTTTTTACTTTTTATCTTTTTGAAATAAACACATTTTCAAAATATACGGTACTTTTAATTTGACAAATTATACTCTTTCGGAGGTATGTTCACATGTGCTGCTGTATGTTTGGTCAGATAAAACGCCAACAAAACACATTAAAACTTGTGTTGTAATGTGACAGAATGTGTAAGACATGGTATGTTGGATGTAACAGTAAGTAGCTTTAAGCCAATATTACATCACACTCTCTCAGATGAAGGCATCGTTTATAGAAGATGCTCCCAGACTCGCCACATATGTTCTTTATTACTCCTCTGCTGCAGTTTGAAAGTGTTTATTGTAGCTGTGGGAGAGGAAGACACCAGCTTTCTGCAGCTGTGTACCATAACACCAAGTTTTACAGAGTTTGCACACATGCAAACACACAGACACGGTAGTTGTGATGTAAATAAGCGCATTGTGAGGCACACTTCTGATTATGCCTGCTCAGACACCGTGGTAGGTCTTGTTTTCCTTCTGCAGGGTAAACGGATCCTGTCGTCTCATGTCGGTCGCAGTCTCCTGGCGATTTTTTCTTTTTTTTTCTTTTGTTACGTGGTCTCTCTGTGACTCTGTATGCAGAGGAAAATTGGGATAAAGTTACAGGATTGCCCCAAGGTTACCTTGAGTAACTCATTAACTTTGATACAAGTGGATGAAAACCACATCCTGGAATAGTGAGGAAGCTTCATGCAGTGAAGGTAAACCTTTAACCTAAGAGCAGCTAAAGTCTTTGTTGCAATGAAGACTGAATGACTTATAATGTTACATCCTCTCTTAAACGTTTTAGGTTTCACAATTTCCACCAGCTTCAGAATTCTGGAGCATTCTGAAGCTCCAGAATTGCTGCATGCAAATATTTAGCATCACAAGATGATTTGACATTTAGACACGATTATCTGCAAGGGCCAAAATGACCTGATGGACGATGACCTGCTCTGATTATACTGACTTTCAGTTAAATGCATCTGGCTCCTCTGGTTATATTCAGGGCTAATGGTGAGTTATGACCTCTGATGGGATTATGGCGATTTAAGCTGATCTGGAAAGCAAACAAGGATTCTTTGTTCAAGTTTTTCCAGGGTTTATAGCCCGAATCCCAGATAGTCCATCACAGTAACTATAACAATATTTTTGACCTGACATATGTTTTGTATTTCCTCATTTCTCTTCATTGTACGTCATGATGGAGAGGTTCTTATATGGCTCATACCCAAACTGAGCTGACCGCGTGGTATCAGCAACTCTAAAGCAGATTTTAGGAAAAAATAAACAAATTTATTTCCAATTTTATTTGAGCTGGTTGAGATTTTATCACTGGTATTCTTCTACCGTACGGTGATATTTGTGTTGTTCAGGTGATCATAAAGGAAAAAGAAATTGGACAAGTTTCAATTTAAGTCACCCTTTGTCAATTAATGTTGGGCTGTGTTCAGTTTTAAGGAGAAATACTATTATCAGTTTGCATTGTTATTTACTGTTAAATTCTGTCAGTTTTATAAGATAAAAATTTTGTTGGAAACCGATCATTTACCAGATTCTCTCGCTGTCTGACTTGAAAAAATTGCGTTTTTCTGTTTTTAGAGCAGTTAGGATCAACAAAATTCTTACCGTTTCTGAATTGTTTTTACACCTGATAGTCTAGTAGACTCTGTTCAGTTGAGAACCAAAATGGCAACATTTGTTAAATTTTCAGCTGCTGCGATTCGCTTTCGCACTGCACTGTGTCAAACCAACCAAACCCTTTGAAAAACATGTTCCCATCCTCACCTGTGGCGGCGCTACATCAAGAACCACTGAAGAAAATGACACAAAAACCTCAGAAGAAGACTTGAGCTTAATTTCCTTTTTTCACATCACATCAGATTTTAGCAGTTGGAGGATTTCATTTTTGTCTTTGGTTAAAAAAAAACCCCAAAACAATCTATGAGCCATTTCCCTCATTGGCACTACATTATCACGTTTGTTTTGGTTCTGTTTATCTCAACCCTTCGAGGCAGACAATTTCTCTCAAGGAACTTTAGTAATGGAGGTCCTTGACTCATTCGATGAACCATTCCAGCTCTAGTTTTCACTCGGCTTGGCGTTCAGATGTGCATTCAAACTGCGCCAGAGCTCACGTTAACCGAGCTGAGACAGATAAATGGTTTCACGAGAAACAAATATATTGACATGTTCAGGCAGCATCTCAATATATCAGCAAAGAAGTTGAGTTTGGGCACAAATGGGTCTTCTTAACAGACAATGACCCTAAGATTACTGCTAACTTAGTCTAAAAGTGCCTTAAAGGGAACAAAATCAATGTTTGGATTGCAAAGGCCTGTTTTTAGCCTCTGCGACAGACTGGCGACCTGTCCAGGGTGTACCCCGCCTCTCGCCCGGGACGCAGCTGGAGATAGGCACCAGCAACCCTCCCGACCCCATTAGGGAAGAAGGGTGTTCAGATAATGGATGGATGGATGGATGGATGTTTTTAGCCTCATAAAAAATTTGTGGGATTTGACCCAAATCGTATAATTTAAGGATAAACCAAGTTTTGAGGAAGTAAGTGAAGCTTCTGAATTTAAAGAAAGCAATAAACAATTCTGAAGTCCTGTCCTAACTGATATTAAAGAGGGAACATTTAGTCAAATTTAATGCTCGACAGTGAGAAGAAATTACCCAGAGTGTATAAATATCTGGTCTAAACTATGAATCTGGATTCAGCTGAAAGAATTTAGTAGGAAAATATAATTGAATGTCTTCTAAAAAAAAATAAATAAATAAAAAATTAGTGAAAGCAACACGAAGCCGACAGTGGAGACTTCCTTCCAGCACCACCCTGAGCTGCCTTTGCTCTAATTCTGTGCCTGTCAGTCAGTAACCACAGCTTAACCAGACCGTCTCTCCATTTCATGCCAACTCTCTTTAGTTAACTGCTGCTGCTCATGATATGTGACATGGGATTAGGGTGTTTGCATGCCAGCAGGAAGGTCAGGCAAGTTCTTGAGGATCAAAGTGACAAACCCAAAACTCAGCGGAGTTCAGTGGGTTCTTTTGGTTTTCATATTTCATATTTGGACAGACACTCCATATTCAAATATGAGAAAAATACCTGTTCTACCAGTTCTGCAAAATGAGTCTGCATGATATTTTTTAATTGAGATTTAGTCAATACATAGGCCTGTTGCAGTAAATCAATTAATCACTTAATAAATTAAAACAAGCTCAAACATTTTCATTTGCATGATTTATTGTTTTTCTCTTTTCTCTCGTTTTCTACCAAAAACTGGATGTCAAAAATCTTCAGTCTTGTGCATAGACTCAGTAAACAAAGTTGTTTAGTTTACAGTTGTTTATACAGTAAACAACTGTAAACTAAACTGTGTAAACAACTTTGTTTACACAGTTGTTTACTGAGACTTCATAATTGATTTATTTGTTGTTCTATTTATTTTTTATTTTTAAAATGTTCTTTAGAAATTAAAGTTTACTGATCTTTGTGAATATATCATTCCATTACCATTATATTACTTGAAATTGGTTTCAACGATATTATCGTTTGTCGCAATAAATTCTTGGCTGTTCAGTTATGTCCCGTGTGATAATTAGTTGCCTTGGCAAAAGTGCTTTATTACATTAGTGTAGTTTCACTTTGTCTGTATATTTAAATATATGCTGTAATAGATCTCAACTTCAAGTCAAAAGAGACTTTCAATAAATAATAAACAGACTTACACCTGTACAATATCAAGAATTAATTGCCATTCTATTGCTGGAAATTTCAATTAAAACCTTATTCAGACAACTTTGGTGAAGTTTAGCATTTCAGCCTTTTTTTTGTATTCAGGGCAGTTAGAGTCCATCTAATGGTCCAAATGCATTATTGATTACAACATGAGCATATGAAAATATAAAACAGTTGGAATCCTCATACTTGCATGGTTAGGGAACATAGCATTTCACAAATATCTAAAATCTGCAAATATTTGAGACCTGCTTTGAAAAATGTATATAACTTCTAAGTTTATTGGTCAAACCCCAAACATAACTTAATATGAATTAACATGTAGAACAAGAAGCTAACATCTACATTCTGACTTAAATTTGTTCTTCGATGTGCAGCCAATCAGTGCAGAGGGAAATGATGTGTAAATTATCAATCCACCCAAGTATTTCAAATATACTCTGTAAAAAAAATATCTGTGAATAATTTAGAGTTACAGTCAACAGAAAAAATCTAAATTAGTTCAACATTAAAGAATCTAACTTAGTTAAGGAAGAAGGATTTATTTTAAAAAGCCAAAGGTCAGGACAAATATTGAAAACAATTGTAATTCAGAGGGATTCAGGTGTGGAGTATTTGTTGTGAAACTGTGTTTTTCACTCTTAAATTAAAAACAAAATGTATAAAAGTCATTTGCTAAACAAATATGATAAAGTTTTATAGTTTTCCTTTTTGAGTTTGTCTACTGATTTAGCTGGAACTCAACGACATGTTAAAAAAATATACTGAAAGATTCTGCTGCTTTGTTTTTCATGAGGCTTTATGTATAATAATGTGAAAGTATAATAAAACTGCACTTCTACCTGCACTTTCTTTCAGTCCACACTTTGTGTTTTTGCCATTGACAGATCAGAATTATGTGTTTGTGTTATCAAAATGTTTGGGACACTGTGACATAAGTTTTTTATTTTTTTATTTTTTTATCTCTTCTATACAGTTCTGTATATTCTGTTTGCTCATATGTTTGAAATGCTTTTCCTCTTTCTTTAGTACATCAACGGAGGAAACCTGGAGCAACTTCTCGACAGCAACAAGCACCTGAGTTGGCCCGCCAGAGTGAAACTAGCGTGTGATATCGCCAGTGGTGTGGCCTACCTGCACTCCAAAGGCATATTCCACCGGGACCTCACCTCCAAGGTTAGATAAGGCTAATTAGAAGAAGATTATTTCACTTATAACGAGACATTTTTCCCATGTTAAAAGTGAAATAATCTATTCATCAACATTAAGGAATTTCTGACTTAAATTGAGCTCCAGTATCTTGCTGAAAAGTTGCTTGCAAGTTCTCTTGTCTACTCAGTTTACTCAGAAAATATGCGCCAACACATATTTGTTGGGGCTCCAACAGGAAACGTTGACCAGCTGCAAAACTGACGGTTCATTAAGTGTTTATTGGCAGGAATGTTGGAAAACACACCTTTGACTATGGGAAGGAAAGAAAAAACTTCCTTTAAATAGAAGCCCTAAATAGATATAAATTAGTTTAACATTAAGCCAGGGACCAGCAATTTTTTTTCTACTTTTGCATATTATTCCTACAAAATAAAACTTATCTAGATCTGCTAATCTACGCAATATAAAATTGCAGAATTAAAGAATCAAGATTTAGATTTTTAGAAATGTACAATTTTCCAGGGCAAAAATGGTGGAACAAATTAAATTGAGTTATTTTATATTTAGAGAGCAAAGTAGCCTATATAATGGGATTGTTGCACATAAATCCTACAAACGTCATTTGGTTAAAGCAACACTATAAAAAGAAATTCAGTCTTCCTTCATAAAAATCAGAAATGGCATTAAAGTTTTACTGTTTGCTTTGTCAATAATGACGGAGAACCATTTCATACAGTATTTTGCATTGTTTTCTTCTAATTAATCATTTTAGAACAACTTATCTAAAGATTAGATAAGTTGTTCTCTTGTAAGTTGTTTACGGTTAAGTTGTTTCTGTCTGCCTTCAGAGGGTAGAAACATTGCACTTCCTCAAATCATTTATAGTAATTTAACTTTTAACTTCCTCAGTGAGCATGTGGAAATGAAGCTGTAGTTTTCAGAGAAGCTAACTGTATTCGACCGTTGCAAATTACGGAGTTTAGGAAGGAAAGCGTTGTGAGATTTAAGTTGTGCTTTAGCTTCATGTAGCATAAATAAACTGTGAACGTTAATATGCAACTTTGATTATTTTACAATAGGTTGAAGAGAAAGGAAGTGCCTAAACTTGTAATGCACGGTTTTCTCATAACAACTCTAAATAAGAAGCAAAGGTCTGGTTAATAAAGCATAAATTGTTGTTTAATGCATCTGTGTTGCAACTTTCCCAAGTAACATTTTGTGTTTTTGGGGGTTGTCTGTCTTCACAGAACTGCTTGATCAAATGCGACGACAACGGCTACACGGCGGTGGTGGGAGATTTTGGCCTGGCAGAGAAAATTCCCACCAAAGAGTAAGAAGTGTCAGAGTGAATCTTAAAAATACCAGGGGGAGTTTGCAGAAAAAAGAAAAAATTAGAAGATGAAATAAACTGAAACATGCTGGCGGTTTGTTTTCTACTCGTCTCATTATGAGGGATAATTTTCAGAAGAAAAATCATATTTAAGTGACTCAAACTGAAGGCCAGTTCAGTTTTATCTCCCTAATGCGTCTCATTTGTGTTAGCCTTGAAACTAGTAAGGTTCATTCTTTTCTTTTTCTCCCATCTTCTGGGTTAATATCAGTTCTATTTATAATATTATGGTTACACTCAGGGAAAACATGTCATGTAATAAGAATTTTATTTCTTTAATCATCTTTTTGTTGGTGTCAGCTCTTCATTCCTACAGCAAACTCAGCTTAGTTACTCCTCTTCGTCCTCCTCTTCTTCCTCCTCCAGGGGTTATTTATTAGCACACAGGTCACTAAAAGCCGCCTCTACAGCTCACATTCTCTGCCTGGTGTTTTGATAGATAGCACGAGGATCAAATCAATCTGAGGTTTTCACTTTTTAATCCTGCAGTAGCAAAAAAGAAACAGGGAGTCTTGTTTCTGTCCTCTAACATGTCCAAAATAATTCCTCTGATATTTTCCAAAAGTTTATGAATGTGACTACACAGATTTTGGTTGTTTACTGTGCTGTGAAAAGGCTCTCTGTAATATTTCAAATCATCAAACAAAATGTTATGTTCAGACAAAAATAGCTTAAGTAGATACAAAACAGACTGACCTTAATCTGTTTTGGGGTGAAGAAAACTATCCAAACCAACCTGAACTCTTATGTAAAATTCACTTTTTGCATGTTTGATATTTCCTTTTGGGTCTCAGCTGCTTTTGGTCCATGTACGGTACTTTAAAAAAATCACCCAGATGTTTGTTTTTTTTTTTTCTCTCTGTAAGTTGTTTCAAGAACCTCCTGATTCGTAAGTCGCATTCAACTGGCACTAAGCTGTTACCTAGCAACCCCAGCCAGGGCCAGCTCCGTCACCTAGCAACCTCAGCAGAGTTCCAGTACATTTGGTCAGCTGGTTTACCATTGCATTTGGACATTAGAGGGCACATATTATATAAAATTCACATTTTGCAAGTTTTTATACTTTCATTCTGGTTTCTAAAAAAAAAAAAACCCCACCATCCTGCTGCTTTTTCCCCCCCCAATAAATTAAGACTTTTTAGTGTCTGGAAAATGGCCAGTTTCAAAGACTTGTGAACTGTAACGTCACATCAGCAGCCACTGTCCCTCACCTAGCAACCTAGCAAAGTCCAGCCCATTGCCTCGCTCCAGTGTGGCTAAAGTGAAACAATACTGCAAAGAAGACTGGGCCAAATTTCCTCCATAACGATGTAATAAACTCACTGACATTTTCTGCTAATAGTTGATGCGAGTTGTTGCTGCCAAGGTTGGACCAACCATATATTAGTTTTAGTTGCTTTTTCTTATTGGTTTGGATGACTGCTTTCCCTTAATACATATAATTATTACAAACTGCTTTTTCTGATCAGGTTAACTTTGATCTGATCCTGAAACTTTAAGTTGTTTTTTTTAAAATCTGTAATTGGATAATAGATATATAGATGAATGTTATTTAACCTCCAGGCAGAACATTATACATCCAAAATAAATTCAGTTTAAATCTAAATGGAGCAAATGAGACTGATTAGATACATCTGTGGATTGTTTTAAACATAAACTGGCTGCCATATTCGGTCAGAGCAGCTTCCAAACACAGCAGAACATCCAGTTCCTTTTGGACTCACCTTCTGTACCAGCTTATTTCACACATCAGTCTAATGATGCAGACATTAAGATTTTTTTTCTGCTCATATGTTCTGTTTAGGGCTGATGGAGAAAAGCTTGCAGTGGTTGGCTCTCCTTTCTGGATGGCTCCTGAGGTGCTGAGAGATGAACCCTATAACGAGAAGGTAAAATCTCTTAGTCCAGAGAAGGTTTGCAGATTCAGATCAGCTTAAGTCGGACAGAATTTGCTTTTTGCATCCAAGTTGTGCAAATGCACTACTGTCATGACTTCATAGCTACAAGCAGAGCATAACATGCATTCATCATGAGCATAAATACCACATATGTCAGTGATATCAGTGCTTTGGAAAAGCAAGAATTGGATGCGCACATTTGAATTTATTGTGAAATCTACATTACAGACAGTTCATAAAAAGCGGTTGTGAAGATTCTTGAATGTGAAACTTATTGACTTTGAACATGGCTGAATGTAGGTAAGCACCATAAAAATGTGCATAGAGTACCCAGAAATTTAGCTAAATCCAGGAGCTCATTAAAAAGGAGGTTTTTACCAGTGTTGCCAGATATTGAAAGAACAACGATCAACCAGCTTTATGAAAATGAGGCCAGAAAAGACCAACTGGCAACCACCCTAAGAGTTTTTAAAGTGGGTTTACAGCGAATACCTGCGTATGACACAACATTACTGCAAACTACATGGCTTTAATGTTTTTGCTTTATTGTGTGGAGCTTTTTTCAGAAAGAAAGTCAAACCCAAATAAGCAACTTGACATTCAAAAACAATTCCAAAGCGGCCTATAACAAGCAGACTTGGCAACACTGGTTGTTATGCAAAATTGAATTTTTTTTTAGCTGTATATAATATTATTCTGTTGTGACATTAATGTTGTGATTATGTGCTGAAGGTGGAGTATCTGAAAGAGTAGGAGCTTCTTAAAGAGACAGAGGCCCAATTTCAAGGAGATAAATTGCAAAGTAAATTTATTTTTACATTATATTTGATATATAGCATTTTTATAACAACTGAAGGTAGCAGAGTTACTTGATTGTGCTATAAAATAGTACATAATACAAAATACTGCCCCTTTAAAAGTTCAAATTACTACTACATTATTTCCATGCTCAGTGAGTGTGAACTTCTCACCATAATCATAGCTATACAAAAGTTGCATTAAAATGAGTGAATATTATGTATAAATTTATGTATTTCTGAGCTCATTATGTCTGTTTCCAGGCTGATGTTTTCTCATACGGAATAATTCTTTGTGAAGTCATTGCAAGGATCCAAGCCGACCCCGACTTCCTTCCCCGCACAGAGGTAACGACTCTTCCCCTCTTCTCTTCCTCCTGACTTTATAACACCCTGTGTACATGTTTGCAGTGTACACTTCTCAAACAAATCAGGGGAAGAATGTTAAAATATTTACTTCTGCAGTTTTATAATCCAACCTCGTGGTATGAAGCAAATATTTGTTTTGTTTCTGAAGGTAGAACTTGAAAATGCCCATTTATAGACTTTTGCAAAGGTCAGAAGACACTCCTGGTTTCTTGATATTTAACCAGAGTAATTTCTAATCTTTAAATTGAGTCTTCATTAATAATTCTTCAAACAATGTGGAAATCCTCTGCTTTTTCCACTCATTTTCTCAGTTTTTAATATACACACACTATGCATAACTATGCATAAAAATGCATGAAAGATACTTAGAGATCTAGTTTAAAAATTGATGTATGTATTCTAACACATACAAGCAGTTTGTATTTTTAACCACTGAGTTTCAATTCTATGTTGCCTTTTAAAGTCAGGGATTTCTAATTTGTAATCTTATGTATTTACTGGCTTGTTTATTGCTCAATTTTTAGTCCTTCCAGCACTTTATAGGTTTTGACCAACAAGTTTTGTGGGGGAGGGGGGTTCCGTCTATTTATTGAAGCAGTGTAATTCAGTGCCACACCCTCTAGTTAAATATTAATTGTTGGTGTATTGTTGTTTTTCTTGTGACTTGCTGTAAATTTTAATTGCCCTTTAGAACATGAATAAAAATCTGATCTATCTGCTACATTTGATTCATAATTCACTAGTTAATCAGGATGATTTAAAACTTAAGAAGAGAAATCTTCCTTATAAAATATAAAGAAATGCACAGCTTAGGTTATTTAAAATGCATTTTCTGCAAAATGTGAAAGATGTGTTGTTTATATAGCCTCTTCCTCTAATTTATCTTGTCTGATGCTGAAATCCAGTCGCTATATTAACTATTAGAGGGGATCATCCTTTGCATCCTCACATAGATTGCACCATTAAGTCAGGCTTACAAGTAAATCCCATTTTAGGAATCAGTTGTTGGTAATAGTTTGACGGCCTGCAAGCGCAGTGGGACTTGGCAGACAGCAGAACAATGTCAGGGAGATTACTGTGACATCAGCCTGGCTTTGGCTGCAGAGTTGCACTATGTCAAACATCTAATGAAGCATGTTTGCGTCCATGTTTATCTGTCTTTTATTATGAGTTTCCTGTTTGTTTTCCGATGTGTCCTCCTGAGCAGAACTTTGGCCTGGACTACCACACGTTCCAGCACATGGTTGGAGACTGTCCGCCTGACTTCCTCCAGCTGGCCTTCAACTGCTGCAATGTGAGTCCGCCATCTTTCTGCGTCAAATCGGCGAATATAATCAGCACCTGCTGTCTGTTTACCAGCTGACAGAAGAGCCATTTCTAAACTGTTTTTGATTTCATTTGCAAGTTATGTTCTCTTGTTGAGAAATACAAGGCAATGAGATTATGGGATTAATTTGATTTAATCTGCTGTATTGAGGATTTTGTTCTCTGCAGTCTGGAGTATTATTTTCTCAGGTTCAACTAGCTGGTATAAAAATTTCAAACAGATTTGGGTGTGAAAATTAGCAAATTTTCAATCACTTCACCAAAGTTGTGAACCTTATTTTTCTCATTTGTTGTTTATTTCCACTCTTTGTTTAATTACATCTCCCAATAATAAGATAATAGCATTAAAGTTTTTGGAGCGTCCTGCTAATTGATCCTATTCAGACTCCTTTATCCGCTCTCATCCTTTTCTGTTGTCTTTTTTTTTATCATCCGCGTCTCTGTTACCCTTTTTCCAAGTTCGTTGCTGAATCTTTATTCCACCTAATCTGTAAACTACATTGTATCTCTCTGGGTTCAAAAAACTTTATTTTTTATTTTATGTGTACCTAGTAAACTAAACACATAAATTCATTTCTTTCAATGAAAAGAAATGTCTAATTTCTTTATCTACATCAACCCCTGACTTGGAAACCTAAATTAATATTTTTGTTTTAGTTGTGGGCAAGGGCTTCATAAAAATCGTCCCAAGGGCCACAAATGGCCCCTGATCTGCACTTTGGACATCCCCGCCCTATATGATTATTCAAATCTGGCTTAAAATTTGGGTCTTTCCCTAAACAGGCCAGTAGAAATGTGACTTCTTCTTTTGATTCAGCTCTTTTCTGTATTTCAGGCTGGGGAAAAACTCAAGATGATGAAAGTTAATTGCTAAATCCAAAGCATCAAAATGAAAGTTTTCACACGTCTTGCACTATTTAGTGACAAACATAATTTTCAAATATTTTTACTCTTAAAAATCTGAAAAATCAGACGACCCTAAATAAAAATCACTGTAAGCTGTGCTACTGTTGTTATGCAGATTACAAAATTAAAAGCAATTTTTGCATCTGGAAAAAAAAAAAAAACCAGCGTTGACTTCAAAACTTACTTTCATAAAATCTTTAATTCTCCTAGAACAATAAAAATGTATAGATTATGTATGATGCCTTGTTGTAAGTGCATGTCTGCCCAGAACCAGAACCAAACGTGGACAAGCAGAATTCAGGTTCTGTGCACCACAAATATGGAACAAACTTCCAGAAAACTGCAAAACACTGTGTACTTTGGATCTGGACTAACAACCTAGCTGTTGAAAGTTGCTTTTGAAACATAATCAATAAAAAAGTTAATCAACAATCTGACGTGTAATGATGGTAAAGTGTAATGTTTCAACTGTTGACTGTTTTCTATGACTGGGTTTTTATGGTGTGAAGCGCTTTGAAATGCCTTGAAAGGTGCTATAAAAATAAAATTTGATTGATTGATGGCTGCTTTATATTAGTATTTAAAAATCTGTATGTAGTTTTAAATGCTGTTTTCTGCCTCCCATGTTTCCTTCAGATGGATCCTAAACTCCGTCCGTCGTTCACAGACATCGTCCGGCAGCTGGAGGAAATCCTCGCTCGGCTCAAAGTCGTAGAGATGGAAAACGACAGTGTTTCACTCACCAGCGACAATGAGAAGAAAGCCATGTCGAAAAGTAAGAGCACTTCAATAAAACTGCAGCCTTAATGTCTACTAAAGTCATTTATTTATTTGTATCGTTTGTACCTCATCTTGATCTAAAGAGAAACTCTGGTGAGTTTATTAAAATGAGAGACCCGGTCCATTCAGGCCAACATCTTCTCTAATTCAACCAAATGTTTGGTTTCCAGCTGGTCTGACTACCAGAATATAGAAAAAAAAAACAATCTGAGGAATTATTTCTATTGTGTACAAAACATGGAAGTGATGATCTCTTCTTGCAGCTGCTGGTTTGGCTGATAACATCAGCTCTTCTTAAGACACTGTCTCTTGTACTTGTATATATTTATGTTTCATAATAAGAAGTCCCAAATGGTTTTTGTCAGACATGATTGTAGTTTTTTGTAGTCGTGTTACATGTTTTTGTTGTTTTGTTTTAAAGATGTCAAATTCTTTTTTCCCTCTTTGATCAGAAAAAAATATCGATTTACTGAAGCAAAAATCTCTGTTTCTGTAAACCTCTTGATACTATGAGTCAGCCTTTTCTCAGATAGTTACATTTAGTAATTCTTGTCCAAATGTCTGAATAATCATCCAGTCCAGGACCTTTGAAAACTGCTGTGAACTCAGGAGAATCCTTTAAAGAACATACTTGTGCTGCCACCTAGTGGTCGTACTAACTACTTCTCTTTTACCTTTGCACAAACTTAACTTATCTTTTATTAAGTTAAGTTTATGTTAGTGTGAACTTGCAGTGCAACAGAGGAAATCAAGAGTAATTTTTCTTAATCACTTTATTTTAAAATAAACCTGTTTAAATTTGTTGTTGCAGTAACCAAACTACGATGGGAGCTGGATGTTTTCCAACTTATTTGATGAGATGAAGGCTGGTGGAAAAACCATATTTAGACTTTAAAATAGTCAATATTTTTAAGCGTGTGTGATCCAGCTCAGGGTTTCTCAGAAACATGGTGGTTGCACTTAAAACAGCGTTGCTGTAACGATCTGGACTGTGTGTTATTAATGGTTTGCATGAAAAGCTGCTACATTAGCTGCTGGTCTCCATTTTAGGAAATGGCTAGTTTCAAAAACTAGTTGAATTATTTGTTTATTTGCATCTTTTAATGCATTTCCAATATTATACAAAAAGACTTAAAAAATCTGCACAATGTGACAATTTTCTATCCAGATTAATCAAGTAATTGTCAGAATAATTGATAGAATAATCAATTACTAAAGTAAGTTTGTGCTACTTTGTGCGAATCACCTTGGATCGTCCAAATCTACAAATTAAGAAATATAGAGGTTCTGTTTTTAAGATTTTTGTAATAAGTTTTGTTTCATTTTGCTTGTAAAGCAGTTATATAAACTTTCTGTTATCTGTATTGAAGATGAGAAAATCCAGACCTTCAAACGACTGAATCCTCTTGGCTGCCAAAACGATAAGATCCCTCCCAAATCGCCCCGGCCCAGACGAAACATCTGGCTCAGCCGCAGTCAGTCGGACATCTTCTCCTGCAAACCGGGGAGGAAAGTCAACGTGCAGGACCCGTACTACAACCCGCCCAGTCCTGAGAGGAACCTCCAGACCCGCAAGATCAACCCGTTCACGGCCCGGGAGGACCTCTGCGGGGGCAAGATCAAGTTCTACGACGTGCCCAGCAAGTCGGTCTTCTCGTTGGTCTTTGATTTGCACTCGCCTCCGGGAAGCGTGTTCAGCAACCAGCCGCCGACCCACGGGCCTGGAGCGTCCCAGCAGGGGATGTCCTTCTACTGGCAGCAGCTGCCAGGAAGGCAGTGCCACTCCCTACCGGTGTCCCCGCAGCTGCCGCGCTCCGAGATGTTCCACCTCACAGACCCGGTCGGAGCCAATAACACCGGTTCTGTTACCAGTACGTCCACTCTACTCTCTGTCACGCTTCCAGGTAAACCTACTGAATGTTTCATGTGTATGGGAAAGCTGTAAATGGTAATTATTTACAAATATGTAGATATTCTGTCTATGTATGTTTTTGACTTATTAGACTCCAAGTTCCCTATCCTGCAAAAACAAAAAAATCTTGCCAAGTATTTTGGTCTAGTTACTTGAAATATGGTAAAACTTTTCAGCAACATATCAGCTTGTTCTAAGTAAACAATTACTTCAAATTGATTTAAAAAGTACTAGTCCTACTAGCAGATTATTTCACTTATAACATGGGAAATAAGTCTTATCTTCCAGTGGAACTAGTACTTTTGCATCAATATTAACCACTTATTAAAACAAGCTCCTTTATTTTTCTTAAAAGGTACTTGTAAGTTAGTTTTGTCTTATTTCAACTCTACTAAAACATTTGCAGTAGAAACTAAGCCAAAAATACTTAGTATGATTTTGTTTTTGCAGCGAAGGGAACATGGAGCCTAAAAACACAGATTGACAGAAACAATATCTACATTTGTGGAAGAATTATTTAATTTTTTTTTTACAAATTTGTAAGAAAAACCATACAAGATGTTTTCAGAAGTTAAGTTATTTGCAAAATAAAATGGAGATCTTCGCGGATATAAATCTTTTTATTTCTCTTCCCTTTAGTGACGAATTCCAGGTCCGACGCGGCGCCGATCCTGAACGACATGCGGCAGAAAGCGGTTCTGAGCAGCTGGGCGAGGAAGTACGTGGTGGTGGAAATCCCACCTTTCTGCAGGCAGAGAGGAGGCTGCGCCGACGACGACGCGGAGGCGAGGACGGAGGACACGAGCGGGGAGAGCTGGTCTCCGATGCTCACCGGCAGCGAAACGGACAGCGCCGAGGCCATGGACTGCTCCGGCGGACGAGAGGAGGAGAAGCCGGACCGAGGGACGGAAAGCTGCCCGGTGTGACAAACATTTCAGCAGGACTGTAGACTCCTACATGCAGAGACACAAGACTGGAAACTTGTATTATTAAAGTAAAGCACTCAATTTTCTCTAATCTGTCAAGTGAATGTATCACATTTTGAATAGATGAACCACTTGATTTAGATAAATAACTATTTTTCAACCCGGTTAGCGCAAGAGGCTTTTATCTACACGCTTTCTGTGAAGATTATATTCTGAAACAAAGTTGTTGATATTTAATATTTCGAGATGTAGATATTTGTTTTTTTCCTCTAAAACTTTTTGTTTCTCTGCGGGATATTGATGATCCCTTGTATTATGTTTGTGAGTGTGAATTTCAAGTTGTTTTGATAATTCTCAGTGTTCGCTCTGAGACAAATGCTTCTGCTAAATTAAAGAAACAAACCCTTCCTGTTTCTGATGAAGACGGTCTTGCACTGATGGTCCTTTGAGAAATTAAAAATCACAGAAAATGTTAAATTCCTGCCTAAAACAGACAAGAATGAATTTTCTTCTTTTTTAAATTTTTATTTATTTGTCTTGAGTTTGTTCGTCTTAATTTTAGGTTTGTCACTCCGTGCTATCAAGGGTCAAAAGTGCCACAATTTAATAGATAAACAAAGTGATTATTTAAATACATTTGGAAATTTATATTTGAAACAAATTGATTTGCCTTTATTTAAATCTATAAATAGATAGATAATACAAAAAATGTAAAAAAGCATTAAATATTTCAAAAGCTGCAGCACATTCTGATTATTATTATCAGCCTTACCCATGAAAATGAGTGGGTGGGGCTAATATTTCTATAGATAAGATGATTGATCAGCAATTGAGTTAAGCAATCACATGTTTGGGTTTATTACAAAGGTCAGAGGGCAAATGAATAATTTATTATCATGCACTGTTTGAAATAAAATGTAAAACAATTAAATTAACACTTTAAGAATACAATTGAAATTATGTAAAAGTTCATTTATTTTGATTTCTTTAAATGATCACCTATAAAAATAATTCAGTTATTTATTTGTGGGATTGTGGTACTTTTGTGGCTCCGTAGTTGTATATTCTGTTTACTATTCAATATTCTTTTTTTAATCCCCCAAAACCACCAGTTTATGAAGTTCTGCTGTCAGAATTTAAGCCAAAACACAATTTATTGCAATCATTTCTTGTGTTAAAGTCGTGACAACATGGTTAAATATCTGCAGGATGAAATAGAAATGAAGATAACAGATCTGGCTAGTGAAATATTCTGCAGTTTTTGCTGAATATTCATTAACAGTGGCTTCAATTTCCTGGATTTAAGCTGATAAATGATCCAAATTTTATTTAAACTTTTAACTCTCAAAATGGTGACTTTCACTTAAAACAAATTTATTGTTGATTTCTATCAAGGACTGTTTTTTCAAACATTTTGGTTCTGGGATGAAGAGCATTTCTCCCTCATTTCAAAATTATTCAGAAAACTTCTTCACTCTGGAGGTCAGATTGCTGCTTAAAATGAGAACATGGGTTTACGGTACCAGAAAAATAAATTGTTTTGTGGTTAACTTCTTGTTGACAACAAAAGAAAACAGCACAATTTGGCCTTTGTGAGGAGAAAAGATGGTCACAAATGTTTTTGGTAAATGTCTCTAGATAATACAGCTGCTAATATTTTGGTTTCCAAATCTACTAAGTGTCTAAAACAGATCTAGTGCAAGAGATTTTCAGGTGTTTAGGTTCCTTGTTTTTGAGCATTGAAGTGTTTTTGCAAAAACACCATTTTACAAACTGAATTATCTCTAAAATTTATTATTTAGGCCTAAATCTGGTCTCTTTAACAGGAACTCAGATGTCTAGAACCTTCCTTTGCTATTTTCCTATGCAAGTCTGATCATGTAGTTTTGCAGGATAAAGCTTTGATATTTATGAAAACCCTTAATGTCTTACTCTTTATATATTTGTGTAAAACTGTGGTGTTACCTGAAACCTGTTGAATACAGATTGAAATGTTTTGTTTTTTTTGATCAAATAACAAAATTTCCCCTAAGTTTTCTGTGGTTTTTGTTGTTTTTTCCAAATCTGGATCAGCGGCACAGCCAGAAACATTTGACTAAGCATCACTTCTTCTGCCCTTCTTCTTACCCCGAGGCGCCCGTCACTCTGGAAGAGGGTAAATCTGGACTGATCAGAACACATGACCTTCTTTTTTAGTTCGTTTATTTTTCCCTTGCACTTTATTCTCCCTTGCAAATTGATTCCTTTTTCCCCACTGATAAATGATCTTACTTTCAGTATTTAGGATTAGTTGTTTTTCTTTGATTTGAAGTCACATAAAGTTTAAATAGAGTTGGTCAATGTGACTGAAAAACTTTTCACATATGAGCGCTTCATATTATTGATCATTTGATTTGTTTTTTTTGTAAATATCTGAAATACTGCCAATGTGACCTTGTTTTGGCCAAAGTTTTCACTCCACTTTGTTTTGATATTTTTAGGAAGTTATGAGGCACATTAGTGAAACCTTAAACCGCTGCTGCATAAGTTACTAATCAGGTTGTTGCTAGGTAACCAGAAAGAATGAGTTGCTAGGTAACCAAATGAGTGAGTGAGTGAGTTGATTTCAGCCAGCTTGGTGAGAGTTTGAAAAACTAAAACCTTTCCTCTGCCTACATCCCCCAGAATGCTGTGCGGCTCTGAAATGGAGTTCAATGAAATTGTTGAACAGAACAATCAGACCTTTTATCTGGTGATATTGATCCACTATCAGTTCGATATTGTTGTAGATTTATTGTCCAGCCCTATGTTTAAGTGATCAACCAATAACTCAGATTTTTTTTTTCCTCAAAAATGATGATTTTCCACTTTTCTTCCAGGTTTTAAAAAGGCCTTATCAGTTATTAGTAGTTTTCTCTGCTTGATGGCAGAGATTTGATCCTTTTTTAAAAAGACTTAAGACTTTCCACAACAGCAGGGTGTTTTCTTTCAAGGTTGTTGTTTAAGAATCAAAACTACTCATGGCATCAGTTGGGTTGAATAACTTTTTGCCATCTGGAAGATAATCAATCATGAAACAGTTATCCAATAGCAAGCTTATATCTGGTTTTAAATCCAAGTAGAAATCAGTGCCAAAACAATATGTTGTTTATCATTAGTAAATCCATATTTAATATGTAACCATTGTGTGCCCCATTAAATGATGTCACACATCAACATCTGACAGTTCACCATTACTTGATTACTACTTGCTAAGTAAATGTTAGTGCAATACCAAGTGAAGTTATTTAGCTGCTATTTCCGCATTACCAAGCCTGTATTTGTGTTTCTGTTAAGTGAAACAACACGTTAAGAGTTGCTAACCACTACTCCGTCATTACCTAACCATTAGGAAATCACTTTGGGTGCCCTCAAGTGAAACCACACATAAAAATATGTTTAATGCAACCATTATTCAATTAATTAATGAGTCTATTTTTGGCTGTTAGCTGAAATCGCACATCAAACTTCGTTCGTCGCTACCTAACAATTGGGTCATCATTTATCATAAAACATCACTGTTTGACGACGTCTCCCATCGCATGAATGAAGCTGTTGCTGAACGAAAGAGCTCCTTCAGTGACAGACTGCTGCGTCCAAGGTGCACAAAGAGGCGTTACTATAGATCCTTCCTCCCATAGTCTTATTGGGACTATGACCAACTGTGGTACTTTGGCACAAACAGTGTTTATTTTTGCACTGTTTATTTGCATAACATGATACTAACTATTAAACTATTAATAATATTATAAAAGATAATAATCCCATTTAGTCCAAACCTGGTTCATTTAGAAAGCACCTTAAATTACCAAAAGGACCAAAATGCTGTCCAGAAAACATAAAAACATTTAAAACATGACAGATTTCATCATAAAGACCACAAAAACTCCAGATACAGAAAAAGAAAATGTTTTTCTTCATATGCATATTAACCTGCCGCTTCTTCCCATCTGAGTGAGTAAACCACATGGAGGTTGGATGATAAAGAGGCAATCGTTGCTCACAAAGGGAAATAGATGCAGCATGCAGGTACAATGAACTGATTTCCCTACAGAGGCGGAGAAACTGTGAGCCGCATGCACAGAGAAAGCACAAGAGAAGGAGAGACACTCAGGAAGTTAACAGGGGAAGTTTAGTGGTTTTTTGCGTCATCACTTTATGCTGCTTCTTGTGTGCCGTTGCAGAGTGAAGGTAGGAACACTTGTTTTTGCTTTGTAACTTGTTTATTTCGCCTTTGTTCCTAGTTTTAGACTCCAACCTCAAAAGGGTTGTGTGGATAGATATGGGACGAGCGACGGGAGGGAGGCAGCAGGTGTCAGGATGGTGGAGACGGTGGAGGGTTGAGTTTGAATGTCGGTCTGAGTTTGTATTTTCAAGCTCGACTTCCGCTGCAGTGAGAAAGGGCCCTGCGATGGCCGTGACATGTGTTCAGGAAGGGCGAAGATGCCATTTGTGAGGACAGCGGTGGGGTCAAAGCCGAGACTGGAGGCTTCAGTTGGTCCAGCAGCTCAAAGAGTCCCAAAAAGTGTGACAGTGGTGATCATTCAGGGGCTCTTTTCACTGAATAGCAGAAGTACAGGGACAAGGGTGTGGCCTGTCATTCGAAAAAGAAATTTAGTTCATCGGGGGGGAAGTGGAAAGCCACATTTGCACACCAAGGATTGAGTGCAGCTTGTTTGATTTTGCATGGATAGTCATCTGCAGTTTGTACCGATAAAAACTTGTTATATCTGGTTTTGCAGGGGGGAAGACTAACAGTTTGTCCAAAGACTCCTGCTTTACAATGCGAAACAGCTCAAACTGGTGGCAGAGTTTCCAGCAGCAGCAGCAGCAGTGCGCTAAAGTCCCTGAAATGCACAGCTCCTCCACAAATTCACTGCCACACTAACCAGAGTTGGAGAGCAAATCCAGCCCAGGCAGGCAGGCAGGAAGGCAGGCTGAGCTGACGGAGGAGCACCGCAGGCCGCTCTGAATGTGAGGTGGAAACCCGAGGCAGGAAGAGATGCGGAGAAATCGAAGAAAAGGAGGCAACAAAGAGAAGGTGTTTGGATGTGATCTGCTGGAGCATCTCACCACCTCCAATCAGGAGAGTAAGTGGATAATCATCACCTCTGTCCTGACACATTCATCTCATGACTGTATTTGTATTTCCTGCATCACAAAACCACAGTCAGATTGCTGAGAACCTGAACGTAAAGCATCAGATGCATCTTATTGAGTCTTTTTCTTACTTTTTAGCTGTCAGGATTCTATAGTTTCATAAATAATCATTAGCAAAGACACTTATGTACTCTTTAAGGGACTTTCTATAATAACATTAAAACCACAAAACTTCAACAACACCTGATTTGACAAAAACTGATAATTTATTACTGCAACACTGACTACCATTGCTATTTCTGTCTGGGGCTTCTGGAGTTCATCACGTCAGAGAGGTTTTAGTTAAATTTGTGAATTTACAGCCTTCAAACGTTTTTAATAAGTTGTCATGTCGCACCTTTAAAGTTCAGTGGGATTGGATTTTGCTCTAATCAACGTTGATTAGAGCAAAATTATGGATGTTCAAACAAAAATATTAAAACCATAAAAGTTTTTACATTTGTATTTCTGTTTAATCTGAAATAAAAAAACAAAAACTAGTGCAACTTTTCTTCAGAAGAAACTAAAAAGTGCATTATTGTGTGGTAGAGTAGTTTAATTTTGTAATTTTAGCATTTTGCATAGTGCAATGGAGACATTGCAGTTTCTTGATGTGTAAAGCTGATAGTGACATCAATTAAAAAACTTAATCAGACATAAATTTCTGCTAATTGGGGTATAGTACGTAAATTATACCTTTTTTGCCTTAAGTCAAACAAACTGTTTTGTTATTTCCTTATCAAATATATACCTAGAATGTTGTTTTGATTTCTAACTCCTTCAGACTAGCGGCAGCAGCAATTAGCAAACACCTGCTGGAACTACTCATTTTCTGAGCTCATCATATGATGACATTAAGAACAGTCATAAACGGCCTAATGGAGAAGCATAGTTGCTATTGTTTTTATGATGTTCTGAAGGCGCCGTGTTGGAAAGAGCAGGACCTTCTTAAAGAGATAAATGCCCAATTTCAAGACATCAAAGTGCAAAGTCAAATTTCTTTTAGGTTGAGTTTGATATGCCTTTCTATAACAACTGTAGGTAACATAGTTATTTAATTGTGCTATAAAATGGCACTCTGTGCCTGGAAAATACATAACACTGACCCTTTAACGTTGACAACAGCAACTGATGAAGGCATTACAGAGAATTTTATCAAGCAAAACTTACAAATCTGAGAGACATAAAATAAAATGTGACTTAAAACGGAGCAAGGAACAAGAGGTGAGTCGGGGCAAAAGTACCCTGAAAATCTGGCACTGAACAGTGAAAAATAAGAGCTTTTAATCTCTTGAATATCACAAAATATGAAAACAGAGTCCCGTATTTCAGGAATCAATAAAGTATCTGTCTGTCCGTCCATTTATCTAGCTATCTAACTATCTAGTTATACAGCCAGGTAGCTAACTAGGTAACTAGCTAGCTGTATGAGTGGCAGACCGGGTGAAATGTGGGGATAATGAGGCAGTGCGGGTGAATGAAGTTTACGGGTGAGTGTACAATATGAGAGAAACAAAAGATGACATAATAAACCAAAGAAATGCTAGAAAATAGGCCTACAAGAAGAATTATAATGGCAGAAACTGTGAAGCATAAATCAGCCAGCAGAAACAATTAAGCCAAAAACACAAACACCAAAGAACTGAGGCCACTTTTTTTTTCAGTTACCAAAAATCCCTAGAAGCATGAGTCTATTTAAAATATGGAAAATAAAAGTCTACAATGGCAATGCTGAGACTCTGACAATGAGCCAGCAGTTGTGCTTACCACTGCAGGTTAGACTGCTTTTATTTTATTATTCTTTTTACTTGGTGCATTGAACCCAAACCACAAATGAGGTAGATGGAAGCATCTTCATGTTTCATGGTTTCACTTGGTTCATTGTGGGTAAAGATGTCAAAAATTAGGTGGCATTTTTTAAGATTGGTTTGGAAAAGTGCATGATGACACACCTTCTGGTCTGCAAAAAGAACCAGTTGGTTGTTCTAGATAATGTCTGCAAAATTGAGCTAGTTAAAACTTTTAAGACTTTTCAGATCAGCCTTCATTTAGTTCTTGTGGTCTCTGGTTCAGTTAGACAACATTTAGCACCAAATTATGTCTTTCTGAAACAAAAGGAAACAACTGGAAACTTGTCAGACACACAGGTCATGCCTGTAAATTGTGAAAAAATGCCAGCGTACTGTTACTGGGATTTCATCACAGATTGAAGACGTTGAATTGCGGTCTTAATATTTTGTTTCACTCATTTGTTCAGCAGCAGGTATTGTGGTTATTACAGCAGCCTAAATACAAAATCTGGTGGTTAAGCTAAACATGCATGCTTACTTTTATTGGAAAATTACAACAAAGAAATTGTTTATTTAATATGGATGTGAAAGATCAAACATAAAGCTAACTGCTGATTGAATTCCTCTAGATCATCATCAAGAAATTCGTTTTAGTAAAAAATAATAAATAAAAATGATTTACAGCACTGTACAGCAAAAAAGCCATTTTTCTGTTTAGCATCTAAACACTCAGGTTTTATTATGTGCAACTTGTACTATTTTATTAATATTCAAGAATTACTGACTTAAAACAAGCTCTTAAGCCTTGCTGAAAGGTTATTTCAAGTAATATCTGCACTAGAAACTAGACAAAAGTACTTAGCAAAATTTTGAGTTTTTGCAGTGTTGGATAGCAACGGTTGGCTTTAGCTTGCCATATTTTTATGATCTGGTTTCATATGGAAAGTCCTATATTGAAATTCAACAATTGTATCAACAGACGTACTATAATCTTGTCCCTACCTCATTTTGTCTGATGTTCTATAGTTGCTTTTAATAATCAGAGTGATTTCCTGCAGTTCCCCTGGTGCTACGAGCCTGCAGCGAGTTTGTGGAGCAACATGGGATCGTGGATGGAATCTACCGCTTGTCTGGAGTTTCGTCCAACATCCAGAAACTACGGTTAGTCTCTTTTATTTGGCTAACTGTGTGCTATCCACTATTCACACTAGATATTTCCATCAGTAATGACCTGTGAGGGATATTAAGACCATTTCTAAACAATCTGAATCCATAATTTTACAGTTACAAAATTATTAAAAATCGATTATGATTATGAAACTAATCTTCCCAGAAGGGAATGTTGGTGTAAATTCACGTAAAATAAAACGCCAAAACTAGAGTCGGGACTTTAACGAGTTCATGAATTACTTTGATTTTAACATGTTAACAATTTTAACGCAATTAATTGCATTTATTTTATTTTATTTTTTTTTACATTAAAAAGTCCCGAGCCAGAACCTTTCTAGTCACATGTTTTGGTACGCCCGTAAATCTGACCCGCAAACAACATCCGTCAACAACAAACATGGATGACAAAGCCGTTTCTCTTGACCCACTGTGGATTAATCTTTTGCGTCAAAAAGCGATCCTTTGGGACCCTGGTAAATACTTTTGTTGTGTTCAAGTTCAAGTTGTGCTAAAAGGAGTTAGCTGATCTCCAAAGCTGTTCAAGCCTAAAATAGCATCTCAATGCTAAACATGTAGCAGCACACATAATAATGTTGGCGCTGATGTTTGAAGGAAGAAAGAAGTTACATGAATGATCAGGGGTTCCTGAAAATTTTTAAAGGTGAACAGTGATAATAAAACTTTGCACTAATCTGAATAACAAATTTATCACAAAAAATATGTATGTAGCCATATGTCTATTCATTCAATAGTGTAGCTGCAAAAACGGTTTTGGAATTGAAAATGTTTAGTTTGTTGATTAATTCTGATTAATTAATTACAATAAACGCAATAAAATTAACTCAATTAATGTTTTTAATGGAGTCCCACCACTAGCAAAAACATAAGAGCTCCATCTCAGGTTCTACAAATCTCAGTTAGCATGTAAATAATTGAGTTTATGACAGAGTTGTTAAAAAAGACTTTGTCAGGATGCAAATTATTAATGCAACGAGTGATTCTGCATTCTGTACAATGTCCTTCTTCTGACCGCATTTGAAAATGAGTTTAGATCAAATCTAGATTAGTTTGTGAAATCCTATGAGATGAATCTTTTGTTTCTGTGAAACCAGGGGCGAGTTTGAGAACGACGGGTCTCCAGATCTGAACAAAGATGTGTATCTGCAGGACATCCACTGCGTCAGCTCTCTATGCAAAGCTTATTTCAGAGAGCTGCCCAACCCTCTGCTCACATACCAGCTGTATGACAAGTTTGCTGTGAGTGACTCTGATGCTGTTCTCTGAACTTACATGGTCAAGATCAAGTGAATTCTCATTGACAATTATGTTGACTGATTTTAGAGAATGTACATTTTTTAAGAAATGGAGAATGCTAACAATGCATGTCCTCCTGCAGGAGGCAGTGGCCATCCAGCTGGAGGAGGAGAGGCTGGTAAAGATCAGGGATGTGCTGAAGGAACTGCCAGATCCTCATTACAGGTAGAGACTTCTGCAGGACAGCCAGAAAACTGAAATCCTCTGCTTCTTAAAACACTTCATACAGTAAACACAAACATGACTCTTGTTTAAACATAATTGTTTCTTAGTGAGGTGTTCATTTGTATATATAATGACAAATTGTATTTTTTAAAAGAAGAAATCATGTTAAATATTTATCTTGCAGGACTCTGGAGTTTCTGATGCGTCACCTGGTCAAGATGGCTTCCTATTCCTCAGAGACCAACATGCACGCTCGCAACCTGGCCATCGTCTGGGCCCCCAACCTGCTCAGGTGTGCCAACGGCAGGCTCAGCGTGTTTTATACCTGCTTTGTTACTTAAAACTGGCATTGCTTTGACTTTCTAGAATAAGTGAATTGATTAGATTTGTCTATCTGTCTGTCTTTATACATTATTTCCCATTGAAATCTTCCCTTGATCAATTACTTCTTCATCTTGGTACTTCTTCAAATTCTCCTTCCTTGTGTTTTTAACATGAATTAAAGCTGTTCCGTCTAAAAACCAGTCGATAAACACATTTATTTCCCTGCATGATAAGGTCCAAGGACATCGAGGCATCTGGATTCAACGGTACCGCAGCCTTCATGGAGGTCCGGGTCCAGTCCATCGTGGTTGAGTTCGTCCTCACTCACGTCCCTCAGCTGTTTCCTCTCGAAGGTCTGGAGAAACACTCAGACATTCCCCACATTCAGACTCCTGCTTCATCTCTGCATTCTCCGTCCTTTAGGCGCACCGACAGAGAGGAGGAAGTCCCTCCCCTCGCCGTCAGCGCTGCCCAATCCGGAACTTGTGTTCTTCAGGTCGTCGGGTTTTCAGCCTAACTTTGGGAACATTAGTCCAGGCGATGGCCCCCTCCCCATTAGACCCTACCACTCGATCATTGAAGGCACAGACAAGTGAGGGGATCATTGATCCGTTAGCTAAAATATAAATACAGAACCATACACACATTTAAAGATGATTAAACTTATTCAAGGCCACAGGACTGTAAATTAGCTTCATAGATATGTGTTGACATTACAGCCCATTTGGATAAAATTTAGACATTGTTCACTAAAATGTGTCCTCAGGAGGAAAGGATCGCTCAAAGGCAGGAAGTGGATGTCCATTTTCAACATTGGAGGACGATTCCCAGACCCGCGACGGAAACACAAACATTCTGCCAAAGGTATGAAATGAGAGATTCGATTTCTCTGTCTCTATTCTTGGGCTTTTCTAAAAAAAAAAATTATTGTGCTTTCAGTTTGGTCTTACTTTAATACATTTATTTATTTATTTAGTGTAAATGAGTAAACTCCAGATAATCTGATAATCTGAACTTTTGGAGTGGTAGAAAATACCAAACTATGGAGTTATGCAAACCTTTACCACATTCATTTAAGTGCTGCCTGTGTCTTTATATTCTCCTTTTGTAATTTCAGAAAAAGACAGAACATCTTTAAGACCTGCAAGAAGCATGGACTCCCTCAGCACACCGTCCTACCCAAATGAAGGTGCTTTGCTCTCAAATATTTTAAAAACTGGTTGAACTAAATTAAAGAATGTGGTCCCTGGCTATTATAGTACTTCTGCAAAATTTATATCAAGAAACTCTTTTTATTTTATTTATCTGCTGTGCCGAATTGGTGGGATGCTAAGTTATTTTTATTTTTAGTAAACTTTTATGTTGTATTATGAAAGAGTTTTGTGGTGACATAGAGAATTTAGATGATAATCAAAACAATTAGCTCCTAATTTTATTTCCTTATGACCCACGAAACAGCAGTAGTAATAACTGTAGCTATTAATTAAGTAAGCAGACCACACTAGGTACCAAAATGTAATAACATAGATGAATTGAAAAATGAAATGATAAAAAAGACAAAGAATGAATTATGTCAGATTCGCTTTGAAAATGCAGTTAATTTTGTGACCTGCTGAAGAAGCTAAACTGTAGCAGAAATACTTTTTTAAGTCTGTAAAAATCCAGAATTATTGGCAAAGCAAGTATGTGTCGAAAATAAAATACAGTAGAAACATTTTTAACAGCAGAAGCTGAAAGAGAAACAAAAAAAACTGCTGAAGGAGCTGAATTAAAAACATACAACCATGATAAATGATAGAAGATAGATGAAAGTGGACCTATTATGCAAAATTCACATTTTACACATTTTATGCTTCCATTTAGATTCGCACTGCTTCTATAAACAGTGCAAGTGTTTAACCAAACAACCCAGACATTTTTCGGCAATCAGTTAATATTTTTTGGTGTCTGGAAAATGAACCGTTTCAAAAACCTCCAGAATGTAACGCCACAAATTAGCAACTCCTGTTACCTAGCTACTCCAGTGAAGTCCAACCCGTTACCTAGCAACCACAGATGAGCTCCAGCACATTTGGGGTCAGCTGGTTTTACTGCAGATGGTATATGCTGTACAACGGCTGCTGGAAAAGAGAAGTGTTTTGTTGTTGACTTACCATCCAGAAACCACTTACTGCATTCTTGTTGGTTGAGGAGAAGGCTCTACTATTGCTTTTCAAAGATGAATGGTTGTATAACTGCGCAGCCATTTTCACGTGTGAGTGTAAATGTTGAGTTTAGGAGGCGTGGCCAGCAGCAGCTTATTTGGATTTACAGTGACAAGACACCCTAAAACTGCTCAAAATATTTTTACTTAAGTAAAAGTAAAAAGTAGCCATCCAAGAAATTACTCAAGTACGAGAAAAAAAACATATTTGGTAAAATATCTACTCAAGTACAGAGTAACTGATCAAATTATCAATCATTTAATATTTAAAAATCATATACAGATACATGAAAATATAAATTTAAGTGGAAATTTTGGTATTTTAAAGATGAAAATGACAACAACTGATTGAAATAACAAAATATAACAAAATCAGGTAAAAGAAATAGTAAGTTTCTTTCAATAAAAACCCCAAAACTGCAGGTGTGTGTCTGTGTCTGGTGATGTTTTTGGTTAAAATGTGTTTGTTTTTCATTCAGTGGATAGAAAATCCATAAATTTACTCAAGAAGGAGTAGAAATACTTCATAATAAATTACTCAAGCAAAACTAAAAAGTACAGCGTAGTAAAAATACTCCTAAAAGTAAAGTTTTTCAAAAAAGTTACCCAAGTAATTGAGCAAATTTAACTAGTTACTACCCAGAGTAACTGGCTAATTACTCTGAGTACTTTTTAATTTTGCAGTGTAAAAAAATTTTGCTGCAAAATTTTTTAATTGTTCTTACAGTGAAAAAAATTCTGTTTGTTTTGAACTGTTTCTTGTATTTCAGGTTCCAGGCGCTCTGGGCCGTCGCCCAACTTGTCGCCCCCTGCTGCCACCAGCCTGCCTCCACCTGGCTCAGACTCCGCAGCGCCCGCCTGCGGGTTAGGTAGCAGAGAGTATGCCGTGACCTACCGCAGAGGAACGGGCTTAGTGAGTGGAGGGGCAGGCACCCAGGGGACCTACACGGCTCTGGACCCAGAGGGTTTAGCGGTACCAGGCAGCGAGGGCGTCCAGACCAGGTCTCCAGGACTCTCCAACAAAGCCAGACGAGCGGCTATGCACATCACCGGCCCCACCATGGTCACTGTGCCGCTACATATCACCTCTAACCTGGCGTTGGGGGTTCTTCAAGGAGGTGGCAGTGACAGGGTCATCATCCGGGGAAGAGACAAAGACGGAGGGGACAAGCAGGATGGCAATGAGGCAGGGGGAAAGATCGAGATCAAGGAGCCAAAATTAATGGAGTGGAACGTGGAAGAGAGCAAAAATGTTGAAGAAAAGGACAAGAGTGAAAATGAAAAAGAAGATTTGGAAACAGAGGAACGTGAAAGGGCACCAGAAGTCTCTGAGGAGGAGAGGAATGAAGGGGGAGAAGAGAAAAAAGGTGAGGAGCTAAGAAAAGATTGTGGACAGAAGAAGATGGGAGACCAACATGTACCAAGAGAAAAACGAGTGAAAAGCATCAACTCCAGCACAGAGGACGATAATCACACAAACATGGGAAATGAAGACCAAGATAACGATTACATGGGTAATTATTACAAATTCATAACCAATCAATGATTAGTTAAACATGTTGACCTAAATATGTTGTATCTCTTCTATTAACCTTCTGCATCAGGCAAAGTTTCTGTTTGTATGACGCAGTATTACCAAATAAAAAATGCACAAGATTACTGGAATAAAGTCGCAGCAGTTCAAGAACAAAGTCATAATATTAGGAAAATAAAGTCAGAATTGCGAGAATAAAGTTATGCGAGAAGAAACTCATAATATGAGAATAAAATTATATGAGAATAAAGTCACAATATTATGAGAAAAAAGTCAGTATTATGACAATAGTGACTTTAGAAGCGACCTATATTTGGAGGTTTTAAAGTTGTAAAAAAATAAAGTTGAAATAATACAAGAACAGAGTCAAAATAATAAGAGACTAAGTCATAATACTAGTTTATTCTTGTAATATTTTGACTTCATTCTTTAACAACTTTCTTCTTGTAATATTATGAGTTTCTTCTTGTTATATTATGATGATATTCTCATAAGAGTGTGACTTTATCCACATAATTTTGTTTTATTTGTTTCATTTTCTAACTGTAGCCGTAGTGCTCCATCATATTCAAACGATAGCTGACGCTGGGAGCTCATGTTTCTGACCCTGATTATCATTTATGTACAGAAATGAAGGGATCAGATCTGAACTGTCAGCAGGCGGCTGCAGCCTCGCAGCATGAAGACGACGACGTTTCTGATTCTGAAGATTTTCTAAACCCAACTGAAGCCGAGGAAGACGACCACAAGGTGTCGGGCTACATCCAGGACAACTTTGATTTCCTGGACCACATGGACTGCAGCGCCATGGACCACATGGACTGCAGTGTGTCCTATCAGGTGGGGACATTATTATCTCGTAAATTATGTAGAATAAATAAATCAATACATCACATCATAAGTTAAAAGGCGCTTGATAATTTCCATTTTGATACGTTTTTAAAGGCGATTTTGTTTACAGAGACTTCGTAATCGATTTTAGTTATGTTTTTGTTTTTATGTGTTTTTATATTTTATTTAATGTTTTGGTTGCTTTTTTAAAAAAAAATAAAATCTTCTAGTTTCAGTGTAAAGTGCTCATTTTACAAAATTAAAGCTGCTTAATCTTGGAGAAGGCGAACTTACTTTTTGTGCCGTTATCAGTATTTTACTTAAAAAAGGTCTCAAAACTTACAGCGGCGTTTTGTAGAAGGAGAAAATACATTTCTCCCCAAAATTTTCTAGAAAATACTTAAAAATTTAAGAGTTTGAAAAGTAAAAAAAAAAACTAGGAAAAAAACTCAGAAAATTTGAGATTTATCTCAGAAATTTCCTAGAAAAAAAACAAAGTTTCATAAATTAAAAAGTTTTGACTTTTGAAACTAGAAATTTGAGATTTATCTCAGAAATTTCCTAGAAAAAAAACAAAGTTTCATAAATTGAAAAGTTTTGACTTTTGAAACTAGAAAGTTTCTGAAATTAATCTCAAAATTTCATTTTTTTTCTAGAAAATTATTGACTTTTCAACCTCATACATTTTCAGTTTTTCTTCTACAAAATTACAAAAATTAAACCCAAAATTTCAGATTTTTTTTACTAGCACATTTTCGACTTTTCAAACTCAGGAATTTCCTGTGTTTTTCTAGAAAATTGCCTAGAAATGACCTTCTTTTTTAAATTTACAACGGCCCTGATTCAGCGTTTCACAAAACGACATTATTGTTCATTACTGGGACAATTTATCATCCAGCAAAATTTGTTATTTTGACTGATGAAGTTAATATTTGAAGCCTTTTGGTCTCTTTGCCTTTCAGGTTAATGAGTTCTCCGTCGAGCCTCCTGGTCACTCTGATGATGAGTATGAAACCATGGCTCAAGCTGAGAGACCGACGCTGAGTGTGACCGAGATGAATCCACACCGACCGCTCAGCCTCGACCTGAACAGCCGACACACTAAATCCCTCAGCTTGCCCTACATGACGTCACCCATAGACAGACCGGAGGAACACTTTTCTTCTGACGATGTTTCAGAAGACGAAGGCGATGAAGACGATTACAGCAGTGACGAAGATGAGAGCATGTTTGTTAAGAGTCTGCCATCGGACTTCTTCTTGAGCGGTCTGTCTGGGCTTGAATCAGACAACCAGGACTGTCCCAGCCCTGACAGACATCTGGTTCAGGAGCTGCAGAGATTGGAAGAAAAAAGCTGCGAACCGTTGGATGTTGAACTTTCTGTCTGTGAAGAAGCAACTGAGCATGCGCAGGAAAACGCTGGAAATGATGAAGAAAAGCAAGAGACAAAAAAGGAGGAAGAGGATAAATCTTGTCATGGAGAAGATCAGCTTGAAAAGGACACACACAGGTAATAAATTAACATTTTGCTCATGAATATATGATTTCATTTCAGCTATCAAGCCACTCTAACATTCAGTCTATAAGAAGGTTTAAGAGAACCAAATATAATATGAAAAATGTAACATATGAAGAAGAAGCTATTAATAGCACGAGGATATTGGCATTATAAACAAAGTTCAGAGTTTTACTTCCTGGCTGACATCTTCAGATGTTGCTTTAATATTTCCACATAATGTTCTTTCCTCATTATGCCATCTATTTTAAGAAGTGTGCACCAGTTCCTCCTGCAGCACAACAGCCCCACAACATGATGCTGCCACCTCCGTACGTCACAGTTAGGATGGTGTAACCATCCCAGCTTTTCCTCCTGTTGGTGATTACGCCCAAACTGTTCCACTTTAGTTTCATCAGACGACAGGACTCGTCTCCAAAAATGAACATTTTTATCCCTGTGTTAATTTTCAAGCTGCAGTCTGGCTTTTTATGTTTCTTTTGAAGTGAAGGATTCTTCCTCGCTGAGTGGCCTTTCAACACAGGACAGTCTGACTGTGGATCATGACTCTGTCTTACCAGCTTCTGTGAGCATCTTCACTGGGTCTTTGGCTTTTGTTCTTGGGTCCATCTTCACATTTGGTCATCTCTGGGACACAGAACCCATCTCCTTCTTGAGCTTTATGATGGTTGGACATCCCCATCATGTCTCTTGTACCATATAATTGTTTGATCAGATGAACACATTACCTTTGAGCATCTATGAACCAGATTTGTTCAGCTGTGCAGTTCTTGTCCTGATATCTTGTCTGATTTATTTTGCCTTTCCCTTCATGTCAAACATAAAAAGCGGCGTGTTTAAGGTGTGGCCTTAAAATACATCCACAGGTGTTCCTAAAGTTAACTCAAATGTGTCAGTAAATCTGTCAGACATCCATGGAAGGAAGCCCAAAAGGTTTGATCCATGTCATACAGATTAAAATAGTTTTTCTTAATACTGACTAAATGTATGTAAATGTTTGATTTGTTTTTGCCAAGTTTTATAGAAATTATTTTTGATAATTCTAACTAAGCTGAAACAAGAAAAGTTTGGTCTGATTTAACTTCAGACAGAGAGAAAATTTGATTCAGTGTATGTAAACATTTTTGTTTCTGTGGTACATATATAAACAGAATAAAGAATAAAAATACTGCAGAAAGAGCAAGATTTCAGCATGAATTCAGTGTAGTCATAAAAATACTGTACACATACTGTAAGAATGTGCTTCTGTCGAGTTGGTTAATTAAAAATGTACAAAACGTGAATTAAACACGTTTTACAGATAGTGACAATAAAAAACTATAAATAAGTAAAGTTGTACAGATACCAACAGGAATGTAAATACTTATGAAGTTAATGTGAATTAAACTAAAGTGAAGTGAACTAAACTATGGGCTAATATAAGTGTGTGTATCTCAATAAAACACATTTAAATTTGTTTGCATTTTAATTTTAATTTTTTAATTTTAATGTGAGCAAATAGGATAAAGTTCCTTTAGGAAGATTCTTTACGTTTCTCTGCTGATTTACTTCTATTGCAGACGCCTGAACTGCTTTTTATTTGTCCTTTTGGCAGGACAACAGATGAATCTCCAAGCTCTGCAGAAGACAATGAAAGTGAAAAATGTTTAACTTCAGAAGCATCAACAAGCTGCTGTGAGGAGCTTCAGGAAACCGACAGTCTGACTGGAGCAAAAGCTGAGGATGAGGAAGAGGTTCTGGATGAGCCTGGAGATGATTCTCTTTTGACAACAAGGGATAATATGTCAAAAGACATTGAAGGACAAGTCAGTGAGGAGGACAATGCAAACAGCAGGACAAATAGTGACATTTGGAGTGAGATTGAGGATGTTGTTTGTGAAGTGATTGAGGATGAGGAGAGTGAGCAGACTGTGAGAAAAGCTTCTCCAGAGGCAGATGTCGAAGAAGAGGAGGAAGACTTGATGAACAAGACAGAAGCATTATCACTGGAGCCAAATGTAGAGAAACCTTCAGATGAAGAGAGAAATGAGTTAAATCAAGAAGCTCAGCATCAAAACAGAGAAGATCCGGTTTCCGAAGAAACAGAAAAGGAGAAGGAAGACGCAGACATAGCAGAAAGCAGAACACAACCGAGCGCCGATAAACAGTCTGTGATCTTATCTGATATTACGGACTCAAAGGAAGGAAGTAATCCTGCAAACAGCAGTGGCAGCCCAGGAGGCGTTGGGAGGAAGCTGGTCGTCTCCAAGCAGCCTAAGGTTTACCAGGTCAAAGCGGTGCCGGTTGTTCCCCCGAAGCCTCAGCACTGCAAAATCACCGCGCTGACCCTCCGTCAGCAGCAGCAAGAAAGAGAGAGGAGAGACAACGCTCTGAAGGAGCGGGATGGAGACGGGGACAGCGAGACCGCCGAGAAAAAGGACAGGCCGTCAATGCTCAGGGAGAAGAGGAGGGACGGCCTGGACGCGGCGGTGAGGGATGCGAAGAGGAACAGCCCGCTCAGCATGTGCTTCGACGAGGCAGTGGCTATCGCAACGCTGAGGCGGGAGAAAGAGCGAGGAAGAGAAGGAGAGGCTGACACAGAGGGATTGGGAAAGTGAAGGACAGTAGCTGGGTCTCCATTACAAATGTGTGCAAAACTTTGTCGACATTCCACTTGTGTGGACAGAAACAAAATTTCACAATTGCAACGTCTTCATTAAATAAGAAATACAATTATAATCACGTGAATACGTTTGTTCACCCAATAAGTCCTTAAATCCACAGCAGTAACGTGATGTAAACAGTTACTTGAGATTATATTCATAACTCAGCCACTAGCGCTCATTGCCTTCAGAGGAGATGTCAGCGTTTTATTCAGGCCTTGGAGCGACAAGTCCCTTATATTTGGGAACGGCTACGTATGCAGCATTTTGGGGAAATTGTAGTTGCAGATTTTAGCTACAGATTCAATATGTCTGAATGACAAACTCATCTTTTTATAAACTGTGAGAGCTCTGTTTGAGCCAGCTGGACATTGTCAGAAAAAAACCCCAAACTTTTATCTTCCTATCCCTTCCTGTCATCTTCTTTGGCGTTTCCGATAGTAGTAAGATCCAGCTGTCGATCACGTGATCGACAGCTGTGATACAAAAAAATGTATTCCATGGCAGTTTTTTGAAATACATCCATTTCGATATGACTGAAAAAACCACCTCATGCTAGCACAAAAATGTGAGCTTTTTCAAGATTGCTGTGTTTCCATGAACCGGATTTTAAAAATTCCAATTTGCCCAAATTTACTATCAATGGAAACACAGCCAGTGAAGCAGATGCTTCAGATTCGATGTTCACGAGGCTCTCTGCCCAGGCGAAAGTAAAACTTTGTCATTGTTTCATTTTGCAATTGCTGACATTTTTGTCATCATTGTAAATATTTAGTTTTATTGGTTTACAGGCATCACTGTAGCTTTGTTGTCCTTATTAAAAGAAAAACATTTTACAAAGTCACATACCTCCCTCTGCAGTTATTGGCCCCCATGGTAAAGATGCATAAAAAGCTACCACCATATGTTTTAGTGGTAAAATCTCACTGTGTAATTATTGGCACCCTTGGAGCTTTAGTGACTCCAGTATGCCACTTTGTGGAGACTTTATTCATCCTCCTTCACCGGCCTCCTCACTGGAAAGATAAATGTGGGTTCCAGCTGTTTTACACTTTTTAATTATTACTCTGCCCCTATGGGCAAGTTGCAATGAGAACTACTTATTTTCTCAATTGTATATCAACTTCCCTGACTTTAATGATATATTTCCTTCTCTTCCCCATTTTGAAAAACAGCTAATAGAAATCGGCCTCTGTGTCACGTTACACTTCCACCCCAGAACTAGGAACAGCTTAAAAATATAGAGAATACATTTAAAAAATAGTTCAGCTTCATTAAGGTCACAATAATTGTGAAGGGAGTCAAAACTAACATGAGAGTTTTCATTCGTACTGAATAAATGTGGTAAAGTTAAAAGTGTATTTTTTATTTTTCTTCATTTTCAAAGGTGAGATTATGGAACTGAAATAAAAGATTATAATTTAATGTAAGGCCTTAATTTTTACCAGATTTTTTCTAATTTTAATTTTGCATTCATCAGACACAAATGCAATAAGATACATTTAAAATAAAAGGGTGATGATATTCAGTTTGCTATAACTATGTAATGATATAACTATCATTATGTCTTAATCCCAGGCCTTAATAATTATGCCTGGAATTATTCTAAATAAAACATAAAAAAATGCAAACATTGAGGTGGAACGAAGGATTTAGTGCTGCTCCAACATCACACGTTAAACAGATAAACAGCCTTTAAATTCTTCATCTCTGATGTGTGATGGTTTTTATAAAAAACCCATTTCACTTTGTTTACCTGCATTTTGATTCTCAAGATTTGAAGATTAGTTTTGAAAGTGTCTCCAAAGCACTTACTGTTTGCACTTATCTTTAGGTCAGTTGTTTCTATGCAAGGTTTATGTACATAAATAGTTTATCTGAAATTGATTGACATGTCTGGTTTGAGGCATTTGAATAAAGAGCATTGTGAATTAATGAAGTGTTTGATGCATTATGTTCTTTTTAGAAAACACTAGATGTTATTACCTTGTATTGGAAACCCCACGGACGTTTAGATATGTAGACATTCACGTATGTCTAATAAAAGAAATAATTTTAGGTCAGCGATGCTCTGAAGTACAGCGAGGCATTCGAACATTTCGCTTATATTAGAGGCTTTACGGTTACTGATGTCTACCTCACTTCCGGCTTCGAATTTACCGGAAGTAAATCAAAATAAAACAGATGGGACGCTGATTCTCATCTTTACAGGAAGCCAAAACTTCACTTCTGTTGAGTTTTTTAAACTCTTCCAGCGGGATGTCTTTTCCTTCAGCTTTCAGTACGCAGGTGGCCGCCATCATGGATGTTCTGGCCAAAGCTGCGGTGGCAGAAATAACGATGCTGGTGGAGGAGGGGAGCGTGGCTCTGCGGCTGGAGGTGAGCAGGAGGGACAGTGAGATACGGGAGCTCCGGAGTAACCTGAAGAGGACGGAGGCTGAGCTCCGGAAAGCTCAGGAAGCGGCTGCAAGGCGAGCTACAGCCGAGAAACAAGTGCAGACCGCAGCGGCGGCGGATCAGGAACCGTGGAGAGGTGAGAGGAAGTGACACCAAACTACATTCAAAATGTCGTCAATTCAGACCGATAACTGCTAAAAAAAGGTCTTCTTAACTTCTACCTTAGAAGTACATTAGGTAAAGTAATTGTTTTAACTTCCGGTTAAATTCGTCTAAAGCTATATCGTGTTTAATTATTTTAATAATTACACATATTAGAAATTAAAGGCGAAGCTCTACTTGTAGTCGGTTTGAGTAGTTTGTCCTTCCCTCGTTTATAGCTGTGAGATGGTTGAGGAAGTTCTTGCATGATTGATGATAAAACGTGGTGGATTCAGTGTTGTTGAGCTGGGCAGGTACTGTTGCTGCAAAGTCACAATAACACATTTTGCAGTATGATATTTATATTCCCAGAAGTTATTGCAGTAAAAGATAATATAATTGTTTTCACACTATTGTCAAGTAATATAATGGGAATGGCATAATAATGCAATAACAAATTCTCAAAGATAAAATAATCTTGAAATTCTAATGATCATCTAATACTGGAACTGGAAGACATTTTGATTATTCAACATTAATAAACAACAAATACAATCAATTGTAAAGTCTCTGTAAGCAAAAAACTGCTGTTGAAAAGGACTAGTTAAGACCAAAACACCAGCCTGAGGAGTTTTATCATCCAGTTTTTGGTAGAAAGAGAGAAAAATTAGCTCAATAATCATTTTCATTTGTCATGCGATTAATTGTTTTATTGCTTATTACAACAGGCTTATGCAAAACATTCCCAAAACATGACACTTCAACCTCCGTACTTTACAGTTGGTATACGGATAAAATCAGACTTCAGCAAAAAATCTGATCTGAGCATGAAGACCTGCTGTGTGAACATAGGCGAAGGTTCTGCTGGATTTATTGTTTTGAACATTTTCAGAATGTAAGCACATTATGCGATTGTTTTCTTTTGGCTGCAGATAAGGAGAAGCATCCTAAAATTGTCGGGGATTATCCTGAACTAAAAACTGCTGATTCATTCTACGAGACGCACATCAGTCCCGATGTGAAGCAAGAGCCAGAAGGTGAACTTCGGTTCGATGAAACAACCGAGCATGCAGCAACGGACGTACCGGATCGAGGCGACCCCATCTGGCCGGCTTCTGGAGTGTTTGAGAAAAGCTCTGTTGCAGTTCAGGAGCAATCACAGATGTTTCCATCTAATGACATGCAAAGTACATATTTACCTTCGGGAAAGGAAGGAGAAGATGTTTGCTTTAATGTACCGGCGGTGAAAGAAGAGCTCTCTGTGCTTGTTGAGTCTGTTTATAAAGACGATTTGCTTCCTGGTGTCGTTCGGGATGATTGTATGGAGTCTGGAGGGCCGTCAGCAGCTTCACTTTATACACAGGCAGAATCCTCTGGATCAAATGAAGAGATTATCAACAGGAAAATTAACTTCAGAACAAAAAGGCTTATGACCATGTGGCGAGGGAATCAGAGTGTCTACATCTGCTCTGTGTGCAACAAGAGTTTCCTCCGCTTGTCTCAGCTGGAAGAGCACAAGAGCACCCACCAGGCCTCCAAACCTTTCAGGTGCCTCGAATGTGGGAAGTCGTTCACACAGAAGACCCGGCTGAAGACGCACCAGCGGGTCCACACGGGGGAGAGGCCGTTCAGCTGCAGCATCTGCGGGAAGAAGTTCTCCAGGCAGGATAACTGCCTGAGACACGAGCGCTTCCACAGTGGGCTGAAACCGTTCAGCTGCAGGCAGTGCGGGAAGAGCTTCACCGTGCTGGGAAACCTCAAAATCCACCAGGTGATCCACCTGCGTGGACGGTAGCACCAATATTGTTTGAACCGTTGCATCAAAGGGAAAACTTTCACAAATGTATTTATTAATCGTTATAATCCACAACAAGGCAAAAATGTGTTTCAGATTAAAGCATGGAAAATAAATCTCCAGCCGTTTAAGAAATTTGTTTGGATGTTGAGCAAAATGCTGATTTATTTTAGATAAAAGGGATTTTTTAAATGTTTGTCTTGTGTTTAAAGCAAATTTAATAAATGAAAATATTGTTTTGTCTGGATGTCACCCATTAATGGCTTTAAATTTACACGTATTTCAATAAAAATATTTTGTGCTTCATACAACATTTTCCTTATTGTTTTTTTTCTCAGTATAAACTTTTTTTTGTTGAGTTTTTCCTCTTTAATATTTATTATCAGTTACATGTTTGGGGGTTTCTGCTGAGTTGCATCAATCATGGCAGTGCATTTTATTTAAACGTATGTTAGAATAAAATGGGAAAGATGAGAGATCATCTTTTTTCTAAGTGGTTATATTAAACCTTTCTGCTAAACTGATTTTTTTAGTTTTATTCTTTGATATTTGTCAAAATCATAAAATACCTGAACTTTATTACTTCTTGTAGAATACATTTTTTTGAATTGAATTACAAAAATTACCTGGAAATTGAATAAATCTTTTATAGTTAATTTGTCCTACCTATAATTACAAATTAGTTATTTACAATTATTTGAAAGTATCTCAAAAATTACAAGATAATTGGTTCCTATGTACACTTTTAAATAATAGTTTGTAAATGAAACTGGAGAGAAAATAAGATTATGGATTAAGACAGAATATAAAAGCATAAAATTTGTCAAAATTCTAATGAAGCGCTTTATAACTTTTGTTATCTAGTTGACTGGATATCAACTTTAATCAGTGACATAATTACATATTTGATTTCTATTTTTGTGGAAATTTAAAACATGATTGTGAAAAAAAATTATTCAAAATCAAATAAATCTGGGATGCTCAGGGATTGGTTGCCAAGTGCGTTTTAACGATTCCTGACCTAAGGTAGTTTAGAAGAACCTGCGCCTTTCTTCCACTTATTACGGTATTTTTTATGTCATCACTTCCGTAAAACAAGGGCTTGCGTTGTTTATGTCTTCTTACGGCACCAATTAACTGTTGCTAGCTTAAAATCTGGCTTCATAAACACCACAAACAGAGCAAATGGAAAGAGATGGAGCGTGTGAGCGCTCAGCGGGCCTAACTAACTGTCTGTTACCGCCAGCCGGAAACCCGCTGAAGCCCAACGGTTCCTCCGCCCTCCTGGTTTTTTAAAGTTTAGACAAATTTTTCAGGGACTGGCTGGTTCATCATGTTGAACGGCGTGGCTCTGCGCTCCCAGATCGCCTCGGTGGTTGATGCCCTGGCCAAAGCAGCTGTGGCAGAGATCTTCAAAGTTGTGGAGGACGGCATGGTGGTGCTGCGGCTGGAGATGTGCCAGCGGGAGGATGAGATCGAGAGGCTGAAGAGCAGCATGGAGGTCCTGCATGGAGAGCTGCGGGCGGCGCGCCAGGCGGAGACCCACCGGCTGGAGCACCGCGGAGGAGACGGTGAGCTGCAGAAAAAAACCCCACACACGTAAAATAAAAAACACTAAGATGTCCGCTTGAGACAGAAACACAATCACAAACACATTACGGAGCTGCGAAATGATTTATAAATAAGCTAGATGAAACCAAGCATTCTCCGTTTTTATTTACATTTCTGGGTCAAGATGTTCTCGTTTCACCGAGTGTCCCATTAATTTTAAAAGCTTCCATGTATTTCATTTGGATTACTTAGATTTGAGGAATTGCGCATTCTTCTTTGCAAAAACAGCATCTGTGAACTGCAGTTTTCAAGTCTTGCCTCAGATTCTCATTTGGATTGTGGCCTGGACTTTGACTATGCCATTCTAGCACTCAAAGATGCTTTGATCCATAGTTTCTCTGACTGTATTGTTAGTGTAATTGTGCTTTATCAAATAAAGACGTGTGATTTTTATCATTTATCTGCACAACTGCATTTAATCATATCTTCTTATTTATTGATAATACTTTTATTGAGAAAACACTTAAGAAAAAATTTAAAAATAACAATTCCAACAATATGGACAGCTTTAATGGATTTAGACATCATTAATTGGATGGGAATCAAAATTTTATCATGTGAAATCTATCACAATAAATAAATGATATGATAAATGCCCAAATACCATGGCAGCGAAGAATCAGAAGAAAATCAAAATCCTAATAACCCTAAAACTCATCATATAATTGCAATAAACCAGGTTTTTCCAAAATGTAACTCAAATTCTGACAAATTCTGGTTTATTGCATCATAATGTTGCAATAGACCAGTAATGAGGATAATATTTGTTTTGTAGGGATGTAAAATTCCTAAAACTCACAAGACGAGACACAATACTGATTTTATTAGAGCAAGACTGGATGAGATTTTAATATTACTGTCAGGAAAACTTCAAAGATCAAATTTATGCTCCAAAAAGCCTTTATTTGGCATTTTCATAGGTTTTGCAACAAATTTAACATACTGATCCTTCATTTTCTGATTTATTTTCATCTTTTCAGACTATGGTCTACTGTCTGACATTTCACCAGTTGCAACTGATGGAGTGTTGTGATTTTTCTATAGCTTAATGTACCATTAAAATCCATCCAGCAGTTGCTATAGCAATGCTTTCTACCTCTTTTTGCATCTAAACATCTTGGAATACTTACACATTTATTATGTCTTGTCTGTCACTCTGTTGCATTTGGAAACCCAAAATGCTGACAAACTAATGATTTAAGTGTAGTTCTGTTCAAACGTCTTCTGGTAAAGTCATAGTGGCCGCAGGTGGCTAGTACTCATGAAATAGCATTTACCTCAAACGAGAAATATTTGGATGTTTTAATATCGCAAGATCTTGTTGCACCGTCATTGTTTTGCATCATCATCATCCAGCTAACTGTTTTTGGGTTTGTGAATTTTAATAAAGATTCCCGTCTTTTCCGCAGAAAGTCAGAGGGGTGTTGGAGATGAGAAGATGTTGGTTGAGAAGGTTCCCTCTGTTGAAAACCACAGCATGTCATCTGTACCTGAAGCACAAAATAAAGGTGAACTTGTGAAGGAGGGAAACGAGGACAGCAGAGGACAGCTGGACAGGCCAGTTGAAGGGTCTCTCTATGGAGGGGGGCAGTGGAGGCCAGGGGTGCCAAAGGAGGCTGGAGGCAGCAGCTCTGAATACTTAACTCTAGGTCAGAACTCCTTGTCGTGTCTCTCTGAGCCTTCGTTGGATGGCGGGCTTGTTCTGTCCTGCAGCAGCTCCGGCGGGTTTCCACAGAGCCCCTTCAGCCGCGGCCTGCTGGGTTACAACCAGTACAGGAACACCGTGCGCAGGCGGACTGTGAAGAGGCTGATGTTCAAGAAAGGTTTCATCTGTCCGTACTGCGGCAAGTGCTTCGAGCGAGCCGGACACCTGGAGAGGCACAAGAGGATTCACACGGGTGAGAAACCGTACCGCTGTGAGATCTGCGGACGGCGGTTCAACCAGAAGTGCAGCCTTAAGGAGCACATGAAGATTCACAGAAGAGGCAAGTATAACTGAGCTTTGAACTCAAGTAAATTTCCTCTGTTAGTTTCTCTTTACCCAGTAAGGGGTATAAAATGAAAAAAAAACAAACAAGGCAATCACAGCTGAGTTACACAAAGTGCTGTTTTACCACTACTTTGGTCATGTTACAGCTATTATTAAGAAAATTAAAAATAAGCCACAGGGTTAACAGAAAGCCATGTGATATTATTTTAAATCTCTCTGTGGTTGTGTTTACTTCTCAGTTCACTTTCTCCTCTTATCTTTAGCGTTAGCATCCCGACCACTGAAATCTGCATCAGGTGTTGGGATAAAAGGCAGTGAAAGTACATCCAGCTGGCTAAATACGTCATTTGCATACATAGTCTTAATGCACAGCACTTGAAATATATTTGCCTATGAAATATTGCATCATTTGCCTTTGAGAGATGGCCAAGATGACTGTGATTTGACACACTGTACAGCTCTCTCTTACAGTAAATGTTTAATATTTGCTCAGTTGCAAACTGAGTTTCAAAGGAGAATTGCAGTTTATTAGTGTACATGACAAGATTTGTCTGATTGTAAATGTTTTATAAGGCTGACAGCATTTCTAAAGGACACTGGAATTAGAAGCACCACTCTGGCCAACGTTTTGAAATCAGGGAACGTTTCTCCAAGTCCAGGAAAACCACGTTATTCTAATGTAAAAACTTTTTATCAAAGAATGTTTTTTCGAAATTGGCATTTCCATTAGGCTAATCTAATTTTGTAATTCTAGTTTGTGTAACTTCATGGTCAGTGGAAACACAGCTACTGTCTCTTATCATCTTTGTTTTAACAGCCCAGGTTGCAATAAATAATGTAAACACATTGGCCAGTTCCTGGTACTGTTTATCATTCTATCGGCACAGTTTCATATTTTATCAATATTTATAAATCCTGCTTAGTGCTGGACAATATGTCTGAGAAACGTATCATAATATAAACCTTTCTTGTTTTTGTTATAAAGATCTGAAATACTGCTGCGTTTGTGGCGTGACCCTGTTTTAGCCACAGTTTTTATTCCATCTAAATAAAGAGCCTGATTTGTCTTTACCTGCTGCTGCGCAAGTTACTCAACAGGTTGTTGCTAGGTAACCAAAGAATTTAAGTTGCTAGGTAGCCAAAAAGAGAGTGAGTTAGTTGATGCCAGCAATCTTGCTTAGGTTGAGCGGCTATAGACTTTCCTCTGGCTACATCTCCCAGAATGCTTTGCAGTTTTGGATGGGAGTTCAGTAGATATTCTAAATATTGAGCTGATTGTCTGCCATGATATATGATGTTTTTGATTTATTTCTCCAGTCCTAATCCTGCTACAGTTGGTAGCTCATTTTTCAGACATTATCCAGACGTTGAGCTCTTGTTTCTAAGCCCGCCTGCTTTACCATAATTTGTCTCCCTGCGCTGTGGCCCCTGCAGAAACTCAGTGTTCACCAGTGGGAGGATCAAACATGGAGAGGCCCTTCAATATGACGTAATGATGTGGCTTTGTGTTGGCTCTGTGGCCGCGGAAAAACCAACCGGTTCTTTGCTGGGTTGTTTGTGTATAACCAGTTATCACCAGCTCAGATAGCTCTGGAAACACTTTAGTAGAAAAAAACAGTCATATCTTCCCTCACTGGAAGACTGAAGGAGTTTGTGTAACAATTGGATGTTTTGGGTTTTTTTCAGTTTCCTTTTTCTCTGATTTTGATCTAAACTGTCACGTTGCAGTGAGAGCTCACTCAGGCAGTTTCCTCTTTGATACGAGGAATAAGATATTAAAAAATAAAGAGCCTGATTTACTGCATTAGGGAGGATTACATATTTCTGTATCACTGAGCCTCTGCCAGCATGCTGCATTTATATTTAACTGGAAAACTGAGACTTTCTTCTCTGTTTGAAGCAGATTTAAGATGTGGAGCAGTTCTAACTTGCCTCCTAATTTTAGACTCCCGATGAAAAACCTAGTGTGTCGCTTTTGTCTAGTCTGGACCGGTCTAAATATTTTAGTGTTTTGATGTGAAGTTTAGGTGAAGGTTTCTGACTTTGACTCATAATATGCAGCAAAAGTGCATCTGGTAGATTTTCCTAAGACAAAATTGCCAACCTTTCCAGTCACTTTAATGTCTTTATTTTAAGATAGTGCTTGTTGTGAAGATTAAAGCACCAATTATATATATATACATATATATATTTGTCTGTCTGTCTATAATATTTATGCGTGCACAAATCACAAAAAAGTTTTTATTCTTTCTCAGTTGTGTTATGAAGTTACGTCCTCCATTTCTAAGTTCAGTATAGGAGTCAGAAATTCTTTACAGTTCAGTAGTTTTTTTTTTAAAGGACGATTTTACAAGTTTTACATGTTAAAAACATTTAATTAAGATTTTCTGAACAATCAAATCTGTAAAAATTAATTTATATGCAGCACACATGGAGAAACATCTCCAGTTCTGCTAAGCCTGTATATTTTCAGACCAGACTCAAATTGCCTCTGCAGTGTTTCCCAGAGGGTTTGTCATTTTTCTAAGGCGCAGCCTTAAGCAAATATTGTTTTGTTTCTTATCAGGAGGAGGTGGGGGTCTCCTGTAGGACTCACCATGTCCTACATTTATCATGACCTGTTAGATCAATACTTATTTGTATTGGCTTACTTTAACTTTTAACCTGTTAAACGTGTTTAACATTTTCCATACGTTTTCCTTCTCCTGTAGTAGATGACTTTAGAATCGTAAGTCCTCTCAATTATTATATTGGCTTTAATCATTTGCTGCTGTCAGTTTCGTAGAGCTGCACCTGAATATTTTTGGAATTGGTGAAGATATCCAAAAAAATCATTAAATATTCTTAGTGCCCCAGAGGGGCACAACTATGTTCTTTCTGAGGTGTTTTATATTTTGAATCTTTCTGGAATAAATCAATAAACTCTAGTTTTAACTGTGATGAGTTGATATATAAATCAAAATAAGGCACACACAAAAGAAACAATCTGTTGATAGAAATTAATTGATCTAAACCAGATTAAGAAAAGTGCCTCATGAGGGTGAAACTCTGCAAAATTCAGTTAATTGACAAACAGCGTTAAAATTTTTGATGGCACTTTTTTTACATGCTCTTAATTTTTTTTTTTGATGTCGAAAGGATTCAGTTTTAGGTAGACATCTAAAAGGCACAGTCAGTCATTTTATTAACTTTGCAGGTATTGGTAAAAGTTTTGACTTTATTTTTTATTTTTTGTGCTTCAGGTCTTCAGACGAGACCAGGAGAGATCCAGATGAGCCAACAAATCCCAATCCCACAGGTGAATCCATGTATGGAACAGCATCGGCCTGAAGAGGTTAGCCAGGTGAAGACCAATGATAACCAAACAAAATCTGAAGAAGTTCTGCCATCATCCGTCCAGGTAAAATCTGAGCCGGTCGAGGAAAATATTACTCAACCGCAGCTTCATGTGGAAAACAATCAGGCAACAAACAGAGCTGACAACATGGGTGAAAACGTAACATCAGTGGATCAAGGCAGCCAACTGTGGGCATCCAGGTTACAGAACAATCCGACAGAGTTTCTAAACAGCTCGTCGCAGAACATGTCTTCCTTCCCTGCCATTACTCAGTTACTCCAGCCACCAGAGGAAACTTCTTATAGCAACTTTTCCGTCCGAGGAAAAATGTACGGGCAGCTGAAAACCTCCACCGTCCCTCAGACGCCTTATGGGTGTTCAGGGTCGGTCATCGTCCCCAGTAACCCCGACTTGCAAGACGCGACAGAGGCCTCCAACCACCTCAGCGAGAGGAAAAACCGGCCGTTTCGAGTTCTGAAACCAAAGAAATGCTTTGTCTGCACCTACTGCGGGAAGGTGTTTGAGCGAGCCGGACACCTGGAGAGACACCTGCGGATTCATACTGGGGAGAAACCGTACGGCTGCCATATCTGCGGGAGGTGCTTCAACCAGAAGAGCAGCCTCAAAGGTCACATGAAGACTCACAGAAACGGTAAGATTTCAACAGACTGGACGTAACTGAAGCTCTTCTTCTCTAAGAATAAACTTCTTTTTTTTATCGGGAATATATTGTTTTATTAGAAACTTTAATGTTTTCTAGAACTATTTCTAGGCCTTTCATGACAACAAATTTTACTGAACATTAAATTGTCCCAGAAGTTATTGCAAAAAACAATAACATTATTGTGTTGAGACCATTTTCAAGTAAAATAATGGAAAAGGCATAATGATGCATTCAAAGACATTACATTCAAAGTCTATGTGGAGCGTTGGACCCGTTTGATGCTCCAAACGGTTCAAAATGCGGCGCAGTGGGTCCTCGACACGCCTCCACATAGACTTTGAATGTAAAACAGACGAGCCTGACTCTCAAAACACGTCTGGTGTGAACGCACCGTTAGAATTAGGATTGGAAGGAGGGTTCGGCTTAGTGTAGGAATTTTTAATTTATATTTATTATTGAAACTATAAGTGGATGTGAAGGCTGATCAAAAGAGTTGATTTTCTCAAGAAAGCAAATAAAAATGGACACAACAGCAATAAGGACCAATCAGACTCTAATTGATGATGGATCTGGATTATTAAGAGTTTTATGTGCAAGAATAATCGTTTTAATTTTAGCCTGGATTAAAATGGGTCCCAACAAAGAGAAAAAAAAAGAAATATGGTTAAAGTTTTTAAAGTGCTTTCCTTTTAACCACAGCATTTTTGAAACATTCGAGGGATTTTTTTTTTACTGTTTCCTTTGGTGGTAAAGATACTCAGTAGTCCAGCCTAGAAGTAATAAATGCATGGACTAGTTTCCCTGCAGGACTCTTTGGGGAATCTAATTTTGGCAATAGTGTGCAGGTGCAAGAAAGATGTCCTAGAAACCTGTTTAATGTTGGATTTAAAGGACATGTCCTGGCCGAAGATGACACCAAGGCTCTTTACATGAAGAAAAACACTGGAAGGTTTACTTGCTGGCAACTAAAATTAGAAAATTAAAAAAGAAAGAAATAAATCCTATTATAGGAATTAAAAACTTGGTTATGGACACTTGTCCTTCTCTGGAGCGGCTAAGATAATGTGCTACAATGGGTTTGCAAGTCTACTTTTAAGGTTATTTTAGGCATGTTCTGTATTGGAATATTTTTGTGTTTTAAATAAAAATAAGCATTATTTTGACTTAAAAAATAATGCTTTAAAATACCAGTTTATGCCATACATAATTTATACATACATGATTTATAATTTTAGTTATACATTAGTTAAGAACAATCACTTTCATTTTGATTATTCCAACTGCGCATTTAAAAAAGTATTCACATAAGAAAATACTTCATTTAAAAAAAAAAAAATCTTAAAAGTGTGGCATGCATTTAAAACAGTTTGCACATGGAAAGTTTTCTCTACTCTTTATTGCTAAAAATAAATAATAAAAATTTTAAAATAAAAATTTTCTTAGTTTCAAAAGTGGAAAATATTCAAAAATTCAGAAATTTCTCAAATTTTTTCTAGAAAATTTGTGAGATTTCAAAAGTTGTCTTCCCCCCCCCCACAAATGTTCAACTTGTGGAGTTTTTGTTTCAGCAGAAATTCACTCCTGGCCATCATACCCCAAAATAAGCATAGACATATTTTTTCTCACCGTCTGGAATTAAATCAGACAAAACTTTTCTTGTTTTAGGTCAGTTGGAATCACCAAAATTATTTCTATTTACTAAACTTCAGAAAACCTAGAAAAACATTTTGTAAGAGATTTTTTGTAACTTTCTTTGAATATAGTGTTTAAGCATTTAAATTGAGCAGAAAATAATTTACTTTAACATGATTTGTTTGGATTTTTTCCAATGTAATGATGAATATTTATTATTTCTAATGTGTCAATGAGTTTTTGATCTGCATAATTGAAATAAAAGGTTGGCTTATATTTTATAGCATTAAACAACAGACTTTTGTTTATTTGATTAAAACAGTGCATGTTAATTAACATTACCACATTATTTTCACTTTTCTTTGGCAGAAATTTACTCTGCCAATAAACTGGAACTGAATATTTGCTATAAATATTCAGGAATTAGCACAATGGATTAATTTACTAGGTTTTCCCAGCTTTTGTGCTTGTCCAAAAACACAAAACACCATAATTCACAGGTCAGTACACATAGTTCTATTAAAAGAAGCAAAAACAACACAAACATCAACAAAAGAAAACATTTGCATAAGAAATAACCGACTAATAAACACAAACAGAATAAAATACCAGTTAGGTGTGTGAGACATTTTGAAATTTACTGTGAGAAAAGTCTACAAACCCAGATAAAGAACACTTTTCTCAGTTTTTTTTTTTTCCTTAAATCCAGAACATGATTTTATGCTAACTTTTAATTTAATTTAATTTTTTTTATTATAAAGGGACGACGACAGACATACTGGAGGCCCATCACCTGATGTTCTCGATGTCCGACAATCAGCTGATGGAGAGTTACATGGAAACCAGTAACGGGCCAACAGCTGCGGACGAGCCGTTTCCTGCCCCGGCGTACGTTCACTCCATTAAAGAGGAGCCGCTGGCGGTGAAGCTGGAGCCCAGCGACGAGAACTTCCTCTCCGTGTCTCAGGTGGGGACGGACAACAGAGCTGCAGCAGCAGACAAAAGTTTACTGTGGACGTCTGCAGTGGAGGAAAGCATCGACGGCCCAGATCAATCAGTCTGTGTACTTTTACAAGATGTGAAGTACCACCTCAGTTCTCCTGCAGGGGGAGCCAGTGAGCAGCAGGGCTTCACCTCAAAGGATTTGGTTTTTATAGACAACAAAGCAAAAGAGGATCAATTTTCAGCTGTGGGATTGCAGCAAAGGACTTCAAATCCAAGTCACAATCTGGCTGGGAGGGATTTCTGCTTGGAGGGCGGCGACGGCGTGAACCAAGATGGCGTCTACGAGTTTACCCTGAAAGCATCAGACAGCTTCGAGGAGAGCTGCAGCGCAGACCCCACCAGACAGAACTACATCTGCTCCAGCTGTGGGCAAAGCTTCGACAGTTTCCATATTTTCCAGGAGCATCAGTGTGAGAAACTCCCAGAGCAGCCGCTGAGCTGTGAGATGTGTGGGAAATCTTTCAACCAGCTGAGCATCCTGAAGCTGCACCTTAAGCTACATGCTAAATAAATATGGAAGTTTTATATTCGGTACATTTTCACTGTCTTTTACCGTTTTCAGCTGCAAGAAAAAAAGATAAAACATTAATTTTACTTGTATTAGCCACATTTTTGTCACTTTAATCGTATATTTTTTATAAAGAAAAATCAAAGAAAACATAAAGAATTATTAATACCTCCTGTTTACCAACATAATTTCTGCTTTTTGTCTGTTTTTGTTTGTTGGTAAAATTAAGAAAAAAATCAGTTTATTTCCAAGAAACCTTTTGGAAATGTAGAGCTTTGGTGAAACAAAGTCACTTTTGAATCATCTGCTTATTACTTGAGACCATATTCCTAAAATAATTAAGAAAAAATACATATTCCCTGAAATACGAGTCCATTGCGCAGCTGTGACAAAAAGAGAGTACACTTTCTCTCAACTATGGAACTTTATAAGGGCATAATAAAAAATGTAATTTTCTCCTCTCCCCCTCCCATTTATGTACCCTTAAGTTTACAAAAACATTTTTAGTATTTTTTAAAAACAAAGATGAAACCAAAAAAAAAAAAAAAAAAGCTTCATTTAGAAACTAAACAAAGTTAAAGCCAAGTCATGCAAACCAACTATACTTGATTGCTGGGTTTTCAGCAAGTGTCTGGCAGTTTGCTGCTCTGTAATTGTGTGTGTGTGTGTGTGTGTGTGTGTGTGTGTGTGTGTGTGCGTGTGTGTGTGTGTGTGTTTTAATACAGTGTGAGGCAGGAAATACATCAGTAATGATCTTTGAGATAAAATTTTTGCTTGGCTATTGGTAGTTGATCAATCCAGAGAGAACACAATTATTTACATCTGCAAGTTTTCCCAGAATCACCCACAAGTCCAAATGTTCAATGATCTAAAAAGACAAATAGTCCAACTCCTGATCAGTTTCATTGTTCAATATTAAAGTTTATTACAGTTCAGTTAGAAACAGACTAAATTAAGTTTTCTTCTTTGAGAGAAAGCAACTTTCTGTGTATTCCAGCTTCCTCCCACTGTCCAAAAACACAACTGTTAGTGTAACTGGTGTCTTTAAGGGTGCGTTCACACGAGTCCTGTTTAGTCCTCTTTAAACAAATTCTAGTTTGTTTGCTTAGAAAGTCTAGTTTGTTTGCAAAGGTGTTGATTCTTATCTGCCTAAAAATCTAGGTTTTGGTTCGGTTGAAGTGAACTCTGGTGCAGTTCAAATGAATATGTGAACGCCAAGCAGACCGGAGTCAAAAGAAGGAAGCGCAGAGCATTCTGGGTAAATGCAGTGAAAAAAACGTGAGAGTCTAGCAATAAAGGAAGTTGCATTCATTGTCTTCTTCAGAGGTTTTTGCATTGTTTCCTTCAGTTGTTCTAGCTGTAGCACCCCTACAGGTGAAGAGAAGAATAGGTTCTCTTAGGGTTTGGTTTGTTTGACAGAGCAGTGTGAAAGCAAACCTCATCAGCTGAAAATGTAACAAATGGTGCAAACCTCTACTGGACTATCAGGTTTAAAAACGCCCTAAATTACCGTTATGAGAGTGTGTGCATTTTTCTATACTTTTTTATTTTGGCTTCATCTTTGTTTGTTAAATATTATCAATACAGAATATGTGTTATTGTTGGTTTAGGTTATATTTAAACTATTTTAATACGAGAAACTAACCGGATATTTAAAACCTTGGGAGTGTGTAATTTAATTTACAATGAATTAAATTGTAATTCACTTGGCATCCTTACTAAAATCAAATCAGTGTTTGTGTTGTTAAAAAACACAGTAAAGCCCATTTCTGGTGAATCAGATTTCAGGTTTTTCCATATTTTAACTGTTGTTGAAAGAAGTGTTTATATTATAACATTTTAAGGTAAAACATTTTTTATTCAAGTTACCTTCTGGTGAAAGTCTGTCCAACTGAGAAAAGCAGATAATCCTGTTTGTCTTACTTTATTCAGTGTACCAAGGTTGCTAAATTCGTTTCCATGGAAACATCATGTAGTAAACCTGTAATAATAGAAAAGTGAGATTATGTTTTAAGGGTTCAATCAATGTGAAAATGAAGACTAAATGCTGTTTTTGAACTGTGGAGATATTTTGTATGCATATGGCATGAATACAGCATCATATTTACACTTTGCACATTTAAATGGACGATTAATGTTTTCTCACCAGAATTCTGACTTTAATTTCAGAATTATAAAATGAATTCTCAGAATTCTGTCAAAAAAGTCCAAATTTTGACATTAGTGTCAAACTTTGATCAAACAATTAAAATTTTGCCTGATTGATATGAAAGATTTTCTTCTATTTTTGTTATGGTTGGTACCAGGTGACAGTTAAAGTTGCTATTTTCTGTTAAAATAAAGGTAAAAAAAAATTACTTAAATAGCAACAGATTCCATAGTCTGCCTCTTTAGTGTTATTGTTTCTTATAACTGTAATGCTTCCTCATTTCTTATTTTATATTTTGTAAACATCTGATCAGATCAGTTACTGTCTTTACATGACAGTGACAATGATAATCATTTGTGTTAGTTGAATATGTTGAGTAAGTATGATTATGGTACATTTTATGTCTTTTTGTATTTTGTAAATAAACATCAGATGATTTCTGAAGTTTGTGTGGTTCTATACATTTGGACAAATTGTTGTTCCTTATTTTGTGCAACACCATCCCATTTTTTCTAAACTGAATTCATATTATAGAATTTATTTTACTTTTTTGTATGCATTTTTTTTTTGTAAATATAGGGAAACTTTTAAAAGTTACATCAAAACATCTCACACTCTTTCCAAAATTGAGTAGTAAAACGTAAAAGAGCATTTGCATGTTTTTTCCAAATTTTTAGCAGGAAATCAATGCAAATTTTTAACATGTCTAGTTTCACAATATATCAAAAAAGCTCTAAAACACTCCAGGGACTCATCAAATATTTTCCAAAAACTCTGCAAATCTGTTTTATTCACATTCCCTATCATTTATCATTTTAAAACTACATTTTGTATTTATTCAGTTTATCTTTCTTTGATATTAAAATGTGATTAAAGTGAGACAAAAATATAGCAAAACCAGAATAATTGTACTTATTCACATTACTGTATCTCAACTGGTTAATGGCACACACACTTCTATACGGTAAATGGAGGGAACATGTTCCTGTAGCATTTGAATGCATGGGAAAAATAACGAGGGAAATATATTTATATAAAAAATATATAATATAATATCTTTTAACATATGCTGAAAACCATGAACTCCTTTTAAGCCGATTCAAATACAGGTAAATATGGTAGAGAATAGAAAACAGAATTGTGTCAGGACCCATACCTTGGTGTTTACTGTCCCACAAAGAGTTCCCAGGCCCTACATTTTGGAACCGCTTATCAATAAACAAACAAACAAAAAAAGAACTCAGATATTGCCCTTTTTCTAGACTGCTGTATCAAGAGTAAACTACAGCGTCGTTAAGTCACGTAAACTGACTTGACATTAAAAGTGGTGGAAACTTCCTTTTTCTCTAGCGATAAGTTCGAGTGCGCTCTTACTCGTGTATTTACGGCAGAGCTCTCCACCACACGGAAGAAAGCTCTAAGCTAGCTGCCACAAACACGCAGGGATGTAAAGCTTGTCTATCACGTCGTCTTATGTTTTGTTTTCAGTAATTTATCGATACATTGTGGAAAAACGGAGGAACTTACACCTTTTTTACCTGCTTCCAACATTAAATCCGTGAACATGGCTTCGTGCGCTCCCTTCCAGACACAGTTATCCTCAATAATGGAGGTCCTGGTGAAGGCAGCAGTGGCACAAATCTCCAAGCTGGTGGATGACAAATGTGCCTTCTTGCATCTGGAAATATCCCGCAAACAAAGCGAGAATGAGATGCTGAAGAGGAAGCTGCTGCTGATGGAGAGCAAGAATGCGCAGCTGCAGCGGGGATTCGGTAAGATGCTCAGCTGTATTGTTTCCTTCAATGCACGAGTTCATCAGTAGCATCACTTCATTAGCCTGTTAAGATATTTTTCTTTTGTAAAATCTTTATGCTCAGTTGAATTTTCTTGAAATATATATGTTTTTGTTCTAGCTGTGACCTAATTTTTATAATAAAATCACTTATTTTCATTTAGAAAACTACATGGATCGAGGAACTGATTTAGGAAGAAACGTTTCACATCCCGCTAGAGACTTAAAGGTAAGTGTCTCTTTTTCTGTTTTTTGAAACTTTGATGTTGTTCTTTAGCAAAATACACATGTATAAAAGCTGAAATTAATTTAAAAAGCATAAACTAAAAAAATCCCCAATGTGAACAACCTGGATTGTTGTAAAGTATTTTACATTCATCTTAGTTTATTTAAAATCATGTTAAGTTAGAGTTCCAATTGAAACATATCTCGATATAATAATTCAGTGCACCTATCTAGTGAATATAAACCATCTGATTCAGGCCCAGATGATTAAACAAATAAGCATAGTCTCAAGCTTAAAAAAGTCTTTGTTTTTTAAAAATCTTCTTAACACTAGTAATTCACAACAACAACATATTAAATATGTTAACAGGTTGTTTTGTTGTTGTAGTTTCCTGAGATTGAAGGGTCCAGTGTTTCCTTCACAATTAAGGAAGAAAGTCCAGATGAGGCGTTGTGGATCAGTGATTCTGCTGCAGCCATTGGTGAGTACACCTGGTTTTACACAACCACGACAAAAAATAAAGATAAAAATAATGCTTCAGACACTCTCACAAAAGGGTTTTTCACCTAATTTGTTTTGTAAGGAGCTGGCATGTTTAAAATGGCCGTTATTTCTCTTTTTGATGGATGTTCAAACTGCCTCAGAGTGTCCAAAAAGTTACACAATCTGTTTTAAACATTTGTAAATCTGAAAATATATTTGATATATGTAGCATTATTTAACAACTGAAGTTAGCATAGTTACTTGATTGTGCTATAAAATGGCACAAAACATAATTTTGGCCCTTTAGCTTTCTCTTTATTTTCTCTGCAGGCAGAAAGTGCTGACTCATGTCTTGTTTTCCAGGCAATGCTGTCCCGTATCCTGCTCAGGAGAGCCAGCAGGTCATCCATCCAGATGTTACCAGACTCAAGCCTGCAGAGTTCAGCGGCCCGTTCAGCTCCGGCCAGCCGCCAGTCCACATCGGCAGCCTCCAGTTCACAGTGAAGACAGAGAAGAAGGAGGACCAGATGTCCTTCAGACAGGACGGATGCCAGCACCGTGTGGGGAAGCAGACTCCCACCGCTGTCGACTATCCCATGGACGAGCGGGAAAGTCAGCTTTGGTCATCGATCATCGAAGGGAATGAAATCGACGCCGAGTTTCCTGATTTCTCCAGCGTGGTGGAGGAATATTCCAGCTCTTTCTCTGAGCATTCGGATGCCACGAACATGGCGTCCAACACCAGTAAGTCGCCCGGCGTCCAGGAGCAGTGCAACGGGGTGTACGGCGGCGAGTATCAGAAAGACGCGCAGCTGTCGCATTTCCAGCCCGGAGTGCAGGACAAGCAGAAGGAGCAGGTGTTCCTGCAGAGGAGCAGCTCCCACGCCGCCCAGCTGGGCCCGCCACAAGAGGAACAGCAGAGGGAGGCGGGTGCCGAGGACGGAGTGAACGCCACCCAGCCGGCTAACGCCTTCACCACCAGCTGCTTCTACACTCACACCTCCCAGAAACCCGCCGCCCCTGTTTCCCGCGGCTACGCCTGCTCCCAGTGCGGTAAGTCCTTCAGCCGCCTGCACCAGTTCAAGCTGCACCTTCAGAGCCACAGGAGGAAGCGCACGTTCTGGTGCAGCGTGTGCGGAAAGAGCTTCCAGTGCTCGTCCCACCTCAGCATCCACCACCGGACGCACACGGGGGAGAAGCCGTACGGCTGCGGACAGTGCGGGAAGCGGTTCACGCAGCAGAGCAGCCTGCGGGTGCACCAGCGCACACACAGCGGCGAGCGACCCTACAGCTGCTCGCAGTGCGGGAAGTCTTTCATTATGATGCACCACCTGAAGCGACACAGGATCATCCACACCTACAGCTGAGGCGCCGGCGGCTGCCAGAACCAAATGAAAGAAGCCAATGAACCACAGCTTGTTTGTTTTTGTTTTACTGAGCAGAATCCATCTGGGCTTACGACACAGTACTAGGAGTATTAGGGCCATACTAAAAAATTATTCAAAAATACATTTATGGGAATAAATTTCTAATATTATGAAAATAAATTCATACAAGGATAAAGTCAAAATAATACGAGAATAATGTCATAGTATTACAAGACTAAAGGCATAATGTTATATCTTTATTATATTATTTTGACTTAATTTTTGTACAACTTTATTCTATAATATGGCTTGAAATCCTGTCTTTATTCTCATATTTATTTTATTCTTCCACATTTTTACTCTCATAACATGAGTTTGTCATAATGGTGACACCAATATCATGAAGTCATTATGAGACTTTAGACAGAATAAAGTTGTATTTTTATTCTCATGCAACTTTAGTAATATGACTTTTCTCGTATTATTTTAATTCTCAAAATACTTTGACTTTATTCTCAGATTATTATGCCTTCATTCTTTTATTTTTTTCATTTCTTCTTAATATGGCCCTAATACTCCGTCGTAGGAATGGTTCTGCTTTTTGTTTTATGATGATAAAAATGTGAGTGAGTTGTGTGAGAAATGTCTGAAGCTAGAAATCCAAAAAAAAAAAAAAAAAAAAAAGTGGGACCCTCAAACAAAAACCTTCCACCTTGGACTGTTACAGAGAATCTAGATCAGGGCTGTCCAAACCTTTTGTCATCGAAAAAAATATAATAAAGCTAAAATGTCCTTTTCATTTATTTATTTTTTTTGTAGGAAAGGAATGTTATTTATTGTAGATTTAAAACTTAAAATAAATCCTGTTTGCTCTATTAAAATGCAGGCATTTAGTTTTCAAATTTCTTTTGGGCTCAATTGAATAAATTTATTCTCAATTCTAGGAACAGAATTTGTTTCAACACGTTTGCTCCATTTAGTCAAGTTTATAAGTAAACTAAAAGCTGAACTTTTTGGTGAACTCTTAATTCTGCTTGTTGTCAAAGCTTTGATATAAACACAGTGATGATTTGTGCTCCACTTAACATTTTTCATTGCAAGGAAATTATGTCTGTAATAATTTTACTCTGATTACAGATAAAAACTTTTAGTTTCTGTTATTTATTTGTGCTGAACCGGCTAAATTTGTATCATTCCTCAACTGCAGTTGAGGGCCGAATAAAATCGATGGAAGGCCCTCAACTGGCCCCAAGGCCACACTTTGGACACCCTGATCTAGAATGTGTTACACACTCCTGCCTGAGAAGCCAGATTGCTGTAAAAATGAGATTGTATAAAATATTTAGAAGGTTTTTTTTCATGTTTCAGGTCAAATTTACACAATTAGACTTTCAATAAACCTGATTGGGGTAAGGAAGTTACAACCAAGCATTGATAATGTTCTGAATCTTTTTATTTAGTTCCAACATTCAGTCTTCTTTGGTTGCAGTTTGTCAACCTGCACAGTTTTACTTGCAGAAGTTCTCCTATTTTTTCAGGTTGTGAGAACAAATTTCATCTGCATTCCTTCTTTTTAAAATTCTTCTCCAATTTGACAAAAAATCTGTTTCAATCTGAAGTTAAGTAAACCCTCACCATGATGCTGCCTCCACCGTGTTTTACTGTTTGATGGTATTCTTTTGGTGATATGTCTGTGCCAAACCTCTGCTCCACTGGACAAAACTCACTCCTCTGAAAAGCATAAATACAGTCGTACAATAAATTGGAATGTTATTGAGAAGCTCCTTTATTTCCGTAACTCAACTCAAACCCTTTACATAAATAGACAGATTTTTGTTTTTAAAGCTTCAGCTTTAAAATCATTGCACTTTTGGTGCAATGATAACTTTAAAGCACTTAAAGTTAATGAAAACAAAACATTTAACATTAAAATTTGACTTGAGACCAATAAAAAACACATTATTAATACATAATTGAGGGCTAAATGAAAACCATTAAGTTTAAAAAGTTACTTTTAAACTGATAAACAAGCCTCGTCCTAACAGGTGAGTCGTTTTTGAAAGGCTTTATCTGACTTTTCAGCAGAGGTGTACCTGTACCTGCACAGAGACGGTTTTACTCTGTCGTGTAAACGAGCGCCACTTCCTGTTAGGATTTAGACTGACGCCTTGTTCTGTGTTTTATCCCTGTAACACCTGAGCTTTCTGTTCAGACCTCCTGAAGCATTTCTCAGGTTTTAATGCCAGCATACCGACGTCCACGAAATCCCTTTGTGTTTTACATTAAACAGACCTGAAGAACAGATTGTGTTGACTCTGATTTAAACTGATATTGCCAGGGGTTAAACTGTGACAATACACCTCACAGTTACAATCTTATTTTATTGAGAAACACTGAACAATACCTGTGAAACAATACAAACTTGTTTTAACTGCTCATGAGGGAGAACTCTCAAATGTAAATAAAAACTTAGAGTATTAGCTTTGAAATTCCAAACTCAGAAATTTTCCAGTCTAAACATTTTTTTTAGATTAATCTCAAAATGTCTGAATTTTTATTTTATTTTATTTTTTTGCAGAAATGTTTTCCTTTTTAAATCTCTGTGTGCAATAGCTCTTATATGTTGTTGTAGACATAAAAACATTGGGGAAGCTGAACGTTTTTAATTTACATCTTCATTGAAGGTTGTAATAAAAGAACAGCAGAGGGCGCTGTGACCCGTCATTTGAATGTTAGAAATGTTTTAGTTGTCCTTCGCCTATTTCTCATCTGACCAAATCTATAAGTCATGTGGATCCACATAACTGGATATTTTCTCTTATTTTATAAACCCAAACTAAAAAGGTGTGTGTGTAGATAATTTTTTTTCCTGAAATACTCAGAGCAGCTTGTCTGGCTTCAGTCACTTTACTCCCTTTCCTTCACATTTTGAACAGGTGTGCATAATACAAATTTTCTTATTGATCAGGATTTCAAGCTTTCAATCAGCTTCAGACATATTTTGCTTTTTATTTTCTTCATTTTAAATTAAACTCTGCTTGTTCGACCCTAGAGATGTTTCTCAGTTTTGCCGGGAACAATCTGTCCTGGTCAGCACTTCTTCTTTAGCAGACATTATCTAAACAAGTTGTAAAATAAATGAAGCAGCTGCCATTGTGATGTGAATGCTAAGGATTCACAGGAACGAAGAAACACTCTTGGAAAAACTGCTGTAGATTTACAGCGCAGTGTAAAAATTATTAGGTATATTTTAAAAGCTGTGTAAAAAACCAACAACTTTGGAAATTACTGCATATTCCACCGGTAGATTATTTCACTTATACTTAATACTTTTTCATAAATATAAAAAAATACTGACTTAAAACAAGGCAAAAAGTTACTTTAAGTTAGTTTTATTTTATTTAAAGTGTTTATAATTTCACAATATTAACACTAGAAACTGGACCAAAAATACTTTTTGTGTTTTTTCAGTGTTTTCAAAGCTCATCTTAAACTTAAATCTGGCCTAGAAGAGATATTTTATGTTTGGAAACTCTCCAGAACTAAAACCGTTCTGTTTTAGAGTGAGTCAAACGTTCTCCATAGTGACACGAAGAACTGATTGTTAGTCATTGCAACAGCTGTCAAGTACAGTAATGTTCTGTAATTTCAAAACATTCTCCACCAACAACCGTCTGACTTCGTCCTACATGCTGATACTTGTGACGTCCTGATCTGAATCACACCATCCCTGTTTGTTTTTCTTCAAAACAGTTCGTCATATCCAGCAGCAGATTCATTTTAAATCAGCTCAGTATCTGAAGATATACTTTTGTTCAAAGAATTCAATATCTGCTGCACCTGCAGAGAAATGCTGAAGTGAAAAATGTTTTGCAGTGCTGTGTTGTTATCATCAGAGCTCTGAACTGTTACAAAGATGCATAAGGGTTTTCTGTGATGCAGGCATTGGAAAACTGATATTTTCTGTAAGACTTGAAACTATCAGAGCTAAACCACAAGGAGGTTACAAGCCTCCCGTCACAGTGAGCACAGCTGCAGCCTTGAAGTTCACTAAATTAGTACATTTTGGTCGGACACCTGGAGCTCCTCCTTTCAGCTCGTGAAATTCCCAGGACCTTGTATGGCCAGAATGGAAAACAGAGCGTCATGGAAACTTTCCCCCCCCATTTTGTATAAGAAGCAGCAGGGTATAAACTAAGGAAGATAATCGAAACAGACAGAATTAGACTGGCTGTTAGCGGTGTGTAAACTCCAACTTACGGTGTGTAAGCTGGAGTTTACACACCGCAAATAGTTTTGGTTTAGTTTCTAGTAAAAATATCTTAGTACACTTGAAAAAGACAAAACTAACTTCCATGTAAGTTTTCAACAAGATATACAGAAACTTGTTTTAAGTCAATAATTCCTTGATATTGTTCTAAAAGGTACTAGTTCTAGTACTAGTACTAGTACATTGGTACATTATGTCACCAATAATAAGACGTCTTTCCCAGTTATGGATGAAATAATCTGCCAGTGAAACTAGTATGTTTTATAATATATTAAGGAATTATTTACTTAAAATAAGCTCCTTATCTTGCTAAAAAAATTACCTGTAAGTTAATTTTATCTTATTTCAAAACCAGTTTCTAGTTTTCCTAGAAACTGCATCAAAAACACTTTATAGATTTTGAGTTTTTGAGGTGAAAATAATTTAAATAGAAACAAACCTGAAGAACCTTTGACTCAGAGGAAACCATTGTAATTGCATAAAAATATTTTTTGGTACTTTTCCCAAAAGGTGCTGAATAAAGAAGTTTTATAAAACATCTCCAACATCTCCACTGTTATTCGAGATCTTCCAGATGCCTCAGAAACAAAACATGATATTTTATTGAAGCCGAGTACAATAACTGTGTACAAAACAAAGATGACTGTTAAATTCAAATAAATTGTTAATCACTATTTTTGTTGCATTTGTTGCCATGTTAATGATATTTTGATATTCTGATAATTCTTGATAAAAAAGGACATATTCCTCTCTAATCCAACCATTAAAATATTAAAAACAACTTTTGGTCTTCATGGTGTCAAAACTTATTTGCAATAAATGCAAATAAGTTTTGCAGTTATAATATTTGATATTATAACATATAATATCAAACAGGAACCACCTAAATCTGTAACTTAACGTAGGTCGTGACTAAAAACTGCTGCAGAAAGATGCAAAAGTCAACATTTTCGACCTTGGATAATAGCAAAAACCTGAAATTTGAGGCACAAAATCACTTTGATTCCAGGTAATTTATTAGAAAATTGAAGCCATAATCGTAAAATAAAGTAAAACTGACAAATATTCATTATCTTTCACAGTGAAAGGACATTTTAATTACATTTAAATACACTGGCAGTCGCCCTGTGTAGGGCAGCGTCCCTTCTTAAAATAATTCTCCAAACCCAAACCACCACATAAATACATCTTAGAAATATCTTTGTTCCTTTTACATCTCACTTTTACAGTTGTCAATATTTCAGACGTGGTCCGCTTTGCACTGATATTAGGGAATGTTACAGCTTTGACAATAAATAATTGGAAAATAAAGTTACAAAATGCTAAATTAGTCAGGTGAACAGAATGCAAAGCTGCACAGCAGGAATCTGTGAACATCTACAATCTATACAACTCAAGTAGGAGGAGGAGGAGTGTGTCAAAGTAGATTTGATAAAATAGTATTTGACTTATTTTAAAGTAACAGTCAGTAGAAGTTTTTGCTATTGTTCTCGGGATTTAAAACCGTAATATTCTACAAATCCTCGTTGGGTTTAGGAGTTGTTCTTGTCTTCGTTCTCGTCGGCGTCGAGCCGGGCCACCATGGTGGCCACCAGAACCTCCATCTGCTTGGCCCTCTGCCGGCCCGTCTCCAGAACCTCTTCGTGGTTGGCTTTCTCCCGGCTGTCGTAGTCCATCACCGCCCGGTTGCTAATCAGCGACATGGCGAAGCAGCGCATCCCGGCGTGGCGCGCGACGATCACCTCGTGGACGGTGCTCATCCCTGTAGATAAATCCAATTTTATCAGTACCAGACGTATTGGTATCAGGTTTGGAAAAGTTTTGGTTTCAAAATCGCTAAAACTTTCTGCTCAATGTGCAGACATGTTATGATAACAAGTTTTGCTAGTCAATAAATTGTCTCAGAAATTATTGCGATAAACTATAATGTTGTTTGGAGAGCTTTCTCAAGTAACTTAATAATAATGACATAATAATGCAAATTCGCCCTCTGAGAGACTAATAAAGTTTAATTTTGTAAAGCAGAAATGCAACAATCCACTTTTTTCATTTCTGATACTGATGTCTGAGCTTTAGTATCGGCTGATATGATCCGCTACAGAAAAACATCACTGAACTTACTTAAAATGTTTCTTTACTTAAACCAAAAACTGTAAATAAAATATGAACTAAAAACCACACAACCAAAATCATAAGATGGATTATGAAGTCTCTGTTAACAAATTTGCCCTTCAAATTTGTTAACAGTCAAACACATTAACTTTTTTTTCTTTAGAAAAAAAAGTTAATGTGTAGAAAAAAGGCAGCCCTACCCCAACCTGTTTCTGCTTACTAACAGTGAGCTAGCTCATAAAATGTTACTAAAGTTTCAACTCACAACATCTGACCGTTTAAATGGATTTCTGATCGTAAAAAACAGACATTTTTGTGTGAGGAATGATGGTGTGGAACTTTCTACGCCAACTAACTCTGCTTTACCACTGAAGTTTTGCATAGTACTTTAGCACAGTACACACTTTATGATTACTATAAGTAGTACTATATTTAACATGTACTTACTGTAAATGTTTGCAAATGATTTTGTATGAGAATAATTATAATAAATTATATTTTACACTATTTGCCTGGAGCAGAAACAATTTATAAAAAACTAATAACATAACGAAAAATAGAGAGAGAAATTATGAATACTGTGGAAGGAAAAATATTTCACTGAAGGCTCAGACTTTTAGTCATGCCTTCATTATTATGCCTATTTTTATCTCCAGTCTGTATGAATTTTGCTTCTGGATGATCTCATTTCCTGGAAAATTTATAGCTTCGTATTTCTTCCTGGTTTCGTTTGTCTCAGAGGAAATACTTTCAGACACCTTATTTAGCTTTACCATGCGGACAAACTGCAGAGAAAAAAAAAGGAATAATTCCCAGGATGCAGCTGGGTAACTGCTCTGCTAAATGCTCTTTTGAAAGCATTTCTTGCATGTTAAATTTAAAACATGACATTAAAGAACGCCTCTGGTCCCCTTTCAGCATGTCATCGCCTTTCTTCCTCATTGGCCAACTTGACTGCTCCAGAGAGTGTGTGTGTGGGTGTGTCTTTGTGTGTGTTTGGTAATTCTGAAAATGTCACAAATTGAATCTGAACACAAACACTGAGGATGTTTGTTGACCTTCTCCTGACCTCTGGCTCTTTGACTCACGCAGCCAGAATGGTCTGTTTTACTTGACCTCCTTGTTTATGCGAGTGTGTTTATGCACACAAACACGTAAACATAACATCTCTAAAGGTCCTCACATTTAAACAAACAGCTGTGTTGTGTGAGTAAACATTTAGTCATGGTTGAAATTAAATCTCATGTCAGACCTGAATGTGTTTGATGCAGTGACTTACCAACGGCGTCGCCCCCCAGGCGGTGCAGCATGCGGCACTCGGCGATGGTTTCGAAGGACGGCCCTCCGATGACGCAGTACACGCCGTCTCGCAGGAAGTTGCTGAAGCCGAGCTCGGCCGCCACGTCGTGCGCCAGCTGCTGCAGCTCGCGGTCGTAGGCGTCGGACATGCAGGGAAAACGGACGCCAAACCTGAAGGCGAGAGGAAAAACCTTCAGCCGCTGGTAGAAAGTAGCAGAACGGTGAATCAATACTGGAATCTTCCCAGATGTAATAGTGCAATAATGTAACTTCCCGTATGACTTTATTCTCATAATATTATAACTGTCAGTGTTCCAGTAAAATAAAACCTACGCCATGATCAGTCCTCTGGATTAATGTAACTTATTGTTTAGTAAAGAACGCAAAAAATGTTTAATAAGAAAACTGGCCTTGATGAATAGTTAGTAGCATGATCTATTACTGCAAATAAAAACATGAAATTATGAGTGTAAGTCATAAAATTACAAGAGTAAAGTCATAATATTACAAGAGTAAACTTGTGTGAGAAATATGTAATAAAAATACAACACTTAACTTAAGTCATAATAATGCAAGAATAGTTGAAAAAAACAAGAATAAATTTGTAATAATATGAAAATAAAGTCACAAGATTATTAGAAAAAAGTCATAAAATCACAAGAATCAAATCATAAAATTGTGTGAATAAATCCAAAAATAATATGAGAATAAAGTTATAGTAATATAACAACAAAGTCATGATTATATGATGATAAAGTAACAATATTACAAGAATAAGGTCATGGTACTCCAAAAATGAGGTCTATAACACAAGAATAAAGTCAAAATAATATGAAAATAAAGTTGTAATATTATGACTTTACTCTCGTAATTTTATTTACAGCTACAGCTTTTAATAAGACATCAAATATTGAGTAAATATTTACCATGTACATTAAATAAAAGACGTTACTATGTGGTTACTGAATTATTACAATGTAACTACCCGGTACTAACACTTTACACAACAAATTGTAATGGTGGAGTCATTTTGTTTGGTGTTGGTTTGGGGTGCGGCTCTCTAAGAGTCATGTGATATCTGGTATTTTGTTTGGCTCTGTTATCAAATGCTTATTGTGTTTTCAGCTGGAGAGAAGCAGGTTGTGTAGGAACCGAAGAGGAAGGCTCTAAACAAGAAACAATCTCATGTAGGAGGAAAAATCTGGAGTAACTGAACCTTTTCACAAGTGACAATAAAGTCCTTGTATACTTGAAACATTTTGAGAGTCAATAGACATTTACAAACATGTTGCTAGTTGCTCCAATCAACATAAAAAGTGTTTTCTGCAATCAATCAATTACAAGTTTGTATCTAGATCTGTGTCAAACTGAATCACAAGGACCTGGTTGGTCAAGCTGCCACCTTCATGCAAAGGTTTGTCACCAGTAGAGCACAATTAAATACAACAACAGCTTCAAAACGTTAATCAAACATGTGAAAACACAACTTACATCCTTAGGTTTACTCTCTGTACCTTTTTTCTAAAGTACTCCTTTACCCAAAACCAACCCAGAACAAGATGGGTTGGTTTTGGGTTTCAAATGGCAGGAAAGAAAATTATCCAGTCAAAGAAAAATTAACCTAGTTACAAACCAGGCCCGGGACTTTAATATGTTAACCTCAATTCATTTATTTAGTAGGGTTAAATATTCAAATATTTTAAGCACTTTGCACCAATCTGATGGCTAAAACTTAAGTAACAAATTAAAAACAATAAATATATTTGATGCTGAGCTCAAATGTCAATCTATTTAATTATTTAGCAGCAAAAGGGGTTTTTTAATTAAAAATGCTGCTTATTTAGTTGACTATATGATTTTCAATTGAAATGGGACTAATTAATTAGAGACCCTGCAATTGACTTGATTAAACATTTTAATCCCACTGCTTTTCTAAACAAAAATCCTGCTCAGTTTCTGTTTGGGTTCTTCTCTGGCCTACCTGTCGTCGTTGGGCCCACAAAGCGGGTTGACTCCAGCAAAGCCGGGCATGTTGAGGTGATCCTTGATGATCATGAAGTCTCCCACTTTGTAGTCCTGGTTGAGGCCTCCTGCAGCGTTGGTCATGATCATCGTCTTGACACCCATCAGTTTAAAGACGCGCATGGGCAGTGTAATCTGGATTAGATTTAAACAGACAATTAATGACTCTTAAATGTGTCATTGTTAAGTATTATCAGAACAGAATGAAAAATCTGAGATTAGTAGCGACCACTTCAACATTGAGAGTTACATTTTTAGTAAAATTTGTTGGCCTTGTTGTCATGGGAATGACATTTCTACCAAATAAATTAATCTACGTCAAGGATTTTAGATTAGGGCTGCAACTATAAATTAGTAACTGAATAATCTCTCATTTGTTCTGACAATTAATCGGAAGATATAAAGCTAAAAAAAATGTGGTTTTACATAACTTTTTTTTTCTTTTACAGAATTTGAACCAAGTGATGCTAAAACTGACAAGAGACGTTTTTGGGTAGAAAAGAACAGACTAAGTTTTTTTAATATCTTTAATGCAAAATGTGGATATTTTTTTAACAGTTTTGCTTATTCATGGCTCTGTATGAGTTGTTCATTCAGCAAATGGCCTTTTTTTAAGTCTATGTACTCCAGTTAACGATTAATCAATAAGTAAATCAGTTGACAATTATTTCAATAATGGATTCATCACAATTAATACAATTAATTGCTTCAGCCGTAGTTTCGATGTTACTTTTCAACTGTTTTAGCACTAAAACTGACTCTAGCAGACATGCCTCTGCATCAGTGATGCAAGTTATTGATTAATAAGTTAATCTACAGTTAATCTAACAATTTATTGGTAAGTGGCCATTTTCTTAAAAACCAGCGTTCTCGCTTAAATGAAAAGGATCGACAGTCTTTCCATAACGGGCAAAAGTTTTCAGAACATTTTGGATTTAAAAAAAGAATATTGTGAAACTTGAAGAGCTTGCCGAGTGTTGACATTTCAAAACAGAGGGACATAAAGTACATTTTGCATCCCGCGATGAACTCTGTTTGGACTGTTTTTCTTTCCAGTTTTGGTGTACCCCACCATCTTTATTTCAGTATAAACTGGCTCTGCTTCAAGATGACCAGCGGCAGCCACACTACAACACTGAAAGAAGGTCTAGCAAGACGCTATTAGTTAATCAACTGGAACAAATTTTAATCTAATGAATCATTTATTGTAAATTGATTAATGGATCTTTTGCCACAGCAACATGTTTGTATTTTTACTCACCTTCTGGATTGGGTAGCCCTCATAAAGGTGGAACCTGCCCTGCATGCAAACACATGGCTTCCCTTTCAGTGTCCCAAACACCAACTGGCCAGCGTGACCGCGCACTGCAACACACACGCGTGATGTTAGACTGAACCGCTGTGGGGTTTTTTACATGCAAGTGTTAACAGGTGTTTTTTTTCTCCTCCCTTTGCTGCTCATACCTGTGCTGTGGGGGAAGTTGGGAATGTCGCAGTACTTGAAGACCTGCGGATCCTTGAGCATGTCACCCAGAGCGCTGAGGCCCGACCCACACACGATTCCCACAGTTGGTCGCACCTGGGTGTGTTTCAGCAGCCAATCAGCTGTGGTTCTGCACTCCTCATAGCTTCCACTGAGAAAGGAAGCAAAACAGAGACAAACAACGCAGATTATAACCATAAGCAAATTCTTCAGCAGGATCAGCATGTAATATTTGAAATGTCCCAAGTACAAGAGAGTTTTTCAATTCCCAACAGTGAAAGAATGAGTTCACTTCCTTCTGCTGTAAGCCCAGTAACGCTCCACTTACACCAGACAGCAAGGCAAAATAAGGAAATGAAATGAGTCAGAGAAAACTGCACAGTCACTGGGTTCCCTGCAGTTTGGAAATATTTACAAGAACACAAAATCACACAGACAGTAATAGGGACAGATTATATCCTGTCTGGCTGGTATTATTACATAAAAACTGAGTAGGCCTGACAATAGAACAAAATAACACTTTGAATTTCACAAGAGACTCACTGTGACTAAAACTATGACTATTTCCATAGAATTTCATATTCTTCATGATGAATTTGATTTTTTCTGCAGGAAAGACAAAATGTCAAAAGGCCCCAAAATAAGACAGGGACTAAAAACTGAATCGTTTTAGTGTTTAACACACGTTAAAATAAAAAAGAAGCCCTTTTTTCCGCTTTTTAACCAACGGGGGTATTAAACAATAAATCTTCTAGCCAAAGACTTTAATTTGTGATCGACATAATTAAAATAAAATAATAAGAAAAAAACCTAGTTCAATCAACCTGTTTTATGTAACATAGCAACAAATGAGGCATAAAACTGTAATTTAGGTAAAATCCAGCTGCAATGTGGCCAGAAGAGTGACATGGTAAAGACAGTGAGAGGAAACTTTAGTACTAGTTTGTCTTGTTTGTCTAATTCCTTTCACCAGACATTTAACAACAGCAAAAGGAGAAAACGAATAGTGTTAAAGACTGTTAAAAGATTTAAATTAATAACATTTTTACTCTGGCAAATAAATAAACTCTTCAAAACATAAGAGTTATCATGATTTGTAAATGCTAATGTATGTTTTAAAAGAATAAAAATAATTGGGACAAAACTGTTGAAACTGACCTAAATCATGTCTTTATTGCTGAGAAAAGAACTAATATTTTTCGGTTTTCTTCAGTCGAGTCTGAAATAAATTGACAAAGTGGTTGCCTTCTGTCAGTAAATAAAAAATGTGAAATCTTTTTGAAGTTTTGGATTTACAATGATTCACACATTCCTTTCCTACAAAGAAAACTGTCTATTTTCATCGTCTAATTAAAATATTTCATGGTTTGTTTATTGTTGAGTAGGAACAAAATTCTCAAATAAAATTTAGGCCATGAGTTTCTGAGTTGATGATTTTGGCCCACTTAACAAAAAGTTCGGACACCCCAGTCCTAAACGTTGACCAAACAAAATTTTGTTAATTCAAAGATGCTAAGTTCAGGCTCAGTTTTAAGGCCACTTTTGAAACTTAGGTAAAAACATCTACTTTACATTTATTGTAGCATTTGAGCTGCTTTATGTTGCACCTGAATAACACATGAAATCATCTAACCACCAAAACTACAACAATATATTGTTCTTTACACCAGCTGTGACTTTAAGCTGATTGATTATACATTAAAAAGTAATAATCAGATCTAAATATGTCATTGTTTCCTGGCCCTTCAGGGTCGATCTGACTCGTTTTGCTCTGCCTCCTCCATCCTGAGCGCTACGTGCTCTCAGTCACCGATCGATTCTTTGGTGAATGATGGAAACCCAAATTACTCACAGTGGCGGCTCTGCCAGCTGTGACTAATTCGCGGACTCCTTTGTGCCACATGTGGCCGGATCTGGCACATGCAGAGGGCGAGAAGACAGTGAAGACAGAAGCCGGTAATGAGTCGGTAGGTTATAGCTAACGTATACCGGCAGAAAGATGGCCAACTGCAACCGCTTCACGTGTTTAACGGTTCAGAACCGAACAATTCCGAGTTTCACCGATTTAGAAGGTACACTTCGCTGATGTATAAAACCACCATAAGATTAAAAAAGCAGAAGAGGAAAGAGTTAGGTTTCTTTCTGAGATGATTAAACTTAACTAATGGGTTATAACTGAGCGCCTAGCTTGCCGAAACTGTTCATCAGAACCATGTAGGCTGGTAAAATAATAAATTTTTCGCTCACCCAAATGTACTCTCAGACATGATGAAATGTGAGGATGAGTTCAGCAGGTTGTTCCGTGTTTCGTTGTGTCTTCCAGCGTTCTGATTCCCTGATGGAGAAACCGGGTTTTAGATGCCTACACCCGCTCCGGTGTCTTCCCCACTCTACGTCACATCCAGCGTAAGAACAGAGAAGGCATGACGAAGTAGCTCTATCCGCCATATTGTGAGTGGCAAGTCCACCTTCGAACTAGCGCACATAGTTCGAACTAGCGAACTATGGTTGAGAAACCAGTCCAGTTTAGTTTATCTTTCACAACACAACATCACAAGGCACTTTTCAAAAAGGAAAAAGTCAATTCAATCCAACCATACATCCAATTTATCCTAGTTATCAAACATTGCGGTGAAATTCAGCTTATTATTCAAATTAGTCTTAAAAAATTACGTTTTCCATCTAAACCCAGCATCTGAGTCTTTGACTTGCAGTATTTACTCCTCCTCGATCAGAACAGATCAACAGTAGACTATTGCCTGCATTGTGCCATTGACTTTGCAACAAAACGGTCCTATAGAAGCACAACAACCTAAGTAGTATAACTGTAAACTTGATCAAAAAGGAAAGTTTGAAGCTTGACCTTAAAAGTAGACAGTCTGCTTCACAAACTAAAACTGGGAGCTGGTGCCATATATACACATATACATAACTAAATGCAAATTGACCTTACCTTACCTCAAAAAAAGCACATTTTTTTTCTGTTATTACCATTATTATTATTACTGTTATTATTAGCAGTAGTAGTAGTAGTAGCAGTAGTAGTATGACAAGAGACTTGGTCCTTATTAGGATTTAGTGCTCATTTAGCAGACTGACAGTGGCACCTAACTCCTGACATTCGGGGTTACTGATATTTATCTATTTTTGTAGGACACATAAACAGCTTAAAATCTGAACAACAAAAAACATATGAAAGTTTTATGGTTTCATGGAATGATTAAATCAAAATGACCACACAGTCACACATCTTGACCTAAAAAATGGGAACAAAAATGTGTTGGATGGATTCTTTCATACGTTTAAAAAATAATGCCACTCAAAATATGGCGACGATGTTGCTACCCATACGGTTGGGTGCCCATGCGGCATCTGCTCTCAGATATCTATTTGATTGGTTGAGGTGTAGGCGTGGTTGTACCAGAAACTCACTTTTCTCGGAACTAATGCTGCATTCAGGGACATCGGTAAAAATTACATTTGGATTACGTTCCGATATTAATTACCGCAAAAGAAAAGGCATACACAGAATTAAAAAGGTTGTGGCATTATAATATGATGTTTGTTAAGCTGTTACAATCAATTTTCTGCTGTAAAAACATACATCCAGGGAATTATGTAGATTTTTAGCTATGTGCTGTACATGATTGTGAATGCAACACAGGAACGCATGGAGGTGTTGCCCTTGGTGCTGATGCAATCACTTCTCCCTAGAGGAAAAAGAGATTTAAATCTGCAAAAATCTCAAAATAGGCAAATCCACCAGACTCAAATAATGATTTAAAAAAGTAAAAAAAAATGTTGCAACTTCCGAAATAAATCACCCAACTGAGGTCGCTTTTTTTTCTTTATAGTATTAGCCCAAAGTAATTTATTTCCTTACATTTCAGATTTCAGTGTAGGGAAACAGTTTAAAAGAAAATTTAAATGATGATGTTTACTCTTATTCTTGAAATATCCAAAGTTTGTGTTCAGCAGTGGGATAATTGTATTTATGAAGTTAAAATGTAAAGCTAAAGGGATAATAAGCAGGGTGGAGACATCCTGTTTTATTGACTTGTTATTAACCACAAGCTTAGATGTTCTTTTTTGTTTTTTTCCCCAAGGCAGGAATTTGTCATGGAATATGAGTCACTTTAAAATGCACTGGATAAAACAAAACCATTATTCTAAGGAAGCACAACCTATCTCTACTTGGAACATGTTCCAACAGTAATCACAGTAAGTTTTCCCTAAAACACCAGTAATCACACAAAGTAATTGTTATAGAAATTTTTGTGCAAAGTACTTTTTATCTATCCTTATTGCAGCTAAAGTGCAGGAGAACTTTTCTCATTTGGTCACTTTGCAACTAGAAACCTTTAATAAAATAATACTTAATATGTTTTATTTGGATTTTTGTGATAAGGAAAAATTAAACAGGTCTTGCCAAATTCTTTTCAATTTTCTGTATTTTTGATGGCCATGTTGCTTTGAGTTAATTTATTTGCATTTAGTTTCTTTGTTTATTCTTGTGCTTTGTTTATTTATTTTTTTTGTAGATTTGTATTTATTTTTCTTAGATTCTTGTTAAAATTTGTGAATGAAAACAATGAATACCAGCGTGAATAACTTTCCCAGGTCCTGTCCTGTGAGTTTAGCTTCATTTGCCCAGCAGCACAGAGCAGCCTCTGTTTGACGCTCTGGCTGTTATGTAACTGCTGATTTATATTCACAAAGTTTTGCTGCCGTGTATTCTCAGTGGCTAACCCGAACCTGCTGTTCTCAGACTGCAGACAAATACAGGAAGTGTGTCCAAATACGGAAGTTTACAAAGAGAACTCAGAACAGATGAAAGCAGACATTTTATGGACTCGTTTTTATTCAACATATGACATGTTACGAACCTTTACTGTAACTTCATATGGCTAACTGAATCTGTGAAAAGATGCAAAAATCCTGCTTGCTTGATTTCTCCCTAGTTCACTCATTGTAACCATGAAAAGTTTTTAATAAATTACTTTCCAGGACGTCTTATTTATTTACTACCTGAATGATACAGTCATGTCAGACTGGACCAAAACCATAAAGAACAGTTTAAACACCTTCTTGAATCTATGGAAGAGGATCTTAGGACTAAAGAGGAGATGCTAGTATAGAACATATTCACCATCATTTCTGTTTGTGATCATGTTAATTGGGGCCTGCCCATAGCAATGCATAAGGAGAGCAGTGACTGACTTGCAAGCAAGTCAGTCACTGCCTCCATGCATTACGCATGGCAGGCACCTATTGTTCTACCCAATAGAATGTCTCTTTATTGGGGTTTGCCCATAGCAATGCATAAGGAGAGCAGTGACTGACTTGGCGAAGCAAGTCAGTCACTGCCTCCATGCATTGCATGGCAGGCACCTATTGTTCTACACCCAATAGAATGTCCATAGCAATGCATAGAGAGCAGTGACTGACCGGTAAGTCAGTCACTGCCTCCATGCATTGCATGGCAGGCACCTATTGTTCTACACCCAATAGAATGTTTTTTATTATTGGGGTTTGCCCATAGTAATGCATAAGGAGAGCAGTGACTGACTTGGCGGCTAAGTCAGTCACTGCCTCCATGCATTGCATGGCAGGCACCTATTGTTCTACACCCAATAGAATGTCTTTATTATATTTATTATTCTTCCTCAGCACGCGGCTCGCATCGCCATGTACAGCCCACCCACAAAAGTGGTATCAAACGTATGCGGCTCGCTCCTCGGAGGGAGCTATTACTTTTGGTGGATTTGGAGTTACCATGGCGACGTAAAAAGCAAAAACGACCCCAAAATCACTAACGAGCTCACCAGGTGCAAGTCTCTGTCGTCAAGGACGAGGCAACCAGTAAATCCTGAAAATACCCTATTTTTGAGGATTTTCTGTGTCGTCATAACTTTATGTAGAAACGCCATTCAAACTTCATTTTGTAGATACGTCTGATCTCTTTTAAAGTGAAGACAGCAATATGTATTATGGTTTGTCCACAACTTCTTTCTAAGCGACCCAAAGTTTTTGATTTTTGGAAAAATCAGAGTGTGAAGGTCGCCCGCTTAGAGTGAGAGTCAGAGCGACATTTTGACCCCAAATCATTTTTTAACTCGCCTCACGCCACAAATATTGCATGATTGGTATCAAACTTGGTCATGACATTGATACGCGTGCCTGCTCCGTCAAATGTTTTCAAAAATTATCTAGCGCTTACAGTTTTCTCTCAGGTGCTTCAGAGCAAAGTCATGCGCCAGGGTAGCAGACAGATCTCACTGATTCACTTCCATGTATTTCTGAAAAATTTCAGACCTTGGCACACACTTTTTTTATCTCATCGCTGTTAATACTGTGAGTGAGGTAGAGATATGAATGGCGGGACTATGTGAGACGACAAATAGCCCTCTCATATGCTTCAAACGGTTTTCGAATATGTATTACGGTTCCTAACGGAAACAGTTTTTTGCAATGCTTTTTTAGTCAAACTGGCTGGCTCAAACAGAGAATTGTCTCCACCTGGATGTCTCACTCACAGCTGGCAGAGAGGATTATTTACCATGGCAACGGAACCCAGAGCAGGGAGAGCTGCTGAGGACTACAAATACGCATCACTGTAGTTCTAACTACTAGTTCAGTTAAAACAGAGGAGGACTGAGCTGGCCTTTAGAACAACTTGCTGCTATGGGCTGTATATAACTAATTTAACCCTGTCACTGTTACACATGGGATGAGTCTCTTTGAAATGAAGCTTACTGAAAATTTCAAAATAAAAGCCCTTGAAAATTTTTACATCAGGTCATTGCTTTTTGAGCGTTATATGACTGATTTAATCCAATGACTGTTACACATGGGATGACTTTGACCCTTTCAAATGAAGCTTAACAAAATTTCAAAATAAAAGCCTTGGGAATTTTTACATCATGTAATTGCTCTTTTGGCTTTATGTGACTGGTTTATCCAAAGCACTCTTACACATTGGATTAGTGTGGGCATTTAATATGAAGCTTACTGCAAATTTCAAAATAAAAGCCTCAAAATGCCCCTTCTGACAGTGCACCGCCGAGGCGTGTGCAGTGATATCATTCTGCATTATCTGTTTATCCGAGGTTAGGGAACTGCCTTGCGCAGCAAGGCAGTTCATTAGCATTAGCCTTTTAGCTTAAATAAGCTATTTTCTATTTTTCAGACTTATTAGCCATGTTTAGTATACTTAATGGAGTAAGTAAATGACACTAAACATACTAAAGATACCCACATGCTACTGAAAGTATTTATGCTTACATTAGCATATTTGCTCATTTTAGCTAATACACTTACTTTATCATACTGAATGTTGCATGTCCAGCTTACTTAACATTCTTGTGATTCTCCACATGCTATTGATTACATTGCAGTTTATTTAGCATTGATGCTAATTGTTAGCATCAGAACGCTGGGTCCAAACCGACGGGCACACTTTGGCAGGCCCCAGTTAAATTTCTTCAGGAATTTTCTAGTTATTTATTTATTATTCTTCCACACCGAATGCGGCTCGCACTGCTGCAGCCCACCCACAAAAGTGGTATCAAACGCGTGCTCGATCCCGGAGGTGTGCTATTACTTATGGTGGATTTGGAGTTACCATGGCGACGTAAAAAGCAAAAAACGCCCCCAAAATCACTAACGAGCTCCCCCGGTGCAAGTCTCGTCCGTCAAGGATGAGGCAACCAGTAAATCCTGAAAATACCCTATTTTTGAGGATTTTCTGTGTCGTCATAACTTTATGTAGAAACGCCATTCAAACTTCATTTTGTAGATACGTCCGTGATCTCTTTTAAAGTGAAGACAGCACGTCAATATGTATTATGGTTTGTCCACAACTTCTTTCTAAGCGACCCAAAGTTTTTGATTTTTGGAAAAATCAGAGGGTGAAGGCGCCCGCTTAGAGTGAGAGTCAGAGCGACATTTTGACCCCAAATCATTTTTTAACTCGCCCTCACGCCACAAATATTGCATGATTGGTATCAAACTTGGTCATGACATTGATACGCTGCGGCCTGCTCCGTCAAATGTTTTCAAAAATTATCTAGCGCTTACAGTTTTCTCTCCAGGTGCTTCAGAGCAAAGTCATGCGCCAGGGTAGCAGACAGATCTCACTGATTCACTTCCATGTATTTCTGAAAAATTACAGACCTTGGCACACACTTTTTTTATCTCATCGCTGTTAATACTGTGAGTGAGGTAGAGATATGAATGGCGGGACTATGTGAGACGACAAATAGCCCTCTCATATGCTTCAAACGGTTTTCGAATATGTATTACGGTTCCTTAACGGAAACAGTTTTTTGCAATGCTTTTTTTAGTCAAACTGGCTGGCTCAAACAGAGAATTGTCTCCCCCTGGATGTCTCACTCACAGCTGGCAGAGAGGATTATTTACCATGGCAACGGAACCCAGAGCAGGGAGAGCTGCTGAGGACTACAACTACGCATCACTGTAGTTCTAACTAGTAGTTCAGTTAAAACAGAGGAGGACTGAGCTTTTAGAAAACTTGCTGCTATGGGCTGTATATAACTAATTTAACCCTGTCACTGTTACACATGGGATGAGTTTGGCCCCTTTGAAATGAAGCTTACTGAAAATTTCAAAATAAAAGCCCTTGAAAATTTTTACATCAGGTCATTGCTTTTTGAGCGTTATATGACTGATTTAATCCAATGACTGTTACACATGGGATGACTTTGACCCTTTCAAATGAAGCTTAACAAAATTTCAAAATAAAAGCCTTTGGGAATTTTTACATCATGTAATTGCTCTTTTTGGCTTTATGTGACTGGTTTATCCAAAGCACTCTTACACATTGGATTAGTGTGGGCATTTAATATGAAGCTTACTGCAAATTTCAAAATAAAAGCCTCAAAATGCCCTTCTGATAGTGCACCGGAGGCGTGTGCAGTGATATCATTCTGCATTATCTGTTTATCCGAGGTTAGGGAACTGCCTTGCAGCAAGGCAGTTCATTAGCATTAGCCTTTTAGCTTAAATAAGCTATTTTCTATTTTTCAGACTTATTAGCCATGTTTAGTATACTTAATGGAGTAAGTAAATGACAGTAAACATTCTAATGATACCCACATGCTACTGAAAGTATTTATGCTTACATTAGCATATTTGCTCATTTTAGCTAATACACTTACTTTATCATACTGAATGTTGCATGTCCAGCTTACTTAACATTCTTGTGATTCTCCACATGCTATTGATTACATTGCAGCTTTTAGCATTGATGCTAATTGTTAGCATCACAACGCTGGGTCCAAACCGACGGGCACACTTTGGCAGGCCCCAGTTAAATTTCTTCAGGAATTTTCTAGTTGGGGTTTGCCCATAGCATAAGGAGAGCAGTGACTGACTTGGCAAGCAAGTCAGTCACTGCCTCCATGCATTGCATGGCAGGCACCTGTTCTACACCCAATAGAATGTTTCTTTATTATTATTTATTATTCTTCCGTTACCGTTAATGCGGCTGCATCACTGCGAGCCCACCCACAAAAGTGGTATCAAAACGCGGCTCGTTCCCGGGAAGGAGCTATTAATTTTGGTGGTTTTTGGTGTTACCTTGGCGACTAAAAAAGAAAAAAACGACCCCAAAATCACTAACGAGCTCACCAGGTGCAAGTCTCGTCAAGGACGAGGCAACCAGTAAATCCTGAAAATACCCTATTTTTGAGGATTTTCTGTGTCGTCATAACCTTATGTAGAAACGCCTATTCAAACTTCATTTTGTAGATACGTCCGTGATCTCTTTTAAAGTGAAGACAGCACGTCAATATGTATTATGGTTTGTCCACAACTTCTTTCTAAGCGACCCAAAGTTTTTGATTTTGGAAAAATCAGAGTGTGAAGGCCGCTCCGCTTAGAGTGAGAGTCAGAGTGAAATTTTGACCCCAAATCATTTTTAACTCGCCCTCACGCTCACAAATATTGCATGATTGGTATCAAACTTGGTCATGACATTGATACGCGTGCCTGCTCCGTCAAATGTTTTCAAAAATTATCTAGCGCTTACAGTTTTCTCTCCAGGTGCTTCAGAGCAAAGTCATGCGCCAGGGTAGCAGACAGATCTCACTGATTCACTTCCATGTATTTCTGAAAAATTTCAGACCTTGGCACACACTTTTTTATCTCATCGCTGTTAATACTGTGAGTGAGGTAGAGATATGAATGGCGGGACTATGTGAGACGACAAATAGCCCTCTCATATGCTTCAAACGGTTTTCGAATATGTATTACGGTTCCCAAACGGGAAACAGTTTTTTGCAATGCTTTTTTTAGTCAAACTGGCTGGCTCAAACAGAGAATTGTCTCCCCCTGGATGTCTCACTCACAGCTGGCAGAGAGGATTATTTACCATGGCAACGGAACCCAGAGCAGGGAGAGCTGCTGAGGACTACAAATACGCATCACTGTAGTTCAACTACTAGTTCAGTTAAAACAGAGGAGGACTGAGCTGGCCTTTACAACAACTTGCTGCTATGGGCTGTATATAACTAATTTAACCCTGTCACTGTTACACATGGGATGAGTCTAGCCCTTTGAAATGAAGCTTACTGAAAATTTCAAAATAAAAGCCCTTGAAAATTTTTACATCAGGTCATTGCTTTTTTGAGCGTTATATGACTGATTTAATCCAATGACTGTTACACATGGGATGACTTTGACCCTTTCAAATGAAGCTTAACATAAATTTCAAAATAAAAGCCTTGGGAATTTTTACATCATGTAATTGCTCTTTTTGGCTTTATGTGACTGGTTTATCCAAAGCACTCTTACACATTGGATTAGTGTGGGCATTTAATATGAAGCTTACTGCAAATTTCAAAATAAAAGCCTCAAAATGCCCCTTCTGATAGTGCATCACGAGGCGTGCAGTGATATCATTCTGCATTATCTGTTTATCCGAGGTTAGGGAACTGCCTTGCGCAAGGCAGTTCATTAGCATTAGCCTTTTAGCTTAAATAAGCTATTTTCTATTTTTCAGACTTATTAGCCATGTTTAGTATACTTAATGGAGTAAGTAAATGACAGTAAACATTCTAATGATACCCCACATGCTACTGAAAGTATTTATGCTTACATTAGCATATTTGCTCATTTTAGCTAATACACTTACTTTATCATACTGAATGTTGCATGTCCAGCTTACTTAACATTCTTGTGATTCTCCACATGATATTGATTACATTGCAGCTTTTTAGCATTGATGCTAATTTAGCATCAGAACGCTGGGTCCAAACCGACGGGTCACACTTTGGCAGGCCCCAGTTAAATTTCTTCAGGAATTAATGCATAAGGAGAGCAGTGACTGACTTAGCAAGTCAGTCACTCCTCCATGCATTGCATGGCAGGCACCTATTGTTCTACACCCAATAGAATGTTTCTTTAATTATTATTTATTATTCTTCCGTTATCAAGTTAATGCGTGCTCGACCGCTAAGCCCACCCACAAAAGTGGTATCAAACGGCTCGCTCCCCGGAAGGAGCTATTACTTTTGGTGGGATTTGGAGTTACCATGGCGACGTAAAAAGCAAAAAACGACCCCAAAATCACTAACGAGCTCACCAGGTGCAAGTCTCGTCGTCAAGGGGACGAGGCAACCAGTAAATCCTGAAAATACCCTATTTTTGAGGATTTTCTGTGTCGTCATAACCTTTATGTAGAAACGCCATTCAAACTTCATTTTGTAGATACGTCTGTGATCTCTTTTAAAGTGAAGACAGCACGTCAATATGTATTATGGTTTGTCCACAACTTCTTTCTGTTTACCCAAAGTTTTTGATTTTGGAAAAATCAGAGGTGAAGGTCGCTCCGCTAGAGTGAGAGTCAGAGTGACATTTTGACCCCAAATCATTTTTAACTCGCCCTCACGCTCACAAATATTGCATGATTGGTATCAAACTTGGTCATGACATTGATACGCTGCGTGCTTCCGGGTCAAATGTTTTCAAAAATTATCTAGCGCTTACAGTTTTCTCTCCAGGTGCTTCAGAGCAAAGTCATGCGCCAGGGTAGCAGACAGATCTCACTGATTCACTTCCATGTATTTCTGAAAATTTCAGACCTTGGCACACACTTTTTTTATCTCATCGCTGTTAATACTGTGAGTGAGGTAGAGATATGAATGGCGGGACTATGTGAGACGAAATAGCCCTCTCATATGCTTCAAACGGTTTTCGAATATGTATTACGGTTCCTAACGGGAAACAGTTTTTGCAATGCTTTTTTTAGTCAAACTGGCTGGCTCAAACAGAGAATTGTCTCCCCCTGGATGTCTCACTCACAGCTGGCAGAGAGGATTATTTACCATGGCAACGGAACCCAGAGCAGGGAGAGCTGCTGAGGACTACAAATACGCATCACTGTAGTTCTAACTACTAGTTCAGTTAAAACAGAGGAGGACTGAGCTGGCCTTTAGAAAAACTTGCTGCTATGGGCTGTATATAACTAATTTAACCCTGTCACTGTTACACATGGGATGAGTTTGGCCCTTTGAAATGAAGCTTACTGAAAATTTCAAAATAAAAGCCCTTGAAAATTTTTACATCAGGTCATTGCTTTTTTGAGCGTTATATGACTGATTTAATCCAATGACTGTTACACATGGGATGACTTTGACCCTTTCAAATGAAGCTTAACAAAAATTTCAAAATAAAAGCTTTGGCAATTTTTACATCATGTAATTGCTCTTTTTGGCTTTATGTGACTGGTTTATCCAAAGCACTCTTACACATTGGATTAGTGTGGGCATTTAATATGAAGCTTACTGCAAATTTCAAAATAAAAGCCTCAAAATGCCCCTCTGGACAGTGCAGGCGGTGCAATGATATCATTCTGCATTATCTGTTTATCCGAGGTTAGGGAACTGCCTTGCGAGCAAGGCAGTTCATTAGCATTAGCCTTATTGCTTAAATAAGCTTTTACCTATTTTCAGACTTATTAGCCATGTTTAGTATACTTAATGGAGTAAGTAAATGACAGTAAACATTCTAATGATACCCCACATGCTACTGAAAGTATTTATGCTTACATTAGCATATTTGCTCATTTTAGCTAATGCACTTGCTTTATCATACTGAATGTTGCATGTCCAGCTTACTTAACATTCTTGTGATTCTCCACATGCTATTGATTACATTGCAGTTTATTTAGCATTGATGCTAATTGTTAGCAAACGCTCTGGGTCCAAACCGGCCGGGCACACTTTGGCAGGCCCCAGTTAAATTTCTTCAGGAATTTTCTAGTTGGGGCCTGCCCATAGCTAATCATAAGGAGAGCAGTGACTGACTTGACTTGAAGCAAGTCAGTCACTACTATCCATACATACATAACACCTATTGTTCTACACCCAATAGAATGTTTCTTTATTTGGGGCCTGCCCATAGCAATGCATAAGAGCAGTGACTGACTTGCGAAGCAAGTCAGTCACTACTCCTCATACGACATGGCACCTATTGTTCTACACCCAATAGAATGTCTCTTTATTATTATTATTTATTCTTCCGTCTCCGTTAATGCGGCTCGCACAAAAGTGGTATCAAAGCGTGCGGCTCGAACCCGGCATTGGAGCTATTACTTTTGGTGGGATTTGGAGTTACCATGGCGGCGTAAAAAGCAAAAACGACCCCAAAATCACTACGAGCTCACCAGGTGCAAGTCTGCGTCGTCAAGGGGACGAGGCAACCAGTAAATCCTGAAAATACCCTATTTTGAGGATTTTCTGTGTCGTCATAACTTTATGTAGAAAGCCATTCAAACTTCATTTTGTAGATCGTCCGTGATCTCTTTTAAAGTGAAGACAACCGTCAATATGTATTATGGTTTGTCCACAACTTCTTTCTAAGCGACCCAAAGTTTTTGATTTTGGAAAAATCAGAGTGTGAAAGCCGCTCCGCTAGAGTGAGAGTCAGGCGACATTTTGACCCCAAATCATTTTTAACTCGCCCTCACGCTCACAAATATTGCATGATTGGTATCAAACTTGGTCATGACATTGATACGCGTGCCTGCTCCGGTCAAATGTTTTAAAAATTATCTAAGCGCTTACAGTTTTCTCTCCAGGTGCTTCAGAGCAAAGTCATGCGCCAGGGTAGCAGACAGATCTCACTGATTCACTTCCATGTATTTCTGAAAAATTTCAGACCTTGGCACACACTTTTTATCTCATCGCTGTTAATACTGTGAGTGAGGTAGAGATATGAATGGCGGGACTATGTGAGGCGACAAATAGCCCTCTCATATGCTTCAAGCGGTTTTGAATATGTATTACGGTTCCCGAGCAGGAAACAGTTTTTTGCAATGCTTTTTAGTCAAACTGGCTGGCTCAAACAGAATTGTCTCCCCTGGATGTCTCACTCACAGCTGGCAGAGAGGATTATTTACCATGGCAGCGGAACCCAGAGCAGGGAGAGCTGCTTAGGACTACAAATCGCATCACTGTAGTTCTAACTAGTAGTTCAGTTAAAACAGAGGAGGACTGAGCTGGCCTTTAGAAAAACTTGCTGCTATGGGCTGTATATAACTAATTTAACCCTGTCACTGTTACACATGGGATGAGTCTAGCCCTTTGAAATGAAGCTTACTGAAAATTTCAAAATAAAAGCCCTTGAAAATTTTTACATCAGGTCATTGCTTTTTTGAGCGTTATATGACTGATTTAATCCAATGACTGTTACACATGGGATGACTTTGACCCTTTCAAATGAAGCTTAACAAAAATTTCAAAATAAAAGCCTTGGGAATTTTTACATCATGTAATTGCTCTTTTGGCTTTATGTGACTGGTTTATCCAAAGCACTCTTACACATTGGATTAGTGTGGGCATTTAATATGAAGCTTACTGCAAATTTCAAAATAAAAGCCTCAAAATGCCCCTCTGGACAGTGCACCTGCAGTGATATCATTCTGCATTATCTGTTTATCCGAGGTTAGGGAACTGCCTTGCGCAGCAAGGCAGTTCATTAACATTTAACCTTTTAGCTTAAATAAGCTATTTTCTATTTTTCAGACTTATTAGCCATGTTTAGTATACTTAATGGAGTAAGTAAATGACAGTAAACATTCTAATGATACCCCACATGCTACTGAAAGTATTTATGCTTACATTAGCATATTTGCTCATTTAGCTAATACACTTACTTTATCATACTGAATGTTGCATGTCCAGCTTACTTAACATTCTTGTGATTCTCCACATGCTATTGATTACATTGCAGCTTTCTTTAGCATTGATGCTAATTGTTAGCATCAAACGCTGGGTCCAAACCGGCGGGCACACTTTGGCAGGCCCCAGTTAAATTTCTTCAGGAATTTTCTAGTTGGGGCCTGCCCATAGTAATGCATAAGGAGAGCAGTGACTGACTTGCGAAGCAAGTCAGTCACTACCTCCATCATTACATGGCAGGCACCTATTGTTCTACACCCAATAGAATGTTTCTTTAATCGTATTATTTATTATTCTTCCGTTACCGTTAATGCGGCTCGTGCCGCTCTTGAGCCCACCCACAAAAGTGGTATATCAAAGCGTGCGGCTCGTTCCGGGAAGGAGCTATTACTTTTGGTGGGATTTGGAGTTACCATGGCGGCGTAAAAGCAAAAAACGACCCCAAAATCACTAACGAGCTCACCAGGTGCAAGTCTCTCTCGTCGTCAAGGGGGCGAGGCAACCAGTAAATCCTGAAAATACCCTATTTTGAGGATTTTCTGTGTCGAAATCATAACTTTATGTAGAGCGCCATTCAAACTTCATTTTGTAGATCGTCCGTGATCTCTTTTAAAGTGAAGACAGCACGTCAATATGTATTATGGTTTGTCCACAACTTCTTTCTAAGCGACCCAAAGTTTTGATTTTGGAAAAATCAGAGTGTGAAGGCGCTCCGCTAGAGTGAGAGTCAGAGTGAAATTTTGACCCCAAATCATTTTTAACTCGCCCTCACGCTCACAAATATTGCATGATTGGTATCAAACTTGGTCATGACATTGATGCGTGCCTGCTCGGTCAAATGTTTTCAAAAATTATCTAAGCTTACAGTTTTCTCTCCAGGTGCTTCAGAGCAAAGTCATGCGCCAGGGTAGCAGACAGATCTCACTGATTCACTTCCATGTATTTCTGAAAAATTTCAGACCTTGGCACACACTTTTTTATCTCATCGCTGTTAATACTGTGAGTGAGGTAGAGATATGAATAATGGCGGGACTATGTGAGGCGACAAATAGCCCTCTCATATGCTTCAAAGCGGTTTTTTGAATATGTATTACGGTTCCCGAGCAGGAAACAGTTTTTTGCAATGCTTTTTTAGTCAAACTGGCTGGCTCAAACAGAGAATTGTCTCCCCTGGATGTCTCACTCACAGCTGGCAGAGGATTATTTACCATGGCGGAACCCAGAGCAGGAGAGGTGCTGAGGACTACAAAATCGCATCACTGTAGTTGAACTACTAGTTCAGTTAAAACAGAGGAGGACTGAGCTGGCCTTTAGAAAAACTTGCTGCTATGGGCTGTATATAACTCATTTAACCCTGTCACTGTTACACATGGGATGAGTCTAGCCCTTTGAAATGAAGCTTACTGAAAATTTCAAAATAAAAGCCCTTGAAAATTTTTACATCAGGTCATTGCTTTTTTGAGCATTATATGACTGATTTAATCCAATGACTGTTACACATGGGATGACTTTGACCCTTTCAAATGAAGCTTAACAAAAATTTCAAAATAAAAGCCTTGGGAATTTTTACATCATGTAATTGCTCTTTTTGGCTTTATGTGACTGGTTTATCCAAAGCACTCTTACACATTGGATTAGTGTGGGCATTTAATATGAAGCTTACTGCAAATTTCAAAATAAAAGCCTCAAAATGCCCCTCTGGACAGTGCACCGCCGGAGGCGGTGCAGTGATATCATTCTGCATTATCTGTTTATCCGAGGTTAGGGAACTGCCTTGCAGCAAGCAGTTCATTAACGATAACCTTTTAGCTTAAATAAGCTATTTTCTATTTTTCAGACTTATTAGCCATGTTTAGTATACTTAATGGAGTAAGTAAATGACAGTAAACATTCTAATGATACCCCACATGCTACTGACAGTATTTATGCTTATATTAGCATATTTGCTCATTTTAGCTAATACACTTACTTTATCATACTGAATGTTGCATGTCCAGCTTACTTAACATTCTTGTGATTCTTCACATGCTATTGATTACATTGCAGCTTTCTTTAGCATTGATGCTAATTCTTAGCATCAGAACGCTGGGTCCAAACCGACGGGCACACTTTGGCAGGCCCCAGTTAAATTTCTTCAGGAATTTTCTAGTTGGGGCCTGCCCATAGCAATGCATAAGGAGAGCAGTGACTGACTTGCGAAGCAAGTCAGTCACTGCCTCCATGCATTGCATGGCAGGCACCTATTGTTCTACACCCAATAGAATGTTTCTTTAATACGTATTATTTATTATTCTTCCGTTACCGTTTAATGCGGCTCGTCTTGAGCCCACCCACAAACGTGGTATCAAAAGGTGCGGCTGGTTCCGGGTATGGGAGCTTTTACTTTTGGTGGGTTTTGGATTTACCATGGCGAGGTAAAATGAAAAAAACGACCCCAAAATCACTAACGAGCTCACCAGGTGCAAGTCTCGTGCGTCAAGGGGCGAGGCAACCAGTAAATCCTGAAAATACCCTATTTTTGAGGATTTTCTGTGTAAATCATAACCTTATGTAGAGACGCCATTCAAACTTCATTTTGTAGATACGTCCGTGATCTCTTTTAAAGTGAAGACAGCACGTCAATATGTATTATGGTTTGTCCACAACTTCTTTCTAAGCGACCCAAAGTTTTTGATTTTTGGAAAAATCAGAGTGTGAAAGGCCGCTCCGCTAAGTGAGAGTCAGAGTGAAATTTTGACCCCAAATCATTTTTAACTCGCCCTCACGCTCCACAAATATTGCATGATTGGTATCAAACTTGGTCATGACATTGATCGGCGTGCCTGCTCCGGTCAAATGTTTTCAAAAATTATCTAGCGCTTACAGTTTCTCTCCAGGTGCTTCAGAGCAAAGTCATGCGCCAGGGTAGCAGACAGATCTCACTGATTCACTTCCATGTATTTCTGAAAAATTACAGACCTTGGCACACACTTTTTTATCTCATCGCTGTTAATACTGTGAGTGAGGTAGAGATATGAATGGCGGGACTATGTGAGGCGACAAATAGCCCTCTCATATGCTTCAAAGCGGTTTTCGAATATGTATTACGGTTCCCGAGCAGAAACAGTTTTTGCAATGCTTTTTAGTCAAACTGGCTGGCTCAAACAGATTGTCTCCCCGGATGTCTCACTCACAGCTGGCAGAGAGGATTATTTACCATGGGGAACCCAGAGCAGGGAGAGCTGCTGAGGACTACAAATCGCATCACTGTAGTTCGAACTACTAGTTCAGTTAAAACAGAGGAGGACTGAGCTGGCCTTTAGAAAAACTTGCTGCTATGGGCTGTATATAACTAATTTAACCCTGTCACTGTTACACATGGGATGAGTTGGGCCCTTTGAAATGAAGCTTACTGAAAATTTCAAAATAAAAGCCCTTGAAAATTTTACATCAGGTCATTGCTTTTTGGCGTTATATGACTGATTTAATCCAATGACTGTTACACATGGGATGACTTTGACCCTTTCAAATGAAGCTTAACAAAAATTTCAAAATAAAAGCTTTGGCAATTTTACATCATGTAATTGCTCTTTTTGGCTTTATGTGACTGGTTTATCAAAGCACTCTTACACATTGGATTAGTGTGGGCATTTAATATGAAGCTTACTGCAAATTTCAAAATAAAAGCCTCAAAATGCCCCTCTGGACAGTGCACCGAGGCGGTAATGATATCATTCTGCATTATCTGTTTATCCAGGTTAGGGAACTGCCTTGCAGCAAGGCAGTTCATTAGATAAGCCTTTTAGCTTAAATAAGCTATTTTCTATTTTTCAGACTTATTAGCCATGTTTAGTATACTTAATGGAGTAAGTAAATGACAGTAAACATTCTAATGATACCCACATGCTACTGAAAGTATTTATGCTTACATTAGCATATTTGCTCATTAGCTAATGCACTTGCTTTATCATACTGAATGTTGCATGTCCAGCTTACTTAACATTCTTGTGATTCTCCACATGCTATTGATTACATTGCAGCTTTCTTTTTAGCATTGATGCTAATTGTTAGCATCACAACTGGGTCCAAACCGACGGGCACACTTTGGCAGGCCCCAGTTAAATTTCTTCAGGAATTTTCTGGTTGGGGCCTGCCCATGCATGCATAAGGAGAGCAGTGACTGACTTGCGGCAAGTCAGTCACTACCTCCATGCATTGCATGGCAGGCACCTATTGTTCTACACCCAATAGAATGTTTCTTTATATTATTTATTATTCTTCCGTTACCGTTAATTCGTACGCTGAGCCCACCCACAAAGTGGTATCAAAGCGTCTGCTCGTTCGGAAGGAGCTATTACTTTTGGTGGGATTTGGAGTTACCATGGCGGCGTAAAAAGCAAAAAACGACCCCAAAATCACTAACGAGCTCACCAGGTGCAAGTCTAAATCGTCAAGGGGCGAGGCAACCAGTAAATCCTGAAAATACCCTATTTTTGAGGATTTTCTGTGTAAATCATAACCTTATGTAGAGCGCCATTCAAACTTCATTTTGTAGATACGTCCGTGATCTCTTTTAAAGTGAAGACAGCACGTCAATATGTATTATGGTTTGTCCACAACTTCTTTCTAAGCGACCCAAAGTTTTTGATTTTTGGAAAAATCAGAGTGTGAAAATGCTCCGCTAGAGTGAGAGTCAGAGTGAAATTTTGACCCCAAATCATTTTTTAACTCGCCCTCACGCTCACAAATATTGCATGATTGGTATCAAACTTGGTCATGACATTGATACGCGTGCCTGCTCGGTCAAATGTTTTCAAAAATTATCTAAGCGCTTACAGTTTTCTCTCCAGGTGCTTCAGAGCAAAGTCATGCGCCAGGGTAGCAGACAGATCTCACTGATTCACTTCCATGTATTTCTGATAAATTTCAGACCTTGGCACACTTTTTTTATCTCATCGCTGTTAATACTGTGAGTGAGGTAGAGATATGAATGGCGGGACTATGTGAGGCGACAAATAGCCCTCTCATATGCTTCAAACGGTTTTCGAATATGTATTACGGTTCCCGAGCAGGAAACAGTTTTTACATGCTTTTTTTAGTCAAACTGGCTGGCTCAAACAGAGAATTGTCTCCCCTGGATGTCTCACTCACAGCTGGCAGAGAGGATTATTTACCATGGCGGAACCCAGAGCAGGGAGAGCTGCTGAGGACTTCAAATCGCATCACTGTAGTTCGAACTACTAGTTCAGTTAAAACAGAGGAGGACTGAGATGGCCTTTAGAAAAACTTGCTGCTATGGGCTGTATATAACTAATTTAACCCTGTCACTGTTACACATGAGATGAGTCTAGCCCTTTGAAATGAAGCTTACTGAAAATTTCAAAATAAAAGCCCTTGAAAATTTTACATCAGGTCATTGCTTTTTGAGCGTTATATGACTGATTTAATCCAATGACTGTTACACATGGGATGACTTTGACCCTTTCAAATGAAGCTTAACAAAATTTCAAAATAAAAGCCTTGGGAATTTTTACATCATGTAATTGCTCTTTTTGGCTTTATGTGACTGGTTTATCCAAAGCACTCTTACACATTGGATTAGTGTGGGCATTTAATATGAAGCTTACTGCAAATTTCAAAATAAAAGCCTCAAAATGCCCTCTGGACAGTGCACCGCCGAGTGCAGTGATATCATTCTGCATTATCTGTTTATCCGAGGTTAGGGAACTGCCTTGCGCAGCAAGGCAGTTCATTAACATAACCTTTTAGCTTAAATAAGCTATTTTCTATTTTCAGACTTATTAGCCATGTTTAGTATACTTAATGGAGTAAGTAAATGACAGTAAACATTCTAATGATACCCACATGCTACTGAAAGTATTTATGCTTATATTAGCATATTTGCTCATTTTAGCTAATGCACTTGCTTTATCATACTGAATGTTGCATGTCCAGCTTACTTAACATTCTTGTGATTCTCCACATGCTATTGATTACATTGCAGCTTTCTTTAGCATTGATGCAAATTGTTAGCATCAGAACGCTGGGTCCAAACCGGCGGGCACACTTTGGCAGGCCCCAGTTAAATTTCTTCAGGAATTTTCTAGTTGGGGCCTGCCCATAATGTCATAAGGAGAGCAGTGACTGACTTGCGAAGCAAGTCAGTCACTACCTCCATGCATACATGGCAGGCACCTATTGTTCTACACCCAATAGAATGTTTCTTTAATACGTATTATTTATTATTCTTCCGTTACCGTTAATGCGGCTCGTGCACTCACAGCCCACCCACAAAAGTGGTATCAAAGCGTGCGGCTCGTTCGGAAGGAGCTATTACTTTTGGTGGGATTTGGAGTTACCATGGCGGCGTAAAAGCAAAAACGACCCCAAAATCACTAACTTGAGCTCACCAGGTGCAAGTCTAAATGCGTCAAGGGGCAGGCAACCAGTAAATCCTGAAAATACCCTATTTTTGAGGATTTTCTGTGTAAATCATAACCTTATGTAGAGCACGCCATTCAAACTTCATTTTGTAGATCGTCCGTGATCTCTTTTAAAGTGAAGACAAGCACGTCAATATGTATTATGGTTTGTCCACAACTTCTTTCTAAGCGACCCAAAGTTTTTGATTTTGGAAAAATCAGAGTGTGAAGGCGCTCCGCTAGAGTGAGAGTCAGAGTGAAATTTGACCCCAAATCATTTTTAACTCGCCCTCACGCTCACAAATATTGCATGATTGGTATCAAACTTGGTCATGACATTGATCGCGTGCCTGCTCCGGTCAAATGTTTTCAAAATTATCTAGCGCTTACAGTTTTCTCTCCAGGTGCTTCAGAGCAAAGTCATGCGCCAGGGTAGCAGACAGATCTCACTGATTCACTTCCATGTATTTCTGATAAATTTCAGACCTTGGCACACACTTTTTTTTATCTCATCGCTGTTAATACTGTGAGTGAGGTAGAGATATGAATGGCGGGACTATGTGAGACGACAAATAGCCCTCTCATATGCTTCAAAGCGGTTTTCGAATATGTATTACGGTTCCCGAGCAGGAAACAGTTTTTTGCCATGCTTTTTTAGTCAAACTGGCTGGCTCAAACAGAGAATTGTCTCCCCTGGATGTCTCACTCACAGCTGGCAGAGGATTATTTACCATGGCAACGGAACCCAGAGCAGGGAGAGCTGCTGAGGACTTCAAATCGCATCACTGTAGTTCGAACTACTAGTTCAGTTAAAACAGAGGAGGACTGAGCTGGCCTTTAGAAAAACTTGCTGCTATGGGCTGTATATAACTAATTTAACCCTGTCACTGTTACACATGGGATGAGTCTAGCCCTTTGAAATGAAGCTTACTGAAAATTTCAAAATAAAAGCCCTTGAAAATTTTACATCAGGTCATTGCTTTTTGAGCGTTATATGACTGATTTAATCCAATGACTGTTACACATGGGATGACTTTGACCCTTTCAAATGAAGCTTAACAAAAATTTCAAAATAAAAGCCTTGGGAATTTTTACATCATGTAATTGCTCTTTTGGCTTTATGTGACTGGTTTATCCAAAGCACACTTAAACATTGGATTAGTGAGGGCATATAATATGAATCTTACTGCAAATTTCAAAAAAAAAGCCTCAATAAGCCCCTCTGGACAGTGCAACGCCGGAGTCGGTGCACTCATATCATTCTGCATTATCTGTTTATCCGAGGTTGAGAACTGCCTTGCGCAGCAAGGCAGTTCATTAGCATTAACCTTTTAGCTTAAATAAGCTATTTTCTATTTTCAGACTTATTAGCCATGTTTAGTATACTTAATGGAGTAAGTAAATGACAGTAAACATTCTAATGATACCCACATGCTACTGAAAGTATTTATGCTTATATTAGCATATTTGCTCATTTAGCTAATGCACTTGCTTTATCATACTGAATGTTGCATGTCCAGCTTACTTAACATTCTTGTGATTCTCCACATGCTATTGATTACATTGCAGCTTTCTTTAGCATTGATGCAAATTGTTAGCATCAGAGCGCTGGGTCCAAACCGACGGGCACACTTTGGCAGGCCCCAGTTAAATTTCTTCAGGAATTTTCTAGTTGGGGCCTGCCCATAATGCATAAGGAGAGCAGTGACTGACTTGCGAAGCAAGTCAGTCACTACTCCATACGATACATGGCAGGCACCTATTGTTCTACACCCAATAGAATGTCTCTTTATTATTATTCTTAACTTCTTCCGTCAACCGAATGCGGCTCATACCGCTGAGCCCACCCACAAAAGTGGTATCAAAACGTGCGGCTCGATCCCGGGAGGTGTGCTATTATTTTTGGTGGGATTTGGAGTTACCATGGCGACGTAAAAAGCAAAAAACGACCCCAAAATCACTAACGAGCTCACCAGGTGCAAGTCTCTCAAGGGATGAGGCAAACCAGTAAATCCTGAAAATACCCTATTTTTGAGGATTTTCTGTGTCGTCATAACTTCATGTAGAAACGGCATTCAAACTTCATTTTGTAGATACGTCCGTAATCTCTTTTAAAGTGAAGACAGCACATCAATATGTATTATGGTTTGTCCACAACTTCTTTCTAAGCGACCCAAAGTTTTTGATTTTTGGAAAAATCAGAGTGTGAAGGCCGCTCCGCTAGAGTGAGAGTCAGAGCGACATTTTGACCCCAAATCATTTTTTAACTCGCCCTCACGCTCACAAATATTGCATGATTGGTATGAAACTTGGTCCTGACATTGATACGCGTGCCTGCTCCGGTCAAATGTTTTCAAAAATTATCTAGCGCTTACAGTTTTCTCTCCAGGTGCTTCAGAGCAAAGTCATGCGCCAGGGTAGCAGACAGATCTCACTGATTCACTTCCATGTATTTCTGATAAATTTCAGACCATGGCACACACCTTTTTTAATCTCATCGCTGTTAATACTGTGAGTGAGGTAGAGATATGAATGGCGGGACTATGTGAGACGACAAATAGCCGTCTCATATGCTTCAAACGGTTTTCGAATATGTATTACGGTTCCCGAACGGGAAACAGTTGTTTGCAATGCTTTTTTTGGTCAAACTGGCTGGCTCAAACAGAGAATTGTCTCCCCCTGGATGTCTCACTCACAGCTGGCAGAGAGGATTATTTACCATGGCAACGGAACCCAGAGCAGGGAGAGCTGCTTAGGACTACAAATACGCATCACTGTAGTTCTAACTAGTAGTTCAGTTAAAACAGAGGAGGACTGAGCTGGCCTTTACAACTACTTGCTGCTATGGGCTGTATATAACTCATTTAACCCTGTCACTGTTACACATGGGATGAGTCTAGCCCTTTGAAATGAAGCTTACTGAAAATTTCAAAATAAAAGCCCTTGAAAATTTTTACATCAGGTCATTGCTTTTTTGAGCGTTATATGACTGATTTAATCCAATGACTGTTACACATGGGATGACTTTGACCCTTTCAAATGAAGCTAAACAAAATTTCAAAATAAAAGCTTTGGCAATTCTTACATCATGTAATTGCTCTTTTTGGCTTTATGTGACTGATTTAATCCAATGACTGTTACACATGGGATGACTTTGACCCTTTCAATTGAAGCTTAACAAAAATTTCAAAATAAAAGCTTTGGCAATTTTACATCATGTAATTGTTCTTTTGGCTTTATGTGACTGGTTTATCCAAAGCACTCTTACACATTGGATTAGTGTGGGCATTTAATATGAAGCTTACTGCAAATTTCAAAATAAAAGCCTCAATATGCCCCTCTGGACAGTGCACATACAGGCGCAATGATATCATTCTGCATTATCTGTTTATCCGAGGTTAGGGAACTGCCTTGCGCAGCAAGGCAGTTCATTAACGATACTTTTAGCTTAAATAAGCTATTTTCTATTTTTCAGACTTATTAGCCATGTTTAGTATACTTAATGGAGTAAGTAAATGACAGTAAACATTCTAATGATACCCCACATGCTACTGAAAGTATTCATGCTTACATTAGCATATTTGCTCATTTTAGCTAATGCACTTACTTTATCATACTGAATATTGCATGTCCAGCTTACTTAACATTCTTGTGATTCTCCACATGCTATTGATTACATTGCAGCTTTCTTTAGCATTGATGCTAGATTCTTAGCATCAGAATGCTGGATCCAAACCGACGGGCACACTTTGGCAGGCCCCAGTTAAATTTCTTCAGGAATTTTCTAGTTGGGGCCTGCCCATATGTCATAAGGAGAGCAGTGACTGACTTGCGAAGCAAGTCAGTCACTACCATGCATTACATAGCACCTATTGTTCTACACCCAATAGAACGCCTCTTTATTATTATTATTCTTAACTTATTCTTCCGTCACCGTGAATGCGGCTCGTGCCTGAGCCCACCCAAAAAAGTGGTATCAAAACGTGCGGCTCGATCCCGGGTGGTGTGATATTACTTTTGGTGGTATTTGGAGTTACCATGGCGACGTAAAAAGAAAAAAACGACCCCAAAATCACTAACGAGCTCACCAGGTGCATCTCTCGTCGTCAAGGGGATGAGGCAACCAGTAAATCCTGAAAATACCCTATTTTTGATGATTTTCTGTGTCGTCATAACTTTATGTAGAAACGCCATTCAAACTTCATTTTGTAGATACGTCCGTGATCTCTTTTAAAGTGAAGACACCGTCAATATGTATTATGGTTTGTCCACAACTTCTTTCTAAGCGACCCAAAGTTTTTGATTTTTGGAAAAATCAGAGTGTGAAAACGCTCCGCTAGAGTGAGAGTCAGAGTGACATTTTGACCCCAAATCATTTTTTAACTCGCCCTCACGCTCACAAATATTGCATGATTGGTATGAAACTTGGTCATGACATTGATACGCGTGCCTGCTCCGGTCAAATGTTTTCAAAAATTATCTAGCGCTTACAGTTTTCTCTCCAGGTGCTTCAGAGCAAAGTCATGCGCCAGGTAAGCAGACAGATCTCACTGATTCACTTCCATGTATTTCTGAAAAATTTCAGACCTTGGCACACACTTTTTTATCTCATCGCTGTTAATACTGTGAGTGAGGTAGAGATATGAATGGCGGGACTATGTGAGGGCGACAAATAGCCCTCTCATATGCTTCAAAGCGGTTTTCGAATATGTATTACGGTTCCCGAGCAGAAACTGTTTTTTGCAATACTTTTTTAGTCAAACTGGCTGGCTCAAACAGATTGTCTCCCCTGGATGTCTCACTCACAGCTGGCAGAGGATTATTTACCATGGCAACGGAACCCAGAGCAGGGGGAGCTGCTGAGGACTACAAATACGCATCACTGTAGTTCTAACTAGTAGTTCAGTTAAAACAGAGGAGGACTGAGCTGGCCTTTAGAACAACTTGCTGCTATGGGCTGTATATAACTCATTTAACCCTGTCACTGTTACACATGGGATGAGTCTAGCCCTTTGAAATGAAGCTTACTGAAAATTTCAAAATAAAAGCCCTTGAAAATTTTTACATCAGGTCATTGCTTTTTTGAGCGTTATATGACTGATTTAATCCAATGACTGTTACACATGGGATGACTTTGACCCTTTCAAATGAAGCTTAACAAAAATTTCAAAATAAAAGCCTTGGGAATTTTTACATCATGTAATTGCTCTTTTTGGCTTTATGTGACTGGTTTATCCAAAGCACTCTTACACATTGGATTAGTGTGGGCATTTAATATGAAGCTTACTGCAAATTTCAAAATAAAAGCCTCAAAATGCCGCTCTGGACAGTGCACCGCCTCCGGCGGTGCAATGATATCATTCTGCATTATCTGTTTATTAGGGATTAGGGAACTGCCTTGCGCAGCAAGGCAGTTGATTAGCATTAGCCTTTTAGCTTAAATAAGCTATTTTCTATTTTTCAGACTTATTAGCCATGTTTAGTATACTTAATGGAGTAAGTAAATGACAGTAGCATGTGGAGTATCATTAGAATGTTTACTGACAGTATTTATGCTTATATTAGCATATTTGCTCATTTTAGCTAATACACTTACTTTATCATACTGAATGTTGCATGTCCAGCTTACTTAACATTCTTGTGATTCTCCACATGCTATTGATTACATTGCAGCTTTCTTTAGCATTGATGCTAATTCTTAGCATCACAACGCTGGGTCCAAACCGACGGGCACACTTTGGCAGGCCCCAGTTAAATTTCTTCAGGAATTTTCTAGTTGGGGCCTGCCCATATGTATAAGGAGAGCAGTGACTGACTTGCGAAGCAAGTCAGTCACTACCTCCATACATTGCATGGAAACACCTATTGTTCTACACCCAATAGAACGCCTCTTTATTTATTATTTATTATTCTTCCGCCAACCGGAATGCGGCTCGTACCGCTGCGAGCCCACCCACAAAAGTGGTATCAAAACGTGCGGCTCGATCCCGGGAGGTGTGCTATTACTTTTGGTGGGCTTTGGAGTTACCATGGCGACGTAAAAAGCAAAAAACGACCCCAAAATCACTAACGAGCTCACCAGGTGCAAGTCTCGTCGTCAAGGGGATGAGGCAACCAGTAAATCCTGAAAATACCCTATTTTTGAGGATTTTCTGTGTAAATCATAACTTTATGTAGAAACGCCATTCAAACTTCATTTTGTAGATACGTCCGTGATCTCTTTTAAAGTGAAGACAGCACGTCAATATGTATTATGGTTTGTCCACAACTTCTTTCTAAGCGACCCAAAGTTTTTGATTTTTGGAAAAATCAGAGTGTGAAGGCCGCTCCGCTAGAGTGAGAGTCAGAGCGACATTTTGACCCCAAATCATTTTTTAACTCGCCCTCACGCTCACAAATATTGCATGATTTGTATCAAACTTGGTCCTGACATTGATACGCGTGCCTGCTCCGGTCAAATGTTTTCAAAAATTATCTAGCGCTTACAGTTTTCTCTCCAGGTGCTTCAGAGCAAAGTCATGCACCAGGGTAGCAGACAGATCTCACTGATTCACTTCCATGTATTTCTGATAAATTTCAGACCTTGGCACACACTTTTTTTATCTCATCGCTGTTAATACTGTGAGTGAGGTAGAGATATGAATGGCGGGACTATGTGAGACGACAAATAGCCGTCTCATATGCTTCAACGGTTTTGAATATGTATTACGGTTCCCGAGCGAAACAGTTGTTTACAATGCTTTTTTAGTCAAACTGGCTGGCTCAAACAGAGAATTGTCTCCCCTGGATGTCTCACTCACAGCTGGCAGAGAGGATTATTTACCATGCAGCGGAACCCAGAGCAGGGAGAGCTGCTTAGACTACAAATACGCATCACTGTAGTTCTAACTAGTAGTTCAGTTAAAACAGAGGAGGACTGAGCTGGCCTTTAGAACAACTTGCTGCTATGGGCTGTATATAACTCATTTAACCCTGTCACTGTTACACATGGGATGAGTCTAGCCCTTCAAAATGAAGCTTACTGAAAATTTCAAAATAAAAGCCCTTGAACATTTTTACATCAGGTCATTGCTTTTTTGAGCGTTATATGACTGATTTAATCCAATGACTGTTACACATGGGATGACTTTGACCCTTTCAAATGAAGCTTAACAAAAATTTCAAAATAAAAGCTTTGGCAATTTTTACATCATATATTTGCTCATTTTTGCTTGACGTGAGTGGTTTATCCAAAGCACTCTTAGAGACTGGATTAGTGTGGGCATTTAATATGAAGCTTACTGCAAATTTCAAAATAAAAGCCTCAATATGCCCCTCTGGACAGTGCACCGCCGGAGGCGGTGCAATGATATCATTCTGCATTATCTGTTTATCCGAGGTTAGGGAACTGCCTTGCTGCGCAAGGCAGTTCATTAGCATTAGCCTTTTAGCTTAAATAAGCTATTTTCTATTTTTCAGAATTATTAGCCATGTTTAGTATACTTAATGGAGTAAGTAAATGACAGTAAACATTCTAATGATACCCCACATGCTACTGAAAGTATTTATGCTTATATTAGCATATTTGCTCATTTTAGCTAATACACTTACTTTATCATACTGAATGTTGCATGTCCAGCTTACTTAACATTCTTGTGATTCTCCACATGCTATTGATTACATTGCAGCTTTCTTTAGCATTGATGCTAATTCTTAGCATCACAACGCTGGGTCCAAACCGACGGGCACACTTTGGCAGGCCCCAGTTAAATTTCTTCAGGAATTTTCTAGTTGGGGCCTGCCCATAGCAATGCATAAGGAGAGCAGTGACTGACTTGAAAGCAAGTCAGTCACTACCTCCATGCATTGCATGGCAGGCACCTATTGTTCTACACCCAATAGAATGTTTCTTTAATCGTATTATTTATTATTCTTCCGTTACCGTTAATGCGCTCGTATCACGCTCTTGCCCACCCACAAAAGGGGTATCAAAACGTGGGGCTCGTTCCCGGGATGGGAGATATTACTTTTGGGGGGATTTGGATTTACACTGGCGACGTAAAAAGAAAAAAACGACCCCAAAATCACTAACGAGCTCACCAGGTGCAAGTCTCGTCGTCAAGGGGACGAGGCAACCAGTAAATCCTGAAAATACCCTATTTTTGAGGATTTTCTGTGTCGTCATAACCTTATGTAGAAACGCCATTCAAACTTCATTTTGTAGATACGTCCGTGATCTCTTTTAAAGTGAAGACAGCACGTCAATATGTATTAAGGGAGCTATTACTTTTGGTGGGATTTGGAGTTACCATGGCGACGTAAAAAGCAAAAAACGACCCCAAAATCACTAACGAGCTCACCAGGTGCAAGTCTCGTCGTCAAGGGGAGGCAACCAGTAAATCCTGAAAATACCCTATTTTTGAGGATTTTCTGTGTCGTCATAACCTTATGTAGAAACGCCATTCAAACTTCATTTTGTAGATACGTCCGTGATCTCTTTTAAAGTGAAGACAGCACGTCAATATGTATTATGGTTTGTCCACAACTTCTTTCTAAGCGACCCAAAGTTTTTGATTTTTGGAAAAATCAGAGTGTGAAGGCTGCTCCTCTAGAGTGAGAGTCAGAGCGACATTTTGACCCCAAATCATTTTTTAACTCGCCCTCACGCTCACAAATATTGCATGATTGGTATCAAACTTGGTCATGACATTGATACGCTGTGCTGCTCCGGTCAAATGTTTTCAAAAATTATCTAAGCGCTTACAGTTTTCTCTCCAGGTGCTTCAGAGCAAAGTCATGCGCCAGGGTAGCAGACAGATCTCACTGATTCACTTCCATGTATTTCTGAAAAATTACAGACCTTGGCACACACTTTTTTTATCTCATCGCTGTTAATACTGTGAGTGAGGTAGAGATATGAATGGCGGGACTATGTGAGACGACAAATAGCCCTCTCATATGCTTCAAACGGTTTTCGAATATGTATTACGGTTCCCGAGCGGGAAACAGTTTTTTTGCAATGCTTTTTTTAGTCAAACTGGCTGGCTCAAACAGAGAATTGTCTCCCCCTGGATGTCTCACTCACAGCTGGCAGAGAGGATTATTTACCATGGCAACGGAACCCAGAGCAGGGAGAGCTGCTGAAGACTACAAATCGCATCACTGTAGTTCAACTACTAGTTCAGTTAAAACAGAGGAGGACTGAGCTGGCCTTTAGAAAAACTTGCTGCTATGGGCTGTATATAACTAATTTAACCCTGTCACTGTTACACATGGGATGAGTCTAGCCCTTTGAAATGAAGCTTACTGAAAATTTCAAAATAAAAGCCCTTGAAAATTTTTACATCAGGTCATTGCTTTTTTGAGCGTTATATGACTGATTTAATCCAATGACTGTTACACATGGGATGACTTTGACCCTTTCAAATGAAGCTTAACAAAAATTTCAAAATAAAAGCCTTGGGAATTTTTACATCATGTAATTGCTCTTTTTGGCTTTATGTGACTGGTTTATCCAAAGCACTCTTACACATTGGATTAGTGTGGGCATTTAATATGAAGCTTTCTGCAAATTTCAAAATAAAAGCCTTCATATTGCCCTCAGGTTAATATAAATATAAACCTGAGGGCAATTTTATATAAATATAAAAATATAAAGCATTCTAATATTAGAATGCTTTATATTTTTCTCTCAGGTTAGGGAACTGCCTTGTGCAGCAAAGCAGTTCATTAGCATTAGCCTTTTACCTTAAATAAGCTATTACCTATTTTTCTATTACCTTGAATATTTTTGAATCAAGTAATTGCTTTCATGAGCATATTACTGATTTAATCCAATAACTCTTAAACATTGGATGAGTGTGGCCCTTTGATATGAAGATTAAAAAGAATTTCAAAATAAAAGCCTTGACAATTTTTACATTATGTAATTGCTCTTTTAGGCTTTATGTGACTGGTTTCTCCAAACCACTCTTACACATTGGATTAGTGTGGGCATTTATTATTAAGCTTACTGAAAATTTCAAAATAAAAGCCTCAATATGCCCCTAGAATAATGCACGAGGCGGTGCAATGATATCATTCTGCATTATCTTTTTCTCTCAGGTTAGGGAACTGCCTTGCACAGCAAGGCAGTTCATTAGCATTAGCATTTTGTCTTAAATAAGCTATTAGCTATTTTTCTTACTTATTAGCCATGTTTAGTATACTGAATGGTGTAAGTCAGGTATAGAAAACATGCTAGCGATGCCCCACATGCTACTGACAGCATTCATGCTAACATTAGCATTTTGGCTAATTTTAGCTGATTCATTTAGTTTATCATGCTGAATGGTGCAAGTCCATGTTAGTCAATATTCTTGTGATTCTCCACATAGTTCTTTGGAATTTTTGAACTTAGCTTCGCATTGATGCAAATTCTTAGCATCAGAACGCTGGGTCCAAACCGACGGGCACACTTTGGCAGGCCCCAGTTAAATTTCTTCAGGAATTTTCTAGTTTATTTATTTTTCTTCCGTCAACCGGAATGCGGCTCGTACCGCTGCGAGCCCACCCACAAAAGTGGTATCAAAACGTGCGGCTCGATCCCGGGAGGGGAGCTATTACTTTTGGTGGGATTTGGAGTTACCATGGCGACGTAAAAAGCAAAAAACGACCCCAAAATCACTAACGAGCTCACCAGGTGCAAGTCTCGTCGTCAAGGGGACGAGGCAACCAGTAAATCCTGAAAATACCCTATTTTTGAGGATTTTCTGTGTCGTCATAACTTTATGTAGAAACGCCATTCAAACTTCATTTTGTAGATACGTCCGTGATCTCTTTTAAAGTGAAGACAGCACGTCAATATGTATTATGGTTTGTCCACAACTTCTTTCTAAGCGACCCAAAGTTTTTGATTTTTGGAAAAATCAGAGTGTGAAGGCCGCTCCGCTAGAGTGAGAGTCAGAGCGACATTTTGACCCCAAATCATTTTTTAACTCGCCCTCACGCTCACAAATATTGCATGATTGGTATCAAACTTGGTCATGACATTGATACGCGTGCCTGCTCCGGTCAAATGTTTTCAAAAATTATCTAGCGCTTACAGTTTTCTCTCCAGGTGCTTCAGAGCAAAGTCATGCGCCAGGGTAGCAGACAGATCTCACTGATTCACTTCCATGTATTTCTGAAAATTTCAGACCTTGGCACACACTTTTTTATCTCATCGCTGTTAATACTGTGAGTGAGGTAGAGATATGAATGGCGGGACTATGTGAGGCGACAAATAGCCGTCTCATACGCTTCAAAGCGGTTTTCGAATATGTATTACGGTTCCCGAGCAGGAAACAGTTGTTTGCAATGCTTTTTAGTCAAACTGGCTGGCTCAAACAGAGAATTGTCTCCCCTGGATGTCTCACTCACAGCTGGCAGAGAGGATTATTTACCATGGCAACGGAACCCAGAGCAGGAGAGCTGCTGAGGACTACAAATCGCATCACTGTAGTTGAACTACTAGTTCAGTTAAAACAGAGGAGGACTGAGCTGGCCTTTAGAAAAACTTGCTGCTATGGGCTGTATATAACTAATTTAACCCTGTCACTGTTACACATGGGATGAGTCTAGCCCTTTGAAATGAAGCTTACTGAAAATTTCAAAATAAAAGCCCTTGAAAATTTTTACATCAGGTCATTGCTTTTTTTTGGCGTTATATGACTGATTTAATCCAATGACTGTTACACATGGGATGACTTTGACCCTTTCAAATGAAGCTTAACAAAAATTTCAAAATAAAAGCCTTGGGAATTTTTACATCATGTAATTGCTCTTTTTGGCTTTATGTGACTGGTTTATCCAAAGCACTCTTACACATTGGATTAGTGTGGGCATTTAATATGAAGCTTACTGCAAATTTCAAAATAAAAGCCTCAAAATGCCCCTCTGGACAGTGCACCGCCGGAGGCGGTGCAGTGATATCATTCTGCATTATCTGTTTATCCGAGGTTAGGGAACTGCCTTGCGCAGCAAGGCAGTTCATTAGCATTAGCCTTTTAGCTTAAATAAGCTATTTTCTATTTTTCAGACTTATTAGCCATGTTTAGTATACTTAATGGAGTAAGTAAATGACAGTAAACATTCTAATGATACCCCACATGCTACTGAAAGTATTTATGCTTATATTAGCATATTTGCTCATTTTAGCTAATACACTTACTTTATCATACTGAATGTTGCATGTCCAGCTTACTTAACATTCTTGTGATTCTCCATGCTGTGATTACATTGCAGCTTTCTTTAGCATTGATGCAAATTGTTAGCATCACAACGCTGGGTCCAAACCGACGGGCACACTTTGGCAGGCCCCAGTTAAATTTCTTCAGGAATTTTCTAGTTTGATATTGGAATACATGAAGTAGAAAAATGAATTTTTAATGACTTGTCTTGCGTGTCAAAGTTAGTACCAAATATAGCAAGTCCAAAGGATATTCATACATACTGTATGATTTATTACCAGTAGGAGAGTGATGTCATTTCCTTATCTTAACTCTAACTGCAGATATAAATTAAATGCATCATAAATAATTTAAAAAAATTGTTTTGATCTTTCTTATGAAGGATGTTTTCCCCATATCCTTCCAGCTCTCAAAGGGCTAAGCAGTCTGGAGTGGAAAGCAAAGAGAGAAATATTGCTCTTGCCTGTGGCTTTGTTTGTGCAGCTTTTCTTGTCATGCAAAAAAGTATGGCAGTTGAGGGCCTCAAGCTCATATCGCATCAGAAGTTATTATGCTGGAATTCAGCCTCAGGCTATACTGGGTCCAGGACAAAACTGGCCAACGGGACATTTTTAATCTCCAATCTCTTAGGTTTTGTTCACATGGAAAACCTGTATGAACCTGACACGTGAGAGCTTATCCTGATATTACCGCTGTTTTCAACTAAATCTTCAATATACTTCAAAAACAACTTATCCACTAATACAAAAACATAAGTCTTGACACTTTAAAAGCATACAAGAAAACATAGACAACTTGGTTCGAGCAGCAGTGCTCTAACAATACTTTAACATTTAGTAGAGACTTTATATACTTATATGGAGCTTATATCATACTGAAAACATTGGTATAAGTAACTGGATCATCTGCAAACAGACGCATGTTTCAATAAAAAATACGGCTTAAAATCAGCTGCAATAAAAATTAAATAGCAGTGGGCAGAGAACAAATCCTTGTGGAACACCTGTTGACAACTACAGAGCAGCAGATTTATGTTATGTATGTAAACAAAAAAGACACTGAAACGTTTCTAACATATGATTGCATCTTTCAAGAAAAACTGAAACCAGACGATTCAGATATGACATTGTAGAATATTTCATTGAAATTATGAATAACACACGGTGGGAAAATCAGCACTGACTTGCCTGCTCTGTTTGATTAATGTGGCTCACAGTGACCTGCAAATAGAAGATAAGGAACATTTTGTTTGATCTCACCCGGGAGGCCAAGAGTACGGAAGAGGATTAGGGCCAACAAGTCAGAATTATGAGATTAAAGTCAGAATTCTGAGATTAAAGTCAGAATTATTATTATATTTTTTTTCCGGTGGCCCTAATCCTATTCCGTACAAGAGGAATAAAATAAATTCTGATGGCTTGATCTGCAATTTTCTCATAAAGATTTTTGCTTTCAGGCACAAGTACAGACTGTAAGTTTTAGAACCTGTTGGAATGCCAAAAAATATCAGAACAAACAACTGTTTTTGTAAAAGTCTTGCACTGATTTTTAATGTATTTTTTAGTCCAGTAGTAGACCATTTCTAGATCAATTATTTTTATTTGGTTATTCAGACAATTAAAAAGACTCACAGACTCAAGGAATAAATCTGTGATTGTCTGACAAGCAAAACAAACAACAACAACAAAAAAACATTTAAAGGCATCTTTAGTCACAGCAGCCTGTCAACAAGACTCAATTTATTCTTTAATTTTTATTGAATGCATGAAAAATGCCTGATTTAAAAAACAAGCAGACAGAAAACAGCTTTAGAAGACAGTTTAAGTGCTGAAATTTCTTGTGCTGTAACAATTATTGTGTTGCATGAATCAAAATACGCATTCAGTTTGGTGCAGCACTGAAAACAATCCAACTAGACATTAAGCCGTAAATCTTCTCCTGACAGTATTTCTCTTTGCACGCAATGGATCCCTTTGATGGATGAAATGATTGCCTAGAGGCTGTGCTGATTCTCATGCCATTTGTTTTCTCTTTTACTCTCAGGATATCCAGCTCCTGTGCTTTAATCTCACAAAGGAAATGATCCTGATTTCGACTGATCATTTCTACCAGCTGAGCTTCTCTGCAAACCAGACAGTCATTTCTACCTGAATAAATCTGCTCTGTTCAAAGTTTAAGCAGCGGCACTCTTGACTGTTATCTTTATTTTCATTCATGTATGTCATAATTTAACCAACATTTTTGTTCTAAGCTTCTTACAAGACAGAATTTTCAATATTAGTTAAGCATCTAAAAATAAATGCAAGTTTTAAATGTTATTGATCTGCTTTCAAGCTTCTGTTCTACTGAAATAAAATCAAAATGCTGAAATCATCATGGCAAATCACATTAAAAAAGGGTATTGTTACTTTTTAAAATACGATCTAAGGACATTTTATATGTATGTGGATTCAATTTAATTTGTTTAACTGAATAAATATGATTAATCTTGGTTAAATTCAGTTTGGCATAAATCTATTTAATTCACTTTCATTAGATTATTTTTCAAGCCTTATTAAATCCTGTTCAGTTAAATTCAACTCAGTTACAGTTAATACCATTTAAAAAAAAATTTAAATCAATTAATTTCAGTTCAATTCAGTCACTTTCAAATCATGTTAAATCAATTACTCCTACCTGCATTTTTAAAGGTTTTATGGACACATTTTACTAAAAGGAGCTGCAGGATGGGAAAAATGTGAAACCATTTATTTAATTTTTGTTTGATGAGAAACAAAAAAACTAGCAACATGTCAATAATAATAATAATAATAATAATAATAATAATAATAATAATAATAATAATAATAATAATAATAATAATAATAATAATAATCAGATCGATTTAATTTAAATAATTAGCACTATTTATTAAATTTAAACAGTTTTATCCATAGTTATTCAAGCTTAATTTCTAAAATTTCTCTGCATTAGAAACAGAACACCTTTATTTTAAGAACTGTTTCGTAATCTTGTGTGCATTAATTAATACCAAACCAATTCTGAAAATGAGTTTCTCCTCTCAGGAGAACCTAATTAAGCTTATTTCACCCCCCCAAAACAAAACAAAGAAAATCCCTGAACCACAAGCTATAATTTAGAACCACTATGACAGAAACAGTCTCAGTTCACAGACTAATCTTAAAAAGCTGATATATGTTTCCCTCTAGTGGTCAAATCAGAACACAGCAAGAATAATTTAACTTATTTAGAAGAGATTGAATATATATCATGTTTAAAGTTAGTATTTATACTTTTAAAAACTTTTTAACGATTTTAGGAGCTGCAATTTTTCAGAATTACTAAAACCTGCATACATTTTCTCTTAATTTGTAATTTTTAATTACTTTATTTCATCTAAGAGACCAATAAATAAAACAAATCTTGCATAAATGTAAACTCTATTTGAGATTTGCAAAAGGTCCACACAGCTCTTTATGTAATGATGTCACAGCTTTTACCAGCTGGCCGACTTAAATCAGAACAGGAAGGAAGTGAAACGGCAGGCGAAACAGAAAATTTATATGCAAGAGAACAGAAGGTACTGGGTGAAAGACTACAGAGAGAGGCAGAGAAAAGAGTTTTTAGGCCAGAATAAAACAGAGGTAACTCCACCAACAGTGCCTTCAGAGCCAAAAGCACTGGCTGACCCCTGAAGACACACAAACATTCACAACAGAATACGTTTTTCCCTTCACTTCATGAGCAGAGGATGTGGTAAATACTTTTACAGGACTGATGATTAAAACCACGGCGATCACACAACCAAGTGAAAACGTGATCACATATGAGTAGATTCCAGAAAAAGCAACATGTTGTGTAATTTGTCATAATTTGTGATGAAATGACACCCAAACTGAGAAAAACAAACAAAAACACAAAACACCCACATTGTGACCTTCTCACACAGTTTGTTAAAAATAATAACACAGCAAATCAAAAAACAGGAAATTTGTCTTTGGTTCTACTTTTTTCCCAATGAACAGATATTTTAAAAGTAAATATATGTTTCTAAAATGTTGGAATATACAGTTTTGTATATTCTGCATAAATATAAGGTCTTTACAAAAGAAGAAAACAAGTTTGAATAAGTGCCCATGTGCATGTCAGTGATCATGGGACTCTTAGGTCTTTATCAGAGACAAACTGTAGAAGAAATTGTCTCTGTGGGGGCTGTTTCTTTTGTAACCTGAAGATAAAAGTCTAAGTGGTTTGTGTCCAGTATGTGTGGGATCTGCAAAGATGTTAACTGCCCTTTTCCTGATACCTGCTTGTACATGGAAGGACGATGAGATTCAGAGAGGATCAGCCATGATGGACAAACAGAGATACAGTTCATGCTGAAGAGTTTTAAATCAACACTTAATGCAGTTATTTCTCACTTAAAATGTTCTATGGAAGACAAAAATGATCTATAACAAGAGAAAACTTGCTTTTGCAATCTATGGCTTTCCATTTGTTTGTTGTAACTTAATCCTGTCAGGACTGAAAGGTTGTCTTGTACAATGCAGAAGATACAGCCTGGTTAAATGATATTGCATGAGACCAATATAATTGATTTAAACATTTGCCTTTAGATTCTTCATGGGTGTCAAGCTTCAGTTATGGGTTATTGAGCAGATATTTTGGCGGTGGAGACAGGAGTCAGGGATCACTGACTGTGAAAACGTCCTCTGTACCTTAAACAACTTGGGTTCTTCACCTCTCCACTTTTCCTCTAAACTTTCAGATCTTGATTTCCAAAAGAAATCGCACTTAATCTCAAAGGAGAATTTTGAACAGCTGAATAATAGAACTGAATTTATTCATGTTTTCTCTTACTTTTATGACTTTTCTAGCAAATAATACACCTGAAAAGTTTGGATGAACTGAATCCCACAAGACAAGTTAAGGGGAGTAAAGAAATCCAGATTAGCTGGTGTGTCATGAGTCATTGTGAATTCTGTAGAAATGAACCACAAGAGAAAGAAAACTGAAACTGGCTGGTTTCGCTGCGTACATGTGGACGTTTCTAGGGGAAACCGAGCTCTGCGACCGCAGCGATTCTGTCTCACAAAGATGAGAGTCATGGAGAAGTTCTCACCTTATGTTTTTCTGCTGTTAGTTTTATCAAAGCAAAGTGCTTGTTGCTCAATAACATGTAGTTTTCCTTCAAAAGTTCAGGTGGGGGCACATTTAACCACAAAATGCAACATTTTAGTGATAGTTTCACATCAAAGCAGTTGCACTTCATATTATCAGCAGATGCTGTAACAGTATGGGGATTTAGAAACATCAGATCTGCATGAATCTTCTACAAAACTTTTTGATTATTTGATTTTCTTATGGATTTATAGTTGAAAAGTCGTTGGCTCTAAAGTTAGCCACACCTCTGAGTATATTTCACATTTCACTCACAGAAACTTGACTCAAGTTCACAGTTAATGAAAGGTGGCCTTTTTGTGTTTCTCAGAAAGAACCACCCAACCACTTTGAGTCGGTTCCTGTAATGAAGATTCACCCGACAGAGGAGATATGATGTTGTTTTACTTTGTGTGGGTTTTAGTGAGGCCCCCATGCACAGCTTCACATGAAAGTATTAATACTCATTGTGCTTCTCTAAACTTACTGTGAATAAGTGTAGAAGATATTTTGGTTTCAATGAGATTTAAAAAGTGATGTTTTCTTGTTTTAACAAGTTTTGCATCTCATTATAACAAGAAACTGCTCCTGAATTTATTTCCAAGCTCTGGCAGTAAAACGTGTCCATAATAAAGCAATATAACAAACTTTGTAAGCCTTTCAGAATGCTTTGTTTAAGTCATCATCTGAAAATAGGAAGAGTACAGCAAGACTGTAAACCTGTATCAGAGAAAAAACAAAACATTATTACAGTGTTGATTAACCCTGATCCTCAGGAATCCTGAATCATTCATGTTGTAGAAGTATCACTGCTCCAACACATCTGATTAAAATGATTGTATTGCTTCCTCAGCATGACATCAAGGACTACAGAAGAATATTAATCACTCACTCATTTGGGTGTGAGGCAGGAAAACACCTAAAACATGCAGGATAGTGGGCCTGAGGACCACGGGTAAGACTTATGGTAAATCTCAACAAGCTGCAGAAATCCCCCACTCATGTTGGAAAGTCTGCTAACAGGAAAACAATTAGACATTCTCTACCCAAATCTGGCCTTAAATGAAGAAGGACGTTATTTCAAAATAAAAGCCATGAAAGCCTGCAAGTAAAGCAGGGAAACAGCAAATATGTGGAAGAAAGAGATCAGTGAAATAACACTTCCTGGTCAACCTGAAAAACACAAGCTACAAATCAGTGTGAACACGTCATCACCACAGCAAAGCATGGTGGTGGCAGCATCATGCTGCACATGTATGGAGTGAAACATAGGGTAACTCTAGAGGAATTTACACAAGGTGTGTCAGTGGTTTAACATCCATCAAGGCAATAATTCTAAACCAAATCAAAAATGAAATGGTTTAAATCAAAGTGCTGCAATGGCCTAGTCAAAGTCCATGCCTAAATCCATCTGGGATTTAGGATTACACGTGATGCTCGGACACTCCATTTGACTTGAAATCTAATTGTAACAAAAAGCATCTCCGAAGTATTAACTCCACAGGGTTTAGAAAGAAACGCATTCATGCAAATCATTATGTTCAGATTTTATTCATTAAAAATGTTGAAATCCATTTATCACCTTCCTTCTAATCCACAGCTATGAATGACTTTTTGTTGGTCTATCACTTGAATCCCTCATTGCATGTCTGAGCAGTAAAGAAACGAAACGTCTTCTATAAGTGGTTTACCATGAGAACTGAAACACTTTCCACTTCCTGCACTTTTTGATAAAACAACACCAGAGTACTGTAGGTTCAGAGTGGTCTAATGATACAGCATGTGCAGCTAAACCATGCTTACCCTGCACTTTGAACCATGCAATGTCACAGAAGCCCTTCGTTTGGCCGGTGGTCCTCATCTGCTCCCCTCATTTCTTTGAAATAGTGCTTTGTCACCCTGTCCTGGTGCAGGAGGAAGACTTGTATTCACCTCACGGCCATCCCTCCTTTATGTGCTGGAGCCTCACAGGACGCTCCATACAGATGCTCTTGGACACAGCAAACGCCGGCCACAGAAAGGGTGAATAGGGGGCTCTGTGGGTTGCCTAAAAGGGGTTTTGTGGTTCCATTTTTGTGCATGAGCGGAAGTGTGTGTGTGCCGGTTTTTTTTTGTTGCGGGGCCTGTGCACATGGAACATCCAAAACATGTGCTTCTTTGCATGTGTGCAGGAAGTTTTAAGCAAACATTCTAACACTTTTAAAGTAAAATATAATTATATGCATTCTCATAAAATGCTAATTAAGTCCACAGATGCAGATTCAAACCCATTTTTCCTTGACAATAATGTACAATATGAATGGGCAGTAAAGTACATTTGATATCTTGGGGGTGAATTGGCCCACCAGAGAACGATGATCAGTTATTGCAGCAATTACACGGGACATAATCCGTACACAACAGGAATTCAGGGTGAGGGAGAGAGGGACTCGAAGGGAAAGAGGGAATCCGAGAGAGGGAGGCCTTTTATAAAAGCCAAGTCCTGCCACTTTGGGAAGAAATTGCGGGCAGCGAGACGGCGGGCTTCGGGTCCAAAACGGGAGCCCAAACGAGCCAATGAGAGGCCCCATAATTGTACTCAAGTGGTGTACAGTATCGTGGGACGCAGGCTGCAGAATTACAGTGTGGTCTGTGAGCATGCGTATGACAACAGAGAAGACATGTAGAGCAAAAGGCTGAGGCTCTGGGCTCCAAAATCCTCTCTGCACGTGACAATTAGCTTACAGTCTGCTCTGAGAAGGTAAGAAAATTCATTTATCAGCAAAGTGCAATAAAACTGAAGGAATAAATCAAGAGTGGGTGGAGAAATCCAACTGATGTGATTCTCATTTTTTGCAGGTGGTAATAACTTGCTCATTTTGCCTTCATTTTTTATTTGATTCTATTAGAGTAATTTAATATGGTTACTATACTCTGTACACACATAGTTAAATCAATTCTGTTTGTGTACATTTAAAACATTATGAAGCTGAATCTGAATTTATTTGATATTCTATAAAAAGTGGTAATATTGCCACATTTTTAGAATTTATGTATTTTTGCAGAAATTCTATGCAAAAACAGGACAATAAGTGGCATTATAAAGAGTAAATTGGGTAATAAAACAGAAAATAGACTTTTTCTTTACAATGGCTGAATTGTCCAAAGCTCATGCTTTGGTTTCAGCACTAAGCAGTGAACTGAGCCAAGTTGAAAATGTTCTTCCACTGTATTCGGGTTCAGAGAATCGGCAGCTTGGAATAAGAAACTGTGGGAAGAAACTTTCACATAAAACACATCAGAACCTTTAGTCAGCAAAATAGATTTAAAATAAATATTTCAAAGATAAATCGACACCAAAAACAAAACTTTCTTTAAAAATTGAGAAATGTAGTTGAACCTCACAACATAACAGCTAAACTTAATCACTTTTTGCACTTATTAAAATTGATTAAAGAACTTCATAGAGAAACTTTTGTTGATGACAAAACTAATTAATAGAGTAGTTATGGGGATTTTTAAGCATTCTTCCACACAATGTTTAAAGATTCAGTGAATATCTTCTATAGAATCTGACCTTTAGTACTTTTTATAAATTTTCAACTGGATTTAACTCTGGCGTTTGACCGGCACATTATAGCAGCTTTGCTTTCTTTCCCCAATCCCAGTAGAGAGTTTCATTGATTGTGTTTTTGGGGTCACTGTCTTAATGAAAGAAAAATCATCTTGTTCTGGTACATTTCTACATTCAACCATTCTACATATTAACAACAAAACTGCTCCGCATCATGATTTTCCCATCTTCAGACTTCGCTGTTGGGATCCAGGTTTTGGGTGACATGCAGGAGCATTTCTGATCCAATCGGGTCCTATCAGTGGAATCCAAACAGTTAATTTATTAGATTTTCTACCAGCATTTCATTGGCTTATCAAAATATTCTAAAGCAAACTTTAAATTATTTTAAAAATTATTTTTCTTCAGCAGTGGAGTCTTATGCAGAGAGCATTCATTCATTAAATCCATAAATTCCAGTTTTTTTCTGAAGCTCTCTGCAGGTGGTTCTTTTCTCTTCTAGCATTTTTGTTAGTCCTTTTCTAAAGGTCCTTTGATTATCTGATTTAATATGAAATTATGTGGGTTTTTTTCCTGATTAAAGCTCCAACTTGTGTTCACAGTAATAATTAGAAGAATAGGTATCTGTAGCCAATGTCATCAGTATGTTTAGATGGGCTTTTTGCTTCTACTGAATGTAAAATGCTAATGGAGTGTTGCCTTGGTGATGAGTAACCTCTTTATAGCTCTGAAAGAGTTGATATTAATTTGCACAGATAAGAAGCATGTTTACTCAGTACTCAATGTCTGTCTCATTTAGCAACTAATTTGTTTTGATCTCTTTGATCTCTGAATATGTGTACAGTACTTTAATTGTAACCTACATCTGGTGTGAATTTAATGTCTGTAGTCGCATTATAAGTATGTTTACTGGTGTTCTCACTGCTTATGTTTCTCGCTCCACATGTTGTTTTGCACGTGATTCGCAGGAAGTGGGAGGGTGGACATCCAAAAGGGATGGAAAGGAGCTTAATATTTATTTTGAAAAGTTTTAAATTGGAGAGAATTATGAAGCTTTTAGAATGCAGAGTTCACACGAGTCAAGGAAAGTAAAGGTGAGAGGAAAACAAGCTGTTGTGGAAATGAAAGAAAACGTGCCAGGGTGTGTGAGTGCATCCAAAAGTGAGAAGGGGGGAGAAAAAAAGGGAGGAGAAGGAGGCGGATTACTTCTCAGTTCAGAATATTAATGAGGGCTTTTGTCACAGATCTTTTACTCTTTCTTTTCCTCTATAATGTTCTCTCACTCTATCTTTCATGCACACATCTTTAAAAATTCCTCACATTAACCTTCAATCATGTCCTACACCATCCCAAAACAAAATTGGGTGATTTTCCATCTCAGAATTGAATTAAAAACACCTTCAATCTGACTAAAACAAAAATATTTCTGCAAGAAAAGACATTCATACTGTAACATACCATATGAAAAAGAAAAAAGGACTAATGTGATGGACACAAAGTCGTTTCTGTGAATGGCATCTTTTGTTTCTTTTATCTCAGTTCCCAACAAAGCATTCCTGTGTACACAGAGGAGAGAAACAGAGAGAGAGAGGGAGAGGAAGAGAAGGACAGAGAAAGAAGAGAGTTTGAAAAAAAAAAAGGAGAGGGGAGGGAGATCAGGAAAACATCCAGCAATCCATTGTCTGGCCCAAGGAAGAAAGTTTTAATTCAGTTTTCTTTTCCTTCATTTGAAACAGGGGTGTGCTTTAGCGTTGTCATGGAAACCGGATACAGCCAGCGGAAAAGGTTGATCCCATTTGCTTCCATTAGCTCCATCAGTTATCTGATACACGGCCCAGGTGGATTTTGTTTTTCCTCCACGGACACGTGAGCGCTGTGCTGAGTTCGGGCGACAAGTGAAAACTGGGTGAGGGTGAGTCAGAGTTGACAGAGTGAGACAGTTTCAATGGTGTCATTGTAATTACGAAGCCCACTCTTGCATAATCACAGCGAAGCAATGTAATTAAAAGTGACTGGTTATGTAAGCCGCGCTCGGGATTGCAAATGCACATTTTCATTAAGTGTGTGGACGTACTCGCTCTTTTCTGGGCAATTACTTTTCATTGGAGTATGAACACACAAGCACAGACACTTGCTGAGGAAAATCACAAGACGCCTTATTCATAACCAAGAATTTCATCCTATTTACGGTAATGTTTTTCATAAGTAGATATGCAGAATAAAAATCAATCTTAAATTAACCGAAGTGCATTTTATTAAATTTCCCAACAGAACCTTGATGGGCTGAGGGTAATGCAGTTATTTTGTTCTCTCAATGTGTGATTTTGTGACAAAGAAGAGATGAGACACACGTTGAGCTTCCTTTAACATTCAACAGGAAGGTTTATTCTTCTTCTGTATAATGAACATACTCCATATACAAAGCTTATGAAATACTTCATATTACATACTATAATGAGTATCACTGAATAACTGCAATAAATAGCACTTTGATTCAGTGCATCACAAATGGCCATAATATTCCTTTAAACCAAACAAGAATTATTTTAACATGCTCCATTTAACATTTTATCAAATGACAAAATCTATTGACAGATGGCTTTTAACTCTCAAACCCAATTAATGTTTTTAGTCTGTGCTTTAACTCAAATACCTTGTTCCTTCCTTATCAAAGTAAAAATATATACATTTGCTTTTAATTATTTTAATCGCTTTTGCAACTTTAATTCTGCACCAATAAAATAGACTTTTAGCTTTTAACTGTATCCACTGTTTTAACAGATTAACAGTATTTTATCTCTTACAAAAAAAACAACCTTTGACTACAGAATTGAAAAAAGGTGTAATGTTTCTTTAATGATGTGTCTCTTTACTAAACTTCACACACAGGCAGCCATTACCTACTTACTGAAAGTCATAACAATATGGTTTTTCAGGTTTTTGCAGTAAATGTACAATTTTACAATAAGGAGACCAAAATAATGTAATTTGTGTGAGAACTGTTTTAAAATGTGTAAAATACAAAAAGTTAAAAGTGAATCCAGAGCTACTCATTTAGCTCAACATACATGTACAAAGTTTGCTAGCATTAGCCTTAACAAGCTTCCAGAAATGTGAGCTGTTTCCTACATGTTACTAATCACAAACTGTATAAAGGGAGTCATTAGTTGAGTCTCCATTCAATACCTTCTTCAACTCTTAAAGGAGTTTAATATTGATACAAGTAACTAATCACAATGTCAGGGCAACTTATGTAACCAAAATGTGTCAAACATTATTTTTTTAATGTCTAACAGCAGTGTGGCTATGCATAAAAATATGTAAATGTAATAAAATAGAAATAGATTTTACACAAATCAATTTCAAGGGTCCTCTAGGCTAACGTCTCCAAAGAGTTTACTTTCTGTTTTAAATACTTTACTTTTCCTCTAATTATTCATTTTCTTCAATAATTAGAATAATTCTGATGATAAACAGTTTTTAATCTGTTTATCATCAGATTAAAAACTGCCATCTGTTTTGGGAAAACACCTTTCACAGTCTTTAAATAGAACTCACCACAATGGAAATGTTCCAGGTTTTTGAATGTTGAACTGTTTCCATAACCCACAAAAAGACCCGACAGAAACCTCCCACTCATAAAAAAAGCCATTTAGTCTTTAACATTTTACAGTGAGACAGTGTACAGGGATATAATTGTTAAATTTTACCAAAAGTGCTGTGACCAAACAAAACCTAACTGACAATGCTAAACTTTGTTTGCATGAGAAAATTTCAGAGACATTGTAACCGAAAAGTTCAGAAAAAGTTTAAGATTTCCAGATTCTCACTCTCAGTGGTATCTCGAGTTTCTACTAAGGAATCAACTCTTTGTCCAACGAAATGTCTTCACCTGATGTAAACAGAAAGCTTCTTAAAACAAACCTTATCTAGGTAAAAGTCCTAGTCTTGCCCAAAGATTAGCACCTTAACTGACGCGTTCAGTTGTCTCTTCTCTCCTCGGAGTCACAAATGAGTCTCTGTGTGGGTGCTTTGTTGGGCTAATGCATCTTATTCTGCTCCTTTCACTTTTCTTTCCTTCTCATTATCTTACTCCCGTCTGGTTTCCTCTTCTTTGGCCTCTGGGGACTGCTGAATGCTGCTGAGTCTGTTGAAATGTGTGGAGGAAACAGTAACAGCCTGTGGGTGACAGGAGTGGATTACAGTCTTGACTTTGCAGGAATGAACACCACTGGCAGCATAATACACTCCTGTGACTTGAGTGGATTTGCTTTTAAACGATTTGCAAGAGGCATATTTTAAATAACATAATGCTCAAATATTCACAGTAAACCAAATATGATTAACAATTAGAACAAGCAAAAGCTTAAATAATTGCAGTGTATTAATAGTTGTCTTCAAACAACAGTTGATGGAACTACTTGACTAAAATCTAAGTTCATCCTGATTGAATTTAAATCTTTCATGCATGAACTAAGTTCTGATTATAAAGAAATATAAGCAGATGTTTCCAGCAAACACGCTGTGAACTTTAAATAGAAAAAAATATGATGAGACTGACGACAAGCTAAGCAAATTGTAATCATAGAACCAAAAGTTTTACCCTGGAAGGTGTTTCATGCTCTGTTTTGGACATGTTTGGACACTTTTGATCATTTAAATGTTTTTTTCTTACTTAATGTCTCTTAATGGTTAAGTTTTTTAAGAATAGCACACCTGTTGCTTCATTTAAACCACTGCTACAGAATTCACACATCTACTAACTTCATTTTATCTATATAGCATCAATTCAGAATAAATGTTATTTGCTATTTATATGTTACAACAATGTCTGCACTAATAGTGATTTGCTCACCTCGGGATGCTCAATGCATAAGACTGAAAATGAAACGGATGGCATTATATTTTTTGTGTAATCCAGGTAACTTGGCAGCACTCAGAGCACTGCAGTTTCATTCAAACATGGCTAATTTATCTTTAAATATGGAACATGACATTACAGCATCATTCCCTGGGGGGCCAATTAACCCCCAACATTTCTGTCCTACACATGTGTTGCTCTGTGTGGGCTCTAAAACCCAGAGATTTACTGTCTGAGAGGTGAAACTCTGTTTAAGAGGGAGTGTGTGGTTTTACTAAGGAAACGTGCAGGAGGAAGGAAGACAGATGGAGGATGAGGATAGCAGAAGAAATATCGTTTTTATTTGTGATGAAATAGGACAATGTGAGCTCCATGTCCAAATTAAATTATGACCTTGTTCATACTGAATCACACAGATATAGAAACTACATGAAAATCAAACTGCTTAATATAAAAAGCAGGCTTATGTTATGCAATAAATGAAAAACTTTATATTTCCAAAGTTACAAATGTATTTCTGATAGATTCTCAAGCAGTTTTGTCTACTCAGTTGGAAATATGCAGGTGAAGAGTTATTTACTGGTACAATTAAAGAAAACAATAAAATTATTTTAAAAAGACAGGAATAAAACAACAGCAACTAACTTTAGTGAAAGTATTTTCCCCAATCACCCCAGCCTGTGCTCTCTTGGTGCATCTGTCTCATTCGTCCCTCATTCATCTATTTATCTCGACTCTTTAGGCCCTCCATATTTCCCCCAGCTACCTGTTCATTGTAGCATCAAAACTTCACAGAAAACTTCAGAAAGGGTGTTCATAGCACCAAACGGAAATGAGTCATCAAAGACAAAAAGGCCTAGTTACAACAATCTAGGTCTTTGATGACAATGAAAGATAAAAAACAAGACTTCTACAAATGAAGCAGTTTTTTGAGCATCCAGATATCTGATTTGATGCATTCTTTTGTTTTGAACCTCTTTGCAGCTGTAAATCTTTATCGTCCTTAACACATTCAGCTTTTACTACATCTACCAATCATTCACTGAGCGACATTCAGAATATAAATATTATCTCCACCTTCCTGTCTGTAGATTTGTCTCTCATGCTCTGCTTTATTAAATAAGAAGTTACTAATTGCAAATCAAACTATTGAGCAATTAATGCATCCATCAGTTATTTATAGGACAAAACAAACATTCACACACACACCCACACACACATGCCTACGCAGCCCCCCCCTCCTCCTCCCATGCCCCCCCCCACTCCCCCCCCCCACACACACATTCATATTAAACTAATATTTTTGGACTGAGGAGGGAACCTAGAGTAACCAGGAAGAACCCACACATGCACAGGGAGACTTACATTAATGTAGACAGTGATACATAATGTCAACATCAGTAGATAAATGACTTTTTAAAAAATTTTAACAGTTTTATTCATCATTAGTTGTCCATTTATGTCTTCAGAATGATTTTAACCTGTGAAGGTCTCATGTAGTTGACAAGATACTTGTTATTTGAACTTCCACTAGTTAAGCAGAAGGTGGCAATATATAAAGCAAAACACTTGATGAAGAAAAGATCTGCAAAGCACACACCAACAGCCAAGCCCATGCAAGAGAATGGCTTTTGAACTGTTCACTGATTATAATGCAGGACTAGGAGAAATATTCTGTAGCTATGATTAAAATATTTCCTGTTAACAAGCATCGTAACTGTGTCTCCTTGCACGTTTTTCTGTTTAATTTTACTTTTAATTTTTCTAAGTTCCTCTGAACAGTGTAGTCAGAGGATTTATGGAAAACACTATGCAAAAGGAATGGATTTTCATAGTTTTAACATGCTAATAGAAATAAAACTCTTAATAATGTGAAGTCCACGCAGGTCTCCTCTTCTGCAGACATTACAGAATTAAGTCTTGACGCTATACTTCAGTTTTTCTGCTTGTTTACCTCGACTGTGTGGTTATGTTTGTGGTCGTCAACAGAAGCACACAATTTGTCTATTGAGAAAATGTCTCACTGTCATGAATCCTATATATTAACACTGAGGCTGAATTTACTTTTCAAACTTGTAGCCTTTTTGCCAGCTCGCCTCAAACTGGTATTGAATTTTACAGAAAAATTTACAGAAGAGTTTACCCTATTACGTTTGTGTTTGCATAGAATGAGTACATGCCAAATTTTGCAAAATACGCAGAACGAGATCTTCTTCCTGTGATGATATCATTTGATTGTGGCTACAGATATCAAATTCAGAAGAAAGACAGCTTTTTCCCATGATGGCTTACACCTCAGAAAAGGTTTTGGAAACTTCCAAATCTAACTTTATCTCCAAGATAAATATAGTATTTCCCAGACTTTAAAACAAAATAAAATCAAAAAAAAAAAAAAAAGTAATTTAAATAATATGTTCTGGTAATTTTAGATAGTTCCATGTATGTAACGGATATATTTCATTTTGAGGAAGAATTTCTCTGCAGGGAAGTTGTGTGCAGTTAAACGTTTGTGGTTTCCACTGAAGTTTAACAGTAAACCAGCATTTTTATTTGTTTTTTTATCAGAGAAGCATGTCTACTCATGTGTCATAGTTCTGCTGGTGTTATTAAAGTTGGGTGTAGAGATGGAAAAGATTGCGAATCAATCTAGGGAAGTTAAACTTCAACTTCATGTTTCCGTGTTTGTTTTTCACAGATGACTTCTGCTACGCCTCCCTGCTCTCGCAGCTCTTCCCCTCAAAAGGTTTGCCACTCTCAGACCCAAACTGATGTTCTGAAGCCGTTGCTGGGCGGTGGCGCTTCTGTTGGAGGTGGGACTCTGAGGAAGAGGAGGCGCATCCTGTCCAAAGATGGCCGAAGCAACATGCACATCGAGCACATCAGTGGGAGGAACGCCCTCTATATGCGCGACCTCTGGACAACTTTTCTTGAAATGCCATGGCGCTACAAGTTCTTCCTGTTTACAGCAACATTTGCAGGGACCTGGTTTCTGTTTGGGGTTGTGTGGTACCTCGTCGCTTTGGTGCATGGAGACCTGCTGGGTGAGAGAGCAGAGGTTTTATCAAAAAAGTACCTCTTTACAGTTTAAAACTCCCCCCCAGATCACCCATACACCTCACAGTTTCCATATCTATTCCATCTGAGGGCAGGATTTTGATAAGAGCTGACATCAGGGTTTATCCCACAGTATCACATTATGCTTCAGAAATTTCTGTGAAGTTTTCCTGCCTTTTTTTTTATGAAGAAACACAGTTTTACTTTCCAGATTAAGTGTGAATAAAGTCCAATTCTCCAGTCAAACTTTGACTCAACACTCTAGAAACTTTCAGCACCGTTAGGGTGTCATTACGAGTTTCATAATGAGTCATTAAGAATGCATCTGAAGAAAAGAATTTATCAAAACACGATCTAAAGCCTCTGAACAGACAAATGCAAGCATCTTAAAGAGACAGTAAATTCAGTAAAACAGTAAGACAGTAAAAGTTAGAGAAATAATTTTTTCCGTTATTTTGCTAACTTTTTCCATTAGCAAAAAAGTTAGCTAATTGAAAAAGTTAGCTAATTGAAAAAGTTAGCTAATTGAAAAAGTTTATATATAGATGTTTATATATATAAGTTTATAATTTTTATAATAAAGGTATTCCTTAGTTATTGTTAATCATAAAACATATATCATAGCTCCAATTTTCACAAAAATATGATGTTTTATATCTGGGGAATTTAGAATATTATTTTACTCCTATTGGATTTAAGGTGAGCAGATTATTTATCTTGTTAAAATAAAAGTATCAACCAAGGAAATTCAGATTTAACACACAAATTTAAAATTAAATATTTATTTGCATGCTACTGAGTGAAACAGGTGTTTATCTCACAGCTCCAATAAGCTTTTTGGCAGTCAGAGCTGTAAGATCTTTCCTGTAATTGGGCTCCAGACTTGGAGTACCTTTCAGTTAGAGTCTTGGCCCACTCCTCGTTTAGTTGTCATTGTTGCCTCCCTTCACTGATTGTCAGTGGGGCTGGAGTTCAGATTGGCTTAGCCTCTTCTTGACCTCAATTTGCTTTGTGGTTTTGCTGATATGTTCTTACTTGGGCTGGGAAACCCATATGTGACACATTTTCACTGTTTTGCCTCGGGGTAGAAGGGCATGCAAGATTTTTAGGGCAACACGGCTCCCAACATTTAAAGTTGCCTTGTATTTTTAGCAACCCCTAAAATATGATGGGGATGATCGTCTTTGCTTCGGTTTTTACATTAACACTACCTTTGGTTTGTATTAAACCAGTTAGTTTGCTAAGTATTAAAACAGGCAGAACAGAAGAGAATAAAATCTCATTATATGAGTGATTTAGTACAAAAAATCTAATGAACATGTTTGGATAGCATATAGATCAATCCTAATAGAATAATAGCTTCCTTTAAGAATGTAAGAAGAGGAGTTTTTGCTGAGTTAAGACACATTTATGAATAAATACGAGGAAGGGTGTGGTGAAGAGAAAGAATAAAACTGCCTCGTCTGAAGTAGTTCTCATCAGAAAAAGGGAACTGAATCCCAGGTTCAAATATTTGAACATATCTTTTTCAGTGAACTATAGTCATTTCATATCAAAACCAACACCAAACACTTTTGACCTGTGATTTAAAATCCCCTCACTGCCCCACGGTGTTTTTAATATGATAGTTCACCAAACAGGAACATGTTATAGCTTGCAGAAAATTCTCATGAAATTTATGCACCAATGATTTCATTATTTGTTTTATGGGAAAAGATGATTGTACTTCAGTGAAACAATAACTCACCACCCTGATTCAAATCTCTTAAAACCTCCCTTATATTATGACAAATGGAGAATCAGGTGCGGAAGTTGTAACCAACAACCATAGAGGTTTGACTCAAAGGGCTTTGACTCAAAAAGCCTTTTGACACAAATACACTGGTTTCCGTGTCAGAGTTATTTTTTCCTGCTTAAACCTTACTGGTTTTGCAACAGTTTCTTTGCAGCTCAGCAAAATGTGGAACAAAATACGGTGAACAAAACTGAGAGCATTGTTTGTAGGATTGTGGACTAGGGAGAGGTGGGAAAATTCAAATGAGAAAAAGCGAGATAGTGAAAACTGTGTCAACGAGGAACAGATGTGGCGATGCTGTGAAGTGAAGATGAACATCTGTAGAGTTTGAATGATGTAAACTGATAGTTTGATCCCAACCTGCTTGTTTCAACTTCTGTTTGTCCAACAGAATCAAAATGATGGACGTTTTATCTAAAGTCAGTAAATGCTTAATAGACAAGTTAACTGTCAACATGATAAAATCATTAGACATAAAAACATGCATGCACTGCAAAAATAGAAAATTGTACAGAAGATTTTTGGTCCAGTTTCTACTGCAAATAACTTGAAACTAACTTAAGAGTAACTTAACTTTTCATCAATATTAAGGAATTATTTACTTAAAATAAGCCTCTATATCTTGCTAAAAAGTTACCTTTAAGGTAGTTTGTCTAATTTTGAGTGTGCACTACAAACTAGACCAAAATTACTTGGTAAGATTTTGTGATTTTGCAGGGTGAAGAGTACTCTGCTATGCAGCTCTTCACACATGCACACAAAGACGTTTTGACAGTTACAAAGAAGCGAAGCTTCTGGGTTTATTTCCTGTAAAACTGAAAACCACATGAGTGTGATCAAATATAGACATAAAGCTCAATACTATATCATCACAAAATGATAAAGAAAAACACACCAACACCTCCCACTCTTCCTCTGATGACTCACTTTCCACTCTTTGGCATCACAAGAGCCTCCAGAAAATGTAGGCATTAAAAAAAAGACCTTCTGCTTCATTACCGCAGCCTTGATGAAATGTCGTTTTCTTTCCAGAGTTTGATCCGCCGTCCAACCACACACCCTGTGTGATGCAGATGCAGACCCTCACAGCAGCCTTTCTCTTCTCTCTGGAGTCCCAGACAACCATCGGTTATGGTTTCCGATGCATCACAGAGGAATGCCCGGCTGCCATCATCCTCCTCATCCTCCAGCTGGTCATCACCATGCTCATGGAAATCTTCATCACCGGCACCTTTCTGGCCAAGGTTATTATCTGAATACAGAAATGAGTGATTAAAAGAGGTCCAGTCCAATGATCCAAACAGTAGGGATGTGTAGGCCAAAAGTATTCATACCCCTTCTATTTTTCCTCTTTTTGTCGACTCTTGGCCCAGTCGCGAATCTTTTCTGTACTTTGCTATATATAGTCTTTCAATTAAGTCTGTCCAGCTTCTATGTCCCTGATAAAGAAAAGTTGTCCCATAGAAAAATGTTGCCACCATTCAATGGAACAAAATTAATGTGTATTGTTCATTTTTGCCACTAGTGGGTCACATATAAACTTTAAGTTCAAGTTAAAGTTTATTTTCTAATATTGGGACAATATCTATTAATGAAAATTTCCATGTAAATGCATGCAATTATAAACAAGAGACTACTTTTCATTGACACATTGATGCATTAAAAAAGGCATAAAACAACTTTCAAATCTATACAAGTTTGCATGCAATCAACACTGACATTTTTGACTTTCCAAGAACCGTTTTTAAAGATGCTTTTTAAAGAGATCAGAAGTGAAAGGTCCCTTATGTTACTCTGAATCGTATCCCAAAAGTGTGAGAAGCATGATAGGAAAAAGTAGCTTGACTCACAGCAGTTTTCCTAAGTGGTATTGAAGTTTGGTCTCATTTGACCAGAGCTGTTTGCTGCGTCTCTTGTTGTTATGTCTAAAACAGTTTGAAAACATGTGTCATTTTTTTCTCTGTGTAAACTCTGTAAACTCTCTTGGTAATAAGAAAAGTTTCCAGGTCTGTAAACATTTTTACAAGACACTGAATCCTGATTCGTCTAAGAGCAAAACAAACGTGAATTAACAGAAAAATACCTGACAAAAATAAAAACTGAGTTTTTCCCGGTCAGATTGCACGGCCAAAGAAGCGAAGTGGGACGGTGAAGTTTAGCCAGCATGCCGTTGTATCGACTTATGAAGGCCAACCCTGCCTGATGATCCGGGTGGGCAACATGCGCAAGAGTCTTCTTCTCGGATGCCAGGTGGGTGCAAAGCTGCAGGGACATAAGTAAAAGACTAATATTTAGTTTGCTCATTGTTGGATTTGTGGAATGAATACTTTCAGTTTGCGGTTTTTAACAAACATTTCCATGCACAGTTGATTTTTTTGCTTTGCAATTCTTCAAAGCGAGAATGAGTTGAACCAAAACAAGGGGTGTGTGCCTTTTCATATAGGTGACAGGGAAACTCCTGCAGACGTCCTTGACAAAGGAAGGTGAAACAGTTCGTATGGACCAGAGGAACGTGCCTTTCCAGGTGGACACTTCCAGCGACAGTCCCTTCCTCATCCTTCCTCTCACCTTCTACCACATCATCGACGACAACAGCCCCTTGAGAGCCTGGGCCGCCAAGGGTGAGCTTGGTCAAAAAAACAGTAATTTGTTGGTATTACCACGTTGAGGGTGTTTCGTTACTTCTTGAGGCTTTTGAGGGCTGTGCTCTTAAGAAACCCTGTTGCTTAGCAACAAAACCAGTTTTTTACATTAGTTGTTAAGAAATAAGAACAGAGAGGAACATTGCTACAGTGTGAAAAGCTAAATTCACTGCAGAAGTAGACCAAAATATCAATAGGGTATGACATTTAAAGTGTCTGCACAGCATTACATTAAGTTTAAATAATGGTTTTATTGTTTCATTTCTGAAAAATTTGCAATATTGAAGTAGCAGTGAATGAATGCACATAGTTTTTTGATTGTTCACCAGCCTTCATGTATTGAAGAAAACAACTATAAATATTTGATTGCCAAGAACCCAAGAAAAGCTGCCAGTTTTGTGACTTGGTAACCTTTTTTGTTTTTGATCTCTAAATCAGGGTTTTAAACCCCAACAGATGGATTTATCCTTTTCTGCTGGATTTGAAAAGGATCCAACTTACACCTACCTTGTGCCCGTTTACCACAATGTTCTGCAAATGCAGTTTTTGTGCAGTGATGTTTGAGTTTGATTAATTGGCAACAAATGGCTAAATGACTGTGTTTGCTGCCTTTCAAAAGGAAGAAGTTGGGCAATAAATTTGCAAAAGGGAGGATAAAAATAGTATTTTTTTAGTGGTTAGCGTGCAGCAGCCTTAACTTCCTCAATGTGAGTGTGCTTTATATGTGTATATATATTTCACCTCACTCTTTACTCCCTTAAGGCTTTTCCATTTATGAGAAAAGAATTTAGGGGAGATCTGTTGATAGATTTTACATGCTGGAAGTTCCTAGATTTACTTTGACTCCCATTTTTATTTGCCTTCTTATCCATGCATTTCTGAACTCGGTGAATCCTTGCAGAGTTTGTAGAGCCAGACGTCACTGCAAGAGGCAGGTGCATCCTGGAAAGGTTGTCGGTCCTTCACAAGATAATACAAAAGCAAACAATAATGCATGCACAAAGTCAGATCTAATGACAGTTTGCATTTAAGTTCGATAATTTTGGTCACAATAGAAACATGTTTTCCTGTATGATGAAAAGTTTATTTTGTTGTCTGTAAAAGTGACTCTTAAAAGGTAAAAATTTACAAATATAAGTATAAATGTTTTTATACATTTATACTTATATAAATGGAGGAGGTTGGAAAAGCTGGAGAAAATCCATAACATCTTATGAACAGGGTTAGCATTGATCCCTTCTTGTCGTTTTACCATTTTCTTACTCATCTTCTTAAGCTAACCCTCTAATGTTACTTTATTAGGTGGCGGATGGACAGATCCAGAGTTGGCTGACTTTGAACTCTTGGTGATCATGAGTGCCACAATAGAGCCGACCTCAGCCACCTGCCAGGTCCGCACTTCCTACCTGCCAGACGAGATCCTCTGGGGTTACGAGTTCCCCCCCGTCGTCTCTCTCTCCCAGTCTGGAAAATACGTTGCAGACTTTTCCTTCTTTGACAAAGTGGCGAAGACCAAGACGACCCCTATTTTCAAATCATCCAGTTCGCAACACGAATACCAGAGCAACGGAGGCGGACTCCTGTCCGAAGTGACAGACCCGGAGAAGATCCGTCTGGAGCAGAGCTACAGGGAGCAGCGAGGCGAAGACCGAGGCCGAGTCAGAGACGGCCCCATAAGCGTTCGCATCAGCAACGTCTGAACAGCTAAACTGGCTGAAAATGGGACATTTTGTAGCAAAACAACACGAGAGTTTGTGAAGCCTTTCACACATGTAAGACAAAGATTGTTTTAATTTTTTATCAAAATGACTTAAGGCGAAATGTATGGTACTGCATTTTGTAAGGAAATATTTGCTAAAACTGCTGTCGTTTATTCTCATCATGTTACTTATGATGGAATATCAGTGATGATCTGACCGTCCAGGGTTTGAATGCTCAGCACTCTGTAGCATATCTGTAAAGATAGCAGTATATTATATTTTCAATCAATGTAATTGGATTGTGACCAATAAGGTCAATGGGCTAGTTTTCTCAGAAGGTAGATACGACTCATGAAGGAGCAGACAGACTAGAAGTTTCCAGTTGCGGATGCTTTGTATTTATAGTGTGAAAAACATAAATACATATTTACAACAGCAGTGGAAACATCCAAATGGCCATATAAAAATGCGCAAAAGAGAAAAAAACAAAACAAAATTTATCAATCCCATAGTTCCATCATAAATGAACCCAGACCCTTCAGTTTGAGGTCCCAAACCGGTTACTAATAAAGTGCTTGGTGCAGTGCAGGTCATTTGCTGACCAAAGTCAGATCAGAGTGGGGACAAAATTGTTCGTTGGCTGCAAGGAGCCTCCTACCAGCCTGGCAGGAGAAGCAGAAGTCTTCAAGCACCAAAAGTGCAATTTTTCCTTGGGCTCTAGGCCTGGACTTTTATCTCACACAAATGGGTTTTTTCATCTCCTTTTTGGCTCACAGTAGTTGGCTGGCTCCTGCAGCTCGGCTCCTCCCAACGTGTCCTAATTCTTCATACTTCCCGGCTCCAGCTAATATACCTACAAGATAGGCTGCGGTGGCACATGTGACCCTGGTACTCAACAGCGATTGGCTGTGTAGACATCTCGAGAATCGCTGACATTATATTAAAGCTATCGCGAGATTTGAGATAAAGGGGACAGGGAGTGGAAAAACCTGATAATGAGGGAATGAAAGTTCAAATTTACACATGGGTTACAACTCCATATCATGGTTATGGGTGCCTCCAATTTGCTTAAATTGTTTTCAGCTTATTTAATTAGAAAATAGGTCTCTCTCTCCTACCATGTCAGTTACTCCAAACATTAACTCACACAGTGAATCTTTATGAAAGCAGACAGAGTGTCTGCATGGCATAGCATGAGATTAAGTCATAATATCGACTCATTGTTGCAATTTTTGAAATCGAAACACTTGTAAAGCAATATGTTTTTTTTTGTGACATTTTTCTGCATGATCATAGTAAGAACTTAAGAGAAAATGCATAAAATCTGCAACAAGCTGGAGTTGCCAGTGTGCTTCAACCTAGTTTTGCATGCTATGCAGTGGTGAAGCTGGTTTTTTGCTGATTTATTTGGATGGTGAAAAATAAAATTCTTCTTTATCTTCAGCTTTCTGTAATAATCCGTAGATCTTTTGGCTTTTAGTTTTATTTATGTTTCTGTTGCCTATTTTTTTACTTCTATTCTCCTTTTTGCCATCTTAGTTTATCCCTTGTGTCAGATCAGTCGTTGTTTCTGTTTTGGTTTCTGATATTTAATTATGTTTCTTCCTGTCAACTGAAGTGTTATGGATGAAATGTGACTGAATGTGTCACATGTGCATGAAGAAATTTTCATGACTTCAACTACAGTCTACTGTAATATCATCTGAGGGAAAAATAACTTTAGGGAATGATTTGGTCACCAGCATGTTTCATTTTCGTTGGTTCATTTGCTGATGATCTGTGGTGTTTTTGTGCCAAACTTACCGTCTGTAACTGTGGCTAAAAGTTCCAGTTTGTTTCTATTAGACCACAATGGGCTTTTAGCCAGAACTTTACTTTCAAAGGAAACACTTTTAACATACAGTTCTACCATATGAGAAATCCATGATGTTGCTGTCACATGTAGACCATAACACTTCTGCATTCTTATTTTTTTTTACCATGACTGTCGTCCTTGTGGCATGACACATCTATAATGTTTCTTGTACAATCCTCCTGGCATATGCTTTTGAGTTTTTGTTTAACTGTTGTTGTTTATCCAAGAAGACTGAATTGAAATTGTTTAAAAAAGTGCCTAAAGTTTTCGATTAAGGTTGCACACGTTGACAACTTTTTATTTTTTTCCTACTTTTCTTTTTGAGTAGTGTAAGGACATGTTACATCAAAGGTGGAAAGGATTTATCCTGGCCAAATTTTTATATGTCACAAAAATCTGGTACTCTACCAGGGGTCAGAAGACTTTTTATGTTCACTCTATTTGAAAACATACATCTCTTAAAGCAAATGAAGTATAAAGTTTGCAAACTTAGACAATACATGAAAACAACTGTTTTGTCAATGTAGATAACAAAAGCTGATTTACATAAACATTTATCTGGGCTATAATGTCATATAATGATGTAAAAGCTGAAAGGTCAGAAACTTATTCTGATCTCTTTAGGTACTTCCCAGAGCACTAAAGTATCACCTTGTGAGAGACTTTCTCACTTAAAAGCGTGACAGTATGAATGTGTATTTTTAAAAATGTGAAAAACAGAAGTAAGGGAGTAAACATAAAATACCCCTTAATTTCAAAGAAAAACCTTTTTTCCCTCTGCTGTTCAAGTGAATGGGTTGTAATTTTCTGCACTTTAAAAGTGCTCAACTAATCCCAAAAGGAAAATTGCTTAAGATGCACACAGCTACGGTTTGTTGAGCACAGAACCAGAAAGTCATATGACTTTAAATATTTTCTTCTTATATGGTAAGAAAAAATAGCACCAAGCTCAAAAGTCTCACCCTCAACTTCCTCCTAAGCATCTGATTAGTATTTTAAAATTTCCTGTTGCAAAGTTTGCCGTGTAAACTGTTGAGAAATTTTTTATCTCAACTTTAGAGTTCCTCATGGTGCATAGGAAACTATCTGTTAGTGATGAATGTAATTTTTGTGTTAAACCTCAATATGACATCTGTTTCTGTATCAAATGAACATTGTAGCACTTTATTGAAGTAAATAATGATTATTTGCACCTTCAGTAGATTAGTTGACAATTTGTCAAGCCTTACCATTTGTAAAATTTTCCACTGAAAGCACTCTGAGTTTATATCTACCAACTTCATTACAGCTGCTGTAAATTTAAAAAGATAGTCAAAAACCTGCTGTTTCTTTGTCAAAGACGTGCAAATGAACAAACTCCAGTGGATGTAAATACTCATGTAGAGATGTTGTATCTGTGCCTTTAACAGGGAAGAAAGTCTGGTTGTTGTAAGCATTAGATGCAATCACTGCATAAAGAATTGTTGGAGATACTAATTCCGTGAAATAAAAGCAAAAACTCCTTCTACACAAATAAATATGAAATTATCTGAACGATAAGGGATGAGATATAAGAATGGCTTATAAAGCTAAAGTGTTTGTGACTGATATGAGAAGTGGAGGAACGAGGTGTGGTGTATCTTCTTTCAGCTCTTTGAATTTCAGATTTTAAATGAGGTAATTCTTTAACAACTGGTCTAATAAAGCTTATTGTTAAATATTGCATTTGGTTTGGGTCTTTTGGTTTCATTTAATCAAAACTGAATTTCCAAAAAGTTTCAATTTAATCCAAAACCCAGTGACATTGTAAAAAACAGATAATAATGAGCATAAGGAGCAAAAACTAGCAAATATCTAAAACTGTGATGCATTTCTGAAGAGTATAACTGTAAGTATAAGTGATAAAATCATCACATTAAAGTATCAGTTCAGTTCTGTGTTTTTCATTAAAATGTCATAACTGTTGGTTTTCTAATTGTGTTGAATTTATCAGATTGCATCAAGTCATTAACTTGTAGGATTCAATCTTCTTGGCTGAGAATGTAGTGAAAGTGGATAATAGCTGGTATTGTGTTGTTGACTTTGCAGCAATCACTCATACTGAGCAAGCATGCAGCAACAGTGGAGAGGAAAAACTCTCCATTATCAGGAAGAAACCTCCAGCTGCTTCTACAACTGAGAACTTAAAGTTAAAAGCTTAAATATAAGCAAATAATGCAAAATTATAGTGGTAGAAAAATGTAGCAGAGTGAGAAAATGTAAAAATCCAGGATGCTAAGTCTGTAGCAGCATAACTACAGAGATAACTCAGGAAAACCTGAGTAAGTGTAGCATATTAATGAAAGGTAATATATTATTTTGCTCAATAAATGTAAATGGATAGTAACCACCAAGGTCAATCAGTTAGTTTTAGAAATTCTGAGAATAGGTGCAACTCATGAAGGAGGAGACAGTAGAAATTTTGCAGTTTGCAGGTGTCTTGAATTTATATTTTGGGTATTTATACATATTTACAAGATCCAATTGGCCATAACAAAAGAAATGCACAAAAAGAAACGGGGAAAACAAAATAATAACCAAAGAAAACAAGAACAATCAGTTCCACAGTTCCACATGAACCTCCACCCTTTGCACTACAAATAATTCTAAAAGTCAATATGCATTTTCATAAATATAAAATTCCAGACAAGTTACATCCAATAAATATCATGTAAATTTCTTAACATGAAATATGAAAGCTCAAATCTAAACAAGTGCTCAAATAAATAATTTAAGACACCTTATTGCTACTCAAATGGGTTACCGTCAGTAATTTAGTAGCTACACAACCAACTGATATGGGCTAATGCTAAGTCACGACAGAGACTCACCAATTCCACACTTTTACAGTGGACAGTTTCCACCCACACAATGTTTTTTTTTTCCCCACCTCCTTCTGGGTACATGTAGTCGGCTCCTATGGTTTAGCAGATTGTGTGAGCATCACACAGATTTGAAGATTGATTAATGACTGTGCTCAACTAACCTGCAGCTCTGCTCCTCCCAGCGCGTCCTAATCTCACTCTTCCCTGCTCCAACTAATATACCTAGCCAATGGGCGGTGATGGTACATGTGATACAGAGCCCAACAGCGATTGGCTATGGACAATCTCGCGAGAATCGCTGGTATTATATTAGCGGTATCGCGAGATTTAAAATGGTGGAAATGGGAGTCAAAATCTACACCCGGGTTACACCCTCCCCCCTTAAATTCATGCAACGCCGGTGCATGCTAAATTATCTGAACACCTGGACATACAGGAGAATCTGAGACAGGTTCCGTGAACATTTCACCATAAGCAGAAGCTAAGCTATGTAAAAGATTTTTGCACTACTGAGCTTAATGGATTGCCTAAAGCAGCATACTGAAGGCGCTTGATTGGTTTTGGCTCTCAACTGGACCGACGAATTGGCTGTTCAGCTTCGAAACCATCACTAGCCTGAGAAACAGCTATAGGTGATTCACTAGAATGTGGTGATGATATGGTCAATTTTTGTAATGTCTCTACTGGGCCATGGAGTTCCAAATCTTCTTCAGATGAATTCAGCTCAGGGACATGTTCAGGCACAGGTGAATTTCCTGGGTCTGTCTGATCTCCTAAAGAAACTTTTTCCATGGTAGGAAGTGGGTCCACAGCATCAGACAGTAGAGACGACTTATCCACATCCGGTGAGGGATTCTGTCTTTCCATCTCAGGAGCTGGAACTCTGGTCATGGGCTGGGTAGGCACTGTACCCTCAACACTGACCTTCACTGTTGGAAAAACTGAAACCCGAGGTGCACTCCACCCTTCATCCTCCTCATCTGGACTCCCCTCTGGGTCTTCCATTGATTCCTGAAGGCTGCGGGTCAGAGGCCTGCGAGTAGGTGTGGAAACTGGCTGATCAACTTCAACCTGAGGGAGAAATCCACAAGGGAGAAGAAGGTCACGGTGCAGAGTTCGAGTCCCTCCAGAGGGATCCGTTTCCGGTCTTACAACATACACAGGCAGATCACCCACACGTTCAATCACCACATAGATTCTTGTCTCCCATTTATCCTCCAGTTTATGCTTGCCTCTAAACCTCACATTTCGGACCAATACTCGATCACCTTCTTCAAGATTGGCTGGTTTCACTCTTTGATCAAAACGAATCTTGTTTCTTTTTGCCATTTTTCTTGCATTTTCAGAAGCTAGCTGAAAACATTCCTTTAGTCGTGAACGCAGGTTCTGCACATATTGAGAATGTGTTTGAGATGATAGCTCTTCAACAGGTAAATTGAAAGCTATATCAACAGGAAGTCTTGGACAACGACCAAACATTAACTCGTAGGGAGTAAAGCCTGTAACCTCATTTCGGGTGCAATTATAAGCATGAACAAGTGGCTTGACATACTCTTTCCACCTAGTTTTCTGCTCTGGCTCCAATGTTCCCAACATGCTGAGCAAAGTTCTATTGAACCTTTCAACAGGGTTCCCACGAGGATGGTATGGTGTGGTGTGTGACTTTTTAATGCCAGCAATGTTGCAGAGCTCTTTAATGAGATGAGACTCGAAATCAGGTCCTTGATCTGTATGCAGGCGCTCAGGAAACCCATAGTGCACAATAAAGTTTTCCCACAAGAACTTAGCAACAGTCTTTGCTTTCTGATTGGCTGTTGGAAAGGACATAGCATACTTAGTGAAATGGTCTGTGAGGACAAGAATGTTTTTAGTATTACATAAGACTGACTGAAAGGTTTATCAAATATAAAGTTTTAAGTCTAATCTTACAAGTAGATATTACATCTGCTTCACAGAGTAAAACTGGGAGAGAGAAGCCAAAACAGCCAATTATGGTATTTTGTCTGTGTGTGTGGGTGAGGGGTATGAGACAACATTTTAATTTAACGTCTCCCACTAGAATAGAGGAAACTGTGGCTCAGTAATAGACGTTGTACTTCCGGATGTTACAGAGTCGACACACAGCCATGGCAGTGGTAGTTCTACTTTTTCTCGTCTCCTTGCTGGATTCGGTTGAAGGTAAAATTTGTTATTTATTACAAAAAGTGTTTAACAGTTGCTGTGGCAAGCTAACATTTCAATAAAAAAAATGTGGAGCTGTAGAAAGTACATTAGAAGAAAAACTACTGAAGCAAAGTTCAGCTGTCAAGATATATGTTTATTGTGAAAAATGTAATGTAATTTCTGCTTGGTTATTTTTGGCGGGCTTGTATTAAAGTCTAAACGCTTTTTTTTGGACTGCAGGTTGATGCAGTATCGTGTCGCAATGCAAAGACCTTGAGCTGCTCTTTTGGAGTTTATGTTCTAAATGTGTTGACTTAGTTTATTTAGATTTATTATTGTCCTTATATAGCTTCTGAAGTACAGGACAAGTACAAATAAAGTATAATTTGCTGAACTGTCTCTAAAATGCAAAGGCTCAGTGGAGAGATCAAGAAGACGAAAAGAAAGCAAGAGGTGGTTGACATGTGCTTGTTTATTGGTTTCACAGTTTGGGATCAAAAAAAGCTTTTCAATATTCTCTTCTGACTGTTGGAGTGTTTGAAAGCAGGACAGCAGGAGTGTGTTGGTTGTGGATGATGTTTGTGACGCTGCTTTGACAGAGAGCCTCATAGATCTGGTTGAGATCAGTGAGTTGGGTTTCTTACAGAGCTCTTTGCTGCCTCTCAGAGATTTCATGGTGTATTTTTGCCTTTTTTGTGCAGCTGTGTGTTTTGTCCAGGACAAACTTTTGATCTTAATTAGTTTCTTCCCTGTGTAAATAATAAATAAATTGGCTGCTTTTGCATCATAATTAGCTGAAACCAAAGAGTGTCAGGGTAGCTTTTGAGGATCAGGTTCTCAGCGGATTAAAAATAAAAAGCTCTAGCGGAGAAGTTTCAGTTTTAAAAAATGAATTTAATTTAACAGAACAAAAATATTCTGAGTTGTCTTCATTTAAATTCCAAATATAAACATTATCTTGAGGTAGAAAAACTTTCACTTCTCATTTCTTCAGACCAACCACAGCAGGAGCCTTTTCTCCTTAATCACATCTGAGGCCGACCTGACTGAAAGATCCTAAAAAAAACATAACAAAATATAAAGACTCATCCACCATCTGTAATCATTACCATAATTTTGGATCAATAATAACATTTATTATGTAGCAAATAATAAATTAGTCAAATACCTAATAGGCTCCAACATTTAGTGAACCTGTAAAAGCTGATGAGGAAGTTCTTTAGCAACGCAGATCATTTTTGGCTCTGATATTTACAGTGCAAAACTTGACACCCTCCCAACACTGACAGTCAAGTTACTGCATTTAAATGGATGTAAAGGTCTCTCTGTACACAGTCGTCTCTGTGTTGGTTTAGTGACAGGGATCCTAATAAAGATGCCACCAACATGTCACTCATTGCTCTGATACGGTGCTAAAATACTCACTCCTTAAGGGTCTTCACATTTTACCACATTATAAAAAAAATTATAATATGTTTTATGTGGTAAACAAACATCCATTAGGGTAGATAAAATAGGCAAAAATGACATTTTACAAGTAATAGAAAATATGATGTGCATTTGAATTCAACCCCTTTCACTTTTATATAAATTTATTGCAGCCCACTTACTTTAGAGGTATCTAAATATGTAAAACAAAACAGTTGTCACCAATTCAATGTCATTATAATTACAGATTTTCTATTAATTATTTGGAAGTTTGTTAGAAAACATAATGAACACAAAGGAACACAACAGGGAAAGACTCAGACACAAAGGAAACTCAGAATAAACACACAGAAAAACACAGAACATGACATCTAGTGCCAATGCTACAAACCTCCTCCATGCTCTGCTGCTTTAAAAGTTCAGTCAGTACTTTCCAAATACTGATCAAGATATTTTGTTTTCATTATTGAGGCAAAACTAAACTTTATCTTTCAGGTGCTGAAAATCGGTTTGTGAGGTCTGGATCGAACCTTCAGCTGGAAGCAAAGACAACTGGTCTTACAAACAATGAAGAGTTTATTTGGAAGTTTAACAACACTGACAATCTTGTGAAATTCAAATTTGGTGGGCAGCCTACAATCTATGTAAAAAATGTTTCTTTTTCTGAACAAAACTACTCTTTGCTATTAAGGACTATGCAACACAATGACACTGGAAACTATAAGGCAATAAAAAGTGGAAGCAAAGACATAACTGTTGCTGAATACACAGTTATAGTCCAAGGTAAGTTTCTTCTTGATTGCTTCCTGTTTTGAAATCATTTCTAAATGTTTTCCTAGCACACCGTTTTAAAAACTAATCAAATCTTTTTTTGATCAGATCCAGTGTCTCCAGTGAAACTAACAGTGATGCGCAGTGATCCCAGTTGCTATAACTTCACTGTGACGTGTAAAACAGTTGATTCTCAGATTAGTGGATCTATTCAATGTGAAAATAAAACCTGCCGTTTACTGGATCAAACACACCTGAAGGACTCATCTCTGAAGATCTCTGTAGAGGAAAGCTCCATCATCTGTAACCATAGCAACCAAGTGAGCTGGGAAAAGGATGAAAAGAATGTTTCACCTCTCTGTGAAACTTCATCAGGTAAGATTTAAGGAAAAGATTCAGGTGCTTTTGAACTTGAAGTTTTGGGCAGGTAGATGTTTTACATTGTAAAATATAAAGCAGTTCATCGTAATTATGGATAAACACACACATCTATGTACATAACCAAATATCTATTTTAAATCACATGAAGAAATTTAATTAAGTTCTATTTATTTTTGTAACTATGTTTGTGCTTAACCCTAATATTTTACCCCAACCTTAACCTGGACCAGTACAGTAACTGTTTCATTTCACACTATAGCTGTAACCATTGTGAGCACCAATCTGTACATAGACATATTTAACAGGTATTAAGGAGTTTTCTCTTGCTTTACAGTCCCTATTTTTACTTTCTTTTATTTCACATTTGTGAAGAACCAGATGAAAGTGTGAAAACTTTTATTAAAATAGCAGAGTTATTCAATTCACATCACAGTGCTGCTGTACTGATCTATAGACACTTCCTCTTTAAATGGAAAATGAAGTGAAATTCACCATTTAAAAATTATAAAGTGTTTCACTGGGCGAACTAAATATTCACTAAATGCACTTCTATATAAATCTACATTCATCCAGAAACAGATCAGCTGGCAAATTAAGCTACAGTGCCTTGCTCAGGGGCAAATTCACATGTGTAGGGGGCATCTGGAATCAAACTTATAGCTTTACACAAGACAACTGTTCTCCCCAAAAACCACACAAGCATAATTACTTTATTATAAACACTAAATTACATTGTGTAAATCATATTGCTCATGACAGACAGGCATTTTACATTTTATATATATTACATGTAACACATGCAATATATATAAAATCCACCAAACATGCAACAAACTAAGTAAGTTAAAGTGTGTAGAAATATGAAGCTAGTTTAATTTGCTAGATATTTATGCTGCCTTTCAGTATGAACATCCAAATATCAAATTGCTATTGGATGGCGAAAATTATATATAAATATGCTTTTTTTTTAGAAACTATTTTTCCACCTAGACTTTCAGACATTTAGAAGATTTGACATTCTAGCATTAAAGTTGTAAAACAGAAAGTGAACATGACCAAAGCATTTCTGATGTTTTTTCTTTTTTCTTTCTACAGTTCTCAACACAGCCACCATAGCTGGAATATCAGCTGGAACATTTATGGTGCTAGTGGTATATGTTTGCCTTGTGGTTATAAGGTGTAAGTACCTCTTAATTTTTCTCCCACAACCATTATTGTCTCTAAAAATATTAACCTAGAGATAAACACAAAAGGATTCAACCCCTTGACAGATTTAGGTTTAAACTAATCTTCTCATTTGAACATGATATTTGTTCTGGCTGGAAGTTATATTTACTTTTTGAAGTGTTGGAGTTTCAACTTATATCTGTGGAACTAGTTAAAGATTAGAGTGAAGGCAAGGAGTCTCTCTAACCTCAAAGACTTGGAGCTCATCAGCAGCAGAACCGCTTTAAGGTGGTCCAAAGAAGGTTTTTATTGCCATTTTATCAATAGAAATAACTTTATTTTCTTGAGAAGGGTAGAAATTATTTTGAACATGGCATTTTTACAACTTCCTGTTTGAATAAAAAAAAAATTAAAGTAAACTGAAATCTACCAGGGGTATGAATAATACTGGGTTATAATAATCAGAGTTTGTGTTTTTACTTAAAATGAATTATTCACACAAAATGTGTAATAATAATAATAATAATAATAATAATAATAATAATAATAATAATAATAATAATAATAATAATAATAGATGAATAGATTTTGCCTGCAAATGGGATGAGTTTTTCTTTTCTTTAACAATTTTAAGCATATTTAGTTTAAAGGCCAAATAAATGTTGTTAGGTATATAAATTAGGTGTATAATTATTATTTGTTTGAATTTTATTTTTCTATTCCTAAAGTAGAATCATCCTCCAACTCTTTTAAAAAATTTAGCCTATGTTTTAGTGGAGTTTGTCCAGTGAGGAGAAGGAAATCTGGAGAAATGTCTGAGAGCAGCAGCTTGGACATCTAACAGACTGGCACCCTACAGAGATATTTAAAAACACTCTGCTGTTAACCCAGAGTCTTTGAATTGTCATCACAGTGGATAATTAATTCTTGTAATAAAACTTTAGATCCAAAACTTTTATTCTGGCAGAATTTGATTTAATGTGCTTTCCGTTTTTGTTCTGACCACCATCTATTCCCCTGATGTGAATCTTTATGGGTTGGTTCAGGAAGGTCAAACGTTTTAAAAATTAATTAGATTGCTGGTCTTATGTAATCTTTAGTTTAATTCTGTGATTTTTGTTGGCATATTTTCAACATATCTGTCAACATGAGGTTGTGATTTGAGGTCACATAAATATAGACAACTAAACAAAACAAAACATTTTCTTACCTGGGAGACGTTGTCCTTCCAAGTTCTTTGTCTTGATTGTCTACCTGTTGCTTCCACAAGAGCCACCTGTTTTAGTCTTAGTGTGAACTCTGGTTTAGTTTCCATCCTGCATTACGTTGGTCTGGGACTCTCATTGAATTTTCCTTTTTTTTCCATTATTCAGTGGCAAAACTTTTTTAAACATGAGTTTATTGGTGATAAAAAAAATCTGTTCTCATTTATTTGGCTTTGTGAAAGCAAGTAGGTGGCAAGTTAACATGTTTTCTGTTTGCTGTAGTGATGAGTGCACTTAGTTTTAGATAATTCATCAACATCAGTGAGGTAGTTTCTTGTTGAGGCGTTGCACCAAAACCCGTTTTGAGAAACTTCTGTTGTAAAATGACATCAGTGCTTTGAGAAACAATTTAATGTCTTGTTGTGATTTACTGTTGTTATGCTGTGATGATGTTGAATTTATAACAATTTTCCTTTCAAACATTAACTTTTAACTTTGGCTAAAAAAAAGATAACAAAACCCCCAAATCAATGAAATTCTGCTGTTATCCCCAATTTAACACTTTAAATTACTTTGATTATTATGTGATGTTAGTTTGTATAAAGCATCACTTTCAAAGGAAATTTAATCACCTCAAACTACACAACTTTATTCTTTATGACTGACCTGCAGGTAAAAGAAAGAGGAGCGCAAATACAGTGTATGAAGTTCCTCAGGTAAGCAGTGTTATTTTATTAAAAGAAAAACTCTCCCTATTTGCTTGCCAAAATAATCACGACATTTATAAAAGAACCAAAAATAATCTAGGCTTGAAAAGAGCAGAAAAACACATTGTTTTTAGCAGAAACAGTTTCCAGCAAATTCAACTTTACTCTGATCTTTGTGTTCGCATTTTAGTGAGAGTTTCCACAAAATGCCACCCAGGGAATATTAAGATATGTTTTTTTCTCTTTGTCATCCTTTATAGGAACCTCCACAGCACAACCAATATGCAAATCCTGCAGAAATTACTGAATGTCCTTCTCCAACATCAACGTATGCCCTGGTGCAGTTTTCCAATCCTCCAGCGCAAATCAACGTCACCAGCACCTCCACAAACCTGCAGCCTGAAACAATTTATGCTCAAGTTGACAGAGCTGCCAAGTCCAACTCAAAACCTGCAGCAGCCAGCAGATGACAGCAAAGAAAAGAAAAATGGAAAATCTATATAAGTGCAAAATGATCATGAACTGCCTCTCTGACTGATGTAAAATAATTTTTTTTTTTAAATTCACAAGCCTTCTTAAAAAAGTATTGTGCCTTTTTTTTTTCAATAAATGTATAACTAGTACAATTCATCTGGGACTGGTCAAATATATCTTGTATTAGACCCTGTTACGCCCCCAAGGTCTAGGGGTCCAGGGGCAGTAACATAAAAATGTCCAGAGAAAAAGGGGTTAATTAAAAAGGTGATTTATTAAAAAAAAGGAGGTTTCACAGAATCAAGACACAATACAACTTAACCCAATTGAAACGGAAGAAAATGACTAACAAATTTAAGAATGTGCAGTGCAAATTAAATTACAAAAGTTCAAACAAGTCAGTCTAAAGGTAACGCAAAACAATCCAAATCAAAAGACAAAAGGGAGCACCAAACCTCCCTAGCACAAGTTTAGAGCGTGTAAAAGCAAACAAAGTCAAACTGCTTTAGCAGACCAAACAAGAGGTCAGCTTTACAAAACCTCTTCCTACTAGCTGTCCCACTGGAGGAATGATTCCATCCATCCATCCATCCATTTTCTTTACACCCTTCTTCCCTAATGGGGTCGGGAGGGTTGCTGGTGTCTATCTCCAGCTGCGTTCCAGGCGAGAGGCGGGTTCACCCTGGACAGGTCGCCAGTCTGTCGCAGGGCAACACAAAGACATACAAGACAAACAACCATTCACACACACACTCACACCTAGGGAGAATTTAGAGAAACCAATTAACCTGACAGTCATGTTTTTGGACTGTGGGAGGAAGCCGGAGAACCCGGAGAGAACCCACGCATGCACAGGGAGAACATGCAAACTCCATGCAGAAAGATCCCCGGCCGGGAATCGAACCCAGGACCTTCTTGCTGCAAGGCAACAGCTCTACCAACTGCGCCACTGTGCAGCCCAGGAATGATTCCAGGTGTCTTTTATATGGTGCAGGTGGGCCTCATCAACATCTGATTGGCTTTGCTGATCCAATGGGGTGGTTGCTCTCCTGCAGCCTCCAGGCAGCCAATCAGGAAGGTGTTCTGGCACAGCTGAGCCTGCATAACAAAAAAGAAAAAGAAGCCTGTACAGCCTCAAGAGACCAGGGGCCGCAACAGACCCACATGGATTAAGTGCACATGATAATGTAATGGATTTATAAACCAGTGCAATCCGGTTAGCACAGGTTGTGACCAAAATCTCACTATACATGGTGGCAGCCATTTTCTCCTCAGTATGGTGCAGTCATCCTGTCTGCTTTGTTGAAAAGTTACCCCAAAGTTTTTCTCCTCTTTTTATTTATTTATCTTTTACCTCTAAACACGGCAAAAAGTCCTATGTGGTCTAATCTCTCTGCTTGACCTTGAACTAACCTCTTCATCCATTGGAAGTGGAAAAACTTGAAAAGTTAAAGGTGAATCAAATATTTAAAAATGTTTTTAAGTTGTGTGTATTTCTATTATTTTCCTCACTGTTAAAAATAGGCAGTTTTGTTATATCTTTTGTCAGATGCATAGTAATAAGACATCATTTTGGCATTGCTGTATAAATTGATTTGCATAAATGAAATGTAATGTCTAGATCCCTGTAATGCTATTGCATTTCTTACTTGTGTTATTTTAACATTTTATTCCTTCTTTCTAGGAAGAATAAACAAGAAATATTAATGTAATACATTAATTAACAAATTAATGTATTAGTTAATACATTAATTTATCCTGTTAATGTAGAATAACTGGTATCAGTGACAGTTTAAAGATCATAATTTGACTTTGGGCACATATGTCTTTGGACTTAAAACAGTATTAATAGCAGAGACATATGTGAGCTGATTTCAGTTAGCATCATGTTCTCAATAAGATAAATGTTAGAAATACTTCTGTGACTTAGTACAGGAAATAATACAATATTTCCTCATTTGACCATCGATATGAAGCCATGGCTGCCCTCTTTCTCCTGCTTGTTGTCTCTCTGCTGGGTTCAGTTGAAGGTCAAATGTATATTATGTCTTATGAACAATGTCTTATTGTGTCACCTAGAGTTATGGTTATGGTTATCACTTGTGACTAAACTTGTCACAAGTGATATGTTTTGGCTCAAGTGCTAAAGAACTGGTGAAAAAAGTGATTTTCATTGTGATAATTTATCCAAATTGTTAAGCTCAATACTGACATCTAGTGACAGTGAAGCTTAAAGTGTTTCCACTTTTGCTTCATCTGTATGAATAGTCATTCTAAATAACACATAAATATCACCTTGAGGTAACCTGGTTAATTTGGTCCAATATTCATCTTTTTCACTGAGACCCATTTTTAGGATACTTCAGTATTTTACATTCATCTATTCATTTACAAAGAATAAATTCACAAGTCTGAACAGGGCCGTGCAGAGACCTTTGGAGGGGCAGGGGCTCAAATTTAAAAAAGGGGGACATTGAACAAAAACACCGTACAACAACATAGCAACAACCCATATTAATAAAGAATCTAATTGGATCCTACTATATCATTGCCATTATGCCGAAAATGAAAAGCAATTGTCTATATTTTCTCCAACAGGTATAAAGTTTCTGTTTCTGCTGCTGACAGTCCTGGAGGGCTGAATTGGTCTGAGACTGTAGCTGTTAAACAGACCAGAGGAGAGAAGGTCTCTGGTTATGAAGTTATGAAATAAGCTAATTTGCTGCTATTTTACTAATTAAGCCCTAATAATATCTATTTAACCTCTAGAACAACCTGACTGCAGACTGATTTATAGATCCAAAAAGCTCAAAGGGGTTAACTCTATATAATAATTTGATGTTAGCACCTCTGAGATCTAGAATTATAAGACTGGAATATCAAGGCAAAGAAAACTCTACCTGGAATCCCCTGGTGGCCCCTGTCAGTCCCCTATGCTTGGGAGACATTTTGATTCATTTCATTGTGGCATGTTTGTCTTTATTAGTATTTAAATATATTTATAAAAGACTTCCCTGAGTTCAAAAGGGGGAAAAAAATACAACCTTTCCTGTGTCCCAATGCTCTTTTCAAAACAATATCAGTGGATGAACTCAGTGATACTGTTGTTGGCTGAGCAAAAATGAATAAATAATAATAAGTTAAATTGGATATCTGATCCTCTTATTCTTATTGTTGGAAATTATGTCTTAAGTTTTAAAATCCTGTTCCTGGCTGGTTGCAGAAATAACCAGTGAAGAGTTGTTTTGGATCTGGACAATTTGAACCAAGAATTCTGCTCCAAAGAGAAAAAGTCCAGCAAACCCAAGAGTTCAAGGTAAAAAATTCCTCTATCTGCTTCACAATTAAAGTCTGTGTGTGCGTGTTATCCACAGTGAGGGGTATGAGACAACATTTACTAGATGTGACTACTTTAATTTAACGTCTCCCCCTAGAATAGAGGAAACTGTGGCTCAGTAATAGACGTTGTACTTCTGAATGTTACAGAGTCGACACACAGCCATGGCAGTGGTAGTTCTACTTTTTCTCATCTCCTTTCTGGACTCGGTTGAAGGTGAAATTTGTTATAACATTTTAATTGACAAAAATGTGGAGCTGTAATTCATTTCACTGTTGAAAAGCTGATTTACATAAACATTTATCTGAGGTATAATGTCATATAATGATGTAAAAAGTGAAAGGTCAGAAACTTATTCTGATCTCTTTAGGTACTTCCCAGAGCACTAAAGCATCACCTGGTGAGAGACTTATGTGTATTTTTAAAAATGTGAAAAACAGAAGTAAGGGAGTAAACATAAAATACCCCTTAATTTCAAAGAAAAACATTTTTTCCCTCTGCTGTTCAAGTGAATGGGTTGTAATTTTCTGTACTTTAAAAGTGCTCAACTAATCCCAAAGGGAAATTGCTTAAGATGCACACAGAAGCAGAAAGTCATATGACTTTAAATATTTTCTTCTTATATGGTAAGAAAAAGTAGCACCAAGCTCAAAAGTCTCACCCTCAACTTCCTCCTAAGCATCTAATTAGTATTTTAAAATTTTTGCCGTGTAAACTGTTGAGAAATTTTTTATCTCAACTTTAGAGTTCCTCATGGTGCATAGGAAACTATCTGTTAGTGATGAATGTAATTTTTGTGTTAAACCTCAATATGACATCTGTTTCTGTATCAAATGAACATTGTAGCACTTTATTGAAGTAAATAATGATTATTTGTACCTTCAGTAGATTAGTTGACAATTTGTCAAACCTTACCATTTGTAAAATATTCCACTGAAAGCACTCTGAGTTTATATCTACCAACTTCATTACAGCTGCTGTAAATTTAAAAAGATAGTTAAAAACTTGCTGTTTCTTTGTCAACGACGTGCAAATGAACAAACTCCAGTGGATGTAAATACTCATGTAGAGATGTTGTATCTGTGCCTTTAACAAGGAAGAAAGTCTGGTTGTTGTAAGCATTAGATGCAATCACTGCATAAAGAATTGTTGGAGATACTAATTCTGTGAAATAAAAGCAAAAACTCCTTCTACACAAATAAATATGAAATTATCTGAACGATAAGGGATGAGATATAAGAATGTAAAGATAAGAATGGCTTATAAAGCTAATGTGTAGAGGAACGAGGTGTGGTGTATCTTCTTTCAGCTCTTTTAATTTCAGATTTTAAATGAGGTAATTCTTTAACAACTGGTCTAATAAAGCTTATTGTTAAATATTGCATTTGGTTTGGGTCTTTTGGTTTCATTTAATCAAAACTGAATTTCCAAAAAGTTTCAATTTAATCCAAAACCCAGTGACATTGTAAAAAACAGATAATAATGAGCATAAGGAGAAAAAACTAGCAAATATCTAAAACTGTGATACATTTCTAAAGAGTATAACTGTAAGTATAAGTAATAAAATCATCACATTAAAGTATCAGTTCAGTTCTGTGTTTTTAATGTCATTACTGTTGGTTTTCTATTTGTGTTGAATTTATCAGATTGCATCAAGTCATTAACTTGTAGGATTCAATCTTCTTGGATGAGAATGTAGTGAAAGTGGATAATAGCTGGTATTGTGTTGTTGACTTTGCAGAAATCACTCATACTGAGCAAGCATGCAGCAACAGTGGAGAGGAAAAACTCTCCATTATCAGGAAGAAACCTCCAGCTGCTTCTACAACTGAGAACTTAAAGTTAAAAGCTTAAATAAAAGCAAATAATGCAAAATTAGAGTGGTAGAAAAATGTAGCAGAGTGAGAAAATGTGAAAATCCAGGATGCTAAGTCTGTAGCAGCATAACTACAGAGATAACTGAGGAAAACCTGAGTAAGACTAACTGAAAGGTTTATCAAATATAAAGTTTTAAGTCTAATCTTACAAGTAGATATTACATCTGCTTCACAGACTAAAACTGGGAGAGAGAAGCCAAAACAGCCAATTATGTCTGTGTGTGTGTGGATGAGGAGTATGAGACAACATTTACTGGATGTGTCTACTTTAATTTAACGTCTCCACCTAGAATAGAGGAAACTGTGCCTCAGTAATAGACGTTGTACTTCTGGATGTTACAGAGTCGACACACAGCCATGGCAGTGGTAGTTCTACTTTTTCTCATCTCCTTGCTGGATTCGGTTGAAGGTAAAATATGTTATTTATTCCAAAAAGTGTTTAACAGTTGCTGTGGCAAGCTAACATTTCAATAAAAAAATGTGGAGCTGTAGAAAGTACATTAGAAGAAAAACTACTGAAGCAAAGTTCAGCTGTCAAGATATATGTTTATTGTGAAAAATGTAATGTAATTTCTGTTTGGTTATTTTTGGCGTGCTAATAGCTAATAGTTTTTTTTCTGACTGCAGGTTGATGCAGTATCGTGTCGCAATGCAAAGACCTTGAGCTCAACTTTTGGAGTTTATGTTCTAAATGTGTTGACTTAGTTTATTTAGATTTATTATTGTCCTTATGCAGCTTTAGAAATGCTTTAGTTAGCATCTGTTTGTGCTCTGAAGTACAGGACAAGTACAACTAAAGTATAATTTGCTGAACTGTCTCTAAAATGCTAAGGCTCAGTGGAGAGATCAAGAAGACGAAAAGAAAGCAAGAGGTGGTTGACATGTGCTTGTTTATTAGTTTCACAGTTTGGGATAAAAAAGCTTTTCAATATTCTCTTCTGACTTTTGGAGTGTTTGAAAGCAGGACAGCAGGAGTATGTTGGTTGTGGATGATGTTTGTGTCGCTGCTTTGACAGAGAGCCTCATAGATCTGGTTGAGATCAGTGAGTTGGGTTTCTTACAGAGCTCTTTGCTGCCTCTCAGAGATTTCATGGTGTATTTTTGTCTTTTTGTGCAGCTGTGTGTTTTGTCCAGGACAAACTTTTGATCTTAATTAGTTTCTTCCCTGTGTAAATAATAAATAAATGAATTGATAATAGTGTGAAGTAGTACATGAGTCGTAGACTTAGTTCTGTCATGGCTGCTTTTGCATCATAAATAGCTGAAATCAAAGAGTGTGAGAGAAGTTTTTGAGGAACAGGCTTTGATATTTAAAGTGCAAAACTTGACACCCTCCCAACACTGACAGTGAAGTTACTGCATTTAAATGGATGTAAAGGTCTCTCTATACACAGTCGTCTCTGTGTTGGTTTAGTGACAGAGATCCTGATAAAGATGCCACCAACATGTCACTCATTGCTCCGATACCGTGCTAAAGTACTCACATCTTTTTTCACATTTCATCACATTATATATGATATATATAAAATAACATGTTTTATGTGGTAGATAAACATACATTAGGGTAGATAAAATAGGCAAAAGTGTTATTTTACAAGTAATAGAAAAGTATGGTGTGCATTTGCATTCAACCCCTTTCAATTTTATATAAATTTAATGCAGCTCATTTAAATTAGAGGTATCTAAATTTGTTTTAAATTCAATTCAAAAAATCTTCACTAAACAACTTGCATTCAATAAAGTGGAAACCATAATTGCTTTCTGTCTTGTGTGTTTATAATTAAACATGGAATATAAATAAAATTAGGTATAATAAGACAGCTGTGCAAATATAATGATAGTTATCCATACAAGACGTGTAAATAATGAAATTAGATGAATCCTTTCTGTGTTGATTCTGATTGACATACAGAACTTGTAACACTCAACAGCATCTAGTGCTAACGCTACAAACCTCCTCCATGCTCTGCTGCTTTAAAATTTCAGTCAGGATTTTCCAGATACTGATCAAGATATTTTGTTTCCATTATTAAAAGGTAAATAAACTTTATCTTTCAGGTGCCGAAAATCGGTTTGTGAGGTCTGGATCGGACCTTCTACTGGAAGCAAAGACAAATAAATTTGGAGAAAATGAAGATTTGATTTGGAAGTTTAACACCACTCTCAGTCTTGTGAAATTCAGACATGGCAGTAAGCCTTTCATCAAATACGCAGAAAGAACTGTTTTTTCTGAACAAAACTACTCTTTGCTGTTAAGAAATATGCAACACAGTGACTCTGGAAACTATAAGGAAATAATAAGTGGAGGAGAAGACAAAACTATTGCTGAATACACAATCAGAGTCCAGGGTAAGTTTCTTCTTGATTGCTTCCTGTTTTGAAATTGTTTCTAGCTTCTTTTGCAGAGCCTGTTTAGAAACTAATCAAATCTTTTTTGATCAGATCCAGTGTCTCCAGTGAATCTAACAGTGACGCCCATTAATTCCAGTTTCTGTAACTTCACTGTGACGTGTAAAACAGTGGATTCTCAGATTAATGGAACTTTTCAATGTGAAAATAAAACCTGCCGTTTACTGGATCAAACACACCAGAAGGACTCATCTCTGAAGATCTCTGTAAAGGAAAGCTCCATCATCTGTAACCATAGCAATCAAGTGAGCTGGGAAAAGGATGAAAAGAATGTTTCACCTCTCTGTGAAAATCCACCAGGTAAGATTTAAGGAAAAGATTCAAGTGCTTTTGAACTTGAAGTTTTGGGAAGTTAGATGTTTTACATTGTAAAACCAAAATAATATTGCATAATTATGAACTGAAACTATGAACAAAACACATAAAACTCAATAACCAATGCAAGCTGTTTATAATTTCTTTAAAGAATTATTTTGCTTGTGATACACATTGTAATTGGACATTTTATGTTGCATATAAAAATAAAAAACATCAATCTTGATATTTTAGCTGAGGTGAGAAAAAAATGTATCTGGCAATTCTGTCCTTTAATTTTTTTTCTTATCATTTTGTATAAATTTCCAAGCATTAGAAGGACATTTAATGTATAGTATTTATTTACTCATATTTCTTTTATCTATTATTTTTCCAGTGAAAATTCAGTCACAATGTCAAATTTAACATAACATGAAAATTTCACGTATTTATTCTCTTTTTACAGCTTACAATAAAACCGTTGTAATCAACATCATAAGAATAACCTTGGCTGCAATTCTGGTTGTAATTTGCATTTTAACTGCTGTTGTAAGAAAATGTAAGTATGAGTTTTTTTTATGTATTTATATATACGTATATATAAAAAACTTCCCTGAGTTCAAAAGAGGAAAAAATTACAAAATGTAATGTTTCTTCTGTTTATGGATTATTTATGAATCCTAGACATACTAAAGATATTTATGCCTTTTTATTAAGTAGTTTCAGTTTGTTTGTTTTCTTTGGACTAAAAAAAGTTCTTTTAAATTTGCCTTTAAAATAACTAAAGCACTGTAGATAGACGTTTTAAGGGACATTGCTGATTTTAAAAAGGAATGAAAAAGAAAAAGTGAAGAACAGGAATAAAACTATGCATTTAAGAAATGTTTATACATCCATAAGTTGATGTTTAATGAATTTAAAAAAACACAGAAGAGGAAAAATCAAAGCAGTCAGTTTAAAATCTCTAAAGAGTTTTTTGACTCTTAGGATTAAAGGCAATTTTTTTATTTGTTTTAAAGTAATGGAGAGTTAAAGCATTTAATAAAACAAGCCATCTAGAGACATTGCAATTTCTAATACCTGCTATGGCTCCCTGTCTTGAGTATTGACATTTTTGTTTCAAAGCCATTCAACACAAGAAAGGAAATTCAGGACTACTAGGACAAGTGAATTGCTTGTCTAATCCAAAACAAATATTTTGATTTTATTTTCAAGGTAAAAGAAAAAGCAAACCAGAGCAAACAGCACATGAGCTTCAAGAGGTGAGTAGCAATCTTAATCTGTAAAGATTAACTGGATAATATGGAGGTTTATACTACTCAAGAAATATTTTTTTTTCCAAATAAAGTTTGGAATTAACTTTGTAGAATAGCCAAATAATCTCTCCATCCTCTCTGCTCATCAACTTTCTGCTTCTTTCTCTAATTCTAAAGTTTTGGAGCAAACTTGTTTTTTTGGTGTATCTAGTTTGAGTTCTTGCAATTAAGATTTTCACAATGTGGAGTATATATGAATACTGATACATTTAAATCTCTTTTAATGATGTCACACCAGGTCAGTCGGCCAGTGAGAGCCCTGTAGCAGATTCTTCAGACAGATCTGCAACATTCAGACTCGGTGTGGTTTCTAATGATGGAGAGACTGGAAACACCCTCAAACAAATGGAAGAATCCCGATCAGGGTCTCAAAAACACAAATATGATGCTTTTTCAATACTGCAGTATGCTTTGACAATAGTTGAGTTTGGAATATAACATAATTGCACGAATTGGCATGAACTGTATGTTGGACCTTTGGTAGCTACAATGAACATTGATCAGTATGTAATTACCAGTACATTGATAAAACTCAAGCATTTCTAAGTATAAATGTATAAGTACATTTATACATTTGTATTTAAACATATATCTTTACAATAGATGATTATAGCTTAGTTGCGCTTTTCAATTTATAGACTTTTGCATTTTAATCCATTTTGGCCTTTAGAGCTGCCATGATGGAAACCTGTTTTTGTTTGGAAAGTGTTATGTTGTCCATTGTAAGATTCTTATGAAAGTGAAATATTGTGTGCAATTTTCAGGCAAAAATAAACTTTGTAGCAAATATTTCATAACAGATTTTGTGTCTCCCTTAAAATTTGCTCACACATAGCAAAACTGTAATTGTCTCACCTTATAGTTCAACAACTTTACACTCTAAAACGTGTTTTGGGCTGTAGTTCATTTTGTGGCCTTATTTAACTTATATAACCTCACTTAATTCATTACTTACTCATTTACTTATTTTTTTGTGTTCAATTAACTTAAAAGTTACAAATCTAACTACCTTAAATAAACTAAAAGGAACTTTTTACTTTAACTTTACTTGAAACAATAGATTTCAATGCCAGTTTCATATCCTATGTCTGACCAAGTCAAATTTTTTTTTTACAATCGTCTAACTCAATTTACTAAGTTTTAATAACTTAATTCATTAAGTGTGTTTAACATGACTAATTTAAGTCACTCTTACTGAAATAGTTTATTGTTTATCTTACTCCTGGCTGGTAAGATCTCACTTCTGTCACCAAATGTGAGGGTTTTACACTGACCAGTCAGAGATTTTGAATGGATTCCAAAATATATTCTTAATTTATTACAAAAATAATTCAAAAGTGATGAATTGGGTCCAAAACTCAGGTCATCATCACAAAGGTAGTAACACAAAGGACTCAAGTGCAAAACTGACTTGACAAACAAGACATGAGGGGAACTTAAAGAGTGGCTGATCAGACCACTGCTAACACACCAGGGGGGTATTTAAACACACAAGAATTTAAACAACGGGCTGTCAGGTCCCTGTATGACCGGTGTCGGAGTCTGGTCCGCATTGCCGGCAGTAAGTCGGGCTCGTTTCTGGTGAGGGTTGGACTCCGCCAGGCCTGCCCTTTGTCACAGATTCTGTTCATTACTTTTGTGGACAGAATTTCTAGGCGCAGCCAGGGTGTTGAGGGGATCTGTTTTGGTGGCCTCTGCTTTTTGCGGATAATGTGGTCCTTTTGGCTTCATCGGGACGTGATCTGCAGCTCTCGCTGGAGCGGTTCGCAGCCGAGTGTGAAGCGGCGGGGATGGCGATCAGTGCCTCCAAATCAGAGGCCATGGTCTTGAGCTGGAAAAGGGTAGAGTGCCTTCTCCGGGTCAGGGGGGGGTGTCCTGCCCCAAGTGGAGGAGTTCAAGTATCTCGGGATCTTGTTCATGAACGGGGGAAGAAGGGAGCAGGAGATCGACAGGCGGATTGGCGCAGCATCTGCTGTCAAGCGGGCGCTGTACCGGTCCGTCGTGGTGAAGAGAGAGCTGAGCCAGAAAGAGAGGCTCTCGATTTACCGGTCGATCAACGTTCCCACCCTCATCTATGGTCATGAGCTTTGGGTCATAACCGAAAGAACGAGATCACGGATACAAGCGGCCGAAATGGGTTTTCTCCATAGGGTGGCTGGGCTCTCCCTTAGAGATAGGGTGAGAAGCTCAGTCATCCAGGAGGGACTCAGAGTAGAGCCGCTGCTCCTTCACGTCAAGAGGGGCCAGTTGAGGTGGCTCGGGCAGCTGGTCAGGATGCCTCCTGGACGCCTCCCTGGTGAGGTGTTCCAGGCACGTCCCACCAGGAGGAGGCCCCGGGGAAGACCCAGGAATGAAAAAGAAAAGAAGAACGCTGGAGGAACTATGTCTCTTGGCTGGCCTGGGAACACCTTGGGATTCCTCCGGAGGAGCTGGAATTAGTGGCTGGGGAGAGGGAAGTCCGGGCCTCCCTTCTGAAGCTGCTACCCCCGCGACCCAACCCCGGATAAGCGGAAGATGATGGATGGATGGATGGATAGAAAAACTTAAACAAATACTTGTCAACATATTACTAATTCTTTCAATTAAATAAATATTAGAACTGAACTAACTTCCAAAAAGAAGAAACATTAACAAAATGGTAAAATTAAACTAGAGACCAAGTTTCCCTTCCCCTGGCAAACAAATGGAATAACCCACTGAGGAGGTTTGCCATCCATATAAGGACAACAGTTAGTTGGAGCTCTTCTGTGTGATTCCAGCAGCAGCTCCAAAGGAAACTAGTAACTCAAAAGAAGAAATTAATTTGCTGCATTTAACAAAAAATATAAAGAACTGACAGATAAAGTTAACTAAATGTGTGCACTGCAATAATTAATTAAAGAGTCAGGCAAATGAAAATAATTTTAAAGATAAAAATCTAAACTATTCACTAATCAATATGTAAACTATTGTTAAGGATGAACAGAAAAGGATTACCATTCAGGTCTCTGTGTGACAGAAGGGACAGCTGTCACATTAGACCTGCATAAATTCGGATATTTGGAAAACTGCTTCCTGAGAAATGTTCTGCACTCGTTTACCTATCCAACATGTGAGCTTGTGTGTACCGATAGGAACTGCCCGTAGAAAGACAATAACTACATTGTGGTTAGACTTGCACCACAAGCTCTATGAACACTTCCTGTGGAAGTTGTCATGATCTGTAGCACTGTGAACTCAGTTTTATCCACAGTATGTTCATGTTTTCCCATTTACAATCACTATGAAAACTTTCCTATGTAGAACTATTTTGCTAAGGCTTCATTCACGCTTCCCTGTGTCCAAATAAATCTGATTTCCATCCAGTATTTATAACTCATTAAGATCAACCATCCCCCAACCACCTCCGTCATAGACTTGAGCTGATATAGGAAGTGGCCAAGAAACGAGCTTCCTCACATACAAAATGGAGTTGATCGTCTTATTTCTGTTTCATCTGTTTCTATTCTATACATTTCAAATACAAGGTAATACAGCTTTGTTTGTTTTCAACAATTCAACATGTTGATAATTTTATATTAGTTCTAAAGTAGTTATATTACATGTTTTTGTCTCATGAACCAAGAAGAAGTAAGTAGAATGTTCAGTTCAGGAAGTGAGGATTCTAGTTCCAGTAAGACAAGCTTTAAAATGTTAATTTTTGGGCACTTTTCTTTGCACTGAAACTCCTCCATGTTCACTAATTCACAAGCTAGAGCAGCGAAACTCAAATGACAAGGTGTTTGGTTTAGGTCTGTAGAAATTACTTGAGTCTCGTAATGGAGTTTAAGTGAGATGATGTGCCTTTAAACCAAAATTTTTTATTTTATTCGGGTTCCTTTTATCTTTTTTAATGTCAATTTCTTGATTGGTCAAACTAGGTTGAAGGAAATATGAACTTTCTCTGATTTCAACTGATTATAAAAACAAAAATAAAAAAAAAATTACATTTCAATGTGCTACTGGACCTATTGGGTTCCTGTAAAACGATACCATGAATAATCGTTTAGTATTTAAATAAAATACTAAGTAGAAAATTACTTTCTGTTTGTCTAAGCAGTTTATAAAATGCACATTTTTCCTAAAAAGCCTAATTTGTTGTCTCCACTATGCAAATAGAAAAATCCAACCTTGAGTTAATTTAATCACTGAGCGCAAAACAGTCCAGACATAAGGTTTTTCAAGTACTTAACAATGAAAATAAAGTAAATATAACTGAAAATAAAATAGACTTTACAGTGAATAAGTTGAAACTATCATAACAAAATATGGCAAATGAATATTTCACAAAGTTACTTGTACAAAATGCACAAGTGTATATGACTGAACAAACTATAAGGTGTATATTTATTCAAATTTGAGCAAGAAAATAATTTTTACAGGAATATAGAAACTTGTTGAAAAGAATAGCAGGAATGCAAACATACTGGGTTTGTTGTGGGCAACGAAGATTTGATAGTCTAACAGTTGCTGGGCAGAACCACCTCCAATCTTGTCCTTTGTGGGTGCAGCATCTCATCTCCAAGAGACAGACAAATAATATGTGATTTTTTTTTAAAAAAAAAAGACAATTTTACTGAGCTCATACTTGTATCCAGTGCATTAATATACTCTCTTTGGATGAAAAATTTAGATAATTTAGAAATTTCTCTTTGTCTGGTCGTCATACTTGACAACTTTGTACTCATCTCAACTTAGTTTGAAATGTATTTTGTTTTCTGTTTTACCAGGTTCCTCTGCAGTGACTGATGTATTTGTGAAAACTGGAGATGATCTTATTCTTAATCGCACAGAAGCTGAAATTCCATCAAATCCTCGCATTTGGTTATGGCAATTTAACGATGATACACTGGTAGAGTTTTCTCTTGGTTCCCCACCAAATGTTGTTAACAATCGCTTTGGAAAAGTTGAAGCTACAGAAAAAAGTTACAGTGTGAAATTAAAGGATCTACAGAAGTCAGACAATGGTATTTATACTGCAAAGGTAGTATCACCTAAAGAGCAAATACTGACTCAATACAACGTTACAGTTCAAGGTAAGTTTTCTGATATTTATATTTCTGACCTGTGTATTTTAGGTAGCAGAATTATTAGCTACATACTTCCAAATGGATGAAGAATATGAACTTGAACACATGTAATCCTGTCAGAATCTCTATTTGGGTTTAAGGCCTTTATTAAAGGAATCCATATTCAAAAACACTACAAGATGCTCTAAGAATAATGTTGCTCTTTGAATTACATTTCTTGTTGGATTTCTGCCTCTTTTTACTTTTTCTGTTTCTGATCTAAACCTTCTCAAATCTACTTCCTCCCTCAGATCCAGTGTCTCCAGCTGATCTCACCTTTACCTGTGCGTTCATCTCCTCCTCCTATAACCTGACAGCGACCTGCAGGGCAGACGACTCTTCAATCAGCATCACATTACTGAGATGTGAGAATCAAACTTGCAACCAAGAAGAAGCAGAGAGAAGATTGGTCACCAAATCTGGCTCTTCTCTTCATATCTATCAGTTGAAAGAATCAATTGTCTGTAACCATAGCAACCAGGTCAGCAGGAATGAGTCCATCAAACAGATTGAGAATCACTGTACAAATAATGGTAAGACATCATGACAAGACAATAACATTTTGGTTGTAACCCAGTTGTAAAACTGCTAAAAGTTGTTTGCTTGTTCATTTATTATATTTTGATGCTTTATTGGTTAAATGACAGAATCTATATATTTTAATCTGCCTATTTATGAACAACAAAAAAAAATCTATTTCAAATTCAGGCCTGAAAAGTATGACATGAATTTAGTTTATTCTTGCTTTTATAGCAATGGTTTTATCTTGAAATATACAGCTTTTGTTTACATTCACTAGTATAACTGAACTATTTCCCTTTCTTTTTTGTCAGAACCCAGAAAACATCTCTGGTATATTACATTGATCCTGTTGGTTCTTCTACTCCCTATAATTTATATTCTATGTCGAAGTCGCAAGGAAAGTAAGTTCAGATTTCCATTAAGATGTGGTTAACCAAAATCTGTGTAGTCTATGATGCATTGCCTTGAAAAAAGTATTCATGTCCCTATTATATTATACATCATAGACCAACACAAAGTAGTGGGCAATTAAGATTTGGAAGGATAAGGCAATGTTATTTCTGTTTACATCACAACTCTGGGTGGGTAATAAATATAGGCTTTTAGAACAAGAAGCAATTATAAAATAATTATTTAAAAAGAAAATCTAATTATTTGGGCCGTCAGTGGTTCAGGAGGGAACATTTCATTCTCTAATCAATGGGTTGCTAATTTCATTTGGTTCAGGATGAGCTTCACCTTGCAGCAGAAAAACAACCCTAAACATACACATACAGATACGTCAAATGGTTAATTTTAAACTTACTTTAAACTTATCTTGATATTAAGCTTTAAAAACAAATACCGTACATGAGATTTTGAGATTTTTATCTTATAGAATTAAAAAAAAAAACAAAACAAGTTTTTTTTCTTTTATTGTACAGTTAAGTACTACTTTGAGATTTTTAATCTGATAAGATGCATTGAGGATTACGGTTATGTGGCAAAATGTATACCATAGCAAGGGGCTGTGTATGTAAAACAGGACTGGATCCTTCTTCCAGTACATGGTGTACTAGTGTTAGCTTATTAAGTGTTAGTGTTAGCTTATTAAGTTAAGTTATTAACTTAACTTAACTTATTAACTTAACTTAATAAGTTATTAAGTTAAGTTTTTTAAACTTAACTTAATACTAAACGTACAAACTTATAATGTTAGAATATCTATTTTGAGGATGAGGATGTGAAAACAAAATTTTGATATAATTTAGACATAATTCAAGTTATCTAATGAACCAAAATAGTAGTCAGTACAGGTAAATAAAGCAAGATAAATTAACTTATTCAAACCAAGGCTTTTAAAGTATAAATTATTTCTTTTTGTCTAACCAGCAGGTGACAAAGGCAACTATGACAACACGATATATGCTCTGCCTCTGGTAAGTGATGGAATTGCTAAAACATTTTCCAGAACTGTTTTCCAATATTTTATTCGCTGATTATGTTTGTTTTCTAGGCAAACGATCAAACTGAAACATTGAAGGAAACAGATGAAGATTGTTCCCCAACCACCACCTACAGCGTAGTGGGACCTTCTATGAGTAAGACAGCCACCAAGACTAGAGCCAAAGACCAACCAGAGAGTGTGTATTCACAGATAAAGGCTGTGTGAAGTGCAGAACTGATATAGTGAGATTATGACATTTCTGTTATGTGAAAAGGCAGGCTGCTGCATTTCCTATAATCTGGAGATTACTGAGTCAACCAAATGGAAAATAGCCTATAGTATGTTTTATGTATTCTAAATTGCTTTAAGTATTCTAGACATTTAAGAAACTTTCATTTATATAGAGTAACTGTGGGTTTTACAAAGCTAAGGCTTAAAAACTTGTTAAAAGTTTAAGCCGTTTCACTGGGCAGCATTTTGAGCAGAGTAATCAAATAATTTGCCAACTAATATAAGTTTTGTGTGTTAGTCTATGAGGAGACAACTGGAACAAGTGACAGCATTCTGTACATTATGTATATAAATTGCATGTTTAAAAAATAATATATATATATATATATATATATTTTACTTTTGATATCAGAAGTAAGGAAACAGAAAGGACGAAAACAGTACAGAAGGAGATTGTTGTTTGCTTTGTATATTATTAGCATTGTGCTCAGTTCTACTAAGTCAAATAACTTGGAGTCTGAATTATTCATCTGCAGTTTTACTGCATTTAATTGAACAGTTGGGATCATTATGATATGAACTGTTAATTATTCTTACAGCTCTATTCTGTAACTTATACCTTGCCATAGTGTTTTTATGTGTGTTTTGCACCATATTTCCTGCAGACGTATGTGGGTCTATCTTAGAATAGAGTTCAAATTCAAAAATCAAATATACCTGATTTATTCCAAAGGGAAATTAAGTTTTGTATCACATTTCAAAGTTCAAAGTTCTGTTATTGTGCAGAACTTTGAAGGCACAATAATGTTGAATAATATTTATTCAACATAAATATTATGTTGAATATTTATGTTGTAAATATTCAACATATTTACACAATGTTATAGAATGTGTATTATATTAAGATAACTATTCTATTGTTATCTTATAATAAAATGTTCATATAAGGCTTCCAATGCTATTTATGATCAATTATAACCTCCATACACTTTTTTTATTGAAATATTTGATATATGATATATGAGCTTCATTTAAATCACGTCTTTGATACTGTTACTTTACCTACAACTATTTTCAAAAGATGCTCCAAACTTTGAAGAGTCCATGTGTTATATGTAAATATAGTGACTTTAATTCATGTAAAATGTAAACAGTTTAGGCTCTAGCTCTGAAACGTGTGGTACGCCTTCAAAAATTCAAACTAAACCTCACTCATCTGTACATACTGATATAAAAGGATGACTTTGTTTTGTGTATTGTACTAGTTCTTTAATTCCGTATCTTTAATACTCCATCAGCAACATATTGTCTACAAAAAAACTGATTTTTGAAATATATTACAGTGTATCTCCTTACTCTGGTTAGGCTTTTAGTATTAAACTGTGTTGAACTGCACTGAGTTACTTTTCTTTTGTTCTACATGCTCTTCAACTACGAGTATAACTATATAAATATAACTATATATATCTATATATATATACAACAGTATATATATATATATATCTATATATATATACAACAGTATATATATATATATATACAAAAGTATATATATATATACTTTTGTATTCGTGTGCTCTCACTAACCTTAACTTGCTACTGTGACACCTGAGTAATCCCTCTGTGAGACAGTAAATTTATTTTTCCTATTCTGTTTCCATTTTTCAGTTTGTATATATAGAAGTCAGAGAGACCCACTGAAAAAAGATTAGCAGCTATAGGTAAAATTTAAAACCTCAACACAATTCACTCCTCCAGGAAACAATAGTTTAACAGTTTAGAGCCAAGACCCTCTGGACATAAACCCTGTTGCATTTTGTATCCTGGGAATAATGTGTTCTACATGTAAGTCATGAGAATAATTTAAAGCACGACAAGTCAAGGGTTTAATGCAATACCTAGAACACAGAAGCACTGATAGAAACAAAAGTTTTGTTCTTTCTTTTAGTTTAAATTATATTGCTGTAACATAAAATATTTGAAAATGTACAGAAAATGCTTTCCTCATTTACTAATTTTGACTTTACAAACTGTTTTGTGTAGACAGTAAAGCTTTAAGACCAATATTAATTAAATTCCTGACAGACTTTGTTTTTAAAGACATATTTTAATTTAACAACATGTTTCCTCTGACTGAAAGTAAAATTGATGCTTTGAAGGCATCAAGCCAGACTTTTGATTTGAATCCCTGGAACAAGGTAAAGATTAGGGTCATGGGAAGGAGACCTTCCAACCTAAAGACTGCCTGGGAGAGCTAAACTAAAGATATGAACATAAAACTAATATCTATCAATACAGCAGTTTAGAATAAATTATTTAAATTTTTTTTAATAGAAACTGTACTTATGTCGAATACTTAAAAATCACCAACAACATTAGGGTTGATTTAAAAAGATATTCCTAGACAAATATGTGTGTGATGGGCCCATGCATTATGAAGATGGAAGCATATAAAGGTTTAACAAGGTCAATGGAGTGAAATGATATTGCCCGATTTTTATTTCAGAGTCCTTTGCATGCATCACGCACCACCATCCAGTCGTTAGTAATTCACAGCAAGGTGACATACCTGCGGGTTTAAGGCTTCAGGAAGAACTTATTTAACTTAATCACAAAATGAATTGAATATTAGGATTACATCATGGAGGAATTACCAAGCATGCAGGCAAAGCAGACAGACAATCCGAAGCCTTGGAGCTCGTGGGCTGCCCTGAACCCCAAGCTTAAGTATCAGCCGTTTCGAATTAATTCTGCTAAAACTGGTGGGAGAAGATTCACTAATAAAATCAATGGCTGACAGGTTAAAGCCTAAAGCTGGGCCAAGAAACTTTGAAAAGCCAAAATTGCTCAAGCTGCAGCTGAAATGTTAACAAATAAAAATCTACTGTCGCCCAAGTCAGTTTAGTGCATTTATATAGCTGCTGTTCACAATAAAAAAAAAGACAGACAGATTTCATTAATGTTTAATTATATAGAAACCAGTTTACACTCAATTCAGACCAATCAATTCATCCCAGTATAAGCTAAAATATATAATCAAAACTCAACCTAAACTAAACCCATGCAGTCTCATTTAATCCAAACTTCAGATGATGTTTGTACTGGACTGAATCAGAAGAGTCTGCGCTCATCTAAAAACTGAATCGTTTTTTTTTTTCAATAAAAACATGTCACGTTTTTAACACTATACATAAACATGCAACATTTATTTAAATAAATGCAGAATTCAAATATCTTTGCACTTATTGTGTGATTAGGCACCACTAAGTACATTTTTATATTTCAATGAATGTAGGAACAACAGAGCTATAACTAAATCTCCAGTTTTTTAAAATCCGTTTTGGTTGCTCACATTATGACTTTCCTGTAGCAAAAGCAAATAACCAAACCAAGTACAAGGTTTTGCTTTGTAACTTTTGCGCTTGAGGACATATCTTCTTTTAAGTAAAAAAAAAAAAAAAGTCTTTATTTTTGGAGAGTTTGAGGTTTTTAATGTTTCCTGTAGAGAATGAAACAGAGAGGTGATGTTACGTTTGCCTTTAATGACATATAATTGTATGATTGGTCTGAAAATGCCACATTTAGAATCCAGAAAAACTGTTTTCAGATTTTGCAGCAGCTAGTGGAGAAAGGTGGAGAACAGACTGAACAGCTGTAGGGAAACTTGGTCAGTTGCTCATTAGCACAATTAGCAACTCAACCAATTTCAAAGCAGCAACTCAATGCATCTGGGCCTCTATCATCTTGAGGCATCTATGGTGAAAACAACTTGTTAAATTCAAGCTGAGCATCAGGATGAAGAGAAAATGAGAAATTAGATCTACTAAATGCACAAAACATCCAATATTAACACAGATGGGTTGCAGAGTCAAAGAATAACAACAAAAACAAAAACAAACAAAACACAAGACTAAAAGCCAAAACCTGAGGCTAAAGTTTGCACAAGCTCAACAAAGTTGCACATAAACTATTTTAAAAAGTGTTGCCTGGTTCAATGAGTCACCATTTCAGCTGCAACATGCATTGGGTCAGAACTCGTATTAAAGCATTAAAGCATTGGGCCATTTAGCCTGGTGGTGTAAGGGTGTAGATATTTACTTGATGCACTTTGGTTGTCATAAACAACAGAGCAGTATTTAAAGACCACATCCTTCCTGAGTGCTATTTATGACCACTTCTTCTTTTGTCTTCTCTTGAAGCTACTTTCAGCAGAATGATGCGCCATGTCATAAAACTCAGACCATTTCAAATCTGTTTATTGAACATGACATTTGGATGTTTTCCACTGGCCTCCAGAAGATCTCAATCTAACAGATTCAAAACTGAAGCGATATGTATACATCTATGTAGTTTGTTCTGGAAAGTTTTTTTGTCAATGGTGTTCAACCACTTTGACTGACTTCTTTCAACATAAAGAAGGGAAGCTCTATTTGTTAGATGTTGGCGCTTCTGCGCGTACCACACTACAGAGAAAACTCCTTTTAAGCTAGCCTGGTAAAAACCAATTCCTTGTTCTGCGCTTAGCTTCAAACAGCTATTGAGAAATGATTGCTTGTGGCTGAAGTTTTAAATTTTACCCTATTGCTAACGTTTGGCTGTGACATGTGTAAGTTCAACGCTCTGAAGCTTACTGGAAATTGCCTGTCCTGTAAACAACCAGTTGTTGATCCGAACAAGACGGCTGTTGCAGCCATGACGGACTGAACAGCTCCTTTCACTTCCTCCATTCCTGTTGCTAAATTTACGGGCAGACGACAATTCTAAAACAGAGCAGAAAATCAATGTCATTGTTCACAACTACTCTTTCTGTTCACTGATCGTCCCAGTAGAGAAATCCTTGTAAATAGGAGAAAACCCAGGCTGACTGTAAAGGGAGATTTGAATCAAGTGGAATTGCACAGGAAGGCAACAATCAGGCTACATTTCAGCTGCTTCTGTCTGGGATCTTGTTCTGTCAGACGTGATCCATGACAGGTGAAGATTAGAACACATGTAGATGGATATCAGATCTTTACATTTGTGTCCTGCCTCAGTTTCCCAGGCAGCTGATAAAAATATTCGTGTTGTTTACATATGCAAGGGCTTTTTTTGCTCTTTAAAAACATCTGGGGATAATATTCTAATTGTTTGAATGACTTTATTAAATCAGATTTGCCCCTCGAATCAAAGTAGACAGGATGCATAATGAAATATGATTCTGTGTTGCTGTGACCTTCTGCTTCCTGGAAAAGGTGCATTGTGTGGTTGTGTGTGATTTTTAACTCAACTTGACAAGACAGATATTTAAAGATTGACTTCACTTGGAAATAAAAATTTAGAACTTCGTCAGTGAACATTTCTTTTACGTTTGCTTGTTTCGGTCAGTTTCTGCAAAGGTTTTTCCATTTGTCTCTATAAGCCAGTCAGTTAATTAAACATAATTTGTAATCAAGTCATATGCGATGTGTCTGTCTCTTCCCATCTGTCCCTGACCAAACAGAACTCATCAGCAGCGACACACCAAGGACGTCTGTTATGAGTCCCATTATCCTCCAGATCAGTAATAAATAATTTCCTCCATCCTAATTCGACCCTCATCCTCTCCTCTCTGCATACTGCTCTCCAGCCACAGGGTGGCAGCAACAGCAAGCAAACGAAGGAATACCCCACACAATCTGCTTGACAACTTCTCTGCCTGTAGACAAAGCCTGTGACATCATCTGCGGAGGGACAGAGGGTGTGCGAAGGACAAATGTCTTGAAACGCATTACATCATTTTCCACTAATATGATAATATATCTCAAGCAGCGAGAGCCGTGCCAAACATGAGAGGGGCCATAATCCTTCCAACGGCCGCCTCAAATGTGAACAAGGGAATGAAATAAAAGAGTTGGAGGAAGAGGAGGGGGAGGAAGAGAAGGTCCACAGAGCAGCGATGAAGGTTATTCCAGATATTACTCCTCAACGAGAATGGAAGGAAAGAAAAATGATAATCAGAAGTTCACATTAAGTGAAGTGGAGTTCTGCCCCTTTCTTCTGTCCTTGTCCTTTTATCCGGTCATATCTGTAATTTCTTTACTTGATTTTTCTCTGCTGTCATTGAAAAAGAAAAGAGGGTAAAGATCACAGCGAGGAAAGTGAATGAGAGTATGATTCAAAGAAATAAACTGAAAAGATGGGATAAGAGAAAGGAAAAAAGATGTAGAGAGATAGGAGGGGAAAAAAAACTAAAGGAGGGAGGAAGATAAATCAAAATGAAAAACGTGAGGAGAGAAGGAAGAAGATAACGAGCTTTTATGGAGGGTTATAAAAGAGAAAAACCTGAGGAAAAAGAAAAGAGGTGAAGGTAACTGAGGAGAAAGCAATGACAAGAATGAGAGGGAGAAAGGAGAAAGGAGCAAATACAGTCATGATCAAAATACTCAGACCATGGAAACGGTTGGAGGAACTCTCAATCGACATCAAAATAAAAAAAAGAAGAAAAGAAACAGGAGCAAGAGACAAATGAAGAAAAATCAGACGTATAACAGACTTTTGTTTTTCCCCCTCCAGGGGGTCTTTTGTGGGCTCTAGTGTCCCTTATTCGAAAGTAGACTGACAGGAAGGGGGGAAGACATGCAGCAAACGTCGGCCGGGAATCGAGCCCGCAACCGCCGCGTCGAGGACTGAAGGCCTCCAAATGTGGGTCACGCTATCCCCTACGCCACCACAGCACTCCCCAGTATAACAGACATTTTACTGAGAATTGAATTCAAACAGGCTGTTTGTGATTCTGCACTGCAAAAACACAAAATCTGACCAAAGTGCATAGCAATATGTTTTTAAATCCCTGGGAAGGCTGCCGGTTTGTTAGATTTCCATATTTATGCTCTCAGACAACATTTCTGCTGACCTCCTCCTCCTCGCTGGACAAATCAAAACATAAATAATTATTATAAGAGCTTACATTCCCTGTGGAGACTTCCCTATCACTACTTTCATCTTATTTTATGTCATATTCTCGTAACTTTTGACATTGTTCTTTTCAGTAATAAACTAAAATATAATTTAAAAGAAAGGTTTGTAAAGATGTTTATGTGCACAATTTAAATAAGAAAAATAACATTAGAGAAAACAGCATTAATCAGTCCAAAGAAGTGCAGCTGTCTTCTGTTTAAGCACTTTGAATAATCAACTGAGAATCATCATGAACATATCTGAAAATATGTCTGAGGAAAAAAGTGAAAGTGAAACTAAAAAGACAAACAATGATTTATTAGGGCAGCAGAGTTGAAGGAAATTTGAGGTTTAACAGAAAAAAGTTGAAAAAGGAAAGCAAAATCAGAGGAAAGGGAAACAATTTAAGGTTGAGCAATAAAAATGAAAAAAATGGATGGAAATTATGCACGAGATTAGAGGCAGAAAGCTTGAGAGATTAACAGAGAGCAAAGGGAGAAAGTATAAACAAAGACAACAAAAGGTTAGAGAGAAAGATGTGAGAAAAGTGAGTGAGAAGGAAGTGAGAACAGGAAAGTGACAATGAGAAAGGTGGGGGTGAAGCGGAGGAAAAGTAGGTTAGAGCTCCTCTAATGGATGAAAAGCTGTACAGAAATTTGAAAGAGTCATGAAAATGTGGCAAAGTGAGAATCTGTACTGACATGCAGAAGAGGTGAAAGAATGAGATGAGAAGATGATAGAAGCAGAAAACTGATGTTTTCAGGAAAACCCTGAAAAGTGACTAGGCAAGAAGAGACAGGAAGATGGAGAGAAAGTTAGAGGAAGAAAGATGGAGAGAAAGTTATAGGAAAGCTGGAGAGAGAAAATCTGAAAAATATTGCATAAAAAATAAATGAGAAATGGATATCAGAGAAAAAGAAAGCAGTGCTTCCAGACAAAGGGAAAAAATGAAAGGAACAAGAGGAACTCTGTAGGTGTTTGTTGTGGCTGTATGCGCAGAACTCAAATTCAGGGAACCAGCTTTTTATTCCTCTTAATACTTCTGTGCTAAACTTAGAGACACTTTTACTTTCTCCTTCACTCTGCTCAACTCCAGAAACTCCTAACAATGTGTTTGAGTGAAGTCAGCCTGACCTGAATATGCTGCATGTGAAATACAGAAACTTTTATTACAAACATGTTGTGGGCAGAAGTTTTGATGCAGTCAGAAATCTTGTTTTCCACAAACCTTACTGCGGCAGTGTTGCTATATCTTTTTGTCAGATGTTTCCATGATGTAATGAAGTTTAAGAATTTCACAAATTTCAATAAAGGCCTTAGAAAGACTTTTTCAATAAAGGCTTTCCAAAGGCCTTTATTGAAAAACTCAGTACTGTGAAAAAGTACTAATCTAGCCATACAGGACGTAGACCGAGTACTTGAGTGATTTCAGCTTTTCTGTCTTTGTTGAGATAAAATTTGTAAGCTAACAACTTCCTAGCATCTCATTTCAGGAATAAAAAACACTAATTATATTTTTCCAGTAAGTCCATTATTCTATCATCTAATTTAGCCACAGAATGAGTTCATTAATTGCAAACTGAATAAAAGACTTTTGCAAACTTCTTATGAAACTGTGTCATCTTTTATTTTCTTTATATCGTGAAAAAATAATTACACTGAATTTGAACAAAAACATGACAGAAAACGTGAAAGAAAAACAATATTTCAGTATCTTGTAAGTTTGTTTCACACATTTTTTTTCCGAACAAAAAAAATATACTAGTACCGAACAAAACTTAGTTCACGTGAACAATATATAGGGATACAAATCAAGAACTGGAGAATGAAGATTATATACGGTTGATTGAACTCACTCATTATCTGCCTCATAACTATCTGCATCTCCATGCAGTTTTAAGTGCAACACGGATTCTTTCTCACTGTAGTGATAATCAGACACTCAACAGCGTCAAGCAGAACATCATCTTGTTCCCTCATGCAGAGAGCAGACAGGATCTGCAGCCAGATGAGCAACAAGCTTTCTGTTCTGACTCCTTACACGTAATCAAAGGCTAAAAGTTTCCTCGTTCAACATCTGTCAACCTTTCAACTAGGGTTTGACTGACAAGCAGTATGACTTTTAAAACTAATCGTGACTTTTTTTCTTTCTAAGAAATCAATATTATGATTTGGCTCTTTTCCTAAAATTAAAATGAGAGGAAGAAATATCATTAATTTGAAAAGTGCGACATAAATCTCTAAATTAACTTTATTTACAAAAAACACCTGATAATTCAGCAAACATCAAAATATTTGGTCAAGACAAAATCTAGTTTTAGTGTTAACTAGTGCTAACTGTTAACTAAAATCTGCCCGACCATCTTGGGATGAAGGTTTAATTCTCTATGCAGAAATATGACAGCTAACATGTCGTTTATTTAACTGAATTAATCCTAAATAAAGTCCAAGTATCCTCCTCTGACAGGCACTTCAAGCATTAGGCATGCTGATGTGAGTGACTCTTCACCAGTGCAGACAACACAGTTCAGCATAAGTTTATTTAGCATTTTTTTTGTAAATTATGCAGTTGCATAGCATTTATGTCAAGTCTGGAGCAGAGGTACATATGTGTGTTATAAACGTCTATACTGATGAATGTTACTTTCAGATTTAACACATGAAAGAACATCTTTGCGTAAAAACTAAAATAAGTAAATAAATCATCTCTACTTATTGTGAAAATTTTTTTAAATGTCCCCATTTAAAAAAAAAAACTAAGCTATGTACTTATTGCAGGATAAGATTTACAGTTTAATCTTTGCAGTAGTTTTATAAACAATGCTTTCAAAGGTTTAGATTTGGTTGCTGTTGTGAAATAATAATTTCCTTTTAAAAATACAGGACTTAGCTGCTCTTATTACACAAAAAGGCTGATAAAATATCAAACTTGAACTCTTAACCTTTTTATAAGACATCACAATATACCAACGTATTAACCCCTTGGTTAAACTTGTCTTCACTTCAACATTTTTGTTTTGTTGTCTTGTTATCTGCATCACAGCCAAACAGCGATAGTTGTTAGCTGTAGGTATCAGTTTTGTCTTACATTTGAATATGAATTAAAAAAAAGATTAAAGCTGCAGTACAAGGAAAAGAGCCAAATCATACAGGCTTCTTCTGTTTAAAATAAGGTTTATCATGATGAGATATTGAACAAAAACTGTACTTAAAGCAACAATACTTCACTCAAATAACATTTGAGCTGTTTAAAATTACACTTAGGAGGAAAATCTGCATTTTCTGGGTCTTTATCTCTGTGGTCAGGAATGGTCTCCTTCATACCCGCAGGAGTGACTGGCCAAGATATGAAATTATCAGTCAAACCATAATTTCTTCTCTCCACTGGTCCAAACATGTTTCTAATGACTTGGGTTGCATACTGCCCACACACGCGCACACACACATGCATCTTTAAAGTTGGACATCAAAAACACGTGTGTCTGCCTGAATCTGTCCACACATAAAGACACAGAGTCAGAATAAACACAAACCGCTGCTGCATTTGCATGTCTGCTCAGTTGATGGGTTTTTTTGGCACTCACTGAAAGGTTCACACAGTAAAACTGGATGTCAAGACTCTGCAGACAGTCTGGGCCGGCCCAGCTCAGCCCAGCTCAGCGCAGCTCAGCCCAGCATGGGTCTGGCCCGGTCCTAGTCTGGGTTGGCCTACTTGAGACCAACTTCAGGCTATTTCTAGCATGACCGACAAGTTCTTCAGGCCACAGATGTTCAAAACCCAACTGTTTTTTTTTGTTTTTTGTTTTTTTTAAATGAGTTGATTAATTAGATCAGAACCAACAAAGAATGTGTTTTATAATGTGAAAGACACTTTGGACGGGTCCATTCTTCAACTGGTGATGTTGCACAAAGTAAATACAAAACTTATACTTATTTGGTTAAAATAAAAATAAATCAGAAAAACAAAGTGAATATCATGAACTCATGAATATTTATATATTCTATAAAACAGACACCAGAAATAGAAGCAAGCCAAAAAGACATATCTACACTGTAGAGTGTGATAGTGTGACTAAATGATGGAAATCTGGAAGAAAGCAACAATAGAAAGGTTTGCGATATTCATGTGATTTCATTCTCTGTTTTGACTTTGACATTTGGAAGCTGGCAGATGGCTTTTAATTTGACACATGGCAGCAAGTTTGAAAGAAACCATCAGGACACACTGCACAGAGAAAAACACATGGAGGGTAGGGAAAAAAAAGACAGAAAAACAACCTAATGAGGTAATAGTGTCCATATTTCCTTCAAATTCAGCTACGGTTTGATGCTGTTTTTATGTATTGAGACGCACCTAGAGTTATTTTTCCACTGATGTACTCAAGCATAGGCCATGCGTGTTCAACATTTTATATGAACTGTAATGTCAACAGACTGTCACCACAGGTAATACCCAAGTACCTGCATGAATTGGCTATGCGTGCAACAGCCTCAGCACCTTCTCTGTCAAATTCACTCATCCTTCCACAAGGTTGTAACAAGATTGCAAGTCAAATGCAAAATACTGCTCAGCTACAACTCTGTAAAAAGGCTGTAAATAGATTACAGTGTGCAGATCCACGGGGCTGATAGCAGTTTAAAATTTAAAACGCAGCTCCACCTGCTGTTCTACCCCAGCTGAAATGGTTTACATCGTGACCTTGGAGCTACGAGGTTGCCTCTGAGATACAAACCGGCGTGGCTGTGGTTTTCTTTCTCTGCCTTTATAGAAAACAAGAGCTATAAACACATTTTTATAGCCCCTCTGCAGACAATTACCATAATATACCATGAAGGGTTGATGGGGCGACTGATAAATATAAACAGTCAATGATTACTTCTGGAGTGGCTGATAGCCTCTGCAGCCAGGGGTCTTATTTAATGCACAATCATTTTTAACTGCTCCAAAATGTAGAATACAGATACAAGTGAGTGACTCCTTATTGCTTTCTGCACCTTTTAAATTTACCTGCTCAGTGAAGCATGCAGGATGGGAACTTTTGGAAAGGTATTAAATGAAATATAGAATCTATTCCTGATGGGTGCAATAGAAAGCTTTATTGTCTTCATGTTCGTCCAGAAAAAAAGTGAACATAATGTGGTGGATGCTTATAACATAGGAATCGTGATTATTGACACACTTTTCTTGTATTCCGCTAAACAAATTCTTGTCGCCATAAAATATGACGTTTTGAGTTGGTGTGATGATGAAGAGAGCAGTTTAGTCGAATCTCATTAAGCTCCGAGTGCAAACATAAATAACTTCAATCCACTGAGAGAGAGGGGGATTTTTGTCAAGAAAAAAATAAAAATCAATCTGTTTCTCATTTACTTATTATACAAAAAGCTTAAATGCTCTAATATTAAACCTGAGGGGTTTAATAGCTGATATTAGAAACTATTATAAGAAATGCCTTGATCCGATTGAGACGACACCAACACCTCACTGAGGTGTAACAAAATTGCAGTCCAGAAATTTTTGCTAAGAAATCTGGGTCATGCAAAAAACTTAATTTAAGTACATTTAAGCAGAGAAAAATAATCTCACACTGGGAAATAATAATTTATTTTTAAATCATTGTTACTGCACTTTTCAGATTTTTCTTTGAAAATAAAACTGCATATTTTTAAATGGTGTCTGGGATGATTGAAGTATTTGCCCATAACCTTTTTATTTTTTTGCCTCAGATATAATTATATCACATGTAAACACTCCTCAAAATTGGACTAAACCTTTAGACCAAGCATCCAAGCATCCAAGATTATCTTGTCAACATGAACAACGACGGTAGGGGAGATAAAAAAAAAAAAAGAAAAATCTCCATAATACAGGAAAGCTAATTGGCATTTTGTTGTTTTGGAGGCATCCAGGAAAACATGTTTCTGTTTCTGTCCTACCATCACAAATGTCAAAATGCAGAGTTTGCTAAATGCTAAGTGCTTTGGACATTTTGGCAACCAGCTCGCAGTGAGTCTCATGCAAAAGGAATAGCAAATGTGCAGAAAACAACTTCCTCCCACTGTGATGCTGTGGGAATGTTCACTGTCTAAATTTTAAAGTGCATGGCATTTTTAATTCTTTGAAATTCCAGGATATTCTGAATACATATCTGATTGGCTTTGCCAGAAAAATGGAAGAGAGGTCATCATTGGGTCTTTTAGCAGAATAATGATCAAAAGTATAAATATGGAAAAAAAATCTATTCTACTGTGCAAGTGAGAGAAACCATTTTTTTAATCCAGATGGGGGCTGCACAGTGGCGCAGTTGGTAGAGCTGTTGCCTTGCAGCAAGAAGGTCCTGGGTTCGATTCCCAGCCAGGGGTCTTTCTGCATGGTGTTTGTATGTTCTCCCTGTGCATGCATGGGTTCTCTCCGGGTTCTCCGGCTTCCTCCCACAGTCCAAAAACATGGTCTCTCTGAATTCTCCCTAGGTGTGAGTGTATGTGAGTGTATGTGTGAATGGTTGTTTGTCCTGTATGTTTTCTGTGTTGCCCTGCGACAGACTGGCGACCTGTCTAGGGTGAACCCGCCTCTCGCCTAACGTAGCTGGAGAGGCACCAGCAACCCTCCTGACCCCATTAGAGACAAGGGTGATCAGAAAATGGATGGATGGAGGGAGGGAATCCAGATGATTCTGTTAATAAATGATTTCTTAGTGCTGGATATTTTTCTCTCAGGTGATAAATGTACTCAAATTAATAAATGGATTTTTAAAAATATTTTCAAATGGAGATTATGCCACAACAATTAAAATATGCCCTTATAATTAGGCTTTTTACATATCTTTACAAGGGGTTCTTTTAACTGTAGAGGGCGCTATATGTTTAAACAGAACAGCTGTCTCCACAGTTAATAGTTTAACAACATCATTGACCACAACTTAGAGGAGGGAGAGGAACTTGCATGATTTAGTCCCTCACATTTTCAAGTTTCGAGTACCAAGTTCTGCTTTGATGGCCAGATCTGCACACCAAAACCTGACATAACACGATGAAAAATCTTAGACATAAGACACCAGCAGAGTTTCTGTTGCAGAGAAAAAAAAATCAGCATACTTACAAATAGTACAAAGTACCATATGAGCTAGATAGAACCCTCTCTACCTCACTTTGATATGTTAGACTACATTTAAACCTTCTCGCTGCGTCTCAAGTTACCAGAGCTGCTCCGATCGAGCAGCTGCTCGCTCCAAGTCCGTCGTTTTGAATGTCGTCACCAGCTTTAGAAAAAAGGCAGTCCAGTCAGAAGACAGGAAGTCAAAGAAAGAGTTTCACGCCAAACAAATATATCCATAGCAGGTATCAGCTGGATACTTGTTATTTCGAGGTGAAACTCTTTAAGTTTTCTACGTTAAGCCTACAACATTAAAAACCGTTTCATTTTAAAGGAACTCGGACCGTTTCCGATCGTAACGCTGCGTTACACGTTAAAAAGTGTCACCCAAAATGCTGAACCTTTGGTCCACAACTCCTTATAAAAATATTATAAAATGTTTCTGAATGCCGTTGTTTTTTTTTTCTGTTTTTTTTTCATATGCTTCAGTATAAATATGGAAAAAAAATCTATTCTACTGTGCAAGTGAGAGAAACAATTTTTTTTAACACTTGAAGATAGGGGAGGTATCTTTTTGCACAAATTGCAGAAATGTATAGAATGAAAAGGTGCTCCCACCACACCTTGTTTCACAAACACTATCTATAGCACTGACTTTAGGTGACATATTAGGTGTAGAAATGGTTGATGATGACAGAAACACAATACGAGAAGGAGAAGGAGCAAAGAGACGCTTGCTACTGCTCCGTTTGTCTTGTACAATATCCTGTCACCCGGAGCACCTCATTGTCCACGCTTTGAAAAAGAAAAGACACCATTTAATTTTTTTTGTGTGTTGGCACATAGGAACTGACAATCTGATCACTCCAGACGAACTGTCCCACTCAAATCAAGGTAGATCTAGTGAAAAAAAAAAAAGCCATGAAGCAAGTTTTAATGAAAAGTGCCAGCTATATTTATAGTCCAAGCTGCCCCTTTGATGCATTTATTTAAAAGAAATGTTGTTGTTTGTCTGGATTTGTGTTCAGCAATGTAAGTCAGAAAATGCAAAAAGAGTGGCTTGCTGAGAGGTTTGCTGTTTATATCTTTATACAAGAAATATAACTTTAAAATGGCCCAAATTTCACATTATTTACAGTTACAGGAGGGTGTGAGGGGAGGTGGTCCAAGTTGGCAAAGTGCTCTTCTTGTTCTTTTTATCTCCTGATTGTGAATCTCGCTTTTGTTTTTGTTGATGGGTAACCACAACAGACAGGAGGCCAGCGTGAATCAGGGTGAAGATCACTCTGCATGTATTGCTTCTTTCCTAAATGCTGGGGAGTCATATTGTTGCTAAAAAAAAAAAAAAAAAAAAAAGGTTTTCCATGGGGTGATGGCAATGGAGAACGGATTGTTGAAGATCCACGCACAGAACGGGAGGATTTACACAGGATGTGAAAACACTGCTGAGGCCGAAAGCAAATCCAGGAAAGCGCGTCGACCTTTCCTCACACGTGAGTCTGCATTCTCTGCGTGTGTCTGTGGGAATAGTCAGACGGTGGGGACGAGTACGAGAAGCGAGTGGAGCTCCCGTATTTTGCCGAGCCTGTTTCAGGACTTTGCTGTCCCGTTCCCGGACCCGACCCGGTCCCCTGTCCCGTCGGATACATCTCATAGGCCGGTCCTTCCTCTATGGTAGGAGCGAAGCCCATGCGGTAGCTGGGATACTGGGAGGGATATCCGTAGCTGTCGTATGGCAGTTGGGTTGAGCCGTCCAGCAGGCCACAGTCTCCTCCGGGGTAATCTCCGGGTGAAGGGAGAGCAGGATTTGGAGGAGCTTCCTGCCTCTGTGCCACCCTAGAGAAGGTGTTGAATTGGGCGTAGGTAGCGTGGGACATCCTGGAGGGCGGGCGAGGGTCGTAGCAGCCTGCCCTGGACCCTGGCACCGCGCTGGGAGGAACTGCACCGCTGACCGCAGCTGAAGGTCCTCCGGATGTGGCGCCGCCTGGCCCGGTGTTTGGGTTTGGAGGGCGAAACTCTCCCTGGTAGTGGACGACACGGGACTGGGGTCGCGCCTCGTCGTGGGTGGTGGCTCGGACGTTGTAGTAGCCATTAGTTGGATCCTGTGGTGAGATATATCAGTCGTAAGAAACAGAAAAGTTTCAGACATCTGGGAGAAGCAATTCTAATCAGTTTGTTGGTGACAGCATGATGTTTTTATGGTGTGAAGCCCATTGAACTGCCTTGTTGTACTATAAAAATTTATTTTATTTAACTTTCCCTATACATTTCAGATGTTCCTCTCCTTCAGTATGTCTGATTCCAGTTAATGACTGATTAACAGGCTTTTGTTGAACAGCAATCAAATGAATCAGGAAAAAATGAGTATGTTTGTTTGAATATTTTAATAAAGCGATGGAACATTTTTTTATGTTTTTAAATAATTTTAGAGAAGTAACTCTTTATAGAATGTCAAACAGACATAAAACTTAATGACCCTCAGTCTCTAGATACATTTTTATGCCATAATCTTTTTCTGGAGAATGTTGTGGTCCACAGATGCTCAGATAGTCACAAATACTGCTTCTGCATAGACCACAAAGGGAAAACTTTTATAAAATTTCCAGGAAACTAAATATTTATTCATATTAAGCTTAGCTTAGAATATTAAAGGAAAAAAAAGATGTACTAGACTGCAGAATAATTTTTGGCTTTAAATATTTAAGGCCTATTTTGAGAAAAACCTTTCTATGAAACAAACACCTTTAAGATAAGGGGATTTTGTTTCCCAGCACAGTTTAAAAAGTCATGATAAATAAAAGTTTTGTTGTTGCAAACAGGAACCTTTCAACCGGTTTTGAAAATGCTGTGCTGCAGGAAAAACAAGACCTTACAGGAACTGGGAGATGAACTTGACCACAAAGCTCATGCAACATGCAGGAAATGATGCCAAAGATGCTGCAGATAATTGTTTTCCTGAAAACCTCTGGAGTCAGCACATGAAAACCCCTTCGCTGACTCATCTCACCTTGAGCTCGTACTCCTCCCGCGTGTCGCTCTCGCTCCTGATCTCCTGCTTCAGGTCCATGTCGTCTTTGAATGGCTGAGTGGAGGGAGAGAGGGAAACAGAGGGCAAAAACTAAACCATCAAACAACGAAACACACACATGGAAAGAGGGAGGGTGAAGAAAGGAAAGGAAGAGGACGACAGGGAGGGAAGAGGAAAACAGAGTTTCAGCTTTTTCATCCCAAGAGAGTGAAAGACGAGAAACGGTTAGAGTGGTGGGGAAAATAAACGGTTCTGGGCCGCGGTTCGAAACCTTCTCAAAGGGGCGCCGCCGATTAGATTCTCCGGTTCATCCACGGATTTTCTAAAAGGAGCACAATGTTAAAGTGAGTGTGTATTTTTGATTGAATGGGTGTATGTTTTGTCTTTTATGTCTTCATGGGAGCTTTAGTGGGCACGACAGCATGTATGATGATGATATGAAACAGCAACAGAAGTACATCTTGTGAAGTAGTAAATTTCACAAGTACCACATTAGTATGCAAATATGAATTTCATATTTGAGAATTTTCACATTTTATCACATTGCAGTGCTCCCCCGTCTACTTCTGGTTCAGGATTCATAAATGAACTAATATGAGGAGTTTTCTGAGGAACATAACTCCAAATTATTTGTGGAAAATTTGCCTCTTCATGGACTTTTTAGGACAGAAAATCTAAAATATTCAAAAGAACATGGAGCTGCTTTGGAAGCTGAAAAACTCCAGCACAACACGACTTGACAAGGCATCGGCTCGTATTGTAAAGCTGCCAATCCTGATGCGGCATTCATTAGTGTATATTAGGGTATATTAGGTGTTAGGGTTAGGCAGTTTAAAACATTTAAAACATGGATGTGGTCTGTAAACACTGCAAATATCAGAATCTACTGTGCGTTTAAAATATTTTATTGAAGTTACTGGGAAGTATTGCGTGGATTTGTGTATTTTATTACCTCTGCCTTGATGCTACTAAATAAATCCAGTGATTTTTGGAGGGTTTGTTAGAGAACATTAGTGAACAAACAGCATCATAAAGACTGAGGAGATCAGCAGACAGGTCAGGGAGATCATTGTGTCAAAGAGGCAGCCAAGAGGCCTCTGGTGACTCTGGAGGAGCTGCAAAGGTCCACAACACAGGTGGGAGAATTTGTTGACGGAACAACACTCTTTAGTCAATACTCTTCAAAATCTGGTCTTCATGGAAGTGGCAAGAAGAAAGCCACTGTTAAAGCCTACCGTCCCAACCGGTGATGGAGGTTCACCTTTCACCTGGCCCACAACTCTAACTATCCAGCTGGAGAATGGCCTAGTCAAAGTCCAGATAAAAATTCAGTTGAAACTCTGTGTCAGGACCTGAAGAATGCTTTTTCCTTCTTTTTGAAAGCCAAGAGGCCTGGACCAAAAGTTTCATCTGTAGCTGTGAACTGCTAGTAAAATGTGGAACTGCAAAGAGTTTATATAAAAATGCATGCCACATTTTCAGATTTTTATTGTTACAGAACGTGAAGCCATGGATTTTCCTTCCACTTCCCGATTATGCTGTGTCTTGTATTTGTAAAATTTCCCAAAAATACATCAAAGTTTGTTGTTTCATGGCATGTAAATTAGTGTAAATATTTTCGCAAGATGTTGACTAGATGCAATTTTTATTATTTTTTTTGAAAGGCGGTTGTGTTTTTTCAACAGAATCTTTGGGTGACATTTAAGATTATTTCTGCTTTCAGTTTTTCCTTGGTGTGTGTGTGTGCATGCGTGTGTGTGGGTGTGTGTGTGTGTGTGAGCCCCTCCTGCATGTCGCCCTGATTGTCTGAGTATTTGTACATTTAAGGCCAATGACCCGTACGTCTCCTCTCCGCCGCCCCCGGTGACTCAGACGGGAGTCTACTTACGGAGTACATGGCCTTGACCATTCTGGTTGCTGTAGAGACGTTGGCTGCCTCCTCCTCCAGGCTGTGGGTCTCTTTGTTGACTGTTTCTACCTTGATGTCTGGTTTACCGAGTGTGACACCTCGGCGACCTGGGAAAAAATGTTTTACAATATGGTGTAATGTAAAAGTTTCAGTAGTAATACAACCCAAAACTGAATCATATTTAATTTGGAACATTTCTGTTAAAATGCATAAAAATTCTTAACTATGAAAAATATTTATGTAGACACAACAGTTTAAGCTGCAGTATGTAACTTTTATAATAATAAAAAATACACATTTGTAATCAGACCCAGGAGGAGGGTCTTAGTGCTGTCAATCATCTTCTATGTGGCGCTGTTTAACCTCCACCACTGCTCTCTGCTAAGCTGCAGCATCTTCCCGAGTCTGTTGTGAATGCTAACGTTAGCAAGTCCATTTATAATAGTGGATAAATGGTTTTCCTGTAACAGTATTTTGTTTCTCCACCATTAGCACATTGAGCAGTGAGTACATCAAGTTGATTGACGGCACTAAGTCCCTCGTTCTGGTTCTGATTGCTTTTGGTCAGAGTGGTGCAATTCTTCAAACGGCGATAGCAGTTCATGGAGGAAGTGGAGGAGATCAATCTTATCACAGATTATCTGTCTCACGTTACACTGTCAGAATAAAACTGTTACACTGACTGTTTTAACAAATATGTAAAAAACATACAAAAGTTACATACTACAGCTTTAAATACATGGATATGACATGGTTTGTTTATGGAAATGGAAGTAGATTTGGGAGCAGTTGGTAGAGCTGTTGCCTTGCAGCAAGAAGGTCTTGGGTTCGATTCCCGGCCCGGGGTCTTTCTGCATGCAGTTTGCATGTTCTCCCTGTGCATGGTGGGTTCTCTCCGGGTTCTCCGGCTTCCTCCCAAAAACATGACTGTCAGGTTGATTGGTCTCTCTAAATTCTCCCTAGGTATGAGTGTTTGTGTGAATGGTTGTGTGTCCTGTCTGTGTCTGTGTTGTCCAGCGACAGACTGGCGACCTGTCTAGGGTGACCCCGCCTCTCGCCCAGAACGTAGCTGGAGAGGAACCAGCAACCCTCCTGAACAGAAAATGGATGGATGGATGGAAGTAGATTTGAACAATATGTTGGGTACATGAAAGAAGTATCGGATCTAGGGCCACTCGAAAGAAAATCAGAGGCTGAAGTTAAATATTTCCTTTCAGAATTATATGTTTTCTTTTTAATTGCAAACTAAGCATCACATTTTGTTTAAAAAAAATCATCATGACTTTAATATTGTTTTGTTATTTTGAAGAACTGCACTTTACAAGTCAACACAAGTGAACACTCAGCGTTTGCCATCATGAGCAACTCCCTTCCACTGCCAGAAACCTTAAAAGAAAAGATTCCCATCTGTGAAGTCTCGAGCTCCATCGCAGACAACAAACAGGAGACTGTTTATCTGCAGAGACGACAATGTTTGTTTGAGTTTCTCTTTCTGAACGATATCTCTCCTGTAGCCGTGTTTATCAGCTCTGAACCAGAGTATGTACTTTTATCCCCTGAAAATCCCTCTGGGGACTCTGCCAGTCACCTTCAACGTCTTTTCCTGTTTCTTTATTTCCGGTGAAGCAGCTCGAAATTAAACATCTGAAAGCCACAACAGGGCTTTTAGATCTCTGGTTTGACGGAGCGTGGTGTGTGTTCATAATTACTAATTGGATTGCCGCTGGCTATAGAAATAACACATATAGAAATTCATGATTTAAATGCCATTCACCTTTAAAGGCTTTTGTTTCAGAGCTCTTATTTATGTCGCTACTTTACCCTCTGCGTGCAAGTGGCAAGAGAATATCAAGCAAGTCAATGTCAGCAAAAGGAAATGAAAACAGAAAGTGGGCGATTTAAGGCCGATTGCCATATAGCATGAATATTCATTAATCTCATTTGAATAAAATGCTGTGCGGATGGCATATGTCATTAACTTCATGTAACATAAAAATGACAGAGCAGGGGTTGTTGATGAAAGAAAGACTGACAGGCAGAGTAAGTGTGAGCATGTCCATAAAGAAACATAAAAAAACAACACAATTTTCAACTCACTGCCTTTGCGTTGGCGGTAGAAGAAGAAAGCGAGTGCCAGCAGAATCATAAGCAGCAGAATGGAGGAGCCCACTGTACTAGCGGCGATAATTCCCACTGGAACAATATCTGAAACGAACACAAGCAGAAGAAGGGTCGGGGGTTGAGGGACAGCTGCGGCTTCGCTGCTGCACAAAAACTTAACGAGGATGCTGCTCAGTTTTAAGGGAAAATCCTTTTTGTGTCCTCGCTCAAAGCTGAATCTCTCAGGGCTGGTTATGTTGATAAGGCGCGCTCGTCAGACAAGGGGATGAAAACGCTTTCAGTGGACGTGTGTAAAGAATAAATCCAAAACTCTGTCGCTCTCTGAGATGTTTTGGTAGATTTTCTAAAGCCTGTGGAATGCAGTGGCGCAGAGAATAAGAGCAGGATCAGACTGACAGAGCATGGAGAAACCATTTTCTCCAATATAAAGTAAGATCTGCGATTTCATAACAAAACAGCCACCAAGAAAAGACGAGGAACATGCAGTGGCCCTTCTGAGTCACACAACGTCATCTGTTTTAAGGAGAACTGGTTTTTATGCTTTGCTTTATCGCAACAGTTTTGACTCAGTCTTAATCTTTGATAAAAACAAAAAAGTCAACTAATCTCTGAGTCCCACGCAGTAGATGAAACATTCTAATATTCTATCAACATTTTCTATCTAACATTTATAGAATATCAGAGTGTAACTAGTCTACTTTAATTTGAACTGACATTTTTTTGTACAAACAAGATTGAATATTATGAACAATTAGATTTGCAATACCGTTATTTGTTTCTTCCCTTCTTTAATTGACTCACATTGTCTAAAGTAGCAACAAACTGAAACTAAATACTAACTAGAGCAATTATTTCAACTAAATGTGACTCTAAGCTGTACTTCCTGAGCTGCAAAATGCTGCCTAATGTAAAATATTTTAAAAATATGATATATATTTTACTTCCAAGCCTTTTGTCTTTTTTGATGCCATCACATGTAACCTCAGTTATTGCAGCCAGGTGTGCACACGTCTCCAAATTGTGTTTGTAGGCATTTAAATGCCTACAAACAAAATCAAACATCAACCTCAGGATTTAGAGCCCTCTTATGATATCTCAAACTTACCAGTGAAAAACAGATTGATTTTTGAGTGCATGCTAATGATACGCTCATGAAAACACTGAAGAAGTATTGTTTTCTCTCCTACCGCAAGAGAAAGTGGCAGAGGTAAAATTATGCAGATTGCTAGAAAACATTCTGGTGCAAATATGAAACTCAAAACCAAATTTCGCAAGTACTAAGCATGCAGTACTAAAGTAGCAACCAATGCAGGGAAATAATTTTTTTTATTTTTTATTCTGCGATACAGTGACATTCAGTAAATCCTGAACATCCTGAAGATTGAAAGCAGGTTTTAATTCTGTATGCTGAGGATCTAACTGTTTATGTAAGCAAGCACTGTTTGGATCCAACATACCTTTCTCCTCCAGGGTAATGATCATGGTTCCAGGTCCAAATGAGTTCCAGGCGGTGCAGTTGTACGGGGAGTGAAAGTCAGACTCCATGACGTTGTTGATGGTCAGGGTGGAGAGGACGGCGCCGCCTTGGGACTGGGGTTTGCTCTGCTCCACCGTGTACCTCTCCATCAGAGTGCCTTTTTCCTTCTCCCAAACGTTCTCCTTCCACGCCCAAACCTGTGGAAAACAAAACCAAACCGATTTCAGATTGGGACACAAAAACATCTACAGTTTGAACACAGCTCTTTCGAAGAAGATCAACAATGCTAATTTCACTTCACCCCAGAATTGATCACTACAAAAGAAAAAAATCACATCTAGAAAGACACGGTCAAGAACAAAGATTTAAAAACTGATTATTTGGTATTGATAAAGGTTAATTACACCTGCATTTGACATGTTGCAACTTCCCGAACTGGAAAGGGAATTAATTCCTCATGAAGGAATCAGAACGCAGATAACACGGTGTAGCAGGTGTACATGGGTGTTAAAATCTCAAGCAGGTTTTGCCACTTAAAATGTGCCAAGGAGGAATTTCCAACACATTAAATATGGAGCACTACAACATCAAATATGCATTCAGCCATATTTTAAGCTTATGTTCATTTTAAATGGTGTTGAAAAAAATATAAAGATGACTCACTGAGTTACAAATCCAAAATCCCGCCAATATTTTGTTTTTATTTCATACTTCCTTTTGTCTGTCTGGACTGTCGACTCCTCTAAATCTCTCTTTCTAACAATAATTATGTTGCATCGCTTCTGTTTATCTGGATTTTTTTTTTTTTTTTTGTGCTGTTTCAGAGTTTGTCATTGCCTCATTGCACACGTGCACAAGCATGCACACAGCACCGCACTCCATATTTTATGAGTCCCCGTGTCTCTGCATTAAGCCTGGACTATAATGTCGTATCGCATTATACGCTCCGGGCTCGCTGGCAGTGCAGCAGGGGGCTGAATCGCTCTAAAAGCTCTGATTTCTGTCACGTCGGCACTGCACAATTGGATAATTGACGCTGAAAGGTACAAAATTTTACTCTCCCTCAATCCCTCTTCCTCTGATTTCAATTTATTGCTCCCCCACAGCCCTCTTCACTCATTCTAGACGTCAAACTGAAATAATGGATTTATTTTTTCCCTTTTGTTGCTTCTTTTTGTTACTTCTAAAGATTTCTCTATTTTTCCCCTCGAAGGTTTCAATAACATATTACGCTGCCAGGATCTTATAAAACATTCAGTTCAGAATAAACTATAGTTTTATCAAGCATTTCTTCCAGTGATTTCCAGGAAAAGGTAGAAATGAAAAACAAAACAAAACAGAAATAGCTTAATCCATTTTTATTCTGAAAAACTGAAGAGAAAATTAAATTACAAATTTCCGAGAAGGCAATGTGAGAGGCACTCCTTTCAATCAAACACAAGAACAAAGACACACTTTGTGTAATACATCAAAATTAAACATTGGATACTTATGTAATGTTGCTGGAAGTTTGGGGGATTTCCAACTAAAGTTACACCTGAGCTACTTTCAGAACCTTACTGTATTTTTGGGGGATTTTAAGTTATAGAAAAACATGTTTTTTTTTTTTTTTTTTACAAATGAAAGCTAAAATGGCTTGTATTTGTATTCATCTCATTTACCTAGATACCACAAAATAAATCCTGAACAACTTGTTGCTTTGAGATGTCACTTCTTAGGGAAAGTAAAGTCTTCTCCTGTGTGTAATTTGATCTCAGTATAAATCCTTCCCCTCCCTGAGGGCCTCAGAGGTTTGTTTGAGAAGATTACTGAGCAAATTTGGAAAAGTTCAGGCTGTATAAACAGTTTTTCAAGGAGTTTTATTTCCTTTTTCCCTCACAAAACTTCTACTGGAAGAATTCACATTAATTATTGGAAGTAGGGATAGAATATTTGACGCCGTTTAGAAGAACACAACACATCTATTCATCATTTGTCTATACCTTTTAATCCATGCAGCCTCATCTAACATTGCAGTCAGAGGATAATAAAAAGAAAAATGCAGTTGCCTTATTAAGTCTAACTATTTCACATGTCTCAAGTTAAAATTAAATTTATCAGCTCCACAGTGTACAAAACTCAGCAAACAGACTTTTATTGAAAACTAAGCGTGAAGAAATTCTAACTCCTGGGGTATAACTTTTTGCAACACTTTCCATTAATATTTAAAAATGTTTTCAAAATACCACTTTGTACTTTTGACTTTCTGGCATCAACCTCTTGTGCATCTGACCTTTTGGTAACCCAGTCTTCAGCAGGAAGACTGTAGTCCTCAGGCAGAGAGCTGTAAATTTTTCCAGCCAAAAACGATAGCTGACGGAGAATCAAAGTTCCTAAAGGCTGAAGGGATCCGGCCGAGGCTGTCAGGTCAGCAGAGTCACTGATCTCTTTCGGAGCTCGTTTTCAAACACGAACCACATTTAAATTTCAGCTTTCTGCACTCATAGTGTAACGCTGTATTGATCCCTCTTCTTTTATTGAGGTTTGATAAATGTTGCCATGATGTCTCTGATATCTACAACGTTTATGTTTTTGCAACCTCACTTTTTGTGTTTTGGTTATAATGCTGTGGGGGCAAATTTACAAAGCTATCTGCTTAGCAAGATCTCTGCAGTCCAGAATTTGCAACGACATCTAATTCTCAATCAGCACACAAAGGAAGATCTGCTCCAAAAATGGCTAAACCCAGCAAATATCACCTCTCTGTGATAATATGGTTTGCCGAGGTAGACAAAGTCTGGCAGCAGCAGAACAAATTACACTGGATTCTTTAAGACACTGTTTGTCACATGGAGACTGGAGAAAAAGGGAGAGGTTGCATACACAAAAACACAAAGCAGAGACAGAAGCTATGGTAAACTTGATATGCTCTTTTATATTTGATATTTTAGCAAATAATTTTGTTAAAGAGAGTTACATTTTGTTGAGATGTGGAAGTATAAAGCTATCATCCTGCTATTGAAACCAAAGGCCTGGATGGATCATTTTGCTGTTTTTCTCAATTTTGTAGGGGTGAAATGAAACCATCTACATAATTTAGTGACAAAACATCTGGAAATCTCTGTTAAAATATTTTCCACCTTCTCCATGATCACTTCTGTAGCTACAATGTTTAGGGAAGCTGAGGAAAGGACAATGGCAAACTGACACCAAAAACAGATGAAAATTTAGCTGCAGTAGCTCTGGTTGGCATGTCTGATTCTACAATCAGCTTTGGAGTTCTAGTGCAGAAATGAACCATGTGTAGAGGGTGCAGAAAATAGAGCAAAGTGCAGAGCTTTGGTCATTTCTCCTTCTGTTTCTCTGGTCACTGAAGTTGCAGACACTAGATTGGTCCAAACATTTAGAGAAAAACAGCGGCACGTTCTTCAGATGTGTCAGGTAGAAAACAGTTTTTTAATGAAGTTGCTTATATTCCTCAGGCACATTTTTCAAGGTTACCTGTTTTTTAATTTTTGACATATCATAAGAAAAGTCTACCTGGAAGGTTTTTTTAAAAAAGAATGAATAGCTATGAATATTCTGAGGTTATTAGAATAAAGGAGGACTTTCTTATCACTGGAATGTGGGTCCAAGGGATGGAGCTATTGCTATACAAACATCAAACTGGAAAGATTTACTTTTTACAATTGATATACACAGTGCAACTCATATCTAGGGGTGAATATCATCTAAATGTACAGTTCTAAACAGAATCTACAGTATTTAATGGCTATATATTTCCATTTTGCAAAAGTTTAAAACTAGATTATTGAAATGACACACTTCTGCTTCCAGTTGGCAAAGGATGTGGACCAAACAGCTATTTCGTAATGACCACTCACATTTGCCACCTGGTGCCCTTTAGTGCTTACTGCAGCTACTCTGTTTTCCATTAATTAAATTACTTTAGCCTCCCTTAATGCTGCAGCGGCACTTACTGAGGCGTTACTGCTTAAAAAGCGTTCCAAATGACCAACTACATCTGTAGAGGTCATTACTTTCAGCATTGGGCTACTGGCAAAGAAAAGGAAGAACGATATGTGGGAAATTGGTTATCATTTTTGCAAAGCTGCAAATTAGATGTCAAGATTATTATTTTTTTTAATCTTAAAATGATTTTCTCCACTTGATAATTTTTGGTAATAGGGCTGAAAGTGCTCATCCAATGTCACTTAAAAATGAAACATTTTGTAAGCTGTATCTGAATTGTTATCATCTTCTCAGCTGCGTTGGCTTCGGTTTGATCTGAACAGGAGGATGTGTGTCTCCTCTTTGACTTCAAACACACACCTCAGCAGCTGTTTTCATGAGTTCCACCTTCCTCTACAGAGGAGGAACAGCTTGTTCTCACAGATTAGTGACACTCTTGGAGAACAATGTCGCCTCCATCTTGTCTTTTACCCCTAGTGACACAAGCTAAAGAGAGAGAGTGTTTTCCAGGTGAGCTGGCACCTTTGATCAGGATTCCCTGTGAGGGAGATGCAATCACAAGAGGTCATGCAACTCTAGAGAAGATTACAGCTTCAGAAGATGGACTTACAATCTTATCAGGTGGGGGGGTGCTGGCAATGTAACACTTGATCCCTCCTTTTTCACCTCTGACAGCGTACTGAACTGGATCACTGGAGATGATGGGGGGGCCTGGGAGAGACACGACAAGGCAGAAAAGGGGATTACTCATACCCACCTGAGATGCTCCGAGGTTAAATCACATTCAAAAGCATAATGGAGAAGGAAAGAGTAGCATGTTAGAGTCAAAATCTGATGTGTGTGGGCAGCCGCCGCACACCTGTCACTGCTGCAGAGAGCGGCAGTCACGACATGCGCTCTTGAGACTGATTGCTCGACTTCAGGCTGACATTTTTTTCTAGATTCCCACAGGATGGGATTGGTGTAGGATAAAAATTTAACGGGAGCAGATGGGAACGGGAATGATACTGTGATGTCACAAGGTTAATTTTGCTGATTTTACTTGTGTTTGAAGAGGAAAATAAAAACTTCCACAGCGCTCCGATATAAAGATGCAAAACAAAAATTTATTTCACAGTTTTTGCGTTATCCTTTACAAGAGCAATAACGGTTGAAAAACCGTTTGGCTCTGTCGATCTTACTTGCAGCGCCTTTCCTTTCTCACTCCTATCTAACCTTCGTTAACACTCATCTCATTTGCACAAATTGCAAAGTGGCCAATTAAGTTATAAAGCATACAAACTTAAAATAAAACACTTATTCACAGTAAAACATTATGAAATTAGCAATATAATAATGCTACCTAAACCTCAACAAATGCACTCATTATATTACTAATTAAACAAGTTTGAACAGTAACTGAATATTTTATACATTAACTTGGCCTCTACAGATACAATAGACAAAATTGCCATGACCGGTGCCACCAGTTTTTAGTTTTCTTAACCTAGCCTGCACTAAAAAGAACTACATGACCCAGAAGCCCATGTAGTTTCTGCTGGTTGCACTCTGCTGGAATTCAAAGAAGAAGAGCAATGGAGTATCAAACATGAAAGCCATATGCTACAATACATGAATGACTGAGCTGATACCTTTCCAGTCTCTTCTCGACTTCTGGAGAGGTCAGGTGGACTGGTGCCAGATGCCAAGATGCAGCTAGCAACAAGAAGGTCTGAGCAAAGTTTCAGTTTTGCTGGGAAATGTTCAATCCAGAAAACGTGGATTCACTTTTATTCCGACATAGATATGTTTCTGAGCTTATTATGGAAGAACATGCTGGATATTGCATGGATGATAGTTCGCTGTTACTAGTTGAAGATTAAAGTAGACTAATTTTACAGTATGATCTGATAAAAATTAGTGCCTAAAGACTAAACAAAGAAAAACAATCGGAGTGAGACAAGAGTAGGAACCATTTTACTGTGAATGGGATGGGACAGAAATTTGGTTTTCTTACTCTTTTCCAGGATTGGGATTGAACAAATATTTTTTCTGTAAGAGTATGATGGGACAGGAGGGAAAATCTATTCCTGTACGACCCTCTACTCTCTACCATATTAGCTCAGCGTTGCATACAAAACAGTTCGATGTGAACACTGTTTTCCATCAAGCGGTTTACTGTGTGACACAGACTACGCTTACACGGTGTCCGGTGAACATCTGCACTGAGTCCGCCTCCCAAGTAACCCGGGCCATTAACTAATATCCCTTACCTAATTCCCTTCAGTCCCTATATCCATCTCTGTTGTTACTCATCTCCACTTGCCTCAGTCCTCATCCCCCCCTTTCTTCATCACAACCCCCATCCTCTCTTAAACACACCTCCCTCAGATTTTTGTCCCTCATTGATACTGACTTTATTCACCAAGCCTCATTCCTACCTCTCTCATCTTTAACTTTATCCTACATCTCTACGCTTCCACCAATAATCCTTCATACATCACCCAGAACTCCCCTATACATATCTTCCTCATCCCTATCTCCTTTATCTCATATTTCTTAACATTTGCAATAGGTAGAAATCTAGGACTTTCTTATTTTGCTCAGGAAATGGATTTCTTGAGACAGAATCCCCATTTGTATCTCAATCTCAGTAGCTTTCAGCAGAAAGACTCCAGATGATTCCATAAAAATGTACCAACTTTTGTCTTCTACGACGTCTTCAACTCGCTTCGGTAAATCCTTCAAAGTGACACTGTTCTGGTTTGGTTCTTGCTATTGAATTATTCAGTCGGTTAACAAGCACGAAAATATAAAAAAGAGCTGAAATCCACTTGTACAGAATGGTTTTTCTTCAGAAAATGCATCTCATCAGTTCGTCAGAGCTTATTCTACCCTTAAAGTTGTAACATCTACTGGGAAACAGACCTGATATGCTGACCTGTAAGACTTTTACCTCCAATGTTTTGGATCAAATAAGTGTAGCAGATTTTGCTAAACAATCTTTTTTTCTTTTGCACATTCAAGCCTTTCACATCTCTTAAATTTGGTAAATGGTGCTAACATAACAGTCAGCATCATGTCAGAGAACCCCCTGCATTCAAAGTGTCAGAGCATTTTTAATTGAATGTGAAGGGATAATCACAGAACATTTACAGCAGCAAGTTGTCATAAAACCTGTTCAGACATTTTTCTTTTCTCCACAATCTGGGACATAAATTCAGAATCCTTTAAATCTTATTATTCCATAAAAATGTTTATTATTTCAAAAGCAACTTATGCAACTCCAGCAGAGGCAAGATTTCGTAATTTGTTGGTTTTACCAACACTTTGAGCAAACATGAACATGCTTACAGCAGCGCTGTCGCTCTCTGTCAACCTGAATAAAACAGTGTGAATGCAGTGACTGTGACAGTGTCCTGTTCTGTGATGAGACAAGACTAAATAAAAGTTACAAGGATGCGACTCGGCTGCTGTGGGGGGAGGGAAGGGCATAATTAAAGCATGATATGATCCGATCACGCTTGATACAAAACAGTAAAGCAGCTGTGAAACCAGCAGGGCAAATCCAAAGCTGAGATATAAATCCGAAGCTAAGCTCATGAGTATCTGTGGCAGGGCAGTGTTTAACCAAGTGTCAACTGCAGTCTTGACCCAGCAAAAGCTGTCGGACATGGTTAGCTGTGCCGGGCTGGCTGATGTTATATGCAGTGACTTCCCTCTGCTAAAATATGAATAACTCCTCTTAGAGGATGCAGCCGGGTTTGTGTGATCACTAAAAGCAAGTGGCTATTGTGATGTTTGTGTTAATATTAGAAGGGACCTACTGTGATAAAATTAATATTTTGCATATTTTTGTACTTCCATTATGATCTCAACTGCCTCCAGTGCTTGAAAAGGCCATCCAGATGTTTTTTGGCAAGACGTTTTTGGTGTTCCGTAATGTCACAGATCAGCCGGCACTGCCTGTCACCTAGCAACCCCAGCAGAACTGCAGGTCATTAAGTCAGCTGGTTTTACTGCCGTATAATGGCTACTGGAAAAGACAAATGTTTTGTTGTTGACGAACTACTTGCTGCATTCTTGTTTGTGCAGGAGGCCCTACCTCTGCTTTTCAAAGGTGTACAGTTGTATAATTGCACATCTGTTAGCAGCCATTTTCACGTGCGAGTGAAAACGTTGAGGTGTGGGGCGTGGCTAGCAGCAGTTCATGTGGGTTTAAAGTGACAGGAGGTCCTTGAACAGCTCATTCTGAAAAGAGTTCAAAACATGCAGAACTCAGTAAACTAACTTTTTGTATCCAAGAAACATTCTGCGCAAAAAATGTAATGAACATGTTTTGTATAACCCGTAGACCTTTCCTAATATTTTCAAGGAAACATAGGTCATCATTAAGTCTTTTTTAATTGGGCGATTAGGTTTTGTAGTTTCAAATAAGTTTAATCATGAAGCAAGTTGAAAATACTGGCTTCTGCAAAATACTATGCCGGAGGAAATATTTATTGTATTTTGTCAGTTTGGATCAGCATTGCAGAGGAACAGGCAACGTCAACAGAAGCTATTCACATTTAATACTGTATACAGCACATTTGCTGCCTTCACCTGTCAGAACTGCAGAAAATCACCAAATGATCAACTGCAGACTTTACAAAAAAGTTCCTCAATTAAATCTGCACAATACAGAAGGAGATATTAAATGTCTGATTACAAAGGAAAGTTTGAAAAGTCCTGCTTACTTTGTGTTCAATCCTCTGAGTTTTGGTGGAATTAAAACTACATTTTTTGTAAGAGTATCTCCCTAGCTTTGCACATCTCGACATTTTTGCTCATTCTTCTTTGAAAAATAACTCCAACTCAAGTTTGAGTGAATATCTCAGAATGACAGTTCTCAATTCCTGTCATACTAACGTTTTAAAATTTGTTAAAAATTTAGAGAACCATGTCATCTGCCTTCCATTTCAAAGTTATACAATACTTTGTGGTAGCTTATAGCATAAGATCCATTTCTTGTTTGACATTTCTTCACTTTACAACCACAAAGTTGAACCTGTATGATTATTTTTAAGGCACTGGACTTTTAGATTTTATGGTCACTGCCACACATCTGAAATAAAGTCAGATCTGGAGCCCCTCCTGTATCATTTAAAAAAAACAGAATTTGTTGTTGTTCTTTTGGCACCTCCCTTTGCCTCACAGCCTCACTTGTTCCACAACTGTGCACAGAATTGGCAGATGTATTATAGTGGATGCCCTTCCTGCCCCCTTGACTGTCCCTGGGAAGGAAGGGAGTGCAATTTGAACTGAAAACCTCCAGGTCTGCAGCCAAGCTGTTCTGCCACCCAAACCACTGTTTGATTTGCATTTAATTTAAGAGCTAAAAACTCATAGCCATGTACTTTTATTATATTTGGGTGTTTTCACAACTGGTAGACTAGGTTCTCTTGGGAACCAAAACTTTGTTGCATATTCAGATGGCGAGGTTCACTTTCACACTGCACTGTCAAACAAACCAAATCGTTTGAGAAACCAGTTCAGTATCTTGCCTGTGGGGGCGCTGTACCAAAACTATTGAAGGAAACGACACAAAAACCTCTGATCAGATGCTAATATTTACAGTCTTTCTTATCTTCGCTCTTGGGCTTAAAGCCAAACAATCCCAAGGAAAATTAATTAAAATACTGGATTGCTGTTTCAGCGTGTCAAGTAGCATTGCACATTGGTACTTAGCTTCTCAAGCTGCATATTCTTTCAAGTACTGTACATATGCTGTCAAATAATCTGAGGTTATGCTCCACAAAAAAACAAAAAAACAAATCTGTGACCAGATAAGTCCACAAATACTGAACCGTGAAGAAGGGGTGTCCACTGCTGTCATTCAGGTTAGAAGAAGTATGTTTCAAAAAATGTTTTGGAAAAGATCTTAAAATTTTAAAAGTTTGCCAAATGTGAACAAAGCAACACAGGCATAGGAAAAAAATATATTGAGAATAACATAACACCAAACAAAGATCATGGAGGTCTAAGTGATTTAATTACTCATCGTTCCAGCTTGGGACATATTCAAAATTCAGCTCCGTGAGGGAAGATCTGCTTTACATCCTCCATGTTTCTGCTTATATCAGCATGACTATAAATAGCAGCGTGTGCGGATATGAACTGACCGTTGACAGTAAGTGTAACCTCGATCTCTCCCACTCCGATGCGCGGCACGATGGCCTTGCAGACATACTGGCCTGCATCGGCCTGGCTCACTGACTTCAAATGCAGCTGGTTGTTGTTGCTGAGAACCTGGAAATACAGGCAGGTATAAATAAAGAACAGGACACCTGGTTGTGATGTAAAGATATTCAGGAAGGGAACAATAAAGAGAAGGAGTATGGAAGGAGGAGGATCTATGTTTAATTCATAAAACATGTTGATTCACTCAGCAGGCCCCATGAGGTTTTTTTTCCCCAAGCCTTTTCTTAAATGGTTGGGGCATGAATTAAAGATTTAGAAGTCTCAGAACTAATAGTAAATCCTTTAAGTGAGCAAACACTTCAGAAATCTGCGTCCTTAATGCGCAGTGAAGTCAAATTCTTCAGTACCTTCCACAATTATTGGAACTCCTGGTGGGGATGTGTACAGAAGCACCGAAATAGATTCCCTCTACGGAGACTTGGTGGCCCTAAGATTCCTCTCTTAGCTGTAAGTCTGAAATAACAACCTTTGGAGATTTTTTTTCTACCTCCCTTACCATTTTCATTGTTTTAATTGTTGCTCTGACTATACATTTTAGTAAGCTTAGGCAGGTAGTTATTTTCTCCCATTTGGAAGTTGTGGGGGGACATAAATAATATAAATGCATATATTCTGTTGATGTGCACTTATTGGGACTTTTTTTCCAAGCTGTGCTCTTACCATACTGGAGCCCTTTTTAGTCCAAGTGAGGGTAAGAGGAGGGTTTCCAGCCCACTTGCAGTTCAAAGTAACATCTGAGTACACATCCACTGTTACTGGTCTGGGCTCCACCACCAGAATTGGACCAACTAAAAAAACAAAACAACATAAATGACAAACCCCCCCCCAAAACATTAAGTTCTCAAAAACAAAGCAAGCTTAATGATCATCAACTGACTATGAATTCTGAACAATAAAGAAAATTAAATACTACTTCTTTAGTTTGAAAGGATACACAGTGGTCATGGAGCTAAATACTTTCAAATTGTAAATTATTATATACAATTGAGGCTTTTAGGGATGAATTTTAACTGTTCTTTCTTCAGGAGAGCTCACACAGCAACTTAGTAAAATTTTCAGCTGAATGCAAAGACAAGCCATAGACAACCCTTTCGTCTGATGAAAGGGTTTATCATCAGACGAAACAAAGACTGAACTATTTGAGAACAATGACAAAAACTATGAATAAGGAGGAAGGCTACAGTACAGTACAGTAGATTCAATTTGATTAGGGACCAAAACTGCTACGTTTGTTACATTTCCAGCACACTCCACTGTGTCAAATGAAACTGTAGTGGTGCTGCACCAGTAACTCCTGAAGAAAAAGACACAAAAAACTCTTAAGAAGTCACTGAGAGCAACTTCCTTTTTTGCCAAATATAAATAAAAGTGAAGTGGTGTCAGATTTTAGCAATTGTAGAATTTCTTTCATTATTAGCAAAAGACCACAATCTATTTCTCCTGCTAGTGCGAGACTCTCATGTTAGAATGCCCCGCACTAAAGTTCACTTCCTGCTTTTGCAGTTCGAATGCATCCACAGACGCATTCAAACTGCACCAGAGTTCAGTTTAACCAAATCCGACAGCTAGATTTTTAGGTGGACCAGAGTTTACTTATTTGGTCTGCATCAGAGTTCAATTGTGCATCCCCAAATGAACCAAACTTTCTAGACAAACAAGCTAGAGTTCAAATAAAGCAACTAAACAGGCTGCTGTGAGTCAACACTAGATCTACATCTACATGGTTGAATCTTGGACAAGCCTGAAGTGTTCCTACATTAAAATCACCTCAGATACACACCAAAGTTATGATTAGAATTGATAAAGATCCTGGAATTACCTCAACCTCATGAAAAGTTTTGAATGATATTTAAAAGCTTAAAACCAATTATTTTAGATGAACTCTTTTGCCACTTAATACGAGAGTCATCACAGGTAGCCAGAATTACACAACATAACTATGTCAACAACTTCATTAAGCCTTTTATTTATTTAAGGAAAAATAAAGCTATAGCTTGCTTTTTTAGGTGAAATGCAGCTTTATTGTCCTCCTCAGCACACGAGTGTTTACTATTGACTCACAGTGCACGTCCACGAGGATGCTGACGTTGGTGCTTCCCACTGCGTTGAATACCTGACACGACACGGGCTCAGTGAAGAATGAATGATCTGCTGTGGTGACAAACACGCTTTCCCTGGCCCCCTCCAGCAGAACGCCACCTTTAGCCCACCTGGCGGATAAAAACACAACACCCTTTAACACGTTTCACACGGCTGCAAATCATTACTACGTTGGTATGTCTGCAGGAAATTTCAGAACCTGTGTGAGGATCTTAATGTGGGATTTTCACTCTATGAATGTAAAAGAAAATATGACTTGATTCTCCTGCTCAAGGGAAACTGCAATAAATTAGAATAATTTCTGAAATCCATATGTTTGCTTGCCAAATATCTAGCTGAAAATCATATCACCATATTGCACATTCTCCACAGAATGACATTTTAATGCACATTCTGTAGGCTCTGCGCCTAAGTACCTGGCAGTGTTCCCACATCAGGACCCTCTCTGATAGAGTTTCAGACCTCAGCCTTTTTTTTTTGCACTTTCAGTGCTTCGGAGATGTCGCTTACGATAAAACTCTCCGTTCGACTACACAAAATGTTCAATAGTTTCGCAAATTTTGTTCTCTAAGCAGAAATTACGATTCAGGAGCAGCTCCTCAGAGTGAACACGAGCAGATTGGAGCAGATGAAAGGAAACCCATTGGCATTGATCATCCGATCAGGCTGCTAATGTTGCACTGCAGGACCACCAACATCAAAACCTTCCTCACATCTTGAGCTACAATTAAAGCCAAATGCAGATATGAGTTCATTTAGACCTCTAAGTTGCAGAGGTTGGAAGAGGAAAGAATATTTTTATATGTGGTAAAATCTGTTGAACAAAAAGTATTTGCACCTTATAGATTTGTCCTTTAGCCACACTTAAATGTTTCAAATCAAACACATTAAGTCAGACAACCATTTATAAATTCAACAATTTAGATTTAAAATATGAATTTCATGAATTAGGGCAAGAGACTATTCAAACCAACCTGCCCTAATGTGGAGAAAATAATTTATCTACCCTGGTGACTAGATGACCTGTAGAATAAAAAACACTCAAACAGAGCCAGTCTGACAACATGACATCGGCTTAAAGATCTCAAAAAAGAACAATGCATGAAGAAAACATGAAAAAAAAGATGTGAAGATTATTGACATTTCTTAATCTGTAAAGTGTTATAAAACCAAAAAGGAACATAACAATTTCGGAGTGACCCAGTTAAACTCCAGACCAAAATCCAATTGATATGAAGCCACCTATCAATTATTCTAGGTGTTTGTCAGCAACTGACCAATCGCGCTTGCAATTTGTCCGGAAGTACACGCCCATTATCAGCCTTCCAATGTGCATGAATTAAAGCATAAATAGCAGCCTCTAGCCCATGTGTAAATTCTTCCAAAGTTATAAAAGACTCATTGCCAGATAACACAAACTCTTGATGACAGTTGTTGGACAGCACAACCATTTGTTAGATTTAGGAGGGCAATTACTTTGCACATAGGACCAGGTTAATTTGGAAAGCCTTTTTTCTATCAATATTTAAATATTTCAAAATTGCATTTACTTTTAACGGGCATTAAAATTTGTTTGATAACACAAAAGCAAAAGAGATATTATAATATTCTACACAGCACCATATTTTTTTTTTAAATTCAAAAACAAGTCACTTAGGATACGTTTTACATGTTCTGCTTGCAAATTCATAATTTTTTTTAGTTTTACAATCACTGACAATGACGCAAATTTGTCTTCACAGCATCAGGTCAGTGGCAGAGCTTTTTCTTTTTTTAATAAAAGAGACTTCCTTACGAGGTCAGTGGCACCGTCTAACTTTAGTATTTCCCCAGGGTAATTGCATGAATTTTAATTTCGCCATCTGTGCAAACATGAGAGTTGTCATCAATCAGACCTGTAGCCCATGATGGGCGGGTTGGCGGTGGCCTGGCAGGTGAATGTGACTCTTTCTCCCTCCAGGACAGAGCGAGGTTCGATGGACAAGGTCACAGTGGGAGGGTCTGCACAGGGGGAGATACAGATTCAGAGTCTGTTGTAAGCAGAAACTGACAGAGTGAATCTCTTATTTCCTTTGCATAAATCAATGAGGACCTGAACTGAAGTCCAACAAGCCAACAAGTTTAACATAAACGATGCTTTCCTGAGACGTATTTAACACGTTGGTGTCTAGCTGCACAACATATTTTTCAGTCAAAATTTTACTGCTTTTCAAAATGTTAGGGCAAAATTACATTCTGCAATAATATGTTTGTTTGCTTCTGAATACAGTGGACCCCCTACTATTCAGATTTTTCTGTGGAATGTGAATCCAAGTTATTCATGTTTATTTTTGTAGTACATATTTAAAATATTAAATAGGAAATGCAACATGTCAATGCAACATGTCAAATAGCACAATACACAAAATAAAGCAAAAAATAGACATTTGTGGCAATAACAATCTTAAAAACTTATCATTACAGCTGTTTTGCTTTGTCTCCGTCCACCTGACTAAGTCCTTTAACTCTTATCCACAGAGAGGAGAGCAGCCACTTACGGTGGACGTTGAGAGTGACAGTGGCTCGTTTGCCCATTGGCACTGCTGGATTGCTGGCCACACAGGTGAAATTGCTGCCGCTGTCAGTGTCAACCGGAGTGATGGGGAGATAGCTCCGGCTCGTCACTCTCTTCCTGTCTGGCAGTACCTCCTGTTTGACGAAGAAAAGTCAGAAAGGTGAAGAATGAGTACACAGTGCAGGAGAAGGATGTAAAATGATGGGAGGGAAAAAATGTAGACAGCAAGAGAAAAAAACAAGGAAAAGTGAAGGAAAAGTCATAAATTAGGTCAAATAATAAAAAAAAATACTTCACAGAGAAGAAAAACAGATGTTTTTTTTACCCCAGTCTATTTTTAACCCATCTGTTGAGACAAGAAGGTATTGTCTCTGTGAATATAGCTCCTCAATCTGTCAAGAACCTAACTGTGTAACATAAATAGAGGTGGGCAGTGTACCCAAAAATTATACTCAAGTCAGAGTAGCACCACTTAAACATATTTTTACTCAAGAAAAAGTAAACGTTGCTGTCCACAACATTGATAAAGTAAGAGTAAAAAATTATTTGGTAAAAAGGCAACTCAAGTACTGAGTCACAATCAAAATATCAATCATTTAATATTAAAAAAATACCTCATCAGCTGGATCAAAATATAAAGCTATGTGGAAATTTTGGTATTTTAAAGACCAAAATGATTCATATAAATAACATAATTACAAAATAACAAAGTCAGGCATAAAAAAACACATTTCCAAATTGGTTTCTTTCAATTTAAAACTGCTGAAGTTTTAACAAAAACTCCAGATGCGTTTCTGTGTCTGGTGGGTTTTTGGTCAAAACATGTTTGTTTTTCATCCAGTGGGTAGAAAATCCAGAAATTTTACTCGAGTAAGAGAAGAAATACTTCATAATAAAATTACTCAAGTAAAATTAAAAAATGTGCAGCGCAGTAAAAATTCTCCTAAAAGTAAATTTGTTCCAAAAAGCTACTCAGGTAAATATATCTGAGTAAATGTAACTAGTTACTAACCAGCTCTGAATATGAATGAGTGGTCAGTAACAGTGTAACACAGGAGCAGGATGAAATATGCATGACCACATGTGTATGTGGAAGGGGATAAAACCGTCTGAGAGAGCTGTAAAAAACGTCTGTGTTGGAGTGTGAGTGTTTGATGTTGATTCTGTGTGCATAATAAAACATGAGTGAGCATATGTGAGCGCGAGGCTTGCAGGCATGATTTCACATGAGCGGGAGAAAGAACAGGATCCCGTGGAGTCTGACTGCGGGAGAAAGAGTGCAAAATATCAGAGTGCACGAGGTGTCGACCTGAGCAGCTCCTGGGTTGTTCAGAAGTGCCTCTGCGAGCGTTTTGAAGGCGGTCTCAGCTTTACAAGGTCAATAAAACACGCCTCGGATCTTTGGGTCTTTCAAGTTGCATTACAAGGAAGTTACAAGTGTGCAGGGCAACAAGTGTTTGGCATGTAACTTCACAGAATCAAAGAGGAGTGACTTAGTAAAGAAGAAGCTGTTGCTTTATGTACACGCCATAGCTATGTTTAGTTTTTGCAAAAATATTTAGCTTTTTTGGGAATTTGCTTGTGATTTTGCAATAACTTTATTTATTTAGTTCTTATTTTAACTATATATATATATATATATATATATATATATATATATATATATATATATATATATATATATATATATATATATGGAGATATCTATTTTTCTGGATGAAGCCGCAGGCATATTTTACTGAAACCAATAACTTAAATCTTAAGTCTCTCTTTTTGCTTTCTTTCTCCTGTTGAAAGGGCTCTTGACTCGGTGATGCTGCATTTGGCAGTTTTTCTGTCCTGCGCAGAGCCGGCATCACATTTACTGCTACCCTTAACAATAGCTGCATTTCCATTAACCATTGAATTTGACATTTGAAAAATAAATTTACTTAGTGGAAACATGCCAATTTATTTATTTATTTTTTTAAAGACTTATTTTTTTCTGAAAGTTTTGGACCTAGCATGAGGTTATTTTTTTTGACTGTATCAAAATGATTTATTTAGCAAAACTGCAAAGGAACACTATATTCTTTTTATGCATCGCATGAGTCACATGAGTATTTAACGTGGATATGACTGTGCAATCTCAGTTTTGTTTCCCATAGAAAGTACTCCTGACTCAGTGTTTCTGTGTTTCTCTGTGTCTTTTATGGATTTATTACATGACATGGATGAGGAATTATTCTTATTATTATTATCTTAATTATTCCCAAGTCAGAGATTCCTTTTTAGCTGCCTTTTGCGTACATCAAAGCCACTGACAGAGCTTTTCTGCCATTAACTGAATATTCTGAGGTCTTATTTCTCGGTAAAAGTGCTCTTGATGTTATAAAATAAAATTAAACGAACTGCATTGAATAATGAACTTTTTCTTTGAATGCTTTCCATTTTTAAATGAAAAATATTTTGAGAATAAATTGAAAAAAAAAGGATAAATTATAACCCTTCCTAAGGGAAGAAATAGCCAAATTTCCATATCATTAGATAGATATTTCGTATTCATTATTTCTTATGGTTTAGCAACACTTGTGGTTCGTGTTTAGTTATTCAAATGCCTGCCATGTTCTACACCTAAATAATTTTCATTCAGCCTGAGGCAAAGTGAGCTACAGAAGCCCCTTTGGCGTTTAAAAGTAAACATGTAAATATTGCAGACAAACTTCACCTATAGCTGAACAAATGAACAGCAGCAAACAAGTACATTCATATTTGAGTTTCTGATATGCCATTTTTTAGTCTGTGAAAACAAATGTTCTTATATTTATCAAATTCAATATCCACCTAATGTTATGGCATAAAATCCCTACTCATGAATGTATTTATGTGCACTTAAAAGCAACAGTGAAGATATGTGCAGTTAGTTTAAAAAAGCAACATATTTTCATTGATATGTGGATGAATACTGTGTGGCTGGTGCAGAGCTGTTCATAATTTCATTATGATTCTCTGACTATTCAATCTGTTTGTGTGACTTTATGAAAAATATAAAATATTTTTGAATGTTTTGTATGCTGAATAGCTTCTGTATTATCGGTTATAAAGTGTGATGAAATTAACATCCATCCATGTAACCATCAATAGATATGGCAGCAGGTCTCTGCAGAGCAAATGTTTAAGAAAATGAACAGTTGAAATTGCCAAAAACCACATATAGTTGAAATATTTACCCAGGAGTGAATTGTAGCTGGTTGTGTCCTTTTGCAACCTTCTGTGCCTGAGTTAATTTCTGCAGCTGTAACTGATTCTGAATGCCTCATAAATTCATCATAACCAAATAAATACTTAATGCTGCGTCTTCCTGCTTTTTTCATCTACATCTACCAGCTTTTTCATTTGTACCTTTCTCTACCTCATTAGAAATAATTAGAAAAGTGGTGGTTAGTGACAAATAAAATATAATTTAATATGTTTTTACTTTTCATATATTTTATCAATTAGTCCCTTTTTTCAGATTTTGATATTGTCGACTTTTTACTGTGGTTTGATACACAATTAGCTTTGCATTGTTGCCTGGAAACTACTCAAAGATTTCTGTTCTTCACATGTCGAAGATGAAAGCACAAAATCAGACACATGGAAAGAAGGGAGATTTTTTCTAATCCCATGGCTTTTCCTCTTTGGTTTAAAAATAATTCAGCAATTTAAAACAACAGATTCTTTGGCTTAGCTGATAATACTGTGTTTATGTAAGTTTATGAGCTGAGGTTATGTGTGACACTCTCAGGCTCTGTGACAAAAATACCATCAGCTGTTTAACTATAAAAACAATGAACATGACATTTAGTTAAAATCTCAGGTTTTTCATTCTTGGCATTTTTTTGCAAGAGATTATTGCCCGTATTTTGCTGATTTCAAACAACTAGCAGCTGTTATTCACCAACAAGCTTCACCATGAAGATATTAACAGGTTACCATGGAAAGGCTGCTCTATATACATTCAACAGCTGTCTGATGTATATAACAAAGAGTACACATTTTCAAATACAGTTGGCTGAAGAAGCTTATTGCTGGATGTTTAGCTCAACATTTATTAACCTTTCAGTTTTTATTAGCATCATTTATACCCAAATTATCCAGAGTTTAGCATTTATAAGATAAAACTTGATGAAAAATTCTATTTTGTGCAGTAGACCAGAGTTACAGCACCAGGAGAATGATTTTCTAATCTAACACATATCATCTTGTTTTGAGACTTTTCAATAAGAAAAATCTTCAAAAAGAAGTTGCAACTCTTCTCTCTAACAAGTCTAACTCCATTAGGTTTGCAACCTGAATATCAGAAGAAACCTCTTCATGTTTTCTAGAAGAATGTTTAGTCAATATCCTTCTTTAAATGTTATTATTGTGGTACTAGAACCTTATTTGGTCAAAAGTAAAAGTGTAGGGTCATTGTTCACAATGAAATGATGGTGAAAACAAGCGATAGGAGTGCAAAATTTGACATCATCTTGCATTGTTTGACTGTATTGGTCCTGAAGACAGTAGGTTGGTCTAATTTAAGATTTTCTTATTAAAAAAACTGAATGTGAAAGTAAGCCACTTTCACATTCAGAGGTGCAGTTTTATTCATTACTTTGTTAAAAGTTAACTGACTTGTTTTAAATGGCTTCACAATGTAATTGAGCAAAGAAGCTACAGAAATACAGAATTTTTGAGATTTGTAAAATATTATTAATTCAATTGTTTTCATTATTATTATGCTGGATAATCTTTATAATATTTAGGAAGTAACAAGTTTCCGTCATTGAATTTGTATTTTATTTATAATTTATTCAAGATACATGCTCCTATTTCTTTAAGTTCCCTCACGTTTCAACCAATGCTCTGCCGCAAGAAACTGCGGTACAGTGATAATTTTACTCCTTTATATGTCTCCTTTAAAGGCATAAAGTTGTTCCTTTTATTGTCTCTGATTTGCATTTAGGAGGTTTCAGACCTTATCTTGAGAAACAAGTTTTCTGTCTGCTAGGATGTTGAATCTGGATTTTATTGTTGAGCAGATTGTGAGAATTAAGCTTTATGTAAGAATGTCTTTCTCAAAGCAATTTTGAAACATTTTGCATATATTTAAATGCTATAAACTCTTCTTAGGTTTCTGGCTTTTCTTCTCAGTGCAAGTGTGAGTGTTAATATGTTCAAGCATTCAAGGGTGTGTGTGTTTGTGCGCGTGTTTGTGTGTGTGAGTCACCGTAGAGTGGTGTGCTCCCTCCACAGGGATGCCATTCTTGGTCCACTGGATGTGAGCTGCAGGCTTGGCCCCGCGGGTTACGCAGGTCAGGTTGAATGCAGTTCCAGCCATCAGCAGCAGCTCCGGCGTTCCCTCCACCACCGGATCCTCAGGGGGGACTGCAGGACAGACACACAAATCCATACTCTTGACTTTAACGCAAGGGCACTCAGGTTTAAAGAACAGCCACATCTGTACACACACACACACACACACACACACACACTCCAGTTTTTCCCCATAGGTCAAGGGAATATTGGCTCTTATAAGTTTCTTTCAAAAGAAGTTCACACTTTAGAAGTGGAATTTTTCTCACCAATCAAACGCGAAGTGCAATGTCACCTTCTGAAAAGTCCAAAAGGGCTCTCGAGCGTTTTCCTCAGGAGAGTCTAACTTTCTGACTTTTAACCTTCTCGCTGATTTAATATCTCAAAATATTCTGGGAGCACTGAGCATGAACTCCACTTTGGCCCTTTTAGTGAAACTCAAGACTTTTATGACCTTAAGAATCATTGATAACGACATAAGAGAAGGGGCTCATCTTAAGGTTGATATTCTCTGTTGGTAAAAAGACTCTACTTTCAGTCTATAATGAACTTGCAAGAATACAAAATGTAGCTGGACAGAATGAAGCAAAAAAAAAAAAAAATGCATTATGTAAAAAAAACAAACAAGCAAAACCATATTTCAGTGATTCTAGTTTCAGCTTTGCCTTAATGTATTTAACAACAGTAATCTGATTGTTTTTTTAATTTATTTTAATAATTAATTTTTTCCTTTTAACATTTTTCTTTTCCTCTGGGAGCTGATGCCAATAGAATGACTCTGGTGGCAGAGTTTTTATGTGAGACCAGTAAAAAAGAAAAAAAGTGAAATTTATGAACACTCCTTAGATGTTTCTGATGACTGTGCTGTGAAATAACCCTCTGGATAAAGGTTTGAGGGCAGGACATTGTCTTTTACCAAGACATGGGCTGCAGTGATTCATTAATTACACAATACATTCCAGTGATTCACAGCTTGACTTGGCGTCTTACTAATAGACTTCAGCTTTTGCCAAGACCATAATGTCTCAGTAGTGCTTTTTTTCCTTCTATATATTATTATTTTTTTATTTGGCCTGTATTTATACAGGTTGTCTCACTGAGATCTCATCTATAACACACATTTTGTAATAAAGCAAGTAAATTATAAACACAACAACAAAACAAGTAATTGATAACTGAATCAATTAAATAAGCTAATAGTTCATTATATACCAAGATGTTTCACTTTTTGTCCATCAATTAATGGAAGAATGAAAACTTTGACATCTGGAACTATGCTGAACATGTTTAGGCTATTCATGGCTGTGCACATCTGCAGCGGCCTCTCTTGCTTCAGGAAAATCTGTTTATTTTTGGATCTATGTGCAGAGGTCTTTGATGGAGATAAGAATAACCTGTGGTGATGTAAGGAAGACATTGGTTGGTTGTTTAGGAGGCTGCATGGCTATGTTTGCTGAAGAGGAAGTTGATTGACTGACCAACTGAGGAAGCAGGGAATGTGGTGTGTCTGGGTAGCTGACAAAAGTTGCTCTCCAACTTCATGAACTTAGAACTTTGCATTTAAAGTCTTGAAATGTAATAATTAATGATTAGGCTGCACTAATTGGAGCTCCCTCTCCTACAAGAAGAGCTGTCTATGAGCACATACAGTCTGTACACATTAAGAAGACTTTAGATCTGTGATATGATCCCAACAAGAGAAACACAGTTTAAAAATCAAAGTACTGTCTTTGTGAGTGCAATGGTGCTAAGCTGCTTGCTTGCTATGACCCTCTTTTGTTTGATGCTTAGAGAAAACCCCAAAGTTTCATTACGTAAGCTAACCCAAACATAAAGAATTTCAAAGTTCCAAAGAAGAAAAAGGATGATATAAAAAAAAACAAAAAACAGAGGAACTTGACCGTTGCTCTTACAGAAGCAGCTCACTTACTAAGTACGTTGAGCTTGGCTCTCCTGGAGCGCAGGGCGGCCTCCGTGGCCTGACACTCGTACAGGGAGTCATCTGACAGCTCAGCATGTGAGATCTCCAAATTGAACTGGCCTGTGTCCAGCGCCCGCAGCACACGATACCTGGGCCATGCTGCAAGAGACGCACAGCAACGATGCAATCAAGAAACAGAAATATCACAAATATTTTCCTCTGTGGGATGTTTTAGTTCACCCAAAATTGAATGAGCCTAACAGGGCAGTATTATATATTTTCCACATAATACTGCCATTCAGTAGCCATTTTATAGCACAATGAAGTAAATGTGCTACTTTCAGTTGCTATAAAAATGCTATATATATCAAATATGACATAAAGAAATTCAACTTTATAATTTAGCCTTGAAATTGGGACTCTGTCTCTTTAAGAACTCCTGCTCTTTTTGAATCACCACCTTCAGGAAGTCATCACAACGTGGCTCCTCTATTAACCCTTTCACAGTGTTGCACTGAGAAGTAGCTTGTATAATGAGCTCAGCAAATGTGCAGTTCCACCACATGTTTGCTAATTGCTGGCTAGTCTGAAGGAGCTGAGTGGGGGAGCTGCAGGGTAGAGATGCTCTGTTGTTTGAAAACTGCAGCTCTGAGGAGGAGCTGCACCTCAAATGGCGCTAGGTTGCCTTCAAAGCGAATGATTGCCATGGAAGACTAAATGGTTTGTCTAACATACATGAAAGAATCAAGGTAACACTACAGGTATGTTTTTGATGATGTAATAACATTATAACATGATGATAAGCTCAAAATAGTCAATTTCACATAATACTTCCTCTATAAACCTAGAAGAAGTCGGATTATGGTCAGAAATATACAATAGATAAGAAACATGTAAATAAAATGCATGGATTTATTTGACTGGAATGTGAGCATCATCTGTGAATTTCAGACAAAACAAACTGTTAGGGGTAGACGTGTGTAGAAGCTGAATTGTGTGAGGCAGCGATTACAGGCCGTCTTTGTAGCTTGCTGGCTGGGGATTTAAGATTGAAGCACAGACTTCATCTCTTTGCAGTGCATATTTAATGGATATTGGACAACTCATGCCAAATTTTGCAGAGACAAGATCCCTTGGTTTCTGATAATTATAGTTACTTCAGCAGCAGTTATGCTTGAAAATAGAACAAAATTAAAATGGCATCAAATACCACTGATGTGTTTAACCTTTTGGGATGTTTAGAAATGTATATCTATGTATCGACCCTGCCAGTGACACTGGCTTGAATTATGAAAGCTCAGATGTTTGCAAATTATTGAGCTGTGGCTCATCTTTGCAGGATTATGACACAACTATTTTGTGAAAAAGGGTAATGAGATACCTTTTTTATCTAGGAGCTGAACTGTGCCAGCATGTTCAGAGTATCAACCTTAGCTCTTTTATAAAGCAGCTTTGCTTCTGGTTGTTAAATTCCTAATAATGACATTAATTAACATCCTTAATCAGTAATTATTCCAACGGTTCCTTCATTTTTTAAGAGCAGAAACATCATGTATTAATCATCCATCACTATTCTCTTTTATTTTCTTTCAAATGTGGGAAAGACTGACGCCTGCCTGCATTGTTTACAGCACAAGGCAAAAGATATAAGCTCTTCAGAAACAGATAAATGCTGAATCAAAATCTCATTAGATGAATCAGAGGTGGCAAACAGAACGTAGGACATGCAGTTATGTGGAAATGTCAACGCTTGTTATCGAACCACATTGGGAACATTGAGCGTTTACCTCAGATGTTTCAAAGACTTCTTTTTGTTTTAGCTGCACTGTCTGGAGATCATAAATGTGCCTCCTTGGCACACATAAGATGGTAAAAACACACACACACACACACACACACACATTCACTAATATATAGATAAACATCTGCAGAAAGACAGATCAAACACAGTCGCATATACGAAAAGTGCCAAATCAATCCTTGTGTGATTTGAAAACTGCAAAACTACAGGCAGCGCTCTTCCAATTACAGCAGCATCCCCACTCCCCCTCCTTTATGTTTGAACCATCGCCTCTCACACAAAGACATAATTGAGCGTGACGTCCCACTAGGGGGCACTCATTGATCCTGCGTGCCCGATCCTCTCATGACATCATGGATTCAGGAGGGAGGGAGGCAGGTTGGGGTGCAGAGAGAGAAACAGGAAGGGTGGTGGGTTGGAAGGGTGAATTAAGGAGGAGGAGAAGATGGTGTGCGGGGGGGTGGCAAAAGTAATAGTGGAGATTACATCACCCACTCCAGCATCTCGCAGCATAGCAACCACAGAGGTGAAAGCACCCCAGGGAGAAGGGGAAGAAGGAGCAGGAGCAGGAGGAAGAACAATAAACTGATACCACTGACGTCTGCAGGTGGAGAACGGATGAGTGTGTGTTTTATAGGTATTCACTGAGTTTAAATGTGCACCTGTGCATTGATTATATGGCAATCTCTTCCAAATGAACGCATTTCATATCTATCACAACTAAGTGCTGCTGAGCTGTTTAGCTGAATAAAAGGCACGCGCGTGGGTGAGCTGTAGGTTTGAATTTTCAGCACAATGTATGCCTACACTTGTCCAAAACAGCCACATTTAGCCATGCAGGTCACGTTTCCCAAAAGCCTCTTTTACCCAACGTACATCACGCACCTGTGCCACTTCGTTGGCTCATAATATATTCATTACACACTTAAATAAATTACAGACTTCCAATATGCTGGACATGCTGGTCAAGAGCACGACATAAACATAAATATTAGACGGGGGATGAAGGAAGGAATGGCAGCTGGGTCTGAAAAGTGGACAGGAGGCAGTGATGGACGGCTGAACAGCAAAGAAAAAGCAGACAAAGAGGACAACATGCTTATTAAAAGTGGTCTTCAGCAGGACAGTGTGGTGAAGGGCCACAAGGACAAAGGGAGCATAAATGTCCAACAGAGAGCAGGTGGAGAAACGGATGCGAGGAAGAGGAAGGAGAAGCAACAGAGGGAATCTGGGAAGAAAGTGACGATGAGGGGCAGTAACAGAAAAAAGATCTGCTGACCTTTACTGAACCTGCGAGGTAAAATGAGTTGAACACCAAATCGCTGTCACATGTTAAATCATCACAGTGTGACTCTGCACAGGCTGAGCTGGAGCGTTTGCTTGATAAGAGGCTAAAGACGTCCTTCTGTAACTCTAAGGCTGCCGGTTTGCAGAATGTAACAGTAAAATACTGTACTGAATAGACTCGTAAACAATCCAAACAAATAAGCTCACAGCCAAAAACTGTTGGTATAATTGATCAGATTTTCCAGATTTCCTAATAATGAAAAACAATAACCAGCTATAATGGAAGCAAAGTAAATAGCAGAGCGTGGTTTTGTTTGACAATATTTCAGTAAAGAGAAAGAAACTCATTTTAGCTCTTTGCTATGTGTTTTGTGCAAATAATTCTAGATTTAAAAATTGTCTTAGACTGTAATTGTAATTATAACTGAGGAGAGAGTTTCATGCAGAAACACAGAGCTCAACAGAGAAGCATCAAGGGGATTCAGCAGCAACAGGATCACAGAAAGTTCTTTTATTTCATCCTTTTGAGCCTTCAACCTCTGTCTGCCGTGGATTACGTGGGATTTGGAAACGTCGGCAGCCTGCTGAAAGATTTAGACACCGAAGAGTCATATTTATAGTCTGGAACATATACCAAGAACCTGCTCATGTAGTTAGCAATTATACCCGAGTTAAACATGCTGATTACTAAATAAAGTTAATAAAAAGAGCCTCGCAATCAGAAATGTCACCATCAGAAGTTTTGCTTTACTACAGCAGAAAACTCTTATTTTATTGAGCAACATATGTTCTTTTACTTTATCTGTCTCACAAATGGTGTAAGGTTCCCTCTGCTTATTAATAATTCATGGATGGATAAACTAATGCGGTACACTAGATATATGACAATAAACTGCAATACTAAGACGTTAACGCCAAGTAGTTTTGCTGCCGGATTTAATGAATACAAGAACCATTTCATCAATATTTTGTTTCTTGAAAAGGTCAGAGTTCATGTCTTCGGCTTTTTCTTAAACCACCTCTATGATCTACACCCATCCTCCACCTCTGCCTCAACAAACCAAACCCTTTCCATTCAGTCTCTGCAACAGAGATGTCCAAACATTTTAACATTTACGCCAAAATTGTTGAATTGAAACTTTCAATCAGATTTTTAAAAAAACAACTAAATACAGAGTAAAGTTGTTTTGATTTTTTTGTTTTACCTTCAATAAATTAAACATGCATATTAAGAAAAGTATACTTTCCTAAATTTTGGGGGTGGATTGTTTGTTCCTTTTGTTCAGAAAACAAATCCTGAGGCTGAGCAACTGGATGCTTGCTGTATTTGGCCAAGGTTAATGAATGAGTGCGTCACGAGTGCTTTTGAGTAAAAGTTGCTAAATGTTTATGACCCTATTTACAGTTAAATTGCATTTAAAGCAAAAAGTAAAATAAAAATACTTTTGCTTACCTGAAATTCTCAATTTGAAGAAGCTTTAATTTGTCAGATAAATTTTAGACACTCAAACTGTGATTGGGGACCACATGAATTCATTTCTAGTGTTATAAATGGCACTTTTAAGTAAAGCATGTTTAGATCCTTAGGCTGTGAAGGGTGATGATGGTCAAGGTCTTCATGTGAAAAGTTCTGCATGTTAACATCATACAGGAACTTCTTTCTCAGAAATCTTTCTTAGCTTACGTATGGACAGTGAGCGTTGTGGCTACTCTGAAATAACAGAGTAACCTGCCCTTTTTTGGCACTTTTCTGATCTCCACGTGATTTGAAAAGTCATGTCAGCCAGAGCTACACTTCAGTGTCAGAGCCTTTACCGGCTCTGGGAGAATGTTATCCAGGCGCAGCACCTTGTCACTAAGGAGCTTCTTAACTTCCTCTGACGCTCTGCCTCTCCAGACAGAGGATGTGTTGGTGGGATAGAGGAGTTCCTCAGAGTGCTCTCTTCACTGCCAGAAGATATCAGTCTGAATCAGCAGTTTATCTCCCTTGGTAAATGGACCCTGGGTCAAGATTTACTTTCCTTTCCTGAATTTCCTGACAGTTGAACAGAAAGCTACATTTGGACCACTGCAACTCCAGGTCTCTCCAGACACCAACGTTCATTTGCAATGTTAGGAAACTCCCAAACTATCCAGTAACAAGTAGATAATTGGTATTTTAAGTAGGTTGTGCTAAGGCACTGTGCAACAGTTTTCGACAGGTGTGAAAAAAGGCTGTAAACAAAGAATGCTTTCCAATATCCAAGTGTTAGTAATTCACACGAGTTAACAAAACAGCATCAAGGAACAGAGAAAAAATTTTAAATCAACATTTTGACTTTGATTTCAAAACAGGATCTTTGAGATGGATTTGCAAACAGATTTCGAAGAAACATATTTGCCGATCTATATTTAATCTGTCTCATCATGTAACAATAGAGTCTAAATAAAGATGGGCTAGGCACTGATAGTGTTAGAAAAACTAGTAAGAAGACCTAATTGATTTTTTGTCTGCATTTTTGGCACCAGGTGGATGAAACTGAAACACAGTGATAGACGAGGAAGGCGTGATCTGTTCTGTTGCACCGTGGAAATGTCAAAAATGACTAACTGTTAGCCGCTAACAATGTTATTGGCATCTACTTCACCTTCCCACCAACTAAAGGGTGATTTTATTGTTTTTTTAATAAGTTTCATCTGCAATTCATAATCTCTAGATGGAATTCAAACATATCGAACATTTTTACACTGAACAGGAATTTTTTTAAAGCACAAATTGACACAAGAAAGGAGCATATTTAGTGCTTATTTTGGATTAGCACTACTTTAAAATTATAGAAGTGTAAAACATGGAATAAATGTACAAGTGAAACCTGAACTGATGTATTGACCCATTAAATGGCGTGAAATACTGACTCTTTCACAAAAAAAAACAATAAACAAGGGACATTCTTAACTTTCCCCCAATACATTGCTAAAGACATGTTATGTTTCATCATCATGTAGCCAGTGTCAATCAATAAGAGAGACAAATGAATGCATTGCTAAAAAATAAGCATTCCAACTAATGTATGATTCTTAGTTCATCGGAATATGTTTAAGTCTTGACTTCAGATGTATTCTTAATCACATTGCGCTAAAGTGTAAGATGAATACAGTTAAGCCATTGTTCTGTTGAGATCTTAGGCTCTTTTTGAGCCAATTTCTATTTGACAACTGAAAGTTTTGCCAAAAATGCATCTTGAATTAAAATATCTATGTAAGAGCAGATCCACAGTGCTATATAGTAAACCTTCGTAGCCAAAATCCTGTTCATGTAAATAACTGAAGTGAGTTCTTTTACTTTTTTCTGACCTCTAACTCATAAATTTTTAATTTCTGATCCCTTTGATCACCAGAGAGAACAGCTTCTCTGTATGGAAAAGGTTTGACCCCATAACTCCGACTTCTTTTGGTTTCATGTGACGCTCTCCCTTCCTCTGAACTGAAGGGTATTCTTCTGTTTCGCCCTCAATAAGCTGGTCCGGATGTGCGTGTCGGCTTAAAATGTAAATGCGAATGCGTGTCTGCTTTTATGAGCAGTGTGAGGGATTTTCTCTAATTCACCATGATACGCCAGACTCATTTTTGCCCAGATTGTCCCTAGTGAGGATTTTTGAGCATTTAACTCTCTCCTGCATGCTACACCAATCACCTCTGTAAAAACTAAACTTTTCAACCATAACACCTTTTTTGCCAGGTTTCTTTTTGCCCTAACTGAACCGAAACCATATCTAAATTAATTCTCCTCTTTACTCCCCTTTGATCTTTGCAGCTGAATAAAGTGGGACATTTTTTTCCCCTCCTCATTTTACACAGTTTCTTGCCCCTCCCTTTACCTCGAAGACCTTCTCCGATGCCCAATGCCAAGCCGTCTTTGGTCCACTGAACGATGCCCGTGTAGTTGAAGACCACGCAGGATAGCACCACTCGTTCTCCCAGCACCACTGACTGGTCGGCCGGCTCCTGGGAGAATCGCACACAGCACACTGCAACAGAAGGACAAAGAGGGAAATCAATTTTAGTATCTGTTCATTGCGTCTTGGCCATGAGCTGCCATCCTTTATTATGCCGTATTGAGCGACACACAGCCTCTCTAATCTTATTGACTCATGTCTGTCTATATGATGGCAGCTGGAGTAATTTATTGTGTGCTTTTATTGAGTATATGGTGTATTTATTGTCTGATTTTAGTATTTGTTTTTATCACGAGGGCATTTCAATATAAATCCTGTCTGAGTGGAGTCCCTGTGTCTTCCAGAAGTATGTATTCTTCTTTAGATTTTCTACATTTTGTAATGTTACAACCATAAACTTTAGTGCATTTTCTTGGGATATTATGAGTTATGGAAAGGTTTAATATAGAGCAGAAAAAATGAATTAAGATTAATGTGTTGTTTTGTGTTAATGTGTTGGTTTATCGGATAAATTGTCAGTAAAATGGACATCTGTAGTTGTATCATCAAAAAATGTGAGCACATCAAAGAAGTATGAATTCTGTTGCTGGGAACTGTATGTCCACATGAATACTATATCAGCCAGCGGGAAGGATACACAGGGATTTAGAGACTTTACTTTATAAAATCCAATTAATCATTTCAATATTTTGGCTCAGTTTCTTAAATTCCCATATTTGTCATTCCTCTGTGCCTTCTGCCGCTGCTTTGTCTCCTTCTTGCCCTCTTTCCAAGGTTTTCCTTGGACTTCTCTGAGGCTCAAATTTGTGTGTTGGACTGTGTGCATCTGTGCATGGATGTGTCAGCCAGCTCTTGTGCTGCAGGAACATCATTGCCGAGCTGTGATACAGCTTTTTTCATCACACAGTACAAAGGATTTTGCTTACATACACACATTTCCTGCAGCAAAATAAGCCTTTTGGCAATTGCTGCACCACTAAAAGGCACAGATATAAAAACTACAAGTGTAGCACTGGCAGCCATTAATGCTCTCGCATAAAAAGAAAGTGTTAGGTGAAGAGGCGAGGCACGAAGGGAGGCAGTGTTTTCAGCTGTTTGCATCATCAGGTAAAATTGTTTCATATTCCAGAGGAAAGTCTCGCAAGAAGTCACGTTAATTAAGGCTGAGAGAAAGAGAGAGAGAGAGTGTGGTTGCTGCTTCAGATTACAAATGCACACGCACGTAAAAGGGCTCGTGCATGCACACTCAGGCACAAGCAGCGATCAATCACATCAAATGTATTCACTTGTGAATATTAACACACACACATCTCATCGACTCACTCCTGACAAAGAGAATACAGGCGTATGTATTCAGTCTTGCATGCATACACACACAGGGTGCACACACACACACACACTTCCACAGACTCGGTGTTTGTCTTCCCGAGGGCTATTCTGTTCTTGGATCATGGTTAAAACAATCCTATTAGCTAATTAAGGCAAAAAACTGGTTAATACAGCAGGGTGTGGATCTGAGGGACGCATCTCTGCGGGATTCAACCACAAAGGTGCACACAACAGAGAGATTTACTGATTTGTCAGGAGGATTACACATGTTGTGTTATTTGTGTGAATAGCCCCTTTACAGAAGGGGCTGGGATCTCCAGACTTCTCACAAGGAGGACTTTGATGTTTCTTTATCTTTGCTTCTGATTTCAGAGGACAACTGCAGCGACTGCCTGCTGGTATCTGTGTTTTCATTTAAAATTTAGGGAAAAATCTGGTTTAAAGCACTTCCTTGTTATTAAATAAGGCTGCTTGGCTTTGGTTAAAATTAAGCTCATGAAAGAAATTTCAAAGAGTTTCCCTTGTGCATACATGCTCTCATTCAGGATAACTTTTTATTACAACATTAGAATAAACATTTTTGTCTGTAATTTTGTCTGTTCACATATTTCAGACAAAATTATTAAAGGTATTGCCATTCCTTTAATATTTATTAAAGGTATGGCAGTCTTTACTGTTATGATGTGACACAGTCACTTCAGTAGCATTAAGTGTTTTGAAGCATTTTCCGTTTCATTCAGTCATGCAGCTTGATGAAGTTTGAGCTGTTTGCTCTGCACAGAACAAATCTCACTCTGGAATGCTGTTGGAATTTCTCAAACATTTTTTACTGAACTTAAATCCAAAATTCACTTGAAAGCAAATTGAGTGCTTAGAGTTACTGTTGCTCAGGAATAGGTTCTCTATGTTTTGACAGATGTGAAATTTGACTTTAGAGTTTTGGCTCATTTAAAACTGATCCTTTCATTCTCACTGTTCTCATTGATGTTACAGCACAGACCCAATGTTTAACAATGAAGAAATGTTTCTTTTATTTCCTGGAGGCCCTTCCAGACCTGCCACACAAAGTGTTTTGTTCCTGATGGTGTCATAAACATTAACATACGAAATAGACCGCATTTCCCTTATAGGACCTAATCTATACAGTCTTTGTGACCTTCTGTACTGTCACACACCTTCTGTTGGGGTGACCTTTGTTAATTCAAGAGTTTAGGTTGAGGAGAGGGTTGATAACAGTTTTAAGTTCCTTTCAGATGTATGCAGTCTGTCAGACAGTGCTGAACTGTTCCATTACTTTTCAGAGTTCTCTGTTCTCTTCAGCACCATTTATAAAGTGTGAATTGTTCACAATCATTTTAAGGCAGATATTTAGCCACTGGGTTGGATTCAAATATGGAATCTGGAAAAATCCAAAAATGGAAGAAGAGGAAAAAAAATAAGATGGATGGATAAAAGGGAAAGAAGTCAATAGGAAAGGGAATAAGTTTAGAAAAAAACTGTTTCCTTACTTTTTGTTTCTTTTTTCTTTCCTCGCTTATTGAGAACACAGAGATGAATGAATATAATTCCAGGATTTTGAAAGCTGTCAAATAATTGTTCGACTGAGGCTCTGGGCAAAACTAAGTGTCTAAATATAAACCCTAAAATATTGTGAAGAGATATGTTTTGATAGATGTCACTTCTTTGATAAATTCCCTTGCAGACATACTTTTGTAAACCACAAATCCATAGTAAATTTAGAAAAAATACAAATTGTATATTTCTAACATTTGATCAACTAGTTCTGCTTTACTGTTATGACTTGTGTGAAAATCAACACTATATGTTTACATGACAACATATTGCATCCTGAAATCTATGTCAAATATTGATACATTTTTATGTCATTGTTCTTCAAAAAAGACAAACATAATAGATGAGACAAAACAATGAAAAGTAAAGCTGTTCCCCTTGGAGAAGAAGAAGCTGCTGGGAAGTGATATCCTGCTGACATGAGTGATTTACATGTGGGTCATGTTCTGCATGATTTATGCAAAATTAACAGCTATTACAAGCACAGGCTTTCTTCTGCTCTCAACAACAAGTTTTCTCCTGGGATACACCTCTGTGAGTTTACAGTTTCTCTCAGCGAGGGAAGAGAAATAGAAAAAGTAGGAGAAGGAGGAACATTTTTCTGTTATTGTGTCATGATATTTAATGGTAAATGTGCGTGTGGGAGTATTTTTGGGTGCATTTTTGTGAATGTGAGCATGTCGTGTGTGGCCTGTCAGCCTGAAGCGGCTACTCAGATCGCAGAGGAGAAAGCCACACTGACAGAGAACAGAGATGTAATTAACCCTACGGGATACCCACCCTACTTGTCCCCCCCTCCCAAATACACACACATACACACACTCCCCCTAATATCTACTCCTCTTCCTCTTCTCTTGTTTCAGACTACTCTCTTCTTCTTGCTGCTTGGTCTTTGTTGTATTGTAGGTTTACAGTCAACAGTACATATCCTTGCAAATGTGTTCACTGCTTTAAATCATGTCCAATTTGTTACATTACAACAAACTTAAGTGTATTTTATTGGGAGTTTATGCATCTGGCTTTTACAAAATAACATATTTAAATTTTGCTCTGTATATTTCTTTTCCTACTTTTGAATATCGTTTAGATAAAATTTGGATGATTTAATCGAACCATCGTTTCGTGTTTCTTTATTTCTCCAGATCCCGTTTCATCCCAGCTGTCTCTGCCACTCGGCCGTCTCTTTTAGCCTCATCTTTTCCATCGTTTCCATCCCAGCATCATCACCCGGGGGGATGATGTTCTCCTCCTCTCACACTCTCATCACATAATGACCCGCTGGTACAATAGAGGGAGCTTCACAATAAAAACCAGGGATGCCTAATCATATTATCCTCTATAATCACTTTTATTCATTTTGATCTTTTTTCTCCTCAGGCAAAGCTTTGGTGACATCTGGTACTCTCACACCATTCAAATCACTTAAGAAGAAAGTATATGTCTAATAGTAAAATCTTAGTGCAACATTAAATATGAGGCGAAGTATTAATATTCAGATGGAAGAGCTGTACTAAATTCTTTGATAAAATCCAGGAATTAAAGCTTAAAGAGACATTTACAGATTAGTGGAAAATTTAAGAACAAATGACTCATTTTTGTAAAACCAACTAATTGTGTCAAACTATGCCTATTAATTCAAACTTAATTAGTAAGTAAATGTCCAGTTGAGTAACATAAAAACATATTTAGTGGTAATCACTGGATAATCGAAACTATGAGTTGAACAAAGCAAGTAGTCCAAAGCAAATTAAGAGAAATCTACAGCAAACTGGCATATCTTAAAATGTTTTCTGTCACTTAATGTTAAGCATTTATTGACAGCTTCAGCCTGTTAAGTAAATGTTTGTTAAAGGTGCTGACAACTTTGCCCACAAAATGTATGAAAGTTACAAAAATGTTAATTCTGTGTTCACGACTTTCCTTAGACATTTCCTTCTTTACAATAATCAGTTATTAATTTTGTAGTTTTTCTCGGCTTTCAAAATTTTTACTTGTTTGACTGCATTAAGGAAACAAGAATACAGTTTAAGGGTCAGACAATGTTGATAGTGCCAAGTCAAACTAGCATTTGTAGGATGCAAATTACACTCTAAGCCTAAGAGTTGATTAAAATGGCATATCAAGGCCTTTTCTGAATTCACTATATAATATAAGGATTTAACTTTGAGTATGTTTTGATATCAAACAGAGTGTATTTTCCTTCCACTTTAATTTGTGGGGAAACAATGGAAGAGACAAAAAGTTGTTGATAATAAGCTCCTATTATTTTGAACTGTATGTCGCAAAATGTAGTTGCTCAAATGACTTCACACATAATGCCACTGAATGACTTTGCTTTTGGGTTTAATATGGTTGGAGTTTCAGCTCTTCTGGAAAGATTTTAAGGCTTTGATTTGAGTTTATGGGAATTTGTTACTAATCTTTCAGATGTGCCTTTGTGAGGTCAGACACTGATGTTGGCTGAAAAGGCTTAGCATCCAGTTTCCTATCTCTTTCATCCCAAATAAATTTCATTGGGTTGAGGTCTGGACTCTGTGAAGGCCAGTCAAGTTTTCTCACATCAAACGTCCTCCTCTATGTATTTGTAGACCTTTTTATGTGTAATGGTGCAAAGTCACATTGAAACAAAAAGAAATTATCCCAAAAATGTAGGCATGTTAAAACTTTCCAAAACATTTTAGTTTGAAACTAAGGGTCCTTCTGCAAAAAATCAGTCCCGCCCATAATACCCCTTCCACCAAACTTTCCACATGGCAAAACACAGCCAGACAAAAGCCATTATTTAGGTAACTGCTATCACCATCACCATTTTTAAGTTAATTTTAAGTACACATAAAGTTTTGATGTCTGTAGCTATTGATGCTGCAGAAAACTATGCACTGTGTTCTACATCTTATGCTGTCCCTGCTCTGAGTTCACATTTACAACTGTGGACTCACTTATTTAACCCTTATGTGATACTGCTACTGTCTGACTTAGCAGTAGTAATGAAAGGCAGGCCACATGCTAACATTCTAGCCATCAGTCAGAACTACATTCAGACAAAACTGCCTTATAATCTCCCAATTTGGTAATATTCAGGTAAGTAAAGTTTAACCTTTTGAGACTGCATTTGGTAGTTTACTGGCAAGCGAGTGACTGACCGTACATAACATCTATAGTCTGTCACGATGACGGCTCATTTACCATAAAAACAGCTGAGGGGTCACAGGGTACAAGCAAAATGTCTTGTTTGTCATTTTCCTGCTAAAACTTTGCCTGATCGTTGAAACAGCATCTGCCAACTTCTTCCAAAATAACAGCTACCATGTAGCAGTTGTGATTTCTGCAACTGTTTTTTGATCTGGTACTGCCTGTCCTGAAGAGTCAATAAAGAGCAGGCGAAATTCAAATAAGGCGTGAAAGTCTTACAGTTTTTTGACCAACCATTTTATCTCCCTTTAGAAATATAGTGCCAGTTTAGGTTTTTGCCCTGATGGACAAAAAGTACCAATAACAAAATCCCTCAAAGCCAAGTTTTCTCTTATTGTTGGTCACTATTTTGTAAGGGTTTTAACATCACCTCTGAGATATCATTTTGCATGTAACCATATGTATTGCAGTGAGATCACATCTTAGAAAGAAAAGTGACATCAATTACATACTTGCTATGTGAATAAAAAGATTTGATTGGACTAGAATAGGAAGTTGCATTTCATGAAAATCGAATCCAAAACTTTTGTCGCTTCTGGAATTCAAGACACTCCAGTCATGACTGATTGTACCTTATGGCTTGTTTCTCTCCCAATATGCCACTTGTCTCTCTTTTGTGATGCTGAGGTGTTAGCTTTCAGGTGAATGTCTACTTTGCAAGCACTTCACACATTTTCAGTAAAATCAAGGATGTGAGAGGAAAAGCGAAAAATAAAGCAGCAAAGTGCAGCTCTCAGAATTCTTTCCCTAGCTAATCGTGGTTAAGAAAAATAACTCTCTCAGTAAAAACACCATTGATAACTCTTATTAAGCATAAACCTTAATGCAATAACTGCTGGAATTCAAGTTGATATGTAAAGCGACATAATTGCGAAGAGTTCAAGTACTCTCTCCTATCCTCTTATTAGACAAGGGAATGCAATATCTGTTTCCTCACAGTGCAGCTTTAATATGGCTGCCTGGGGCTGAACAGAACTTCTTGAAAGTGAAGCAACGTTATGTCAAAATGAGCAGTTGGCTTGTAATATTTGTAACCCCAAACTACAGCCATTTGAACCCTGGAGCGTTAATTCTTTGAATCCCCATCCCAAACGCAGCCGCGCTGACCCTTTCCTTGTATTCATGGTGCAGCTCTGCCTCTGGGCTGCAGCGCGCTCCCATTTCAACCATCATTCTCAGGCAGGAGAGGGCATGCCATCTCCATGTGGGCTCATAAGAACATTGTCTGTGTTTACACGCATGCCTGCATGCATATCTGCTGCTCTTTGTGCTCTGTATGCCAAGTGAATATTTTTGCTATTTCGAAAATGGCAGCAAAGGGCAAAACCTGGATAGGAGCAAAAATAGGTGTTCCTCTGAGCCCGAGGGAATTATTATGAAGAAATTTCAAAGTAAAATGTCAAAAAATATTCAGAGGTTTTGTGAACTTTGTGATTTACAGTAGAGCTTAAGAAACTAAATTCAGAGAAGGCAAAAGCAAAAAAAAAATACATGCCTTTAACTACTCTACTTGTTTACATTTGTCTTTTTGTTTTGTATTTTTTTAAATTAAATAGTAGGCTACATTCTAAAATTGCCAATAACTTCTAAATTCATTGATTAGTTGATTTCTAAGATTCAGGTTTTGAAAAAACAGCGACAGTAATTCTTTTAGTTTTCCAATCTTTGAGTTTTCATTACTCGTTTAAATTAGGAACCAAAAATAAAATGATTTAAAATTGTTTTACACTTTCTTTAGCACCTTATGTCAAGGTATATAAGCGTGATTATCATTGTTAGCATTATGAAATAGTCAAAGATTTTCAACATTTTGAAGTCCAGCTTGTTCTAAGTCAGAGGGTAGATGTTTTAAAAATAATTCAAACTAAAGATACTAAGTAACGTTCAATCAAGTGTGACATCCTGTACAGTTTACTACTTTTATTACCTAAATAATTTGGATATAAAAACAACCAAAACTGTAAAATAACAAAATAGCAAAGGAGGAAATGTACAATATCTGCCAGACTTCAGCTAACTCTGTTGATGTAGCAGCCTGAATAAACAGCCACCATGCCTTTGTAGAAAATATATATTTCTATCTAGGATTTTATTCCTCTGATTTTATTCTTAAACACATCAAAAATACTATAAAATGAAAAAATGTTGGTTGTCCTACAGCAACATCTACCAAAATGAAGAGCATTTTTCTTAGAACGACGTGACATAAAGACCAGATTTTCAGCTGAATATGTAATACAGAAATCAATCTTTCTGTAGCTGTTTCTTCATAGTGAATGTCATTAAATTGGTGTTAAAACTCCATCTGTTAGGAAAAACCCGAGTTAGTTAGATCACATTCATATATTTACCATTTCTATAGCATTTTCCTCTTTAAATGCGAGTCTTTTTTGCACAATTTCCTCAGAAATTATGACAAAATTATATTTTTAATAATAATTGTTCATTATGTGGTTTTTCTGATTGTATGCGACTGAAATAAATAAAATATTCTGAATAATTGTGCAGTCTTATTCATTACACATTTATGGGAATAAAAATATTACTCAAAAATCTGAAACTGCCAGGACAGGGTTGAAGAAAACCTGATTTCAGATATACATACTGTACATATTTCTTTCCTCAAAAGTAACGCTCAGTCAAAGTGTTTATCAGTTTGATGCCTATTCATACTTATTCTATAAGCTGAGAAAGACAAGCCTATTAAGAGGCTTTAAGAAAATAATATTAAAAATTCAAATAAGAATCTAAATGAAGCTTGCAAATGTAAGTTGTTTACTCTGTACCACCATGCCCAATTTTATTTTCTGTGTCCGAATATCCTCTGCTGCATCAAATTCCAAAAACAAAGGACTGTCATGAGAGAATGTCACAGAATGACAGCCGAGACAGGAGAGATGAATTATTGAAGTGAAATCAGACGTGTACGTGCGAGGAAAGTTCAAAAGCATGTTTCCGTCATGACTGTTTTTTGACTGTATCCATCCTGTTTAAATAGATATATTTGAAATTCATTCTGAAACACTTATAAACAAACTTTTGTCCACATCACAAAGCCAAGTGCCACTCCAGTCCTTCAATCACAAAGGTCAGCATCCAACAACCAACAACTGCATCTTTCCTGCAGTGCAAAGTTCACTTCTGCCTGTTTATATGATGCTTTGGAAATATAATTCATGCAACATTTATGCCTCCAAAGCACCCGGCGTTTATCTGACAGAGACGTACAGGAGATCAGACAGAGAGAGATGGAGTTGGACCGAGTGGGGCAGACACAGAGGGACATGCACAAAGACTGTCACTGAGTGTCCCACTTCGCTTGGTGTTTGTTGTAAACAGAAGCTCCATGATTTCCCAGCGTCCCCCTGCCGCAAAGCATGGCTTTTATTTCCTCTCACAAACACTTCCAGAAGCACAGAGGAGCAGCGTTATGCCGACCGCAGAGCAAACCAGGAAGCTACTGGAAGACTCTCTTTTTCTCGCTCTCTCTCTTTCTCTCTCTCTCTCTTGCTCTTTTTCTCACACACACAGACACCAGGGAAAGTCAGCAACATTTATATGCAGGAACTAAGTGGCACACAGACTGTTAAATGTTATGCACATAGGATTTGAAAGCATATACACAGAGATGTATGCACACACATCAAAACTTTAGTAGTCACGATTCACCAAAGTGGAACACAAAAGAAATTAAAAAAAAAATATTTGTCCACACATGCACACGTAAACGACTACATTTTGAAAATCACACTGTGGACACATGATGGTTCTTTTTTCCAGCTCTTTGTGTTGAGACAAAACCACTCTTATTAACAGATTAACCTGAAACATAAAGTTATTTCTCCTCCATTAGCACATTTAGCAACACATACACAAGCTGTATTGACAGCATTAAGACGCTTCTCCGGGCTCTGAATCTAACACAATGATTTAATTTGTTGTTTATGACCAAAATAAAAGGGACGAGGTTGAGGGAAGAATATTTTTTTTCAGATTTTCTGTCTCATACTATGCTGTTACAGCACATTCACAGTTTTAACAAATATGTAAAAAAACATATTTTCCTTAATGCAGCCAAGTTATATACGGCAGTTTTATGAGGAGAAACATATCCTAATCGTATACAACAGTATAAGATCTAGTCCCAATCCAATTCCAATCAGTTTAGTTAATTTTAATACAATTTAATTATAGTCATGCTCAGGATTTGTAATGTTAGTCACGGAAAGAAGTGATTATGACGAAACTCTGACAAGTTTTGTACATATTTCACATTATTTTTATTCTTGGATATAAATAAACTGCATCATTTGAAAAAAACGTGACTCTAGTGTGATCCGTGTGATGGCAGCACTCTTCATTTCTTTCTTTCTTTTTTTTTTTTGGTAAACCAGTTTCTGAATTTTCTCTCTCAGTCTCAAGAACACGAATCCACCCACGTACACACAGACACACAGACACACACACACACACATTGAATCACGCATGCATAAAGAATGATGTCAAAGTTGAGCTTATTCAGTTCAGTTGAAGAGAGTTTGGTCTAATCATAACTGTGCTGCAACCAACCTAATTATACCGCTGTGTATTTCAAACAGCCGGATTGTGTTTCTTTGACTGTTTTTTCTGAGAGTGGGATAGATGCACACACATTTCTCTAAAAACATAAGAATCACACTGACTCACTGCCAGCAACTCCTGCCCTGTCTTTCTTTCTCTTTTCCCTAAAGCTCCCTCTGAGTCTCTCTAATTGACTTCTGCTTTCTCACATTTCATTTAATCTCTTATTTCAGTTTTATTTCCCCCTTTCTTTATGACCTACTCCCCCCCATCCCTGTCTTCAATTATTTATCCATCTCTCTTTCTCTCTGATTTCTTTCCATCTGGTTGTGGTGATGTTTAATTCACCTCTTCATTTGGAGGAGGGGGCGGCTGCTGCTGCGCGCTGTTAATTGGTTTTTAAGAGCAGTAAGTGCACACAAACGAGTGCACACTCACAAATCTGCATAAACACTTGCATCAGAATACACACCCAAACACACGCAACCCTCCCTGCACGGTTAGAGCACACTGTACATGCCTACTTGCATTAACATCACCAAATGAGCACATATTGAAAAAAAGAACATGAGGAGAGGAGGGCAATTCTCTGCATGTGTAAGTATTTTTCTCTGCAAGGATATCAACATTATACTTGTGTGTTTGCATGTGTGTGTTTGGTGCCCTTAAAAGTGACTGAAAGGGCAAGTCAGTTACTGTTGTACTTGATAATAATACGAATAAAATGGGAAAAGAAATACTGGAAATGAATGAATCAGACTTTTTTCTGGCTAAAAGCAATTGTTGTTTTTCTTTGCAAACTGACTAGTTAACAAATTTTTTTAAAATTAAAGATCATCACACATAAAATAAGATGTGTTATGTGTTCCTTGATAGAGGCAGGAAGTTCAAAATAACTTAATTTTTGTGTGAAAATCTGATATTGTGTGTTTTACTAAGCAAAATGAAATACCCACTGTCTGTGTATGTCTTTATGAACAAAAATATTCTGGGGATCCTTCATGCTTAATACATTTAATAAGTAAGAAAAAGAAGTTTTATTTTTCATTGATCAAGAGAAAGTTTGCTGCTCTCTGGCCGACTGAATGATATTTCTCTAACTAAGATGAAAGTGTGGTTTTTGGCATTTCTAGTTTAATAAGAACTAATTGAGGACATTTTGGAAATGTGAGGACAATAAAAATCAAAACACTTTAGAAAATAAAATTAACTTTCAAGAAACTCATTAAAACAAACCCAGAAGCAGTCCGATGTAAAAAAGCACTTTCTAAAAAAACTGAAAGAAATATTTTTAAAAAATACAGGAGGGGAGACTACTCATACCCTTAAGGATGGCAAAAAGTCAAAACATAAATATGAGGTTAGATAAAGAAACATTCACCAAAGTCTAAACTCAAACATGGGAAAGTTGGACATTTCTCTACTCAAAATTCAGTATGGCTGCCATGTGCTTAGAACATACCTGCACCCTTATGTTTAAAACTTATAACATATTTTGCACAAAATGCAAATAAATTCACCTTTATTGACCTTTACTTGAAATGGCAGTCAGTGTCTCACTGAGCACAGTAATTAGCACATCCCAATATTTACCTGGAAATTGTACCTGGAACACGGCTCAGTTGGGTAGGAAAGTGTTAAAGGCAGAAAAACAGAAGAAAAACAGAGGATGAATAACCACACAATACAGTTGTTATGAATTTATCACAACACAGCTAGCATGCTTAAATATCACACAAGATCCCTAGCCAAATGCTAACATCTAGAAAATCCAATTCATTGCTAATAATTAGCAACAATGGATAAACTCCTACTGTTGAAGAAGATTTAATAATCACACATTTATATCTTTTGGGTCTACTCTAACCATTTTTTGTATTAACATCTGGGATATTTTCTCCTAGAATTGAAAAGTTTTTCTTTTCTGCCAAAATACATTTTTTCAGACATTTGACAGGAAATAGATGATCTAATGATTCATATCAGTAAAAGGAACATTTCTTATGTGCTGACACTATGCGACTGTGATTCTACTCCTGAATAATAACTAACTGTTCAAAGCAGAAACCCTTCTTAAATGAGATTTTTCCCCAAGTAATCTTGCTGCTCGATGTAGCACATTGCCAGACAAGTTTTACCAATGGATTTCCTCCCAAAAGCTGCAATGTCTTCAGCAGCATCTTTGCTTAAATGTGTCAATTTTTCTCAGTTCTCCAGCTGATTAGAAGATGATTATAAGTGATAATTTCCTATGCTTTTATTCATAAAAATGTCTGCCACAAAAGTAACACAGAATGTAGCAAAATATTGATGATAGCAAATATTGAGACCGGATTAAATATCCCTCATTAAACAGACCGCAGTATCTCAATATAAATACTTTCTCATGTCTAAATCTTTCCCATTTTTATTTGATCCGTTTGCTCAAGCGAACAGAATAATCATGAAACTGCTTGTTCAGTAGGATTTCTCTTCATTACTGCAAAGCTTGTCTTTTGGATGTGTGTGGAGAAAACAGCAACATTGTCAGATTATTCTACACAACAGGGATTTTCAGATCCGGTTTGTTACTATTTTTTTATATTTTTGCGACAACTATCTTGTTTTGACATGATTCCCTTAAGCTGACTAATGGAATGCTGGAGCAAATTTGACAGAAGATGAGTTTTGTGTTTGCCATTAATGAGAATTTTTCAAATATGCGTTTACTGCTCATAAACAAGTGAGTGACTTTGAGTGTGAGTGTGCGTTTTGTGTATTTCCAGACTGCGTCGCAGCCACATCGTTAGTCACATCCTCTGTCTCCAACCTGGATGGCAGATCAGAGCAATGGAATCAAGTCAGGAGTAGATTAGTCATTATCCAAATAACGACCTCACTAAGGCAATGGCTGTGTGATTTCCTCTTCAATAAGAATTGGTGATGTGAGCTCCACTGAGGCACAGAGGAGATGGGATTCTGCTGTGAAGTGAATCGTTGAAGGGAGAAATAACCTCGTTGTGGCTTCTGACGCCAGGACAGAAAAAAAAAAGGATCTCAGCAGCAAATGAGGAATACTTTAGTACTAATGATAATAGAAAATAGGAGAAAATGGAGTGTGCTCTGCCACACAGATGTTCATCCTGTTTAATCTAATGGTTAATAAGTTGCAGTGAATTTTCATGGACTTACTGCAGTAATGCCGCAGTAAGAAGTACTGGGCTGTTTTCCAGAAACTAAAAAAAAAGTCAAGTGTAAATGTCAAGTTTTAGAAGTTTTATGCACACTCAAGCTAAAAAAGAAAGGTCTGCAGGTTAAGAATTGCGTTGCAAGATGTTCTGTGTACACGTGACCGCTCTGTGGAAACATTGCATGCCTATTCCCAGTTTAACACTCCAGAGATTCTGAATACCATTACATTGAATGAATTTTTTCATTGCGTCAACTTTGGACATTTAACTATGGATTTTAGCCTTTCCTTTTTATAAGGATAGAATGATTAGACATTCATGATATATATATGAACTCTAAATGATATTTGGGTGAATATCCCTCTAAAATTGCAGCTCATATACTCACTTTTTTTTACCATTAACACCAACATAATAACTGGTGATATAAATATTTGTCATCTATTCATAAGAACTATTAGCATTAACAGGATAAGTGAAAAACCTTTATGGTTATTTATGGTTTTCTATTCTAAAATCAGTTTTGATGTGTGGGCTCAAAGTCCAAGCTCTAAAAAAGAAACATTTAGATTTTTTCTGGCACTAAGTTAATGGTTTTTCTGTGTCAGGAAAACAAGCTGCTTCAAAAACCTCCAAATTATGAATTCATTATCAGATATTTGATGCCATTGGCAGTAGATAAGCTAGCTAATGCTAAGTTTCTGGAATGCTAAGGTCTTCAAATGCTACTAACTTTATGAATTATGGTGTAAAGTCAAGTCTGTACCAGGAAGAGAGTCAGATTAAATGATGTTTGTCAGTTTTAATGCAAGGAGTGGTAAAATATCAAACTAGAATTATGCAAGGACCTTCCTCAAGATCTCTGAAAACAGGGGCTTTCTCTGTAACTAACTACAATAATCTTATCTACTTATTTATTGGGATATGTCTTACATTTGAACTTGTATGTATAATTATGAGCCTGTTTGGAACATAAGACCCACAGAAAAACCAAACTAATACATTCAAGCTGTTGAAATTGAAGATGCATATTGTGTAACATACGAAGATAAAGTAAATAATCCCAAAAAAAAAACGACTTACTGAGATTCATGCACTTGAGCATATGTAAACTTCTGACTGCAAGTATTCGTCTGAGTCGGAAAAACTAAACATGTTTAAACTTCACTCCTGATGAGCAAACAAATATTTTATGTGTGATTTATCCTCCCTTTCCATTTCAAATATTCCCTTCCACAGAGACTGCCTGACATTTTTCGTGCAGTTCCTACGCTTCCTAATGCATATGTATAACACAGCAACATTGAAAGAGTGTGAAAGCTTGCCAAAGCTTTGCGTTGGAGGCCCTTTTTTGTCAAAACTTCACAGCCCAGAACCATTCAACATTCATCACTTTCTTTCTCTGATGTAACTGCAAGATACCTCAGCAACTATAGGCTTTGAAGATCTGCTTTTGGTACTGCAAAGAAAGTAAAATCTGAAAAAAAAAAATACTTTCAGGTCTTCGAGTGCTAATTTGGACGTTTTCAGTTTAAGTTTCACATTTGAAATGCAGAGTTTTAGTTGGAGAAAGCTCCACATTCCCTGCCTTCTGCTTAGCTGAAGTACATTATACTCAGGCATTGTGGAGTTTCTTAAAAAAATAAAGTTAGTATATTAAAGGCAAAAATCCAAATACTTCTTTTCTATTCATTTGTATAAGAACATATTAGTGGTATTCCGGATAACTGCTTCATTTAAAATGTGGTCTAAAAGTGTCAAGGAAAGCGACACTGCTTGCTGCAATAATGAGGGTGAGTTCCTCTATTTAGAAGAAAAACTTTTTTCAAGTTGTGTAAACTGTTGCCATTGTATAGTTATTGATACCTATGATAGAAAAAAAAGTTTTGACAGTCTACTTATCCTCAAGAGTAAGAAATAGCATAGCTGCAGCCCCCAAAAGCAAAAAAATAAATAAATAAAAACAAAGATGAAATTTCCAAAGATGAAATTTTATTCTATGTTGATGAAATCTGAGTTTTGAGTAGGTGGCACATTTCTTTTCTTTCAGAACCTAGAGCTTGTGGTGACAGTCTGCAGCAAGATGCTGACACCCAGCAGTACTTTCCTTGTTTAGATTTGAAAATGCTACGGTACTGCTAATGTTGAAGGGGACATAGCAGCAATTAGAGCTTCAGCAAAGCTGAGGAGAGACATGCAAGCAACAATCACCATTGTGAATTAAAACCCTTCACATTAAGTATCTTCGCACACAGTTTCCTCCATGTGCCTTATGAAAGCTTTTGTATTCAACGACTGAGATTAAAAACTTATAACTCCAATGAGTCATTTATTTTCAACTATACAAAGAAAATTGTCAGTCTGTGCAGAAAGATCTGCTCACCACCCACTTAAAGTTACAGCAAATGTTACAAGCAAATACGTTATACACTGACCTTTACAGCGGCTTTTTAGAGTCATGATGTAACATGAAGCTCCTGAGATGAGACAACACACAATGTCACACAATATGAACAAAACAAGCATTTACCAAAAATTTTGGGAAAACCTATTCTTTACTTTTTTGTAATGCAATGACAAAATCTCATTTCTGGGTTGAGGGTGGAAATATTCAGTTCTAGTTTGTTGTTATGATTTTAGCCACAACTGAGCACCCTAGTTAATTTACCCAACTATGAAAGAGAGCTTTAGTTTTTCACTCACAGGATGCCATGAAGGTAATTAGCATTTTTGCATTCTAAGAGGCTAACAGTAAATAGCTGCCAGCTATTTGCTGGAGGTAAATGTTGAAGGATTGCTGGGTTTTTTAGTCTCACTAAAAAATTGGTGCCTACAACCAATCTTGTCTTTCATCCAATTTTCTGTTTCTCTTTCTAACCAAAATTGTGCCGAACAAGCATAAAAATGTGGTGGATTCTGTAATTTCTATGTGACCAAGTGTTGTCAGTCAGGCATGAAAGCAGTTTGTGAGGAGACTCTGAAATGTAAGGGCTTAAAATCTAACCTTTCTATACAAGACACTTAATACTAGCTTCAGCTTCAATTCACCAGAAGTCACACATTGACAGTGATTGAATAGCATTTTTTGATAAACTTTAACTAAAAATATTTTAAGTTAAAGTCATCTATTTACAGACATCTTTTGGTGAAGCAGCAACCAAATGTCCCTAAAATCCTACAGAAAGTCTTGTCACATTGTCAATCTCACAATAACAAGAGCTCATGGGCTCTCGGTGTTATTTAAGAAATGTTGCTTGTTAATATCTTGGTCAAATTTTAGGCCAACCAATATTTTAGGTCTAAAATATGTTCACTCTCTGCCTGGACAGACAGTGAATCACTGCCATCATCAAGAAAACAGCTTTCTTCAATAATAGAGAGAAATATGTCTCCCATAAATGGGCATCAGATTGTTTTTTTTCTTCAACCAAAAAAATATCCACCACAATAAATCCATTCTTGACTCCGACACTGTAGTACTCCTACATTGTTTTACCTTTAACTTTCAGAGCACTCATAAATTAATATTGTGCTTGTAAAACAGAATGTTACAGCTGTGAAACACATTTTCTAGACTATAAGTAAATGTCCAAGGAAACTGTGCTGTGCCACACATAGCCAACAAATTGCGCATTTTATATTCATAGAAAAAAAAAGTCCACATTAGTCAGCCGGGAGGTGTTAAAGTGTTAAGAGTATTCAACAGGAGCTCCACACTGCCACCAAGAAAACCGCCAGCCCTTTTCAGATGTGGCATCAACATGCCTCCTGGCTGCTTCGGGTCACGAGCGGACAGTTTTCAGTGTATGTGTTCCCACCTGGCAGTAAAATCTGTCCTGACTTATCAGATCTCACTCTAAACGCAAAGCTGAGCAACAAACAGCCCCATCAGCACGTCTGTTACAATAAAAGTACAAACACTGTTAATCATCTAGGGCATGTCATTAGTTTTACTGTAGCAGTTAAGATTCACTTGATGGAAGTGAAGGAGTGTTTTACCTTCAAGAACTCAATGTCAGTGCAACAAAGATGTCAACACAGTTAACACCAGATTGTCTACTGGTAGGCCGTGAACCCTTTCTAAATACCTTCAAGTAGGAGCTGTTCTGAAATTGTTAATAAAGCACAAACATTTTTGATTTTTTTTTTTTAGATAGCAGTTTAATTGCTTAAAATCAACTGTGAATTAAACTTGATTACAACATTACTGTGAGAAGTTTTTTTTGCTTGCGTTTGTCATCAGTTGGAATAAACTGGGGTAAGACCTCAGCTGCCTACGTGAGTTAAAGTGAATGTCAAATCCTTAACACCCGTATGAAGGCACCGGTACTCCTTATCACCTACCATTTCAAAGGCATAAGATGTGCAGCTAAGTAAAAAAGAAAACTCTCCAGTATCGCCTACTTACATCCCTTCACCAACACATCAGAATCAAAGTGCTGAATTCCCTCATCAGCATGTCATTCAGCTCTGCAGAGGCCTGGTAACGAGCCATTGGAGAAGGGATGCGTCTAAATGTTGAAGGATACAGGAGCTGGACTAATAGTCCTGGAAAGGAACCAAAAGACGATACGACACATAAGACCCTTTCTATTGAAATTTTGCATAACAGCATTGGTCAGCTTATTAGACTTAATAACATTTCTTAAACTAATGATGCACTATGCAGACGTTTAGTCTGTGCTAATCAGAAGTACTAATCTACACTGAGCTGCTGATTTCAATTGAGTTCTTGTTAGATTTCCAACTACTAATTTGGAAAATCTGACTTCTGTGTACAAAAATGAAGTATTAACCATCGAGATTGTTTTCTTTAAGATTTTGATGTTGTAAATGTTAGTGTTGATCCCACCTACTGGCATCAAATAGGTATTACAGCATCAAACGTCACCTGTGTAGATATAAAGGAAAAAATATTTGGAGTTGTGTCAGGGCCAAATACAACATGATTAGACTTACACAAAGAATATAGCATGGACACTAATGTATGCATCCCTGAATGTTGTGTTCAAGTTAAAACAAAATAATTCCACATACATTTTTTACTTTTTTTAGAAGCCCAGCACACGACATGTATGTTGTTATGTTTTGGAGTTGAGAGCCTCTTTAAAAGCCCTTCTATTTCCTCCTGCTTGGAAATGAATGCTGTTTTGTTTTAAGGTTGTAAATAAATAATTCACTCTTAATAATGCAAGCTACAGCTTCTTTGAATTGTTGATGTTTATTTTTGAGTTCCTTGAAGAAGCCAAGAATCAAGCTTTGGGATTATAAGATATTGACAGGAGCTGAGACTTTAACAAACTGCTTTCTTCTCTCTCTTTTTACAAAACTTCAGACAAAAGGCTACCCTGGATTTTTAAAAGAAATAATTTTTACACAAGCTATTTGCAACGTCTATATCTCTTTTTGAAATTTTTGATTTTCAAGACTGGCAAATAGGTTTTTTTTTTAACTTAAGATAGTGATAAGAAAATGTGTAGAAAATGTTAATTGAAAACAAAAATTAACAAAAACATGTCTCTTTATGTGTAAACTGAGTATTATTATGTTCACTGACCATGCAATTTACTGTCAATTTCTGTATAATTTAATTTGACTGCATTTTTATTTTTATTTTTTCATAGAAATGGGATTCACACAGCCTGCTGCTCTACATTTATGCAGACAGAAATATGTCCTTCAAGTCTAGCACATAGTCGTCAATGTTCAGTTGTTTTGTGTCAGGTTGACCTGATGAGGCATCTGAAATTCCTCATCAGGTCAAAATCTCTGTTCCTTAACCAGGAATGGTTAAGGAACATTTGTAGTTCAACCACAAATGCAGCAAAAGCAAATTTGATCAAGAAACAGAGAAAAAGACATTTTAATGATGAAGGAACATAGATTTTGACCTGATGAAGAATTTCAGATGCCTCATCAGGTCAATCTGACACAAAACAACTGCACATTGATTACTATGTGCTAGACTTGAAGGACATATTTGTGTCTGCATAAATGAGAGCAGTAGAGCAGTAGGAATCCTGTTTCAATGAGAAAAAAAAACAAAAATTAAAATGCAGTCAGGATGAGTGGAATGATGCATTTAATCTAGGTGAATATTGATTAAAGTTAAAAATATTATAAATATTCAATAGAAAAATTTAGCTGACTGGTTGCGACAGTATCATTGAAACAGCTGAGCAAGAGTAAATCTATTTCAGTTTCAAACATTAACCTCTGTTGGAATGTTTCAAAAACCAAAAGCTTGCACTCAGTCATTTGAAATGTTATTACACAGTTATGAACAAGAGCAGAAAATGAATTGATATTCTGTGATTCTTGCTTTGCTTTTTTTTTTTGGTCTGCTGCACCAAAATTACAATAGACGTTCAGCAGAGGGTATTTTTTTCTGGGCATTTTTACAGCTCAAGTTGTTGTAAATGCAAAGCAGCTTTCTCTGACTACAATCTACACAAACATATATAAAAATGGGCAAAACTATTTTTAAATGCTAGAGTAATACCTCATTTAAGAACTATATGATATTGATATTTTTCTTATTTTCAGTTAAATACAGTACCAGTCAGGTTTTATTGTATTGAACTAGGCCCTGGATAGCAACAAACAAACAAACAAACAAAACTGATAAAAACAGAATGTTCATGTTTTATTCACACCATAAATACAAAATCAATGTATTTTTTGCATAATACATGGTTCCTTTAAATATTTCACTCTTAACAAGCTAATTAGCAATTTTAGAAGCCTGTGTGCCAGTTTGTGTATTCATTTGCGTGTTTCCGGAAAAAAAGGAGCAAATTTTTCCTGCGTAACTCAGTTTTTGTGCATAATGGAGATGTGCACCCCTGGCTGTGATGGTGTGTTAAGCACATGCTGGTCCCAAACAAACTGATTGGTCTGAGCAAAGGGGTGAAATGAGGAAAAAGGAGAGGAGGAGATATTCACTCGTGCTTGCATGTGTGCCAGCCAGTCGGGGTTCATAGAAGGAGGAGGAAAGAGAGAAAAACATAGATTGAAGTTTGAGATGTTTGTTCTCTCCCCACTTGTCCCACTTACATGTCCCTGCGGAGCCCTAAAGAAGGAAGGCAGAATGATTCACTAGGGGTGTTCGTGCTTATGTGTTTGCGTGTACGTGCGTGTAATACCCCACTACACAACCTCAAAGACAAGGAAGAAAAGAGCCAAAAAAGATCAGGATAAACAGATAAACAGACGGATTGAAATAAACAGACTGACAGCAAAGGCAGGGAGTGATAAGACGGAGAAGACATGAGCTGGGGAGGGCATGAAGTTAAAGAGCAAACAAACACTCATCCATGAGCACACGCACACGCAGACGTGATTGACAGAGACCGATGGGCACGCCTACACAGAAAAAAAGATGAGAGGAGAAAGAATGACAGAGGGAGAAGAAAAGGCATAAAAGAGACATGGTGATCCACATCTGGACGCAAATCCAAGCAGACAGCAGAGAGACAGACAAGAAGACGGACAGACAGTTGGGGCTGAGGAGCCGTCAGTAGCTCTGCTTTTGTGTTCGTCCTCAGCTGCTCTGTAAGACCCGTTCCAACCAAGCACCTTGGTCAAAGTGATGACCCCAAATATTTTCTTGCTAACTCTGGTGTCAGATTTGCCTGCAGCGTGCCTCGGCAGTGGTGACTCATTAGAAACACCCGCTTCAAAAGAGCTGTTACATTAGCTGTTATAAAACTCGCAGTGTTTGGTGATGTCGCTGTCAGGGAAATCAGCTGCAGAATGGGAAACTCTGTGCGTCTAAAAACAAGGAGGATCTCTGGCAGCACTTATTCTTGTTGGATGTTCTACTGCTTGTAAATTAAGTTCTGTCTAATCCTTTGTCATCCATTCCAATTCACGCAGATTTTTCAGGAAGATATCTTTGCCTCATATGAAACTGTCCATATTTGCTATTAAATGCATATGAAATTGTTGTATTGGGAGCAAAAAGATAAACTTTTTCTATCCACAGATTTACGTCTTCAGTCTGACTGAACTAAACAGGAGAAAGTCTTATATCACATTGGGAAATGAGTATTTTAATTTATTTAATGCATATAGAATCCAAGGCAAACAATTACAAATTTTACATTCTGCCAACTATGTAAAAATAATGCACTTTCCAATTGCCAGTAGGCATTTTTAACATCCTGTACTCCTCATCACATACAAGTTGCAGATGAAGGATGTCAGAGGTTCAGTGAACTTAAAGAGAGTTAAATGGTGTTCGACATTTACAGCAACATTATCATAATGTGAAAAATAATTGCAAAGCTAAGTGGTTGCATAATATTATCTGCGTTAAAATCAATTACACTGCATAATAACTATTTCTTGCTTTTGCCAACATGGTGTTTAACATTTCCCCTAACCATGACGGAACTGGGTCCAGCTGACCCTCCCACCCTCTCCAAATTAAAGGAAACTGGTGTCAAACATTTGTGCAGCAAAGATTTCCATTTGTGCTGCAGTCATTTTAGAAGTATTGATAAAAGTTCCCAAAGGTCAGCAGAGATCAGCCTGCTGCCCCCACATTTTCAAAATCTAATGAAACTGAAATGAATTAAGAGTTCTGCATTTGTGCAGCTATTATTTTTGCAGGAAAGTTGACACCAAATTTGTTTGATTTTGAAAATGTGTTGGGCTGGTTGACCTTTGGTAGCCACTGGAAGCATTTATATCTTTAATATAACTTTAATATATTTTCTTAAGTTGATTTTTTACATTCTATTTGTATTTTAACTCTTTGAATTCTTTGAAAAAGTGCTTTGTGTATCATTGTTACTCTTATGCATCAGACAGCGACAGTGGAGGAGTAAAAGAGGGACAGGATACCCTTTCCTTAGCACTACATCAACCTCTTGGGATCAAAAGATTGTCAGCTTTTTGACATCTAAAAAAAATCTAAAAAATGACTTCCTTTCAAACATATTTGATTCTTTCTCCTGAGAAATCTCTTGATGAATTTTGTGTATTCTTATTTACCTGATGAAAGAGACAGATTTTAATCTCTTTGGTCGTATCCACAAATTTGTACAAGATACATAGTAAGTAAAATCTACATCATTGATCACAATAATGAAAACGAAACTATTTTACCAGATTTGTCATGAGCTATTTAAGTATATGTTTGAGGGAAAATTAATTTCCAGCTGTTAAAGTTGTGATGGTTTCCATTTGTTGGACGGTTTCATGGTCTGCATTCCTTTGGAGGTTGTATTTGTTCTTTCATATTTGCTTTTATTTTCATAAACTGCTTGTTCATAAGGTTGATGGTTCCACTCTGGTCCGTTGTGCGGTGGGATGAAAGGCCTCTCCAAACAGAGCTCCCGGGCTGAATTTCAGCCCGAGCCAAAGCTCGGACCAAACTGGGTCATAGAAGAAGCCATGATGCAAAACACAGCAGTACATTTGCAACACAGTGGGTGAAAATGCTAACATTGAAGAGGTTCAAACGGCCTAGTTGAAATCCAGTACCCAACCTGATTGAAATTCTGTGGAGCAACAGAAATTATGTCTGTAAACTTTGTTAAACTGAAGCCATGAACTTTTAATAGCTGTTTCTTCTTAACTTTAGCAAAAGGAAAAATGCTTTAATGATGTTTGGTAATAATTTCATTCTGTTTTTGAAGTAACTAATCCTTCTAATTTCATTGTAAATCCCTTTGAGCACCAATCTATCTTTCTGAATATTGCCTGATAAACTAATACAAAATCTGTGTGATAATAACATTGTCTTGAAGGCAATATAAATGTAAATGTTCTTCTTGACATTTACATTTTTGTAACAAAAATAAAGCTCATATGCTGCAGAAAATCGTAGCCAAACTGCTGTGAAAAGATTTCATCTCCTCATACACACCAAAATTATTCTTTTTGGTGCAAAACTTCACATATTCATTCCTTCCCTCCTCTTTTTAGATAAAGGAAAACTTCATCAGAAACTCCAAAAAACTCCACAAAGATTTAATTCTCTCCTTCTTTTTGCCTTCTGGTATTTCTCTGTCATTTCCCCGTTTTCCTCTCTCCATCTCTCTCATTTCAGCTTTTTTCCTAACTACTCCTCTTCCTCTGTTTTCCTTCCCTCCTCCTTCATCTCTCTGGAACAGTTTTAATTAGCTGGTAGCCTGAGGTCAACCTCTGCTCCTCCACAGCAGCACACACTCACACACACACACACTCCCACGCCTACTCACGCATAGGAAGATTTGTTTTTCATGAGCATCTTGCGATGTCTTTCTATGTTGTTTCTGGTTTATGACAAGCAGAATTGATTTCTGCCACTTTATTCCAACATCAGATAAGTGTACCAGTTTCTGCTTTAATGTTGAGTGCTGGAACTCCCACGGTGCAGAGCAGAAATATTAAATTAAATGTGTGTGTCTGTGTTGGAATATCTGGAATGTTAAAAGATTGAAACATTCTCGAGTCTGTGGATCAGAGTGCACATAAGGTTGCTCCTGTAAATAAGTGGTGTGTGTGGGTGTGTGTCTGAGACATCTCTCTAGAGATTCTTGCAACATTAGCAGTGACACAGAAGAGGTACCTCAATTCCATTTCATGTTACAGATAAAAAACCACACACACACACACACACGCACACACGCCACCATTACTGCTTTAAAACATAAAACAATCACAGGCTTGGCATCCAGTTTGATTAATTTTTCATTAAGTTTTTTCACTAAGATCAGAAAGTCTGGTTTTTAAAACCAGTGGCTGCAGGGGAGGAATGAAAATTAAATCTCAGTGGGTTTGGACTGGAGGACTCTGTCTTTTGAAAAAGTGCCTCTTTGCTCCCAGACATGGAGTCATGGGACAGATTGTGTGTTTTACTTTCACACATTTTGACGAATTTCTCTGTTCTTACGTCTGTGTACATTCTTCTTTCACTTACTGGAGTCTGCATGTCTTTAAATACTCTGCATCTGTGTGTGGCAGTGTGTGTGTTTGTTCCTTAGTAGGCTTGTTATTGTGTGTCTCACAGACAACAGAAGGTTTTTCATTAGAGAAAGCATGAAGGAGGCTGTGGAGGATTTGAAGGAGTCAGGCGGGAGGAGATCCCAGTCACAGGACTATCAGCAGGGAAGCAACACTTCAGAGCAGACACACACACACACACACACACGCACACGCCGACGCTCAGCGAACACACACCGTCCTCTGTCTCCACAATGTAAGCAAGGACAATACGCTTCTGGGAAAAAACCCCCAGAAAGGCTTGAAGATGAGCTCTGCAGCAACATACAATGCCTTCCAAAAGTATTAATACCCCTTAAAATGTTTTAACATTTTGTCATAATCATGAATCGAATTTTACAACACAGAGCAATGTAAAACGGTATGGACTTGTGAAATAAATTATCTTTTTCTTCTTTTTTTTTTTTTAATATAAAAGTCTGAAAACTGTGGTGAACATTTGTCTTCAGCCCCCAACGTCAATACTTTATAGAGTTGTGTTTTGCTGCAATCACAGCTGGAAGTCCTTTGAAGTTGTGTACATCTAGAGACTGCACTTTTTGCCCAATCATCCATGTAAAACCACAGATCATCCACAGATTCTTGACTGGAATTCTGTCTGGACTTTGACGAGGTCATGCTGCCACAGTGAAATGCCCTGATATAAACCATTTAATTGTAGCTTTTCCTGATATTTATTCTAACTGATCAGTGTCCCTACTAAATAACAGCACCCCCACAATATGATGCTGCCACCACCATGTTTCACTGTGGGGATGGCTAGTTGAGGGTAATGTAGTGTTAGGTTTTTTTTCAGTTTTAACCACATAGTGTAACCATCCATCCATCCATCCATCCATCCATTTTCTGTTCACTCTTGTCTCTAATGGGGTCGGGAGGTGCTGGTGCCTATCTCCAGCTACGTTCACCCTGGACAGGTCGCCAGTCTGTTGCAGGGCAACATAGAAACAAACAGGACACACAACCATTCACACACACCAATTAACCTGACAGTCATGTTTTTGGACTGTGGGAGGAAGCCGGAGAACCCGGAGAGAACCCACGCATGCACAGGGAGAACATGCAGAAAGCCCCCGGGCCGGGAATCAAACCCAGGACCTTCTTGCTGCAAGGCAACAGCTCTACCAACTGCGCCACTGTGCAGCCCCATATAGTGTAACAAAAAGGTTTAATTTTGGATTGTATTTTCTAATGACAGGACTTCTGAAGGATTTTATTTAGGCATAGCAGAGTAGAGGGGGTTGGTACTAATGCACAAGATTCATTTTACATTTTTGTTTGTAAAATATTTTAAAAACTGCACAAATTTTTTGATACTTCACCATTCTGTGTTGGCTTTTCCCCTAAAATTAAATTGAAATACACACAGGTTTTTGGTTGTAATTTAGAGGAGTACAAATACATATTTTCTTGGCACTGTAAATAAGTTTTATGAATACTTTTTTTTAATCTAAGTATTCATCAAACCTTTCTTCAGACAACGTTAAGAACATCTAACATGATTTCTGTTAGTAGACTGTGTCCTTGGAACAACCCAGCAGCCATAATTCAGTCTGAAGTCAGAAAGAAAAGAGCCAGAAACATTCAAAATAGAGAAGCTGCCGTTTCTTAAATTAGAGCCAACTTCATTCAACTACTGTGCCAGTATACATCGTCTTCTTTAGATGTGTTGCCAGGAAGCTTTTTTTTTCTTTTTGATGTTTTAAAAAAAAAGTTTGATCACATTACCAATAATAGAATATTTGCTGTGACAAATAGGAGAAACTTTACTACTCTAAAGATTTTGGAAAGAACCACAAAAATACAACACAAAAAGACAGAAAGGTAAAGATTTTGTGACTTTTAACCCTCCTGTAGGTTTTTTTTAAATAAAAATATAAACTACTTTTTTTAATGTGCAAATGAGTAAATTGTCATCATTAATCTTTTATTTGTGAGAAATAAAAAAGCATCATTGTACAAATATTGATTCAAATGGTTAGTATTGGAGTTAATAATCAGATACAAAAATGTTTTGGAGGATTTTTTTGGTTTCTCACACCATTGCATGATTAAATACTCCACAGGTCAAACTGACCCAGGAACATTATTGCTTTACCTCTGAAACGAACATAAAAGGAGGGTTAAAAGAGAAAATGCATTTTAATTCCCAGTGCAGTTTGCATTTCATTCTGTACTTCTGAAAAGAGTCAATTTGGAGATCCTATGATTATGAACTCCCTTCAATGCTATCCAGAGGACTTTTACTTTAAAGTTGAAGTTCCTGGTGTGAATAAGTAACACACAGAAGTGTTGCCTCTGTTAAAATGAGAGCTCATTACAATTTCTGTGTGTTGTTCAGCAAAAATCCTAGTATCCATATAATTTAAATATGACAGAACTGAGACTCTGAGGGAGGACAGTGTGGATTGCATTATCAAACAAAGAAAATATGCCAAACAGCCTCCAAGCTGTCACATGAATGACCTCCAAGGAAGTTACTCATATGGTACGCACAATCTTATGTGAAACTTTTTAGTGGTGGAATTCAAAAGGATCACTTTCCATGAGCTTAAAATATCCTTAATCATTCTAATATAATTTTTCTTCTCAATAAAAGTTATGTGGAAGAAAGTTCTGCTACGATTTAATCAGTAACTGGGTTGAAAATGTCAAAGTCGTCTCTCTCAACACAAAGAAATAAATCTCATCATTCAGGCCTGTCTAGTTCAAGAATGCAGACTACTTTCTTTCTTACCACATTAATTGTGCTTATGTATAGTTAATCTTTTCACCTCATTTCACAAAGCGCCGCTTCCCTCACTGCTCAAATAAACTAATTTCAGTGTTTATCCGCAGAACTTTTTAATGCACAGGCAGAAACAGCCTCAACTAAAAACGCTGTTTGATTCCAAACACTCACAGACACAAACAGACTAAATCTCTCTTCCTCTCTGCTTGCATTCACAACGTGCTTCAATCACAAATAATACAAATAATGAAAACAAGTTATACACTCTCCTCATTCTTAAGTGGTTTTTCTGTTTATCATTTATTCCATGAAGGATTCTGGTCCAAAGTTCATGCATTGTCGTATGGAAGAATTAAGTTTTTTGTTTTTTTTTCCAGGAGTGAACAAATAGTACAACCAAGAACTCAAATGATTCTTAAAAACAAGTTTGAAGTTAGCGATTTTTAACTTTATATGTATTTAACCCCCCAGTTTTTAGATAAATTTCCCATAACAAACCACAGCAAGACCAAACACTTTGCTTGACCATCAACAACCCTTTGTGAAATACTGGCTGTATATCCAAATCAGCAAGGTTCATTTAAATTTGTTCATTCCAAGCACAGACTCATTTTTTTTTTTTTTTTTGCATAGTTCACATGTGTCCAATGAGGTTGAGATCATTACTAGAATCTTAATGTTTGTCTGTTTTATTCATTCCAACACCAGTTTTGATGCGTTTGGGATTAATGTCCTGTTGGAGCATCTAGTTGAGTCCAAGTTTCAACCATCCTGTGACGACCTTTGGGTTTTAATGCTTCAGTCTTCTCTAGTTTCTGTCTCTCCTTATTACTTCCTTCATTTGAACAGAGTTTCTTGGTTCTCTCTTGTGTCCTGTGCATTTTGGTTTAGGTTTACTCTCCAACTCTTGATTAATTGGATCCTCTGTGTTTCCTTTCTGTTTTTTCCTGTGCCTATTATTCTACATTCCCACAGTTTCCTGGTTAGATTTTCCCCCAGCTGCTTTGCATTCTGTTGATTGTACTCACCTGGTTTCCATACCACAATCCCGTCTCCACAGTATTTCAACTCCTGTTTTTTTTTTCCACTCATAGCTGGTTTCTGCTGTTGCTGAGTTTTCTCTTGCTGTTTGTAAGTCCAACAGTTAAATCATTGAATACAGTCTCCATTATGCATTTGTCTTTTTGTCATTTGTGTCCTCATCATCAGCGTCCAAACATGACACATGCCCCTGTTGATTTAAATAATCCTCATTCATCATTCCATCTGTATGTATAGCAGAACAACAGACCCAACACTATACTTGACATTTTAATTGGTTATTGATGGAACTGTCTCAGGAAGAGAGTATTATGGATAAAGCAGGTTGACATTAAGCTTTTAGAATCGTCTCCCCAAACCTCTGACCTAACTCTTGCAGAAATTTTGGTGCCTATGGTTGATATTACGAGAAATTTGGGGAGAACCTTGTCGACGGCTAAAAAAGACATGAGGTTGATACGAGGCCTGTTAGGGATATTAATCCAAATATTAAAGGGGGCAGAAGCTGCTATTTAATCCTTTGTATTTGGGGAAAAAATACACAATATAGTCAAATCTGTGCACTAGATTCCTAGTTTTAAACGTTACGCTGAAGATTGATACAGTGTTTTACCTTTTTTTCATACATCATGGTAATTAAAAATTTGAACATAGGATAATTTAGAAACATAACACTCTTAAAAACATGTAAACCATTTACTGAATCAGAAGCTTTTCTCTCTGACACGGCTCTGACCAAATCAAAATAAAATCTGCTACAACCAGGATTGCTGTGTATCTGTGGCATTTGTTCAAGGCCTGACTGAGCCTCAAACTGACTCATCTTGGCTCGAATCCTGCGAGGAAATTGTTGCAGGGTGATAGCGATAGAAAAACATCCACGTTCTCCTTTTCCTGCTGAGCAGATTCGGTTGTGATATCGATGCAGCTACAAGACAGCAAACCAAGTCTGCAAGGACACTGCTGGAAGATACAACAGCTGAACCTTGTTCAGTATTTACGCTGAATGAGCTGAACACTTTGAATTTAAAAAGCAACTGAAAAGACGAACAAAAAAGACCAGAAAACAGCTAATTTCCAGAAACAAAAACATTTCATTTAAATCTAAGTCACATTTAAATTTATCGTTTTGAGTAAGTTTGTTGACTCAGTTAAGAACAACATTTATATGTCTTTTTTTCTTCTTCTGCAGATTAGGTACATTTCTACAGGAGAGATGGAAAGACAACTCACATTTCTTCCCCCTTTTTGCAACATTTTAAAAGTTCAATCAAAATTCACATGACAATTGGGTGTTAACACAGTTGATAACTTGTTAAAATAAATCAATAAATAACTGAAAGTTTTTGGGTGGTATAGTCAAAGTCTAGACTCTAGACTTATAGCCTACTGAGAGGCTGTGGCATTCCCGGTAAAAGGCTGCTTAGATTTGAAAGCCGTGCAGCAGGGTTGAATTAAAACACTTTTCCAAAATAGACTGGGCCAAAGTGATGTAAAAGACTTGCCAGTTATTTTTTGCGGTTTGATATCTAGTAGAGATACAAATTAAAATATTTCATCCCAGCAGATTGTTAAGCTTTGCATGGATGGAAAGCATTTTGGTCTGGTCTACGATAGTGTAAAAGAGTTTGAGTTTTAACAAATTGGGGTTTTATGAGCACAAAAAGAAAAATAACTAAAGCAACTGACAAACAGGGTCAGAGAAGATTTGTGGAGGAATGTGGGAGCGGGTTATTGCAGTGTGGAAAAGCTTTCCGGTGTGTACATAAAGACAGTGAATGTGGGGGATGAGCTCTGGTCACAACAGCTCAGTGCTGTTTCAACAAGATCTCAATTACCACAAAAACACCGTCAGCACTGCCTTCAAGAACAATGAACTAGGTGTACGAGGATTTTATTACAATGCATCAATACTCTAAAATACCAAAAAAGAAAAAAGATAAGTTTAAAATTCAACTAAAAGCTAGGGAGTTTAATTGATGAATACATTTGGGTTTAAGTTGCATTTGTAATTTGGCCAGATTTTAAATCAGATGGTTGAAAGTCGATGAAACAGAAGCTGTTTTTTTTGTTTGAATGTGACCTTTATACACTTCTTTACAAAGGTGTTTTGGCATTAACAGCAGGTGGCGATAGAAAATGCCAACTTGGTTGGGTTGTGAATTAAATATTGCAGAGAAACAGAGAATCCTGCGGTGGAAGTGACCGCTGTTGAAAAAACTGAAAAGACTGTTGCTATGATCAAATGAAATGGAGGGAAAAAACCTGAAATATTACTAAACTAAATTCAGACTGACTGGTGTCAGTCATCGGTTTGAATTAACTAATTACATTAACTCAAATTACCTAATAAAACTGTTTCTCCAATTAAGGAAACAAGCTTGTACATATTTACATCTTTAAAAAACATGAGAGGCAGCATTAATATCCTCTCACTTCGTAAGGAAACAACCTGTCCTCACTTCAAAAATATAAAACACTTTCCTTTTGCTCTTCTTCCAAGTATTTTTTCAGTGACAGTGACAGACAAAAGCTGAGCAAACTGGTGAGTTTGTTCTTTAGTTTTTGCTTGTGATGTTTCGGATATTTTAAGAACTAAAATGGGTGCTCATATTTTCATATTTTGTTCTTTCTTACTTTTATATTTGGGCATGTTTATTGATTTGGAAGTTAAATAGAATAATGCAGTTTTGTTTCCTCACAAATATAAACTCAGATTTAATTTTGCGAAACAATAATACAAATATTTATTAATGCTACAATATTTGAAGACGCTGCTGAATGACAGAGTCACCCATCCCAAAAGGCAGAAAACCTCCATTTAGTATTTTTTTCAAAACTTTAACTTTCAAATAACTTTCCAAGGTTCTTTGAGAATATGTTGCTAAGTAGAAATCAGTTCAAGAAAAGTGAGTGAAGGTTGGTCCAAATAGCGGAAAAAAAAGGAAACATTCAGGACATTTAAATAGCTTCAGGCTGACCTGGAGCAATCTAAACGGTTGGTTTGACTCCATACCATATTCTGCCCACTGAACCAGGAAGGGCTTCATCAAAAATAACCAAGGGAATACAACTATTGACAGACACGCTCAAAGGGCATGAAAGATGCGTGCAGACCTCTCATAAATAACCCACAGAGTGGATGAGGTGATGCTTTCACTGGACAATGTAATCCAAAGAAAAAGTCTTTGGAAATGTGTTAGATTTCTTATTGGTGACAACCTGAAGCTCATAAGGACTTGTTCAAAAAAGTGGGATTAATAAAATTCTTCAAAACACAATGAGTTACCCAATGTTAGGAAACTACTTTTGATGTAATAGTTTTGTCGTGTAAGGATGCGAAGCACACGCCCAGCAGCTTAAGAGAAGGAAGTCTTTGTCCCAAACTGAATCCAGTTAAAGACTTCTGAAGACTGAACACAAAGCTTTGGTACAGTGACAGAAACTTAATAGTGGGAAGGTGTGAGTAGTGTGAATCGAAATGGTTTTGTTATCTATTAAAACTAAACAGTGCCTGGGGTATGGTTTAATTTTATGAATGTCTTCTGCTGTTAGGAAATTTTGTTTCAAATTATTTTAACTGCACAGCAGTAGCTCAGTTTCGATTAAATTCTTAAGATCATTTTATCATTTGATCCCTTGTCTTTGATAAACGATTCATCATCAAATCAAAGACTAGGTGTTTGTCAGAACAAAGATAACAATTTTAAACTAAGAGGTAATTAAACCGAGGGAGATGTATGTTTTAATTGAGAAAAAATACAACTATTAAGCACAAATAAAACAACAAAACAAACCCAGATTAAAGATTAATTAACAGGGAAACTGTGTTAATGAAATAAAAGCAATCTGATTCAGAAAGTTTTGAAGAAACTATTTCAGCTTAGAATTTTTGAGGGATTTTTCTTAGATTTTTCTTAGACGGCAGACCTTCTTAAGAATGCTATTTTTACACACAGAAAGAATTAAAACGTATTTCCCTGTCATATGAGACACATCATGATAGACTGAAAAGTCAATGTCACAAAATATGAACCATAATAAATACAGTCACACAGCAGCAATTTCATGCCCACAACAACAGCATAGCCATCGATGCATATCTATATTATGTTCTAGTAACATAAAAATACAAAGCTTGAAGTAAAAAAATGTTTAAGCATCATCATCATCATCATCACAAAAATCACATCACCATCGCAAAGAGTAAAGTAAAAATGCAAAACATGATCCAGTTGGTTATGATTAACAAAATTCCTGCAAAAATATGCACGATGGTCTCTATTATACTTATGATTTGTTACTTAGGAAAAAGTATAGAACAAACACCTGTTTGATTTAGTAATAGTTACAAATTATTACACTTAATTAGCATTCTGCTGCAGAGTAAAGCTGGAGGTCTGACAAGCTGTGGTTAGTAAGCCAGGCTGTCTGCCAGCCTGGACAGACTGACTCGCCAACTCTGTCATTTTAAAAGTGTTACCTATAGAGAAGTGAATGGGAGTGAGTATGACTGTATTTTTCGCAACTGGTAAAGTTTCCAAAAAGCGAACTTTGTCTTTCACGTAAGCGAGACAAAGGGTAACCTTTCAGCCAGCTGACCAACAGTGCACAACAACAGGTGGGGGAAGGCATTGCTGCATTACTCAATGCTTCTGTGCAACCGCATAAAACTCCTGTCACTCTGACACTTTTTGTGGTATCCCATTAGCAGGAATGATATGAGAAAATATTTAAATTGTCTATTTTCATAAAAAGGACAATTTCTTAGCCTATTACTGACGATCACTGATTCTGTATAAAGCACTGAACTTTCAGCTCACTATGGTCAAAAAATAAAAAAAGAAGAAATGAAGCAACTTACTCACCCCTAAGCAGTAAGAGGCAAATGGGGGAAAATATGTATTAAAACAAATCCACACAGTACATAAAAGTGACTGTACTTCTGTCTTAGTTTTTTACATTTAGACCCAAATGTTTTAAAAATACATAAGCAAGACAAAAAAGAAAACATTGTAACTGCAGGGTTAACAGATATGTGAGGCTATTTCCAGCTTCAGGTTGTAAAACACACAATACACAACTACAGCCATCAGGGGAAGAAGAAAAATCCTACTAACTTGTTAAGGTTCACTTTTTGTGATACTTTCTGGTGTTTTTTTAATAGTTTTTCAAGATATAAAAAAAGTAATACCTTTAGCATTGGTTTGAGTTTTTGTCAAAGTGCTTTATCTTCCTAGATAAGAAAGTGAAATACTGCTCTGCCAACTTATTATCGCTCAGTAAGAGAGCAGTAAAGCCCTGCAATTTTGATATCAACAAAGGGCGGCTGTAATCTGGAGCTCTGCTTTGACGACTTCAGAACAAACATGAAGGCCACCAGAATGTTAAGTGCTGCCTTGTCTAACATTAACTCCATTCTCAAAGGTCAGGACTACGGCTGAAGCAGTAATGAATCAAGCACTTCATTCCTTTCCTTGAACCCCCCCACCACCACTAACCTCCTTTCTATCGCTACCTTTCTTGATGTATGGTGGTCTAATCCCTCCCCTCTTCTCCTCCATCGTTTCCTGTATATCTCTCTCTTTTCTGCTGTATCCTCCCCTCCCCTCTACTTTTTCTGTGGTTTTCTTGTGGCCAGTTAATGGAATGCATGGCATTTCCTCCCTCCCTCCCCCTCTTCTTCTTCTTCCTCTTCTCTTCCTCTCCTCATCTCTTTCTCCATCCCTGCCTTCTGTAATGAAATGTAAACTTTGACATTTGTTAACTTAGTCCTCCTATCAACAGCTTGCAGTGTCCAGTGGTGCAGGGTTTAGCGTCTCCAGGCTTAAGCAGCACTCTCCCCTCACACTTTTGTTTGCTTGCATTTCTTTTTCTTTCATTCTTCTCGTTCATTAATCATGTCTTCCTCTCTTACTCCTCCATGGGTTTCTTGTGCTTGTTCTTTCTCTTCTTTACTTTTGTTACTTTGTCTCCTTTGCTCCCCCTTCTGTATTGCTTCATAATCTCCTTTTCTTTCCTCACCCACTTGCTCCTTCTCTCTCCCCCTTAATTCAATTCTCTGCAGTCTGATAATCTGGTTTGCCATTCTTTTTTCATTCTCCTATATTCCTTCTTTTATTCTCCAACTTCATTGATAAGATGTTTTGCCCTTTTTCTCTCTCCGGCTCGTGTTTCATATTCCAGTCTTCCCTGCCTGAATCAATAGCAGTTTTGGAGCTAATTCCACAGCTCTGCATCAATACCCAAAGGCTCTAGTCTCCCCCAGTCACCCCCACCCCCACCAACTCACCCGTTCTGCCTGCCTACTATGAATATTCAAATGCATGCTGTAATAAAGTGGTTTTTCTAAAAGCATTAACACGCAGGCGGGAGGATAGAGAGGGGTCTGTCCAAAAGGAGGTTTGAGGGAACGCATTTGAAAAACGATTAACTAAAATAAAGAAAAAGAGGCTTTAGGAGGGAGGGATCATTTGCATTCTGTAGATTTTACTGACTCACAGGCTGAAAAGTCAAATATCATCACATCTTAGAGCCAGAAAGGCTGAAAAGCTTGAAAGTATGAACATCACAATATACCTTTTCAGTATTTTAAAGGCAGGTGAGCAATCTTAAAGACTTTATCCATATAGAAGAGTCAGAAAACGGATTTGTAATTCCACATAGGGATGATGATGATTCAGCATTACAACACAATCTGAAATGTTTCACGGTAAATGAAGACATTTATATACACAAATATACTGAATGGACGTGCAAGCAGAAATGTGGGTGAGTTCTGTGGAAGAAAACGTGAAGAGGACACATTTCTTTCTCATCCATCAAACAGAAATTATAGTGGAAACACATTTTTTCATAGAATGTGAAATTAATGAAACCTTGGATGTAAGGGAAAGAGCTAAAATGTGAGGACATAAAACAGCTTTTGCAAGACTAGGCTTGATAACTCAAGCAGTGACTTACTCAAACAACAATAGCTCTTGTTTGTGAGCACAAAGTTTCTCAAATAAGCTTTTCTTCTATGGTTTTTACTGTTTATATGTCTTCTGTCAGTGGGGGATGTCTGCAGATCACAACAAATCAATAACCTTTCTGTCCAAATAATCCGCCTTCAATAATTAGCTGTAACAGTGAGTTGTCTTCACTCAGTCAGAGCAAAGTGAAGAAGATACTCTTGCAAAGATGCTCTCAGTTTCTATGTTGGTACTTTAGCTTCCCTTCATATATGTGGAATTAGCTGGGAGCGACCTTTTAATACAAACAGATATTAAAAGTCACTAAAACTTCTACACTGTGAAGTTTTAGTTACTTCATGGTGTAGTACAGATAAACTCTTATGGGTAAAACAGAAACTGATTGTGTGAAAAAACGTGAGACTTACAGCTCTCTGATATAGAGTATGATTATTATATTGATTGGGGAGTTAATGAGATCTGAGTGCATCAGAGTAACAACACTGGTCTAAATTGGAGTTCATCTGAATCCTGCCAGAATTTTTGGATTACAGTTTTGGTCACTGTTACAAGCATACTGGATTTGCAACAAATTCAATTTCCAGAGTTTGAATGTCTCTGCTTTTGTCTGGGATGGACGCCATCAGATGGACTGATGCTTTAGAGTTATACTCATTATATTTTCCAGAACTATCAGTAACAACACTGCAAGCCTCAACAAAATTGAGAAGAAAATGTTGTAAGAGTGATAATAATATACTCTTTATCAGTTCAACATGTTGATGCTGAACTTATTTAATTACTGCAATAGTAAGTACAGATTTGAGGGGGAAAAAAAATCACATTTAAAAGTAATCTTGGTTATCAAGGTCTGCCAGTGAATCTTTTCAATACTTAATGGATTTTTCTACTATTATTATTATCATGCAACATTTTCAACAAGAATTTCGTATTTTTAAATAAACCTACTGAATACTTTCTTTCTTCTCTTTTTACCCTCACACATTTTTCTCCTTTTTTCATCCATCCATTCATCTCTTGCTCTTGCCTCAAATCCAAAAGTTGTGTCACCATAGCAACAGCTGCCGTCTGTGAAAATTACCTAAATCCCTCCCTTTTATTTCTTTTTTTCTAATGTTGTGTGTTCCTGGTGACATTCACTGGATGATGTTTTGATGTGGGAGCAAACAAATGAATAGGAGGGGGAGAATAAAAAAAAAAAAGAAAGGAAAAGCTGAGAGGAAAGAGGCTGATGGTGGTGGTGGGAGGGTGTCAGAGCAGAGCAGCAGAGCATAAAGAGGAGAGGAGGGATTAGAGGTGGAAAAGCCCGGTGGCCAGACAAACAGCCAGTGAGCCGGCAGAGAAAAGCAAACACAGACAGGGACCGGTGGTGGAAAAACAGCCAGACAAAAAGTCATACAGATACATAAAACAAGCAAACAAACAAAGAAAGAGAAAGCAAAGAGAGCTGAGCCAAGGGCGCACAAACAGCAGGCGGACGCTGAGAGTGACCCAGTGAGATGTGAAACAGGTAGCAGGGAAAGAGGAGACAGACATGTTTCACCATGGTAACACTGAAACCAGCGAGTAAAGCGAAGAGGGAAAAGAGAGGGTGGTGGTGATGGTGTGTGTGAGTCTGTGTTGGTTCAGGGGGTGTGTGTGTGCGGGTGTGTGTGCGTGTGTGTGTGGAGGGGGATATAGGAAGCATGCCGTCCCCATGGTAACACAAACGGAGGGATCCGGCAAAAAAGGACACACTCACACACACACCCACACACAGAGGAGATGCATTAAGAAGCTGGGAAACCTAATTTTTCATCACATCCCAGCCATTTCTGTGCAGATTGGTTTGCATCACCGTGTTTATGATGTGTGCAGGTGCAAATATACTGTAATTTCATCTAGCATGAGGTGAAAAACCTATAAAATATAGTCATTCATCCCAGTAAATCATAATAATTCCAATATTTTTTATTATTTTACTTAATCAGTCAAAAATCCTAAAGTCTAAAGTACCTCAGGCCTCACCTGCCTCTGTTGGAGATTAAATTTATAATTTGATGTTTTCTTGTAATCATCTGGTTTCATCTGTATATCAAAATCAAAATAATATAAAGGATGCCATGATTATGCATTTGGGTTAATTGTTCCTTTTATATTTTAAATAACAGCATTTTTTCAGTGTTATCCTTTAATTTGTGTGTACTTAACGCAGTGTGGTGTATTTTTAACTAAAGTTCTTGTGAGACATATTGTTTCCTGTCATATACATATTATGAATCATTTATAATTCAGAACATGTATTATAAACTTAAGGGAGGTCCTAAATTTTGATACAAGTTTAATTTTTCTTTTATCTTTGTTCGCTATCCAACAGTACAGAAATTTCATTGAGTTCCATCACACCCCATTTCACCCCCAAACTATTAACCTAAGCTTTCCTTATCTTCAGCCAGTTATTGACTCCAAAAAGCCTTTTTAAAATTCTGAGTCATTACCAGGGAACTGGAGTTTTATCTATGAGATGAAGAAAGCATGTAGTTTTGGGAAAAACCCTGTTGGATGGTGTAAATCGTTACAGCTTGTAGCGTTATTCTTGGCTGGATGGCGTACAAGGGAGTCTGTTGTCTTATCATGTGTGCGAGACAAGGCCAGATTCCAGGATCATGGCTGAGCCAATTCAGCAAAGACAATCACATTCAATTGAGATAAAGCCTCGGTGGAAATCATGGAGCTGGGAAACTTCCCCAGAAACGCTTATCAGAAGCTGGTAATTACTCTTCAGAAAACACGCCAGCAGATTTGTGACTATTGTACCACTTAATCAGAGCGTTGTGAGAGCAAAAGCACTTGTGGCAGAGTATGTGACGAAATGAGTCAAGTTGCTTGACCTGAATGTGCTGCTGACTACGGGAACTGTCACTGTCAGGAAAAAAAGAGTCACCAAACACAGCCTGAGGATTTACACAAAGAGCTTGTAGCAACAGCACAGTCTCTGTGAGAGCTGTCACCGAACACAATAGAGCATGACATGGGATACAGAACAAAGAGCTAACAGATGCTAACAGCTAATCAGATCAACTGTCACATACTGCTTTAAAATCTCTTCAACGCAAATTTACATAAATACCAAAAATGCAAGTGAAAGTATTTCTACCTCTTGAACTTGCTACGTTTTGTCATGACACAACCACACAACTCAAAATATTTCATATAGATTTATGATGCATAGTTTTACTTCATTCAATACTTGCAGAACCACTTCTGCTGCAATCACTACTGGAAGTCCGTTGGGGTATGTCTCTCTCAGCTTTACAGATTTAGGGCTGTGTTTCTGCTGAAACTTTCACTGCAGTTTCAAGGCTTTTTCAGCCTGAAAGGTTATGTTCACACAGCACGTCTTGATACTCGAATCATCCTACGAATTAAACCTGACCACAATCAGACTTCGATGTGAACTGTTTACATCCCCAAAGCAACCCGCACGTGCAGAAGAAGAACGCTGATGTCAGTCACGCAGCAGAGCGTCGTTTACCGATGTAATAATGGATGAAGTCTTTTATGGATCAAATGGGAGCCGGTAGTATTATCACAACAACATAACACGATGGAAGCTAGTAAGAAGAAAGCACAACCATTAGCAACAGTCTTTTGTGGAGCACTGACTGCAACTTCTGTATCTGTTTGGAAGTGTAATCGGAGCCAAGAGTGGTGAGATTGTGATGTGATGTGCTTTACTGACAGACTTTTTTCATATGTTCCTAATTCATCATTTTTGGCCATTGCTTACATCCTGATTTACTGCGTCTGGCTTCTTCTGGTGCAGAATTATGACACGTCTCACACCAATGACATAAAAGTTGGAAAAAATGTGACATGACCGTTCAGACTGCAGGCACTTTAATATCACATATGGAAGTGGCACAGATCAGATTTTTTTGGGTGGGAAAACAAAATTGTCCTCAGTGTTATTATTTAGAATATTATGTTTCTGCAGCATAAATATGGTTGTATTTAGTCATTAATGTACAACACACACACACACATATACATAGCTCTTTGTTGGCATGTATGAGTGCACTGAAAGCTCATTCCAAAAATGTTAATTTAGCGAGAAAAGAACGAATTGTTCTTGTTTTTCCTGAAAAATAATTAGCCTTGTGCAATCCAGTGTATCAAATTTAAATCAGAATAAATATAGCATAACTGTTCAGGGACTGAGCTGTGTGGATTTGTATGTTTAGGATATTCTCAAAAGACATTTGGACCTTTTCTGTCTACAAATGTATTCTCTCAGCTCACGATCGAAAAGATGGGGACACAGAAAATGTGTGTTCCACTTCAAACAAGAAGACCAATTACAAGAGATTAAGTAATTGCGTGGGGAATAGTATAAAGATCTTTCTTTTTCAAACCTCATTAATTTAATCCTGCTTTGTATAGTGCACAACTGTGAGCTGTTTCAAAGGACAAATCTTCAAGATATATTCAGTGCTGTTAAGAAAACACTGTTTTATGATCGTGGAAACAGAAAGCTTAGTGTGAAAAGTTCAAATACGGTTGAGAAAAAGAACTGCTACACCCACACAGTTGTGTTAGGGGAAGTGTTTTTGAACTGTTTTGTTTCTTAATTCTGAAACACAAAGCATATATATATATATATATATATATATATATATATATATATATATATATATATATATATATATATATATATATATATATATATATATATATATATATATATATATTTTTTTTTGTATTGAGGTCTAAATGCAAAGTTAGAAGCATAGTGAAATAGCTTTACTGCTACCATAATTTGAGCAGGATAATTATCGTAAAATCAAATATTTCTGCGTGAATGTAAAATACATAATGCATTGACCTGAAGAGCTGTCAGACTTTCAAAACCAAAAGTCCCTGTTATCCCTGGGAAACATGTGCATGGCTGTCTAACAAGGCTCTTAATTCAATGATCAATGGAGTGAATGAGGACTTTAATGATTCAAAAGCACCTCAAGCTGCTTTAGTATTGACAGAGGCCAGCTTGGGGGATTCAAACACCTATAAAGAAGAAAAAAGGCCACCATAAGTAAATACACATTACTTAAAAACATGGAGCTCATGTAGGCCGACATAAAAAAGGCTAAAATGTTTTTTAAGCATTCATTACCAACTGTGCATGTTAGCTTCTGCGTTAGAGCAAAGAGAGACTCCACTTAATGCATTTTAAGGTATATTTGGTAGCTGAACTATTAAAACAGTATCAGTTATAAGTATTTATAGAGGAGCTTTCAGGTATTTTAGTTATTCACGGGAGTTTGTGGTTCTTAGCCCAAGTGAATATTGGGGCTCCACTTTAGTCATTAAGCATTTTACAAGATATTTCATTCCCCACAAATATCTACACTAAGAGCAATTATTAAAACATTTAAAACATGTGAACTGTAATAAACAAGGCTGGATGCAGACCCAAATTTGTCTTACCACCCTGCACAGGGAGGGCAACGGTACAGGCGGTATAGGAAAAATATCAAGGAACTGCAGCAAAGGATTTTTTTATTTTTTCTGCATCATCTTGTCTTTTTGTGAATTGGTATTGTTCCTGATTCTTCTATATTTATTAGCAGACATCATGAACAACATGAAGCCTCATCAGGTGAGTGTCGTGCTACTGCTGTTTTTAACAGAGGCTCTCCTGATTTTCTTCCTTCCTTTTAAAGTCCAGCTGACTTTCAAATCAAATCACAGCAAGCAACAACGTGTCCACTTATAGCACTGTGCAAAAGATGTTACTGGCTTTTCTCGTTTTCCCTCCAGTTTCTGACCATTTTCAAAGGATTATTTTGTTGTTTGCTAAGCCATGTAAGGGCGGTGAGGTGGGTCGCAGTGCTGCCTCGCAGCAAGAAGTTCTTGGGTTGCAAGGATGATTCATCTCTCGCTGGTCCAGTGTCAGGTCTTTACTGGATTTTTTTTTTCCTATTTCATGAGAACTTGACTTTCAGATCCAGTTCACTTGCTGCTGATTTTATCTTGAGCTCTTTAAAGACTTGTAGAAAACCTCAAGAATTATTTCTTAAAGGGTCTGTACTATGTAAAATATTTTTTTGAGCATTACTTCATGTTAAAGTGCTATTTCATCACCAAAAACTTACCAGGAGTGTTGCCTTAATTTAATTCTTTTAATCTCCTGTGGCAACCGTTCGGCTGTGGGAAATGCCTGGGTGGATGTAGCACCACCTTGGGGCTGCAGTTTCCAAGTTTCTGTCTCACAATGGAGTCCTTCCCTGCTTTTCTCCCACTCAAATCGGTCAGACTAGTCCAGGGGTGCCCAAAGTCGGTCCTCGAGGCCCGGCATCCTGTATGGTTTGGTTCTCTCCCTGGTTTAACACACCTGGATCAAATGGTGGCTCATTAGAAGGCCTAAGAATAACACTGAGATGCTGAAAAGGTCATTGCTACCACCAGGAAGAGAACTAAAATGTGTAGGATGCCAGCTCTCGAGGACCGACTTTGGGCACCCCTGGACTAGTCAGAAGCAATTAGTAAACACCTTGTGGAGCTGCACATTTGCTGAGTTCACTGCAGGAGCCACTTCCCAGTGCAATGCTGGCAAAAACATTGTTACAGGTTTAGTAGAGGAGCAAGTACTGGGATGACTTCCAGAAGGTGGAGTCTCAGAAAGAGTCTGAGCTTCTTATAGAGACAGAGTCCAAATTTCAAGGCGTTAATTTACAAAGTCTAATTTCTTATTTGATAACATTTTTATAACAACTGAAGTTAGTAGCTTTTCTACTGTACTATATATATATAGTGTTTCTCTTCTACACCTACAATTGAGCTAGATGTCCTGTGGGAAACCAGGCTGAAGAATTTGGATCCTAAGTTGGGTTCAGTTTGGGATCATCCTGTTGCTTCAGTGCTTTTGGGGAAACAGATCAAGGCCTCTGTGTTCGCAGTTGTGTGAACTCTGGGATTCTCAATCAATTCTCTCTCGCCCTCCCTCCCTTGGCGTCTCATTTCTGACTCTGCACAGAGATGGAGGTCATGTGTGGTCAAGAGCCGGGAATGGACAATCGGAAAGCAGCAATATACCCAGAGCTGTTATCGCTGCAGCTCACATCTCTCCTTTCACACAGGCTCTATAGAGTACAGTCATATTCCCCTGCTCCCTTGGTCTTTATCTCCCTTTTACAGTTATGAGCAGTATAAAAAGAACTACTTTTTTATTAACAAGTGGCGTAAGGGATATTAATTTCAAATAGTTTGACATTTTAATTAATTTTGGGGGCCTACTGTGAATAGATAAGGTTTAATTAAATAGATTTATGTGCCTTTAGAAGTGCAATTTAAAGTTACTCTTTTTACGTGAGCATAAACGGAAAAGGCGTGTAAAATTATAGTTAAACTATGAGGCTTTGCAGTGAGTTAGGGACGTGAACAATGACCTTCAGGCTGTAGACCAGTAACCTGTTGAACCAAAATTAGCTTTTGTTAAATATCAGACTCCGTGTTGATTGGGAACATTTTGAGCAGTTAGAGAACTGCTGGGAAAATGGTAAAGAAATTACAAAACTGAAGTTAGTTCCTTGTAATTAATGGACTTGAATGCAGGAACAGCTGTTAGCTCTTTATGTATTTTCCATATCTCTGAAGACTCGTTTCGTAAACACCTCCCACACATAGAAACTTAAGTATGAATACATGCAGACATTCAGAAGACAAGTTTATTTATTTTATTGCGACAGCTAACAGCTGTTATGCTCTAGCTGCAATTATTGTTGCTGCTACCTTTTGGATTGTTCCCACACATTTTTATCTTTTAATGGATAAAAATGCCCAGTGGCTCTCTGGACACAGTCACTGGTGAATCTATTTCTGCAAATAATCATGCACTCCATTTGTTTTTCTCATCATCTGAAGTACTCCTGGATCAGTGCATCTGTATTAAACTGTGTTGCTTCCCTGAATGGAAACCCTGACGGAGGTTTTGCTGCTATTAAAGTACACATTTTATTGTCTTTCCCAAATATGGTACACCTCACTCAGTTTAATCGCTTTTAATTGTCCTTTCTGAATGTTTCTTCCTATTGAAATTAAGTTGTTTCTCTCCACTGTTGCTACGTGCTTCCTTAAGATTTGAAGACTTGACGCAGTTGGCTGGGTTTGAGTGAGATGGATGACTTTGTGCTAACTGGCATAAGATGACTTTGATTGTATTGAATTATAGTTTAACTCTAATCCACCATTTGTACTTAAAATCTGAATGCGACTACATGATTGTGAGGTTTTGAAATCGACTTGCTTGATTTTAATTTAATTTGAATCTCTACCCATATATTTTACTTTGACATGTTTGTCTTATAAAATCTCTTGAAATGACATTTTTTGTGATGTGGCACATTATAAGTACCGTATTTTTCAGACTATTAGCCGCTACTTTTTTCCTACTCTTTGAGCCATGCCGCTTGTAGCCTGGTGCGGCTTTTCTGTGGATTTTTCTTCAACCGCCAGGGGGCTCTTTAGCAGGAAGTGAATCATTGGAAGTCAAACTTGGAAATCAAAGAAGAAAGTACTGATTTTCATTTAGAACAAGCACATGCTTAGCAGCAGGCACGACAAAGAAATGTTTTCAAACTCATATCCCCTCATCATGGGAACCACACAAAGACGTTCATATGATGCCGCTTTTAAGTTGAAGGCTATCGATCTGGCAGTACAGATCAATAGCTACTGAACGAATCCATGGTTTGGTGTTGGAGACGCAGAGCTGCAACCCTAACAGCAGATTTATTAAGGACACAGCCTGAGTGGAAAACCGAGAGCTGCGGAGATACCAACGGCTTATAGCATGTTGCGGCTTATATATGCATGTTTCCATTTTTTTTTTTTTATTTGTGGGTGCAGCTTAGAGTGAGGTGTGCTTTATAGTCTGGAAAATGCAGTAAAACTAAGGTATAAAAAAGATAAATTAGACTTGTTTGCCTTTCAAAGAGCCTCAAAATATTTTTTTGTAATGTGTTGTAACTAAATAAAATGTACTCAATTGAACAGATGATTGATGTGGAATACCAGAACTAAATCCTTACTGTTGGAAGTGACATGGACCTCTAACCAGGGATATGACATCATGTTTGACATTTGTAGGCTAAAAGTTTGTGATACCTTCCCTTTAGCAGTATTACAGGCTTTCCACTTGGAACAGTCACAAAAACAGCTGGAGGACATATCAAACAAAAAAGGCTTCTGCTGACACAACCCAGACAGACATTTTTTTATTAGAATTCCAAAGCGAGGATTCTTCATGCTTTATCTCTATCTCAGCTGGGGGTTTTCACAATAACACCCAGTCTTACGTTTTCAGGGCACCATTTTATATTCGATCTGGCTCCATTTATCTTGCTGGGCTAATCATAAAAGTAGGATGTAGTTGGACAAACCTTGCAAGATGCTCCTGAATTGCTGTTTTTCAGATATATGTCCAGCTGCAAGTTTGTTACAAAAGCTGACTTTAAACCCCTCCTACAGTGTGACTTACCGGGCCATAACTTCAGAGCCGTGACCAAAGCTATTGCCGTAATTGTTTTGAGCCGGTCATCTTTCATCCGTGACAGCCCAAAATTGCACAGGCTACACCTGGCTTTATACAGTATAGTGCCACTAAGCCCCTGCTGTTATTGCTGCAGAGGAGAGCCTGGTCTCATTCCTAACCTGCTTTGTGTGGCTGCTTTGTTGGGATGCCCTGAGAGGGCACTGTGGAGCTGTAGCACTAGGCGAAACTTTCAAAGTATACATAATGTTTTCTAAGTGCTAACATCATTTCTAAGCTTTACTGAATTACATTAAGATCCTAAACCATGAAAACGCGGAGAGCTGCTACATCACCAGACAAAAACTACGATCCCAGTGGTTTGGTTTCTCATGGTGTCGAATTATGAAGGAGTCTTAGCTCCAGTGATGGAAAACAGCTAAAGTCATCTCAGAGATGCAACAGTTTTGGTGAGGATTCCTCAACTATTGGCATTCAACTTCCAGTAAGCATTATAATGCTGGCTTTAGCATGCTAGCTTTAGCTTCATTGTTTACATCCTATTTGCTCCCCTTAACATTCCAAAGATCATCTGTTTAAGCAACACTTCATTATATTTTGCAGTCTTATTAATTTTTATATTCCTACTGGATCAAAGAGCACGTGTACACATTTCAATTGGAAAAAAAGTTAGATGTTTTATTGATGTTGGAAAACAAACAGATAATGCTAATTTCTGAAAACTAGAACTGAGCATGTCAGAACTAATATTAGTAGTTGAATACCTTATTACATTTGTGTTTTGGTGTTTTACTGTCTATTTGGTGATGGTTGGTGTTATTTAGTAGGTGTGGGTCCTTTGTCAAGGTTTTTCAAAGAAGAACTTCATTCCCGTAGAACTGGATTTTCTTTGTCACTGTTCGTCTTTCTGCAACTTTGTCCTTGATGTGTGTTGTTGTTGTTACATCTGGCTGCTCTCACCAATTCAACTTCTTGCTTTTCTGCTCTGCATTTAATTGAGGCCTTTTCCAGACTAACATGGGTATTTATGCTTGACCATCTGCTATGTTTGCAACTCCTATCCACACAGGAGATTTGGATGAAAAGTTTGGGATTTAAAAAAAAAGGAATTTTATGTTGAATAAAGTTAAATCCGTGTATGTGCAGACAGATAATTTAAGAATTATTAAAACTATGATACAGAGGCCTATTTTGCACATGTTGGCACAGAAACCATTGTTAACAGGGTTTTCCCATCTTCCCACTTCTTTAGCCATGCCCAGGACCTTCCTGTTAATAGTGTTGTCATTATTGCTGACATAGGTATAGATGGGTATTAGAATGCTTTTGATAGGAATCCCCCTGATATTTATAGTTGAAGCACAGAATAAATTAAGTTTTCTCAGAGAAGGGTAACATGAGTCGGTCCCTCCTTTTGGTCTCTCTTGATTCTGATGTCAGTTCTCAAGTTCTGTTTGTGGCTCTACAAGATGATAATCTGCTGCTGAATTTTAGGAGCGATGACTTTAGGCAATTATTCCATATTTAGACATTATTTGAGAACAAAAGGCAGAATTAATAAAGTGCGTCTCTAAAGTATTGTCAGTAAAACAAAGGCATGTTTTACCCTAATTATTTAACTGAAAAGACTCAGGCTAGTTGGCCCAAAACAATTCTTTCTACTTCCAATCAGGCAAACTGAAAAAATTGAAGCGAATCTCATTAAACTTTTCTCAGCTCAACTCTGAGCGCTGCCACTTCACTTGTCCTTCGCTTGTTTTATACCTTTTCTCCTATCTGTTTTAAGTTTAACTTTTAAAGTTATTTTCTTCCCTCTTCCTCCGTTGCTATGGTAACTCTCTCCCTCCATCCTTCCCTCGTCTCTCCGGTGCACCCCCACTTTCCCCTCATCTCTCCGGTGGCTGGTTGGATGGTTGCTATAGAAACAGACTTATTTAAAAGAAGAGCTAAGAAATTATCTTTTTTTCTCTCTCTCGCTCTCCTCTTGCTTTCTCTCTCTTTTTTTCCCTCTCACCCCGTCGTGCCCACCTCCCTCCCTTGTTTGCCCTCCCATGCGTTTGCCTCAATCAGAAGCAAACAGACCTACTCTTTTTATTTTCCTTTGGCCCCCGCAGCTTATTGTGGCTTCACACACAGAAATCCACAAAGTGTGCTTGCGAAAGTCTTCCCAGAGTGCATTAGGCCGTTTCTATTGGGAGACATTTTCACATCTCGCAGTGGAAAACACAGATACAAATAATAAAATTAGCCGTGAAATAATTTCAATTAGCTGCTTCAGTTTCTAGGCCCTTGTTGACTCACTGTCACGCTGTCATGGCTGAGTAGTCATGTTAATATTATTAGTAACACCTTCCTTTCTCCTACTATGATAAGTTAATATATGCAGCAACGACACCCTGTCGCAAACAGCAGGGAGAACAAACAGCAAAGGTGCACCTCTTGGTTTTATCTGCTTTCCAGAACAATGACAGATTTCCCCCTGACATAATCTCCACCTGTGACGCCACAACTTCATTTATCGCCAGGAGGACAAGCAGTGTGACGTCACCGCCCCCTTCGCAGCCACCTTCGCTTATCTCTCCAGCAACCGAGCGTAACAGGCTTCACCGAGGGGGAGATACTGTCACCCCCCGAACCTCACAGAAACCATGCTTCTTCTTCTTCCTGCTCCTCATCAAGCCTCAGCGAGTCAAGTGGAGCCGGGTGTTATCACTTCCTGATAGTTATCGACTTACATTAAAACATAAGAGCAGGGTGAGCAGGAACAGAGAGATAGACAGACAGAGGGAGGCTGCAAACACAAACAGAGTGGGTGGTGATGGATCCCAGCTTTCATCATCTGTAATCATCTTGTCCATCTCCATCTTTAAAATTGCTGCTGCTTCTTTCTTATCACCGCTTACAATCTGCCAAAGGAACAGATTAAAAGGATAGTGAGATCCACTGAGACTTCAATAAGAAGAAAAAATAAAAAACAACATTATGCCCACTCAAGAAAGCCATTTGGTTACAGATGCTCAGTTTCAGATAAGGAAATTAAGTTTGGTAATATTCGAGAGATTGCAAAATGTAACATGAAAGTGGAACAAGTTCATATAGAGTATGCTGGGTGTGAAATTGGGAAAAATGGGTTTGTAATAGATTATAAACTAGTTTGTAAACTTATGTATTTTATCCAAACTATATTTATTTTTGCTTTTTATCTTTGATGTTTCAATTATACATTACTGAAGGAGAAAAAGCAATTAGATTTAGTATAAAATTAAAGTTTTTGAAAACCTAACAGCCAACACTCTTGGTCAGTTTTCATTATCTGGCAAGTTGCAGCGTTATCACTCCAGACCTATTAAGAATTGGCTAAGAATGTTGTTAGCGGTTCCTTACCTGGAAAGAGAGCAAATGAAGTGACTAAATCATCTACTGGATAACATATCTGTTAGCCAGGTGCAGCTCAGAGCCACGATACAGTTTTTCTCATAAATGCACCTTTGTGTCACCAGCTTATTCCTTCCTTTTTAAAGTTCATTCTAAGGTTAACATGATCGATTATCTACACTTTCAAGTATGCTTTGTGCATAAATATCTGTGTAATACAGATTTTTTTGGCGCTACTAAAACTAAAACTAGAATTAATACTGAAAGCAAATATCTGCTGCTTTGATAGACACTGATTGAGTCTTCACGTTCCTGTAAAACGTTTCTGCAACCCCCCACCCCTCAAAAAAAAAACATGCAAGAAAAGCTAAAACCACAGTTTATTTGGATGCTAATAATAAAACATGACGCCCCACACATCACGCTTTGCAAGTAGTTTTTACGTTTCTCAATAAAATGTTCAATAAATGGTAGTTTTCAACATCTGGAAAGGCCCAGATGTTGAAAACTAAAACCCAGTTTTAAAGCACTTCCTCTAATACCCAACCCCTGTGGTCAATTACTAAAAATGCTAATGTTAAAATGTGAGCAATCTGTGAGTTAAGCTCTTACTTTAACGTGTAATTGTTCCATTGATTGTGTGGGGAAACGGCATCACACTGTTACATAAGGTACAAACTCACACATACACACACACAAACACTTAGCCAGCAGCATCTATGATCCAGGGCTAAGAGAAAAGGGAAAACCTTGTGATAGTGATCTTGTAATGGATTAGATTGATTTAATTCACTGTGCAGGACAATTTCTCATTCTTATTCCTCAAGATGTCTCTGAATGGATTTTACGTGGGAGGCCCATTCAATTGTTCTCTCTCACCTCCACACGCGAGTCTGTCAGACAGACGAGTGAGGGAAAACACAGGCAGACAAAGAAACAGAGAGACACTGAGGGAAGCAGAAACATAAACTACCTTCACACTCGGCTCATTTGATCTCGTGGGCCTTTTTCGTTGACATTTTTCCTTGTATGAAAGGAAGCGCTTTCATGCTTTTTGCTGCTTTTATGCTTGATGTCTGCATTTCTTTGAAAGATTCTCCTTGGAGAGGGTGGCCGGTTTGGTTTCTCACATTCACTTCCAAAAAATATATTTAAAAAATAAAAGCTGAGAAGGGTTACTTCCAGCCTTTTATCACTTTTATTGAATACTCACACAGAGATAGGAGACCCACTTTATTTATCCTTGGAGGGCTGAGGACTCAGTTTGAGGGCGGCATTTTGTGCATTGCAGCGTGCTCCTCAGAAATCTTCTGGAAATGCCTGGAAAACTACAAGCTCTCCTTTCCCAGGAGAGCTCCATCTATAATAGGGCTGGCTGTTTCCCTCTGCTCCCTCTCTGCGACCCTCTCTAAACATAAATCTCTGCCCCCCAACACTGTTCTTCTACTCCTTCACTGCCGTTCGGCTCCCACATTTAACTCCCTTCAGCATTCGCAATATCTCATCTCCTCTCTCTCTTTATCAGCTTCTCCTTTTTTATTGTACCGATCTCCTACATTTGTTTTTTGTTCACTGCAAAATTCTTGTCTTATTCCTGCCTTCTCATTTCTTGTCTTCCTCTTCTTTGATGATATTCTTTCCATGTGATTTGACTGCTCCATAAATATCGCTGCTTTCTCGTATCCTAACCCTTCTTTATTTCCATTCCTCTAATGTGTCCCCCATCTGTTTCCACCTTGTTTAACGATCCTTGTTTAACCATCATCTCCTCTTTGCTGCCCTCTTTTTATTCATCCACCCCCTTCCCACCAGCCACCTGTCTTTCTCCTTAGTTACTGTGCTACTCAAAATTTTACATAAACTCATCCCAGCCATGATTCTCATCCTGATTCTGTGCTTTTAATCATTAATTTAAATCCTCATCATAAACCTGCAAGCTAATTTATCTTTAAAAATGTTTTGTGTCTGTTTTCTAAAAATGACATAATCACGATTATAAATAAAGACTCAAATGCACACAACCTGACTGATATTAAGTTAATTGTTTGTTTGTACCTGAACTTCATGCTTTTTGTAACCATCAAGCTTCTTCATTCTGACTGTATAATAGAAAATAGTAATTATCCAAAGGAGAGTAGTCTAAGTATTTTAGTATCGTTCAAACCCTTCAATTGTAGTTGAGTTCAGAGCTTTCCAGAAGCTTAATGTCAACCCACTTTATCCAATCCAAAACAAGTTGTTGAGTGTTTGGGAACTTTATTCTATTTCAACCACTTCAACTTTCAACTACAATTTCAGGTATAAAAACAAATTGGCTAAAATAATCAGAACTAACCACAATTACTCAACCAAGCTATGATCCAGAAATGGCATTAAAGCATTGTCACCATGGACTTTGTTGCCCTGGAGTCAGAGGATGTGCTCTGTTCTCATGGAAAAGTCGAAAGCTTTCTGAAAAACAGATTTATAGATAGATGAACCATTTGGTCTGGGCAGTGGTGGGCACAGCAAACCAAAAGGTTTGTGCGCTAACTCTAAAGCACTAATCACATATATTACTTCCACTAACGCTAACAAATTATATCTGCCCTTGAATTGCTACAATCCTCAAACACCAATTTAATTTTAACATTATATTTTACATGCTCTATAATGTCATTCGACATTATACTTATGTTAAGGCTGTATCTTGTTCTCTACTTTGTGTTCTTTTTTCATTGGCCTTGTTTTTGTTGTTGTTGTTGCTCTTCCTCTAGATCTTTATTGGCAAGATTAAGAGTACCCACCACAGTGGTAAGCTTGAGAGTTTGGAAAGCTCAGATCGTAGTAACTGTAAAATGAAAATGTGTTTGGTCCCAGAAACCAGCCGATAAAAAACCTGTGAAGAGAAGTGATCAAAGCCAGAATGATGCCAGATGTTAACCACAAAAAGATTGGAGAGTCTGTTGTTTTATCAAATTCATTTAATATGTGTTGCATCATCATCATTCTACCCTGCTCCAACAGTTCAAATGTTTCTTTTTCTCTTTGTGCAATCCTTTTTTCTGTTTCTTTTCTCATCTTACCAGTTTGTAAACCTATCTTTTCTCATTCCCCTGTCTTGTTTGGTCTTTTGTTTTCTCTGACATTTTTACTCCTACCTAACTAACCCTCTTTCTCCTTCAGACTGATTTTTTCTTCATCTGTTTCTTCAGCTTCTACCCTCATCACTCTACCCCTTTTTCTTCCTCCTACATCTCTCCCTGTCCTCCTTCTCCTTCCTTTCCCTCCAAGTCTTTGGCTCTGCTCCCAATTGAGCTGACATATCCGCCAGATTGACGGGTGTCAGTCCTAATATGATCCATGCACTCTGTTAAAATCTGCATACTCTCTAGCCTCATCTATCTGCCCACGCATGAACACTGAAGCACACAGAAGCAGAGGTAGACGAGCAAAGAGGGGGATTCCTCACCATTATCCTGTGATTTTGGTGTCTTGTAGTGAATTAGGTGACGGATAATTATGTTGCTTATTTTATTTATTATCTTAATTGCTGTTTCTTGTCACTTTACATCACATATCTCAAAGCATAAGGATATTAGATGTGTCAGGTACTGCAAAGATTTGGGATCAAGCAAAAGACACACAAATACACAAAGCTCCGCCTGGCGTCACGATGTTTGGGCCCCCGCTCTGCTTTTAAACAGGGCTTGCTGTGCTGCTTTTTAATGCTTTTCATTTGAGAGTACAGTGTTCTTTCGTGGAAGTAGATTTTTTACCATCCAATTAGAGCAACAGAAGCAGTCGACCCGATATTCTTGCTTTCATGGCACGTTAAGTACAGCCAGCCACTAATAGCTGAGGTCCGGGGCTTTGATTTATTCTGAGATCGCCTGAGCAAAAAATGCTCATCAGTGCTGAAACTCTCCAAAGACAGGAATTCATTATTATTATACAATTTTTTTTTTAGAATTGCTTTTTTTTTTCTCTAATATGTATTCACTACGTGTTGAATAAATACTTATTTATGAGCTCCTGCATCTTGACTAAGGACAAACACTGTTCTGCAAGATCTTAAAGAAAAGACAGAAGAAGCCTCAGGTCCTCCCAAGCTGACTTTTAGCTTTGTACAGATTGAGGTCTAAAAAATGTGCTTAACTGAATTCAGCAGTTCTTTGTTTTAGATAATGGCAGCCATTGTAAGGGAATGCCTGGTGGCTTCAGAAAAAAACCTCTGCTGTAATCTGTTGAGGAGGGTTAACTGTTGCTCAGTAGGTAGTTCTCTTGCAATCAGAAGGTTGTAGGTTCTATTCCGGCTTCCTCCTGTCAGATGTTGATGTACTATAGGGCAAGTCACTTAACCCCAAGTTGCCTCAAGATCTATATATCAGTGTATACGTCTGTGGGCATTTGTGAGTGAATGGGTGAATGTGTCTACTTAATCTTTCACTCAAATAAAAATTGAAACTGTAAGAGAAATCAATTCTGACAAGACAAAATAAGTCATTTTTTAGTCTTGATTGCACTAATTTTATTTATAAAGCACTTTAAAAACAGCTATTAACAGCATCAACGGGCTTCACACTCAGTGGCTTGTGCAGACATTTTTGTGATCAGGTGTTCAAGTGTAAAAAGGCCACCTTGTGCGTCACATGGAACCGGCGGCTGCCTTAGTAATGTGACATTTATTACAGGCACAGCTTGAACATTATGTGTATATCTGCCTGTTTAAAATCAATAGCCATGTGCTATCTGATGCAGATGTTTAAAAATATTCCAACACTCTAGTTTGGTTTCTCCAACAATCAAAATGGCATCAATAGAATAATGTACACCAAGACGAGAGAAAGAGAAAAGAACAGAAAAAATTGGCTACTTCAGAGAGTAGAAACTTAACTTGGACTTCATTTTGTTCAAAGACTTAAGCAAACATTATTTTTCTTCTTTTTCTTTTTATCACAAAATATCCTCTGCATCATAAAACCTTCCAAGGAAAGTTAAAGCAACTTGTTTTTACAGGTAAAGAATGAGTTGAGAAACTCAAGTTTACGTGTGTGCCAAAGAAGATGAGCAAATACTTTGGACAATGTAGTGAGTTTCCATTTCATTAACTAAACAAAAAAGTCTAAACAGCAAGTGGATTAGATCCTAATCTCTTGGCTTTTTGCAAAGACTAAAGACTAGGAAGCAACTTTATAGGTAGACCAACGTGTTTCACTAGACCTTTGACCTACAACTTGCACTTTGGGAGTCTGTGAAGTTGTGGCATAATGCAATTTACCAGTAAATAAAGCTACATTAATAATAATAATAATAATAATAATAATAATAATAATAATAATAATAATAATAATAATAATAATAATAATAATAATAATAAAAAAGTATGTTTCATACATGTCAATGGCTTACAAATGTTGAAAATATGTGGAAAATAGACTTTTCCTTAAAATTGTCTCATTATTTTGCTTTAAATGTGTAGAAATTAGCTGCATTTGGCATCAAAAAAGATGTTAATTAGAAAATGGTGGAGAAGTTTCTCTACACATTGTTTATCATATGAACTAACCGAGCTGCATAGAAACAGGTGAAAAAGATGTTGCAGCACAGGGAGAGATTGGTGTCCCTGAGGGGATTAACAAAGTTATTTATATATCTATCTAATAAATCTTGTTTTGACCTCAAGCCCAACCTGCGGGTCGTCTGTATCATTTGCAGCAAACCAGGAAAAGCCAAGCTTATCCTTTCTATAACTGCCTATCTGTAAATACTCTGGAATAAATCTTTTCTTATGAGACGGCTCAGATAAAATTTGATGAAATCGTGTTTTGCGTCGTTGCAAAACTGCAATCCATTAATATGACAACATCCTCTAATCTTTACATGTTGTAAATGGAGTGAAAAACATTTTGAGTTTATCCACTTCCCATCTTATCTGGGAGTATTTCTGTTGTTTGATGACTCAGGGAGGAATCACATCACTGCAGAGGGGATTTGTTAAATCAAGAGTTGCCAACAGATTGTAGGTCAGGGAAGTTTCTCCATCACCATGACTGATTGTTAGTCTACAAGTCCTGAAGATTAATTGCTGTATTTTGGGTACCAGAAGGTGTTAGTCAAGTATTTGGATGGGTGATGGAACGTTTCAGGAATCTGAAGGAAGTCTGGTTTCGTTTAACATAACACTTTTATATCATAAGAGGATCTTTCGAAAGCCCTGGAGCCCAGTTTAGGTGTAAATCTTTTGCTAATATAGACCATCAAACATTAATGATCCCTCTGGGTTGCTATCTGAGGCAAAAAGCTCCATCTTCTCCTCTGTCATTACTTTCTGAGCTTTCCTCTGTTTATCCTCAAACATCCCCTCTTGTCAACAGATTAGGACTGAGCCCCGCTGTCTCTTTCTTTCTTCATCTCCCACTGCCTCCATCTCCCTGTCTTATGGCCTGTCTCTTTCTATCTGAGCCTCTGCCCTACTCTTGTGATGGAATAAAAGAAAGAGAAGAGGAGGAAAAGGGAGCAAAAGAAAGTGGATGCATGTGGGGGTCGTTGGAGGAGATGGGACAGGTGCTTGCAGTGCAGGAATTGCTTTACTTGCCTTGCTTGCATGATCAGGCGGCAGACATGTTCAGCTCGAGCAAAACTGCTGTTGGAGAATCAAAAATGAGCCTCTTTCTTCGCCTGTGGCCAGACCGGCACTGGCAGCGCAGCGGTCAACTGGCGACATATCAGACAAACATACAGGGCTGAGCGGTAATTACAGGGACCCACAGATTATGCCTGGTCAACCACACGGCGAAGCGGTGGGTTAGTGTTAGAAAGCCACCAGACTGAGCAGTAAATCAGAGAGGCAGCCTGAGCTGTCAGCGGTGGAGAGGCAGGCAGCAGACACCTGGAAGAGTCCAAACAGGCTAAACACACATTAGGCTGCAGCTGCTGGATGTAGGGGACGGATTCACGCTGATCACATTTACAGGCTTACACCGGCTCAGCAGGAGACACCGATGCTCCGCTCTGTTCTCTTTCTGTCTGCTCTCTCCTTCCTTTGTTCTGCTGCTTTTGTTTTGTCCTGTTCTACTCAGTTCTTCTTGCCCATTTTTATCTCTTTGGAGTTTCAAATTTTGTTCTGTCCGCTTTCTTTGTGTCTGACGTTGCTCTGCTGTAAACATATTTTCCTCTGCTCTCTATTGTTTTGTTTTGATGCTTTATCTCTCTTGTGTCTTGTTCTTTTTCCATTATGCACACCCTTACTTCAAACCGCCCTGATCTACTTTATCCATATGTATTCTTTTTAAGCCATCCAACAACAGAATACAAAAACCCTTAGCTCTTCCGAGAGTTACTTCACAGATGCTTCGACCAACAGAGCTGTGTTGTACATTATACTCTGTCATGTTATAACCAAAACTTTGATGTATTTTATTGAAATTTTATCAGATGGAGCAACACGAAGTAGTGTGAAACTTTGAAGTGGAAGATCTCTGAGGTTTATTAGAGAAAATCAGTGAACAAACATCACGAAGACCAAAGAACAGCAGAATAGCAAGGGAGGAAGTTATAGGGTTCAATTCAAATCAAGGTTAGTTAATAAAACAAAACTCTCTGCTTTGAACATTTCACAGAGCTCTGTTCAAGCTGACTTATAACTGCCTATTTTAATAATTCAAACACAAAACTATGCCTTATTATGCATTATTTTGTGGAGTGGAAGCCATTTGGCACTACTGCAGAGGACAACACAGTGCTTCTTTATTTCCGCTCTTAGAGGCAACAGTCAATGAGTGCCAAGGAAAATGAATGGTGCTCTTGGATTGGTTGCTTTGCAAACACCAGCCAATAACATATTAAGTTCTGCAAAGTGGTTTTAGCTTCCCAAGCTGGATTTTGTTTAGAATACTTTAGTTTTGCTGTACGAAAAAGAACTCAGAAGCTGGCAAATTTTCCAGTAATAATTTGGAGTTACATTGCAGAAAAAAATCTGAACTGGCTGGGTGTCTGTCCACTGAATAGCACAACTAATGAAGACAAAGAGATCATGATTACAGTTCAGCACAGATATAATGTGTGGAAGAGGTTGCTCTGTGACCAGAGGAGACCAAAACTGCCACAGACTTGATTGTGAAATCAAGATGTGTGGCTAAAAACTAACTGCACATCATCATCAACACACCACTAAAACATGGAACCTTCATGCTGTGGCAATGGTTTTCTTCAGAAGGCATGAAGAAGTTGGTCAGAGGTTACAACAATGCGGATGGAGTTAAAGACAAAACTGAAGGAAAACCTGCAAGATGCTGAAAAAACTCTCCATTTAAAGCTAGAAAATATCTCTGAAAGATTAATCACAACATAAGCAATTCATATTAGTCTATGTCTATCATTGTCTATCAATAATTATTGATTCTTTTTTTTATTTAAAATATCTAAAATGCTAATCTAGTGCCATGATCTTTCTTGTATATCCACAGTTTTCATTCCACACCATTGTGTATTTTTAAGGACTTATGTGCTAACTATACTCACAAACACTCATCTGCCTTCATTTCCCAGAATACTGTGCAGTTCTGGATCGGAGTTCAGTGAATGTGCTACACATTGAATTTTGAATATTCTATCAGATGTATTATCTATCTATATTGATCACATGTCTGTTGCGATATATATATTGTGATTGATTTATTGTCCAGCCCTACGATCATTCAGCTGGAACTACAATTGAATGGTGTAGATGAAAGTATATTCATATGTTTGAATGGCCTAGTAAAAGTTCAGACTTAATCCAATTAGTAATCTGCTACCAGACTTGAAAACTGACGTCTACAGACACTCTACCGTTAAACTTCCTCAAGTTTGGATATTTTACAAAGAAAAATGTGCAAACATTTTTAGACTCTAGCTCTGTGAAGCTGGAGAGACATTCTGCAAAAATAGCAGCTGTAATTGGAGTAAAAGGTGAATTAACACAGTATAGACTCAGTGATTGCTTTTGTGGGTTGCTACAGACGGTAATCAATTTTTTAACTCTCAGACATTTCATTTCTGGTAAATGTTCCCAACCTGACTATCAAAAATAAACAGTGAAGCCAGGCTGGGCCTCTGCCTCATCCATCACGTTCCACTCAGGTGGTCAGGTGTGCTTCAGCCTGGGAGCTCCTCTGACTGACTGTCCAGGCAGATCATCGTCTGTGGTTCATCACACCGGCGGCCCGCAGCAGCAGGGACCCAGGTGATGCAGGTACACACACATGCACACACCCCCCACACACACACACACACACACAGGACTCTCTATAAGGCTGAACTGTTCATATCAGACCACCTCAATAAATCACTCCTGTCTTTGGAGGCATGACTGCTCCCAAACTCAAACACACACTCAGCCTGTCTCGGTTGATGTGTGCCAGACTGTGTGTGTCTAGAGAGAGGGAGAGAGCGAGTGAGTGAGGGGGTAATCTATCAAGGTGATCGATAAAAAGGGGCATTAATATTAGTAATAGGACTCTTCTCCAGTCCAGTGAATATGTCTCAGTCTTTCAGGTAAAATATGAATTTTTCTTGGCAGCTGCAAGGAAAGGCCTCATTCATGTGCACCAGGCTCTACCTGCATGCAAAGAAAGAAGATGCACACACACTTACACACTCACACATCAGCTTTCTCTCTCTAGGGACACTTGTGTTGCTCTTTCTACCCTCACCAGACACACACACGCACACACACGCACACACACACAAAATACACCAGAGTGACTAAAGGCACGTGTCTAGCTCGTGCGCGCAAGCATTGAAAAATGATCCAATGAGCCTGATGTTAAAGCCCAGCGACCAGACTGTGCATTAGATCCTCGCCTCATCAATCATCCTCACACTGACAGCTTATGCGCAAATTGTGCGTGAATGCGCGTGCGTGCGTGTGCTTGCGTTGCGTTGACCCGCTCCGCATTTGTTCCATCCAAATCTACCCATTCATGCGTTTTAAAGGTCACGTCAAGGCAATGTCGTGTGCAGATGGTCCAGATCTCTGCCTAAGAAAACGCGTAACGGAAGAAAAGGGAAAGCGCCGTTTGCGCCTGGATATGAGCAAAGAACCCCCCGCCCCCCACACCCCCGAAATGATTTTTCCTTCCCGTTTGTGAAGATGTATTAATGATGTACAAATCTATAGCACTATTTCCACGCACGGAGTCATGCGCGTGGATTTAATGCCAGGCATAAAAACGCGCATTGCCAGTAGTGCCATGAGACATAAAGAGACCCGCGGAGCGCACAGCCGCAGAAGGAAAACAAAAGAAAACAATTAATAGCAAACTTTTCGCTGATGTCCATCGATATTTTTTGTCAGCTCTGGGTCTTCATCTTTTACTCACCTTGGTTGAAAGCGAGTGCCAAAGTTAGGATCCACAAGCCTGGCATGGTTCAGTCGAGCGCATTCAGATTCCTCCCCTCGGCTCCGTTTCTCTTAGAAGACACCATCAATTCCTGCAGAGCGGCTGAGTTTAACAGTAATCCTCTCTGAGTCATGAGAGTCAAACAGGACACATTTAGATTCTCCTTTCCTTCAACTACTTCCCACTTTTCCTGTGCGTAAAATAAATCTGCCTCCACTTTTTCTGTTGTTGTTGTTTTTGTTTTGCTGGCTCAAGTCCCCAGCCTCTGTCCTCGCTACGCTCTGGATTCCCATTTAAACAGTTCTGAATTCCTTTCTCCCTCTTCTAACCCTCTCTGTCTTTCTGCGTGTCTCTGCCCCCCTCCCCTCTCACAGACAATCAGTAGCACACATCCACTCTCTCATGTACTACCAGCACCTCCACGCCTCCCCTCACCAAATCTCAGTTAATGCTCCACAGAGGGGAAGGGGGCGCTGCAGCGACGGTGCCAGGAACAGCGGTCTGGCCCTCAAAACTTCAACTATGAGACCCTTTAAGTTTAAAATCTGAAGATTATGAAAGTTATGGATGAATAATAAGGATAATTGGAGAGCACGAGCAGAGTGTTCGCTTAGAAATTATTTCCAGCACCTAATTTGTGTAAATTCCGGAAATGTATGCGTGCACTATCAGTAATTGTATCTTTTCAGAATTGGGATAACCAGAACATCAACATTGTTTTTTCATCTTGTCATATGAATGTTATGGGTGAATATTTTTATCGCCTCAGTTTTATCCTAAAGTACAGAAAATTGCAGCAGTTTTATGTTATTACCTACTGATATATCAGAACAAACGGTGAAAATACTTAAAAATGATGGATTTCTCATGTCAGACAGAAATAAAACATATGTAATATCCGTACATAAAATACTCCTTTAACAAATTAAATTGAAAGAACAAATGGGAAAGTGGCTTTCCAATTTACTCGCTAACACAATTTGCAGTATTAAAACCAAGATTACTTGACTCACTGTATTGTACTGCCCTCTGGTGGCCATGTTGTGCAGTTGCGAGGCGCAAAAAATGTGAAACCCGTCCTATTAACTTCTTCGATGATACATTGGATTAGTTACTGAATCAAAAGCTTCGCTCGACCTGTACACAGTTTAAACAGCCCAATAAGAGGTCCAAAACTATATTTCTTATCTACTTTCTTTATTTAGTTATTACTTGTATTAAATATCAGTTTTAAAATGTTTTCCACAAAGAAAAGCATTTTATTCCAAAACAGTTTTTTTACTTTTGTTTTCAAATGTTGAAGCTAGCTGAAAGTGATATTGCGAAACATAATAATAATAATAATAATAATAATAATAATAATAATAATAATAATAATAATAATAATAATAATAATTATAACTCAAAAATCTTGTGTCAAATACATTTCTTCTTATAGTATTTTAATTATTCAGCACTTTGTGTTGCTTTTAGTATGTAAAGTGCTTTATAAATAAAATTGATTGATTGATTGGTTGGTTGATTGACTGATATACTTAAAGTATATATTTCCTGTTTTGTTGTTTAATATTATATCTTTTTTTCACATCTGTTTTGATGTGATTTCTCTTCAAAAACTCAACATAGACATCCTGAATTAACATGTAACCTGGTTGTGTCTGTACTTTATTATTATACAAAATGTCATCTGTTGCTTAGATGGTTCTTTTACCAGGCCCTAAACACAATGGAAACCACTGTGTTTGTTATAAGTGTGTAACCCTCCTCTTTCTTTCTTCTTCGGTGGTATTGTTTTGTGAAATTGTTTGCGTCCCCAAGGATCTCCTCTATTTGCAATTGTGTCCTGTGTGAGAGGAGAGTGCTGTTAATTTTTCATCAAAATATATTTAGATGAAGATCAGTTTATTTATAGAGTTATGAAGTGCATTTTTGTTACCATCATCATTGTAATACACTTATTTGCCCTGTAATAATAATAATAATAATAATAATAATAATAATAATAATGTGAATATTTGAGTGAATTTATTATTGTAAAGCAACAGGGATAAACTTCAGTTTTGTCCTTTGCGTTTGCTTTGTTTAGGACAGCGGGCAGCCAACAGTACGTTTGTTTTTCTGTTTTCAGTTCTTATCAGCGTAAATGGAGAAACCGTCCGTCTCCAAAGATGAATTGTGTCGCAGAAAATCCTTCACTTACAACCAGCAACGTGGTTTGAATGAGAGCCTTTCTAATCAGGAAGAACCAGCAGCAAGCAGATGAAATTAACCCAAATTCATGTTTATTGAAGTCAACAACTCAACTCATATTCTAACAAAAAGAGAAGGAGAACAAAACAAAACCTAATATTTTTTGGAACATTTCAGTCAACAGTTTCAAACCCCATCACAGCATCTGTCTGGGTTGCGCACTGATGACATCATCTGCCTTTTTTATACAAATTAACACACACAACAACACTACTTCCATGTGATATGAATATTTACTCAAAAGGAAGACTTATCATCCAAATAAGAAAAAAAATAGGTTTCTTTTTTTTTTTATCATGGAAATAAAAATATTTTTGTGAACGCAACACATTAAGAGTGTCTCTGGAGTCTGTTTGGGTCATTTGATACACACTCATCCACAAACACAGGCATACACACACACTAAAGTACACGCACACACACACCACAGGAGCAGACATACCTGCTGTGCATATTCATGTATGTGTGTGTTAATGCATCCATAGTGTGTGTGTAAAGTGTTTGTATGGGTCTGCATGTAAGAGTTTCCAGAAAGGCAACACTATATACAAGAAAAATTATAAAAATGGTTGCTGAAACAAGAAAATAAATGCAAATACTACAATTCTAACATTCAAGTTTTGGGAAATCTAAATAAAAAAAATAAGATAATCAACCAAATTGAAACTCAAACACTGATGATTATGCACAGCTTTTAAAAAACATGACTTAAAAAGTAAATAGTTTCCTCTACAAAATGGGGAAAATGACAGGCAGCTTGTTTGGAACTGCTTAAAGAGGAGATGATGACTCTGAGTGAGGGACAGTCCGGCTAAAACTGACTGAAGACGGAGAAGAGAAGTGATGCTTTGCTGGCACCTGGGGACAGTTAGTCGGTACCACATCCAAGCTAGAAAATACAGTTTCACTGACTGCGCATCCCAGTTCAACAAAAAATGCAGATTTCATGTTGGGGTGTTGGAGGAAAAAGCAGAAAGAGTTGTACTTGGTTGGGCGGCAGAGATGAGGAGGTTACAGGCGGATTTATCTGGGACACAGCATATGTTTGCAGAACAGAGGGAGCAGCGAAGTCTCAGGAGAGTGGCTTGTCGGCACTTCTCGTCTCCAGTAGTATCTACACTTTCCAATCATTCCTCATGCAAGCTACATGCTAGCACATTAACTAAGACAAAGAACAGGACGATAAATTACAGGCAAATACAGGTCCATTAGTTTTTAAAAAGACAGTATACTTTAAGTAGGAGGCAAGTATTTCCTCTCTCCAGCATGAGCAGAGTTACAGTGGACTGAGGCTAAATACAGTTCAATGCTAACGTCTTTGAAGTGTGCAACAAGCTCTCTGAGACAGAGCTGATTCTCTGCTCTTCAACCATAACAGAGATGAAAAGCTGACTCAAACTCAAAATAAAAAAAACTATATTAAAAAACCCCATCCATCAGCTTTGCCCTCTTTATCCCATAAAGTAGTGGTCCCCAGACCCTGATCCCTATATCCTGCACTTTTTGAAGACGTATTGCTCCAGCACATAGACTTTCAAAGACCGCATCCTTAGCGTGCCACCAAGTTCCTCAGAAGCCTTTTTTATAATCCATAACTTGCTTTATAACCCTGGTGTGTGTTAACTGGGAAATTCACAATTATTTCCCTTGTTTGCTCATCTTGACCAGATTGGAAACAGAGATTTTGGTAACTGAAGACATGTAGCAATTTTTTACAGAGTGACTATATTTGTGGTGTATTTGTGATCATTAGACATCCACAACAATTATGTTGTTACTATTACTCCAAATATAGTTCTGCAGTATTTTTTATGGGTAATGTAACATTTCTCTGAGTTCTTCCTAGTTGTTTCCATTCAACTTTAAATGTAAGCTAGAGATATTAATTACTGAGAGGAGAAGGTAAACATCACCAGTGAAATCTTAAGCTACAACTCGTTTGGAGGAATTTTTAGCGAAGTGCAAATTGCTCTTTTTTCTGAATTTTGACATAGTAAATATATACAGATTATGCAGATTCAGATTTTTCATAAGAAAAAATTTATTATTATCCTTTTAAATTCCTTTTACATAAATTAATTTGTGTGGTGGAAGCAGAGTGCAGTAGCTCTGTCCTGTTAGTTCTGATTTGATCTTTTTGAGGACATTTGTCAGTATTGATGGATGAGGCATTACATGTTTGGACAATTAATCCCTCTGTTTTGGATGATGTTGTATAGCAGGAAAGAAATTTGCTCTTTTTTCACTTTCAGAAACTTATGATGCGCAACTGTGGCAACAAGATATACTTTTTGTGACCAGATGCAGATAATTAGGGTCTCAAAGCTTAAATAAAGCCGGACTCAAAATCCCAGAGGAGTTGAAAAGGAGGTGACAAGGATCACATCCCGGATCCTAACATTTCTCTTCCCGGCTTTCTAAAAATGCGGCCAGACAAAGATTTAGAAAGGAGCGGCAAAAGCAACTGAGGTGGATTAGCAGTCCCGGCCAAAAACCGACGGTGTTATCCAAGACTTGTTGCTGTAAAATATCATCTCTGTTACCTGAATATTGAGCTGTTTTCATGTTGTGACTGTGACAGTAACAGTCTTCAGTTAGAGGATCCTTTAGATTGATTTTTTTTCTGCCCACAGCGTCAACATCCAAAACGACTCTTTGAAGATGCTTGGATTATATGAGTCATTTGAACCATTATTAATATTTCTTTGGGATCAAAAAAGTATTTTTGAGTTGAGTTGAATCGAAGATAATCTCAGCTTCAAACAGAAACTGCTCAAAAGAAAAGAGTATTTGTCCGTATTTCAAGAAATTTAAGATTTCAATAATGAATTCGTTCACACAATTTCAACACATACCAAAGATTATACTGGGAGCATCTTGCTGACATCTCTTAGTCAAAGTCCTTTGAAATAATGCCTATTTTAGCTGATTTTCATATCAGACAACTAAATGTATGTTTTGTGACGTGTATATATTTAAATTAATAACCTGTTTTAGAAAAAAAGGCATTTTTATGCATAACGCATAATGCAGCCAGTAAAAGAACAATAATTATTATTTATTGTTTAACTGAACACTAAAAGATTTTGTTCACTAATAGAGGTTGCAGACCACAATCTGATACTAAACTTAGATGCGCACTGACAATTAACTGTTTATTATTTTTGGTTTCAACTGGCTGGAGCCATATTGGATTTTTAGGTACAGGTTGTTGGGAAACTACAGAAGACCTTCACATTTATCTTTCCAATTTGAAAATGTCAACTAACGAATAATGGTATGCATAATTAAATCCTTGATCCAAGCATCCAGACCCAATAGATGAAAACTGCAAAGTCAAAATCCGGATGCAGTACTGAAAAAAGTGCCAGCATGGTGGTGCTTGGCAACATTAGTATTTACAGAGGTAGTGCTTATTAAAAAATGTTTGAAAACCACTGATCCAAAACACGCAGGACAGTGGACTCTGGGGACCAGACCTGGGGTACCACTGCTGTAGGGGCTGTACGCCCGTGACGCAGCCTATCCCAGCTGCCACAGGGCAAAGGAAGAGCACACCCTGGAAAGGCTACTGGTCCGTCACAGGGCCAACACAAAGAGACGAACTGGGATGATGATTTGCTCATGCACACTCGCAGTCTAACTTCATCCTGTCTTTGGACTTGCAGAAGGAGAACCTGGAGGAAACTCAGGCAGGTGCAGGGACAAAATGCAAACTTCAAGCAGCAGGAGGTATGAACCCATGATGCTGTACTTTTGAGGCAACAGTATGGCTGCATCACCAAATACCAAAAACACTATTATCTGCGTCAGCTAAACACTTCCAAGCCAATAATTCTTTCAGTAAAAACTCACAAAACCCTCTTAGGTAGCAGAAACACTCAATACAGGAATCCTGCAAAAACACAAAATCTTGCCACGTATTTTTAAATATCTTAGAACACTTGAAATAAGACAAAAATAACTTACAAACAAATTTTCAGCAAAATGTAGGAGCTTGTTTTAGTCAATAATTCCTTAATAATTATAGAAAAGTAATTCCACTGGCAGATTACTTATTTTATGGAAATACCTTGTTATATATCAAAACATCCATCAGTGGAAAAAAGGATTTTTCCAAATCAATATTAAGGAATTATTTACTTAAAACAATCTTCTATGCTGAAAAGTTATTTGTATGTTAGTTGTATGTTACTAGTCATATTTCAAGTGCGCTAAAATATTTGCACTAGTGTTTTTTTGTAGTGAAGGTTGTAAAACTGACCAGTGATTCATCACCAACATGCTACTACAGCAGAGAGCTTTCAGTTCACACAGCTCCATCTACACAGGCTTCTCAATGAGCTAAAGACAGGCAAGGAGATGGAGGGAAGAGGAAGGAAGGAGCAACGAGAGGAGGGGAGACAGGGTGAAGGTGGATCAGGACACAGACAGCTTGATTGATTAAAGTATGAAAAGAAATAGACGAGTGGAGGGGGAAGGAGAAAAGTAGAAGAGGACATTAGGTTCCCTAAATGACTTTCTGGAGTGTTAGATCAGCCTGAAATCCTCGTCTGGCCAAACAGAGCCTTGGCATGTGTACAACCTGCAGCCAGAGCCTCTTAGTTAGATTGCAATCAATTTCCATGCCTGGGCCAAGTGGGGCTTGCTACTGCCAAGGCCAAGTCTCAACCTTAATAAAGCAGCGTTCGTTTATGGGAATCTTTCGTTAAGCTGGCGAATGAGTCCTGCTCACACAAGAAAACCAGAGCGGGAAGAGATTTTCTCCCCCCCTTTTTTTCCAGGAACTTGGTTATAATGCATGTAGACAGCCCTGTTAGGTCCTGTGAGCATTTTCTCAACCCCGGAGCAGCAAACATGGCAGGTTCTTAGAGAAAGCCAGTGAAGCCCCTACTCAGTGGAGTTAGAGCCAGATGGCCTTGCCAAGAAAGGCGATCTGAAGGTGAAAGTTAGGTTCAGCAGGCTGAGTTTGAAGAGAAACTACATGAAAGACAAGAAAGAAACTCTATTAAACTCATTTTGAATGTTTAACTCAGACTTGGCTACCGATTAGAGTTCGGTTTGACAACGCAGGGAGAAGCTGTCGCCATGGAGCACGGCACAACAAAAGAAGCAAAGAAATGTCCAAATAAAAAGACGTTTGAACTGACAAACCAGCAGACACTGTAAACTCTTAACACTGACGGTAACACAACAAGACGCTGACAGGAAACACAAAATCTCCCTAAAAAAATCCAAAAAGAAATTTAGAAAACACAAACAAACCAATAGGAAAAACATTCTTTGTACAAATATTTGCAGTTAATGTTAGTTTTCATTGCAACATCATGGTTGTTACATGTTTGTTTGTTTTTTTAAGCCCAAAGATAATAAATGTTTTGACTCTGAATTTTCACGCATGTAATAAAAACAGGCAGGCTTTTTTTTTTATTTTATTTTTGAGTATATAAGTTGCTGTGACGCAGTAACGGGTTGCATGAGAGAGGATAGAGGGCACCGAAGAGTGACAGAATGCAGAAAAATAGCAGAACAGAAAGTGTATTTACAACACACCGAATGTTTTCTGTCAAGTAAAAAGAATGCTATATAACTCTATATTTATATATTTATATATATTTATATATGTATACTGGAGGCCCTGGGCTTGGCAGCGCAAGGTGGGAATGCTATTTTTGCAAGTTTTTGTGGTGGTGCGTTGTGGAAAGATCTGATCGTCCGCAGGAAGCAGTTTGATGGCATAGAAAGATTAAAAAAAGATGGAAGGAGATTAAAGTTTTCGAATCAATAATTTTGTCTACCCTAAGCAAGTTTAAGGAGGGATTCTGCCTTGTTCTGATAGAGAGAATGAGGACAGGAACGTGAAGGGGGCAGACCCGCTTTGGGCTGCACTGTGGAGGAAAGAGGTCTTGACGATGTCAGAATGTGGTTTACAATTTTGCTTTTTCACTGCGCTGACAGTAGAAAAAAAGGGATGGTTGTGTGAGGATGTGATAATGGATCAGGATGTTAGTAGGAAGCTCGCCTTTGTTAATCTGAGCATCTACGAGCGTTCAAGTCTGTGCGGAAAAACAAGAACTGAATCATGTATGTGTACGTGTGTGTTGGCGTGTGCATGTGTGTGTGTGTAACTTCAGTTCATCCGAATGTCAGTGCAAAAGATCTCACTTCCCTGTATCAATGCAAAGAGGGTAGTTGAAGCTCCGCCCACAGTTCTTTACCTCCCTTCCCTTGCCAACATCCCTTCAACAGAGTAAAGAACTGAAGCTGTTGTGAAAACAAATGGAGGTTTTTCCTTTCCTCTCTCCTCCAGCTGGATCCTCCAAATTTTCCTCCTCCTCCTCGCTTTCTCCCCCCACCACCACTCTGTCCCCCCGCCCATCTAGATGAAGTACTCCTTCTTCTCTTCGGCTCCAGAGTGACCTCCCTCAGCGTTGATGATGGCCGTGTCGGCGTCAGGGGCGTCGTCGGAACCCTTGGCCTCGTGGGTCAGATACGTTCCTGTGGGACGGGGAGAAAAAAAGAGTGACCCAGTGAGTCGGAGACAGAGGGGAGAAGGGTGGAGTAGAAAGATTAAAGAGGCCATAAAAGTCAACCACTGGGAGTGTAGGTCCCCAGTAGGATGGGATGATCGAGATGAGATTGTGTCAACATGCTCCAGTGTGGCTCCTAAGCAAATACAACGAGAGCTTTCAGTGACTCGTTTTTCTGGTGGTTTAATTGTCTGAACTGCTGCGGTGGAGACAGATAATCAGCCCAACAGAAACATCAATCTACCAGTTAATGATGTTTTTTATTTACTATCCAAAATCTTTTTGAGCCACTTGTTATTCAGAATATGCAGAATCGACATTTCAATATCACCACAGAGCTGTTTTCTGTGAGATAAAGTAATAAAGGATCAACTGTGTAACGATGCTGGGAATGAGGTCTGGCATTGCTTCAACATTCTGGTTAAGGATGTGGGGAGAACCCGCCTACTCATTTATGTTTATATAAACCACTAAAATGATCATAAAAACCAGTAAACCCAGAATGTACCAATGGTATTTTTAATTTTTGGTATGTTTTTGCATGATAAAAAAGTTTTCTCTTGATTATCTGACAGCAGACTAAACCTAGCGAACCAACACCAGAGCCTTTCTGCAGAGGAAAAACTAAACTTTTTAAATTCAGTAAACGAACCAAAATCAGTTTATTATAAAGTGCAGCTGAAATCACACTATATCTAAATTTGCTCTTCTAAATCCAAAGTATGCAGTTTACAGTCAATAGCCAGAATCAACCATTAGGTGATTTGTTTGGGATCATTATACTGTTAAAAGACGAAACGATGTCCCAGTTTAAGTTATCAAATATCCAGTTTGCATGTAGATGGTGTCTAGTGGTTGCTATTGGAGACCATGTAACTGCAGGATGCCCCTGTTTACTGCGACTCAGACATGTTGACATTAGAGATATTTTCTTCACTCTCTTTCTTCTCTGCTGCAGTTGTTTTAAATATTAAAGTTCATTCTTTAACATGATGTGTTCAAATGTCTTTCCTATAGCTATTTCACAAATTATGAAAATTTGACACAGATCTGTCTTACTTTAATGGGATGTTCCCTTTTCCATTTTCAACATTAGAGGAGGAATGGGCATCTGCTTCATGTGAAAATCTAACCAACTTAATAAGCATGAATATGTTTAACTATTGTTTAATTTATATAAAGACATGTTTCACAAAAAGTTTGATAACTGTGACTGTTGGGGCTTTGTAAAAAAAAAAAAAAAAGAAAAAACAACAACCAATATCTTAATTCTAGGATTTTCTTTGCACCCTTAACTAAGCATATTAAAATGAGAAATTGAATTTTATGTAAATTTTTAGTGCGAAACACTGCAATAATGACTAAACTTTGGTTTTGATTGCCAACAGTTGTGGAGGCATTACAGCTAATTTCTAACAGCAGTGCATATTATCTTGTTAATGATAAAGCCAGAGTTGGACATATATGCATAAGGTATAATATTTAATGCAGCAACATAAACAGTGTTTACAGAGCTTTGTATAGCTTTTCTTAGGGAAACACACTGTTATAGCATATGCAATAAGTTCATAATTTCAGTGTATTTGACTTAAATATAACAATGCAGGCATTTGCAATTATTTAAACAAAGATAAATCTACATATTTTGACACAAACTTTCAGTACAGGCATATTTGTGAATACTGAGCTGTTTAATCAAGATACATTGATTTGAATTTTGCTCAAAGAGGCAACTATAATCAGTCTAGACTCTGGGTTGTTTTTCTGTGACCCAGCTGAATAATGGAGCTGCAGCAACAGGAACTTAAACTGAGCCAGACAGAGTGACCTGGGAAATGAAATGGACATTAGCACAAGTAGGACTAACAGATGATAATTACACAATATTCTGGAGAATCTTCAAGCTCTTACATTATATTCTTGTAATTTTCAGTTAGCTGCAGTTAATTGTTTTAAGATTTCCATTAGAAGCACAAAAGTTATTTCTTTTAGGGACAAAAGGTAAACGTGTAACAGAAAGAAACTAAATACACTTTACTGTTCTCACAAAACTTTAACCACTGAGTTAATAACTCACCCTGGGATGGGAGTAATAAATTTTACTATCACACCAATATGATTTATTCATTTGCTCAAACAACTGTGACTTAATTAATTGCCAGTCAGAGGAAATCTGAAGCAAAAGAAAGCGGAGTAAACAAAACATGTAATGAACAGTAATGAGTAGCCATCAGCTTGTATCACTGGGGCTTCTTTTACAGGATTCAACATGTAGGAAACAGGGGGTCTGAACAGGATGCACAAACTGTACAGACCTGTCAATAAGGTTATCAGATGTAAATACATTCCACCCACTAATACCAAAGTAAAAGTTTTAGTCATAAAAACTCATATAATATTTCTATCAGTCACTGTTTTCTCCAGACTAGTCAGATTTTTCCTTCCTAATTGCAGTATTTTTTTTATTTAGGTCACCATATGTCTTGTGACAAAAGCTCCAGATACATTCACATTTCATTTAGCAGGCTTCCCTCTCCTTTAAAGAGCCGTGATGATGTCACGAAACAGCCATCTGGGTTCTGCACGTCAGTCGGCTCAGCGCCTCATAGCCCAGTTTAAGCAACACATCCACCATAATGGATTTTAAAACAGTGCCCAGTTCCCACCATGTCCTATTTGGAAGCGTCCTTACAGTGCCTTGTAATGTAAAATCCACACATTTCAATGGTCTTTAATGTAAGACCAACACAAAATGCTGCATAATCATGAAGCTGAAAGAAAATAATGCATTAGACAGGCCCAGTTCAGATCAGATAAGAGCAAAACAGCTGTGGTTGTCTGATTTTATGGTCGGTGTCTGCAGGAAGCTGACTCTCCACCTCCATTTTAGGGTCTTTTGTAGCCCCTAACCTCCATAGAGCAAGAGTCTTATATTTAGCTCCATCCTCCATTGACTTTTAACAACTTCAAAGTTCCTGATGAGGAATGGTATAATGTCTCCACCATGTGTCATGATGAGGAGCCTGTTTCAGGGCCAACTGCAAATCAAACAGTTTCAATTTTTGTCTGATCTTTTTCCCAATATGGCCTCTGGAAACCTGCAGACAGGACTTTCTATTAGAGGAAGGCAGATTGATCTAAAATATTGATAATATTGGTACTAAGTAGGTATGAAAATTGGATTCATACTAATGTGATCCCTATTTAATTGTTTTTATTAAAAAAATAATAATAATTTATAGGAAAAACCAGAAAACACCTAAAAGTCAGATGTTTGATGATATGCTCTATTTCAAAAATACGTATCTATTGGTATCAGTATTAGATTGGTATCAAAATATGCATTACTGCACATCTACTTCTTTTTGCTTTATTTAAATAATATCTTTGTTTTTACCTTTCTTAAGTAAGTATTTTTATAGAATGCACAACTATTCCTTCTTTGCCAACAGATGCGTCTATGTGTTGGATTTCTGCAGCTTCTCCAGAGTTTTCATAGGTTTCTTTGCTCCATCTCAAAATAATGCTGCCTTTGACTGACCTGTCATTGGGGCAGCAGTCATACTATTCTCTTTTCGGACCGAATAGTGAGATGCTCAAATCTTGTAATATTGATTTATAACTTCATCCTGATGTAAATTTCACCACCTCTTTATTTTTAACCTGTCTGCTCTGTTCTTTGCTCGTTATGTTCCTGTTTGTTCACTGATGTTCTCAAACAAACCTCTAAAACCTTGACCTTAACAGATTTACAGAGAATTTATCTGCACACAGGTGGAATTTAATTACTCATTAAGTGACTTCTGAAGGTAGTTCTTTGCAGAGGGTTTTATTTAGGGGTATCAGTGTGGAAAGGCCTGCTTTCAAAAGAATGTCAGGTTTGTATTTGTAACTGAAATGAAAGCCATGCTATCCTTCCTTACACAACACTATTTCATGTTAATGTCACATGAAAACCTAAAATTCAGAGTAATACCACGTGATAAACTTTAAGAATTTCAAAAAGTTATGTCATCATCTTCTATTGTTTACATTTCAAATCCACTCAAAATCAGAGTCAGAGTCTCTCTATATTCATGTATGAGGTGATGACATGTTGCCATATTTTTGCATGCATCCATATGAATGCCAGCTTGTCTCTCTGTATGTTCATACATGAATGTATGAGTGCGTCTGCGGGTTTGTTTGTGCAGAGCTGCTGACCTTTGTGTCTGATGAGGTATCTGCCGAGGACGATGAGGAGGCAAAGCAGAATGAAGACGATAACAGCCACCACCCCTCCGATCACAGCGTGGTCCACGCCCGAAGATGCTGACATGGCTGTCGTGTCTTCAGAGGAGGTCAGGCGGGGTGGGATGACAAAAAGAGAAGAAGTTAGGACCCGAGAGAAGGGAAATATAAGAGTAAGAGTATGTAGCAACCATAAAACTGGAGGAGATAAGAAGAAAACATAGAAGAGACAAGACAGAGAGCATTCCTCAATGTATAAGAAGCAGAGGAATCATAATGGGAGAGAGGAAAAGAAACATTGGGGTTGGTGGATGAATATTGGTGGAAATGGAAAACGGATGATGAAAGGCAGCAGAAATAGAGCGGGAGAAAATAATGGGGAGGGTGACAGAGGGAAGGCAAAAAGAAAAGATAAGAACAGGGGAGCAAAGAAATATGTCAGAATATAATACCCACTGTGGCAAACCTTCGCCAGACAAAAACAGAGAAGCAAAAACAAAGCCAGGAGAAGGAGAGTCGCAATTTCATCACCCGACATTAAAAACTGTTTGTGCCTAACTTACACAGAAATGTGCAGCTTACAGCTTCCTTCAGTGAACGGGAACAAACATAATTCCAGATGTTGGGTAAAATCTGGAATTATGTTGTTATGCTATGCAAGTTTCAGAAAGAGAGAGAAACTTGTTGGGGGTTTAAAAGACTGTGCAGCAATCATTGGACTGTTTCTGGTATCAAATTATTCCAAGGTTTTTAATGTTGCACTTTTAAAACCAATACAATATGTTGATCAAAATTAATTTAATTCATCATAAATGCTACTTTTTATTTAATGCACACCAAGTAACATCTTAAACTCTGGAAAGTTAATGTATGAGTTGTCCTAATCAGCTTTATTCACCAGGTTTATGCAAACAAACAAAACATTTGACTTTGGTTCCACTTTGCTCCTAATGTTTTTGTTCTTATTATACCTCTGTTAAGAGCAAAGTGGAAATGTCAATACATATCAGAAAAAAAGTTGCTGTGAAGTAAAAGTCTTTTTTGTCCTTAATTTTTATTCCTAAATCTGTTGCTATTTAGCAATTTGCTTTAACAGCAAAACACTTCAAAATGAGTCCTTATGAATGAAGGTGAATTATGGGTCATCATGGCAACTATGACTTTTATTATTGCTTAATATATTTGTCAAACAGTGAACATTACAAAAACATACAAACATAGAGCAATTATCCATGAGAAAAAGAAAAAAACTTAGCAATAATGGTAATATAACATGTAATAATAAATATGACCAACTATTAGTAAATACTATCTATGTATTTTATTATGTATCATTAATATTATCAGGGGAAAAAATCATTTTTATTTGTGAGTCTTGTGAATCAATAGTCAATATGTAGTTGCTTGTGTGTTTTTGAAAAAAAGCAGCTTTCCTCCTTAATCTGTAACGAAGTAGAACTACTCACAGATTCATGCATTCACAGAAGATTTAAAGTTTTATTTCCACCATTTCTGTTTGCATCAGCCATTTGGGCCTCTTGTTGCTTGGAGAAGATATCAGTTTGCAGCCAAAACAATTTGACACAGCATTTATTTCACCTGTCTCTTTAGGCTGTATAAAAGCCCTGTGAAAGTCACTCAGATAAAATCAACCCTGAAGTGGCACTTCCCCAACGTGTGGGACATAAAAAGCATGAAACACTTTGTGAAATCAAGGGGAGAAGTTGCATTCCATTAGGCGAGTGTTTGAAGGGCCAAACAAAAAGAGAAAAAAAGAATAAGGTAATTTGGAAACCCTGCGCGACTACAGTAACAGGATGCAATGACAAATGCAAAGATGGGACAAAAAAGAGCGAGATCACAACCAGCTGATGTGGTAAGCATCCAACTTTGCAAGGAGGAGTAGCACTTCTATTTCTCAGAGAAGTGTAGGACCTGACAAGAGCTAACCAACAGAGAGCAGAACAATGGAAAAGCTTGACGTGTTAGGGAGAAGTGGAAGGAAAAGACAAAGCACACTTAAAGTGGAACACACTCTCTGAATGGCCGGCGTGGAGGTGAGAGGGGCATGCTGACGAGGCAAGAATGGGAATGAGCCAATAAATCCTGCTGTCAGCATCAAAGGAAAGCAGACAAGACCCAAGAACAGCTCAAAGCCAGCGCCCGCACCACCACAACCTATGCCGCACTGACACACACACACACACACACACGCACACACGCAGGCAGAAAGTGCAACAACGTGTAAAAGACTTGTACCATTTAAGAGGTCATGCTGGCTGGCATGTCTTAGAGAATTGCGAGTGCATAACGTCTTGTCGCGTTCAGAGGCGGTTTGTCCATGAACGTCATGTGTGTGCTGCTTTAAAAAAATAATTTCCCTGCTCTAGAATTTGACATTTATATTCTCCCCAGAACACCAGACAGACAAAAAACACAAGAACCACAGGAAGGTACTGGTGCATCTCAATAAACTAAAATATCATCAAAACATTTGTAATTCAGTTCAAAATGTGAAACACATATATTACACAGATTGATTACACATAGACTGATATATTTCAAGTGAGTATTTTTTATAATTTTTGAAATTTATGGGTTGTAGCTCATGAAACTCCAAAATTCAGTTACTATGTTAATGTTATAATAATGCAGTGTTTTAATAGACCAATAAACAGGAGTTGTTGGCCTCATAAAAATCATGTCCATGTGCTGTACAGTATGTTCACTTAGTGATCAGCCTTCAGCTCTCCTGGCATTTCTCATCTTTCTCTTGTACATTACGTTTTGGTTTTATTTTTTATCTTTGGTAAGATTATTTCCGTTTTATTCTGTTTTGTAACCAGGTTTTTCAGTCTGGTTAATATGCTTGGATGCAGTATTCTGTGATCACTCAGCTTTCTTGGCAAGGTCTTTTTGTGGCTTAACCTCACTGTGGAGGATGTCTATCTGTGTCTGCTGGACTGCTGTCATGCAGACTGTCCAGGCAGCAGTCAATTCCATGATTGTGTATGCCATAACATACTTGTTTTTTGTTAGTTTTAAGTAATTTTCTAATTTTCTTAAAAGCTAAATGTGGGGCTTTCAATAACTGTAACATATACTCTTTAAAGTTAACAAACAATATAAGCTTATGGGTGACCAATTATACTTCCTTGAAGAGGTTATAATTGGTCTATGGGTTATAGAAAATATGTTGATTACATTAAATAGATAATGAGATTGTAGTCTGCTCAGTTCTGGCTATTGAGTCCCTTTCAGAATGAACTGTTTTAGGATGACTTGTTACTTGAAATCCAAATAAACTGCAGCTGCCACACCCCAACTCAAAGTTTACACTCACACATGACAACGGCTGCAAACAAATTACAATTATAATAACAATTATACAACTGTACATCTTTGAACAGCAGAAATGGAGCCTCCTGCACAACCAGCAAGAATGTAGCAAGTGGTTTCTAGATGGTTAGTCAACAACAAAATATTTGCTTTTTCCAGCAGCCATTGTACAGTGAATACAGTGGTAAGACCAGCTGACCCATTGTGCTGGAGCTCCGCTTGGGTTGCTAGGTAATGGAGCAGTGTCCTTCGATTGTGACACAACAAATGGGAGGTTTTTGAAACAACTCATTTTCCAGAGACTAAAAAATATTAACTTATTGCCAAAAGCTCTGGGGTTTTGTTTCAGCACTTGGAAGTGTATAAGAGTACAAAATGTACATTTTCCTTAACAGGTTCCATTTAAGGCGCATCCATCTGTGTTGTTAATTTACATGTGAATTTTGCTTTTTGAATGAAAAGGATTGGAAAAGATGGGCTTTTCCGTTATATCCCACTGCACTAAAAAACAGCTGTATGCTGTGTGGATGGGGATTTCATTCATCTTTCTGATTAAGTTTTTAGTACATCAGACACACAAACACAAGACAGCATCACAGACAGATAGATGCACAGACAGGCGGTTAACAACGACAGACACCCCCACAAACATGAGACTGCTGGAAAAAGTTATACCTGTCAAGTTGCGTGCATCAACTTCTCAAGATGAGTAGATGGACAGTTGAGTATTTAGATGAATGATGGATGAATGAAGGGATGAATGGATGGAGGAGCGGATGCATGGACATAGATGAGGAGTGCATGTTGAGGATACGGGGGTTAAGGATTAGGGAATATCAATAAGAGGAAAGAGGACAACAAGAAAAAAGCATGAAATAGCTGCAAACAGCCACAAAAATCCAATTTTTGTCCATTACTGTGTGTTTTCTAGGAGTGTTTGCATGGGTGTGCATATAAAACAAGTATCTCTGACAGCTATGCAGTCAGTTTATTGAAGGAGAAAATAACAAAGCAGCGACTTTAATGTTTCCCCCCATCATCTTTCCACTCCATTACTAAACGTCTTGTGTGAGTGCAAGTGTGGAACTGGTTTTACCTGTGAAAGTGTAAACTCCGTTCGTCTGGACGGAAACTGAGGGGGTGGGGGATGAGAGGGAGGGAGTCGCAGGGGATGGAGGAATAAGAGGGGAGGAGTCAGGGGAAAAGGGCAGGTCAGGGAAAAGGGCGTTGGAGAGGGTGGTGGTGAAAAATGGCGGGACGGTGGTTGAGATCACAGCCGTCAAAGGGGAGGAGTCAGGGGAAAAGGTGGAGATGAAGTCACTGAAGTCTGACCCTGAGCCTTGGAAGATGTCAGGTGGGGAGGAGGGAGAGATGGAAGTGGGGAGAAACGTGGGGAGAAACGTGGGGGTAACTGCGTTTGAGGAGTCGGGGTCGTCTTTGTGGGTCAGGTGGAGGAATATGTGTTACAAGGCGAAGAGAAATAGGCAAGCAAAGCGCAAGAATAATAATTGAAAAAAAAAAAACACAAACAGACCAACGCATTGAACAAACACAGCACATCAACAGCCAAGGGAAAGAGGCACAACAATGTGCGAAAGCGGTTTGGTGGTTATGGTTGCACGGTTGGATGAGAAAAACAAAACAAAACAAAAAAAGGAAATCAGAAGAGAAAATAGATGGACGTACCAGCAAAGCCACAACAAACAGAAGAAATAAAAATAAAAAACATGATGAAGAAACGTAAAAGATCCCTGTCTCTACATAAATCCCACTTCTCCTCAGTGCTTCTCCCCTTACCTTGCACCTGAAGTGTGTAGCTCCCTCTGCCCTTCCCAATGCCGTTGTCAGCATGGCAGATGTATATGCCGTTATCTGATTTGTTGAGCACTGAAAAGGACAAGAAAGCACCATCGGCTTTGGCCAGTGGGGGGAGCTCTCCCTCCGCCTTCTCCCAGGAGTAGATGGTGGGCCTAAGACAGATGAAACGAGAAACCTGAGCTGCTTGATGTGCACACTTTGCAAATAAAGTAGGGAAGCAGTGGAGTGAAAAGATGGAGAAAGGTGTGGAGGAGGTGGAAAAAGAGAAAAAGATTCAAGAAGAAGAAAGAAGAGCAGAAAAAGATAACAGCAACAGATGAAACAAAGGGAAATATAAATTATCATGTTACAATCACTAGCTCTTGTTTTTATTAAGATTGTATGTCATAAACAGGACAAAGTATCTCATAAAAAATTTAATATTTTTTATTTTACTATTAACAACTCTTTTTTACTTTTATCCCCCTAAACAGAATCCATAGAAAAAATTGCCTTCAGAAGCTACATAATTAGTAAATAAAGTGAATCTTTTGGGCTGTTTTTGTTCTTATTACACCTCTGTTAAGTTGACTTACTAGGCAAAGGTGTGAAAGAAGGCGATCTAACCTAAATGAGACAAAAACTTAACTTTTTTGGCCAACATGTCCCTGAACACACCACAGACAGTAAAAAGGGGCGTTGGAGATCTCATGCTCTGGGGATTCTCTTTTTCAGTAACGACAGAAAATATCCCATCAATAAGGGTGTATTGGAGGAGAAATACAGGACAATACTGGAAGAAAACCTGTCAGAAACTTTAGATGGGAAATTAGACTCACCTTTCAACAGGGTAACTAAACACAGTATACTACTCTACAATAGAGTAGTATAGAGGAAAACATATTAATGATCCAGACAAATTGCTAAGAACAAGAACCAACCGTCTCAGAGACAGTTTCTACCCTACAGCAATAACAAATCTAAATGCAATCAAGAACAACCGTTAATCATCATGAATGATGTGTGTGAGAATGTGGCTATTCTTATTTATCAGTTTTTTATCATTTGTTATGTTATTTGTTATGTATTTCTTACATTGTGTGTAAATTGTGAGACAGTTATTTCTTATTTTGCATGTTAATGTAATCTTTAGCCTGTTGGACTGAGGTTTACTGCTGCAGATGTTCACACTGGACACCAATGGCATTGTCCAAAATGCTAAAGGTCATACAGGGTGATGCAAGTGCTGATAACAAAATAAGCACATATCACAACTTTTATCGTCATACCAAAAATATTGTCTTTGTAATATTTTCTGATATTGTATTTCTGAGGTGTTTCCTAATGAACTGTGAAGCATTTAAGGAGTTATGGTCTCCTTTTTTTAAAAGTCATTGAAGAAAGAACAAAAACTTTTTGAAGAAAATGCGAGCATGATGATTGAAAAGACGGAGGTGTTTGCTCCAAAAGAAGATGAAACGAAATGCAGTGAGAGGGAGACAACAGAATCAGAGCTTCAGATCTGCCCTTGTTAGAAAAATCCATTTGGCGTAACAGATTGTATATGAGAGAGATAGCGAGACATGCCTTGATAAAAGAATCAATTATGCAAATAGCAAAGTCCTTAAGCGCTGTACAGTAATTACAATGACGGCAAGTCTGAATCAGGGACGGATCTGGATGTCTTGGACTGATTAGTTGCTCTCTGAAATGTGCACATAAAGGTGCAGTCTGTAGATTTAAAGCGTTAGTGAAATGAACATTTGTCCCCTCTTCTGATAATTTGTCTGTTAACACCAAATATAAAAAAACGGAATAACTTGAGCTAAAAACTCTCCCTCTTTCTAAAACTTGCATAGCATAAAACAAACAGCCGAGTCCCTGGACACTTGGCATTGCTTTGTTAGTTTTGCATTTCCTATAGGAATACAATTGCCAAAGACAAGCTCACGTGCTCAGTCAGCACTCCCAAGACAAATGAAAAAAAATAATTATCCAAGCATTAAGCATTTAAAGCAAGTGCGTCTGGTTACCTGCTATAAAATGTAATCAGCTGTTGTATTACGCTGCCTCCAAATGTGACATAATATGCAATTAACTGAACAATTAACTTCACATTTAATGGCTGTAGATTGTGTTCTGTTATTGAATGTAAAGCTAATCACTTTTACAGCGGCTACGGGTCAGAACACAGAGTACCTGTCGCAGGAAGCATGTGTAAAGTATTCTTTTATGGCTATAAAATCTGCTTTTAGTGTGAGTTTTATGCTTAGCAAGCATCCATTAACTCACATTTGAAGATCATTTTATGATTATGACCCCTGCATGACAGATTCTTTATTTTCAGATTTGATAGTAGTGACAACAGATTAGATTCAGTCGCTATTTACAGATTTTAGAGTTTAACAGTAGATACAATAATTAATCAAATTGTAAAGCTCTCAGCTGTATAAAGTCTGGCAAATTTATTTATTTTATTTTTTTCCAGTTAAACTCCTTTGATTCCATTCGCTCTCAGCAGAGGGGTTTTGAGGCTCATAAGGCACCACGATTCACAAAAGAAGCTCTGATGCTGTTACTTCCTGCCAAGCATTAAAAATCCAACAGTGAAACTCAGCGGTGGAGAAAAAGAAAGTGAAGCCTGGCTTTTATAAGCAGATATTTAACTCTCTACTTGGTAATAGCAGAGGGGATCATAGTCTAAAATCACACATAACGTTTAGTTTCTCTGCTGCTTTATCTGTAAAAGGTCTTTTTAAAACCTTTATAAAAGTTTTATAAAGGTTATCCTTGATTTCAGGACAGCTAGAAGGTCCTGAAATCCTGTAAGAATAAGTGACCAAAATATTTATGCATCTAATAAGCTTGGCAAAAATGCAGCAAATAGGTAATCATATATTTTCAGGACAAAATAAATATAGATAATATATTGAAAATATATAATTCTGCATTCAATTTACCCCACTGCATCAACAAAATTAAGTAATTAGGTTTTAGAATCAGCCAGCAAGGCTTCACTCTATTACGTTGGGAAAATAAAAAAAAGTGATTTATTTCAGTATTGATTTAATTTATCTGAAAAATAAGAAAAGAAACAGTAAAAAGTTTCAGTTTCTTCCTTTGCTGTATTGTTATGACTCATGCTATTGAGCTGACATTGCTGACAGCTGTTGTGCTCAGAGCTGTCAGTAGAGGATATTGACAGGTCAGATAGACGGTGCAGCAGAGGAACACCAGCTAAGTTATCAGAGTAAAAATATTTTACATTTCTGTGAGGTTCATTGAGGTTATGCAGCATTTTATCAGTAATGATTATCTGACCTGCAGGATAGTGAGCTGAGTCATCTCAGAAACATATAAACTTATCTACGTTTATATTGATTTTTCATGCAAATAGCGCCATTTTATAGTACAATCAAGTTGTTGTTATTAAAATGCTGAATATATCAAACATGACTTAAACAAATGTTGACTTTGTAATTTGTCACCTTGAAATTGGGCATCTGTCTCTTTCAGAAGCTCTTAATTTTTATGACTCTCCACCTTCAGCATGTCATCACAACAGTGCTTCTCATTATGCTGTTTACAATAATTTTTAGGAGCGTTGGACTGAGAAGCAGTTTGTATGACAAGCGTTTCTGCCACAGCAGATTCAATGATTCATCAAAGGTGTGAAACAATCAAAGCAACACTCCAGATATGTTTTTATGAGGGATTAACATAAAAGCTCAAGTCAATTTTTCATAATACCCTCTTTTAAGTGTGTGGTTATATTTAAAGACGTCCTCATGGCTATTTAGGTTGTGAATTGTAGAATGCAGAGGCAAGAAATTTTGAAATGCTGATGATCTCAACTTCAAATGCAGAAATAGGAGTTTAAAAGACTTTAAGAGTAGTCATACTTTTGTCAAAGACTTGGAATAGTCTGGATCTCTTAGCTCTTCAACATTTATTGTCTGAGTAATCTGGGGTAATTTCTTATATTCAAGTTGTACTCAATGTAATGCTGTTAAAAGTCCATCCGTTCGTTTAACACTACATTACCCATGATCTGTTCATTTTGTAGGTCCAATTTCACTTAGTTCAGCAAGTGGTTTTCTGTGTTTGTGTGGCTCGGTGGCATAAAAATAGCATCCACTATCAATCCTTCCTTAATCCCATGTGTATGAGACCTGTGTGCGTTTTTATTATGTAAGTATACAGTTTTCCGCCCAACATTTGTGTTTATGTCAGTTATTAGCCCGAGGGACATGGTCGAACGCCTTCTCCAAGTTCACAAAACATATGTGGATTGATTGAGTGAACTCCCATGCACCTTCCAGGACCCTGCTGAGGGTGTAGAGCTGGTCCAGTGTTCCACGACCAGGATGAAAACCACACTGCTCTTCCTGAATCCGAGCTTCGACTATCCGACGGACCCTCTTCTCCATGACCCATGAATAGACCTTGCCAGGGAAGCATAAGAGTGTGACCCCCCCCTTTTTGAACAGGGGGACCACCACCCCAGTCTACCAATCCAGGGGAACTGCCCCCGATGTCCATGCGATATGGCACAGTCGCGTCAGCCAACACAACCCTACAACATCCAGAGCCTTAAGGAACTCCGGGTGGATCTCATCCACCCCCAGGGCCCTGCCACCAAGGAGCTTTTTAACCACCTCGGCGACCTCGTCCCCAGAGATTAGAGAGCCCAACCCAGAGTCCTCAGGCTCAGCTTTCTCAATGGAACGCATGTTGGTGGGATTGAGGAGGTCTTCGAAGTATTCTGCCCACCGGCTCACAACATCCCGAGTTGAAGTCAGCAGCACACCATCCCCACTATAAACAGTGTTGGTGCTGTTCCGCTTCCCCCCTCGAGACGCTGGATGGTGGACCAGAATCGCCTTGAAGCCATACAGAAGTCTTTCTCCATGGCCTCTCCAAACTCCTCCCATGCCTGAGGTTTTGCCTCAGCAACCACCAGGGCCACCCAAACACGCCCCTCCAGGTCTCACTGTCATTGCCCACGTGAGCGTTGAAGTCCCCCAGCAGAACAAGGGAGTCCCCAGGAGGGGCACTCTCCAGTACCTAACCCTCTCGTTCACCGGGGTAAACCCCAACGTTCCATCGCCAAGATGAGGAGCAACAACTATGCCCACTTCTGCCCGATGCCACTCACCGTGGGCAACTCCAGAGTGGAAGCATGTCCAGCCCCTCTCAAGGAGACTGGTTCCAGAACCAGAGCCATGCGTCGAGGTGAGACTATCTCCACTTCATCATCATCTGTACCATCATCTCCCATGTACCTGCTATTATTCGATCAATAAACCTTCTAAGCTGCACTGGTGGACCGAGGAAGATTCAATTGATGAGAAATCTGAAATTAGTGCACACACACAGTCTTCTACAAATGGTATAATTAAAAATGATCTTTTTCTACAATATATATATATATATATATTTTTTTCAATGTCGTGATAAAATTTAATGAAATATTTCTTACGGTTCTCGATCTGGTTGGTTAGTTCTTGAATACTGTAAGCTCCATGTGTGTATTTATTTCTTCTGGGTAGTTTTCCCTGCTTTTTGGCACCCAAAGCAGCTAACGGTAACAGTGCTCACTTCCAGAGCCATCAAAAAGGTTTGTGAATTGTTCATAAAAAGTGAAATCAATGGTTATGTGTGTAACATCATCCAGACAAAGCTGTCTCATGCAGCAGAACTCTGAGCAGTTACATTGTTAGGAGACCTTTCCTAACATTTTGAAGCACAGACACAAGCATGTGTCAATAAACTGATTTCTTTTTAACTGCAAGCCTGGAAATAGTGATGCAATTTCTGCCAGCTCTTGTTGTCTTGTTAGTTTAGAAAGCCAGTGATGCCAAAATTTATTGTTACTGTGATGGGTTTAGAGTCCAGTGCAGAATGCTCTAAGATAGAGAACACTACATTTTCCTAAGTTATAATACAAGTCTCTTCGTCACTTCCATCAACTGTTTAATTGTTCTATTAAACAGTTTCATGTCCTTATTATTGTTTTATTTTTATTTCACTATGCAGTGCTAATGGCGGATTAATTACTCTGTCAAGTTGAAAAAAATTCAGATTTCAAATGCAAAGCATATTGTGGATCCACTATTACACTCATTCACATAATGCAGCAAATACCAGATCAAATATATAATTTGGAGCAACGCGTAGGAATGATTTTATTCGTTATCATGCGAATGCAGATGTCTAATTAGGGTTGGAGTAGGTATAGCTACAGTGCTAGAGGTTTTCTCAATATAACCAATGACAGTAAGACCGATATAAGGCATCGGCAGCCATGTCCTAAAATAATTTACAGCTTACTGTAATCGTATTACACGCCTCCTGCTGTTTGTAAAGCTGACCGTGACCTTGCACACTTACTGATGCTCGCATGAAACAGGTTTTAGTTCTTCAAACCTTCTCAGCTTTAAATGTGTTAAATGAGCATGGGAAGAGGAGCTTAACTTGTAAAATGACTAGAGGACTGGAAATATGATTAGATTATGAACCCTTGTGGGCTGCGTTGATCAAATAGATAGGAAATATAATAGATTGTAGAACGCAGATTTTCCTTCTTGCTGCTGGGTGTCAAAGAAACCAGAAAGAATTCGACACGCTTAGCCATCCTTTTAAACCTGAAACGATGAAACTACTGAGGGAAGAAAAGTGTGTATAGGGGAATGTAGTGTGACATTTATTGAGTCTGATTGGGGAGGGCAGCTCGACAGGAGGTGAAGGAGCTGAGTGGCTGGGTGTGTCGGAGGAAAGGTGTTGTTGCGGTGATTGGGTTTTGACTGACAGCTGCAGGGACACTCTGTATCTGATTTGATTGGACACTAGTTCACCCATAAGCCACTGTTCACACAACTGAGCATGCTCCAATCCTTCTTCTTTTTCTATCACACACAGACATACATAGTACATCTTTCTATCTTCCCAAGGACTTTGCATCGAGTTCCATTCATTTTTTATTCATTTTTATGATCATACCTTAGTCCTAAATCTAGCCCCTAGATTTAAGCCCCTTTTTCTTATGGGACTTTGGGACCTATAAGAAGAATGGGGCCCTCACACTGTAGTATTTGCTTGAAAAACGGCCTTACAACGTGATGCTAAAACACACAGATACACACTTACTGAGTTCTTGTTTTTTTTCTCACTGCCTGTCTTGGTCATTTGTTGCTTGTCACCATATTTTTCTGTTTCCCTTCCACCCACACGTCGTTTCGCTTCACTTCATATTACCACTCCTTTCCCACTGTTTGTTTTTCTTCCCTTTCCACCTCCTGTTTAGCCATCTCCTGCTTTGAACAATAAATAATTATACTTTAAAGAATACATCATAGATTTTATTACTTCCTCTACTTACTCCCACCTTGTTTGGTCTGCTTTAATCAAACTAATTCATTTGTCTAGAAAGTCCAGTTCGTTTGGAGAAGTGTGCATCAAAAATGTATGCAAACCAAAAAAGCTAACTCTTGTCTGTCTAGAAACCTTGGTCTTCTTTAAGTTGAGGTGAACTCTCAAATTTATATGTGAACACCAAGCATTACCATGCAGGACATTCTGGGTAAATACAACCAAGACAAACACAAGAGTCTAGCACTAGTGGAAGAAATAGCTTGTGGTCTTTTATAAAAGACAAGTTAGAAGTCCTGCTAAAATCTGACACCGCTCCAATCTTCCAACTTAGGTCCCCAAACAAACTGAGTTTACTGGACTATCAGGTGTGGAAACCCTGAAAGAGTGATACTGTATTTCAAACTCTAAACTTGGGCATCAAAGCATAACATATGATAGCAAAGTTTGTAGCTCAAATTTGAGTTTAAAAAAGTAGATTTATATGGTGATCTATACAAAATTAAGTTGAAATACTGATTTTTAGTCAGAGTGCAGCAACACTAAGTCATTCTCATTTATTTAACAGTATAGAAAAAGTAGCCTCTCCCAAAGCTAATTTTCACGGCTAAATGTATAAGAGGAACATTTGAAGGGATCAGTGATTAATTTAGCTCACACATCAATTGAAAATATTCCTGGAAAACAGTCTTTTTAACAAAGAAGACAATCTCTTTTTAGTGATAGATGGTAATAAGCATCAAGTGAGTATTGTTACTGATATGCTGTTATCATGCAGGGAAAGGGAGTTTTTAAGTTATGACTCTAAAAGACTGATTTTATGTTAGAAAAGGGCTCTAAAATTACTGATTTGATTTAAAAATCTGTGGAACTGCCTTTTGTGATTTATTCATATTTTATACTTTCAAGGCTTTTAGTTTTTCTTTACTCTAAAATATTATGATATTTAGTCTTAAAGTATATTTATAGAATCTCCTGAACCCTTGCACTGACAAGTCCATTATGACAAGAAAGAGCCATTTATTACTGCAGCACAGGGCCATTCCTCATGTAAGAGCATGCATAATTCAAAGGGATGGTTTCATCCACTGAGTGCTATTGTATCACAGACAGATTCTCAGCAGATCTGCCCGTAGGACTCCGTCACAGCCACTTTTATTGTATCAATGCATACATGCAATGACAGTCACCTCCTTCTCATCAGCCCCCACTGTTTTTCACTTGACAGTCAAACTTAACAGTTAGTTTTCTTCCTCAGCCCTCCCGTGAAATGATGACAGGGTGACGACGGCGGAGTAGGAAAGGGATGACAGGACGGTCTAGCTGACGGGGAGAGTGGGGTGAAAAGGTGTACGTCGAGAGAAGGAGAATTATGAGAAAGGACGGATAGAGGTGGAAGAGAAGGAGGGCAAGAAGGCGGCGTGACAAGGCAGAGAGCGGCGAACGAGGTGTGAGTGACACGCCAGTGGAGAGATACCAGACAACGGAGGGGATGGGAGGAGGTAGGGAGGAGAGGAGCGAGAGGATGGCAGAGCGGATCGATGAAGGTTCATCTATAATGCAGAGAGGCCAGTGGAAGAGTATATTTGTGTGGGCAGGATTTAAGACGCTGGCTTGTTTCTGTGTGTGTTGCCTTCAGAGGAATTGTGTACAAACCATATGAGTGAAAACATGAGCGCTTGTACAAGCAGCTGCTATGTTTTTTCCCTGAGTCATGTTTGAACAAGTAACTATTTGCTCAGGCAGTTGTCAGAAATTGAACATGCTAATGTGTGATTACTTACAAGTGTTTTTAAACTCTATGGCTGGTTCCTGTACAAGCACCCTGCAGGTGTAGCTATATTTTTGAGGTGTTTATTGGTGCTAATGATTGTTTACCTACCATGTAATTTGATGCATTTGCTTAAATTTCAAGAGTGTTTACATGTTTGCTTCTTTATACTGCACTCCTGTTCTGTATTGTTTTTTTTTTTAAGTTCTGTTTAAAGGTTATTAGCAGCAAAATTTTGCCTGCAATACATATTTATCCTGGCTAACTTGTATTAAATTTGCATGAATCTATCAGTCTTTCCTGCAGCCTGAGGTGAGAGGCTAGTTCAAGCACATTTTTACAATTTGGAACAGTTCCAGTATAAAAATGTAACACTGGTTGAATGAAACTTTATTTTATAAGCCTTCAAAATTTCCATGATCAATCAATCAATCAATCAAATTTTATTTGTATAGCACATTTCAGCAGCAAGGCATTTCAAAGTGCTTCACATCATATCAAACACAGAAACACAATGCAACACAGAATCAACAATCAAAACACCACAATAAGTCAAGTTCCATCAATAAATTTGTAATTGATTACATTTCAAATACAATCCTAAACAGGTGGGTTTGTAATCAAGTTTGCATCCATAAAAGGATTACCGGTTACACTCCTACTGTGTTATATGGAACAAAATACCTCTTGGTATTTTTATTCCCACTTTTATTCCCATGCATTCTATCCCTGGGCCTTCGGAAGAGAAATTACCCCACATGGTCACAGATCTTCTACGTTCACAACATTTCCCCCAGGAACATTTTCTTTTCACCAAAGAAACTGTTTTAGTCTCACCAAAACAATTCCACATAAAGTGTCGGAAGGTTTTAGCCGACCCCATATATTTTCATTTGTGATGGTAGGACATTGACAGGCCTTTTTCTGAAAAGTCTTTCTAGCAACCAGTTTTATTGTAAATAGTACCAAATTATTACTATGGAGGCCCTTTTTGCTGACTTCTTTTCCATCTCCCTTCCTTATGTGTGTGGTGGTAATGGCACCTAACTCAGCCTTGTTTGTATCAGATTCAGTTATTTTAAATTATTTCATTATTGACAGGTATTTTCTTATTGACGTTTTCTTACTGATGAACACATGTCTCATTTGAATGAGGTGTTCTCTGTTTTAAAGAATGGATAAAAAAGGGCATCTGTTTCATGTCAGAGACTGAAACATTTTTGTTTATGGAAACCAAAGTAACTAGAGATCTTTAAATGATCTGAAAAGTTACATTACATTTTTTTTAAAATGCATCTATTTTCGCAGTTAAGTTTTTATTGCATTTTGCAAATTTTTCCCATCACCACAATAAAATTGTGAAGGATGCTCTTTGTAAATAATTATTTAATAATAGTGTGACTAGAGTTTTAAGTTGTTTTAAATAGAAAAAAAATCTACTTGAGTCTTAGTGTCCTTCAGCGTAGTCATTAACTTTAGCTTAAAGACACTAAAAAGAAATCTACTGCAAGTTAGTTATTAACATTTCATACCATTTTGTATTAACCTTGTTTTCCTTCTGTTCAAGCCCTCCACTGTCCTCCATGAATTTAAACAACTTAATCACGAGTAACTGTTAATAACTGTAACATGTATATCTCAAACCTAGCTACAGTTTTGTGTAAGTGTCAGTGACTTTGACACAAGGATTCTTGGACCAAGCTGCTTTTCCTTTAAAGATCCTAATTACCCCTGCACGCTAATTAGGTAGTCAGTAAATTGCTTAAACCTAATGAGACTTTAAACATAAAGAGACAAATGAAGACTCGGGGAGGTGCAATAGACACAGATGGATTCAGGCTCTGATACAGACATATCAAAGCCCTTATCTGCAATTCTTTGAGCCTTGTTATATATTCTGAGTTTTCGGACTTGTTCTAAATTCAGGGAAAAAAATGATCCAAATGCTGATGGAAGAATTCAATATACTTAGGTTATTTACTGCAATTTAACCAAATTTATAGCAAAATCCTCAAAGCATTTAATCTATTCTTATGGTTTTTTTTGGGTTTTTTTTTACTGATGATAGAACATAATACATATCTTCTGTAATGTAACAGAAAAGGAAGCAATTTTTTGCTGCAGTGATGATGAATTGTTTCTAGGCAACGTGGGCACCCACAATGGTGTGTCTCATTAGTTCCTCTGTTTTAAACTATCTTAAAACCTAATGAACTCACTCCCTCAGCTGTGATGTCTGAGTCTGAGAGGGTCTGAACTTGATCTTTTCCTTTTTACTCTATCTTCTGTTCATCTGAGGCCACTTCACTAATCAGCCCTTTAGTATTTAAACCCGCAGTAGGTCACCAGTCTTCTCCTCTGAGCTCAGTGTTGTCACTTTTCAGTGTTCTGCTATTCCTATGTATCAGGTTCTGCCTCTGGCTGCTCCTCCTGAGATGTTTTTCCCACCTGGTTTCTGTAACCTTACATCTTCTTTTTGATGTAAAGCTCCCGTTTTTGTCTTTGCCACCTCGCCTTTGGTGTCGTGCTTTTTGGTTCTTTGAACTGAGCCCCAATTGTTCCGCTTACCATTATAAAGATTTACAACATGAACCAACTTGTGCTGGTGTGGCTCTAGCAGATGAAGAACTCAGCGTGGTTGCATTAAAACACCCTGAGCAGAGATCTTTGTAAAATCAGAGCAACTGTTTAATGCTAATGATTTGGTCTTGTTGTTAGACGCAACAGTTCATTATCCATTCTTCCATTTGTCAGCTTATTGGCGCAGGGATATTAAGCAGATCCTCTCACAGCTTAAATAACCACACGTCAACACAGTCATACCTAACAGCAGCATTAGATAGAGTAGTTATCCTACAAAACATTTTTATGAACTTCACAGGGAAGCTGTAGTACTTGGGTAGAACCCACACATGCATGGGGAGAACATGCAAACAAGTAGAAACGTTCTGGATTCAAATGCATTGTACATTTTAATCTGTTTCCTATTTCTTTCCTTGCTCCTGCAAAGAAACGGTGCAAACAATTGCACCACCATGAAGCCCTAATAGAATCATTTTGCTGAGATCCAAAGAGAAAGACTGTATTTCTTTCTTAAAAGGATGCCAGAGAGTACAGCTAGAGGTGAAAGTGTCACCTTTGGCACCCAGAGCTATTCAGTGTCCCCATCCTGTCACCTTAAACCAAGCGGCCCAAATGAATACTGACCCTCGGTTCAGCAGCCGTTTTTTGTGGACTGAGTTGTCATATTTTTTTCAGAAAAACATACTTTAAGTCAAATCTGAGCTCACAGAAGTCCTAGAAGAGGATCTCTATTGCTTTTCTCTGAGAAAATGGAAGGATGTATAACCTTAAGTTCAAACTTGTCACAGTTTTATTAAACAGAGATTTGAGAGCTTCAGCTCAGCTGCAATCTCATAGAACTCACAGAATTTTGCAAAAGTAGACAACACAATAAGAATTTTTTTATCTTTTGTCATATGACTATTTCAATTATATTTTATGGGATACACCAACATAAAGATGTGAGTCAATAATAATGATACACAGTTCCAAATTTTTATAACACTGAAAATGTATTTGCATTCAGACACCTGGGTCAAAACTTTGCACAAATACATTTTACTGGTTGGGCTCGGTGATGAAATAATAATAATATGTATCACAATAGAAACATGGTCAATATCAATAGAAAATACTCCAATTCAGAATTACATGGGATTCTGGGCAATGTAAGTCAAGAAAAGGCTTTAGCCGCTCAACCTTTTACAGCCCAAATATGCGAGATTCGTAACATCAACCAACTCATCTCACTTTGATAAGCTTGCAACATCCTGCTGTGTGACATGTGCAGTAGCAGTTTCATGTTGTGACTGCTACCTTCTGTGCAACACTGACGGTCCTTAGCGTTGTGGAGAACAAATGATGTTACGCACTCAACCAGCTCATCTATCCAGTTGGATTGTGGGAAATGAAGGAATTTGTCACTAGAAATGTAGAGGTCTGCAGACTGTGAGCACAGAGTTTGTGCAGATCACAAAATCCCACAGCATGCCTGAGTATGTGGGAGCAGTTTAAAGTTTAGTCACCGTGCTCCAAAAAAACTAAATGTAGCAGCTCAAAAGGAAAGTGTATATAAAAGCAGGAAAGGTCACATCAGCAGTTTGGAAGTACATTGGCTATTTAAAACTAAACACTATGAAACTGATATAAAATACTTCTATAGACTAGCCATGCTTTCAGGTTTGTCTCTACCAGATCTGCATGCGTTGCAGAGTAACACATGCTGTTTTCTTCAATACCAAAGTCCTCAGAATAAGATTGAATAAAACATCTTTGAACCTAAACTTTTAAGTCTTGCAGAAGTTTATCAATCCCAATTTCACCAGAAGATTCTAGTACATAAATATGCCTTGATCTAAATGAAGCTGTTGTAGCTCTGTCTGTTTTTTAGGTTTGTGTTATCCAGTTGAAAGTAGAACCGCTTAAGTCGTACGACTTTAGCAGCTGCTAATAGGTTTTCTTCTTGGACAGCCCTGTACTTGGCTGTACAAGCTCATCAACATTCCTGTTGACTCCTACCAGCTTCCTGATCCCTGCTGAAGAAAAGCCCTCCCAAAGCATGATAAAACCATTACAATGTTTTGCCTTGGGGAACGGTGTAATCATACAATGTGTCCAAATGGCATTTCTAAAGTAGGCCCCAAAATCACTTTTCATTCTGTATTCCCCACATGGCTTATTGCAGATGCAAACAGGGCTTCTTATGGCTTTCTTTCAGCTCTGGCCTTTGTCTTGTCCCTCTTCTATAAAGACTAGATTTACCATGAGCCTCTTGGCTACATGTCTTTGTAATGCTCTTCCTGTCTAACCTGTGTTTTAGGTAGATGGCCATATTTTGGTAGCTTTACAACTGTGTTTTACTATTTTCACTTTCAGATGATTGAAAAGTTCTTCATGATATATTTAAAGCTTTGGATACTCTTTTATAACTTAACCATGCTTTAAACTTTTTTAACATTTTCTTTTGGTCTTCATGGTGCTGTTTGTTCAATAATGAACTCCGAGGTTTGATTTTTATGCACAGGTTCAACTTCGGAAGGCACAGCAGATACTATTTAGGGGTACAGCCACAAATTCCTATCCTTTCATTTTACTACAGTACTTTGTTTTCACCTAACATAAAATACCAATAATAAACTGTGAGATTTAGGCTGTAAACAGACAGTGCAAATATGTGTTTAAATAGACAACATGGCAACAATTATCTGTAAATATAAAGGCAGACTGTAGGCAAGTGTGTCTGGAGAAACATGCACTTATTTCTGTAAAATGGTTGACATGAAAAAGGAATGTGTGTGTGCTTTTCTTACTCAGGGTTGCCTTTGCCTGAACACTGCAGAGAAAACTTCTGCCCCTCTATTGCCATCCTCTCCTCAGGGGTGATTGCTACTTCAGGGGCATCTATGAGCAGAAGACAAACAGACAGACAGACACACCGACACACTGCGGTTACATAACACAGGAGTAAGACCTGTACATTCACACCACAGACAGTCCCATTCATTCCTGTCTCCATCTACTATCGTCTGTGTTCTGCATGCATCACCGTACTATGACATAACCCCCTTACACAATAGCATTGCTTTACCTCTGTTCCTTCACCTTGCCCACAGGGGGGCAGTATTCATATAGAGTCCACATCTTCAGTTAGTGATTTCATTTCAGCTGATAAAGTGTTCCTCTTACCCACTGTGGCTCAACTCTAGCTGAGTGCAGCAGGCGAGAAAAGTAAAATTTCTGTCTTCTTCTTGTTACAACAGACTGGTACATTTTAGATCAAACTACAAAAGAGGTGGATGTTTCTCATGCTTTTCAAAAAAAGGTTAAGAAAGGATATAAAGAAGCAACTCCGTTAAAGGTACCAGCACCTGTTTTATCTTCTCGCCATTCATCCTCCCAGAAAACCTTCCAGTCTCCCAGTTGACTTACACAACACCCGCAGAGACTGCTCACTCTTCTTCTCCCCATGTTTCACAGAGTCGTGGTCGACAACGCAGGAGATTTTGGTGTCATCGTCGTTAGCAGTCACTTCCAGGGTGAGCTCGCTGCTGACGTTGTAAGTGGGGTCATCTGGAACGGACTCGACTACGTCAGGGCGCCCTAAAGTGAGGAGACAGGGACATGGACGGGTTAGAAGTAAAATGCTCTAGTGATCAGGGTCAAAGTCTGGGTGTGGTGATGGACTCTGACTCTAACGCTCAGAGCTACATAAAGACAGTTACAAAGTCAGCCTTCTACCACCTGAAGAACATTTACAGGATTAAGAGAATCGAGATCTCGACAAACTCATTTGTGTGTTTATCTTTAGTCACATTGATTACTGCAACAGTGTCTTCATGGCTCTGCCTAAAATATCTATGCTCTTGCTGCAGCTGATCCAGAACGCTGTTGCTGGTGTCCTCACTAAAACCAGGACGATAGAACCTGAGTTCTAAAGTCTTTACACTGGCTCGATATATCACAGTGAATAGACTTTAAAATACTGTTAGTTTATAAATCACTGAATGGCTTAGCACCACAATACATCAAAGATCTGCTGTTATTTGATTAACCTTCCAGACCTTTCAGGTCTTCTGGTTCTGGCTTGCTGAGCAGGCTCAGTACCAGAACCAAACATGGAGAAGCAGCATTCAGCTTCCACATCAAATCTGTAACAAACTCCAAGACAACTGCAAAACAGCTCAAATACTGAGGTCCTCTTAGTCTAGACTATAAAACCATCTGTTTAGAGTTCTTTTTGAACTTTAATAAGTGGAACATTAACCAACACATATGATGTATATTGATGATTTTGATCTAAAGACTGTATCTGTCTCCAAAGCAACTCAATCACCCCACAGTGTCACAGCACACCCCACAAAAAGCATCAAGGGATGATGTCATTGACCTTCTCCAAATCCTCAAATCACATGTGAACCAGACCAAACTTTTTACCAGTGATTGTGTTACTAATATCACAAAATAGCTGTCATTTCTTTTATTGAAAGTTCATTCTTTGTACTAATACAGCTGTATTGTCACTACAGTGATATAATCTGTTGGTACAAATTTGCAATCAAAGTATTCCGCTTTACTTACTTCACCTTAGCCATTGCCTAGTCTGAGAAAATTGCCTAGCAACCCCCATTTTATGATCCATAGCTGATCCACATTTAAGCCCATTCATTCAGCTTAATTATCCCAACAAGTTATGGGAATATCAGTGAAGGAAATAGAAGCAATTTGTAGATGTTATAATGGACTATGGGAAACTAAGAAAAGTCATTGTGCACTATTCACTAAAGAGGAAAATAAAGCCCTGATGACTGTAATTTCAGCCCCAATTTCCTTCTATTTTAACTGTTTATGGCATAGTTTGAGTATTCAAAGGGTATTTGTATCTTTGGGAAATTCACATAGGTATTTGTGAGTGCTAAAAACAAGCAAAGTTGAGTGAATGTGTCCTGGTATAGTCCTAAAATAGTTATACAAAGCAAATACATGTCTTGTCTGATGCTGTTTGTCTACATTTGAATGAGAAATTACACATGCATTTTGTATTAGGCAGACAAATATTTAGTCTGCCTAAAGATTTTTAAATAAATATCATTGCCATGAATTGCGGTGTGAGGTGGTGAGGCAAACACAAATGACCCAGGTTGGAGTGAATAAATTAAGAATTTAATGAAGTTGTCAGAAGTACAAAGTCCAAAATCCAGGCAGCACAGAAAGAGCAGAAGGCTAATGCTCACAACTGGCAGCAACTGGTTGCACAAACTGACGACAGATTTGACGGTGGACAAAACAACAAAACGATTAGACTAGACAGACTGGTACGACACAACAAGACAGAATCCACAAGGACCCGACGAAGAAACAGAAACACAGGTGACATTAAATGCACAGAAGGTAATTAGGGAACGAGACACACCTGGGAACAAACAAGGGGAAGACAGGACAACACGGAGACTCAAAAGACACAAAAACCTAAAATAAACACAGAAAAACTCAAATCCTTACAATCATCAAGTTTATTTATAGACTATGTATTAAATAAATGATTTAATCATTTGCATTTTATAAACTCCACAGAAATAATACCCTCTGCTGAAGCCTGGTGATAATATAGTACAGGGAAAGAAAGAAACAGAAAAAAGTGACATGACTCATGTGATGCAATAAAAGTGTGCCCATTGCATTTACAAAACACAAGAATTTCAATACAGTCGAAGAATCACCTCATCCTAGCATAAAAACGTTTTATCAAAAACCATGAGTTTTTTTCAAAATTGGCGAGTTTCCATTGAGCAAATTTATTTTTTGTAATTTCAATTTGCACAATTACATGGTCAATGGAAATGCAACCAGTGAACATGTGAACACAATAGTAGGCAAGATCATAAAAGACAAAAGTTTGATTTTTTATTATTTTTTTTTTCAAATCTTTTACCACCAGGAAATATTAGTGACTGTACCTCAGTGAGTTGTAATTTAAAACTTTTGCTCTAAACTATAACAAAACAAACTCAGAATTGCATGATGGCAGCTCTGTCATGCAAATGTTGCCTCATTACTCATAACCTTGTCTGCAAACGTCAAGTAGACTTCAAACTGCCTGTTCATGTTCATGTTTACCAGCCAGGCCTGTCTGTAACGTCTCAGGCTGAGGGACATCAAAGGGACAGGAGAGGCTAAAGATCTAATGCTGCTACCCTCAGCTTTCTACGGGCTCACTTGCTCGCTGTTGCTTAGGAGACCGTTTGCATTTCACTTGGTTATAAACCATCGCTTTGGACAGGAGGGAAAAAAGGGGGGCAGCTCTGCTCACAGGGAAACGAATAAGCAATCTGGCGAAGCCACATTAAGTTATTTAGACTTCTTTGTACAATGTATGCTTTTGTACTGGCTATTTTTGGGTTTTCTATTTTTTACTTTACATTTCTGAGAGCTGGAGAAAAAGAATCAGGTATGCTTAAGTGAGCGTACAAAGCCACAAAATCAACCACAGTTCCAGTATAAAAGCATAACTGTGGTTGAGACTGCGATTTCAAGATCTCCATCTGTTGCAGGAAGACATATCAGACCAAGTGGTTTGGTTCAGACCGTGAAAGTGGTTCTTGAATCTTGGAGAACGGGCCAGAACCTCGGCACTTACTCCTGCATGAGTTGACAAGCACACTTGCGAATGCACACATGAGCATGGGCGCATGTAGGTCAAGCTTATGAATAACTACCCTCAGAGGAGACAGAGATAGTGGCAGGGAAGCACACCGAAAAACACACACCTTACGTTTCTTTCTTTCTTTCACACTCTGCTGCCCCCCTGCCCTCAGCCCTCTACCTCCACCCACACCAGAGAGCACTTCAAATACCTCTGAATCTAATGACATCTCTCTTTTTATTACCATAACCAGTCCTCTGACCCTCTGAGAAAATTAGTTTACTTTCCAGGTGCATTTCAATAAGCCAACGCCAGTCTTTTCGCCGCAGCCTGTCTCTCCCACTATCCCTTCTGTCTCTGGACACACAAAGACAGCATATACTGGCTTTATTAAAGACAATGGATCTCCAGAATCTAACCTTGGGAATGGTGAAACCCTGTTTGTTTACCCACTGCCTCTTGTGTACCACTCTTATGAAGCCACATATTTTTGTTTTAATGGGGATTTTCAGGCCCAAAGGGGCTGGAAATGAATTCAAGGCGTTCATTAAGGAAAATTTAAAACAATAAATTATGTTTTTTTCCCAAATACAGCAATCTTGTGTGTTTTCTTGTGATTCCCTTTTCTCCAATTCATTATGAGAATATCAAGGAAAATATAGACATCTGGTAAACCTAACAGAGCGGTAAATAAAGAGTAATAATAGGTTGGACTTTGTAAGATACAAAACTGGAATTTTCAAGGGTTAGCTGTATCCAAAACTTTGAAAAATGGAAAAATATGTAGTTGTGTATAAGATTTGTAACCAAATAGTTATAATACCTTTCTTACAACTGTAAGCCCCATTGGCTCTGAGTGCTTTATTTAAAATGAGATTAATATTGAGCTTTTCCGCACCAAAAACCCAATGTTGGTCCAGCAAAAACCAAAAGAAGAAAACCTTTAAAAATACCTCATGTGAACCCTTTGGTACAGTGGAGGATTTGTAATGTTGTGTGCTCGTTTTGGTTTTTTTATAAAAAAAACTTTTTAATGAAAATCTGGTGGCTTCTGACAGAAAACTTAAAATAGACCATCATTGGATTATTATGTAGGATGATGATTCAAAGACATACTGGTAGGAAAAAGTTCATCTAACACACAAAAAAACACCTCAGTCCCCATCCTAGAAAGTCTGTGGGGTGAGCAGAAAGCAAGAGTACAATATAGAGAAGACTTAGGACTCTCTCTGTATGGTCTACCCTGGTGAAGTGGTGTAAAAGAATAAGTTATGTTTTACTGGTAAACTGGGGTTGCATAAAAAATATAAGCAGACAAATAAATAAAAGAAAAAAAAAAGTCCTAATGTGTTTTTTCACTTCATTTTTTTGATATTGCCACAAAATGTAGGTTATTTCTCATGGGTGTCAATAAATCTGAAATAACATTTTCCTTTTTACTTTTGCAATACAACATTAACCCTACAGACCCACCAGGTAAAAGTTTGTACAGCTGCATCACATTCACATGAAGCCCAAAAAGTTACTTACTACTTAATTTGTTTCTAGGAACCTGAGCTGCAAAAGGCTGGAAAAAGGAGAGTTGTGTGGGAGAATGCCACAGAAGCTGAGAGAAGAGAGAGGACAGAGAAGAGTTGTTCTGAACGATAATTATGATCCTGCTTCTGAATCTGGAGAAACATTTCAACATGTCTGTTGCCCTTTGAAGCCATCTTAAAAAATGGGACACTAATAACCATCTGTCGGCTCTACCGTGAAAGAAAAAAAAGAACTGTCTCCTTAGGATTGAGTTCAATAAACTGAACCAATTTACTGCTCTTCCTCTCTGATCCAGTGTGATTATTGTCCTCTCACTTATTTTGCAAACATGCTTGACTTTATTCAGTTGTTTCTTATGTTTATAAGCTTCATTTTACTGCTTGTCAACATTTCTGTGTAATATTCAAATTAGGTAAAAGTGAGCAAGCTTTCTCCTTTACAGTATATTTTTTTAACTATTCATCTGCTGATCAGTATTCTCACTTGTGGGTTCTTACTACACCAAGAAACCGCCTGTTCCACGTAGGAGCTAAGCAAGGCATTATTATATAGGGATGCCACCAATTTATTTTGAACAGTAAATACAGCATAAGAGTTCCATAATTTCAAATGGCTTCTTTTTATCTTTACTTTCAGATATTGATAGCACTGGCTACTACTGCTATGACAGCATTGCACCAGGTTGGGTTGACAGAATAAGCAAATTCCTACAATCAACAAATTTGGAATTTAAATAAAAAAAAACACAACTTTTTAAAAGCTAACTTTAAATTTTTACCTTATATGTTTTGCTTTATGTCAATATCCTTGTAGTTTTGTTTCAATACTATTCAATTTTGTAATTTTTTTTTTTTTTAAATCACAACATATTACTCTCTCCCTATCTGAATAGTACCTTTTTTTCTGAAATTCCCATAACTACTCCAAAATACTAAGAACTAATTAAATGCAAGAATAAACATAGCAAAGCAATTAGTAGCTGACTGCCCAGATAATTCCTGTAGATTTCAACATTAGCCAAAGAAAAATCCATATCACAAAAGTGAATATTGAATTTAAGGCAGACTTATTAAGATCATTAAATAATTGCTAACAACTGCCTTCATCACTGATGTTTTGACCTAGAACTCAATAAATATTTCTGACCATTTATGGGCCCGTATGTTTAGATTCAACCTGTCTACATACAAACAAATGAACAGGCACTCAAGCCCACACTGTTAGCCTTTGCTGTATTTTCTACAGCTAAATACCGCAAAATGCCCAGTAAAACTAACATAAAACATCTTTACAATTAGTTACTGTAATTTGCATTGCATTATGGGTAAAGGACATAGTATTACAGTAACTTACTGTATGTTTTGAAGTTGCAGTAATTTACTGTTTACACATTGCAGTAGTGGTACTGTATTTATAATATCTTGCACTGTTAGCCTTTACTGTATTTTTTACAGCTAAATACCGCAAAATGCCCAGTAAAACTAACATAAAACATCTTTACAATTAGTTACTGTAATTTGCATTGCATTATGGGTATAGTACATAGCATTACAGTAACTTACTGTATGTTTTGAAGTTGTAATTTACTGTTTACACATTACAGTAGTGGTATTGTACTAATAATGTCTTTGCGCTGGCCATGTAAGAATTCTATTTGATTTCCAACGGTCATCATAGATGTTTCATCGTGGTTCTCTGTTTCTGTATTTTTACTCCTTTAGTGGTTAACATATTTTAAGGCAGAAAGAGAGCATGTACTTTTGTTTTTTTCACATCCTAGCTAACATTAATATGCAGTTTATCTAGCTACGTCATCAAGGGTGGCTTCGCTTCCAACGTTTTTCTGATGACGTTTGTTTTAAACTCCGAAGCTTTTTCCGTCCAAGTGCAAGTGCAGCTCTGTCGCTGTGGGCTCACACTGCTTCAGCTCTTCAAGACAGGTAAAAAAACACTTAGAAAACTGTTTGAAGCCAATGTATATTTTAGATGGAGCTAACGTAACTTATAGCATCATGCTATAATGCTATAACTTAGCATGAGGTGAAAGATAGAAAAATATGATGGTGTTATTTTTGAGCTGGTTCGAATTAACGTTAGCTAAGGTGCTAATTTTACCGAAGGTTTTAGCTTGGCTTTTGCCGCTAAATCTTCCTCGAGCGACTAGCTTTGGGTTGAGATAAGCTCAGTGATGAGTGTCTGTTAGCATTGTTGTTACATCCTTTGTCGAACAATATAACGTTAACTGATAATTGATCCCCCCCACACAATTTTTTTAAAAATACATCTAACTGTTCATTTGTTTAAACCATGACCTTGCATATGTTAAGAGTGCAGATTAGCTCGGTCCACAAGGATGAATTCTAACGTTGTTCTTTTTCTTTTTGTCAGATGACTTTTTTTCTCCCAAGCTTTTTCCCTCCAAGTGGCTGTGCAGTTCTGTCCTGCTGAGGGCTAACATAGTTTCAACTCTTGAAAAGACAAGACCACAGGTACAAAGACAGCTCTTCAAACATATTTGAAGCCACAAAATAATCTGGAAATGTAGAGGAGCAGCTAACCTAATCTATAACTTTGAGCTTGCTACAGCTAGTTAGCCTGCTAAAGTATCATTACATCTCCAACATAGTGTATAAGAGTCTGTAAATGAGGACAAAGGTGGAAAACATTCAAGTGGTTTCTGTTATTTTTGAGTTGGTTCAGCCACAGTGGCAGGTGGACAAAAAAGTTAATTTCCAACCCTGGTTACATATAAGGACTGTTCACCTGTTTAAACCATGCTCTTGCAAATTTAAAGTTAAGTCAGTACTAACAGGTGCAACTATGTACAGGTGTAAATTCTGCAGCATTTGTACTTCAGAATTTAGAGAATTTTGTACTCATGTGAAGAAACATCAACACACAGCTAATTATCGGTTTGTTGTGGAATAGAGAAATGTCCTACTTCCGTCAGAGAAAAATAAAACATTTAGAAGAAACAGAGGACTCAATCTTCATCTTGGTTGATGTAATTTTATATCGACTCTTAACTTAAAACACACATCTTAAATCAGAATTGTTCAATTAATTTGTTAAAGGGATCAATTCACCCAAATTACAAACATTTTGTTAACCCATATTGTACTTAGCCATTCAGATACTGTATTTGTGGAATGTAATGCTTTAAAAAATTCATTTAGCCTCACAAACTGTCATTCACATCCGTTGTTTCAGAGTGGTAGCAGGATGTAGGGGTAAAGTCTAGTCTAGTCTCTGGGGTGAGGTTCTCAAAAACCTGTTGTAATCTGGGTGAACTGGCCCTTTAAATATAAATTACTACCAGTAATTCATATTTAAGAGTTTTCCTTTTATGTTTCAAAGGTATCTTCCACCAAGATGTCTGTTGAGATGGAAATGACCTTACCTACAACACCAAGGGTAATCATGCTTGGTAAGAGGAATATTTTCTATCACTATAATTTTTTGTAGCAATGTATGTAATAGTTATGGTAGTCTGTACTTTTACTCACTAGCGTTAGCCTGACAAGGGTTTGTCTATTTTAGGAAATAGCTTGATGTCTGCAACCTGGTGGATGGTCAGTATGGAGGAGAAGGTATTTTTCGAACCTGAGCAACTACATGACTTTGCCAGCGTCCTTGCTGTCTTTTTTGGGTCATATTATGACTTCAATCTGGAGTATCAGGAGTCAGCATCCACCACGCTGGAGATGATACAACGGTAAGTACTCTACACCAAGCCATTTATGAATTAAATTTAATGACAGTTTGACTGATGATGAAGAACCATAGCTGATTGCTGTATTGTATGTCTTCATTTTAAAAAATACAATTAATATATTTTATTTCTGTTAAAAGATTCTTTGTGAGGATCAATCCAGATGTTGATACCAAATGCACAGCCAAAGTCAGTACAAGCTGCAAGATGGGAAGTCTTGTCAAGAGGAAAGTAGTCAGTGTCAACTCCCGGATCAACACCTTCCTCAAACGACTCGCTGAATTTGAATAGAGGACTTCCAACTAGGTAAGCATTTTACCAAATGTTTATTATTTTATTGTCTTTTCCTCCTATCTTGCATGTTCTGACTTTACTTTAGCCTTTTTAATATGATTTTAATGATTATTTATAAATGGCATGTGATTCCTACACAATAGCCCTTTAGAGTAGCCTGCATCTTTTCTGTGTCCGTGGTAAAAAGTGGATGTCGCTGCATCTCTTACTAAATCACAGAAATGTTTAAGTGTGTAGTCGTTTAATTGAGGTGTTTTTTTTATACTATGCAGTTTTCAGTTTATTAGGCACACCTTTGCAGTAATCCATCAGCACCAACAAAATGACTAAAAAGATTGTTATGACATGTTGTACTTCATCGTCTCCTTGGGGACATTTGCAGGGTCTCAATACAGTATGCGATCGTTTGAATTAGTGAAGACTGACTGACTGCTTTTGCCATAAACAATCCAAAAACCTGAAGTGAAGCCAGTCCTGCACACTTTTATGCAGTTTCTATTATCACTCAGTGTAATTGATTTTTTTTTTTTAAACAAATTATCAACTTAATGCTGCTTTATGCCAATGATTTTATGCATTTGGACATTGTCAGTCAGCTTAATTTGTCAGCCTTCCTGTCGATTTGAAAATGTAGATAACTTCCTGACCATCTCATGACCTCCCACATTGTCTGTCTTATTCTTTACAGTTCAGCTTCCACAAGATGGATCCCACTGATTTTGTTTGACAAATGGAATAAAAGTTCTTCTAATGTAGGAAATGCATCTGATATAACAATATTTATTGATATGAATGCCTACCATATAGTACATTATCGCACTTGCACTGTTACTGTGATGTATTGTGTAACAGAGCACATTTAAGCTACTGTTAACTGCTTTCTGACAATGCAGCCTCTGCTGGTTTTTTAAATGAAGTATATTCTATATATTTTTTAAAAGTCAGTCTTTAATAGTTTATGGCTGGTACTTGATGCACACGTTCATGTTGCTACATACATGTGCCATAAAAATATTGACATGACCTGTAGTGTGTTCTATGGTTTTGTTGTTTTATAGCACATTATATTATATTGTGACATTGTTCTTTATGACATTGCGAATATATAAATGGATTTTATTTCAACAAATCTGCTGAAAATAAATACCTGTTTTTATTCACAGTACTTGGACTAAAATTTCTTTTGTGAAACTTTTCGGTTTATGGTAAAATATTCTTGTATTAAAAAATGTAAACTTTAATTTACAGTAAAACTGACATTATGTTGTGAAACAAGTTTACAGTAGACCAGCTTTACTATAAAATACATTTACAGTTTTATGCTATAAACTACATTTACAGTAAAGCAGTTATAACTGTAAATCACACTCACAGTAAAAATTAACTGTGAAATATCATAACAGTAAAGGTACTGTAGAATGGTGATTACAGTAACTTACTGGCAACACTGTTGCCAGTAAGTTGCCAGCAAGTTACCGTAGAATGGTGATTACAGTAACTTACTGGCAACACTGTTGCCAGTAAGTTGCCAGTAAGTTACCGTAGAATGGTGATTACAGTAACTTACTGGCAACACTGTTGCCAGTAAGTCGCCAGTAAGTTACTGTAGAATGGTGATTACAGTACCTTACTGGCAACACTGTTGCCAGTAAGTTGCCAGTAAGTTACTGTAGAATGGTGATTACAGTACCTTACTGGCAACACTGTTGCCAGTAAGGTACTGTAGAATGGTAATTACAGTACCTTGCTGGCAACTTACTGGCAACACTGTTGCCAGTAAGTTACTGTAATTACCATTCTACAGTAACTTACTGGCAACAGTGTTGCCAGTAAGGTACTGTAAAATTACAATAAAAAGTCTAACAGTGCACATTTCTGGTCATTTTCATAACAGTAAGAGTTATGAAAAACATGCAGACACTGAAGATAAAAACAAAACCAGCAATAAGTACTGGATGTGTGAGGCAATAAAAATTTCTCTCTGTAATTCTTTTCTCATTTGATATTTTGAAAAGATGCTTATTAGTTAAGTGTTAGATTTCTCACAGGTGCTTACATTTATATTTCCAGAAGTTAGAAAAGACCAGCAAGCTGTAAATTAAACTAGAGGTGATAGCAGATTTCTAGCCAATCACCAATCTTTAAAAAACCTCACCTTTTTTTATAACTAACAATGTTATAAAAAAGATGTATGTTATAAGTTGAAAGATGCCTGTAGAGGAGTGAGTTGAATATATTCACTCGTATAAATACTTTTCTAAAGTGAAATGCTTTCTACAATTTTATTTATCAAGAAAGGAAAAGTAATAAATTATTTTCTTTTAATTTCACAATAATGGCCTACTTGATGCCCATTATGCAAATGCCCAATAAATCTTTGTGTTTTGGTCGTAATGTGCCACAAATATAAAGAAGTTAAAAGGTGTTCATACTTTGCAAGGCATTATGCAACCCAATGCTCAAAATCCCCAAGGCAAAGAAAAAATTAGATGAAGCAAAGGTATTTTCTGCCATATCACACGTTGCTGCTCCCTCACACCCAGTTCAAAAGTTTACCAAATCTTTAAAAATTCAAGACAATTGCAAAAGTCATATAATGAAAGTAACATTTTGATGAAGGATAAATCATTCAAATTCACATTAATATTTGATCATATTTTCCCAGCATTAGTTAAAGTGTGTGCAGCTTTTGCCTTTGTTAATATTTAAGCAGAACTACACTCCAGCAGCTGCTAAAAATTTCATGAGATACACATAATTTTCTATAAAACTCCTCTTGCTTGATTTAGGAAAGAATAGGTAGGCAACTGGATCAATGTGGAGAACAAACAGCCCTTCAGTTTGTGATGCCACAGAGATGAGCTGCAACCACCCTGAAGCACACAATCCACCAAAGGATAATCATATTAGCAGAATCAAGCAGTTGGATGTGGCAGTAACTCTGGTCAGAGTCTTTCAGATTGATGATTCTGATCAGAGACAGCCAGTCAGTTAATCCATCACTTGATGGAACAAATAGGTCAACAACACCGCCTCAATATTCAATGAAATCAATCCACCAACAAGATTAACATGTTTTCTTGTACTGAATGAAACATGCATTTAACAGCATCCTACTAAAGTTGTAAAAATAAACTCTTAAAATTATATTTTCACAACTCTTTCTCACACATAGGTTACACCTTGTTGGTGCAAATCCTCTTTGGTTAATTTACACAAACCAAGCAAAAAAAGGTTGTGTCTTTGTAGGTGGGTGCTTACACACAGCAATTCAGTGTTGCACAATCAACTAAGTGACAACAGAGTCTATTGTAATAACACAGGAATGCATGGTGTACCACCCACTTCACTCATATGCATTCACAAATGATTCTCATCTGTGACTGTGGGATAAAAAATTTGACCAATTTTGTTAAAATCTGTCAAACAGAACAATTTTATTCTCCTTACTTGGGATGTATGGTTCATATTTCCACTCTATTTCCCTTTGTAATTTTATCTATATTCTTATTCTACTTGCCTTTAATATCAACTATGTCAAAGCTGGAACCAATCAAAGGCAGCAAAAGAGCGAATCTATACCACTGACTGGCTCTGAGGCTTTAGAAAGATACATATATTATAACAGATGCTGCATACTTGCTACTTTGCATCTTTGAAGCTTTGGGTCTGTTTGATCCAAACTGTGTTGGGGGGGCGGGGAAGGAAAAAAAGGGTCCATGTAAATAGGTTGGAGCAAAATGGGAAGCCCTGTGTGCAAAAAGTGAAATAATCCAAAATCATGTTTTTGAAATTAGCTTTCATTGTGTGAGTTTGCAATTTTAGTTACTTTGTTTAGAAAGATTACACAGGAGCTTATGGTGTGAACTTATGTTTAGGGTTGGAGATTAATCTAAAAAGCAATGCAATTATACTTGAAAAACATAAATCCTTTGCCTTGCTTTGTAGGTTATTTTAGCATCAGTATTGATCATGGATTGGGTAAATTACTTACCCAGCACACTTTACTTCTTTCATTGGCTACTTCATTAACTCAAGTTACATTCAGGCCTTCTTGGCTTGTAACCATGAATGAAGAAACCAGTGGTTTTCTGCTGTCCTCACAAAAGTCTGGAGCAAAGAGACTAAAAATATGTAAGTACAAGTGGTGTAGTGAAGTAATAAAGAAAGCTCATTCTGCGTTTAAAATGCACCCACCCACCACCTTAAGCGCTACTTCTTGCTACTTACCATACATGTTGGACCCTCTTACCTTCTGAACTGACATTGTGAAAGTGCCCTCTGTCTCTTTAAGAACTACCTAATTTTCCAAAACTCCCCTTCAACACATAACCACAGCAACATTCTAGAAGTGTTGTAGCTGCAGTATGATAAACTCTGAAGATCCACAATTCAGCCAGGTGTTGTTGCCACTAGTCTGGAGGAGCTGTGTGGGGGAGGCACATAGGAGGTTTGTGTGTCAGTAGCTTGATTATGGACTGTAGCTCCCAGACCAAGAACTGATTAAGGATACAGTTGTTTGTAAGAGCAGGATTCAAGGATTCCTCAAACATGAAAAATTTAAACAACACTTTGAAAATGTTTTTTGATGAGAAAATGACATGATAGCATGATTTAAATCTCAACAAAGTTGTTTTTGCATAGTACTGATCTTTAAAACATAATATTACCCTAATAAAGGAGATCTAAAATTTTTACAAACTTTCCTAAGATTTAAAGTCCTTCTAATTAGATGGGAGGAAAAAAAATACTGCAGGGTTAATTGTTGTTTAACACATGAGCAATCAGAACATTTTATATCATCTTTCTTTAAGTGTTTGTGGAAAATACTGGAATGTGAAACCGGGATGTGCTTACTCAGGTTTATCCCACAGTGGGAACCTCAGAGCTGCTCATATCGAGTGCAAACAGTGCAGAAAGTCACAATCAAAGATGGCAAAAGTCCAACTGTGATTCCCAATTATACCCATGAATTTCTTTTGATGATGCCCACATCCACGAAGACCAACAAGCTGAGGTTCTAAACTGTGATGGGAAGAGAGGAAGGCAGCGCCACTTTATGTTCAACTAATAGTACTAATAGTACATCATTTAAAAGTGTTTTAATAAACAATGGCTGTACTTTTTATAAAGGCAATTTTTGTGGGGTCCAGAAGAGGTGTAAACAAACTCCTACATTTGGGATTGTATATATTTCTATGGTTTCAATGGGAGTTTCTGCCTTTGTTTATGCTAGTGGGTACTGAACCAGCAAAATTAGCATATTATCTGGCACCCGCTTGGGTTGTTTTAGTTGGCAACACGAGGCAAGCATGTGACCTTTGAATAATTTGATATAGAGCCCATTTTATCAAACCAGGGGGGAATTATATACTGTACTAATGTTGGCAGTGTATCCGAGTCACAGTTTTAAGTTAAAGATTTAAGCAAATATGTATTGTGCTTCATTTTTACATTTGTTACTCCTGGCTCTTAATATTCAGTTTATTCCTCAAAAGCTTCCTCATGCTTTTCCCATAAACTCTGGATTTCTTTTAGGCCTTTTAAATTTTTCTAATTTGTTCTAGTTTCTTTTCATTTAGATACAGAATATTTTGAGCTCTTCAAGTAAAGCTGATCAGTTGCTAAATGTAGAGAATATAGCTTCCGCTTGGCCTCTCAAAGGTGTGAAAATATCTAACTGTGAACAAAAAGAAACACATGCTCAGCTAAAGGCCTCCCTGTAGAGAGGAAGGTTTTAAAATAACTGAATCTCATCACTCATCCCTTCTAATCAGATTATGAGCAGTGAAAGCAGTAAAGTGAGTTATCAGGTCATAATTTCCAAAGAAAGTTGGAGCCCTGGGATTTCTGAGTGATTACAGCTGCTGGATACTGTATACCGGGTCCTTTTTTGCTGAGTCTTTATCCTCTCTGTACTTTACTGCACTCAAATAAAAAAAAATAATTACTTTTAGATAAAGTATGTACAATTTCCACCACATATAAAAGGCATCCAGTAAACTGCGGTGCTCATACTGTACTTTTAAGAAGCTTTTTGTTTTTTTGCTTTACATGAGAGACTAATTTCCCTGTACCTGCATGTGTCTTTTTTTTTTGTTCTTCAAAAAAGAAAATTAGACTGCCTGAACTGAAGAGAGAAAAATAAAACAGAAATCCAACACTTTCAAAGCAATAACAACCCGCCAGTTGCTCGTTAAAATGTCAGGCGTCAGTGGGTGAGATGAAAATGTACGACGCGCAGTAATGTCCAAACGCAGACGAGCCTTCTGAAATTCAGTCACGTTCTAAGTGACATAAGGAAAATAAACTGTCAGATGAATTTATTAGACCAATTTCCTCCATAAAGTTAACAGCTGTGTCAAGCAGATTTAATTTTGTTTACAAAACTAAAATGGAGTGGCATCCAACAATGCTAGATTTTTTCAACCAGAGGCGCTGTAGGTAGGTGCAGCTGTCTTGTAGCCATTTTGTTTTTAATAAATGTATAATACTGATTGTATTTGGCTTACGTCTCTTCCACATTCAGACCAGTGAGAGGAATGCGAATGATTTGGTTCATAAGGTGCTGATAAGTGAAGAATAGGAACCTGAGGGCGTAAGTGGTATCATGAGTGCAGTGATATTTTACAGGCAGTTACAGCAGATGCCTCATAGATACTTCAGACTGCATTACCAGCGCTTGATTTGAGTTTTATGATGGTCGTGCTGTGGGTTTGCAGAAGGCTGGGTCGTCGGATCATGCAAGTGTTACGTGTTGCATTCTCCTTAAGGCACAATGTGAGATGATATGGTATGCACGGATGATCTTTCATGGCAACACAGTTCTACATTTATTTTGATGAAGCAGAAATTGTATCTGTAATGAGGTAGCTAACATCTGATCAATTTAAAATTGTCACTGTTCAAGATACAGCAAAAATGTTAAACATTTTCCACTGTGAGGGACAAGTCAGGTTATTTCTTACTTCTTCTTAGAGTGTGAAGTCCAAATCAGGTCTCAAGCAATGATTCTTTGTTTGGACTTTTAGTTTCAATGTTTTTCTCTTTTAATCATTCCTTTGTTTTCTTTTAACTGGCTGTTTTAGTTTATTCTTTGTGTTAGTTCAGTCATTCTGTTTGTTTGTGTTTTGGATTTGTTTCTCTAGGTCATCATTTTTTTTTCATTTACTGTTCAAGTTTGTTTTCCCATTTCAATGTCTTTGCTTTTGTTTGTTTTTTCACTTCACCTCAGCCACCATTCTGTTTCCTGTCCCAGCTGTTAATCACTTCCTCATATGCATCTACCTGCTCCTTCCCCACCTGCATCCGTTCACCTGTTCATGGCTTTTCTGTCTATAACACTGAACCACTGCAGGTTAGGAATTGAAATCCTGTTCTGCATTGTTGAAAATTGATTGTTATTTTGTATTTATTTTTATGTGGAATATATTTGTGCATTTGCGTTAAAAATATATTAATAAAAGAAGAACAAAATTATTTTATTCCAGATAAAACCAAGCTTTTTATACTTTGCCTTTGTAAATACTTTTCTTGTAAAAGTAGGTAACGGTTGTTAACCTCCATGCTCACCTCGCCCACTCCTGTACTATATATTGCCTTAAAAATAAGGTTCGGGGGGCGCTCTTCTGTTCAATCTAAGCTGAAGGATTTGCAATCATTTTGAAGCTTTTTCTAAATCTATATTTAAAGCCTTTGTTCTTAAGTCTAGACAGTAAACATGTTCCAAGGTACGCAAAGGAATTACAACATAAGCGAGGTGCAATTTAGTGAGTGAATGTTGAATTTCAGGTGAAATGTAATTATATGTAGCACTTTCTTTGATTGTAGCTGCGTCCTGACGGCAGTTCAAGAAGAAGAGAATACGATGTTGGAAGCATGTTAAGTTTATTTTGTCTTGAAATCACCTGGAGTCATTTCAGACAGAGTTTGGTTTAGCAGACTGGTCTGCGTGGTCTTTATTATGTATCTGAAGTTAACATGAATAGTTTGATCTGAACCTTTTCTGACTCAGAGTTCTGAATCTCCCTGAAAAATCAAGTCTCAGTTATTGAGTCCAAATCAATTTTCAAATAATACTGATGGAGTCTTAGATTTTACATGTCTGGTGACCTTCAGCCACAGTTTTGACTGACTGCTGGGCGCTCCAGCAAACACATCACATCACATCTGAGTATGTACCAAAATCCATCAAAATCTGCTCTCCTTTTCGGGGCTTCAGTTGGTGCTAAAACTTTGCCACTGAATGTAATACATGTCCCTTAAAACAGAAGATATTAAAAATGCAGATTTAAAATGAGAATTTTATGAATTATAAATATTCCAGTTGGAATTGTGATAATATATCACTGTTTACACATTTAAACTAAACAACCACCCCAACTGTCTAAAAATATGACACCGATTTATTAATATTGTGATTATTGCCCCAACCAGATTTGATTTTTTTTATAACTGAGCCTGATGTTATTCTCGTCTGAAAGGCTGTGCAGTAACTGCTGAAACCAGACTCTTAATGAGAAATTTCAGAGACCCTTAATCTTACATCCTGCACCAGCATCCTTCATGTCTCCAGGCTATTTCAAGATGTCCTCAAGGCTGAAACAGAAGGTGTTACATAATAAATATTTAATTAAAAAAAGTCCCAGAGGAGCTGCTGAACACAATGTATACATTTATTGCATCATCTTAAGTAAAACAAAACTTTAATATAATTCTAATTAGATTTTATTTTAATTTTAATTTTTTTTTCTCCCCAGCCTTAAGTTGCTTTCTGCTTCACCAGTGTCCCCACCTGCAATTTCTCGTTAATTATACTTCTCCATACTGACACACGCCCATGTAACCTTCAACATCCTCCCCATGTGCATTATGACAATTTGGGCTGAAATTCAGCTGCTGTGGCTTTAAGTGCCACCATAAATCCCCATTATCCCCAATCCAATACATCGATGTCACTAAATGATCCATAGCCCTTTCACACAGTACAACTAATACAGACTTCAAAGCTCTTAGCCTTTCATTCTTCTCAATTACCACTCCCTTTTACCGCACTCTCTCCTGCTCTCCGTCCACTCTCTCTCTTTCTCTCTCTATCTAAATCCTGTTTCTGGATTTCTCTCTCTATTTCATCAGCCGTTACTCCGTCTTCTCTCCTCTATCCTGTTGCGCTCCCCTAGTCCCTGTCCCTTTTTAAAATTGGTCCCCCTTCGCCTCATCCGCTCCCCTCCAAGTCAGCTCTTGCTCAGCCACAAAGAAGACTCACTTCTTCTTTAGCGGTTTTCTTAATTCCCCCTTCTGCTGTCTTCTTTTTCCGTCTGTCTCTCTCCGCCCCGCGTCGCTTTCTGCAGCTTCCATCACTTTCTTAGTATACTTGCAATCGCTCTGTCTATTTTTATGAACAAGCGGGAGCACATGCTGCCCTTCTCCCTCGCTTGCTCTTGGCCGGTCTCTGTTCTCTTGTTGGCTCCTCATCATCACTTTCTTAAAACAAGGCAACTTTCTTTCTCTGCTGCCTTCTCTCTTCACACACGCGCATATGCTAAACTTCAGTCACACTCATTCCTTTCTCTTTCCCGCCTACTGTCTGGACTGTCAGAAATACTTTGGAGAAAACCCATCCTGTTTCCAACATCCAAGCAAAGTCAAAAAATGTCTAGAAAATAAAACTGCATGAATGAGAAACAATAACAACACGTTGACCTGCGGCTGTCCTCTGCCACGTAGCCGGAGACGAGCGCAGTGAGTGATTATAATCTGTCCATCACCACAGGTTTTGTGTGTTGAACCTCAAGTGGTTTATGTGTGTTAGTCTGTCATTCCAGCAATGACTGATTGGTGTTGTGCAATGTCAGGACAGCTGGGTGAGGCCTAAAACTCGCCATCATTCATAGTTGATTCCCTTTAAATCTCTCTTTGTGTGCTTGTGTTTCTAAAGGGCACATTCACCAAAACTCCTCCAAAAATACACTATGGATGTCTGTGTTACTTTTGAATCCAGCCCTTCTAGTCATGATTAATGACCGGCTTTGCATCTTCCAGCTGTCTCTTGGTTATTTCAGTTTGCACACATAATGCGTATCTGACCCTGCAAGCCACCTACAGTTAGAGGAAAAAGAACGTTTCCATTAATATTGATACAGTAGGAAAAACTCACAGGTCAGTGGATGACTCAGTAGGTTGTAGAACCACCTTTATCAGCAGAAGCTTAAAGTACCTTTTTTTTTCTGGGATTTTTATAGGAATCTCTTATTTTTCTTTACAGATATCTTTAGAGGTGTGTTACCATGTTGCAGTTAGGTCAAACTCAGGATTTTTATTTGGCTTTTCTTCTTTTCTTTTTTAGCACTTCCTTGTCAGATTGGTTGATGTATTCCAGACAACTGATGAGTCAGTTCAGAGCAAGCTTCAGCCGTTGGATGGATGGCCTCCCACTTGACTTTATAATACTTTGGTAAGCATCGTTGACTCAGTTACTTCAAATTGCTGTTGCACAAAACGAACCCGACTAATCCCACCACCAACACCGTGTTTGACCGTGCATCTCTACTTTGCTCCAACTTGTTGTTCTACACATTTTCAGAATTCCTAAAATAAAAATAAAAGCTTTGTAAAGCAAAGTTTTGCTGCCCCATAACTTTTTAGAGAATATACTTTTCTAACTGTATTAACATAAAATTTAACATTTGACATGCCAGCCGGGGGCTGAAGAGTTTGAGATGGAGCTCTCAGGTTTTTTGAAATTCCCCTTCCTTTGTGGTGGCAGTATTTAAATAGTAGGTGAATAATCAATGTACAATGATGGATTTCAAATGATTTAGAAGGAGCTTTATAGCCCTTCCCAGATTGATGGCCAACAACAATTGCTTCTCGAAGATTACTGCTATTCTCTTTCCACCATGTCATTGTGTTAACACACACCTGCAAGTTTCAGACCTGCTGATCACACCTTATGCTGATCAAATATTCAAGTCTTTTAATTAGCATCACTTTGCTTTCTTTTCCCTACAACGAGACCAGATAGCTTAGTCATTTCTCCCAACAAGAACAGTCAAGCCGATTCAGGCGGTGCAGAATCCAGCAGCATGTCTGGTGTTTGATCAGCCAAAAAGGACACCTATCACTCTGTTGCTCAGTGACCTTCACCAGTTTCCATCAAGTTTAAGTCGCTAAAAGTTTCCATCAGGGACTACAAGGAGCTAAATCTTGTCACAAAGACTTTCACTTCTTCCCACCATGCAGTGATTTCACAATCAAAACACTTTATATCTATGTTTAAGGTATCAGATACAACAAGAAAATGGATGTATCCATCTATTCTTCTATAAAATATTGAATAGACATTTCATAAGAGAAAATGTCCCTTTATTACAATCCAAACTGCTGATCCTTTACCTTTTTGACTTTCTGTGACTGTTCTACATATATTTCTTTTTTTAGAGAGCCAGGATCCATCACTGCACTTTTCCTTTTATGGTCCCTGCTAGCCTGGTGTTTTACTTTAGATGAAATATAAGATACGTTACCGGCTTCTGCAGTACAAATTATTGGAATTTCAGTCATTTTGTGATATTTCTACACTGCAGTCAGAGGGAAAATGTTTTACACCTAATATCTTTGGTTAAAAAGTGTCTCTGAAATAGGTTTTATTTGGCACTTATCACAATTTTCATAAAGGCCTCCAGCAAAAAATTATTAAAATATTTTCTTATCAAGGGGACAAAGAGAAACAGACAGTACTATGAAACAGCTGGAGATGTAATTTAAGTGTGACTGAACTATGTTTGATTTGGTCTACAGCAATGCTTCGGTGGGTAGGTGGCATGTGGAAAAATAACATCCATATGAATGGATGGATGGAAGGTTTTCTCCCAAAACAACATTGCCTGCAGCATTACACTGCCTCTGCTGGGTTTCCTCCTTCACATCCTGAATCATGATGCCAACGACTCCTCAAGTAAGCAGCACTCACTAACCTGGCTATCCACATGAACACTCACACGTTAACATCCTTCATGGTTAGAGGCACCCTGATCAATTTGCTCTCACATGAACTTATATGTAACATTCTTGGAGGTACCAGATGCTCAGAGACCTTTTTAGAGCAGCTTTCAGAACCTATTAAAATGCCAAATCAGAATGATAAATTAATTTTCCACCTAAGATGTGACACTTATCAGGCACAGTTCAAGTGAAAAACAAATTTGTCACAGGAAAAGAAATACAGAACAGTAGGAAGCTCAAGTGAATAAATGTGAACAACCCTTAAAATATTTTGTTGAATCACCTTTTGATTGAGATTGAGCAGTTTTCTTGACTTTACACTTGGCATCCATCAAGGTGAATCTGGTTCCAGCAGGGTTGAGTTGACATTTACTCATTTGGCACTTTTAGATAAAAATATAGTTTGCAAAAAAGTGACAAAGGTTAAAAGGTGTCACTCAGAAGGAAGGTTAAAAATATTCCCAGCATTATATTTACACACTGTGGCACAATGATGGTGGTCAAAAATATTTGGGAAAAATGTGACCTCCAGTAATATCTGAAGTGGTGATTGTGTTCTACATTTGAAAATAGTCCCCTTTATTCCTCATATATGTCTTGACAGAAGAGCAAAGCTGAAGGTAAAAGCATTTCTCCCAAACCTTGTAGGAGAATGTGTTATTTTCTGATGAAACCAACCGTGAATGTTAGGATCGTAATTCCAAATCCTTTATATGGCACAAACACAACACTGCAAGAACACAACGTCTTCAGTAAATAAAGACGCTGATAGTATTTTCTTCAGACAGACTCTTAGGTCCATTAGAGTGAAATTACAAATGGTTGCAATTACTATTTCATCTTGGCCCAAAACCTCCAGATGTCTGCAAGACAGTAGATAATGAAGCAGGATTTTATTTTGTAGTACCACAGCATAGCATAGCATAGCATAGCATAGCATAGCATAGCATAGCATAGCATATAGCTAAATCAACAACAAGAAAGGAAAATTACAATTTGGATGATCTAGCCAGAGCCCACAACTAAATATGAAATAAAATCTGCAGAAACCTGAAGAAGGTTATAGACAAGAAATGTGTTTACAATCAGATAAATCTGGAGATCTTTTTAAAGTTGAGCCAGCAAATATTGCCAAGTCAATATGTGGGATGTTGATACACCGATGACAAAGATAACTGAAAGAAAAAAATATAATCTAAAAGGTGGTAAAAGGTGGTACTTTTAATCAGACAGGTTATTGCACCTTTTCTTTAACTTCTAGCAATTTATTTTTGTTTTATTAGTTATAATATGCTAAAATAAAAGGTGAAAAAAATGCTATGAAAGGATTTATAATGACATAATTTTGTCCACATCACAAAAAAACATTTTACGTCTTTGTACACCTTTCAGTTGTGTTTGAGTTCACTAATCAGAAAAACTTGGAATATTTCAGTTTACAGCCAGTCACTGGTCATGGTCAAAGCAAAAATACAAACAAACAAACAAACAAACAAAAAAAAACCCTAAAAGACAAAACAAACAAACAAAAAAAACCTTGCCAGTTCTTTCTGGCTACCTGCCCACTTCGGTGCATCCCGTTTCTTCTGCAGACTAGAAAAATCCCACCTGAGCTGCAGCTGTGGAAATGTTACATCTTACTTGTCTGAGCCTTCACAATGTGGCCATGGTTGAAGGTCCTCAGACATTTACAGCTAGCCTTGCAACAAATCTCCCTCAAGGACAGAATGTTTATCTAATGCCAGAAACCGTTGTCACAAGACAATTAATGTTTTCTCTTCACCTGTCAGTGGCCACAATGTTATATTTGGGTGGTGAACATAGAAACTCTGGATGTTATCAGCAACACATGCATGCTCTGGCCTTGGATATGCTACACACCCTCCATGTTCCCCAAACATTCAATTTTTACTTTTATCTACAGAAAGAACCTAATTTATTTTGCAGCTGTATTAAATTATGCTGTGCAGGTAAGCCTAAAGTAAATGTAGTTGTAAGATAAATGTAAGATAACAGACCATTTTGTGAGCTGATACAGTCCAAAAGAAAAACAAACTGTAAGTTAAGAGTAATATAAAAAATTCAGGGTGCAGTTAATGATACAAAAACATGTTCATTCCTTTAAAGCTTCGGTAAAGCATTTCTTTTCGGTATTTTGGGTAAACTGAGTCTTTAAGCAGACTTCCAGCCTCTGTAAAAGGCACATTCCTCTTCATGCTGCTCCCATTTTTCTCTGTCTCCTGTTTTTAGTTTGCCTGTAACAAAAGGAGCAGATAATCTGTCCTCAGGCGGGCAGCTCTCCCATTCCTTCTTCTCTTTGTGGCTTTAGCCCATTCTTTTGATTCCTTTCAATCCATAATTATAACAACACTGCCAAGGCATCTGGACAAGATGAGTGTTTTTGCACAACAAAGCCTAACTGCGGCATCTTTACATCAATACATCTTTATACTTTTGTATTACTGTATTGTATTTCAATAATTACAATACAAAGTGATACTGAATAGAAGTTTCAAAATACTAAACAGAATTATTTATGGAAAGTACAATCTGCTGGCAGAAAGAGGGCGCTGTTTTTGAAGTGCCATCAGCGCTGCAGGTCAGCAGAGCTTCTCATAAGGCAGATGGAGGAAGCAGTGAGAGGGCAGCAGAATTTACACTGCCAACATGTTTGGTCTGCTCACTAAAGCAAAGCATAAAGCCTCTGAGTAATAAGGCAACAACTATTCAGGGGTTTACAGGAAACATGGTGGTAATTTGGAAAGATGCCACTACTGCTGTTTCCATAAGTTTGAGTCACAGTCAGCCGACGGCTAACTCAATAATCTGTTTGCCTTTTAGCAGAGAAAAAAAAGTAGCTTAATTTTTTTTCCTCAGGACTTCCTCTCTATCTTCCTCCTTCTATCTTCATTCTCTTTTCTGCTCATTTCTCCCACTTATCTGTAACGAATAGCCACTGAGCGTGACTTCATGCAAAGCTCTCTGTCTCTGTCTGACTGTCCGACCACATCCCTTTAAGTTCTCCGCTGCCCTGCCTTTTTCGAAAAAGCTTTGGTTGTGTAGCTATCCCTGCTTACATCCGGCTTGCTCTGATTCTCACATTTACAGAGAAACCGCAGCGTGTCAGCGATGGCGACTAAATAAATAAGATGGTGCTTGGAAAGTTACTCACACCACAAACATCAATGTGAAGAACCAACACAAAGTAGTGCATAATTGGGGGTGGAATTAATAAACTAAATGATTTATGGTCTTCTTTTAAATAAAAAATAAGAAAACAGTGGGCTTGATAGTACTCTAGTTTTGTTGCACATCTCTTCCTTGTACAAAAAAAGTTCAAGCTCTGTCTGATTTGATAGTCTGTAAACATCTGTGTTCAGTTTTGCCCCAGATTCTCAAATGTATTTAAGTCTTGGTCTCTCTATACATTAATACCAGAATCAGATTTATAGTCAAAGTTTCTGCACACAAACAATAAATTTGACTTTGGTTCCACTTTGCTCTCAATATAATGGCAGTTAAATATAAATATCTAAACTTGGGAAGGAAAAAAAAAATAATATCCAAACCATCATTGGCTACTTCGGAATGTTTTTTGATGGAAGGTTGACCTCTGACCTCTAGGTGTTTTCAACCTGAGTCCAGAGGTAGGTTGTCCTGTATTCAGGAAGAGGGAAAGATTTTGCTTTTGGTTGTTTTGTTGAAGATTAATATAGCTGTATGGATATGTTACAGAGAACTGTACTGGCTAAGCATGGTGTCGACTGCATAATAATAAATTAATTGTATAGATATAGAATGAGTAAAAATTAGACATGTAAACATGTATAATGTGGGACATATTTGGCTGAGACAATTGGGGATAGAATTAAGTTTTTTCCTTCTTCTTACTCCTTTTTGGATTACATATGGAAGTTTTGCTTTTCTATGTTTGATTATTGTGATTATTTTATTTTTTTCTCTGACATTTTACGTGTTTGAAACGAATAAAGATTTCACTTCATTTCAAACTTCCTCCCTGACCTGTCAGCGGTGTTCCTTGGTCTTCTATTTGTTCGCTAATATTCTCTAAAAGACCTCTGAGACCCTGGAGTTTATACACAGGTGAACTCTTTTTAATAATTCACAGACTTCTGGAGGCAGTTGTTTGCACTTGATGTTATTTAGAGGTGGAAGCCACACTTTTAAAACCCATGCAACATTTTTCCTTCCATTTCAGTTTTAATATAATCACATATAATCCCAGCGAATTATTCTAAAGTTTCTGGTTGTTAAGTGATAAACGTGAAAAAGATCAAGAGGGGTAAATATTTCTGTCAGGCATTGTGCACAGCCCCTGGAAAAATCCACATTTACAGGATCAGAGGAAAGGAAAGAGAGGGGAATAGATCCACTCAGCATGTTCCCACTCTAACACAGACGAGCAGCCTGCTCTCACACTTGGACACAAACATTTACAGGTTTAGGTCGCATACAGAGACACAAAGCAATATGGCAAGGACACGACACACGCAGCATGGCTTACACACACAATAAACTCATATTTGCACACATATCATTGTCTCACACTTGGAAACAGAGCCACATAGGCCATAATTATAGATACACAAGCAGAAGCCACATCTGTGCATCTGACAAAACCTCTCTCTTCCTCCCACAAGGAAACAAGTCCAAGCCTCAGTGTATCAACTTGACTCCAACACACGTTATTTTACCTCACTTTGTAAAATCTCAAATAAACACATCCACGCATGCATGCAAACTAATTTCCTCTGTCACTCACCTTGCACCTCGATGTCTCCTTTGTACCAGCGCAGCTTGGCAGGGGGCTTGCTGCCCGTGCTGGTGCAGGTGAGGGTGACTTTTTCGCCCTCTGGCACTGGATTTTCAAAGCCAGAGATCTGAGGCGTACCGGGCACACCTGGAGAGAGATAAAGCAGCATAAATAGTGGAGAGTAAGCAGGAGGAACAGGGGGAAACTTTTGTGCTGCAGGGCTCACCTTGTAGCCAGAAACAGCAATAACTGAAGGCTTGTGGCAAAGCTTCCAACAACTGCTGCATATGTTTGCAGAGCTGTGGTGAATAGATTTGGGTGAAAGCGAAGATGAACAGAACACTGTGATACAGCATCCACTTTACTAAAGACCAGCTTGAATTTATTATATAAGATAGAAACCAGATAAGGAAAAATAATGATGCAGTGGCTTGTACCCAAAATGCTTCATGGCTGTGCACAGCAGCCCAAATGACCTTCCAAGGTATCATACTCATTGCCCAGACTTATTAGTGTTTGTCACGCCTGGTGCACTGGAAGATTTCTCTATTTTGCTGACAAGGGACCAATTAGGGCTATATAGATAATGACTGTTTCCGTCTCAGAGGGAAAACCTGAAGTTACGGTTTGGATATAAACCTCCTGGATGGAACTCTGGGTTATTTGCAGGCAATTCCTGAGATGGTTGTATCTGAAATACCAAACATTTGAGTGGATTTTCTAATTTTCCATTATCCATGTATTAAATGTATTCTGATTCGTAGCAAGATTGAGCAAGGTTGCCCACTCAACTTTGCTTAAGGTTGAGTGGGCAACCTTGCTAGGGACAAAACAGAAACCTGATAATGCTGCTTTACAATCACAGGCAAAGTGCTAATATGTTTCTAATATGTCCTGGAACATCGGAGCTATCAAAATCAGATATTTTCCCAAACCTAACAAACTACTTTGCCCAAACCGATCCACACAACAATTATAAATGTACTCTAAGATCTAAAAGAGCAAACATAAACAACAAAAGCAGCATAAAAAGTAGAAAAGAACAGATCAATACAGCAAGACTTACAGTCAAGAGTCAACCAGATTCTCCTGATTAAAACTGCACTTGTTCCATCAACATTTAATGCGCTATAAGAGAGGCTGCTTTTATTCCTGAGATGCAAGGTTGAATATGTTCAGCATCCAAACAAGCAAACATCCAGAAAGATGGCATTTGGTCAGGAAACCTTGAGACAACTTTTATAAAGTTAGAGAACTTATTGTGTCTTTGTTTATGTGTATTCTTTGAAAAGCTTATTGTATCTGGGTTCCAGCACTGAATTTCTTTGCATTTCATACTGTAGTACACAGTTATGCAGAGATAAATAGACATCTCATTAAAAGTATGTTTTTTTATTAAAACTAAATAATTCAATTAGTAAGTTTTCTTGGAATGCTGCACTTGGTTTATATTAAACATGTCTTCTGTTCAGGTGTATAGAAAATATATTTTTTCCAGAAACTCATGGCCTGCCTTTACGATTTCTCTGACAAACTTTACTACATCTCAAGGTTTCCTCCTTGCAAATATCTCCCAAGAAAGTTAAACTTGTGGAGTTTCCTTCTGGTTTTGCAGCCAACATTTTCATATCAAAACCCTGCTTTAGGTGCCATGATTCCATTTCAGACTTTTGGAGACATCTTTCAGCTTTCAGGATAAACTTGTTCGAAAAGCCAGACTTCTGCATGTTGATGGTTATTCCGATTGTTTTCCACTTGTAGACCATTTTCTATGTAGTAGAATGGCTGATTCTTTTGACTCCTTTTTAAAATCCTTGCCAGACTAAGCTGCTACAATCTTTTTTCATGCACTCTTTCTTTCTTTACAGCCTCAACGTTTCACGGAAAGGACTTAAGGTTTCACAAAACATGCTTGATTTATTCACATTTAGACCCACACAATACATATAAGATATGCAGACATACATGGCGAGATAAAATACAGTGTGACAGCTTAACACTGGTATTTTTCTGTATGAAGACACAAAAATCTGTTCTCCGAATGTCTGAAAACAAAACTAAACAATGAAATAGTGAAGAAAAAATCTAAAGGAAACATCTGCTGTTGGTGCATAAATCCACTCTGGCAGGTTGGAGATGCAATTGACCACCATGTAAGTCGTAGTTCTATGCTGGCTCAAGTTCCTCAACTAAAAACAGCCTCAAGGAGTTCTGACCTTGAGTCCCAGTTAGAATGAAAATGTGTCAAGACCAGTCAGCCACCGTGGAAATGAGTGGGCGATTTACAAAATCAAAGAACACCAAAGTTTCAAAAAGTTACGGTTTTAAATCCACAAAATGTGCTTCCCATTCCTGGCTGGCTACCTGACTGATAGCCAGCAAAAGTGTGAAAATACATGTTTTGTAAAATTTGCATTCTCTTTCCATATTTTTCCAAGCTCACCACAGAACTGAGACAGACTTTGTGTTCAATGCTAAATCTGAACTGTGGAACTGCTGGACCGCAGTGCAACGTCAAGAAAACACTGTAGATAATAAAACTGTCAAATATTTTAGAGACAATTACATAAATAACAGCTTCTTATATTAGACAGCTTTTCTAGAGTTTGCTAACAGACGTATCTAGTAACAACTAACACTGGCTTCAACATTTAATGAAATAAATAACGGAGTCCAACTCTGCAGGACTTCAGAGTTCAAGTTCGGAGCTGAATGTTTTATATTGATGTGTTTCCATTTGTCAAGCAGTCTTTAGACTAAATTATATTTCACTGGGAATATGACATGACTTGGTTTAATCGTGACAATTCAGTCTATCTCATAACAGGCTGCAAAATCCATTTTGAAAGACATTTTACATGGAAATTTTACAATAACAATAAGAGTACACTCTTTCTCAGCTTAACCTTTTTTCTTTATTCATGAAGTAAAAGAGGTCAGTCACCCCAGAGTCTTTCACTCTTATGACAAATTTGAAATGCTAACCACATTATTTTTTCCAAGACCTGAATACATCAGAAAAGCTTAAAGAAGCTCCCAGTAGGAAATGATTGACAAAAAAAAAAATCCTTCATTAGCTCAACAATCCCACAATTCTTGTGGCATTCATATTAAGTAGTCTAATATTTGGAGAGAAGTCCCCAAATGGCAGACCACAGTCCGCTGAGATGTTCTCAGGAACGCAATTAATTCTACAAGAGGAATAATACTGTGTCATCTCTTTAAAATGCTACGTCTACAATTCAAATCGAGCTAATACACAGAAATGTGTTGGTAATCCAGGTTGGCTCAAATCATAAAATAAATTACGGTAGTTCGCAAAATTGAAATCTACTTACAATGCGATGGTGGGATTTACCTTACTAAAATTTATGAACTTACATTCACAGGCTTCAACTGATCACATCAGGATATTTGTGATATGGTAGCACAAAGAGGGGGATAATAGCTAAGTGAAGAGAAATTGAAATAAGTTTTTAAAAACCCCCATGAAAGACACTTGTGCCAAAGCATGATGCTGCAACCACCGTGTTTCACAATGGGGCTGGGTTGTTAGTATGTATGTTACTAACTATGTTTCTTTTGAAGGCAGTTAGCTCCACTGGGATTTATTTGTATCAGTGTAAAAGTGGCTGATTATATATTCACAATGCATTTTTCAGAATTTTACTTGCAAAAAAATTTAGAAAACCAAGAAAAACATAATCTAATTCCTACTTCACTGTTAGGCACTACTTTATCTGGGTCTATCACATAAAATCTCAGTGAACCATAGATGTAATGGATGTGAAAAGTTTTGGAAGGGAGAGCAGACTTCCTCTTTCATTCAGCTCAGCTGCTCTGCAGATGTTTCCATGACCTTTCAGACTAAGATAGACAAAGAGGTCAAACAAAGAACAGAGGCCAAGGGAAACATCAAAACTCTTCCAGCCAAACCAAAGTTTCATGATGCATTTTTTTTCATTCCCAGTGATGTTTTTTCCAAAGGAAGTAAAACTAGACACATTTTTGCTTAATTACTATCTTAACTTGAAGCACGAGTCAAAGCGAATGCAAGAAAGGCAGCAAAAATAATCCACACATCTTGTCTGCCAAATATTTTAGTAGGCCTCTTCATCACCGCCATTACAGTTGAGGGGAAGGGAAGAAAACTTTCTAAACTCCATCTGGAGTCACAGGCAGCACTTTCTCCAAGTGCTGGCAGAGTTTACTGACATTCTGCTTTTTAAATAATGAACATTCGTCTGCCATCTTCTTGCAAACTACCATCTTGTGCATTAAGACTGGAAAGAGAGCGATGGATATGTATACATATTTATTTATAGTCAGAAAAAGAAATATAGTTGAAAGATTGCAAGAAAGATTTTCACAGGAAGGAAGAGGAGGATGAATGTGAGAGCAAAGCAAAAATGGAACCTTGTAATAATCATGTGCATCTTTCTAGTCAATGAATGGATGAATGAATGGATGAATGAATGGATGAATGAATGGATGAATGAATGGATGGATGAATGGATGGATGACCATGCAAATGGATTGAAGTTTTTTATAGAATACTAAAAAGTAAATCGCAATCTTGTTTGCAAATATAGGCAGGGCAATTAAGTTAATATCTAGAATTTTTCAACACTGTACATCTATATAGTATATTTTTCATTTGTAAATTCAAACAGTCAAATAAATTACTTAATTATTACAAATATATCAATGCTTAAGCTAAAATATTAATCTGGTGGTTTAAAGTGACTTTCTTCCTATTTTGCTTAGATTGAACTTCAACAAGTCATTTTCACCACAAAAGTAACTTTTGTATGTAGTACTTATCTTTGATGATATCAGAAAGCACTTAAACTGCTACATGAGATAAAAACATTGAGTTGGTTTTCCAGATGACTGTCAGTGTAGATGATTAATTTCTACTATTTGTCCTGTAATGTTCGTTTTTGAGGTACAGCAATAATGTTCCTGGGTCAATTTTACCCAAGGAGTATTTAATCATGCAATAATGTCAGAAAACAAAAAAAATATCCTCCAAAACATTTTAGTATCTGATTATTAACTCCAATATTAACCATTTGAATCAATATTTGTGCAATGATGTTTTTTACTTCTTAGAAATAAAGGATTCATGACGACAATTTACTCATATACTCATTTGGGAATTTAATTTACATTTTTTATAATAACTTAAGTTAAAATCTGTTATTTTGGAGGTTTTCAGCTCTGTCACCAAACCTGAACACCCATTAAAGACCAACAGGCAGATCTGCTTCGGTTTCCACTGGACTGATGCATTTTTTTCAGCAGACTCCACCCTGTGCCAGTAGGATCCAGATGCATCATGTGCAGAAGTGTATTTGTTACATTCTGTCTGTTTTAGCTCACTCTTTTAAGCCAAACTGTAATAAATATACAGGTTATATTTGAAAATGTAGATAAAGGAAGAAAAGGCGGTATATAACATTTGCAGAGGACTACATGATGCGATCAATTGGTTGGTGATGCTGCATGACTTGGCTAAATATAATTCACTTGTTATGGGTGCCATAATTGAATTTAACGTGTCCATTGGTAGCACTGTTGTTTATCAGAATGCTTCTTTGATATTAGCGCCTCGGCACTGCAGAAATGCTCACAAGCAGCACTAAGAAGTGCAACGAAATAACTGAGGTGTACATCAAAAAAATACAAACGTGGTCAATTTTTAATGTACCACCATTTGATGTAGTGCACTATGTGCGGAAGCTCCCTTGCAGAAAAGTAGCATTGAATATTAATGAGGGAATAATACTGCACACATAGAACTGGCCAGAAAAGTTGTGTTGAGACCCTTTCCTTATATTCAGAGAAAGAGAATAAAGCCCCTATAAATTATTCTCAGGATAGAGCACAGGCATGACACAGATTTTGAACTCACCGACAGTCCTTTAAACTGGCCATACTCAGCAGTTGTGTCTGGATGTGTAATTGTGTGTGCAGAAGTCAAATCATTCACGTCAAAACAAGGTTAAAATACACACAAACAAACAAAGCTCTGCCAAAAAACTCCACATCTCTGCTCAATTTTCCCATGGAGATTCGTGTGTTTTCAACATTTTAGCATACATTTTTAATGGGCCAGCTCTCTCTCGGGGGTCATGAAATATTTAGGAAACGCAGAATACAGTGTCACAGCTGTCAACTACAGTGAATTAAGAAAAAAAATGCTCGAGTCACAATTACAGGAATATGAAATGAAACAGAAAGGAGTGTTTCTCATGTTAATTTAAAATAGCTGAAGCAAACCAGGCTTCACTCCTCATCCTTCTTACAAAATAGCAACTTAACATTTCTTTTGGCTACTGCTCCCAATGCTGTCCAGGGCAACTATGTTTAATTCCCTCATTAAACCCTGCATCACCGCAAAGCAATCTGAATAAATGAATGTTCGAGGATGCTTCCTCCAATCCCGAAAGAATAATGCTAAATTTGTGAACAAGCCCTTTGGCTTTTTTCAAGCAACAGAGCAGCAGGGAAGACGTAAGCCATCCCGCTCCACCCTTAACGTTTTAATTCTAGCATCTCTTGTTTTCTACTTAGAGCAGTTTCCAAAAAAAATTAGGCAGAAATCCTTGTCAGCTCTGGTTGTCATCCAAGAACTTCTTGGCTAGTTTCAGAGCAGAAAACACAAATGAAACTTTCATTTTTCACAAGTAAACTTGGCGTTTTAAACATTCTTCTTGTTTAAACAGAAGTTACTGTAAACTTTAACAAACAGAAAGAATCCTCCATCAAATTTAAAAGTATGTGATTATTGACATGAAATTTACATGAGCTGTTAGCAAAAACCCAGGAAATCCACACATATGAAGAAATCTACACAAATAAACCCAGAAATAATTACAATAAAGATGAATGACAAAGAATAAGTTTAATCAAAAGGTTGCAAACCTTTTAGGAACTCTTTGCGTTTACACATTATGTCATGCTCATTATGGAAAACCTTTGTAGTGAAAATCTTTTTCATCGTCATCATGATTAAACTAGCTGATAATAAATTGCTTTTACAGGAAGGACTGCTTTCTAACTACTGACAAGTTTCAGATTTTCTGAGCATTCAGCACTTTTTACATTCACTTACTCATTTTATCACCCATTCATCTTCATTATGGAACATCATTTATGGTATAATTTGTGTTTATTTATTTGTATTTGTGGTTGAATTGGGTCATTACTGAGATTTGCTTAGAAATTTGAGGTCAATTGGAACATTAGAGATATGAAAACATGAATGTGTTCAATAGTTTTTGTTCCCCACAGTGGCAGTTTTAAAGGAAGATTTTCAGTCTTGGATTTCAGACACAAGAATACCGAATCATGTTTATGATTTCTGATTGAACAGGACTGTTTTCTAACAAGCAGGAACAACTGCTAGTCATTTTGTCACTCCGTCATTTTGTACTTTTGCAACTTTTGCTTTTATAGTACCCACTTTTCCATTTATGAAAAGTCCTCCTTGTTCAATAGACATTTTGTTCTGATTATACTCTACAAAACCTCTAAAATATTTCACTCTTGAATTAAATTATATGTTAGGCTTTGTTGATTATCAATTCCCAAACAGATAACCTGACACTAAGAAGCATGTGGGCAAAATATATATTAGTGAAAAACAAATTAGTGAAGAGTCAAATTAGCTAAGGGTGGTTTGAGATATTAGTAAGTGCTGTTGACTGTAAACAAGCCCACCGCAGCTTCTCTGGAATACCAGGGTAATTGTGTTTTGCTTTCCAACTCCAAGTCTCCATTGTGGTTGTACTTTAAAGCCATTAACTGTTGCATTGTAGCCTTTGCTTTGTTCTCAACAAAACAATAAAATGCAGCCACTGAAACCCAATGCTGAGTAACAACAACAACTTTACAAATCAAAATCAATACAATAAAGACTATTTGTAGAGGGGTGGGGCCAATTAGTGCAATGTCCAATGAGGAGATGTTGATGGCACATTCTCTACTGCCATGGTGACCACAATTTATTGCCTGCTGCAGGGACGCATCACAAATAGGCAATAACATTAATCTCACGGAGGATGAGTGGAACTGCTTTATCATCACCAGAGAGTTACATAAGGTCATAGCCTTTCTCAGATGTTAACAACATAAACAAGAATCAGCATCAAACTGGGTGGATATGGAGCTCTGAGACAATGCAGGTCTGCCAGGAAAAGTTCTGCTTCCTAAGATAAGTATTTAGCCCATCTAATATGTTACTGAAAGCAGTTTTATAAAAACTCCAATTACCCGAGTCTAATGAAAATCAGGTTGCATCATGTGGGCTTCAGTGTTTTTGGACAGACTTAGACTTTAAGATATTTCCTGCCTAATTGCTACGATGTCAAGAATTTGTCTTCTAATTTCATAGAAACTCAGCACTAAACGGCTAAAATTTCAATACTTTGCCTAATGGCTGTGTGCTGTTTTTTTACAAGTTGCAAAAACAAAGGTTGTCAGCAGGGTCAAACTGAACTTGGATCTGAACTCAGTGGGATAAATATCCCAGCGGCACATCAAGGGCATTTCGAGGCAGTTAGACAGGTGGTGTTAAACTTCTGCAACCTGATCAGCCTTTATTTTCAACATGCAGTCTGACAAAAGTAATTAGTTTTTCATGAAATCGTCAGGAACAACAGGAACCCCATGGATAAAATAAAATTTAAAAAAAGTGCCAAAAGCCTCAAGTGGTAGGCTACATTTAAATTTGTCAAAATTCCAACAGCTGCATGAGAGAAATTAATGAAGACTACTGTCAATCTGGTATGTACAAATGTTAGCCAGTCTCAAAGGAGATTGATGACTAACAAGGCAAGTAATACTGTCCCACTGCAAAGGGAAGAAAGCAGCATTTTCAGAATACCTCATCTTGGGATCTAGTCAAGGCAAATAGGAGAAAGGAAGACACCTTTATATAAACTATCCAGAGAGGAATTACCAAGATGGACAGAAGACTGACAGCTACGAGTTCTACCAAAAGGCAGAAAGAAGAAAAGGCTGACTTTGACTAAAAATCCTACTTAATTCTGAAAGTGTTTTATGAGACACATAGACACACATACCTTTCATTTTTCTTTCTGCTTGAGTTGATATTAAAATATGCCTGACACACAGCTGCAGGGTTTATTTTAAGCCCGCATTAAAAAGTTACAACATCCTAATTGAGATGACAGTTCGTCTGTCAGTGTTTGGTGCGGCGAAAGCCGTGTTGTTGTGGCGTTTGCATTACCCACCTAGAACGGTGACGGTCGCCCGGGCCGTGCGGACCGGCATGGTGAAGATGGAGCAGGTGTACTCGCCCTCATCAGACAGCTGCACGTCGGAGATGTTGATGGAAAGCTCCGTGGGAGTTGAGCGGTGCAGCTGGATGCGGTTATCTCTCAGGGCTGAGGACAAGGAGGGCAAGATATCAATAATTAGAAACGTTCCTTATGAATTGCTAAGGAAGATTTAAGAGCTGTTATGTGAGCATTTCTTTTGTTGGATAGGGTATGTTAGTCTGTAGATGTTCAGCATTTTCTTCCCAAAATGTCAAATGAATAAGTTTGTTTTTTGTTTTTTTACTTGTATAAAGCAGCATATTTTATTACATGGGCTGAGAAGAGTTGAAAAGCAACCAAAACAGTTAAGACTGAACAACCTTTTAAAAAGAAACACGATGTGAAGCAGAACAGTGAGCCTTGTAGCTCTTTTTAACACCCGAGAGAGTTTGCTGACCTGACTCCCAGAGGACAGAGCATTCTGCAGCCTTCAACTGAAGTCAGCAAACTCTCAGTCCCACCATTTCAGCAAAGAACAACTAACAGATTCTGTTTACAAGACCTGAGAGGTCGATCAGTAATTTATTAAGCAGAGATGCCTCTGAATTTAAAGACTTGAGAGACACGGCCATGTCACAGAATTGGTTAATTTTTTTTTTTACTGTTTTTTTAATCAGTACAAAGTAAATTCTTGTTCAAGCAGAAATAAACAAACATAAATCCTCTTGTTTTATTGTTGAAAAGTTAAACAGAAAATTAATATTTTTGCCATGTTGGGCAAAACTTTTCTGTACCTGCATTTTATTGCACAATCCCTATGTGCAGCAGGCATAATTAAACAAATTAACTCAACTAGTGTTTTCCATGAGCAACTCGATGAAGACATTTAGAGAAGTGCTTTGAAAAGGATTTAATGTGCTCAAACTATCCTGATTCTCTGGATCTCATACCTGCTCCAGGTTTTACTTTGCGTGTACTTTGAAAGTTTACGTTTCGACCTTTGTTGAACTGTAGCATACACAGTTTCACCCAAGCGGGCTGTCACACATTTATTTTGTAAATGTCACCACCCTGAAACGCTATATATGTCACTGCTACTGAATCTACTGAAGTGCTTCTCAAATGTCAACGTAATGATTCAGTGATGACACTACCTGCCATGCAGACACTCTGTCTGCACTGACGAAGTTGAATTTACTTTGTGACACTGGAAGGCTTAAACAGCTCCATCTGAACTGCTTGCTAATTATTTGACCACAACAGTCCACTGAACCGTAATCTCTCTATTTTTCCTGTCCTGATGGTGTAAAACACGGTGCTCTAGAGTGTCGTACAGTAGGTGACACAGATACTTCACAGATGTGACACATCATGTTTTACGAAATTCTCAAGTTTAGATACATTGCTGTACGTCACATATGTCAGAGTCAAGGCCCGCGGGCCACATCCGGCCCGCGAGAAGATTTTCTACGGCCCCTGGGATGATATTAGAACCGGCCCGCAGCAAGCCGGCACCCCGTCTGAAAAAATGCGAGATGCACCCCCCCCCACCCTCGATCCTCACAACGCGCACCCCGTTCGATCCTCACAACGCACTTCACCCCGTTCGATCCTCACAACGCTTTGATCCTCTCACCCCGTTCGATCCTCAACGCGCACCCCGGTCCGCTGCACTAGACCAAATGCGTCATTTAAAAAAATCTCAATGAACATTCGATCAGTCCGGTCCTCGGCTTGTAGCTAAATTTTTTATTTGGCCCTCCGTCCATTTGACTTTGACACCCCTGCTGTACGTGAAGAAACAGCATGACAGCAGCGTCAAAGCAAAGCAAAAAAAAACAAAAACTGTTGAGTATAAAACAGATGTGGGATTCTCCTAAATAGTGCACTAATACATGTTTCATTTTAGTGACAGATGTTTTTGTGCGGCTGCCAGATTGTTTAAAGTGCAGACTGTTACGACCTGCTGTCAATCTGCTTCATTAACATCAGCACCAGTCTGCTGGGTTACCATGACCTTTTATGACTTTTTTACTGCTCAGCTCAAGAGAATAACAAAATAAACACCTATCAGTCATGTGTTTTGTGTAAACATTCAGAGTATTAAAATTCATGTTTGGTTGTGACAGAGCTCAAAACAAAAATGCTACAAGTACAGACAATAGGAGAAGTTGTTTTATTTAATTTTTATGTTTTTTTGGTAAAGCCTGTATAACAGTTCACATTTAGCAGCTTGGTGGAAAATGGGATCTAAATTGGTGGAATGTTATTATCAATGTTGTAAAAGATATGTAAGCCAAAACAGCAACAATAAAAGCATAATGAACTGTTAAAAATCAGTATGGCGCATTTTTAAATGTGCACACTAAACGTTTGGAATGTTTGGCTCAAAAGGAGAGCATTTAAAAAAATCTCTCTTTGGTACATGTCACATGTCAAATCAAGGTGATTACATCATCTCTTGTCATCGTAAATAAATACATTAAAAAATAAATTAGAAAATACAATCTTGAGATTATGTCACACCGACAAGAGATCCTTCTAATAATGAAGGAAACATGAAAAAATAAAGCGAAGACTGGTGAAATCGGTGAAATAAAGGAGCAAAAGATGAAGAAAATTACACATGGAAACATGAAGTTTCAAATTTTGCAGAAACGGGGCCTGGCAGATGAGAAGGAAATAGAACTCAGCTAAGGTAGGAAGGATGATGTAAAACCACAGGATGGAAAGCAGTAGCAGGAAGGAAGGATTAAGAATATGGGAAATGGAAATTAGGATGAGATTTGAAGGAAGGAGGTGAAAATATATGGAGGGAGTGGAAATGAAGAAGGAGGAAAGATACCAGCTGGAGGAAGCAAGGAAAGAAACAAGCCTGGTATCTAGTGAGAATGATAACTGTTAAAAGGAAAGTAAGAAAGTAAGTTAAAGGGTGCACAGGATTTTAATCAAAAGTGAATGACATAATAGTGATGAAGAGTAGAAACAGAGAGGCTGAGGTGGTTAGAGCAGAAAAATGATGTAAGCGAGAAAGAGGAGGACGAGCGATGTAGAAGAGGTGAGAGCGGCAAAAAATAGCAAAGATGTAAGCTGGGTACGTGGCATCGGAAGACAAAAAGACTGGAAAAAAAGATGCAAATTGAGAATGAGACGAGACAAAGTGTGTGAAAGCAAACAGAGGAAACATAAATAGCAAGGAGGATAAGGAAGAAACCACGAGGGAAGGGTGGCGGCAGCAGGGGAAGCAAGCGAAAGACATAAATGGCTTTGTCATCAATGAGAAATCCTGCCATGAAAGAGGGAAAGAGCACAAACGACTGAGATAGATGATGATGATGATGAAATGCTATGAAATAACGGCTCGTTTCCGTGATAGCATTGACCTCTACTGTGTTTGTGCCGTGTGATTGCCGCCTGTCTTCCTGTCTTCTCACCTGCCTGTCTCTATCTGCAGAGAATGTTCTACCTGTCTGACTTCCTGCATCAGTAAAGCTTACAGTTCAGACTTCGTCACCATTATACTGAAAACTTTTACAAAACAATGCCTGAGAGAGCAAATCATGTTCAGGCAGGGAATAATCTCATGAATATTGCTCCTCATTCAAAGTTATCATGCAAGAACATGTTGCATCCACAAAGATTTCCACTTAACAGAGTGAACACGTTAGTTGGCTTTGCTGAATATTTGATGGATACAATTAAAGGTCATAAGTTGGGTTTTTGTGATATTTTCTTTTTAATTATGTAGAAAAAAAGTTCAATGTCAGCACAAAAGTTTGTTGTATATCTGCCTTCATCTCAACCAACATAAAGCTAATTTCAAAAACACAATTCAGAGGATGCTTAAAATAAATTGTAGATCTTCAGGAATAAACAGATTATTTCTGACAGAATGCAATAAGCTATGCTGCAGCAAAGTACAGAAATAAATAGAAATCATTTCAAATATTTCCTCATAATATGCTTTTAAACATTCCCCTGCAGTGTAAGCTTTAATATATGACTTCAGGTTAGGGTTTCCTCTTTTAAAGACACGATACATTCCACCTAACATTTTTTTTCCACTTCTATTATAATGCATTGAGCACAAATTTAATGCGTTGTAACATTTATGTATGTAATTAGTCTGATGTCATAGTTTTGGTCCTTACTTCTGGCCTCAGCAGCCGACATGACAGCAGCATCATAAAACTCATAGGATTCTGTTGCTTATGGTTTTACTGTGCTGTTTAAAGATCATCAGTGGCCTCCATCTTGTCTCCCCTCTGATATCCTCCATCCAGGATTGTCTGTTTCCCAAGGGTATCAACACAAAGGCCCAGCTCCCTCGGCTACCAGCCACTGAGCTGGATGAGAGCCCAAGTTTATCATGCCAACAGTCGGATGAAAGCTCTGAGAACTTCAAAATTAAATATCTCTAAAACGTATTATTCGAAAACTGCAGCACAGAGCGGCGTTTTGGGTTTATGAAGATTTTGCAAAAACTACTGGATGCTTATATACATGCCAAAAAAGCCCAAGTCTTTTTTGTCATACAATTACAAGTGTAAATGTGTGGAGTTTCCTAAACACTGCAGGAACTGTAACTGAAGCACTGTGCTTTGATCCAAAAAGGCCAGAATGAGTTTCCCAGCAGCAAATGCTTCAGGTGGAAATGTTTGTAAAATCACTTTGTGCCCCTTGTTCACATGGTGGAGGATCTGTGGTGCTGAGGGCTGGTTTCTCTTTTAAAGGCTCTTGGGTTGCTTTTTTGGGGCGCATGACAAAATACTAGATGTTAAATTTAAAAAAGCTGGTGGCTCTGATTGAAAACTGAAAATCTATTGTCATTGAGTGTTTCAGCAACATATTTGTACAACACCTATGACCAAATCAACACAAAAATAGTCCAAAACAATTAACTTAATCTTTTGTTAGAGTTGTCTCAGTCTCAGGATCAAGATCCAATAGAAAACCAATGGGTTGAGCTGAAAGGAAGAGGAAGTAAGACCAGGAAAGTTGAGACACTTCCCCAACCAACAGGGAATAAACTTACTTCTAAAAATGATTTGCAGATGTCTAAAACCCAAAATTTACAGATAGCAAAAATAACAAAATTCTGCTCATGTGAGGAAATGAAACCAAGATTTCCACTCAAATGTGTTCAATGTTAAATGAAGCTGCATTCTGTGTCTAGTAATCATTTCTGTTTTCTCTTGAGTCTCTGAGCTGAATGTTTTTAATGGTTGTAAATTAAGCTTAGGTTATGCTGAGTTATCTCTCTAGGTTCAGACTCAAATACTGACCACTTTTCCAACTTTCACGCTTTATAATCATTTCTGTTTAATAAAACAGAAATTATAAACAGAGCTAAATGTTTTAATCCTGCTGCTGTAAACAATGCTGGACCTACTGAGAAGTGGATGAAGGCTGTTTGTACATGTTCAGACTGTAAATATTTCATTATCAGTAAATGTTTTCATCTCAACAGGAACTGTCGCACATTTTGCATCAGATAAAGGCTTGTTTCATGTTCAGCTGTTTGCGCTCTTATTTGAAATGAGTTAAAAGAATGAAACAGACAAGCATTCAGGACTAATTAAGGGAAACATCATTATGGAACATTTCTCACTGGATGATGAGGCGCATCCCTAAATTTATTTATTTCAGAATGTCTTATAGCACAAAGAAAACAAGTACCAAATGTCACAATAACACATTTTTCTGGACGATAAATTGTACCAGTAATCATCTTGATAAACAATAATATGTTTTGGGACAATTTTCCATTAGTATTGTATATTGATAATGGCGTAATAGTACAAGTTTGCCCTCTCTGTGATCAATAAATGTTAATTTTGCAAAAAGACTCTTAAACACTGGAGCATACTTTAAATGACCAAAAATAAAACCCTACAACCAAAATCATAAATAATATGGATTATCATGTCACTAAATCCAAAATTCATTAGAATAAAAATTATTGAACTCATTTTAATTTATTAATTGATTGATTGGTTATTGTGACAGTCTTTGTGACCAGTTGGACAAGAGAAATCATGTGCATACATGACCTAGAAAATAATAAGATTACCTCTACTTCTCAAAAAGAAAAGTAAAATATGAGGTAATATGAGGAAACACATGCACACAAGATAGATATGTAACCGCATTGTCACTGCAATGTTTTGCTTCTTATCTGTCTTTCTGCCATTATTGTTTATTTGATATCTTATGGTGGAGCTATATTTGTGTTTGTTCGTATTTTTTCTGTCTCTTCATGAGTCTGTTCAGCTGTCGTTTGCTCCCTCTTGCTCACTCACAGACACACCTTTGTTCCTCTTGGTATATTTTCAGTTATTTTATCCAACACTACTTTATCTTCATGCCTTATCGCCACGCAAGGTCATAACATTAGTCTTCATGAGCTCCCCACTTTGGGTGGGTTTGTGAGGCATACAGTCACACACATATCCCCGCCCGTTGGACCTTGTGCTCAGCTATCAGTCTCCTTAATTCTCCTCCCCTCGTCTGTGCTCCATCCTTTCTTCCCCTTCTACTTCCTCTCCTTCATCTTCCTCTCTTACATCTCACACTTTTCTAATCTTTTCACACCCTGGGTCCCTTCACTTCTTTTTCTTCTTTTCCCCGTATCTTTCTCTTTTCATTATAAACGGTGCGTGGCGCTTGCACCTACAGGTGTGATGGATTTTCAAAAACGATATCATATCTAGTTACAGGGGCATATCGATCGGGAGGCCCCTGAAAATTGCACACGTGCGCTGGTGCTGTTTAGTCTGATGTGGGTAAGGTAAATAGTCTGCCAATAGGTCGCGCTCTGATGTTTAGCTTTTATTTCAATGGTGAAGGGATGTAATGAATTTCTGAGCTTGTGTATAAACAGGATTTATGGACAGGAGATGTGGATGGGGGTGTATGGCAGAGGAATGCTGCTCAGTTGTGTTTATCTGCTGGTCTTGGTTGGACGTGAAACTTTGCCACAGCACACACTAAATATTCATGCAAGCATACAATGCAATGCAAATTTGCATAAATACATTAACGATTTATGAATAAAAAAATAAACAAAGCCAACATCCAGCATGTTTTTGTTATTTTGAACTATAGCATTCAATAATGCATGTTTTTATCAGAGGGAAAAAAAAACTACTTTTCATGCTGCATGGTTGAGAAGTGGCTAAACAGAAAGAAGTTCCATCCACAGTGTGACACAACTCACAGTGCAGTGGTTTCCAGTCTGTCTTCAGAGCCCACGGTCCTGTGTACAGTTTATCCATCTCCAACACAACTAATTTAGATGATTGAATTAACCCCAGAACAAAGAGCTGCAGAAAACTTTAATCACCTATTCATTTAAGTCAGGTGTGTCAGGAAAACACCTAAAACATGCAGGACAGCGGGCCCTGGGATCTCTGATGTCAGTAAGAGGAAATGTGGAAAATGGAGTTCTGGTTAGGTAAGATTAGAATTTATCTTTTTGGTCTGCATGTGAAATCCTGTGCATGGGAGAAAACTGACACTGCACATCACCCTGAACACATTAACCCCTGTACTGAAGCATGGCAGAGGCAGCATTGTCCTGTGTCAGCAGTTACAGGGAAAGAATTTGAAAATGGACCCAGCAAGACGCAGTTCAGCACTGGAGGAAAACCTGGTACAAGCTGCAAAAGAGTCCAAACAAACTGAGAGCTAACATGAAAGATAGTTCATATAGTTCATATGTTAAGTTAATGTCCTGATGCAGTTTCAATTGAATAATTTGTCAGATATAAATACTGATAATCTAATCAAACTAATCCTGATCTACTTAGGGAAAAAAAAATCAGTCTAAATATGTGATCCTACAACATATTAACTTTTCAAAGATTCTCAGATTTTTAATTAAAAAATGTTTTTAAAATATCAGTTTCCTTCAACTGTACTATAATGTGCTTCTTTTTTGTTGTTCCATTAAAACACACTGTGGTTTGGTTTCACCTCTGACCAGGTCTCACTTGATGAAGAACTGATAACCTCCAAAGACTGTGTTGAAAAAAATGGTTTGAAAAATATATGTGACAAACTGTCCTTTTGTGTGCATATTTAATTATCTACATTCCTTCATTACCATGGCTACTGCAACACTAGAATCCATCTGCAAACCAAACAGAAAAAAAAATAAACTAAACTGCTGGTAAAATGTTGAACTAATTAAATGTTTCAGAGATGATGTGTTGTAGTGGAGCTGTCTGGTCTTTGCAGCCTCATTTCCAGCATTGATGCTAACAGTTTTAATGGGTCTAAGCATCCAGGTGCAGTTCATTTATGACTCATGCAGTAAAAAAATGATGTGTTTCAGCACTTCCAACTGTTTGTCTTCACAGGGTTTTAAATAATGTTGTTCTTCTTTTAAACCAAAGCCTGTAGCATCTCTAAGACACAAACAAAAATCTTTGAATCCACTAGTTGCAATTAATGTGTGAAGTAAAGCATTTACATGAAGAAGCCAGAGCAGTTCAATTCAGTTGAGTTTATTTATATAGCGCCAATTTACAACATCATCTCAAGGCACTTCAGTAATCTCAGCCCAATAATACATCATTTCCAAATGATCTACTTATGAAGAAGTGCAGTCGAGTTCAGTTTATTATTCAAATTAATTAAAAAGTTTCTATGTCTAAGGAAACCCAGCAGGCTGCATCGAGTCATTGACTTGGAGCATTTACCCCTCCTGTTGAGCATTTCTCAGGAAATTACTGAGACTTTTTGACATTTAACCTTGAATAGTAAGTAATTCTTTCTCTGCTGGTTATTCCTGGCGACATTGTTCATGCTGATCGGCCGTCTTGCTGTTTGAAGCACCTGAATTAATTGTATCCACATTATTTTTAAAGAAACGATTAGGCTTCAGTGAAAGTTCAAGCTGTTTTCAAATAGCTTCACCGGTAATGGAGTCAGCTGATGTGAAAGTTATCATGTGGGTTCTTTAAATAGGCCTGACGTCTCTCTACACTTTCACTGAGGCATTCTGAGTGTTACACAGATCCTCCTGCAGAAGCTCTCCTCAAATCAAGCATCCTTATTGTTCTTCTGCTCTGTCTAACTCATCTAAGCTGCTTTTTTTGAATGGGAGATTTAACCTGTCACATGCATAGTCGGTGTGCACATTTTGTGCACTTATGCAAGCCACTCTGTCTGCCATAGGGGGTTGGTGGACAGATAAAGATAATGAAGCATGCATCAAGCCAAGAATGCACGTGAGTGGAAGCATTAATCATGAATTTAGCTTTAGGCACATGCAGGAAAAACTGCCTGGTTGTGGATTGTAACAAATATAGTATAGCCCTTGGTTTAGCCTTAAGAATATTTCTGTTTTGGACAACACAAAGTGTCGTTGATGTTAAAATGCAGTGAAAGTGTATGAGTTGAAGCACCTGCGGTCAACCACTCAAAGCAATGGTCAAGGACGTCCAAGGGGCAAATGCCAAGAAGCAAGTGACCTTAAGTAAGTAAAACACAGTAAAGTATTCACTAGCCTCAAAATGGCTCAAAGATCACGCTGATGTCATTAGCTAAGTTATCTCTTCTTCTGCATCCTTGATGCACTGAGGATTTGTTTCAGAGTAATTTAACATTTAAATGAATTTCCACCTCCTCCGGGTTATTCCCTGTCAAGTCGAGTTTAACCCGCCGGCAGAAATCAGCACCAGCACCCCTGGAGGTAAGAAAATGGATGGATGGATGGATGGATGGATGGATGGATGGATGGATGGATGGATGGATGGATGGATGGATGGATGGATGGATGGATGGATGGATGGATGTTTCTTTCCTTCCACTACATAATTATGTACCACTTTGTTTTGGTCTCACCATCAAATTCCAATAGAATACAATGACATTAAGAGGTTAAAGCAGAGCAAGGAGCAAGAAAAAAAACATCCACTTCAATTTACAATCTTGTATTTAAGTGGATTAAAGTTTTTTGGGCAGGTACAGTTTAAGTAAGTTACTTAGTTTATTTACACGACTTATTTACTGCAATTTATGTAAATCCTGAATTTAAATCTTAAAATATCTATCATTAAAGTTACTGACACTTGCAGAAACTTTCTTTAAAAAAGCATCAAATTTAACCCCAACATGAACAAAGTCTCAGCATTTCAGTACTAAAGAGGACAGACTGCACAGTTTTAGATTTAAATTGATGTTTATTAAACTCAAAAGAAATACCTGTACAAATACCTGTGTGTTGAAATGTTTTTGTTTTGTTTTTTATCTGGAGAAAGCCAAGAGTTTATGCACTAGAGCTTTAAGATCTTTCTGCATGTTGACTGTATAGGGTTTCTAAATCATTTTAGGAAATGCAAACATGTTTCTAAGCTAAGATGTAACATTTGCATGTCTATTACATGTCAAGTAGAACATTTTCTTGTCAGCATGCATTGCTTATTTACTGCATCTGTTGTATGTCAACTTTTCCAACCCGAAACGCAACAATTTCCAAATGTCCAACCACTGATCTGGTCACAGCAGCTATTTTTATTCCTCCTTCCTTCATCAACTTCTCTTCCTCCTCCCTCGATCTTTCCCATGCTCTTTCAACTTCAAACATTCAGGGAGAGGGGGATTCTATCCCAACACATACTGAGTGCATATTCCGCGTTTCATCTGCCTCCTGCCTCCTTATGCAGTTTTTCGTCTGCCAAGAACTCTCTTAAATTCAAATTTGTGTTATTGGCACAACAGGCAGGAAACCTGTGATGCTGAACCAAACTACATCAGTTACAGACCAATATTTTTATATATCTGTCTCCATTTCCCTCGCAGCTTCTGCATCTCTTCATCTCCCGCTTTGGTTCAGCCTTAATCTGCATCACACCTTTCCCTCCTGCTTCTCTCCCTCTCTCTGTCAGTTGCCCACATTGATCCCACCTCCACCACATTCCCACCTTGATGATTCCCTTAAACTCTGTCTCCTCACCACTCAGCTCTGTCTAGTTTTGTTTTACATTTCAAGCATTTAGCCGACACCCTTGCCAAAAAGAGACCGCCTCTCTTCTTCTTTCTCTCTCGCTCCCACACGTCGCCTCCATCCTCCCATCTGCTTGTGAATATTCTCTCCAGCTCCCTAATTATCCTGCCTTTCCGACAGCTGATTGGGGTTCAGTGACCGCAGGCTTCCCTTGATCACACTGTACTCGCTGATCTGAAGGCGTAAATTGATCCCGGATCAGCACTCCAACGGCAAAACACTTGGTAAACACACTTCCCAATCTGTGAGATTCACCTTGGCCTCTTTCCCACCACTTCTTTGACATCATTTGTCTTTAGCCAACCTTAAACATTTTTTCATCCAAAAGAATTATGCAAAATCAATGGGGGAAATGCAAAAGGTGAAAGATGAACTGAACTCTGCCACAGAGGTAAAAATGCAATTATTGAGTAATGAGTTGAACTTGAAACTAATCCTTTCAAGATGGATTAGCTTCAACTAATACATCCCACTGTAAACACTGAAAATCTTATCAAGTATTTTTGCATAGTTTCTAGCGCAAATATCTTAGCATATGTGAAATAAGATGACACTAACTTAAAAGTAACTATTGTCTTGTTTTAGGTCAATAATTCTTGAATATATATTTTAAAAGTACTAGTTCCACTGGCATATTTTTTGCCTCTTATAACAAGATGTTATTCCTGTTTTAAGTGCAAATGGAACTAGTACTTTTATTTAATCTATATTCAGGAATCATTGACTTAGAACAAGCTCCTATATTTTACTGAAAACTTAAAACTGAGTTTTGTCTTAATTTAAATGTACTAAAATATTTGCACTAGAAACTACACACAATATGTACAAAGTATCCAAGTATGTACAAATGCATCTAAGGAAATTAGGACAAGCTCTGTATTATTAATTCATCTCAGCAATCTGATTTAAAATGTGCTCATTTAATTCCCTTGCAACAGAAGTTGGCTAATCCAGAGTAGCTAATCCAAGCATATCAATGGAAAGTGAGGTGGAGTAAAAAATGTGGTATAAGACAAGCAATCACTCTAACCAAAGAGAGTGAATATATTTTATAGTGCGTGGATAATATTTTCAGCAAGTTGACTTTGCTTTTTTAACCATCTTATGTAATACCTAAATTGAATAATAAAAACGGATGCAGTAAATTTTTTTTCATTGTTTTTAATTGACATGATTCAAAAGAGCAAATTTGTTTTTGCAATTCCATTTTATGCTATTTTATGGTCAACTAAAACACAACTACTAATATTCTAATATACAATGAAAAAATTCCCACTAGGGATTGTCCTAAAAATGTACAATAAAAAACAAATAAAAAAAACCTCAGGAGGAGCCAATTACCATACGTTAGTTTTAGTGTGCTGGTTTTGGACGTCTTTATACTGACATGTTCCCTCACTGTTCATCTAAGATCAGACTCATGCAGAGCAGGAGATTTTTTTCTCTTTTTTTTTTTTGCAACCCATGTCCCTTTATGTCCTGCAGTGTTTTTATCTGACTGCCTTTGATAGCTAGAGAGAGGTGTGTTCACATCCTTTAATTATTTTATGTTTAAAAAAGATGAATCCCCTGATGTAGCACATCCTCGCTTTTGCAAGAGGTGTGTTTAAAGCCAAAAGCCAGAAGTTACATGAATTCTCAACCTCAGTTTCTGTGAAAATTTTATTGTTACCCTCAGCAGTTCATAGTAACCTGCCCTCAAGGCATTTGTGCTAATTACACGAGGGTGAGCGGCGATTTTAGGTTTTAATTTAGTAGTTTGATTCACTGTCTGCTATCAGACAGCACACATTTTGTCTTATTTCGAATGTATTGAGATATTTTCACTAGAAACTAAACCAAAAGGTTTGGTAAGATTTAGTGGTTTTGCAGTGTAAGAGAACAAAAATGCAAAGTTAAGGGAAATGTGTTTTAACAAAATGAATGGTGTTAATTTAGGCCCTACTGACAATTCCTATGCTGTGACACAAGCTTATTTCTACAAGCTACTCTTCAAAATGGTAAAGATAAGAGAACATACTATTTCAGTAAAGCAGATGTTGGTCTATTCAGGTCAGTGAATGGTTACAAGAAAATTCCTCCATGTTTAAATTTGAGAGAAGTGTATCAAATTCAGAGAAATAATAAGTTTTAAAACATGTGCTTAGGTGAGAATAAAAACAATATTTGACAACCTCAGTTTATTTTGCCTCAATGCTCTCTAATAATAATGGTAAGGTGGCATTTAATGGCATTTAATATAAATATAATAAATATTATGTAAACCTATTAGTTGGGATCCTAGCCCAGAAAAAGTATTTTCTCTCCCCCCATAAAACACACAAACATGTGGATTTTGCTCAACTTTACCTGGCATATTGTGTTTTGGTCAGTTGATAATAACACAGAGTTTTTCTATAAAAACACTCCAATGGCTGAATATGTTGAAAAGCATCTTATTGCCACTGTTAAGTAAGGTGGAGGATCTGAGATGCTGTGGGCCAATTCCTCAGCACTAGAGATTTCCAATTGAAGATTTTGAACTCTTCACTAGGCCATTTTAATTAAATAGAGTTCTCTGCCAGCAACTGGAAATGGGTCATCAATGAGTCTTTCAGCAAGATATTGATCCAGACCATTTGGCCAAATCAGCACAGCTGCTCACCAGATAATACAAAAACATCAACCTGTCTCAGTAACCAGTCCTATAGAAAAGCTGTGAGATCAGCTCATGAGAAGGGCTTATAAAGAGAGGCTCCAGGATATTCGATGATCTAGAGAGATTGTGAAAGGAGGAAAGGTCAAAGATTACTCTGTCTTCGTGTTCCAATCTTGTGAAAATGATTTACCAAAGGAGCTCCCAATACGGTCAAAAAAAGACTGCTGCAAAGTATTGATAGCACGGTGCCCACAATGCTGGAACTAATGCCTATTAAATGGCTAGATTAGGTAAGCTCATGAAGGCACCAGTGATTTTGTTAACAGCAATAATTTCTTCATGTGAGATTTTCCATTTGCTGAATGTACTGACATTTAAGGTTGGATTTTAACTACGGTATATTTCAGTGTAAGTTTGCTGCTAGAATAAAAAGGGCTTTTTTTCATTCCTTCATCATTTATTTTTAAGGGGCTTCCCTGTAACATTCTGTGAAACTATCAGTCTGTAACATTAAGAAATTTCTATTTGCCATATAAGCGTGCACAGGGCCTCGGTTCTCTCTCTCTCTCTCTCTATATATATATATATATATATATATATATATATATATATATATATATATATATATATATATATATATATATATATATATATATATATATATATATATAAAATATTGGTTTCACCTAAGGGACAAACTTTTACCGACTTATATAAATTTATCTCTAAGCACTGATTAAAACCCTACAAAGTTTTTTTTACAAAAAGATTATCCTTTTTTTTTCATTAAAATCTCCTGCCTAGATTATTATGCACAAAATCTTTGAAAATGCAAATCGGTCCCCTCTGCTCAGACTCCAACAGCTGCTCCTCCTCAACACTCCTCTACGTAATGTTGAGGTGCAGCGCTGAAGGAATCCACCCACACATCTTCAATCCAAAATCTGATCCCGGAAGCAGAAGATGAAAGCAACTACAAGTCAGCACATTTGAATGGTAATGTTCCCTAAGGACTCCCGCACACAAAATAAACCACAACTATCATTGATTGAAGGCTGCAAACTTTGTTAAAACTCATTTAAACAAGAGAAAAGTAACAAGATAAACAAGCAGCACACTGATTTTATCCATTTCTGGTGGCTTTAGTCATCGTCTATGACCCTGACTTGTTTGGATCTTAACTTCAGGAGTGACTGACCCATTACATCTTGTGTAGATCCAGTTAAAGTTTCTTTTACTTTAAGTAAAAACTTTCTATGAATCTGACATTGTGGAATACATAATATGATTTCCAGCCATTCCTGATAGTTTTTTTTACTAACAATAAGTCAAAATTCTTGACAGTATGATCGGAAACGTTATTTTTGATATTTTCTCCACTGTTTGTTCCACGAGAGTATCAATAAAATTTTTAAATATGATTAAATGCAGTTACTGTGTGCAGGTATAAATCACACTTTCATAGTGAGTGGCGTCTTTTAGGAGCCTGTTTTAAACAGGAAAGTTTTTCAAGAACAAAATTTGTGTTTGTGGTGCTATGACTGCTGTGTTACAGAAAACAATAAGTAATAAAACCCTTTTTGTATTACAATCTTTATCCTTATCACAATAGTACCAAAAAATATTGCAATAAAATTCTAAATCCATATAGCTCCCCCTATTATTTTCAGGATGACCAGATATAGCATTACCTAATTTGACACTTTAAAGACCTGATTAACAGGAATTCAGCTTGCTGTGCTGCATGCTTTGAAGGATTGACAGCAGGGAAGTAGAAGCTGTTATCTGATAAATTCAGCTAATAACATTTTTGATGAATGGGAGAGTTCATTTACCATCCATATAGCAATGATGGTAAGTATGCCAAGAGAGTCTGGTAACCGTCCATCTATGCATCCATTTGTATCTAAAACTAAAAGCTAATTCTCGATGATAGAACTCCTTTAGTCACATTGGCCACTGGGCCTGGCCTACTTCCACAAAACCTGCTTCATTTTTTCATGTTTTGGCCCACATAACTGTGTTATTAGATAAGCCAACATCCTTGACAAGATAAAAAGCTGCATTACATGCATCCCAGATTTATTCCTAACATGGACTCATGATCAATTTGGATAAAAGTAAAGGTTGCAGTATGAGAGTATGAGTGTGTGCTGCTGAGACACAAATAACTCCCAAAAAATTAATTAGCTTTTTGTTCCTCTGGAAAAATTCCCATATGGTTTCTAAATAAAGTGATGTCTGACTCACAAAGCTGGGCCAAATAAGATCCGTAAAAGAAGTTTCGAACAAACAGAATCAGTCATGGCTAAGACAGGTTAAGAGAAAATAAAAAAAGCAGATTTCTGTTTATTACAGGATTTCAATTACCTGAAACTGTTTAATGTTTTCACAGTGTATTCATTTCAACAAACTTTGAGCTTTTGAGGGATATTTGCACTTTCACTTTACTAAGCCACAACCATCTTAGCACAGAAAAAATGAAACAGACATTTTTCAGGCCAGTGAATGAGGAGAAAATTAATTTTCTTTGAGGCCTCTTTGAGTCAGCAGCACACTCCCACGAGCTCTGGCAACACAAATACCTCTTAGCGATGTACAAAAAGCTAACTATATTATCCAAATATACCTAGCTCCTTGTGGATTTTATACCTATTCGCTTTCATCCTTAAGTCTGCTAATAAACTTAAGCAAGCAAATTGAAAATGTTTTTTTTCTAAGTTTGTTATGAATTAAATTCTAGCTCATCACTGCTTTCATGGTTTTTACAGAGAATATATGCAATACTTTAGTTGTTGTTGAAGTCTGCTTGTGTTAGTTTAGGTGTGAGAATAAATTAGAAACACAGAGAAGGGCACGCTCATTCTGGTGTCAAAAAGGAAGATAAAGGGAGAAAGAATTTCACAGTCATAACTCTGTTGCAGTTCTTTTTCTGTAGTTTTACGGTCCAGTGTTTCTGAACAACCTGTGAAAGGTCATGAGTGCCAAAATGTCAAACTCAGGGAAAAAAAGGAGAAATCTCCACCTTCCTTCTTTTAAGAAAAATATTAAACTACAACAGAGCTCATGTCTGCCTCCCTACACTTGGTTTAATGTGTATTTCTGCAGGGGAGATGCAAAATTACTACTTTAAATCACACTGGGCTTTTTATACGTTTATTTCAATAACCTAAAATGAAAAATAAAAAAAAGCAATTTCATTTTTTATTTTCCACTTCGGATTCTCTTTGTGCCTTTCTCCTCCATCTTTCTGCACTCATGTTCCACAAGATTATTTTGAGGACACATAGAAAAATGAAAGTCTCGAAAATTCAAACAGAAACAGTTGAAAAGTCATCTTTCAAGTGCTAGTAGATTTGAAACATCTCAGCGGCAGCTTTTCAGTCCCGTTACGGTTGTTGTTAATGCACTCTGCAGAGAGCTTTTTCCAAGAAGTCGGGAAAACTTTGACTGATGTGATGTGGATCAATAGTTTTTCAGAAATGTCCAAAAAAAAAAAAAAAGAAACAGCTCATGCTCCACATTTTAAAAGAAGCATCTTTCTCTGTCATAAGTTTGTCTGTTTTCTTGCGATTTAGCAGACGATTCACCACTCTTTAACATGGCTTACCTGTGAAAAACTGTAAAAATGGTTAGGATTAGCTGAGATGAAAGGAATAAGCTACAATCGCAGTCATCAATACGGCTGAAACCTGCCCACTTCATCCTCCCTCCAGGCAGGAAAAGTCTTTCCCCGCCTGGTTTGTGAAGCACTAGAGAGCCATTACCTTGGTAAATTGCTCCAAAGCATATGATAGCCTGTCTGATGTCTGCTGATATGCTTTCATGGAAAGGAGGGAAACCGTATGACAAATAAATAAAATCATAGATTAACTAAGAGCAAGTACTCAATTTCTTCCACTGGGGTAATTTGTTAAAAAAAAAAGTCAAAATGCTTTACAGGGTTCCGTTTACTGTCTGCAATCTAGATTTGGAGGGATTTCAGTTCAAATTTGTCTCTTCAAACTTTATGAAAAGATTTAATTTATAGAAAAAAATATTAAAGGGAAAAGTTTTAGTACAATAGAGAAACAGATGGAATCATTTCTAACTTAAATTGGAGAATAAAGGAAAATTAGAGTGAGATTAGAGGTTATGTTTTGTCTTACTATCTCAAAGTGGTACAGATTTTATCATGTTCATTGCCTTTGAAGACATCCTATTAATTTTTAATTCCTATTTTCTTCTCCTTTCAGTGATAAAGGGACATTTAACATTCCTTCCTGCTGAATTGTAGAAACTTTCTCTTTGCAGAGCCCTTGCTAACTCTGCAAAAAAAACCTCAGCTGCCAACTTTGCTTTCTGATAGATTTTATTCTGTATTTCATGTGAGAAATTAGATATTGGAATGACATAAAACCCAACCTAACCGTGTTGCAGACAGAAGTTGAATGACCAGCAGAATCACTGAGTGCAAATCAGCTTTGCACTCAGTGAATTTACTAGTATTTACAACTGAAGCTATTAACAACGTATTTGTTGCACTTTTAGCATTCAAATTTTGAAGCAACAGATGTGGTTTTAAAGGTATGACTTTAAAATGGAGCGTGGCGACTCGGCATTTAAACAGCATCGACAGCTGCAACAATCAACAGCCGATTTCTTGAATTGTTTTTATGTCCTTTTATCAGTCCCAGACTGTAATGTACATTGTACAAAAATGCTCAGAAACACATGTATTAGCTCACCTTGCTAACTGTAGCTAGCCTAGTTTCTGAGCAGAACAATTAGCCTAATCAAAAAAAATAATTAACAAAGTTCAACTGTGACTTGTATTCAGGGGTCTGAGGTAATTTTGGCATCATTTGATTGTTGTTTGTTAAGTTTTAACATGTACTCCTTTTGTTCAGCAACTTTCTTTTAAATTCCTGTTTACTTGATGGGTTTTCTGTTCTTCAGTGCGTCTTGTTCTTGAAGCTATTTTTGTCTTTTTTTATCTTCAGACTGTTACTCATTTGTAACATCCAGGCATAGAAACACCCCGTAAGCCTTGATTTTTAACCTGCATCTGAAAAAGTGTGTTTCTCTAAAGCCTTTTTACTTCAGTGAAACAAAACTAATATCCCCATTAATTCTTATTTGTCTGGCTGAAAGTTAATCGTTGGCTAACAAGTAAATATGTGGTCCCATTTGTTATAGTTACAGATAGTCCATTAAAAGGGGTTGAAATTAAATCTTTCAGTGGTTTTGTCATAGGAACACTTTTTCAGACGTTTACTTCTACTTTACTCACTGAGCTTTGAAGTCCTGGTTCAGACATACAGCAAGTAAAGGAAAATCATTGGAAATAACCGTCTTTTATTAGATGAGAGCACACTAAATGTGCTGCCTTTTGAAAAACTGGGAATCTTTTTTAAGTTCACATGCGTAATTTTTATTCTGCTTACAGGGAAACAACACAAGAGGACAAAATTGAAAATGAGGAATAAAGCGAGATGCAACAAAAATGAAGTTGTTCGGCTTCAGTTAAGATATTTTTGTTTGACCCTGCAAATCTCAGAAAATTTTCCAGGAAGCTCGAGTGCCTGCAGATGGACAGATGAGAGGCATTATATTTAGTAGGAGGATATGGAGCCTTACAAGCTAATTTTAAAATTTGGAGTAGAAAGAGGAATCTTTGACAGATGCTCAAGATGCACAGGACTGTGAAACATTTTTCCTCTGACAGATTCCTCTGGGTTTTTTTGGGGGGATGTGGGGGGTTTGACAATGAAATAAGTGTCATAATTTTGAAAAGCATTACTTGAGTAAAAACAAAAAGCAGTTTTCAAATGATTTCATTTCATTATGGGAAAGATGTTAGGTGGTTGTATTTGAAAAGAAATCGTCCTTTAGGGGGAATAACTGCCAATAACTTTTTGCAATAAGTGGAAATCAGATCTTTTTTCTTATTTGGAAGAATTATGACATTATTCTTTGACCAGTCTTAATTCAGCTATTGAAGAGTTTTTGAATACAAGTAGCCTGATTAAGGCCATACTACAGCATCTCATTCAGATTTAGGTTCAGACTTTGACTAGGTGATTTCAAATCCTGCAGTTTTTTTGTTTTTTTTGAGTCATTCACTACAGTGGACTTGTTTTTGTGCTTTGGATCACTGCTCTCTCACAAGATGACACTCTTCTTCAAGATTTGTCTGGTAAAGAGCAGAATTCAAGGCTTCATCCAAGACAGGAATATGTTCAGGTCTCTAACATCCATTTCTTTCTGAAATGCTGTGTTACTTTTACACCGAATATAACGGGACACAAACCCTCCAAAACATTCTACATTTGACTCATCGGTGCGTCAACTATTTTCCCCAAAAGCAAACGTGACAAAATAAACGTGTGTCACGTTTATTTTTAGTTAAGCGTGACACAGACTTTTGTGTTATTTTTGGTCAGATATGCTTTTATTTTTTACTTTGGGACTCTTCCATGGATGCTGAATTTTTTTTATACCCCTGCCATCTGTTTTTGAATCATAAACTCTGATCTTAACTCGGAAGTGATGGGTTCAGTGCGTTAGTTGTTGCTCACCTCTTGATTGAGGTGCTGATGCAATCTAGGCATAATGGATGATAATAACTGTTAAATGTTTTGTTTCTTTCACAGATAATGGCTCATCGTGGTTTGATGAGAGTCCAACAGGCTTAAAATGACCCTGTGATTTTTTCAACTCTGATAGGTGTAAGTGATTTTCTGGTGTAGATATTTTTGAAGTTGTTGATTCTTTAATTGTTGTATAAAAATCATTGTAATCTGTCTGAATTGTATTCCTATGAACTGTATTGTAAGTTTACACTTTTATCTTGCAGTCACTTCATTTCTGCTCTTAACAAATTTCCCTTAGGAGACAATAAAGTATATCTCATCTTATCTTATTTTATTTCATCTTAATGACGTACAGATTCCTTTTAGATCTTTCAGCCAATATCTAGGTGGTGAACTGAACTCGGCTTTCTAAAAATCTGGTTAATCAAAGGAGGTAATTGCTTTATTTCATACAGCTAGGGTTATTTGGATAGGTGTTTGTCTTTCACATTAACTGAAATCATCATTTTAAAACAGAATTTTGTATCATATTTATCTGATAATAAAATCAGTTAGAATATCAAGCATTGAAATGTAACAAAACTAAACAAGAACAAGGGATTGGTAAGGTCTTGTGCTTTCACATTTCCTGCAACAGACTTTCTCTTTTAGCTCTGGCTTCTCCACCTGTTTTCTCTTGCCTCATGTCCATCTCTTTGTCTCAATGTCTCTTGTGTTTTTGGTCCTGCAGTATTAATGCAGGAACCCATCTGTTTCCATGCTTTCCCAGCTGTCTAATCTCCTCTATTAGCAGGTCTGTTTTTCTCATCTCATCTACCCATCTATCCACTCACACTTGTTTCCTCCAGGGTATCCGCAGGTCCTTAAAAGGGTCTTAAAATAAATTATCCAGAATTAAGGCCTTAAAGTGTACTAAGCCATCCTGCATCGGCGACAGTTATCGTATCATTCATTTCTGCCACGGAGCAACACTTTCCTCACATAAAACCTTCACGCTCGCATTAATACAAGACAGTATCTACTACAAAAAAGGAAAAAAAAAAAGAAAAGAAGCTTTCTTTTTTTGGTCATTGCATCTGCTTTAATAAACTCAGCTGGGCTTTATGTCCCTTAACAATTAATTTCCTGTTTTGCTTCATCTTTATCTCCGTTATAGTTGCAGAACTCTCATTAGCTCTGCTCCACTGGAACCAGACTGCTTTCCTCTGCTTTGTTCTTTTAACTATTTTTTGTCTTTCTAATCACTCACATGTAGCTTTTTTAAAAAAGATCCCTTAAATGTGGCCACATACTGTTCCCTCCTCTCTCTCTCTTTCTGAGCCACCTCTCGTCTGGTGCAAAGCAGGGTTAAATTGAACTGATTTCAAAGGCTTTGTTTGGCTGATAAAAGTTGTGGGGGCTTTGCCCTGCCGCCCAGAACTAGATTGAATCGATGTGGCCCTGTGATTATGCCAGCAAGATCAACATTTCATATATCACGGGCACGGGTGAAGATATTTCACATCATTTGGGGGAATAGTATGTTTTTATTATCAATAAATCCAAGGTCTTTTTCTTCCCCTTTTCTTTAATTTCTTCCCAGTTTTAGATGCTCCTTCTTTTTTTTTCCTGGCTCTCTTGTTAAGCTCAGTTTAATGATATGGCCTGGTTAATATTCACATGAAAATTATTTTAATTTCTTTTAATCCAGCTTGTTATGATAAAATGATCATCCCTCCTTCAGTTCATGATTACCCATTTCTTAGTTCCTTTTCTGGAGCGTCACTGTGAAGAAGTTCCCCTCATCATTTTGTTCTGCTATCTCTCCACACACTGTTCGGCCACTTATTACTTCCCCTCCGCTCCAAAGCCCGGCGCATGCTGGGCTGAGCTGGAACGAGACAGCAAGGAGTTCTGATTTTTCCCATTTCCCATCTCCTTCTCTTCTTCAGCCCCTCTTCAATCAAGTCTTTTATTATCTTTTCTTTTCATTCCAGCTCTGGTGTATCCTTTATACTGCTGCCTCCTCTGTGTCCTGCTGTCTCAGCTATGAGACAAGGTGTCTGGACTCCACTGCTCGGGCCAGCGGCGATGACTCGCTGCTTCATCTCAATTTATCATTTCTGAAAGTGGAGCAAAGAGGAATGTTCAGTTCCACTTGTTACTCCATCATGACTTAGGTTTTTGGAGCTGAAAATCTTTTTATTTAAGCCTCTTTGATGTATCTGATTCTCCTGGACTTTCTACATCTTTAAAAATATATATATATATATATTCAGTCTCCCACCAAGCATGAGTTTTTGGGCAAGTGGAGAAGATGGTGAAGTTTGAAACTCAAAACAAGCAGAAAGGCCCTGGCGAAAAGTTTTTACTACAGAAATTTTTTTTGTTGTTGTTTTTTGGGCCTGTTTTTTTATTACCTTGTTGTTGTCCCTCCTTCAGAAACCAGGGGTGAATTAAATTTACTACAGAAAACAGCCCTAATGAATGTAGAGAGTGATAACTATTTTTACTCATTAAACATTTCTCCCATTTTGTTTCAGTCATTTCCTAGTTTGCTGGATGCATTGTTCAAAAAGAAGGTAAAAGTACAAGAAATTATACTGTGGAAAGAAGAACTTGCTATCATGAAAAAAAGGTTTACACTAGCTCTACTGAGTAATTTGGTAACTTTCAGTTATTTCTGTTAAATATGCAATATAAATCAGTTTTGTACTGTATATGAATGTCAGGATTTTGCCTCAGTTTTCATCAATTAAAAAAAAAGTCCTTCAACACTTTGGCAGCACCAAAAATCAAACGAACCAAAATGACGTAAATTTTTATCTTAAAATATAAAAATTGTGTAAGACAAAGCAAAATAAAACAAAAAAGGAAGAAAAACCACAGACATGTGAAGAAGTACTTCTAAAATTCAAGTAGCAGAATAGAAAACAATATATTACATATCTTAGATATGTATTTCTTTAGAGTTATTTCACCACTGAATGAGTAATTTGGTCAAAGAAGTTAATATTAACATGTTGAAGTCTAATTAAAAGTGTTGCTAGGCAATAAGCCCTGTTCCTATATGAACCAAAAATAATCTTGCTTGCCTTTTTCTTTTACTATATTCCAAGACTGCGATATGTAAAAAAATAATGATTGCAAAACAACTGTTAAACAGTATAAGTAGTTTAGATTTTGAACAAGATTAAATGAAGTCCACATAAAATAAAAAAAGTGAAGCATTGATGTCAAAGGAAGTTGGTTTTGTTTGCAGCTAGCATTAGCCAGTCACACTGTTCTAACAGATTAATCTTAGCTTGTCTGTCTCTCTCTGACTGCTTCTTTCTCTTGTGTATCCAGAAAGATGCTTTCATCTAAACACACTCCAAATAAAATCCCTTTAAAATAAAGATACATTTTATTTTAATCTGGATAATTGCTAACTGGGAAAAAATGCTTCAGTTTTCTAACTGTGATTTTTGGAGATTTCTTTTTAAACCTCCCTCACCATCTTGCTAAGACTCAAGATAAACATTTCTCCTACTCCTGGTATATTTGTCACATTCCTTTCTGTTTTTTTACATTTAAATGTAGTAATTGCTCCTCTACAGCTGTAAATTAGAGTAAATTTTTACAAATGGATGTTTGTCAATGTGAGTGTTATTTTCTTATTCTCATTTAGTACAGCAACTAATAAGAAAAATGGACCTCTTATTAGCTTGTGTCATGTCATATTTATACCTCAAGGAAACACAAAGACATGGATTAGCTGCTGTTTACAAGTTTCTTATCAGAGCATCAATGTAAAAAGGTATGTTAAGTATTATTTAAAAAATGCTTGCAGTTTGTTACCAGCTTCCTCTTCTCGTTCATCTCTGTTTCGCAAAGTACAGAAAATGCTGCAAGTTGATGTGCTGCAGCAGGCTGGAACGAGGCTGCTGAAGACCAGGCTGGAAGGGACATCTTCTACTTTTGCTCCCTCTTTCTTCCTTCTCCTTATGTTCATTTCCCTGACATCCACCTTCTCCTCCAATCCTCCTCTCAATTCACCTCAAAGCAGAAAACTGACTTGAAATTTTGCATCAGAGCAAGAAGAGTTATTCTTCCGTTTTGCAGCAGGAGTAACAACTTGCTGGTCCTTCAACTTGCCCCCTCACCCCAACACACACACGCATACACACACACACACACACCCCTTCTCACATTTTTTCTCTGTTTTCCAAATCGTCTGTTGCAACAGTGTTGGCACTCTACAGGAAAAACTTCCTCTGTCTGCAATCATATCCATCCCAACTATTCTCAACTTTGTGCCTGTGATTGTTTGGCTTCTATTGTGAAGTGCTAAATTACTGCAAGTCTTCCTATCTCCACTACCAACAATCCAAACACATCTTCCATCCATGTGTGAAGCTCTCGCCTCTTTTCACTCAAACTTGCTGAGTCTGTTGTGTGAAGCAAACTATACAAGACTTTTATTTAAATTTTTTTCAGTCTTTTTGTTTGTTTTGCTATAAATACTGCTCCCGTGTCAAATAAAGGAGCCCATAAACAGATCACCTCCTTTTTAAGCGCCCAGCTTGCGCACAGTGTTTTATCATAGAGCTGAGACAGTTAATCTTTAGGCGCGGCTCTTATAATTGGACACATTGATGCACTTTAATTCATCAGACTCCTTGTTTTTTGTGTCTTGTGCTTTCTTTTGTTGCCTTTATCGAGCGCTTTTGGCTCTCCAGCAATAATACAAAACCGTCCTGTTGGCTTTCTCGGCTGCACAAGGTCTTTGTTTGGAAAGTCTTTTTTCTTTTTTTGCATCAACAAAGCTTCTGACCCCTTTATGTTCAAAGTGATTGTTGGCGCCTTGCTCAACATCAGTGCAGAAACAAACGTCTTAATTGCAAGTTGTTGGCTGAAAATTAAATTTGTACAGAAGTAGCACAAGAGTGTGATGTGTTTTTTTACTTTGCAATGCTTTAGATTCGCAGGGTCCATTTATATATCGCTGCTTCATGCATCTTAGGGAGATCTTACAGCAGTCACAACTTTAAAAACAAGCTCAAACACATCCAATGTTCACAAAAGGGAACTTTACATTTCCATTTCAGACTGTGATTTAGGGGCATCTTTGAGTGAATGAAGAACATTTCCTCTTTCTAAGTACAAAAATTTGTTTCTCTAATCATATTTTAGAAATATCACAGCTTCTATGGTGATTAATTTGTCCACATTCCAACCAATGTTATGTTTTGGAGCTGAAATACAGCAGTTTCTCTCCAATCAGCTTTCAAAAGTGACAGTTATCAGCAGATAGGAAGTGTATAGATAATAGGAAGATTTTTTACACGCATTCCATTGTCCTTTGGTTGCTTTTAAAATGAAATGCAAATCCGAACTGTAAAACTAATCTATCTAAGATGTATGAATGTTTGGACAGACAAATGAATACTTGTATAAAATTAGGGGAATTACTTTGATTGGAGCAACCTATTCTTAGAAATTTAGGAAGTAAGGCCTTTAAATGCAAATATTTTACCAGGCTCATCCAGGCCTGTAATAAAATATGACTTCTATATGAATTAGAGAGTATCCAACTGGATCCATGAATGACTGACATTTCCCCACGGTAAGAAGTGAAGGACACATTTATCCATCCAATAAACAGTCAATTTCATTTTGAAATCACTAAGCATTCTCAAAGAACTTCTGAGCGTCATCCTCCCAGCTGGTCCTGTGTAGTAACAATCCATCTGGCTTGTTTCATTATGTGATTGCTGCAGCTAAAACAAAGGTAGTCATTTGTTTGAAACACAAGAGGCGGCACAAATCTGTTGTAGTGATGTAATGATGAACAGATCGACCTCATTGTGTTAGGGTGAAAACCTGTTTTTCTTAGTCATGTTGGATAAATCAAAGTCAAAGCAAACGCTGGCTGCTAAAATACAGTGCGCAGTGATTGCCTGTTGTTGTCACTGCATTCAAGATGTTTCTCTTTAAACTTTCTCTAGCTGAACAAAGTAACTCTCACCTCTCTTCTCTCCGAAGTACAGAGTCTGTTGCGCAGTGTTTGACCACTGCAGTGAGGAGTTGTCAGTCTCTGCCACTCGGCAGGTCAATGTGACCATGCCGCCGACGGACACGGTCTCATCCGAGGTCATGGGCTGCAGCGGGTCTTCATCTAGGTAAAAGAGAAATTTAACAAAAGACAGTTGGAGAGATGCAACAGTGAACTTCTACATAAACACAATCAAAACCAGTATCACGCAGCGGCACCCAAATCAGATAAACCCTCAAACCGCGTTACTCGCCTCCCTCCCTTTTCTTTCTCTCCGTCTCCCACCGCCCATGTCTTTCTCTGCTTGTCAGATTATCTATACATCTCTATCTGTCTTTCTGAGAGCACAGACACAATGTGTGCGCACACTGACATCTTGTCAAAGGGACAGAAAAAGCTGACAAATGGTTATCTGCTTGTATGTCTGCGAGGCCAATGTAGGAGCAATGAGTCAGCGGTGCCCAGAACCTGCACGACCCGAGGGACTTTCAAAGATGGAAAGACAGTGGCGGACATTACCTCTCCACATGTCAAACAAACAGCGACAGAGCCAACTCATACCGCTGATGTATTTTATCCCTTTTCATCGATAACTGCGTCAAGTTTTCTAAAGACATGCATAAGCATCAACCCCTGCAAAATGGGCTCAAACGCTATGGAAATTAGCAGGTCGGAGGAAACAAGATTGAGAATACAAATGACCCCCTCATAATGAAGGGATTCTGAGGGCTGGAGCTGAAACGGGAAAACTACTGATGAGTGAACCATTGGGGTGTGTAACAGTATTCAAATAGGCTTAAATTATGGTATTTAACAGTGCTCCCTTGATAACGGTTGATGGTACAGGCTAATTCTACACTGCATTTAGCGAGGGTGGCAAATGATTTTGTGAATCAGAGCAAAAGATGTTAGTAGAATATGCAGGCTCCCATTTATAGTGAGTAATGATGAACATAGCCACTGATGCACCTTTTCCCATGTTGAGGTATTGAGGCCTTGAGTGCAGCCGTCCGTACTCGCGCATGTTATGCACTTCAAATTGCAATGGTGCTCGGGCAAAACAAAAAAAAATAATAGCATAAGTGAAGAAAAAAGACCAACTCAAAAGAGGGAGCATCTCATAAGAGGATACGCCTTGAGCGGTCTTCTCACCCTTTAAATACAGCGTGTATAAATAGTTTAATTGGAACCAAATTGTCAAGCGGGAGACAGGTTTATATGGAGCGTGGGGTGTTATCACATTCGTGCACGGCTGGTGGAATTGAATTTTTATTTTTTTTTAGAGAAGAACATCTGCTTAAATGTGCTTGGGCAGAACTCCCATCAAGACATGAAAGAGGATGGGGAGGGGCTCATGAAGTGCAGGATGCAGAAGAGGAGGTGAGAAAACCCAAGTACGTGTAGCATCAAAAACACACATTTGCAGAACATGAGCAGGGAGATGCCTGCAGGAACTTCGGCCATCTATTAAAGATGGAAGATGAGTTCAGCATCAGAACACATCAATTATTAGAAAAGTAAAAAAACTTTAGCATTGCTCTGGGCGGTGAAGACTGAGAGTGATAACAGCTTGTGAGGTATCACTGCTGCTTGCCAGCAGGATTCAGAAGACTTAAGACACCAGGAGCCCCACATGTCAGGAAGTCGCCGCTGTTTTAATGCAGCTGTGACCTTGTGGTAAGTTTATTGAAGCAGTGTGACGGCTGAGGCCTGAATTTGTGGTCAAGTGCCCTGTGGATTAGTGTCTCCTTTAATAGCATCCTGGTCTAATTCTTGTGGCTGATCGCATGAGCTTCTCAACTTGGCATGAACACTTTGAGCAAATTGGCTGTCCCAAGGCATCAGTCATCAAGCCAACCACAATGAGCTCTGACAAATTGCCCAAACTTATGTTGCGCCTTTGGTAGCTGCTGACTGTTTCTCTCAGAATAACCTGTGTGTGACATTTGTCTGAACCAAAACAGCCTTTAGGGACAATTTAACAAGAGGACACATTAGAGAGGAATATTCTCTGAATGGCACTAATGATTATAAGAGGACATTCAGCTTTAGATCATTAAATCAAATTTGCATATTTTTTGTTATAGTGTTTGTTTTTTTTTTACTTATGCTCTTACATTACAACAGTGCTTTGCAAAACTATTCCTTAAACTTTTCCACAGTTTTTCACACTGCAATCACAAACTTCAGTGAATTCTAGTGAAAATTATACATCGTTTGACCTTTTTTCTACAAACAGAAATCAAACTTTGTATGCATTGGTATTCACTAACATTTGAGTTGACATTTAGAAAAAAACACCTCTGCTGCAATTGCAGGTTCACATCTTGTAGGGTTTGTCTTCACCAGCGTTTCTCACCCAGAGACTGAAACTGTCTCCCATTTTTCTTTTTTATTAAAAGACAAAATTAGTCAGACTGGATGGAAAACATCTACGAACATTACAATGGACCCTTACCCAATCCCAGTTTATTATTCAAGAATTTGCCTAGTCACAGATTTTTTTAGGGTCATATCTGAAATATCTGAAAGAAAATGTGGGTATTAATGCCTTTTAAGGTATATTTGGTATTGGAACTATTAAAATATAGTTATAAACATTTTTAAATGATGCCTCCAGTATTGATGGATTCTAAGTATTCACAGGAGGCAGTTTTCAATTGAATTCAGGTCTGGATATTGACTGGACCATTCCAAATATTTTGCAGCCAACAGATTTCTTCATTCTTTAATCTTTCAACAACTCTGACCAGCTGTACTTGCTGAGTAAAACAATATCATGATGGTGCCATCACCATGGTTCACCAAGGGGATGGTGTATTCAGGACATGCAGCATTTGAAAGCAAATGCTGCATGATGAGATGTGCACTTTGATCAGTGTGCATCGTTCCACTACTTTGTTGTTTCCAACATGGTTCAAGGTATTTTTTTAAACAATGCATTTCTTTTTGTCACTCTGCTGTAAAAGCCCAATTTATGTGTTTGCATGACTAAGAGTTCTCCTGTCAACATATTCTCCCAATTTGGATGTGAAGTTATCACAGTTTATGCTATTTTTCCAGTAAATGTCTGTGAAAATACAGAGAAAAAAAACATGTTTTTGTCAAAAGCAGAAAAAAAATCCTTTAAAATTTTATTTCAAGCTTGTAGTTTCAAACAATGTTAAAGTTCAAAATACATTTTTAAAGTTTATTTGATCTGAAAATGGGTTAAAAGTTGAAGAAGCAAAAATCTGAAAGCAAAGACTGCATCTCATACTTTAACAGCAGCATATTAAGCAAAGTATTCAACTTTTACCAACTTCAGCTACAGTCATCACCCAAAGATCACACTTGCTGCCTGTCAGACTGACTTTATTTCAATTAATGTACGCTAATAAATAAAAGGTTAATCTTCCTCAAAGGACTCATAAAACCTGAAACAATTTAATGATGATGAAATGGCCCTCTGAATATTAAATTCGAAGGTCTGTTAATGCATACAAATCATTTGGAAGTTAGTCACCATATGAGGATGGTAACTTTGTTAGCTCTAACAGTCAGAATTAATCAAAGATAAATTCTGGCTTAATTAAGCTGCAGTATTATGTGGGTAGAATGAAACCACATTAGGATAATTTATCAAACTCTGAACAATATTTTAAATGGACTTGAGCCATTTCCTATGAGATGAGATAGGTGATTTAGCAAGATAGAGTTATACACTGATTTTTAAGTTTAAAAGTTTAAGAAGTATAAGTGCAAAGGGTTGCACCCAGCCCATATGTACCAAAATAGTTCACAAAAATCTTAAAAGAGTTGCTCGCCACTAGAATCTGACCCCGGTAAGACCTGAATATAAATACAGCTGTTCTGGTTATTTGAGGAACCCAAACAGCAGGAATTAAAGGAGTGGAAGGAAGTTCAGCTACAGTGTAAATGGTTAAGTCTGGCTAAACACTCAAGCTGCAAAAATAAAGAGGCGCAACCTCCCCATCCTTTGCAGACGCCGAGTTCAACACCAGCTCCTTTTATTCTTTCCTCACATCCCACTTCTTCATCTCCAACCAAAGCTGTAAGCCAGAGGAAGACACGGGTATTTAAAGCAACACAATTTACACCCTCCCTATAGCCGGCAACAAGGTGAGAGAACACAGAGGTAGAAGGCTGACTGGGATATCAAACGAGAGGAGGCAGGGAGGGAGCGCCGACAGAGAGGGAAGGACGGATGGATAAGGGTATGCAGAGGCGGCTGGGTGGCAAAACGAGGTGGGAAACCGGGACTGTGTGAAAAAAAAGGGAGGGGAGAGGAGAGAGACAACAGAGGGAAATTGAGGAGCTTGAGGGCTCTCCAGCGTCAAGAGACAGAAAAACAGAAAGACGAGCTTTTTACTTTGAAAAAAGGATTATTTGTTTCTGTTTTTTTCTAAGAGTTTAGATAAGAAGATTTCAAATAGTGTGAGTATGTTTTACCTAAATAGCTCAGTCCAGGCTTCTTCAACCCAGGAAAGACAAGAGGAAGAACATTCAGTATTACTCTGTTTGATTTCCTTTAGAAATCTTCACACAGTTTACAGCTGAACTGTATATTGTGCAATAAAACATTGCAAAAAGATTCAATATTTGATGGGCTTTCATATTCCCATGGCATTTATGACCTGCATGCAAAGTGCTTTTTACGGATGAATGTAGATTTTTGTGGCAGAGATTTTAAAACAGAGGAGTAAGGACAATTTTGCCAAACTACAACCAAATATGTCAACAAAATATTTCAAAATTTGTTTTTTGCAGTTTATTCTCTGATATTTTCATGAGCTGCTTCATAACCTGTGTTATGCCCTAAAATTTCTTATAGCTGAGAACATCTCTTGTCTACAGCAAAAATTTTCTGTCATATTTATTTCTATGCTCTGACTTGGTCAAACTAAAGGCCTAATTTTCTTTAAAGATGTAAATCGTTTACTGATTCATATGGAAGCCTGGACTCATGAGCTGAAACATAAACTCCCTCCTTTTTTCCAGTGTTCAAGATTACGCCGCAGCTTTTTGGCTGAATTGATCCACCTGAACAAATATCTAAATTTCAACAGGACCCCGGTAACCCCGGTTCATGATGTCACCACTGTTTAAATGTTCAGTGCTGTTTTTTGTGTCAAATTTACTTTTTGTAGTGAATGCCTAAAATATGAACATGGTCTTATCACACCAAAGCAGATTCTTTCACAAGGATCTATGTTTTTACAGCTTTGGATAGCAGTTGGCAGTTATCATATTGTGTCATTTAGTGTAATAAAATTCTTATCATGACAAGAATTTTGATTTATTGTTGTTGCTTTAAATTCCAATTAATGATGTTTAAAACCAACAACAACAAAAAAAAAAACTTGTCAGAATTGTGATATTTATTATTTTCTCCACAGTTTATTCAATTAATGCATCAATAAATGTAAACAAATTTGAAAATATGATTAAATGCAGTTACTGTGTGCAGCTAAGTGATACAAATCACTCTTCTTTATGTAACTGCTGTCCTGAAGAAGCCTATTACAAATGGATGTTTTTCAAGAGAAGGATTTGTTTGTGGGGTTATGACAGCAGTGCCATGCAGTCACATCCATCCATCCATCCATTTTCTTACACCGCTGTCCCTAATGGGGTCGGGAAGTGCTGAGGCGGGGGTCACCCTGACAGGTCGGCAGTCTGTCGCAGAGCAGCACATAGACAAACAGGACACACAACCATTCACACACACACTCACACCTAGGGAGAATTTTAGAGAGAGCAATTTACCTAGCAGTCATGTTTTAGGACTGTGGGAGGAAGTCGGAGAACCCGGAGAGAACCCACGCATGCACAGGGAGAACATGCAAACTCCATGCAGAAAGACCCCGGGCCGGGAATCGAACCCGGGACCTTCTTGCTGCAAGGCAACAGCTCTACCAACTGCGCCACTGTGCAGCCCCACAGCCATACAGTTATCTAAAAAAGAAGCAACGAATTCTGTTTATCATCACCTTTACCATTATCAAACAACATATTGTTGTCAGTGGGCCAGTGGTTCAGCCCATAGAAAAGCTTTCGGGCTCGCTCTGTTGTCACGCAGGACGCTCTTGTTTTGCAGCACCACTACTGTCTCAAACTGCATCATATCACTGGTCTTCTCTATCTCTCCTCTGTTCCAATTAGCCAGAACTCAGAGCAAAGACTCAGAAAACGTGGGGAAAAATACTCATCCCATAAAGCCCGGCCTATGAAAACAAACAGTCTCCATGGCACTTATTATAAGTTCAATAGTCATGAAACTCCTTGTCCCCACTAGTGGGACAAAAATTAAATCTCCCTGTTTGTCTCTGGCATCCAGCAGAAAAATGTACAGTGCAACTACCGCAGATCATCATGCAGGTCCAGTCCAAGGCAGTATGGGGCCTAGAGCAGAAGAGGATTTATGGGCCCCTCTTCCTGTTGAGAATCTGGTAAATGGGGCCTCATGTAGTTGGCCGAGCTTAAAGGAAATCGAAGGCAGCAATTCTGTTGAAACGTGAAGAAACCATGCTGAAACATAAAATTTAAACTCATTATTTTCACTTTTACAAAATAAACTTGCCCATTAAATCTTTTATATAAATGTTATCTAATTAAAAGTCTTAATTTATTTTTGCTGAAACTGTAAAATTAGATTTCAGAGAATTATCATTCTCAATAAACAAATGTTAAAATTCTAGATCTATGATCTTGGTAAACATTTAATCATTTAAATATTTAATCATTTACATGAAGCCCCTGAAGCTCTGACTGCTTATGAAACAAAATGGCATTAGACTTTTATGGTGCTTTTCTGGACAAACAAAGATGCTTTCTAATGAAATTAGTTATTCCCATATTTAAGATGAAGGTCTCAAGCTACAGGATTGCAGTAGGATCTTGAGATGACATTTGTTGTGAAATGTACAACTGTATAAATATGTATAAATGTATAAACTGTATAAATGTACAACTGACAGAAGTGAGGTAGCCACACACCAGCACCATCGGCCCTTTTGACTCCGTCCAGCAGGAAGGAGCGGTGAAGTGTCTTCCCCAAGGACACAACAATGGGGGCTCGAACCGGCAACCCACCAAGTACAGGACAGACTCCTACCATTGTCACCACCATCGCAAAGCTCAGTTTGCTTTGCTTTAGGTCGGCTCTGGTATCATTACATGTCAATCACTGACGCTACAAGCAACTAGGGGTGTGAGAATTGGACGTTCAGTTTTATCACGTGGTATTGTATGTTTTTTGGTACTCCTCTGATAATAAGTTAAAATAAGAACTATATATTACTTTTGCAGGTAACTTTAAGTATGGCTGTGACTGAGCGGTACAGTAAGACTAGCCCCACAAACATAAATATTGTTCTTAAAAAAATTTGTACCACGTTTTTTAGTACACCTGTCACGCTAAGACTTAAGAAGTGTGATTTGTATCACTAACTAAATAAATATGCATTTCATCATATATAATCATTTTAATCATAGTTGCAAATTTATTGATACTCTTAATGAAAAAACAGCAGAGAAAATATTAAAACTAATAATAGCAATGGGGGCATTTAAACAACATTAATTGGAATGTATCATGGTAACAATAAATCAGAATTGTTATCATGATAAGAAATTTATCACAATTACTGAAAATCGATACAAGAAATGTCCACCCTTATAAGCACCATTATGTTAGTCCACTTTATCTGTGAAAATGGAGCAGCAACAGTAAATTAAAAAACAGAAGTGCAGTGCTGAAAAGTTGAGAGATTAAAAATGAAGTGCAGTGACAAATATAAAATATATTTCAGTTGTTCTTCCTCTAGTTCTGGAACATTGTTTTAGTTTTCTAATTTAAAAATATTTTTGTTGTTGTGGATGTTTTTACAAAGCTTTTTACTCATTAACTATACTAATGGTTGATGATGACAAATAGGCCACAAAGATTTGAGTTTTTAGTTAGATTTATAGTTCGACTTTATGCTATGATTTACATTATAGGCTAAGTATGTATACATATGCATTGGTGCAGAAAATTATATTAGCATCAATATAATTACCAATATTATATAGTCACATTAGCACTGTGACTATGTGTGAATATGTACAGCATTTACTTCTCATTAAAATTTCAGTTGAAGTTGGGCCAGTTTGTCAGGAACTTTTTCTCTGAGTCAGACTCTAGTTTTGTCTTGTGTGAACTTGCGTACTTTTGTTTTTCTTCATGTAATCATAAGAAGTTATAATTATGGGAAGGAAAGTTGAACTGCCTGGAACTCCAGGCAGCCAAATGGGGAAGCAATTTAAGAGAAGGACTAGAAGGAAATTTGCTGACAACAAAAATATGTAATCAACTTTTAATCTGTTAAAATGATTGGACTGAACTGAGTTTTTAAAAAAAACAAAGTGCCTCAAGACTTTATTATGAATGGAGTACACCATGGTCTGGTCACCACTCAATAGTAGTTACTTGCAGGTGTTTCTTTATGATGCTTAATAATCTACAGCAAAGATATATTAGCAGAATTTAGTAATAAGCCTATATTTTACTATTATAAAGAGTAACCAAACAGTAAAAAAATCTATGAAATGCATCTGATTTATTCCATTGACAATTCTTTAGGACAGTATTGCACAGGAAATGTGCTTTTAAAGCAATTCTTTACTGAAGTAGTACAGCTGAAGTAATCTATAGGCAGGCTGACTTGTGGGCCCACATGAAGTCTTTGGAGCACAGTGATTTAACAGCAGTCTTGACACACAGCAATAAGGTTAGCAGAGTCTTTTCTGTTGTGCCTGAATTAGGAGCTCTCTAATCTTAGTTGGCACTCTATATCAGAAGCTGATATGAAGCTGAGCCAAAGTACAGGCGGAATAAAGAAACCGCTCCTGGAATGAGTCAGTTCTTACATTTATGCTTATGTCTCAGCTGAAATGCATTGTGCAAATAAAAATATAATCCTGATAAGCAATGCCTACAGATTTGGATTTGGGTCTACGTCAGTATACAAGCTCAATTCCCAAACAGATCAAAACTATTCGTTTAATTAAAAACTACTCTACCTTCTATTCCATAAAAAGAACCGACATTAAATATTTCCAACCACCTTGGCAATTAACATATTCACCCCCTTCTCTCTTCTTCTTCCATCTGTCTCCCTCTATCTTCCCCCCCACCCTTGCCTCCATCTGCCCTGATCTCCTCCTCAGCTTCCTCTCATCCTCCCTCACCTTTTCGTCCTTCTGTCGATCCTCATCCTCTGTTCCAAACCAACTCGTTTACTTCTACCCATCCCCTCATTCCTTCTTTCTCTCCTTCTTTTTGTCCTCCCGGGGTGGCTTTGCAGTGCTGCTGCTAATTAACTCAGGTTAATGAACTTTATTTATTGTAACACACGTTTTTCTGTGTGTGTATGCAGGCCCCTATAGACCTACATTCAGAGATTTTTACATTATTTATTTTTTATTTTTTTAGCTTTTGCTGTAGAAGAGTGTAGCTGTTGCTTTGCCGGGAGGTAATTATCTTAGTTTGAGTGACTCTTTGTGTGTGTGTGGATGTGTGTGAGCCTCCAGAATCTTATTATCAGTGTGGATTTGCTTGCATGCATGTGTGTTTGAGCACAGTTGTATTTGTTTTGCCGGGAGGAATTCATCTATTTGTGCGCACGTTCGTGAGGAAAAGTATGTGCACCTGTGTGATTTATGAGATTGTGTTTTGTCTGCATGTGGGTGCGTGCTTATATGCGTGTGTGTGTGCGTGTGCTTCTTAGCATAGCTGCAGGGAATTGTACGCGGCAGACACAGTCATGTGTCACGGTGCCGCAGAAGCTGTACACATTTGATGAGAAACTCAGCCAACGGTGTACGGTTTGATACGCTGTGGAATGACACAGTCCATTACGCACATACAGAAGCATCTTCTCACACTTTCTGCGAGGAAGCCCCCACCACACACATACACACACACCCACACCCCTGGCCCCGCCCTTCCTCCTCCCCATTACTGTAAGCACACACTGATCCTCATAAAAAAAATACAAATGATAACATGTACACGCTTGTGTCATACAAACAAACAAAGCGCTTAAAAGAGAAAAAGAAAACATCCATTTATAAGAAGGTACTTAAAACACACTAGATCAAGTTAGACACATAAAACATGCAACCTTTTAGAGAAATGGAGAACATCTTCACACAAACACACACATTCGGACACAGAGCAACCTCCCCCACACCATCCATCTATGCCCAGCTGTCCCCCCCTCGATTACCACCCATCCCCCTGGGTAAATGTGCATGTCTCTGCCCTTCTGCCCACCTCTAGATCCTACACTAGGAGCCTTGTTCCCACTTTTTGTCCCCCTTTTTTCCCGCCTTCTCTGGCAAAATCTGCTAATTTAAACCAGATGTCTCCCACAGAACAAAAATTTGCGATTTACATCAGATCCACTCATTCCCATTCTTTGACGAGCACTTCTTTGCTTCATAAAGTATGATGAAAAGCTTCGTTTTCAGCTAAAATCTTTGCAGCTTCGTAGATTTCATTGACACAATCATTGCATACTTTTTTTTTTCTAGCAAATTCACACTGACAATAAAAACCTAGCTGGGTAGTAAGGTATGGATTTCCATGGCAGGATTTGATCAAATAGAAGATAGTTAAAAGGGTCAAAAATGCTAGTTCTGCTTGGTTTGTATGTTGTGGCTGATGACATCACAACAAGCAGAAATCGAGCTAATCAGCTGGCATTAGTGAACACAATGGCAGATAAACTACAGGTTTGATATGGAGTCAGAAGCATGTCAGAGACGACGATGAACTTTAGGAAACTGGCAGAAATCTTTTCAGATCCTTGTTTCCATTTTTCCCTAGAAATGGATTTCCTTTTTGTCAGATAAATATCTGTATGGAAAATCTACATCAAACTCAGAACAAAAACAAACGCTGCTGTGAGAATGAACCAGGTCACAAAGTGTTATTATTCACAGTGATATGAGTGACATGTATACAAATCTTTAAATTGTAAGAAAATTATATCCCTCATTATTCTGGTAGTTAGTTGATAAAAATATTTTTTCTGTTGATAACTCACCAAAAACAGATAAGCTTTAGTTTGATTTATGGTGTCAGAAAATGAGAAATGCATATTTGACTTTTTATGCATTTTTTTAAAAAATAGTGTGAGATGAGTTTGACTGATATTACATAAAGTTTTAACCACTAGCTTAAATAAGAAAATAAAAATTCTTATTAGAATTGTCCTCCTGTTGTTATTTGAGGTTAATCAGGCAAAATAAGCGACATAAGTGGGGAGACGGCTAGTGGGCAGGATTGTAGAGAGGCTTGGGGATTTGAGAACCCCCTGCCTGCAGTCTTAGCACAAACAAACTCCTTAACCTTTAGTTTTTACACCATCCCGCCTTTTTTGTGAAGTCTGAGGATTGTGGGGGATTTTGCCAATCATGACCCCCTCCTTCTTACCACCTCCAACAACCTACCCTTCCTCTAGTGGCTGTCAAACTTAGTTAGCTCAAAGCTTAGACCATCTCCCTCCTTGTTCTCATCCTCCACCGGCTAGCTCTCCCTCCACCACCACTTCTCATCCCCCTCTAGTTTCACTATACACACACACAAACACATAGGCAGCACACCAGCAGCATCACATCCCAGCAGAGTGTCTGCAGCAACAGCAGCAACATCGAGGCGCCAAGCCGGTCGCCCCACCCTGCCACGGGAGCAATGCAGTGAGAAAGACAGAGGAGTGAGGGGTGAGCGGAGGAGGGAGGGTGGAGGGGGGGGTTCGGCTCATGGAAAAGGGCAAGCAGCATCACTGCTGACAAAAGAGAAAGAATAATGATTTGCCAAGAAAGAGAAAGACGGCGTGAGTTGGAGAGGTAGGAGAGAGATGGAGAAAAAGCACAGGGGAAAACCGAGGGAGAAGGGAATGGAAGAGGCGAGTGGAGAGTGAGAGGTGAACGAAGGACATGGCAGAAATAAGCATATATAGATAGATGAGAGCAATAAGGAGGTATGACAGGGTGACTTAGAAAGGGGCGAAACGACTAAAAAAAAAAACAATGAGAGCAAAACGGAGGGAAGTGGAGCACAGCAGAATGTGAGAAATGAAACGGAGGGATTGGAAGAGAAAGTAGAGACATGCTGACATGATGAGGTAGAGAAAAATATCAACAATAAGAGTTGAGGAAACTAAAGCGTGCCTTTCTAACCAGTTTTCCAGCATAAACTCTTCTCAAGTCACCTAATAAGTGGACTATAAAAGAAGAGACAGGAGAGCGAATTGTTGATTAAAATAAGCTGGTTAATAAAAACAGATTATCAGCATCAGTTGGTCAAAACTACAGAACATCTTCTGTAAGTTTGTAGCATGAGAAATCCTGTGTGTGTTTCCTGCGCCTGAGCCAAACCCGGGTCGATACTGCTTTGGATCCATGTTCCTTTTGATCAATCAGCTCCTGTTCTCATATTGTTTCTAACATTATCTCTGCTACAGAAGGGAATCTAAAGAAACTTTTAAAGGCTGTGTATCTGCCAAATGTCAGGCTTTATTGACTTGACTGGTTGAGTTCATTCAACAATCTGGCAAAAATATTAACGTCCTTAGAACTTTTAAACTTTGTATCATGTTTAAGCTACAAACTGCAGTGTATTTTATTTGACATTTACATGACAGAACAAAACAAAAGTTGTCCATAATTATAAGTTAGGTAAAAAAGAAAAACATGGAAGGAAAAAACAGAATATATATTTTGTAGATTTAGTTACCTGCAGGTAGTTTAGAGTATGTCTCTACCAGCTTTGGACATTAAGAGGCTAAAATATTTGCTTATTTTTCCTTGCAAATTATCTAAAACACAACCACGTTCAATGGAAACCATTTGTGATCATTTATTTATTTTAAATTGGCTATTATACTCTTAATTGAACTGACTAAACAAATTAAAGTTGAGTTGTTTGTACATGTTTGACCAAGCTTATGAAGCTATTGCTGTATTTAAGTGTGCTGTACTGGTGCAGAGTTAGCAAATAAATTTGTAATTGAGTACATTTATATATGTTTAAAATATTTAGCATGGTTTTTCTCATTATCAGCAGATACTAAACCTATATATGTTTTGGAAGTGAAAAAAGTGGATTGATGCATTCTTAGTTAAATCAAGTCCAGAATTTAACTAGGCCATTTTTGGAGTATAAATACTTTGGGAAAGTCCAGTAGATATGATAGCAGAAATATCTTTGCTCTAATCACCATGTGGTCCATAGCTACCATTACTGTGGAAGAAAGGACATCAAACGAATGTTTAATGAATGTTTACATTACTGTTTGCTATATGCAGTCAGCAAAATAAAACCAATAAATAATTCTGTCATATTCCACTGCTATTTCAAATCTGGAAAATAAAAAAGGTCAAAAACTTGTAAAACTTATTCTGCATTAGACTCTGCTTTTTGTGGCCTTGTCTTTGGCCATGCAGAATCAGTCTGCAAAAGACTTTGTTAGAAATAATTTACACACAGAAAACCCGGGGCTATGTTGGGCAAACAAGAATATTATTTTTTGCAGCTTCAAGCAGTTTTGTAGCATGGCCAGTCAGCAGCAATAAACTATCAGCGCGGTGAAAGCAACTTCATTTCGCTCAGAGAGAAAAGCCTTCTTAATAATTACTGCCTGAAAATAGTAGTTACTTGTATTCATTTTTTTTACAGCTCAAGAGCAAACACTCATGCTTCTCTGACAGGGTTTGGACTTCTGCAAGAAATGTCCATCTTGACTTGCATATTTTAGAGTTAAAGGTTAAATACCACATTGCAACACTATGCCCTGCTGGCTGCAAACTGATTTTGACACTGGTTGAAAAGTTACGTTTTTAAGACACCGGACGACCCTCGGAAAGAGACCACTTCACATTTCAGAAGCAACTCCTGTCAAAAGTTTACTTCTTTTGGACCTTATAGGGAATTTTAGTGTTTTACATGGAAACTTTCTACCCCTGGAACTTTTTTAACATTTTGTACAAGGAGCTCCACTATATTTTAATGAGATTTTTTATGATTGACCAATACAAAATAAATAATTTGCTAAGCAGTTTTTACATTTTCTTCACCAGTAAGTATGTTATGGTATCCATTTGACTCCTTTAGAGACAATATCCACCTTTGGCTGAAGTCACAGCTGCCAGCCTTTTGGGGTCCTAACAAATTTGCACAACTACAGTATAAAATTTCTCCCAAAATAACTCAGACTGGAAGGAGAACAACTGCGACCCTCATTTTCCACTTTTTAGCTTCATCCTTCTTCCCATCCACTCTGACCAGCTTCCCTTTTACACAATTGGGTTTAAGATGACAAAAATGAAGAAAATTCAAGGCAATGTTTATGCTTGTCGAGATGCTTCTATCTAAATTTCAATAACACTTGATGCATATTAGAGAAGGATAAACTGTCTGGATAGAAACAGAGCCATAGTGGTGCAACACACTGGCTGCCTCTGGTCTGAGCCAGCACACAGTAAAAGTCATGAAACTAATGAGCACCTTCCAAGTTATGAAGTAATATCCAAAATTTCCCACGAGATGAAAGTAATACCTGAAAAAGGTATCTTGCTTTTCTTTGTCTTGCAGGTTCACTTGAATTATGCAATTGCAAGGTTTGTTTTATTGGTAGGACAACTGCTTCTTCTACTAAATGGCATACATAAAGTATGCTGCCACCATTTGGCAATGATATTCAGCTCAGTTTATTTGCTTTAATGCAGTTAGCGGTCCACCGTTTTGCATCCTTTGCAAATATCACCTTAGATCAGGAAATGAATGGAAAGCCGACCGGTCAGCTACTTTTTCTTCTACCGTTTATAACTCGGCAGACATCTTGGCAGTGGTTCCTCCTTATATTAGAATACAGTGCAAAGCCCTTTGGTAATTTTGTTCACTTTCCTACAGCTGTGCCAACTGAGCACCTTCAGAATCAAAATGAATTGGCTACAGACTGACTGCGAGGAGCTCTTTTCTGCACCAGTAAGCAAGCCCACTTCAAAAGAACCTCAGCCATCAGAAATCATCATTTGATAACAAAAAGGAAAAGCGAGCTTTATCTCTCTATCTGTACCCTCACACTGAAAGAAGTGCACACACACAAACACAGGAAAATAAAGAGTGAAATCTTTAATGTCTTGGCAAAGGCACTGAGTGCCTCTGCCAATAGGCCTCTTAAAGAAATGAGTAGTCAATTACCAGAAGTTTGCCCTTTTGACAAAGATCTTTGAACTTGCAATCAGGAGCCTGAGAACCTGCTCTGTCTGCCCCTCCATAAACAACCAACTTCAAAAACAGCAATCAGACTCACACAATATTAGATTAGCATAAAACAAATGTGCAGACTGGATGATAATTTATTATCAAAGTCTATGTTTCAATTTAATTACATTCTGATAAAATTACTGCTTCGCCAATTTGTTTTTCTAAAGGTTTCCAATCAAAACAAACTCTGATTAAACATTTGTTCTTGAAAAACCTAATGGTACGTTCATTATGTTTGTATTGGGAATTTGAAATTGATGCTTTTCTGCTGTGAATTTAGATAGAAAGTAGATCTGAGTTCCAGCTTCTGAGACAAATTGAACACAATGCAGCATACAATTTACACTTTCACACATACCAAAGGTATGGTGAATGACCTCTGTCCATACCTACTAATGTGAGAGAATATTAATTTAATTTAAAAAAGCATCCAAATACCCCTGGTGATGCTTAATTACCGCACTTATTTCTTTCCTATTGCTGAGTTGAAATTCAAATCCTTTAAAACTGTCACAGAGTGCTATACCAAGGGCAACCTTGTCCTGAGAAGAAACTGTTTAAATGTCACAATTAAAATAATTATATTATTATATTTGACAATATATCTGCTCAGTTTGCTCATCTTATCCCATTAAAAAACACTTTTTTGGGAAAATCTGACTATTTCAGACTCCCACAGCAGAGATTTTTCCAAGAGACTCATCTTTTTTTATGCATCTTAGCCAGAAGAAAATGGTTTGTCCTGCACTCAATATTTAAATGTGTTTTATGCATAAAGTACAAGTCAATAATTACCAACGTTGACTATTAAGCTGCTGGCTGCAGCTCAACTTCCTGAGCAAACAGTTTGAATAATAGTTCGACCAAAATGAGCAAACTCCTTGTGCTACTCTTTGAAGAACAGAAAATTAAGTTTGCATGACAATAAAAAAATATAAATATATATATATATATATTTAAAAACAAAGACTAAGTTTAACAAGAATCCAGTCAAAATGTTCTGCTTGAAACTTAATAAAAACAAATATACTGCATGGAAAACATGTATAGAACTGTGATAATCAGTATCTAATTGTTTTTATGTTTTAAAAAACTAAATAACATCAAGTTACACATTTTAATTGAAAACCTGTGATATTTTTACTCAAAGTTACTACATTGAGAATTTTATTCATCTTCTCTTGGTTCACAGCTGTCATATTGTACAAAGTTACAAATCAATGTGTTCAATGTTCAGACAGAAAGTCTTGAATCTTACAGGCTTTTTGCCTTGGGCCAATGCGGTTATATTACACTTTGATGTGACGCTCTGCAGCCCTTTTGTTATGACAAAACTAAGCTGCGGCCTATGCAGTCTGCTCCACTGCTCCTTGAAATGCTTCAAACACTTGAAAGGAGTCCATCTGTGCCTTACTGAATTCAGTGAAAGAAGAGGATGATTAAAAGAGGCCGACACCTGCCTATTGATGGGGTCTCAGTTAATTGTGTATCTTGAAGTGAAAACATGATGTTGAGAAAACTGTCTGCAGACCATCATGGTGGGACTGTGTCAACAAGGTGTTTGCCAAAAGTCACCTGAAGGACTGCAGGGCAAAGAGAAAAACAGAGTGTGATCTAATGAAATGAAGTCTGAATTATTTGGCCGCAATTTCCAGCAGAGTTAATGGATGACATGGAGAGATGAGCATCTTCTCATTAATAATATCCCTACAGAGATGGTGATGTTATTTTGCCAGAAAGATTTTCCAAGCTGCTACCGTGCAGCTGTGAACAAAAGAAACAATGACTTTAGGCGGCGAGCTGTCGAAGTGAACGCTCCCATAAACAGACCTCTGCTGTCTAAGACTAACTCCGATACTGCACAGCTTTGTATACGCATTCTTAGATTATATATTTCAATTCAGTTCAGTTTATTTATATATTACCAATTTACAAACAAATGTCAAATGCACTTTATAAAAGGAGCATATTTGATTTAAAGTTATCAAGTCTGCCCAGCCATGAAGACAGATTCAGCTTCATTTAAACATATTCCAATTCATTTGCAATTGTTATAATAAAACAACTTTATCAACAAAACATATTTTAAAACAGCTCATGCTTTACAATAACACTTATAGAAATATCAAAAAAGCTCAATAAAATGAAGAGCTACTAAAAGCATGAGGTTAAAACATAAATTACCTAAAAATGTAAACTCATTATTGGGTTTTGAAAGCCAGGAAAATTACTTAAAGTGATGGTACTATGTATGTTTTCAGGCACATAGTGCCATTTTATAACACAATCTAGTATACTATATGTATCAAGCATGACTTAAAAAATATCATTTCATAATTTGTCATCTTAAAGTCTGTCTCTTTAAAAATTGTATGCTCTTTCCCACAATCCACCTTTAATATGTCATCAAAACAGTACTTCACGCAGTTCCATCAGGTGTTTGCTAATTGCTGCTGCTGCTAGTCTGAAGGAGCTGAGTGGGGTGTAATGGGGGAAAGGAGCTTCAAGGAGGAGCTTTGAGTAAATAGGCAGTGCTCTGTGAGATCAAGTGTTCAGACACAAGAAATTGAAGGATTCCTCAAACATGCATAACAAAAAACCCAAAGCAGCATTACGCATGTTTTTGATGAGGGAATAACATGATGACATCATATAAAGCTCAAAAAGTCGATTTTACATAAACTCTCCTCCCTCTTTAAGTTATGATTTCAATACTTCCTTAGAGGGGGCGTACTTAATTAAAAGCGGCAGGTTGTTCCCCAGCATTACAACTGCAGCAGTAAAACTTGCTCTTCCTTGCTGACCAGTATAAAATTATCACCATAATACAATACAGTCAGGTCCCATCATCATGTCATGCCATCTGCTAACAAGTTATCTATCTAAGGAAACCCAGGCGGCTGCACTGAGGCGCTGACTTTGCGGCAATCCCTCATCCTGAGTACAGTCATGTAGAGCAGCACAATGCAGATGTGCATGTACTCTACTCACCAATGTGACTCAGGAAATCATTTTACAACCTAATGTTTGCAGATTAATCAATTCTGGCTTTAAACCATAAAACTCCTCAACTCCTTTTTATGGTGAGTCTGTAACCTAAGAAAATGTCTTAAAAAAAGCCCTCAAATGTCTGAAAACCCTCCAGATGCACTGCACATTAAGGTATGTATCACATGAAGAGACAAATGAGCACACAGACGCCTTGCAGAATGTCTCATCCTGCACCTTCATACAAACACCAACCCACTTCTGAAACCCAAAAACTTTCAGAACAGCTGTAGGATGGATTGGGCCCTTGATGCCTGGGATATGGCCGAGATTATGAAAGGGTGAGAGAGCTGAGGGTGAGGAACACAAAGGAGGGGAAGAGGGACTGAGACAACCAGAGACGGGAATGAGCCAGTAAGCCGGGAGGTTACAAGGCAAGATATGCCTCAAATTAAAACATTTTGAACAAAGGAGGGCTGTTGCCAAGCAACCCTGCCAGAACAAGGTTTCCGGGACAACAGGGATGACCTGAAGCTTGACCTAAGAAATGGATTTGCCCTCAGTGCCCACAGGTACACTAGCACAGGCACACACCGTGACCCCGCTCTCCGTCATTGTTGCTTTCCAGGTCTCCGCCGACAAACGCAAACAGACGGAAGGTTCCTCATGGAGAAACAGCGAAAATGGACGAAATTACATCGGAACAGAACGGCAGACTTTCAATCAGGAGAGGCTTTTAAAATGAGAACCGATGGGGTGAGGAGGGTTAATGGCTCAACTTTGCCACAAGGAATAACTAGTGAGTCGCCACACATGGTCGGTTCAATATCCAGGAAGAGTTAAAGGAATAAATCAACAGAGCTTAAAACTGGATTTTAAAGTAAAGGTTGCCTCCCAGATTACCCACAGAATGTTTTTAAATGTATCCCTAACTTCTTAACTCTTAGAGATGATTTATACCACACTGTTATCATAAAATTTATTTTTGAGAGTGAAAAGTTTATTAAATTTAAGGATTATTTCACTGCACATGAACAGAACCTAAAAAGCAGAACAGTTTTGGCTAACCATAAAGTTCTCTTGGCTCTCTTTAAGACGCTGTCCTCAAACTCAACCCTGGATTACTGTTGTGCAAATCTGATCATGCAAGCATGGCATGAAAATCCTTTTATACTTACTGTAGACTCAGAGCATACGTGTTAAGCAGCCTGTGTGCTTCAAACAAAGACAAAAATAGCCAGTTTGTCCTTCTCTCTCAAATTTAAAAGATGGATTAGCATGTATTCTTTCAAGAATGGCTAGATATTTGAGAGAGAGATTGAGTGTTTGATTATTTAATATTTACAGAAAAATATTTTATGGTTTCAATCCACACTCTTCAAAACCACCATTAGTTTAGATTGGATCAAAAAATTTGATTGAAGTTCTTCAGTTAAAGACTTACAGTTTTTGTTTTTTTTCCCTAAAAATCAGAACATCATTTGAAACCTGCTCTGATACAAACTTGCTACAAATCATGAAAACTTGCAGATGCCTTTGAAGCTTGTTTCTTTGGTTTCAAGTCATCCCTGCTGTCAGACTGTTTCCACTCAAACTCACAAAAAATTTTCTCTCTTTTCGACATGTAATTGCTGCCGAGTTACATGAGACTGGATGCTCCTTTTTTCTTTTGTTTCAGGCAGACCTTCTTCTTGCTTTCTTCTTGTTTCACTCCCTCCGTTGTTGACTGCTCAGCAACAAGACATGAAAGAGCCAAGAAGAGTTTCTTGACAGGAGCGTACGTTGGGTGGATGGGAGACCGTGCATGTTTAGTGTGTCAACGTAGAAACTACATAGTAAGACGGCGCAGAGCTGGGAGAAGCAGAAATGTTAATGTGGACAAAAGTTTCCAGAGTGTGTGCTGAGCTCCGTGCTGTGCAAGAGCTGCTTCTCCTTCATCAAAAATGTGTGTAAGTACACGGAAACACTCCTCCCCAGACATGTTTTTGTTCTTCTCGTGGGACTACTTTGTGAAAGTGTGTCCTTCCTTTGTGTGTGGCCGTAACGCCCCTGCTTCTCCATCTACGACATCTGCGGGAATGTGTGTACGCCTTGCAGCAGCAAGCAGCAACCTAACGAACGCAACCTTTCAGATGGCCCCCGCGGTTTGTCACTCCCAATCAAGACGAAGGAGATCAATGGAACAGTACGGCAACGGGAGCAACGATGAAGAAGATGAGGAAAGGCGGAGGAGGGCTTTTTGTTTCCAACAATGGCAGCAGAGACGCAGACAGTGAAACAATAGAAGCTGGACAGTGGCGGTTTTATCGCTTTTTATGGCGACTGGCGGGGTGCCTCTGCACATTGTTGGGGCTCCTCTCGTGGGCTAATTGACTAATTGGGGTCACTCCTTGTGGTCTTAACTGTCACAACCTCCTATGTCAGAGAACTGGGGCAGCCCAGTGAGCAACTGGTAACCATCGACACCAACTATAAAGCCATTGCTTTATAATTTATATTGTACAAGTGGCTGGAACAGGAAGCTTCTACCACATTTCTCAGCTGTACCTCCATGTACACTATTTACAACATATTGCCTGAATGTTTCTACATTCTGTCATGTAACAACAAACTTTAAGGAATTTCTTTGGGACTAGCAGTGGGCTGTGCATTTACGTTGATAACCCTAAATAATATCTAATGCAATTTATGTCATGAATAATCTTGATTAAATAATTAAAGTTTATGTCTGTGTAACCTCGGCTTAAATGTTCTTTGAAGGTTTCAGATTCTTATTATAGAAATTTTATGAACAAACAGCCTCAAGAAGACGGAGAAGTTCAGCAGACAGGATAAAATTATGATGAAATTTAAAGCAGGGTTAGGTTATGAAACAACATACCAAGCATGGGATAGCACACAAACTACTGTTTCATCCATTATCTGAAAAACAGTAGACATCGCTCCGAATACACCATCCTCACTATGACCCTTGGTGGTGGCTGCATCATGCTGTGGGAATGCTTTTCTTTGGACTGCCTTCATGGAAAGATGGAAGGTTCTAAATGCAAGGCAGTGGAAGAAAGTATTTTAGAGACTGGAAAAGCCATAAGTTTGGTCAAAAAAAAGCTACAGCCTGAAGTACAATGAAACGGTGTAAATTATTTTTGTATTAGAATGGGCCAGTCAAAGCTCAGATCTTAATCTAATTTAGCAGCTAATGTGAAAATTATTTTGTCTAAACAGACAGAGCTGGATCTACTTTGTCATGAAAAACAGCCTAAAATCTGATCTCACACGTTCAAAACTGATAAAAACACAACCCAAGTCTAGCAGAAATTGGTGACTTTACCACATTGTTACTTGGAGGGGCAACGATATGCTACACTTTCTACATTTTTATTAATAAAAAACATAAATAAATCATGTGTCCTTTGAATCCTACTTCATACCGTTCCTGTGTGTAAATCTACCACACATTGTGATAAAATGCGAAAACATTCAAGAAAACATTCAAAAACATTCAACATTCATGCAAAAGCACACAACAGCCTCCAACCTTGTTATTATTTAAGTTCTAGTAAATTAAATAGGGATTAAATTAAATAATCATTTAGCTGGAGATCTACTGACAGCTCAAAGATTGACCCCTGACCCACAATGATTATAAAAATGTAAGCAGCAATGCTAAGAGCACTCCCACACATGCCACACACAGGATAATACAAGACTGTTCTATCACTGTAAATATAGTAAATTGGTGACAGAACACTTATCAGCCAAGGAATTATTTATGTAACTTATAATATTTTGTACTCTCAGAAAAAAAACCCTCAAAGCATCATTCCTGAAAAAACTCTATGTAGGTAACATCCATTTGATGCTACTTACCCTAATATATTCATACAGTTCATTCAAACCAAATTCATCACTGCATGCTAAAAAAATGTAAATTGTATTCTCAGCAGTGTAGAGAATCCACTGAAACATCACTCCGAGCATTACAGAACACCGCAAGTGATTTCCTACCATAAAACGCTTAACATCTCAGTAAGATCAGATGACCCATTACTCTGATACTAAGGAGGACTGACGGCTGAAATATATTAGGTCCTGAAGAATACAGATGTCTGCAAACCCGCAGCTGAATAATTAAAGCTATGAGAAATCTCTTACTGCAAGTATTCCGGGATGTTTTTTTTTTCCCTGTAGCTGTGAACTGGAGGCAGCAGACTGATAATCTGCTACCCGTGTACAAAAAAAGCTAAATACAACTTGGATATATCATCCAGCCCCTAATGTGTGCCATAAATTCATGTTGCAAAGGCAAAAAGTTGAGTGAAACCCAAACAACCACCACTGTATCTTCATTCAGGCGAGCCCAGATGGTGTGATGGATGTTCATGAGACAGATGTGTCCGCCTGCTGTACCCTTCAATGACATTTTAAAACCTCCTGGAAACCAAGCTGAGATTATGAAAAAAAATATGAAAAACAGCCCAATTTTGCAGGTTTCCCTCTGCAGAGTCACAAGAACTGTAGATCCGATGGGTAACTTTAATTTCCTCTTCAGCTCTCTTCTATGACTTCTTTTAAACCTGGCATGAAAGGGTTTTTTGGTTGCTTTTGACTTTGAGAAAGATGGCAAAAATTTTGCATTTTATGTAACTTTAAATGCATGGCAATCTGTCAGATCAGTTTCCTTACTCTTTCTTACTCTAGCATAAAATCTTGATGTCTTTGAAAATTTTTTGAGGGTTAAAACATTCTAATTTTCTAATTCTAATTGTCCAAGAAACCCCTCTATCCATCCATCCATCAACGCATTGTAGATGGACTTTCAAAGTAAATCAGATACCGGAATTACTTCTACTAGCTCATTTCAATGCATAGCAGGAGCAGCATCTTTAAGCTGAGCTTCACCTGGATGACGCAACTTCTCGTCCTGACTCTGGCCAACCAACAGTAGAAGTTCAATTCCCTTGCCAGTTTCAGGAATCTTTGGTCATTATCCATCTCAAGATCAAAGGCGACATTCTGACCGTAGACAGAACAGTAAATCAAGAGCTTCACTATTTGGATCCACTCTTTCATCACCACAACAGACTGAACCTGTGGCTGCTTTAAGGTTGACGAGGATTCAATGCAGTGTTCATTCAATAATACCAACACAAAGATGTTTGAATTAATCTACTTCAGGCAAAGATTAATCTGAAAAATGACCTTAGATTTAGGGTGTTGTTACACCTGATAGTCTGATAGACTCGGGTTGATTGGGTGCCAAAATTACAATATTTGTTACATTGTCAGCTGGTGTGGTTTGCTTTCACACTGCACTGTGTTCAACGAACCAAACCCTTTGAGCAGCCTATTCCCCTCCCTGCCTTTGGTGGCGCTAGACTAAGAACCACTGAAAGAAATGACACAAAAACCTCTGATGAAAACATTCTTTGCAAAATGTTAACAAAAATGAAGTGACATCAGATATCATTGGTTACAGGAGTTCTCTTTTGTCTTTGGTAAAAACACGACAAGCAATTTTTCCTGTTGTATTTTCTCATAGTGCACTGCGCTACCTTAGCATTTACATATGAACTCAAACCACAACAGAGTTCACTTCAACTGACCTGAGACCTAGGTTTTTAAGGGGATCAGAGTATGATTGCCCATTCACACCTCCCCAAACAAGCAGGCCTTTCTATGCCTTTCTAGGCAAACAAACTGGAGTTCAATTAAAACGGACTAAACAAGGCTGGTGTGAATGAACTTTAGAGGATTGCACTCTCATCCCAGTCAGACAGCATTCAGCTGTAAACCACTCCAGTGCTTGCTCTGTTTGGACAAATTCAGGCCTCAAGGTTCAGTGACATGTATCTTTTAGATGTGTCCCTGGCCCAACACACTTGAATAAAATGGTTGAATCACATCCTCAATATGCAGTGTAGTTCTCCCAATGATCTTATTTGACTTAGATGTGTTTAAGCAGAGACACATCTAAAAGTTGCAGGACATCTGGATTTGGAAACTCCTGTTATAGATGCCAACAGGTCCACTTCACTAAAGGTTCAGAAAGAGTTCTCTGTCGCTATGCATTGACATCTTGTCCATGAACACCACAAACAGGTTTGGATTCTGCCATGACTGCCCCAAACTACTCTGGGAACAAGCTTGACAAGCTGGGAATGTGGAAATAGCTGTTGCTTCAGGGTGCACAAAAATTGATTATCCTCTAAAAGTAACCCTGTTCTAAAATATTCCTACAAGACCCCCTACAAAACACCCAAAGGGACACTTTTATTGGCCTTTTTCAGATGCACAAAAAGATTGTGAACTGGACATTCATCCCATGACCATGATCTATTTCAGTTCACCCTCTTCTAGCTTTCACAATTTGACAATCATTCAGAGCTTCCTTTCAAATAATACAGTCCTGCTAATTTCACAATTAACACATATGTTCGCTCTAAAGGGTCTTTATTGAACATTTCTACATCAATGTGATGTCTCAAGTGGAGCACAAAGTTTTATTCTTGCTGCTAAGTCTTAATTTTTATGGCTATGCTTGTGTGTGCTTTTACTGCTATGTTTTAGTGCCTGTTGTTGTTATTATATACTTTTGCTGCTTCGAGGAAACACTTTGTCATGATGCTGGACATGGTAAAAAAAAAAGTTTGACTGACATTTTAAAACAAAAAGCCCCAGCCAGCTCCCACTATGTGTTTTCACTTGAATTTAAGGAGGAGGTACTCGCAGAAACATCTGATGCTGTCATTTTTCTTGTGAGAAACTGTGTCAAATTTGGCAATCCAACAAACAGGCTGTCAAAGCTGAATGTGTACAGCAGCTTCTGTTTTATATTTTACACACTGCATATTTTTTATTGGACAGCTGTGAGTCAGTTAGTCTGCCATTCAGTAATCAGTCCCCAGTCCTTTCTGCCTATGAGCTATAGCATCACTGGGCAAAGTTTCTGAATCTCAGTCCTTGAGAGCTGCTATCATTCACCCTTCCTCAGCACACCTGAGCCAAATGATTGGCTTGTTACCAGGTCTCTGCAGAGCTGAGTGATGCACTGATGAAGGAATTCAGCCATTTGATTCAAGAGTGTTAGTGAAGGGATGCATTCAAAAGTTGCTGGACAGTATCTGGAGGACTAGACTCAGGCTGAAATGTCCAGCAGACATCTGCTTCGAGTGCACACAGGCCCCCGTGCAGTGAAGAATGCAATACTGTGTGGGGGCCTTGAGATGACAAATGCTTTAAGATTCTCAATTTGTACCTGGTAATCCATTTCTGTGTTTATTTGGCCAAATATTTTGGACCTTTATCCTGGTGAAAGACCCAGTGAAGATCCATTTTTTTCATTTTCATGATGTCATGCACTTTAACAAGATTCTCAGGACCTGACAGTTGCAGGAGCATGAACGCTAAAAACCAAAAGCACTGACAGAGACTTATGCAGACGTCCGTAACAGATGGAAAATATGAAAATGAACAAAGTTCATAATCAATATGAAGGGAGCACAAGGTTTTATTTTGCAGTGTTTAACATTTTTTTAAACAAGGTTCTTTTGTGAGTTCAGCTTGTTTATGTTGACTAAAATTTGCTTATATTTATTCTTTTTTTATGCAGTAAAAGTATTGTGCGATTTTGTATGTGTTTATATATTGTTAACCTCATGCGCCTCAGCTGTTTTAAATTTTTTATTTACTCCTTTGACATTACATACAGGCAACCTCAAGCAAGCAGCTGTTTTAATTAAGCTATTTCTTTACTAATGAAGAGCAACACATCTTCCTTGTTTTAATGGCATGTTTTTTATCTTTCCCATTTTCGAAGAGTAGTTTAAAAAAATGTGCATCTGTGTCACATCACATTTATACTTCAGTTTAACAAGAAGTCATGGATTACAAACTTGAAGTTATAATTGATGCTTTCATGAGCTTTAAAACTGAATGTAAAAAAAGTTGTTTCAAGAATTTAATAAAATATATTGTTTTTGTCTGAATAGGTATAGTAAAAATAAAGTTGTTTTTTTTTCTCAATATATCACAGTGAGAATATGCTACTGCTCAACAGGACTGGATTATTTTAAGGCTTTTCACACATCTTTATCAGCCGTGCCAATATTGTGCTGTAGATATTTATAAAGAACTGGAACAGCAGGTGTAACTCTCCAATAAAAACACATGAGCTGCAGCTTTTGTTCTTTTTTTTTTGCTCCACTGCCATGGAAACAATTTTGGTTCACTTTTCTTTACAACTTGTAAAACTCTTTCAGTAGAAAACAGATCATTTGCAATACACGTGTTCTAAAAATGATAAGGATAGCTCAAATAAGAAACACATAAAAGTTAAATAGAAGAAAGGAACAAGTGAATTCCAAATTGATAAAGATAAAAAGTTTACAAATAGAAAGCACAAACAAGTAAATGATAGTATTGAATGGATCACAAGCGAAATAAGATAATTAGCCATTACAGGCAGCTGTGGGACGTTTTATTGATCTCCTTGAAAGCCAAAGTAAATTCTGTTGGCCTGTGGAAAAAAATCTCTGGATCTGATTTTCTAAAATCCAAACAATCTGCTTGTCTAGACGGGCCTTTCACAGGCTTCAAAAATATAAGTAGATCTGGAGGCTCTCAAGCAGACGCAGCAGTACATAACAGTGATATAGTTCTCACCCTCCATTCATAAAGTCGGTGATGAAGCTGAATCATATTTAACGTCATGAACCATATTTGCCTAGAGTGGAGCGCCACAAGCTGGGATCTGACAGGAAAGGACTGAAGTCATTTTTCTTTTTCCTGTCTTCTCTCTCTGTATCTCTCTATCTGCTCCTCTGCTGCGATCTCACCACCTCTCTCACCCTCCGTCCCTCCCCCCCTCCGTCTCCCTCCATCTTCGCCTCTCTCTTCCCCTCTGCAGTCAGTGAATTCCCCCGGGTTCGGCAGCGGGAGACTATTACACTCACAGACGGATTCGCTCTCCTCCAATTTCTCTCTGTCCTCTTCCTCCCAGCTCTCGCTTTCTTTCATCATCCCTCTCTCTTCCTTTTGCCGCCCCTCCCCACCCAGTCTCCTTATTCATTCTTCCCATCAGCATGAATGTAAGCATTTGTGCGTGCACAGGTCTTCCAATCCTCCCTCCTCTTCCTCCTTCGTCTTTCTCCTTCTCCCTTTCCTGAGTCAATATAATTGGCATCGCAGGAGTGCTCCCTGCAGAGTATGCTAAAACAGCAAGCACAAAAACAGAGGGAGAACAGAGAAAGGAAGCAGGAAGGGAGAGAAATGTGGACAAAGGCAAAAAAGACCAGGAGAGCGCGAGAGGGGAGGACAGGAAAGCACAGAAGCTGACAGAGGGAGGGAGGAGATAAGAGGAAACAAGAGAAAGGAGCATGAAAGTGATGAGAAAGGAGGAGAAATAAAAATAGAACATGGAAAGAGAAAATAAAACAGAGGAGAGGGAAGAATTTAAGAATAAACTGAATATGAAGGAAAGAGGAGACGCCGGAGAAGATTTAAAACAAGGCAGTAAACCAGAGTAAGGTTCAGAAAGAAAAGAAAGCAGTGATCAAAAATCTAATTTGGGAATATTAAAAAAATAAAAGAGAGAGAGAGAAAAAAAAACCAATGAGGGTTGGATATAAACAATAGAAGAGAGAGGAGAAGAATCCAGGACACAAGAAACAGATTCTGGGCAGATAAGATGAAGGGAGGTGCAGGGAGAGGAAAATGAAGTTGAAAGAAATGGGAGGGAAAAGGCTTAACCGCAGCAATCAGCGAAACCAGAGAAACCAGAGAGCATCTATGCAATTATATTCTGAAACCATCCGGCCCCTCAAGGCAAATCCAGCCATGAGCCTCCTCCTGACTGGAAGCACAAGTGCCAAACCACATTACACTCCGAGACAGCTATCACGAAGCACCGCTGACCTCCATCGATGCGCCTCTCACTCCGTCTCTGCCTTCGTCGGCCGAAAGCCATTGTATGCTGCCTTCTTTTGCAGATCCTGCAAAGACCTTCCTCATTTTGAACAATTATCTGAAAGCACCTTCATCTGGCTGGCTGGCTCACCTTATAAACTCACAGAAACCTTTCTGATGCTCCTTTCTGGACGTTTCTTCAACTTCCAGAAAGGAGCATCAGAAAGTTTTCTGTGAGTTTATAAGGTGAGCAGGCCACAGTAATCAGAAGCTCATCTCCATAACAAACACATAGCTGGTATTAATGCAGGTCAGACGAGTAAATAGATTACTGTACAGTACTTACATTGGCAATGATTACAACATTATTCGACTTCTGGCTAATGAGTCTCTAACTAATGAACTAATGTATCTCCTGCTGACAAGTCAGGGTTGCCAAACTGAAAAGTTACCTTCTATAAGCCTAAAATTACCCACAAAGGGCCTGAATACAACAACCTGCCTTATTAAACTGCAGAAAGCAGAGACCTGTTGGGATCAGCTGCAGCAGTTTGCTAGACAACACGCTGATGCTATTCATTGATCTTAAACATAAATGGTTTGATGGGTTCCTATCATGTCACCTGCAAATCCAATTAAATTTGTGTATCTAACCTCAAAGCAGAAAAAGCGGAGAAGTGAGTGAAACTTCATATTTCATTTATGTATTCTGGTACGACAGGAGTAATAATGCAAACGTCTCCAATAAAAGTTTAACAAGCAATGTGACACATTCTCTTGTGATTGTGTTGAGGTGAAAAAACTGAGGATTATCACCTAAATCTTCATCTTCACTCAGCTAAAGAGGGGCTTTAGTTTGAGCTGCAGTTCGTGTTTAGCTTCCAGCCAGCAGCTTTGCTGTTTTGTAGTGGTAGCAAGCTGCTGTTTTTCAATGAAAAATCACTTCAGAAAGCACACTAAATATTCAGCACCAAACAGCAGAGAGATACATAGTAAACTTCAGCAGCTAAAGAGCTGAGCATGTCCCTCAGGAGTCAGCAGAGGCCGAAAAGAAAGCAAAAATGGAGGAAACGTTGGAAACGCACCAGATGGCCAAACATGCTGCTGATCTTGAGCTGCTATACCTGTAAATAAAAGCAACGCAGAGTCAAATGAAGTTTTAAAATATCAGATTTTTGTCTTTTTTTTTTAACTGCCCTCATCTCCATAGAAGGTGCGCCTTGCCTAGTGCCTCTGTGTTTACTTGTTTACCTTTCTTGTACAGAGCAACTTGCTGCCATTAACGTTAATATTTTTCTGTCTATGGTAATCTTTCTATAGAAATACGCTAGTCTCAGCAATTCCTTGTTTAAATGTTTCTCTTTAGCAGTTTGGGAGACAAATTAGGCTGTTATTATCATTACTTTTGTTTAATTTCTTTGGTTCTCTTTCAATAGAAAGTAACCAACATCAGTGTTTCTTTGCTGTGCAGTGTAAATATGGCAAGGACTCATTGATTAAGATATATTAAACTACACGTTCTTTGTTTTTCTTTTTAATAGAATGTACTCCTGGTTCGCTGCTTCCTTGTCTAGTTCTGACTAACTCTATTAATTGCATTCAGTTGTGTTTCTGGATGAAGTCATTCACAAAGGTATGAATGCTCTATGCATGATTTTGTGCATTGAAAGGAGATCAGGACCAGTGTCTGTATGCATAGCTGTGTCCCAGAATGAAGAACTAAATCAAAGTCAAGGAAATCAGCTGGGTGTAATATAAATACACTGAACAGGTGGCTGCTAGCAGCGAAACGCGCCGCAAACAGATGAATGATGCAAACTCCAAATCACAAACACCACAGAAAAAGGATGAAAACACCAAAAATAGGAGCAGAAATCTACAATCAACAAAATACAGACAAAACCTGCTGCAACCAAAGAAACAAAAGGGAAAATGCTTAAAATAGCATGAAAAAAACCACCAAGTCTAAAATGCTGCAAACTCACTCCACAAAACGGAAGTCCTCCAGACCACCAGGGGGAGTCGACCACCAAATCATATGGGACCAGATCATCAGGAAAGATGGGATGTCATGATTTAACAGAATGTCCAGAAGAAAGTAATTTGTCTTTTTCAAATACGCAGTCTTTTACATTATTATAAAACAGCAGCATATTAACTACTCCAGACTCCAGTGGTGCTCTGGACAACTTCTATTTTATGTAGCAAGCTTGCAGCATTTTTAACTTTCTGTTGTTTTGCTACTTATACAAATTTTCTCTTTGGCTTCAGTGTCATGGGGTGCAATAATTTGTCCATGATTACAGAATTTTTCTTCGTTTTTTTATATTGCAGGGGGTTTTTTCATCTGTTTTCTATGATTTTCATTTTATGCATGTTTCTGTTTGTCTATTGTTTGTGTGCGTGCAGGTGCGTGGGCATGTGTGTTTTCACCTTTATGTGTTTGTTGATCAGAATTTAATAGATTGCATGTTGTTTCTGCTAGTAGAAACCAACAGAAAATCTGTTCTTGTTCTCTCAAAATTTTCTTTAATAAATGCCCATATGACTTGCTACTAACATAAATAATTTTCACTAATTTACTGTCCTTATCCTATCTGCAACTTTATCATGGTAATTTGCTTGCTTCAACCCTTTTGTGCCATTAGTTCATTTTTTTCACAGAGGTTATGCAGATAAACAGACATATGAGTAATACATGTTAATTACGAGGCAGATGATAAGTTTTGTTCACATTCTGGAGGAATTCCATTAAACTCTGACTCGGACGATGACTAGAAAGCTGCAAAGAAAACCCCCACAATCTTCCTCAGTAATACTGCGATTTGTTTATGGTAATTACTTTATTGTCAAAACGTGGCAACGGCTTTGCAGATCCTACAATGCGACAAGCAGAACACCATAAAACTGCCAAAAGCAACTCATTTGCAATTCAGTCCAGCGAATAACAATTGTGAAATTATAAATGGACGGCGTAATAAAAGGGACAACATGAAATTGTGTGTTGAGGAACATGAAGTCCAATGTTGTTTACTAAAGCAGAAATGATGAATAAAACATTACGCCATCTTTTGTGCTGCTAACTACAGCCCGCTCTGAAATAACATGAGTGGAGGCATGCAGGATATAGAAACATATAACACAGTTGTGGAGAAATATAACCTCTAATACAATCAGCATTTCACACATTTTCACACCTTTTACAGCATTAAATTGGGATTTATTTTAAGGCCTTTCCAATTTAAAAATCCAAGGTGCTCTCGTTGCGTGAACAAGTCTTATTTTCCTCCTTTCTCCTTTGACTGTGCTTCCTTCCTGCCTAATGTATCTATACCTCTCTCTACCTCTATCTAATCTTGTTTTCTGATGCCTTGGGTGGCAAAAAAACAGAAGTAGAACGGACTCTATTTTGTTGAAAGCCAAAGCTGGGATGGAAGTTTCAAATCCAAACCAATTGCATTTATAGCTGGGTTCTGCTCCAAATGGTAATTTGTCCTCTCGCCATTGGATCTGGCAGGGATGCTTCAGTGATGGATACTCTGAGTAGAACACAGCTGGCTGGAGGAGAGGATGCTGACACGTGAGCATTATCATTCCAATTTTTCAGATGTATTTTTTCCCCTAATTTTCAGATTAATAACAATGGTGTTTTTTTTTTTTTGCTATTGCTTATAACTGTTAAATTGCACAGTTTTTCTAAAGGTCTGTCTCCTAACTCTCTGGTCCACATTTATATTTTTCATGGATTACTGATTAGTCCGTCATGCAAATTGTTAGCACTTTCCTCAAGGGGTGAATCTTAACAATTACCTTGAGATCCTTTTCGATTTCCACATTTATTTAGCACCACTATGAAGCTCATAAATGAAATTCTCAGTAAGAGGTTTTATTAAACTTGCGATGAACTGCAATTAGATTTTCTTAGCGACCTTCTAAAATAAAGAAATAAAATAAGAAAATAAACATTTTATTGCCTAAAATGTACATAGCATTCTTTTAGTGCATGCTTGATAATTCATAGTAAAGGATGCATCTACAGCTACAAATACTCCTAACATCCACATGTGAAAAGCTCAGCCCTTTCTGCTTAATAAGAGATTTTTGAATCTAAAACTACTACTTCAGGAGTTCTGTGTAGAACATATTCAGAGCTGACCTGTTGAGATATGGACACAAGAGGAATCAACCTACATCCAGGTCAAAGACTTGACCTCTTAGTTCCTATGTAGAACAGAAATACCAAGGTAAGAGCTAAAGAGTCATATCTGCCTCAAAACAGTAAAACTACAAATCCCAAAATGCAATGCAATGGTCAGCTTACACAAAATCTCTCCTATTCCTCTTGTACCCATCAGGTTGACCTGCTGCTGAAAACTTGAGTAAAAACTGAAGTGATATTCTGGAAAGAGACAAACTAAAGGTGAAGGCTAGAATAAACTAGGCGCTTAATGAAAGAGTTTCTCATTTGGTCTAAAAACTGAGTACTTCAAAGTGACTTCCACTGCTACACTTTGTCTGATTCTGATGAGAAATGACTCCAATAAACTCCAAAAGCTGCAACACACTGAAGCAGAACTTTTAGTGTTTCATTGGAGACACAGATGAATATCCACTGATCAGATTCTGATACCAAACCTAATAAAGTTACAAGCCCAGTAGAGATGTCAGCTATATGCCTTTGGCTTAGCGCTTCTAAATGTCTGCCTCAGTTTGTATTGGTTGATGTTTTCTTTTTAAGCTTTCTTCTGCTTTGATTCCAAGCTGGGATATCGGTAGCTGTATATTCTCATTTCCAGAGAGGCCTTTAGTTTTTTGCCTATTTTGACAGCATATGATAAAACACTTTAATATTAAAGTATGAGGAGAACACTGATGCATAGAGAAAGGCATCAGAATTGTTGAAGTGTTTTGCTTTACTGAACCTGTAAAATGTTTGTTCTGAAACATTATTTTTTATCTTTTTAGTAATATTTTAACATGACACTTGAGATGTACGGCATACATTTAATAATTGTTTTCAATTTAAAATGCAGTCTAATTTATAACTTGGTTTTACTCGGTTTCTGACAACCCTGGGAAAGATTTTAAAGCTAATGCGGGTTTCATTGCCACTAAGAGAGGGTGAAAAGTATGAAGATGTTTCCAAAAAACATGAAGATATTTCCAAAGCCAATCTCAGACTTTAATCTGATATTAAAGTCAGACATTTGTGAAAAAAGTGAAAATTGACCTCAATCCTCTTCCGTATATATTCAGGTATACTTCACATCAAACTGGGCTGATTTGATCTGATTTTTTTACCAAATCTGTATGAAGTAATTAACTCATATTGCATCTGTTAGTCAATAAAAGTGTGTGGAGATGACATTTTTTATTAATTGGCATTTTCTAAACAAACTGCATCCAGTTTGTGGCAGGTGAAATATCTCAAATATGCCTCACAATCCAACACTGGATTAAAATTATTCCTATTCTTTGAGTAACAAGCATCTTTTCTCAGTAGGTCATCATCCTCCTCTGACCTTTCCTATTGAATTCTTTCACACAATCTCCTGCATTGTTGTGTCTCCTGTGAATAAGTCTCTGCACCAGCTCTATCACTAGGTTTGGAAACTCAGAAATGCATGCAGCTGAGGCAGCGCTCGGGGAGAAATCATCTGACAAATGGCAGGTATTGCATCACTGTTCTTATTTCTAGTTTTAATGGATTTACTCCTCTGACAGTGACGCCGTCTGCGACTTCGCTTTGAAACATAGTGTTTAAAGAGTTACCCTATCACACTGTCTATGGCATCTGGCACTATGAATTATTAATACTTATCTTAGCAGTATCTAAATAGAGCTTTCAAGGTCCTATTTTAGTTCCTACTGTTAAGCAAAAGCCATAATAAGGACAAAAAGATTTTTAAACTCTTTTCAGCTGTATTTCTATGTAGATGCGCCAGTGCAGCTTTTTTTTTTGGATATTAAGGTGGTTATTTGCATTTCATTTAAACATTTTCTGTACAATTAGAGGCTCCAAAGAATATTTAATTGTATTTGTTTTGGTTGCATGTGCTTATTTAGATGTTTGAAAGCTGCTCACAGATAACATGTTCCTTCATCAGGTCTTTTTTTATGGAAATTGAAGATGTCACTTTATTCAGGTGAAGCTTTCAATTTTCCCTTCAAAGTGAGCAACATCAGTTGATTGGAAGGAGTTAAGTGATTCACTCCTGACAGAGGATTTGATAGGTGCAGTTTAGAGAGGATGAACCAATTTGGAAGAGTGACAATTAACCAAGAGAGGACTCCCTTCTGTTGTCAGTCATTCACTCTCACAGTATGTCCTGCTTTGCCCAGATATGCAATGACAGTTGTCTATTGTCTAAGAGGGATGTGTCAGTCTGTTTATGACTGGGCTGACGGGGGCTAATCTCTGCAGGCGCCAGTAAAAAATCTGAAAGTGATTGGATTCTTGTGAGGACAGCAATTGCAGCACATTTGAACACTTAGCCACTCCTCTACATTAAAGTCAATCACTGTAAGGGAGAAGATGTTGGAGGAGGACGGAGTCTGGCTGAGGCCACATTTCCGGACAAATAGTCACAATAAAGCATAGAAATCCCAATTACAGTGTTGTCTAACCCAGAGGGTTTTACTGACATTGGAGACTTTAGCTGAAGGCAAACTTTAATCTACGGATTTTTGCCTTATTTTTCTTGCGGCAAGTATAAAAACTGTCATTGTAACTTGCAATGGGAATAAGCCCCAGAAGCTAATTTGTCCTTGCTGTGAATTGTTTTTCTGGGTTAATTTAGTTTTTTTCTTGCATGCATCAGAATGTTTTTTAACTCAACTTTAAAACTGAATGTGATCCTTTGGGGTTAGTGTTTTTTATGGACAACAATAAACTATTTTTGCTTGAACAGTATATATAGTTAAATGCAGTTATTTCCATATGCCTATTTTTTCATATTAAACCTTTACTTAATACTTTTACCTGTTTTAGATCAGTGAGTATTTCCAAAATCATATGGAATTGGAATCTGCCAGAATCATAATAGAAAGTTGTTTTTATTTTACTTTCTTTAAGTCCTTAAAGCCTCTCACTGTAGTTTGCTATAATGTTGGCCCATTGCAGGCTGCAATGCAATGGAGGAAATATTAAGAGACTTGATACAGGAAGTCAAACTTTGGACAGAAAATTATCTTCCAAATGAGTAATGACCCTATTTTGAAACATGTTGGCACAGAACTCATGTAGTCGTGGATGAAAATATATTTCTTTCGGTTTTTGTCGCATAACATTTAGAAAGAAAAAGTAGTAGCTCAACTTTGAGAACTGGTAACCAATTCATCAGATAGAATAAATAATCCATGTGTTATATTTGATCAAAAATGATATATCTAGAAACAATTGCCACAGTTTGACCAGAAAAGCAAATAAAGGCTTTATGTAGCATCAGATATTGATTACTATAATGCAGTTCTGTCTGGTTTTCTAGAGGAAAGCACAGCTCCAGCACAGCTACTACTAAATTCAGCTGTAAGAATGCTGACCAGGACAAGAAAGCAAACATCAAAGATGTTAAAATAGATGTGTTTGCTACTGGTCCATTTTAGATTTGATTTTAAGGTGTTTTTATTGGTATTGATGGAAGTATTGATGATTTCACTCTGACATATCTGACTTAATTTTACTATAAAAGCCCTCCAGACCCACCAAGTTCTCTGATAAAGGCCGTCTGACAGCATTTAAAGTAAAAACTAAAACTCACGATAAGCCTTATTAATTTATTAGAGCCCTCACCTTTGAGCAACCTTCCGGAACACCAGAGAACAGCTAATCTTTTATTCTGACTTTTACCTGAACTTCAGTACTTCAGTCTCTTATTTTATTCCACTTATCTGTTCCTGAAATTCCAAACAAGTTTACACTTGGCTGGTTTTATTGTATGTTTATTTAAATATTAAATAATAAAGTCTAATCACGTGTAATCATTATTTGTTTTTCATGAGGCCAAATACAACATACTAAATCCCATTTTACTTGCATAGTTTATCAATTTTGAATTGAATGTTTGAATGTTTATGTCTTGTGTATAAATCTAAAAGTAGTTTGTGTTTCATTTAATTGTATTAAAAGGGCTTGATGAATTCTAATTGATTGATTGATCACTTTGTCATCTGGAGTTTCCCAGTTTGCTTAAAGGAGAAGTGATCTTTGTGAATGCAAATTTCTTAAATCAAATTTAAAGAATTTTGGTAATACTAAAGTTTATTTTGTTTTATTGTCAGACAGTAAGATGAAATTGTTATGTGTGTATTTAAATGCTTTAACATTTCTGGCAAAAACAATGTGAAAGGTTTGTGCAAATAAATGTTTATAACTTAAATTTAGTTTAATTTCTAAAATAAAAATAATGACAAAATACCAGGTACTCTATTTTTGTCATGGTTGAACAACAACAAAAAATCTGTTAAAATAATTTGCTACCTTCTGTTGTTAAAAACACTTGGAATAATCCAGTGCAAAATTCAGAATATTATCCAATTTGTAAATACATAAATCTGTGACTATTATTACTTTTGACATCTTTGCCAGTTTGTTCCTCTGGCCTCTCAGCCACATTTGACAGAGCTGAGCTCAATGCAGCTGCAACATGAGGTCTTAAAAACCTGAAGCAGCAGAAACACTTTACTGTAAATCCTCACCCAATTAACTGTAACCTCTGGAAAACCTGCTATTAAAGAGTCACTTCAATACAGGGTTTAAGCTTCTGTTAGCCTGCTGCTGCTTCTAACCTCTCTCTTCCTCAGTAAAAGCATGTTCAAAAAAGACTGAATATGCATAGTTAGACGGGAGCTATTAAAGACCAAAACTATTCAAACCGCTGGCAGATTCAGGTTTAAAGCAATCTTTAGCAAACATTTACATTTCAAAGTAACCCGTCAGAGTCCTGTCTTGTATCTGATATAGACTCTGAGGTAATCTTGCTGTTTATGAACTGAGATCTTCCAACCTCAGAGACTAGACATTTTTAATAACAATTGAGAATGGTATAAATTTAGTTTATATTATTATTTTTTTTTACATACAAGAGGGGTTTTTTGCATTATTTTTTACTACAGCATAAATATTATGGCTTCCAACTTATTAAAATATATTATCAAAATTGATGTTCCTTTTATGTTTTATTTTATTTCAGAAAAAATGCCTTTCCTGTCAATGACAAACTTATTGGTGAAGTTAAAATAATATTATAAATTTACCATAGGCATTATTATTTTTCATCTTAACAGCTCTGAAGGAGTTGGTAAATTTCTGAAACCATTCTGCAGATGCTCCTGGGGGGATAAAACAACTCTCAACGTCTTAAAAAAACAGATGGCAATGAATCTCTAAAAGCTAACAGAGCCTCAACAAGTTCCCAAAACATGATGTAATAAAAATTGTTTTGCTTTAGTGAAATCCTGTAAAAGCTACACATCAGACAGAAATAAAAAGTCAACAAATCAATCCACCTGTTGACTCAGCAAAATTTCTGATATTTTCTATTCTCATATTACTAAGGCGCAGTGTGCCAGACTGCTGTCAGACATCAAACACAAGGTACTGTTGAGCAGATGAAGCCAAACTTTTAAATCCTAAAACGTACCTTAAATACATCAAGTAAACTGGACAGCAGCAATTAAGTTACATTCTGCAAATTTACCAAATGCATGCTGCAAAGCATGACATTTCATGTTAGACTAAAAGGTTGGTCCAATTATGTTTTCAAAATGCTGCGGGTTTTCACTCCGGTGCTCTTTAAAAGCTTTATCTTTGGTATTTTCAGATAATTTGATAAACCAGTCCTGACTCTGCAGTCGCTCTTTGCAAAACACAATCCCTTTTTAAGACTCCGTGCACTATGGGTTGGTAGGTCACAGAGGGGGTTGCCATGGTTTACATGTCTGTTTCATCGAGAAGTAACCCAAAACACTCCAGCGAAAATGTCAAGACGCAGCCATCCTCCGACTTGCAACTGACCGTGTGACGTTTTTTCAAACAGGGTTTCGGTAAATTGTAGCGGGCTGTTGATGAAACTAGACCAGCTCTAATTCTTTCATCCCCCCCGCAGGGAAGAACCAGAAAATGTCACCAAACTCTCCTCACGCACAAGAGAAAGATGTTCACTCTCTCTCTCTCGCTCTCTCCCAGGCACGCTGCCAAGACCTGTCACAAAGTCAAGCATGACGCCTCCCGCGAACAACGCCGTGCACCTCCCCACCCCGCCTGCGAAGATATCAACCTGAAAATAGCTCAGTGGAGTCGAATGCCGGAGCTGCAACAAACAAACCAGAAAAGAAAAAGAAATTAAATATTCATTGTAGAGCAAGATAGAAAGAAAAGAGCAGGGCATAAACTGCTCTTTTCTTTGTTTTACACATCACAACTCTTTGCCTGAAGGAAGTTTGACTGCATTATCAATGTTTCTCCTTCAAGGGACGCATCAAACATACAGTAGCCTGTGTGAGAAGCTGATATCCGTCACACCTCAGGCTGCTTGTATGAATAAATAGCAGATAAGGGTGTGTCGCTCATTAACTCAATTACATTGTTCAAATCCCTCCGCCTGCCAAAGCGCGAATGGGATCGAATTTAGTCGTACATACAAAGTCATCTTCATTGACACACGCACCGGCGGAGAGGAACTCTGCTGTAAATACAGAGAGGGGATCTCCAATAACAACACTGGCCAGATGAGCCTCACAGCGAGAGGTTTGTCAATAAATCTGTCCCTCCAAAATGCCTGTCAATTTGTGAGAAAGAGCCAGAAAGACGGCAGGAACAGTCAAAAGCGCACAGGCACTCTGAGCGTGGAAAAATGGAACTATAACAAGAGCTCTTCAATGCTGCCCTGCTGTTTGCTTTTGATAGCAGAAGTTGTAATGACATTCAAGTATTCAGCAGGCTGGGAAATGAAGCAGCGGCGGAAAAGACCAAGATAGGGACAGTGGAGGAAGAAAAAAAAAGGAGAGGGTAAGCTTGTGTTTGCATAAAATTCCTGAGTGTGTGTGGAAAATGCTGCATGTGTTGGTAGGAATGTGTGCACAAGCACGTTGAGGGGTAAGCTGGTTGCCTGCCAAGTTGTGCAACTACTTGTGGCAGGGGCAGCAGCGTTCCACTGACACCAAAGTTACTTAATAAACTGTGTGATTAATTTGAGCTGTGTCATTTTCCCAGGGTCCCTTTGCCTTCAGAGAACCTGAGGAGCAGTTTAATTGCTCAGCACTCTGCAAGTAAGAGTGCTGCAAGTAGGGCATCACCTTATGGGATAAACCATCCAGGAAAATGATTCAGTTCTTTAAAGAGGTTTATTTTGTCATATTGGAAGCATAAACATAAACTTAATAGACCAACACATTGTGGTGCATAGCTCTTAAAGTAGAAAAATGCAAATAATATTTATGTTTCTTTCAGATAAAAATTGAAAACCATGACAAAACCGTGACCCTCAATCCGATACTCTAAAATAAAGATAAGTGCAGCTAAGTGCCTCCTGAGTCACCTAATTAGTGAATAGTCTGTATAATTTGATGTCAGCATTGAAGGTTAGAGAACTTGATTGGATTATCAGCATCATGGAGGCCAAAGAGTAAACAAAACAGCTCAGGCAGAAAGTTCTGGAGACGTTTAAAGCAGAATTAGGTTAGAAAACAATATAGATACATTTGAAAATCTGACTTTATAAAGTGACTTCAAGCTAAAGTCACTCCAGAAGTAGCAAGAAGAAAACCACTTTTGATAGGCTACTATAAGAAGTTCCATTCAGTTTCCTGTAGGCCACATAATAGTTAAAGCTAAGATGAACGGAGACAGTAGGCTGAAAGGTTGAGTTTGAAACTGAATTTGCAAAAAAACTATGTGTGGCGAGAAACTAATGCACCATTCCCACAATGCAACATGGAGGTGGGAGCATCATGCTGTGGGGCTGTTTGGCTTCAAACAGGCCTGGGTAAAGAAACAATATCCCAAATTTTGGACATCTAACCTAAATATGTTGTGTACAATAACATGGCAAGAAAGTCAATGACAAAGTGACTCATTCACGTTTGAGAGCATAACGTAATAAATTTGGAAGAAGTTCAAGGAGTATGAATAGGTGGTGTAGATGCACAGGTGATACAAGGCGCAACTGCCAGGCAGTGCCTGTATGCAGCGGCAGGCCTGCCAAACATTTTTTTCTCCTTGGCAGCCAACAGCTTGGCCCAGAGAAGTATTTTTGTTTAAGTAAAGACCAAAGAGCCTTGAGAACGTGTGAAGCAGCGTTCCAGCTTTTGTTTGTGTCTTCATGCATAAATATAAAACACCTGTATGGGTGTTTCTGGATGTGTTAGCATCTGTTTACACATTCTTCCCAGGCTCCCTGTGAATGCGCCTATATGGATGTGTGTGCACGTTGACGTACAGTCGGGAACTTACATGTTCACTGAACAGGGAGTATGTTTTAGTCGGTGTGAGCGCGAAGCCGGTCAAAAGACAGACAGGCAGAGTGTCAGTGTGCACGCGTATGAGCGCGCGGGGATTCTTAATACTCTGCCTAGCAGGCTGTGAGAAAACCAAGTGAAGGAGAGTGAATCAAATCGAGGTGTGAGTGTGTGTTTGTGTGTATCTCTAAGTGCGCTGCTAAAAAAAGCCGCATGTGTCAGTGCGTGTTGCGGATCCTCATGAAGAAATAAGGAGCTTATGAAAGGAGCATATTCTTTTTTTAAGTAAATCTCATTAATTTTAATTAGCTGTATATTTAACCCCAACACCTGGATTGATTGTAATTCCATTTGTAAATATAACTGCTGAGCAGAGGAGATGAGATGTCTCAGGTAGCAGCTAGATTGCCATAGCTGCCTCACATTTCCATAATGTCTTGTTTTTGATAGTGTCGCGTGCCTAAGAAGGATATCAGAGGCAAATATGCATAACCTTCATTTTCCTATCGCATGCTCTGTGTAGCACGCCATGCCTCATCCTTTTCAACATTCACCTTTATTCCTCTTTTCCTCACTCGCTGCTGGTTCTTTTCATTTTCTCTCTGGTCTCTGCACCCCATCATTAGAGAGTGCTCACTTTTTTTCCCCTCCAACCTTCGCCGCCTCCGTCTCCCTGCCCTCCTGCCCCCTTACTGTAACCTTTTTTTATGTTCTCACACATCCCTCTGTATTTCTCCCACACTCCCTCTCTTTCTTTCTCACCCTCCCCTCTTTTCCTTGGTAATCAGCTTATCCTATGTGTGTCCAAGCCTCTGTGTCTGCGTTCCTCCTCTCTTTGTTTCCAATTCATTCAGCAGGGAGATTAGAGATGCCTATTTGGTGCTTTTGTCTTCAACGGGCGCAGCAGCGGCGAGTTACACCGCGAGGCGACGGCCCCGTCGCCAAAACGCACATTCACCCGTCATGTGCTCAACATACCTTCATTGTTGTCAGGGGCCCGATTCAGAATGTACAAGTGCCCCGAAAAATAACTTTTTATGTGTTTGCTACTTTAAAAATACAAACTGCAAAGTATTTTTTGTGACTATGTGATAGAGCAACGCAAAATAGTTCACAATTTTTAACTGAAGGAAAAATTATATATAGTCTAAACTATTTCTTACAAACAAATTAATTTTGTGCTTAGTTCCTTTTATTCTGATACCCCTACATGAAATCAGATAGTATGTAAAACAGTGCAGCGACAAAACCAAAAAGAATTGCAGCTGTAACTGCAGTGAAAGGGCTGAATACAAATGCACAGCACAGTTTTCAGAGTTTTATTTCTAAAATATCTATAAAACTGTTTCTGTAAACTTTCACTTCACAGTCAAAGATAATGTTGTTGTTTTATCATACCTACTTCCATTAAATTACCTTTATGTTTGCTGCTGAAAAATGATCAAATGTGATAAAGTTCAAGGCTTATAGCAGCTTTTCAGGGTAATGTAAACCCAGATGACGCTGAGCTGTGTGTGAATTTAAAGCCTCCATATGTAGAATGCTCTCTGCCTAATTGATGGGATGACCTTAAATAATGCTTAACCTTTTCCTCGCTGTATTTCTCATTAAAATGAAATCAGCGTAGTCTTCTTAAAGGTTTCCAAGCATAAAACATTCACTGGGTATTACAATAACAGTTGCTTCTGTTGAGCTTCACTTCTGTTAGAACAAATTAGGTATGCAGACATGAATAAATTTGAAGGGAGTCAAAACATCAGAGTAAGTACTTTTATCTTCTGGCATTTACTCTTCTTATTTACTTATTTTCAACCCTGATAAATGAAGAGCCTTAAAGTTGCTCACTTTGCTTCTGTACCTGCTACTGAATGAATTTGAACTTTTTTTAAAAATCCTTGAAGCAAAAAAAGGAGGAACTGTTAGTAGAAACAAAGCATGTGTCTGGCCCTCTCAAAACTCAAGGATAAGAGCAACAATGTGCTTTTATTCATCAATAGACCTTCACTGAAGGCAAGAAAAGATGGAAGCAGCGGATCTCGTGAAACGACTATCATACATCCTGTGAGTCATAATCACCGCCAGCACTTCATCATATAAAAGGATTCCAACAAGGAGCACCGGTATCAAATCAAGAGAGAAACTGTCTGGGTGGTGGCATGCACTGGGTCTTGAAATGAGGAAATAATAACCCTGACATTAGCAAGGTTTGATATCGTTTACACTCTTATTTAAAAATAATTGTAAGGAAGACAACAATCAGAGATGAAACAAACATCTGAAAGCCAATAAAATGTGGTTGTATCTTCTCATTACCTTGAAAAAAAAATATTGCACTTTACAAGAGCAAAATCTCTGGGTAGTTATTCAAGAATATTACGTCACAAATCAGGCATTTTTCTTCTCCCTGTTTATCGAAGCAAATTTTGTCTATTTGAAGCATGACTTTGTAACACATTGGCAGCATAAGGATGGAAGAGTCCATTCAGGGAACTGGTCAGTTCAGGTTTGAACAACCTCCAAAAAGCTTAAACTATGACTCATTAGACAGAGCTGCAGTTACAAATGCTCTCACACACACAGCAGATTGTGAATTTGAGTTCAGTTTCCCCCACCACATGTCATATATTTTCTGCATAGATTAAAAACAACTCGAGTTGTTTTTACTATGCAGAAAATATATAGTGACATGTGTGTGGGAAACTGAACTGCAAATTGGTCAGTGATTACTTTTATCCCAGAGAGCTTTTGCTGTCCTGTTGTGACCAGACAGTCTAATGAAGGACATGAGGATTCCCTGCTGTAACTGGAGGTTCCCTCAAACCTGAACTGACCATCTTCCCTCACTGGCCTTTCTTCACACTTAGATTCTCACTCTGCCCTTAGACTGAAGCTTGTTTCTTTGAAAAAATTTTTCTAAACAGGGGAGAAGAAAAATGCCTGATTTGTGACGTAATATTCTTGAATAACTACCCAGGGATTTGTGTAAATTAAATTCCTAATGTGAAATGTCTACCCACCCACAAGTGAAACACAGATAAATATTACACATGTAACACTTCTCTGATTGTTGTGGAAATTAAATTGTGTTGGAAAATTTTCTTAAAGACTGTGCTTCACATGTAGAAGCTGCACTGTGCAGTAACATGTAAACACGTGAATCACCGTATGGCAATTGCATTATGTTGAGATGTGAAACCAATATGGAAAATATTCCACATATTTTGTTCCATATGGAAATTATGTCATGCAGTAACATCTAAAACACGTGGAATAAATCCCACAATCAAACAGTTTAAAACGATGTAAACAGCCTTTCGACAGGGTTCCGGAACGAGGCTCCGTACACCTCTTTCATGGAATTTCAAGCAGGGACTCCGTCGTCCCTCACGGATTTTTGTGCAGTTCTATGGTATTTGTTAGTGTTTAGAATTTACAGGGTTTCCGTTACCCACAATGACCCTCAGTCACTCGCCGTTTTTCTTCCGGCACGAGGCTCCGTACACCTCTTTCATGGAATTTCGCTCTGGGACTCGGTCGTCCCTCATGGATTTTTGTGTAATTGCAACATAGAATCAACAATCAAAACATGACATTAAGTCAAGTTCCATCATTAAATTTGTAATAGATTCCATTTCAAATACAATCCTAAACAAGTGGGCTGTTAGTCGAGATTTAAAGGAAGTCAGTGTTTCAGCTGTGTTGCAGTTTTCTCAAAGTTTGTTCCAAATTTGTGGTGTATAGATGCTGAATGCTGCTTCTCCATGTTTGGTTCTGGTTCTGGGGATGCAGAGCAGACCAGAACCAGAAGACCAGAGAGGACTGGAAGGTTATAAAACAAACTCTACTGTCAACATTTGCTCACTTCTATCTCCTTTATATAACATTTAGATTCAAACTGCTGGGGCAAAAAATTCCCATGTCATCATTTTTGTGGACTTCCAGGATACAACCGTAAAAGACGACCTTTTCCACTTCACTGAAAAGCAAACGTCGGCTCTATAGAATAGGATCTAATGATCCTGCACCTGTCATAGTTGTTCTTTCAGACAATGCAAACTGGTAACTACCTGCTCTTGAACTGGCTGAATGAAAATCTTTTTATCCAATTAGAATTTCATCTTAAATGATGATGAAAGTCCCTACTCAAAGTGCAGACTACTGTAAGAGGCATTTATCTAAATGATAAAGATTGCATTTTAATAGCAGAGTCGTACTGGAAGTAAGAAACTTTTAGCAGAGCAGTATGATGTGATCGTCAAGCATAAAGAGCACAGCAGTGCACCAGAGAGCATAAATAAATACCCCTGAGTTGCTGTTCACAACAGGAAAACTTTAATAATGATGCAACAGCCTCACAATAAAAGTTGCAACTAAAACAATAAATGCGTTCTTTATATAGAAGACAATATTCAGCCCTGCTTCAGAACACTATTGCACAGTGAGAATAGATTTATCTCAGATTTAAAGCTGAAGCTAGCACTTGGTTCTTTCGCTTCTTACATCATAAAGTGGGAAATTACAAACACCCCAGAGCAATTTAAAGTTATGTTATTTATGGTGATGCTGCAGCTTCAGAGGAGGAGAAGATATTTATACACAGATATGTGACAATATAATGTAAACATATGATTTCCAAGGATTTATTTTCATGGATCTAACACCCATCAGGTTTTATGTCATCTAGAGACCTGCTTTACGACACTTTTCCTGATTCCATACATGACCACGCTAGTAATGACTCAATAACCGGCCGTCCAGCGTGCAGACAGTAATATCCCCGACACAAACCAGACTGGAGAACACTCCCCTCAACAGCACACAGGTGAGTTCAAAAGGGCTTTATGACTGTGGTATCGGTGATAAGATGTCCCCAAAGACACACTGGCTTTCTATGAGCTGAAGTGATGGCATCATCAAAAAGAGGCAATAAACAAGAGCAGCCTCTGCTGTTTCATTGGTGGTGGAGCTCCAGCGCTCAGGGGGGAAACCCTCAGCACTCAGACTCAATCAATACAAAATGCTGTACTCCACAGCCATGCACTCACGTCCTCTGGCACACCGTCACGGTCAGAGTTTAACACAGAAACACAATGACTACAGCGAGCACATTCAGTCATGGTTTAAAAAAGGTACACCCTCGATTTCATTTCAAAGATCAGGAGAAAAAGGTGGGGTCCTTTTAAGATTAGCTTTAAAGGTGACCTATTATGCCTCTTTGAAAATATTAGTATAGGTCTATCGGCTATACAAAAACATGTTCATTAAATGTTTTGCACCAAATAATTTAGATAATAAGATTGTAGTCTGCTCAGTTCTGCTTATATTAGCCTTTTGTAGGGCCTCTTGTCACTTTAAATCCAAATAAACTGCTGCTGGCCTCACCCCTCAACTCAATATTTACTCTGGCATGTGAAAATAACTACAAACAGATGCACAATTATGCAATTGTACATCTTTGAAAAGCATAAGAGGGGTTTCCTGCACAACAAACAGGAATCCAGTAAGTGTTTCCTGGATGGTATGTCAACAGCAAAGCACTTGTCTTTTCCAGCAGCCAATACGATTGCTAGATGAGAGGAAGTGAATGGTGATTTGTGACATTACATTCCGGAGGTTTTTGAAATGGCTCATTTTCCAGACGCCAAAGAATATTAACTTTGTTCCAAAATCCAGCTGGGTGGTTTGTTTTAAGTGTTAGGGCTGTTTTTCAGAAGCAGTAGAAACCTAAACCCAAGGAGAAAAATGTGAAAAGTATAAAGTTTTCATAATAGGTCCCCTTTAAGTGTCAATTTGACATCAATTTGAGTCACAGTTAAATGACTCCAAACAGATGGAGTCAAATTTAACTGTGGAATACTTGAGCATTCAGACTAGCTCAGGGTCAGATTAATGACTCCAAGGCGTCCAGGTACTGTTACTAAAAAAGAAGTCATTATCCCTTACCCACTGTGTTTAACTATTAAATGAGGTGTTTGGGGTTCTTCAAACACTCAGTCATCTCTCTCATCAAAACAAGAAAGGTTCTGGTGTCACTTTGCTTGGACAGACGCCATCTTTTAATTTAACTGTATATTTTTAACTGTACATCTATACTTTGATTTTTTGTCTCACCAATGGACTTTTCTCTAGAGGTCTGTGGTTCAATTATATGCAACCCTTCATATTGTGATGCCATACTGTTTTTTTAGAGGGAAGGAAATTTGTTCTGGCCACTCGTTAAAACAAAGACTTAGCACTTTAACATTTAACATGCTCACTGAGACTTACATGAAGCCCTTAGATGTTTTCACAGCTTGTTTGAGTTTTGCATTGTCTGGTATTGTAATGAATAGCTGCAAGGTTCACTTTCTTTCCATCTTGACATTTTACTTGAAAAGGATCAAAAAAGCCAAAATTCATTTTATTATCGAGGTGGTCAAAACTTGGCATCCAACTTAGTTTTGTACAACTCATTCTTTGTCTTTTTTTTCTTGAAAAAATAATGGCGGTGGAGAATCTGCTTATTTGCTTTGAAGTTTGATTTAAATATTCACAGAAATTAGAAACTCTGAAATATTATTTTTATTATGTCTCCTGAAAACAATCCAAAAACTAATAGAGGGTGAACTTTCTTTTAGGCATGACTACACACCTTCTCAGAGAGAAGGTCCTTGATCTGACCAGCTGCATCAACAACAGAAAGGGTAATTTCCATATCAACGGCAATCAATTAAATCCCTCCCACAGAGAATTCCAGGAGATAGAAAATGACATTTGGAGGTAAAGTTGAGGGGGATTTGAAAGAGTGCAACCTGATCAAGAAGAGAAGGCATCTAAATGCAAAAACAAGGATTCAACTTGAAAAAAAGGCGATTTAATGTATTTCAAAGCTGGCGTTTTTGTTTGGCTTTGTTTAATCCACTGCGTCTTTGTGAAGTGATGGTTTAAAGCCGACTCTTCGCTAAATGCAGGACCCCTAATTTTCTCGACCCTCAGCAGCTGCAGCGTGATTTGTCTCCTAATAGCACCTGAGAGGTAGCAGAGTCTGTTAACATTTTGTAAAATCTCAAGAGCCCTTCTCTCTTACAGGCTTTAAATGGCTTTTGCTATTATTATGATGGTAGTGAGCGAGATTGATCTGTCCTGATGTAATCTCTCAATGGCTGGATGGGTCTCAGTGGGTGTGAGCTTCCTCAAATTGACAAGGTATAATGGAGACTTCTTTGGACGCTCTTGATACCTCTCCAATCTGACTGCCTCACATTTAGTTGGGCAAAATATTTCTTAAAAACACTTACATTTTGTGATCCTGTTGCAAATCTGTAGAAATTAACTCCTGAATTCAACTTTCAGAACTTTCACTTCATTCATCAAATACCTGGTTCTCCAACTTTTACATTTTTTTTAAAAGCTTAACTTTTTACAGATAATCTTTTCCATATAAAATAAATGGGAAGCTTTCAAATCAGATCTAAACTTGGAGAAATGAAATGGATGTTTTTTGGAACATAAAGTAAAGTATCTGTGTTGCTTTTATCTCTGATCACAACAAAAACCACACTTAAGTTCAATTAACCATCTTGGATTGATTTTTTGTGATTTATTAGTGCCCCATCTGCTCAGAATATTACTAGCCAATTTAATCACAAAGTATGCCATCAATTCCCCATTCAAATTCAAGCATCAGCATCCTGAGCTGAGTAAATCTTCACCACAGCAGTCAGAACATTTGCATAGATTTGGAATAGATTTATTTTTACTTTCAGACTAACATTTGCTGGGTGAGTCGCCTTTGTTTAATGTCTTGTTTGAAAGCCATCAACTGGTTCAGACATTATTACAGGAGGATAAACCTCAACGACAGTAATTATACATGCTAAGCTAAGAATTCTTAGATGAACATTTACAAAAATATTGGTTTTTTTCTTATCTCGAGGGTGCACAGCTGTCAAATTCAAATGTAAGAAACATTTTGCGACACTTTGCTTTTCAAACAAACATGTGGTCAAGCAAAAAAAAAATAGTTAGAATGAAGTTTGTATTTCAAAAGTAGTAACACAAGTGGTCACTGATGGAGTAATCTATATAAATGTAGAGTTAAACAATTTAAATCTAAATACTTTATTAAACCTACCAAATTTGTGAAAAACTAAGATTCCTTCTATGCATTTTACTGCAAAATTGTAATTAAACACATCTAAAACAAGGTTTTATTCTAAATTAAAACTAAGAAATTTTAGGTAACAATGTGCATGAACTTATTGCAAAGACATTAGGCAAAAAATATTTTACAACAGCATAAATGACAATTCATATCTAATTATCCATTAACAACCTTTTTAATAACTGTAAAGTTGAAAAAGTCCATAAAAAGTATTAACTTAAGCGGACCCATTGTATTTTTTTAGAATGTATTTTACAAGTTTGTAGCAAAATCTGAAATGATTTTGTACAATTCAACTGTCATTTCATGTTCTTAAGTTAATGTAGGCTCATTACTTTACCTCACAGCTTTCACAATGCATTTTTGCAGAAAATGCTATTTTTCTAGTGGAGCTTTCAGTTTCCCTTCTTTTATGCCTATTGCAGTTCTGTAAATCTATGACGACGATATGGAGACACACTAGTGGGTGTAGAGCGAGATGAAAATCCTCCCAAGGGCCCTGGCGCCCATGGCTGGAGCTTTGTTAGAAGTTTAATCAATCAGCCACAGTGCCTTAATTAATCGCCATGATGAACAGGAGAAATAATTGGGTTTCTGCCAGACGGGAATCTGTTGCAATCTAATGTCGGCCAATCGGGATCCAATTTGTTATCACAAAGCTGATCTGGACGACAAAACACTTCCAGGATCAAAGCAGGATAAAAGTACTAGACAATGGATGTAATGTGTAAACTTTTGACAGGAAATGCAAGGTCTCAACCTCTCCAGCAATGTACTCAAAGTGTTTAATATACTTAAATGGATCTAAACAATGTCAGAAAGCTCATCAGTCTTAATAGAACCCAGGATATAGGCTAGAACATACTACTGAAGCATAGTGGAGGAAGAAGAATTAAATCTGCTCCTCCCCAGATGTTTCTGAATCAGGAGAAAGCTAATGAGGGGTGTCTAGTTTTCCAATAACGCAGCAGATGCCATTAACTGCAGCCCTCTCTGACAATACTGATCAGCCCAGACTCAGCTCAGACAAGGTAAGCAATGTCTGCAACAAATGGAAGAACACTATAGCCTCTAAATAGCCAGCACTGAGAAGAAGCCAAAATAGTTGAGTCCTATACTACTGGAGCCAAACGGAAAAATAGCTTAGACATCTTATTAATGTCACAGTGGCTAGGCGGCAATTCCCTCAGGCTCTGTGTACCTCAGCTTGTTAATGAGTCACTGCTTATCAGTCAGCCTTGTTAACAGGCAGAGGCCTCTCATCCAAACCGCCTACCGCTATTGTATGCTAGCTGTAAAGCGTATTAGCCAAATATTCCCTCATCTTGGCACACAGGAAGTCAACAGCAAATAACAGCAGAGCACACAGGAAGTGGGCTTTGAGCCAATGAGAAAGGGCTAGTCCAATGGGGAAGGAACCCATTTTGTCTGAGGATAAAGTGAACCGCTGGCAGACATGCAGAGTCTTCCCGCCTGTAAATCTTAGCACACAAACAACAAGTGCACACAGTTCCCATCCTTTAATCTTTATTTGTTACCGGCCTCAACTGGAGGTATTGGGAGTCATTCAGTGTCTCCGACCAGCAGAACTCGTAGAGTAAATAAACAATTAGGCATGTTTCTGGTCACAAAAGCAAACTTCCTGCTGGGGTATGCCGTAGATTCTAAGAGCCAGGTGGCTGATGGGAGGTCGCGCCACGTCGCTCTGCTTGTTGTCGACTGAACAGACCCTCTGCTCTCCACCACAGCCCCAGGGTAATTGGGTCAACATTACAGAACCAGGGCACAGCCGGCCAATTGCATGCCTAATCTGTGCCCTTCTGAGAGGCACTTTCCATCCACATCGCATGGCTGCACATCCAGCTGTGGAAATGGATATGTCAAATGGCATGCAATTAGTGTCTCCCTGATTCGTTCGGTTGCTCTAAGGAAGCCCGCTCGCAGATGAATCGAGAAAAAAAACTCAACTGTCCTTTTCATGACTTGACATTCATATGATAAAGAGATGAGGGACTTGGGAGTGAGCAGTTGGTCAGGAGTCATGACACAGATTCAATGGAATGTTTTAAAGGGGCAGTATTATGTAAAATAGACTCTTTTGAGCTTTGCATTATTCCCTCATTAAAACATATCTGGAGTGTTGGCTTGATTCTTTAATCGCATGTTTGAGAAATCATTTAATTTCCCATGGCAACCATTCAACTGTGCAATACACCTGCCTGGACCTACCTCCTCCTTTGACATGCAGTTTCTGAGGTTCCAAGTTTCCACCTCACAGTGCAACCCTACCCTGCGACTCCCCCAGTCAGCTTCTTCAGACTAGCGGCAGCAATTAGCAAATACCTGGTGGAACTGCACATCTGCAACACTAGTAAAAATGCAAAAGAGTTAATAGAAGAGTGCTGTTGTCATAACTTCCTAAAGGCGTATGATTTCTTTTACATCATAATAATATTTGGTAAATACGTAGCACTTTTGTAACAACTGACAGCAACGTAGCTATTTGATTGTGCTATAAAATTACACTATGTGATTGGAAAACACAGAATACTGCCCCTTTAAAAATAACATTTTCTGATTTTTTTGTTCATGTTTGTTTGAAACCAAAGAGTCCTCGTAAATTTAATTTACAGAAGACTCAAGCAGCCAAGCAATAATGGGCTCCCCTCCTTTCAGAAGGCTCATCTGCTCCAACATTGATTGCTGAGCTAAACATTTTTCCTCTCTGATACATAATGCTGAATTATTTATGTTAAGTAGACCATTCTGTTCCAGATCCTCCTTGTGTGGACTTCTCCATTATGAAGACCCATTATCTGACTACTCAACCACTCTAATACATCTTCTACTTAACGGCTCTGCCGCAGTGTCACAACAACCCCAATCAGACTGATCGGAGCAGATGTGAGCGATGGACACGTGCTCAAGGCTTACACTTCCTGCTTAAAGTTCAGCCCGGCTGTTTGGGCATTACTCACAACCGCAAAACTGCACATACAAGATTAACATACAGTGCCTTTAAGAAGGATTCATCCATCTTGAATATTTTCACATCTATTAATGCTGCAGCCACAAACTTCAGTGTATTTTAATCCTGTTTTAGGGGACAGACTCAGAAAGTAGATCATCTGTGAAATAGTTGAGAAATAGTTTCAAGAATTTATAGAAATAAAAACTGACAGCTTTTAGTCTGAAACCATTAAATGAAATCTGAAGCGGTGTCAAACAGTAAGTTGTCACTCTGCATGAGGCAGAAGACGCCCTGGACAGACCACCAGTCCATCACAGGCCAAGAAAAATAATCATGCAATAATACACTCATCCCTACAGGCAATTTATAGTGGCTAATTATGTTAACATGCATATATTGCATCATAGGAGGAAGCTAAAGTACCTGAAAGGAACCCACACATTCACCAAGGAGACCAGCCGAGGTTATGGATAAGGCTGGGCATGATAATTACTGTCACTGACCAATTCTCTCACAGATTTTACAAAAGCTCAACAGACACAACCTAACAATCCATTCCCAGGGCGCCTGGCCCTTCAGATAGAAAAGAGACACTCCCCTAGGTTCTCAGCAGTTTCTCCAGGTTCATCAGTGTTACTGCAACTGATGCTTTCCAGCACCTTACTTAACTAATATAGGTTTGTGGATTTGAAAAGCTCCCTTAAGATTTATTGAGGGTAATTACCTTTGTTGTCACATGCATCTATGCAAACCTGTTACAGAAAGGCCCTGAAAACAGAGCTATAAAATGCACCACTGTGTAGCCATTCCAATACTTATAAAAATAAAACAGTACAATCCAATTCATTCAGAAGCCTCTAAATAATAAATTATTCATTATTTCAAACTAATGTTTATTGAGAATATTAGTGAACAAACAATACTATCAAGACCAAGAAATACAGCATACAGGTCAGGGGTTAAGATTTAAGAATGTGCTAGAAAAATGTTAAGTCCCATTGAGAAAATAAAATCCTATGACTCAACTGTAAACCTACCAAAGTTAGGCCAAGGAAGCGGCTGAATCAATAGGAGAATCAGCCAAAATGCCTCTGTAACTCTGTGCAACTTAGGATGGGAATGTGTAACCAGGGCAACTTTTAGTCACAGTTTGCCTTCAATGGAAGAGTAGCACAAAGAAATCATGCTGGGGGGATATTTTCTCTAGCAGGTACAGAGAAACTCATTGAGGTTGATGGGAAGAGGAAATATAGAATAAATATGGAAAACCCTGAGAGGTTCAGGGGTAGGAAAACTTTTACAAGGCTCTGTAAGAGTGTATATGTCTTTATCCATAACCAAGTTTGCCATTTCATTTTGTATTCAGGACTCTCAGACAATGGTCACTTTGTGAAATATTGGGATTCTATTGTCTAACTTATTCTAAGTGATTCTGACTTATTTCAAAGTAGTTGTATTAAGTGAATTTGATTTTAATTAAAGTTTTATACAGGAAAAAAATTCTGCTACACTTTAGATTAAAACATGCAGATTAAAGCCGCAGTAGAGGCCAGCGCTCCATCCCTCATCCCGCATTTCACTTTCACTCTTTGACGTGTTTTCTCATCTCCTAAATGCTGTCAGACGTCTCAGGCTTAATTACTCTCGTTGACTGACATGATAATGTAAAACAGTACTCAGGTGAAACTAAAGCAAGAATTGGTCATGCATGGTCAGGCCTCCCTGTGGGCACACCTTAATCAAATGTGACACGCTTCTGAACGGGAGCCAGAATCATTTTGGGGCCCAAATAATGAACCTCTACCTGGGTTTCAATGACGAGCTACACGTGTCTGGGTCAGCAAACTGACAAGAGTTTGATATTTCATCATCAGAGGCTCAGTCTGGGGCGGCCATTTCTCCTCTTCTTCTCTTTAAGCAGCTCACTGCGCTCCGAATTTCTCACTCATCTTAGCACAGCCGGATTGTCCACAGGAGGAACACATTAATAATCTTTGCACAGAAACTAAATAGCACTTAATTCAAAAGAAATTAAAACATTGCTCATATGGAGAAATGTGATGTCAAAAGAAACTCAAAGATGTGCGGGTCTGCATACTGTACTGATTTATGGTGTGATTGCAAAAAATATGTAGGCGAGATCAGCTGAATGCAGAGGGCCCTTAAGAGCATATATTCCAAATGCAAATCAGAGAATGTCTTTTAGAAGGCTCCTTGCTTGCTGAAATCTATCTCTGTTCTCTGCCAAACACTCTGTGCAATTAAAACCCCAACTGTAATGAGAAAATGGCAACAACATTCTACCTGTGTCAATCAATTTTCAATGGCTCAAGGGCCAATCGCTGCTCACCATTTTGTGTCGGGTACAAGCTGCCCTCTGAAGGTTGTGTTACCGTTACCGGCAGGCAGTCACTTGAGAATTATGTAATTGGGAAGCACATTGGACAGTGTATTCTTGCTCACTTGGTACTCGCAGCGGGGATGATATCATTACAAAGTGCTTCTCTCATCAAATCCTCTCTTACCATCCGCCTCAGCCGCAGTTACAGTTTTAGCCATGACGAGTGTTCTGTATCTGAGCTGCAAAGTGTGTGGAAACGTGTTTGGCTGCGATCTCAGAAAGCACAAGATGATCGCCTTGTTTTTCCAGGTTGTATGAAGCTTCAACATAAACAGATGGTTTGCAGAGCATCAGAAAAAATATTGTGAGATGCTGAGAACTAAAGACAGAAACTCAGACTTTGTTTGCTTTCTCTGTGTGTTCAGAAAAGTACACACAGAGCTGACCAAAGTTTTTTCATATTTTGTCAATTTATAACCCCAAATTTTCATCTATTTTATTGGAATTTTGTTAATATAGATTAGAAAAGTATTCAGCTCATTTACTCTGTAAGCTCCATATAAAATCCAGCAAAACCAATTGCAGGTTTACAGTGGAGGTGGGAAAATCTGTCTGTTTTTATCTCTAAAATATGTGTTCCTAAAGGTGTTTTCTCATCTCATGGTTGATTGGGGACCAAAATTGCACAAAAACCTCAGAAGAAGGCATGAGTGCAACTTCCTTCTTCGCAAAATGTAAACAAAAATGTCAACAAAAATGGAGAGCCTGATTTCTCTTGTTTTTGGCATAAGACCACAAACTATTTCTCCCACTAGAGCTAGCCTTGCATGCTCATTTAGGATGTATTTACCCAGAATGCCCTGTGCTAAACACACAGGGCATTCTGAGTGGCCTGGAGTAGTTTCCAGGCCACTTGCATTCACATATGCATTGGAACCGCACCAGACTTCACTTCAATCTTAGGTCTGTCGGTCTGTTTGCTTTTTGGTCCACATCAGAGTTTGATTGAGCATTCACACCTCCCCAAACAAACCGGATTTTCTAGGTAAACAAACTAGAGTTTGATTAAAGTGAACCAAACAGGGCTGCTGTGAATGCACCCTGAGTCACTACCAAGCTACATGTTTCAGATGGGTTCCTGCTCCAGCACACCTGATTCACCTTCCTAGCAAGTTCTGCAAAAACCTTTAATAAGGAATCAAGAAGAAAACATCAAATCAGAGAGGACAGTGAGCTCTAAGTTTTGCATCATTCTATGAGAATCGTTTCTCCAGGAAAGACATTGAAGCTGGTTATAGCTGATGGGAACATTGGAATAAACCTGCAAGCTTAAGACTAGATTCCACATCAGCAGGAACAAACCAACAACCAGACTTACAATGAAAGCCCAGACCCAAATCCAACCAACAATCATTGGCAACACTTCAAGCTTGTTCTTCACAGACACTCTGTCCAATTTAGCTGAGCTAACACTGTTTTACAAAGCAGAAAGAGCAAAAACATCACTTTATAGACGCAACAATAAAATATGACCACACTTTTTTCAAGTTTTGTGTGTCACTGTATTTGTGAAAAACAAATACAACTGTGTTGCTCCTTCAATGAGCTTGCATGTACGCTGAACTCCAGCTCCACGTGGACGTCATACACAAATTCCTCAAAAAACACAACTGCACAAAATTCCACTAAGAGTCTGGAGAGGTGGGAGTGTCCCATGTGCTTAATAACGGTCCTCTGCTTCCCTTTTCATAATACAGGAAACAACAAGTGGACAGTTAGGCAGCTCCACCAGAGTCAGAAAGAGAGGGTCAGAGAGATCAGAGGCCCCAGGAGAGACACTGCAAGAATACAAGAAAGACAGATGAAGAGGGAGAGAGAGAGATGTGCTTACCATTGACAATGTTGCTGTGAACCGCAGCTGCGAATAGTGCAGTCAATAAGCTGACAATCCATAGAGCAGAGGGGGCTGATGGGAAGGCCATGGCCGGGCACGCAGATCCGCCTGTCTCACTGAAAGCTCAGGAGGGCAGAGAGGCTCTGGAGTGTCACCTGCAGGAGGGGGAACACAATGGAGAAGCTAAAAACAACAGGCTGACCGGGCAGGCCAACTGACCACTAATTGCGTCCCCAGCCGCTGAGTGAATAAACGGTTGGCCCACCCGTTACTCACGCGTCGCTCCGGGTACCCATCGATCTGCTTTTGTCATAACAAACTGAGACGGGGCGGGGGGGGCTGAGAAAGGAGGAGGATAGGAGGGGGTGATTGAAGCTAAGCTGCAACAAAGGGATGGACATGGAGAAGGAGAAGGGGCGCGTGGTGTAAGGAGAGGAGGAAGAAGATGTCGTATCCTCTTATGTTGGGGAATTTATTGCGCTTTAACGAGCTCCTGCGCGCAACTGGAAGTGAGAGATACGGGTGTTTCTGGACAGCTCATGGCCGAACCCGTACTAATTAAATGTTACGCAAAAAGGAAGCGCTGCCTCGGACAACAAACAAGAGAGAAGAAAGAGGAAGCGAGAGCAAAGATGAACCTGCTGCCCACTGAGAATTAGCTGTGTGCACGGTGCGCTCTGCTCGGCGTTGGACACGAATGTCGGGGATAAAATCAGCTCTGGCACTGCTGCCCTCCCTTCGCGCTCTCTTTCTCTCATATTAAAACACACACGCCTTCAGCTTCCCCTTTCTCACATTTCTTAAAAATAGATGCAGCCCCGCGCGGAGGTGAGCCCTCTGTCCATCTGCGGCGCGCTCACCGCTGAGAGCGAACCGCGGCAGTAGTTAGAGCCAGCGGGACGGGCGCGGAGAGAGGAGAGAGGGTGGGGTGCAGGGTGGTGCATACATGTGTGCCCCTCTGTGTGGGTGTGTGTGCGTGGGTGTGTGTGTGTGTAATGAGGGGCGCCCAGCATTTTGCATGGAGTGGGATGTGTGGGAATGGAAGGAGGAGGGGGGATTGTGGGTTATGTTTATTGTTACTCCAGCCCTTCCTGTTGAGTGATGGCGAGAAATAAAAACAAAACTCAAGCAAGTGAATGCATGGGAAATAACCCACACGCTCTCTCTCTCTCTTTCTCTCTCTGTATATATGGGTGTGCTGAACACAAGTTCCCGCTGGGCACTTGTGTTGAAAGTAATAACAGAGGCGATTATATTCATAACAACAGTTGACATTGGCCGCTACCTGCATCGTTGCGACGAGTGCCACACAAATTTTTCTAAGATCTTCTTCCGTACTTGGAGAAACAAATAAAAACCCTCCAGTCTGCCGCCGCAGCTGGGATGAGATTCACTCCCAGCGAGTTGTGATGCTTATTTTTCCCACAGAACATCGTAGCCAAAACAACCGAGGAGCGCGCAAGAAAACGCACATTTTTGGAGTAAATTACCAAGACACGCAGACACTCTTAGGATCTTGCTCTGCTTAATCCGCGTATACACACACACATACACACACAAAGAGAGACATTCCTGGAGACGGAAAAGCGTCAGCACTGACAGGTGTCTCCTGTCCGCCCAAACACGCAGCCAACAGCCAAACCCCGAACCACAACACAAACTGAAGCAGCGCACGGTTTGAACGAACACACCGTAATATTCCTCCTCCGGAGTCCGGTTCTGTTGCTGGTTTCCAGTAAGGTCCCTTTCAATAATGACTCTCCTTCTGATGCGCAGGTTTCTTTATTTATTTATTTTTCTCCCCCACCGCTGTCCCTTCTCTCTTTTTATTTTCTTGGAATAATCTCCCAGTTTCTTCTTGCTTCTCCTGCTTTGTTCCTTCGCTCTTTCCCCACTGTTTGTAGGCTATCTCTGCCTCTCCACGGTTACCGTTCACTGCAGCAAAAACAGACTGTCTGAAAGACGGAGCGGGAGGGGAGGGGACAAGGCGGGAGGGGAAGGGATGAAGAGGGGGAGGGAGGGGATTATAATACGATTTGGCCCACACCGCCGGGATAACAGGCCCAGAGCAGGGGCCTACTGGCTGAGAGCAACATGAAGGAGATGGAGCAGATATGGGATATGATATTTCTCAACGCACAGAAATATCACCATAACGTCCCCGTAACACTTCACAGTGACTTTATAGTGACCTTATCAGGCTTTGAGGAATTTTATCACTGCTGTAGAACAACACTGTGACACGGATGCTCACTTTATCTACAGTTTGGATACAGAGTACACTGGAGAAAATTAACTGGTAGATTTTAGCTACTAAAATTGATGTAGCAGTTTAAACAGAGTCAAGGTCTTTGGAAAGGGCCAGTAAAGCTGAAGGGTCGAGAATTGATGTTTTATAAACACTACGTGTGTTTCAAAAATGAAAATGATTAAGCTTTATTTTGTTGTATTTTTTTCTGTTAAAAAGGATGCTGTCATAGCCTAGCCTCTAATTTAAAGATCTGATTTAAAGATCTGCTTTATCTGCATACCTTAGAAAACATGTTTTATCCTCGTTTGTTTTGTTTGAAATATGCCAAAAAACATTGCGCCTCTAAGTTTTGTAGGAACGAAGCAATGAAGACATAAACTAATCAGTATTTCTCACATCTGCTGGAGGTGAACGTCCCTCTGCTCCAGGGCTGAGTCCAGATTCAGCTGGGAGATGCTCAGTCTTATTAAAATAAACAATGAAGGATGATAATCATTCTCAGCTCATTCCTGTTCAGTTTTTAGTCATAAAGGACAGTGTTTAGAATCAACTCAGCTCAAGGAGATTCCATGCTGTTTCTTTTTACACATATTATGTAGATGAATTGAAATCTACCAATGATGTTCCTTGTGACAGAAAACAAAAAACCTATATTGATAAAGGTTTCATTGTAAGGTATTGATAAAGGTTTCAATGAATTCTTTAAAAAAATTAAATAAAATAAAAACATTCAGAATTATTAGTAATTAGCACCACACCTGCTTGTTTTGCAGTTGATGCGTCGGCTATAGGCTACACTAAGGTATCTTAAGCTCAATGAAAACTTTAATTCTTGTTCAACACAAGTTTTGTCAACACAAAACGTCACTTTAAATAAGTTCATATATTCAGTCATAAACCCATCTAAACATATTCTCATTCTTTCCATTCCCTGCTGGATAATATGAACAATGATTGACTGAACCAACATCTTCAGCTAAATGTTAATCTAAATGTTTAGGTTTCTTTCATACCAATAGTTCATGCTATTAGAGGTTGTCCCTAAACTTTACTGAATATTACATTTACAAACTCATATGATTAAAATCTCGACAATTTCGAGGGCAAATATTAATTTAACCCAATTCACTAGTAATTTTTGTAGTGTAGACACTTATCTGATGGATTTAAGCCTACACAGTGGTTAATTTCCTAAAATGAGGAGGTCATCTGCTGCATATTGTCACGCCTCTCAGTGGGGGTATGATGCTTCTTATCGGCTGATATAGAGCCATTACCCATTTCTGGTAGATAGGCTCCTTATTATCTCCCACAGGCTTCATAATTTGCAATATGGTAATCATGGCACTCAGTCTTTGGCCTTGGGGGTCTCTTCTTAAAAATGCATAAAAAGTCATGTAAAAAAAAAAACTGAACGATTCTCAAATATACCGGATATGATTTTATGTTTACTTACTTTATTTTATTTCTTACCAGCAACAATTTGTTTGTGTATTTATTTTTCAAAGGAAACTCCTTGGAGATCTGATGTTTCATAGCTTACCTACATTTCATGCATGTGACCCGTAAGGGAATCAGGAGCTATAGCAGGGGCGGAGGAACGGAGGGGAGGCAGGGTTGTTCAACTTGCCAGAGAGGGATTAAGGATTAGTTTTACTGGCGGATTAGGTTTTGCATGTGGGGAGGCATGATGGGGTTAAATGTGGACGGTGGCGGCTGCAAAAAAACCCAGGAATCCTCGAGGGGGAGTCGAGGGGTTTTCAGGAAAATACAAAATAAGATGCAACAAAAGGCGAGCCAGGATGAGAGATCTTTAAGGAACCAGCTGTTTTCCACAATGTAGAAAAATAAAAAAATAAAACACACAAAAATAAACACACATCCAGATTCTAGATTTTGACAACGTGCTGTTCTAAAGATAAAATCCACCTTTTTACTCTTTTTTTAATACATTAAACAGAGGTCAGCCCTTTGATTCCACTACAATAACACGACATGTGGATTCGGCAATCTTAAAACGGCACCATTTCCTGTCACAGTGACACTTCATCTCTCTCCCTCTCTGCGCCGTTACACCATATTTGAGAACAGAAACGCAGCATCTGGCATCATTAAGCACTTGTTATGAGGGCGGAAAAGGCTTTAAATGCTTTGTTGCTGGCGTTGCACATGAGGAGCGGACAGCTCCAGGTGCTGAAACGGTGACTTTGCCTCAGTGAGGCTGCACTAAACTGACTTGTCCTGTTGTGTTTGTGTGATGACCGAGTGCAGTTGAGCATGCAGCCCCAGGAGCATGAAAAGGTGTGCTGTGCTGGTACACTAAAAGCCGTATTGTAAGGTTTTTTTGTCATTTACATACAAGCTTTTTTAAAATTGGATATAGATGGCATCAAATTTTTTCTTCATCTTCTGTATCCAGCAGACTGAAAACCCTTTTACAATATATCACAGATGCAGAGGCTAAAAGACGCATTTGCCTTGATTCAAATTCATCAATCTGCCTCATCCTAAAAAAAATCTGTACCAACACACAGACATCTCTGCCGGGACTCGAACCCGGAGCCTCTGGATTAGAAGTCCAGCGCGCTATTCCATTGCGCCACAGAGACTGAGGCACATTTTTTTCTCCATCAAAACCTGCTTTATGCTCCCCCACCCATCGCTGTGCAGCATCCGTTCCATCCCTCAGCATCAGGACCGCAGCCTGGCACATTTACCGCTACCTGCCGGTAGGGGGTGCTGGTGTAGCCACATTTCCACAATTCCGTCATGAAACAAACCTCTACTGCTTGAAGGCATGTCCGCTCTTTGAAATATCATAATACCTAAATTACTGGAGTTGAGATGATGCATTGTATGTCCATCAATGGTTATAAGCCAGTGAGTTATTTTCTTGAAGTGAATAAAAAGACTGCTTATAAGTTCAGTTTTAGATTTATACAAACATTGTTTTAAGCATTTAGATTTCAAACGAGCCGTTTTAAACTCATAAAACCTCATAAAAGTATTCATATTATCAGAGTAACATTATGTCTTAGAAGTTCTCTTAGCTCTGATTGCAGGGTGTCTGATATGCAAATGGCTTCCTACATGAAATCTAATCAAAGCTACAGGCAGTTTTCAACTTGAGCTAGAAATCCACTGGGACTACAAATTACTTTTGACATACAACAGGAAATTATTTAAGACCTATGGCTCCCTGCTAAAGTATTCATACCTCTTCTTCTGGCTTCATCTAGAAATCGTTTTCCCCCTCTATTATTTCCAAAATAGCTCAAAGCTCAATCAGACTGGATGGAGAACATCTGTAAACATCTATTTTTAAGTCATGTCCTAGATTTTAAGTTGGATGTCTGGACTTTAATTTATCTATTCTAACATATGATCCTGCTTTGGATGGCTCCATCCACCTTCTCCTCAACTCTGACCAGCATTGCCGTCACTCCTGAAAGCAAACATTCCCACAGCATGATGATATCACCACTTTATCTCATTTGGTCAGAAGTCTTTCTTCCATGTTTGTAGTGTCCCCACCATTAAACTGCAGAGGAGATTTTATTATTGTTTTTATTCATCAACAACTTTCTATTTATGCTGTTTATTTACAGGGACAATGTACATTTGATTATTTTTTTAGTCATGCAAGCATGGTACCTGTGCAGCCAAAAACTGCTCATTTCCGTCTGCAGTCCATGAACAGGTTGATGTAGTCCATTGTGGTTTGACAAATCATAAATTGCTGAAAAGCTGGTATAATTATTAATTGCATACAGTCTGATAATTCATTATTTAGATCTCACTAAAACCAAACAAACAAACCAAACAGAGAATTCATAAACAACTGTTTTCATCAATAATAAGTAAAAATTCTGCTTTATCTATAAGAACATTTGAGGATTAAAAAATAAAACAAAAAAACTACAAGTTGTCCACACAACAGACTTCACTGTATCACTGCATCTCCTTCACAGTCAACATGAGACTTTCTGGGTGTTTTCAATTCTAGCTTTCCTTGACAACTTGTCATGTCAGGTGAATGACCATGTAGATGCACAGCTTTAACTTCTTCACAAATGTATTCCTAACCTGTCTGCCACGTTCCTCTGCCAACTTCTACTAGATTTATAAGGCAGATGTATGTATCCCGAGAATAAATAATAATAACTATGACTTCGGAGAGTAACTGGACACAAAAAGAAATGAAAACCTTGTATAATTTCTTTCATCTTCACAGGTGTGGGCTTATATTTCTTAAACCACATAAAAGTGAGATAAACACATTGAACTTTTTTAGGCTGCAAGATGACAGAATGCAACAAAACTAGAGATATAAATACTTCTGCAGTGTACAGTAGATCATAAGTAATTTTCCATTGCATATTAATAGTAATTTGTAGTCTCGGTGGATCTCCAGCAGAGGTCAAAAAGGGCCGGTAGCTTTGATTAGACTCCATGTAGGAAGTAATTTACATGCCAAACTCACTGCAATCAGACCACACATACAGGAAGATCTTCAAGCGATACCATTACACAGATAATTATTTTAAGCTGGCAGTGGTTAAATATAGACACGTTTGGCCAATTATGGAGGTGACGTGAATCTGAAGGGAATTCAGCACCATCAAACGCACAAACACTTGAGCTTTACAATCTCTGGCAGTCACTGCAGAAACACTGGTTTGCTGCGATAAATACGTTAAGATCAAGAGAGTTTGCTGCCTGAAACCTAAACTACATCCAAGGTGACATATATTCAATTTGAGTCAACAGTAATAGGTTGATAAACCAATTCTGTTGGACTAACTAGACATCTTCCTTCTGTTTCTTTAGAAATTTTGTTGATCTAAACAGATTTTTGAACCAGCTTGTGCTTTGCTTGCCTCAGAATTTTCCCTTTTACTCATCATCTTCCCCCATCTGCATGTTTTACTGTTTACTTTATAAATGGGGTTTGGATTTGACATAACATCAGAACTCTCTTTCATTCTCACTGCAGGACAAAAGCTGTTCAGCTCCTGTGTTGCTCAGAGGGAGGTAGAGCCAGAGGCAAGCTGCTGGTGAGGAGCAGTTTCACACTCGCAGCTTCCACCAGTGGCTCAACACTCTTCCTCTTCCCTGATGTTTGAAAAATGCATGTGAGCATCTTTAGGCTGCGGAGAGGCAATAAACCGCTCGTCAGACGCAAATATTACAGGGCTCACCCTGCACAGACTGACAACATCGCAGCTCTTCTGGCAGGGAGAAATGATCCATGAATTTGACGTCACTGAGTGATTAGACAAATAAGGAGATAACATGTAGGTCACATATAATTTTAGCTCGTGGTTGTTATTCACACCCAGACCAAGCGTGAGGTAAACTGGGTCATATTAGCATGCACACTGCCTTATGTCACTCTGGATGACCCAAAGGTTTTCAGCACAATTAAATGCAAGAAAAAAAATACTCAGCTTCTGGCTACAGCATAACATTATCCTTTATTTTTGATGAAAAAAGGTTAATAGCCGGCCACAATGTATAAACAAAACTTTTACACTTCATCTAGTCAATGATCCCTTCACATCAAAGTCAAAGCTATGGAGGTGATGACAGACAGGCCGATGACGGTGTAGCCGGTGCTGTACACCTCTGGAATTTTGAAGCCTTTCCCGACATCCCAATACTGTAAAAAAAATAAATGAATAAATCAATGCATATAAAGCAAGCCATCACGGAAAAAGCATCGCCAGATTGTATATCTGGATATGCAATCAGCTTTCTATCAAAGGAAAATTAGTTCTCCATTTAGGCTGAATGAGAAATCATGACAAAATGCAAAACCAAAACAATTACAGAGTTCTATCAGCTTCAGAATCTTAAACAGAATAAAAATGGTAAAGGAGTATATTGGGAGGAATCAAAGTCCAATATTTGTCGACTTACCAGGTGACGGATGCCATTGTAGGTGTGATAAGACACGGGAAAGGCAATGCCGAATTTTGCCAGCCCAATTAGGAACGGACCGACGGACAACGAGTGGATCAGGTCCAAGTAGTGGGTGTAGTTTCCAGGTAAGATCAACGCTGCCATGGCAAAGGCTGAAATGGCTGGAAACAGACAGAAGTGAAGAAGAATAAAAACATAGGAGCTAAAACAAATACTAAAAAAAAGAACAATGTGCAGCGTTTCAACACATTTCTCATGTCAGTTTTATGGCTCAGCCTCTAAATATGCAACATCTAAAAATCATTGAAAGGAAGGGAAGACGGATGGACAGCAGACATGTACATCCGGATGATGAAAAATGGCTGAAATAAAAACTAGTTGGAAGCGTCAATCAGACAAACATGCAAAAATAACTCAGCAGCATTCTGTTATCATTCCCCTTTCGTGTGAGGAATGAGGATGTGTTCCGGTTAAATGCCCGTCAGCACATTTACAGGTGAAAAACCAACATACACACATGCAGAAAACAACTCAGCCAATCAGAAATGGATCATGCACACAACCCCAAAAAACATGGATGAAAAGATGAAGGATTGATGGGGAGGAGGGATGACTGCATGGGTGGACAGAGGAATGAATGGACAAATGTAGACAATGGATGTATGGCTAAGAGCGTAATGCTATTTACAGAAAGACAGATGGAAGAATAGATGCAAAAATGGATCAGAGGATAGACAGAGAGATAAATGAATCACTGGATGCACGGATGATAAAACAAAAGGACAGATTGGAAAATGAATGAATAAAAAGCAGGTTAGCAATTATTAATTGATAGACTAATGTAGGGAGGGACAAATGGATGCTGAATCAATGAAAGGATGTACATATTAATGCAACTAAAGGATAAACAGAAGGATGGATGGAGGGAAGAGCAGATTGGTGATGATTAGCAGAAAGATAGAAATGATGGTAGATTCTTTCATGAATGATATTTCTACATATATCCTATATTATACAATCCAAGGTTTAAAAAACATTTACAAAGTTGGCAGCTGTACCAGAATAAGGTTAAGGTAATTCCTCCATACTGTTATTTTCTTACCATAATTCTCCACAATGGCTCATTAGTCATCCATTACTTTATTTCACAAGACTATGAATGAATCAGACGGCTGGTCTGTTACTTCCCAACATATAGGGAAGTAATATGTTCCCTATATTACTGTCCCTATGTTGAGGAACATATAGAGTTCCTCAATTCTGGTTTCTCTATCACTAAACTTCAAAATGAAAACCAAACAGCGGCTCTGCATCTACACACTGGCAGTCTATTACAAAACACTGAATGCAAATTTACCCTTTGGCTTCTATTGGTTGTGTCTGAATAAATAAAAACTAAATGTCTTTCCATTTCCTTTCTGAAAGAAAAAATAAATAATAACAACAACAAAACAAATTAAAGCAAGACCCTTCACTCAACTGTGCCACAGTAAAATAATGGCTGGAATATGTAAAATAAGTACAGTTAGAAATACAGCATATAGAGCTGATCCACAGTTGGTGACAGGTTTAGTTTGCTGGCACATATGATATGTTGACAGAAGGTTGAATGGAATAAGTGAGTGATAGGGTGCGCCACTGCAAGTGGCAGCCCAGAGAACTGACCTTTATTGAATACATAAACATGCAAAACAAAACTTAACTTGGCTTTTACAGCGTCTTTCATCAATGTCAGTGGCTCTTTTGTGCAGCATCCCCGCCATTCACATTCAATGCTTTAGAGCAGGCATGAGACTAAGAGTCGCTAAACTGCCTTTCCACAGGTTTAATTGAACAACATTTGCTTTTTTTATTCTAGTAAATGCTCTTAAGAGAAATCAATAGCGATGGGAGTAAAATGCCCTGAAGAGATTTTCAGGGTCAATCAGGAGTGACTGCAAAGCACAGCCTCACTTTGATATTAGATTTATAGCAGCACAGACTCATACTGGATAGGAAGCAGTGTGTGTGGGTATGTGTGTGTGGAATAATTTCTTTATGGTAAAAGCCAAGCACCACTTGGAGGAAACAAGCTTTACCTCCACTGAGTCCTACTCCGGTTCCTCTGTGTGTGATGGACATCATCATGGGAATGGACCATCTGCAACAAACACAGGGGCCACATATTTACCATCGCTGGCAGGTAAAAATGTATATTTATACAACAGAAATTCAATAAAAAGTTATTTTACTGGACTACTTGTTAGAAAATATCAAAATGTTAAACCTTTATAGGACATAGATCCCTACAAACGGTGATACATTTCAAATTAATATTTCAAAAAATGTTGATCAATATTGCTCACAGCTAATGGAAAAATTCATTTTTATGAACAATACAGATGTTTTCTAATTGCTGCTGCCACTAGTCTGTAGGAGCTGGTGGTGCTTTGTGATACTCACACAGGGGATGGCTGCCACAGGGGATAAGATTCACAGCAACAATTCAGATATGTTTTTGATGAAGGAATAACATAATAAACATAATGTCAAGAATAAAAAGTATTTTTTCCATAATACACTTCCAGTAACAGTAACTTTGATACTGCTTTTGATACTCTCTATTGTTCCTCCAAACCCTGGGAACTGGATTTCTAAATTGAACTGAAAATATACTTTTATCTGAAGACAAGAGTTAAACCTTAAATAGGTTTTAATTCACAATCCTCTAATGTCTGTGGTCTCAAACTCCAGTCCTCGAGGGCCGCAGTCCTGCAGTTTTTAGATGTGCCACAGGTACAAAACACTGGAATGAAATGGCTTAATTACCTCCATCTTGTGTAGATCAGTTCTCCAGAGCCTTAATTATTCTATTCAGGCAGCAGAGGCACATCTAAAAGTTGCAGGACTGCGGCTCTTGAGGACTGCGGCTCTTGAGGACTGGAGTTTGAGACCCCTGCTCTAAAGTCTGTTGTTTTCCCTGCTGCTTGTGCACCTTCTTTCATCACATTTTCTCCTTCTACTAAACTTTCTATTAATACATGTAGATGGAGCATGTTGTGAACAGCCAGATTGTTTAGAAATGACAATTGTCCAGTCTCCTCCATGATTGTGTTAGCGAAACATTGTCAGCATAAACAAATTCTTAAATCAATATCCTTTTTGTATTGGATGTATAAAGGTAATATTGTAATTTTCTGAGAAATATATGTTGGGTTTTTATTATTTAGCAGAGTTAACTTCTTCAAATACATCACTCTATGTGTGTAAAAAGAATCTATAGGTGTTTCACTTTTTAACAATAAAGGAAAATGAACTTTTTGATATATTTCTAGTTTATTGTGATGAGCATGTAGGTGGGAGTGAAACAAACACCAAACAAATCTTGATTGACCTTCACAGACATTAAAGGTGAAATAGCAAAACAATGACAGGAGTTGTACAACAAAACTACAATCCACGACAGCAACTTTTTCCACAGGCACATATACAAGTTAATAACAGGTAAAACATCTCTATAATTATCTACATATATTTATTATGTTTATGCCAAAGGCAGTGAAGGAATCTGAATCCAACTATTAGACCACAGCAGGTAACAACAATACATTTTTAGAAATGTCAGTGCAGGAGGTAAATGTCCCTCTTCATTAAAATGAAAACAGTGAAATTAATTTCAGAAAAAGAACTTTGTGAAAACTTACAAAACACTTATTAAAAGTTTTCTTAACTGCAGATTTTATGATGCTAGCGACTGGCTATTAATACATTAAGATGTTTATTGCTCTAAATATACAGCAATGCTGCCGTCTCCTGCTGTTTAATTGGCTTTAAAGACAGAAAATGCAGCTGAATACCAAAATGAACCCGTTATTATTTTTGCCTTATTCTTGGTTTGCATAAGATCTGCAGTGTGTAAGGAAATAAAGATCACATTATATTATATAAGCAGCACTAATGAGGTCAGTTTGACACCTTGGTAATCTTAATCTGTTTAGTTTTCTGAGCAACCCACACAACACAAAGATCAGGTTGTACGTACTTGTAAATTGTGATGTGTGGAGACATGGGTCTGTTTAATTTGGAATTTTTGGCCCAAAACTTGTTCATCTCCTCTTTAGCTGTGGTTCCCATTGGAGCAGCACTGAAACAAAGAACAGATGATTTAAACAGAGGCTTGCCGCTGCTTATTTCACACTTTTCATGTGCGGATGCTGGATTGTGTGCTTGTCATTTTGGCTCATCTACATTTCATTACTTTAACTTTTGGTGAATTTGTACTTGAATATTCCGGGTATGAAATGGAGCAATCTACTGTTCTGAGTATGAGCCAGTTTCTATCTTCCAGGATGATTATTCATACCGGCTTTGTTAAATATCTTATATCAATATCAGACCAGAATGTGGTCACTTTGTGTTATTCTGGTTTTATTTCAGATCACAAGCTGTCATGAGCCATTTCATATTGGTCAACAAGTCCAAGTAAATGGTATTTAAGTGCAACACAAAGTCCTTATAAAGTAATTTAAAACAATCAAGTTTATTTGAATATTCACATTTCAGCAACAAGGCAGTTCAAAGTGCTTAACATTATAAAAAGCACAAAAACAGAAAGTCCTAAAAGACACCAAATTCAATAGAGAAAACCAGTAAACATTACATTTTCTTAAGTGTCATAGTTACACAAATTTATTGTTTTATTTATTATAGTTCAAAATATAAATGTGGAGTTTTAGTTAAGATCTAGTTATACAAACATTTTTATAATCATTTTTCTTCTTAAGTTTTTTTTAATACTGGCTTTTAAGAATAGACCACTGATCTCAAGCCCAAAGAAAGAGTTCCAGAGTTTGGAGCCACTGAGCGGATCCTCATTTTGGTTTCATCTCAGCTGCTCCAGGTCACAGGACCTCAAGGAGCTGCTAGAAATATACCGTTGCAGAAAGTCTTTGATAAAACCTGAAACGTGTCTGTGATCAGCTCTCCAAGTCAGGAAAATCATCTTAAAGTGCCCTCCAAGATGAACTGGAAGCCAGTGCAGTTGCATCTAGATTGGAGGTATATGTGATAACTAAAAGGATTTTGTCACGTTTTGTCATTTTGAAAAACTTGCAACTGTTCGAGGGAGGTTTTGCTAAGGAGTGTTTATAATGCATCGCTATGAAAAGAAGAAAGATAAAGCATGAGTGATTATCTCAATCTCAAGATGTGAGTATAAATGTAGCTTCATTTGGATATATTTTTCAGATGGTAAAAACAGGAACGAACCACAGGCTCGACATGTGTATCTAAACTCAAACAAGAACCAACGGTTATGCCAAGATTCCTAAAAAAAAGAATTGGCTGAAAAGGCTAATTTTCAGATGCAAACTGAAAAGCAGCTCACTTGTTTGGTTGGATCAGTAGACCTTTTCACAAAACATTTCAAGATGGACTTGAGACAAATTAGTATAAGTTGTGATGTGTTTAAAATAGGAGGAGAAATGGCAGATTAATCTGAACATAACTGACAGGTAGTGACAATGCCATTTGTGTTGATTAATCAAAGGAAACGCCAATGTTGTGGCTCGAGGATGTGATGCAATTATAGTGTCTCAGCCAGCTGTGGGATTTGAAGTTACAAACAACAGAACTCTTTGAGGGGAATAGGAGGAAGGATTTTGAAACAAGAAAAGTGTTTTTGTTATCGTTTCAAAAACAATAGTACACAGAAACACTTCACATCCACAGTTCCACCTCACGACTCTTTTGGTTCCACAATGTCAAACTTCTTTATAAAATCTTAACCCAGCAATTTATAAAAGACATAGGTGCCACAAAGAGAAGTGATATCTAGGCCTGTCACGATAAACAATAAATCAATTAACTGCACGATAAATTAAAACTATCAACTTCATTTTAATTATCGGCTTAATCGTCTCTTCCGGCCTTTTTCTCTTTCTGTTGATGACACTGAACAAAAAAAGGCTCAACTCCACTCTTCTCCACTGATCCTCCCTTCCTGATATCCTCAGTGTAATGCCCAGAGCACACTACACCATCTTAGAGCTGTCAGCTGATTGTTGCCCATTTTCAAAACCTAGAGATCACACATTAGCCGAAAGAAATCCTAGGTATAACGGATCGATCGGGTTCGATTGTGCTGTGTGGTGTCCAACAATGGGCACAAAATAATGGCTAGAAGTCTAGTTAACTAATTTTAAAACTAGGCATTAATCAATGCTTTACTACAATCTACCTGCAATGCATGTGGCTCTAGTGTCAGTGTAACGTCCTGACTGAATGAAAATCCTTATAACCTATTTATGTCACGTTAACAAAGAACAGCTGAAAAGTTACCGGGTTTATCAACTGCGTAGCAATTTTGCTCCAACTCCTCCCCTTGTCATTTCTATATTCTTTGTACACAATGTTGAATAAGCATTAATTCCATTGTTTCCACATATCATGTGCTGGACTTCTGTGTCAGCTGTTCAGGATTCCCCTCTTTAATGGCTACTTGTCACATTAAACAGGCTGCATTGCTCCCAGTTGGAAAACCCCTGATTTAAAACAGAACAGAACAGCCACAACAATCTACCATAAAACACCACACACTACAGGATGATTGGTTACGAAATCACAAGCAACAATTTTAGAACGCCCAAAGTTCTAAGATTGTCTTAAGGGGAAAATCGGGGCAAAAAATTGTGTAGTGTGAACTATTGCTTCAGGTAGTCGATGTGCCCATCTTCTCTATTTAAATCTAATGATTACTGAAGGGCAATATGGTAAACAGACTTCATAACCTGTACTCTTTTGGTTGAATGCAGTATTTATTTCCACTTTGGCTTTATGTTGTTTAGTTTTTAATTCAAGTACATTTTTTGTTAATGGAGACTGAGAATATATTTTATTTTTATTTTTGGTTGTTTTGTTTATCAGTTCCAGTGTTGGGTGTTCTTTTGAAAATAAAGTGTATTTATCTTTGGCAGGAAATCGCATGCATTATTACGTAATTTCCATTGAATCAATGTAAAAAAGTCTTCAAACAATATTATTGTTTATCGCAATAATTTTTGAGACAATGAATTGCTCAGCAAAATTTGTTATCATGACAGGCGTAGTGATATCCAGGAACTGTTTTAGTGAGAGGTTACTGTAAGAAATGAAAGATTATTCATGTGGATTTTCACACAAGCTCAAAACTTACTGTCTGTAGAGGATATGGTAGTAAGGTTTTGAGAGACAGACACCCTGACGGGCCAAAGTCCTGCAAATAAAAAAATAAAGGAAAATGTTAAATGTAGGTAGAAGCAGGAGAAGCAGAGCTGCTTTCAGCTAAACACTGAAAATAAAAATGAACAACACAACACATCTTGTAATACATATTTATAGGAAAATATAATGTAAAGCAGTTTAATGCTTTACATTACAAAACTGTTCTTTTAAATGTCAATCTATATCGTACTTTCTTTCAAAACATCTGACTGAAATAACTAGCGCAGCTCACCTCTTACGAACTCAGGTCAGAAGGAGACGAAGTAGTTTAAAAGCATAAGCATGTTTTAAAATTAAACACTGATTATCTCATATCACTTTCCTCTGTTCACAAAAAGATATTAGAGGATATCCTCTTCAGAAAAGCCTCCAGTCAGCAGGCGCACAGCTTTAAACACAAGTAAACAAACCCATTAAAAGCAAGTAGATAAACTCCAGCCGACTAAATGTGTATCTATTCGCACAATAAAGCGTAAAAAGAGGTAAATACAATCGTTTCAATCAGCCAGTTATTATATTCAGTCAAAGTCCACTAGGTGAGTCATTCAATGCTCCTGGATACATGTAGCTTTAGCCAGTTAGCTAACTATGTCGCATAGCATTCATAAAAAACGTTCCATTGTGACCGGAAATTTGAAGTCACATTTCACCAAATATCCTCACCCTTAACAAATTTACGTCCTGTACAAGTTATTGTGACATGCTACCCAGGGAAAACTGTGAAAAAAGCTGTCACTGAGCCCAAAGTTTCAAATTACAGACGTACTGACCTTAAAAGCAGCGCCATGTTTGTCAGGCATTGAGCGGAAATGACGATGTGGATGTTGTTGTTCCAAGCGGGGTGTTTTAAAACAGGAGGCAGATTAAGGTAAACGAAAACAGTTTCTTTATGCATGTGAGCTTGTATTTTTTTAAACTGCATAGCAGTCGGATCTAGACAATTAAAATAAATTAAATTTTAAAATATCAATTTAAATATATCATTAGGCATATGTTTTATTTTTTAATATGTATTTACTTTTTGACCACAGTTTAATCCAAAAGATTCCAGAAAATGCATTTGTAACCGTTACTGAAATTGTAATAAATTCCAATATACAAGAAAAAAGTCAATACATTTTTGGTGCATTTGTTTTTTTACTGTATAGTTTTAAAGAATAGTAAAAGTTATGTTTTATTAAAAGGATATTAACGTAGTAACATTGGGACATTTAGTCATTACTTAAGGGATGATTATTTAGATGCTAAATGGAGATAGAAGGCAGCATGCCCACAATAATCATTATGTTTGACAGATATGCAAAAAATTGAATATGTAAATCATTTCTGGTCTGAGTAGATTCCCAAAATCCACCTAGAGCAGATTAAAATAAACAGAAATGTTTAATAAAATAGTGTTAACTTAAATCACTCAGTTTTGTATACTTCCTTTTTTTTCTCATCATTGGTGGTGTACAGCATACACGATGAAAGCTTAGAGGAGTTATCCAGTCTAACCATTATTAGCATCTGCTAATCTGGAAAAAATCAAGAGAGTTATATGTGCTGCTGGTTTGGTACTAATAGTTTCTAACATTTTATAGGAACCTTCAACCTTCACTTCAAAAATTTTAAAGATCTACATTTTTAGAGAATAAAATTCATAATAAATTTAAGGTAAAATTCTAAATATTTTAAGTACACTGAGTGTTTTGAAAGGGTACTCAAGTTGCAGCAAGTTAAACTGGATCCAGCCAGCATGTGTATGTGGGCCCCATCTGGGTTTATTTCAGGTTGAATAGAGTATTAAATGGATCTTGAGGAGGACAACAATTTCAAGCAGATGCATTCCTCTTTTATTGAAAATGCTAATTAGATTGATCAAGCTGCAATTGTTCAAAGCTTCAGCAGGGCAGATTTAATACAAATAATGAAATTAAGTTAGTTGATTATCTTAGGAATATGGCTTTTTGTTTTGAATAATTTCAAGCAAGTGATGTTTGTTATAAAAAGGTTGTGATTAAAATACATTTAAAAAAAGCTATATACAACAGAGAACATTTATGCCTGTGGTAAAACCCAACCATCACTGTAGATTTGTGCTTTAATTTGTATAATCTGCAGCAAAATATGTTCCTTATGAGGAGTTTTTACTGTTTGTGTCCCTGTGCACACGCAGACCCTCATGAAGAACAGTCTTGGCCATTCAATATAAAAGTTTTCTCCTAGAGGATTCCCTGAATTTCTTTAGTAATTGGAAATATTTCAAGCATGATTGTTCATATAAAAAAGAGCAGCCTAAAGAGGATGAATCTTGGGATGGTTTGAAGTTCAAAGAAAGTCTTTGTTGGAAATATCCATCAAGGGATATTTTTTCCTTTTTTAACTTTTAAAGACTGTAACATGTGAAAAAATATTGATGAAAATAAAAAAGGAGAGATCATTGTAACGTGACTATGTCCCTGACCTACCTGGTTTTGTATTTTGCAGAATTTAAATTAAGACATCTAGTTTATTTGAAGCATTTGATGCATTGTTCTTGGGAATATTTTTAAGTGAACATGGTCTTTAAATAAAATGCAAATGTGTCCATCAAGTTTGTTTTTTTTTTTCTACATTGTTTTTTACATTAATATCTTACCAGTTTTGGACTTGAGTTTTAGAATATGGAGCATGAAGAAGTACATGTGTATTTCAAACTGTTTGACTTCCATTCATTTTAGTAACTGCATTTATGTCTAACCCAGACGTTTCCAGTACTGGTCTATTCCTAACCCTAACCTTAACCGAAACTTAATTCACATTATACCACTACAGCTAACTAGTAGAGCTCAGTACAACTGCAAAAAAAGTGAAGGCCAGGAAAAAATCCTCACCTTCCACAAATGACCTTCATTTGTTGGTAAGTGTTGTAAAAGTGGTCCTCTGCATGTCACATTTATAAGTGTACACGCACTACACTAAGCAACACTTACTGTTAATAATGCCCAGGAGCAATATTACATTGAATGTTTAATATAAAACAGCAGAATACTTATAGTAGGTGAAAAAATGCACTGTTATTAAGCTACTTTTATTTTTTATTTTTATTTTAATGTACATTAAAAAATCTGTTGTATGCTCAATCCCAAAGCCTACCAAACATTAGTTTAGAGAATGGTCCATGAGAGGGAACGCTGCTTCCATTGCTGTTATTCACAAAGGGACAAAAAGTTGTGGATAAATTTAAGAGATCCACAGGGACATTATGAAGTGACCTGGAGGAAGCAATTCATGCATGTAAAAGGAGAACGCTGGTGTGTTCTGTGCAATGTACTTGCAAAAAAATGAATGACAGTCAACAACAAAGAGTCATAGATAGTAATCCATTTTATTTGGAAACTTTCAAACTGATGAAAATCATTCACTGTTGCTTTTCACTCAAAGGCCACAATACATCACTTCAGTAAGAGTTTACGTAAGGCACAAAGGTGCACAAGAACATTATCTTGCTATAAATGTTTTCTGATGAAACAGGAGAAAGGAACAACTCAAAAGCCTTTTTTCAGCAGTATTTTATGATAATCGGATTTGTGAACTGATCCATGCAATATTACATCTGACAGACACACGCACAGTTTCACCCTCACAAAGCCCGGAAGTAAAACACACATACACACACGATGCAAACTGACATTTCCTGAATGTTAATAATACGTCTCCTCCTCTACCCAACCTGGAAGAAACCAAGAGAGAGAGAGAGAGAGAAGGAGAAAACAGAGGAAAAGTGTCAGGGAACAAAAAAAATGACAGGTTTTATAATAACCCATTGTATCGCTCTATTTGTATTCATCTCATTGCCTTTCTCTTCGTACATTTCCAAATGAATCCCCTTATAACTCAGAGTCTGATCAGCAGCCCGTGACACACAGATTAACAGAAATGATTAACTGTCAGCATGGATTGTTTTTGTCTGCCCACGTCTTGCCCCTCATCAGCTGAGGCGCACTGGCAGAGAGCAGATTTTCAGCCATTGTAAGGTTTCCATATCATATGGATGATCTTCAGACCATATCTCAAGAGTCTCCATCAGCCTGCTTTAATTTCCTCTCCAATCATTTAGCATTGGCTCTCTTGATGGGTGATCAGGTATGTTTATTTCCTGGCCTGAGTTTGACATATTGGATATTAGCTCGTTGGCAAACAGGATAACCACTGTGTTGTGCTTCAACACAGAGTACAGCTGGAAGATGAAATTGGCTTGCCAGAAAAAGATTGTTCATATGTTTGTTTTACTCTAAAGTCTGTGCTTTAAATTTCTACTTGTTTAAATAAGAAGCTGCGTTTCAAGTACAAATCTGCAAAAAACTTTGACAATATTTTGCTAGTGTCGAAAAAAAGAAAATTTTGCAATTTTGGTATTTCATTTAAATAAGAGCCGCAATTAAAATCACACGTGAATAAGTTTGGTTACACAATAAATAATAATTAAAAAATCCTCCAAATTATGCCATAATCCTCCAAATTACTTCCTGTCATCTTCTTCTTTGTGGTTTGCACCAATGGAAAGATCTGGTTGTTGACTCGTGACACAAATTTTTTTTTCCATTGTAGCCTTGAAATAAACCAGTTTTGATACAGTCAAAGTCATGGCTTGAATATGCTAAAGAAAATCTATGAAGCTACTAAAAAATTAGGGTGTTCACAAGGAGATCTTCCACTCATAACTTTATCAATGATACAAATGGAAACATGCAAAAACATTGGTAACCAATCATAATAATATATAATTTCATTTCAGTGACCGAATTTGTTGAAAAATGTCATAGTTTTATTTTATTTTTTAAAATGTCCCTATCAGAACCAAACTTCTCAAGGAGAGAGCGAGTGAGGACATCCATTATAAATTGAAATGTTTATATCCAGTGTTTGTTTTGAAACTTCATTGAATATATATTGAATGTATATTGTGCGAACATCCCACCCTGACAAGCAGAATAGTTTGATAAAATAATTTGAAGATCTAAAATAATATGTCATTCTTGCTTAGGATGAGCTTTTTCTTACCAGAAACTTGCAACAATTGGTAAACTCTTGTGGGGCAAACAAAGCAGAGCTGAAAAGATTTCTGCCTGACCCATAAAGCCTTGACATTCATCAAAAAGGCTTAATGACCAGATACATTGCAGGACAAGGGTCAGCATTTTACGACCTTTGACACATGGAGAAGTGCAAGAGGCAACAAAACTCTAAACCTGGCCAAGTTTCTGTTAAAAGGTCTGAATTCAGCTCAGGACTTCAGCTGGACTGGACAGCCAGGTGTGTGTGGGTTTTTTTGTGGGGTTTTTTTTTTTTTTTTACATTTCTTTGCTTATCCTCAAGACTGCAAACAGTGAACTCAAAGGTTACTTAAAACTCTGATCACAATCTGGTGCACATGGAGCAATTGGCTTGAGTTTGAGATCAAATTCAATTTCAGCCGTCAAGAGGATGTTTGAATTTCACCAACAGAGATTTTCTCATTTATATGCTGTGATTTTATGCTCCTTTTATTAAACAGGATTCCTGAACAAACTGTTCTGACACAACAGCCTTTAAATGCCATTTTGTTAGAAATCAAACTTGAGAGACAAACAATAATTATTCCAGTGCTGCACAGGCAGCAGCTTTTATAGCTAATTAGACTGAATCGATTTCATTCTACTAGATTCCTGATAGTTTTCAGTTGCATTTACCAACCATCAGGCTTCTGGTTTCTTTTTTATTACAGCTTGGATTGATAGAAACTTTTAAATGGAAAATGAGTGCAGATCCTGTTTCACAATGCATCCTAAAATTAACAATGATGCCATGTCAGGGACTAAAGGTAGGTTACTCCCTTTTCTTTATTCACAAGATGGGACTTTTCAATGACACAGCTGCAACCGGTGCTGAATGTTCCTGCATCCCTACCAGTTCTCTTTTGCATTTCACCAAAATAAAAGCTGACAGTAATCACCCATAATTGTGATTAATTTCTCAGCAATTCATCACTCAGTTACATCATATTTGTTATTCATTCTGGTTCAAACCGAGAAACAATGACACACGAACAAACTGCAGCAATTTTTGCTTGATTGACTGATGATTTGATTGTGCTCTAGAAGCCAACAGAAAACATGACAAATTCAGTGTGGAAAATAAGTATTTGATTCCTTGCTTATTTTCTACATTTGCTCACTTGCAAAAAGAAAGCACAGTATAGTAGTTTTATTTTATTTTAAAAGGACAGTATTAACAGAAACTTCTGATAAAATAATGAATTACATAAAAATTGGTTTGCATATAATCAAGCGAATAACAGAGCCAGAGTCATGCCACCCAGAGATTGGTTATGTTGCCATGTTACACACAAATGAATCAGCTATCTATTAACATATACTGCATGAAACACACAAGTGCACACAATCAGTTTCTTTAACTCCGACCACCTTGGACAGATCATGGAGCTGCTAAAGGTAAATGGATACCACGGACATCAGCCAGAGGTTTTTGAGAAGGTGAGAGCTACTAAGACAATTGGCTCACTTTAAATGGACCAGAGTTTGTTTAACCCATTGGTCCCGACCTTTTGTACAGGTGAGAATACAATAATGCAAATCCTCAATAAACCAAACCAAGACTCACATTTTGAGGCGGTCTTTGTTTCCAAACAAACTTTGGTATGGTTCACCAAAAATTTATTTATAACATGGGAAAAATGTTGTTGTAAAAGTGAAATAATCTGCCAATGGATTTAAGGAATTATTTATTTAAAACAAGCTCATGTATCTTGCTAAAAAGTTCCTTGTAAGTTAGTTTTTTCTCATTTTAAGTGCACTAAGATATTTGCACTAAAAATTAAAATCAAAAGATCAAAAGTAAGGTTTTGTGCCTTGATACGACCCAACTGCAGGACATACACATCTTTTTGGACTTTATGATTTATTGTTGCTTGGCATTTTGGTCAAAACAAGCTCATCCATATTGCTAATACTACTACTGCTTGTACTGGTTGTGATAAAATTGCACTATTTTCTGCTTATTTCTGCATATTTGTTTTTTTCTGGGTCCTTCATTTCTGTCCAGTGGGAGCAATTATTGTCACCAGTGTGGCATTGTTTCCAAATTATAGTCCACTTGCAAATAAGCACAATGTGAAAACAAATCATTCAAAATGATTTTTTTTTTAAAAAAAGTCTGCTTTCAGTCCAGACCAAACAAAAGGACCAAAGGACTTTTCTGGTATGAATACATCCTAAAATGACCACCAGTCAACCTCCACGTGAGGAGGTGAAGGGGTGAAAATATTCAGAGGAAAGGTAATGGATCAGCCTGCAGCTAATTGAAAGTTACAGGCCCACAGTAACCAAGAACACCACAGGTAAAACATTGTAATGGACTGAAATCTTACATCCTACTCATGCAGAAGGCATGTGCAGACATTTCTTTGGTTTGCCTGTTAACGTCTTAATGATTCAGAGAAGAGAGAATCTGCTGTGGTCAGATGAAACCAAAGTCAAGCTATTTTCTCAACCTGCTTTGTTTGGAGGAAATGAGTTGATGTCTTGAAGAACTTTGTGGAAACATTGCTCTGGGACTGTTTTTCTGCTAGTAGCAAACAATGACTTCCTCACATTAAGGGTCTATTGAACAGTGTGATTTCTTATGAAATATAGGAGGAGAACACCAAAGATGGGTCATGGATAAGTGTTCCAGCATGACAGTATAACCCAAGATACACTGCTAGGACAGCAATGACAGAGCCAGAGAGGAGCCATGTTAAGGTTATGGAGTGGCTGGGTATGTTCAGTTGGGGAGTAAAAAAAAACTTCAGTCTAACAGAAAATCAATGATGTGAGCAGAAGCTTCCAGTTGCCAAGCAGCAGGCAAGAAACCTAAAGGATTTAGAGAGTTTCTGTACAGAGTAGTTGGTTAAAATCCCTCCTGAGATGCATAAAAACCTAGTGACCGCCTACAGAAAATGTCTGAGTGCTGTGCTCACCAACATAAGTTTCTTCACCAAGTTCTGAGTTCAGATTGGACAAGAAATGAAATATATTTCAATCAATAACACACAAACGCCAATAACTTTTATGTGATGTACTTTCTCATAATTTCTGTTGATATTCTGTACATGACATGACCATATTAGGTACCAATAAAGTTTTTTGTTCCTAAGTGAGCAACCTTGGATATTAACAGGGGATCAAATACTTATTTCCTTCACTATAAATCATGTTTTGCCGTGTTTGCAAGCATTTTGACATGTGGATTCCTTATGGAATGGTGTGCAGTGTCAGTCTTAAATTAGAAAAACAGACTGATCTGTCCAAGATTATCAACAATTTTAAATCTTTGAATGGATGCTAAAATTAAAGTTTTTGTATTAGTTTTAAATTAAACAAGTTAACAAGTAAGTGATCAGGTCATTTAATAAAGTTTCAGATTTATATTGATTTCAATTCTACATTCACACTGAGGTGAGGTACTGTATACTGCTGAAACCCCAACCTGTATATGTTTGTTTTGTTTCATTCTGTTTTTTAGTTGTGCCTGATTTCCTCTGATGTTTCTCATCATCCAGCTGAAAATAAGATCTAAAAACCAGTCTTGTAATCTGTCAAAGTGTCCTTGAGCAAGACATTGAAAGCTATTGCTGCCACCAAGAAGCTTACAGGTGGATAAATGAGGATTTAAAAATTTTAATTATTGGCTGGAAAGACTTTCATAACAAAGTGCTGTGTCTGTTTAATCACATCTTCTAGAAAGTACTTGATAAATTGCATAGCAGTGTACACAGCACAACATCTGCAGAGAGGCTTCATGTGCATGGAGATTTTAGGACTTTAATGCCAAACAGAGCTGCCATGAGAGTTCCAAATTAAAAGAGGAAAGTCTTATTTGGAGCATTTACTTTTTACACAGACAGTTTGGAAAGCTGAGACATGAGCAGTAGATGAGAGCCGCAGTTTTAGTGGAAAATAGCAAATGGGCAAAAGGGATGTTAAGCTGTTGTTTCCTTACTTAATTTTTCATCCAATAAAAACAGACGAGCAGAAAACCTTTTCATCCTTAAAACTGCTTACCTCCTGGGCTCCTCCGCAGAATTAATTTACGGACTTCATCGTAAACAAAAATGAGCAGGCTGTAGGGAAAGGCACAGAACCACCACGTAATCCTGAGAGCAACAAGAAAAATGGAGTCAGGGAGGAGGGAAGGCGTACGCAAACAGCGAAGAGTCACAGGCAGAGTGAAAATCGTTAAACTCACTGCAGTCATTTCTGAATATTAAGGGGCTAACAAGGTGGTGTTTAAAAAGATCAGAGACTTCATTTGAAGTCGAGAGTAACAGGCTAATGGCAAGCTATTAGGTCTTCGAGGGGTTATTTTTCGGTTCAGTGGAGATGTGTGTATACGGTGCATACTTCATAGGGTACATGCGCAGGGCCACATCCATCCCAGGGCAGTAAGAGAGGAAGGCAGCCAGGGCCGTCTCTACAAACAGGCCGAAGATCAGGATCCTGTTCCTGTTGCACACACATCAGGAAATGTGTTAGAAATAGAAAAGACAAGATGCACGTGCCACTAAGAACACAGCTTAAAATAAAGCAACAAGAAGTTGCCATAAAATTATCTTTTTTTCTGGGTGGATTATTTTCTCCTTTTTGCATCGTGAAGAAACATTTGTTTGCTTATTTTCCATCCTTTATTTTTATGTCAAGCACATTTAAGTATGTCAATTGCCCTGTAAATTAGTCTAGTAATAATAATGTCATCATGTTTTATAATTATTACTTATGTGCATGGATTCCTTGTAAGGCAAAACTAACTTACAACAATTTTTCTACACAAAGTAGGTGCTTGTTTTATGTACACAATTCCTTAATACTTATATAAAAAAATAATCTGCTGGTGAAACAAGCCATTTTTTCCATATTATAAGTGTCTTGTTCCACTGGGTTATTGCCTTTCCATCAAAAGGTAACTTAAAACAAGCTCCTGTATTTTACAGAAAAGTAACTTCCAAGTTAGTTTGGCCTGATTTCAAGTGTACTTAGACATTTGTGCGACAAACTAGACCAAGAAAATTTTGTGTTTTTGCAGTGTGATATTGGTCCAATAAGTAAAACTAGGTCGATATTAACAGATGATATTGATTTCCATCTATTTCCCATTTGTGTGTCAGGACAAGGAGGGCAGTGGATGTCCAGTTTTGGTCATGACCATTTCCCAATGTTGTAAGGGTGGGGAAAGAGTTATAATATCAAAACATATTGATTATTGGCCAGCAATACTGATATCAGATATCCATTGCGGCCCATATTTTCATGTCGTTACATCCCTACCAATAATAAAAAAAGACTACACAATGAAATGACCACACAATGAAAAACAAACATCCAGATCAGTAAGATTTCCAAAAATCAATACTTTCCATTTATGTAAACATTTGCTCTGCTTCTTTCATCACAATCAAACCAATAACAGTTCTGATGATTACTTACCTCATGCCTTGCTGAAAGAGTGAATTCCTCCTGGTCTTGCAGATGATCAGATCAGCCCACTGGACGACCACAATGCTGGAAAAGAAAGCTGTGTGGCAGGTGAATTCAATGATCTTCCTCTGTTCATACGTCTGCAAAGTTGGAAAAGCAGGTTTTATTTGCTTTTATATGAAAATCCCAATATTCATAAAGCCATGCTGGCGACTATGTGCTCCCGCCTCTTACCCACTGCTGCCCATAGCTGTCCTCCAGGTCATTGAATTCACGGTCATCCCAGTTGATGCGGATGCCCAGCAGGTCTCTTGGGAGGAAGCCGTTTTCAGCCAAGATCACAAAGTAGGTGAAAAATCCGGCCAGCGCTTGCATCATACCTAGAGGGAAGAATAACCACTTCTTAATAAGGCACCAACACTAATCAATATATATTTCAGTTACAACTTGCTAAAACTATAGTATTTCTTTTTTTTTTTTTTTTACCAGTATTTCATTTTTTGGGTCCATATGATAATTTTGCAAATGTTAATCTGTGTTTAATGCCCCTTTACAGCAACAGATAGACTGTAATTTAAAGAAAATAGAGACAAATGTCATGTCATGTTAGCATAGAAAATTCATTTATTGTCCATTAGTAGCTCCAAACACAACTCATCATGATTAATATGGTTGTCTCCAGGTTTCTCACAAGTCTGTCAGAAATTAAAATAATTTATTTCTATTCACAATTTATATTCTGTCAGGTTTTATTGACCAGAATGGAAAACACTGGAGGAAATTTGCGGAAATGTCTTCTGCACAGTTTGTACAATGGTTTTTGTTCTGCTGTGGCTTAAAGGTGCCAACTGATTAAAGTTATTTTTTAACTACTAGCCAACTGCACTTATAGCAGCTGGTATACTTACAAAGAACATACGAACAGTCCAGTATTCAAGCTGCTTACATTTTGTCACATTGGAATCAAAATCTTCAGTATCTTTTATTAGGATTTCATGTGATAAACCAACACAAACTTCCTAATTGTGTCGTGAAGTAGAATGACACATGATTACCACATTTTCGCAAGAATAAATCTAAATATTGTGGTGTGTGTTTGCAAGTAGCCCCCCTCAGATAATGCTAAGGGGGGCTACAGAACCCATTTTAAATTGCAACTGCTGCTGGGAGCCTTTTTGGGATATTCCTCGACCAGCTTTCTACATTTAGAGTCTTTTTCCATGTTCCTCTTTACGAAATAGCTCAAGCTTTGGCAGAAGGGAGAATGTCTGTGAACGTTAAATTTCAAGCCCTGTCAAAAGTTCTCAACTAGATCTGTTCTAGGCCAGTGGTTCCCAACTCTGACAATAAAAGCTCACAGATTGTGCAATGGCCACATTTTCATGCACTGAGTTTACATCTCACTGCGTGAGAAGATTTATGCTTGCAGTCTTGCTGTGATGATGTATACAATAAACATTTCAGTTAATGACTCAAACTGATTAAATGCTGCTAAATACTTTCAAACCTGAAATTTCAATTTCAATTTATCTTCTACAGTGGTTTCACATTTCTGTACTTTGATTCACAAATAAAGGAGTCAAAAATATAAAGCATGCGAAATTTGGAAGAAATTGAGCCGCTGGAAAAGGAGCATTGGAACAAGCAGTGCAGGAAAATCCAGCATTTAATGTATTTATTCAGCTGAGAACAAACGTCTAATGGTAAGAAATAAATTATTCTCACAAAAACACCAGTGCTACTATAATTGCCACCTCAACTAAATGTGATCAATGAAATGTAATTTATTTGAAAATAATATTTTTAATTGGTAATCCACTGTGTTCTGTTTCCTTGTGATTTAAATAAAATAAGACAGGATTATTTTCATTAGCCACTTTTTAAAATTGAGCAGATGATCCAGAAGGTTCTTGAATGAAGCAAGTGATGAATTTGTCCACAAACACCCTATGACAACTGTTAGGTTCAATAAAGGTCTTATGATGCTTGTTTCTCTAGTAAACATCCTTTGGAAGATTGTCAAAATCATGTCATCTCTGAAGGACATTTCAAATAAAAATCTGTTGGTCTCTGCCATAAACTGAAATGGATAATCATTAGTTTCCAAAGCAGGATAATTATCCAAACATCTGGACAAATCAATTTAAACAACCGTCTTCCATAACCATGTCAGTTTTCCAGATCTAAATCCTGTAGAAAACTTGAGTCATGCAAGAACCTTCCCTCTATGTAGCACAAATTTGTTACATTTTATAGAAAACTACGAGGTTTCCCTTTGTAAGTCATAGACTATTAACTGTCGTACGCTTGATTTTATTTGAAATTATATTTCTTAACAATTGTTTTTCCCCGTCAGATTAAATTTCTATTAAAATTTTTCAGTTTGAAATTAAGCTACTTAGGCTTTTCTATCAAGGTTGCAAAGAGAAAAGATGATGCAGTAAGTTATTTTATTATAAATGATACCAACAAAACTAGTTATCTGGGGAGACAGGACTCTGATGTTGAGTCTTTGTTGACTAAGCTGGAATTCAATAATATGAGTATCAGGTCTTTATATCATAATGTTTTTATCTAGCTCACATTGTCTGACAGAGATAAAAGTGACATCAAACACTAAAAAAAGGCTGTGTAAAGTTTTAAGAATCCCTATTTTCAAAAGCTGCTTTATCACTGTCAAATCCATATTGAGCCATTAATCACTCCAGACAATCATGTAAATCATTTCCCATCTGTCGTATGACAGCACAGTAGACCAACTGAGCCGGTGTTATTAAGGAGCATTTAGGAAAAGAAACATGCCAAACAGAACCGTATAAAAAGATTCAGATCTCTAAACAGTTTATATTTTCAGGCTGTAATGGTTGTGAACATCTCTGTCTTCAGCCTTCTAAATGTTGCTTTTTGGGGGGAGTAACGCTGATCCAGACAGCTGACGACTGCAATATTAGGAGATAGGCTATTTTCTACGTGATGCCTTGACATCGTATTTCAGAGACTCCTATGAACCTAACTGACTGGCTGTCTGACAGGGAGCTGAGATGATGGTTATTAATCTGTGTTCGATATGTGGGTAAATAACTGCCTACATAAGGGTTGTTTGTGAAAAGCAAGATGCAGTTGCTTTTAATATTTCCAAAATATTTTTTATGAGCTGCATCTTGACAGCTTTGGCAACTGGCTGCCTTGCTGTGTCAGTGACAGATTTGTTTAAAAAAGGCAAAATATATCATTTCCAAACTTTGCTAAATTAATGGTACAACACTGATAATAATGGACTGAATGGAGGCGTTGTTGTTAGAACTGTGGCCATTCAGCAAGAAGGTCGTTGATCCCTGCTGGAGACAGTAAATAATCAATGGATGATAGTCAATAATTGTGAGACATTCTGAACTGTCTCCATACAAGGTATTAAACAATACTGCATACACATTTAATTACCTGTTAAGTCAAGCTGACAGATTTCAGATGCAGAATTCTGCCACATGTGTACTGCACAAGCATACACACATGTAAGTTTCACACTTAAATATTGCAGCAATAACCCAATAATAATAATACTTCCTTACTCTGGCACTATGTTATCTAGAGACTACACTCATGTTGGTATGCTGGATGCTTGAAAAGTGAATGGACACTGAAGACATTTGGCTGGTAATCATGTCACAAGCTACAGAAGCTCAAAGAGCAGATGTCCACAACCTTTACAGTCCAAAGAGACACTTTTCACCCTCACTGCAGCTAAAAGACCTTGTTTACATGACCTTTTAAAATGACAACTTCTCATTTTTGATGGATATCAACTTTAAAAACTTGGTGTAATATTTGAAAAGTGTAAAGTGTAAACATTTTAGTTCTATTAAAAATAACAACATAAGACGTTTGCAAGCATAAGACAGATTCATTGTCTTCCAAAGGACGTTGATTTTTGAAGACATTTTGTAAAAAAAATAAAAATAAAAAAATCACATAGTTTGAAAGATAAAAAAAAGTTACATGTTTTGGCAAATTCCGAACCTTTATGTTGTTGTTATTGTATCCATATTTGAATTTGTGGATTTTTTTTTATCATCTTAGACAAAGTTATAGAGAGCCATTGTGAAATATCAAAAAAGCAACTTGCAGGTTGCAGACTCCTGCCACAGAGCAATAAAACCTAGTCAGGTAATCCCTTAGCAATTAAAAAAAAACTATTAAAAAAGATGGAAATGTTTCAACAAAAGCAGCGTAGTCAGTCAAGATGTTAACAAATATTGCAAACTCCAAATATCGATCCCAAATACAGTATTCAGTAGAAGTGCATCAATAAAGAGACTCATTTCTAAGACACAACTCGACTATTTGATCCACAAACATCACTTCTTTTCTTCATTTTCAGACCCATGAAACATGTATTTTCAAAAGACCTGCCTCCTGGATTTGATTGGTTGTTTCTAGTAAGTACTGGGAGCACTGGGAGAAGGCAAAGGAGCTTGATTTTTTTTATCACAGACTATCTGTCTCACACTATCCTATCACTACATAGCGACATCAAATGTGTTATAAAAGTTGCATATTGCAGCTTTAAATGTGCTACATAAATAAATTAGATTTGATTTGGTAGATTTTGATAATGTTCTTTATGTTAATTCTGCTTATGTACTTGTTAGATGTCACCTTCAGGTCGCCTCTTCAGTTAAACATTTAAATCCGCCTGTCCTCCAGCTACATAGGTCTTTAATAAATGTGATTTGCTGTGTCTTGCAAACCTTTCCACCTTCATTTTACGGGAATTAATGCCCAGAATTGATGCTCGTTGTCGGCTGTTCTGAGCTCATTCAATTTTAAGTGAAGCCCTGTCATATTTTTGCCCTATTTAACAGCGTATGAAATTGGGCCAGCCTTTGATCCTTCACAATTCCCAAACCAAATAAAACCAGAGATAAGAAGCACGTGTTCAAGAGAGGCGCCAACCAGTAAAACATGACCAAGATTAAGTTGTGCTAATAGCTGCACTTGCCTCTCTCAATTTGCTATAAATGTCACAAGAATTACAAGAAAACCAAGGAAACGTCTGCTCACCTCTGGTTCTATTTCTGTAACTGCAGCTACCTAAACATTTACAGGTGCCAGAATTTATGAGAAATGTCAGTATTTAAGTTTTTATGACAGAAATGTTTATTATCTCTGTAAAATCAATGCAAGAGGCCTGTCACAGTGATTTAGGTTTAAGATCTGCTGGTGAGAAGGCTTATAGATTTGGGAGAACAGACCTATCTGTCCGTACGCCATGCTGATGAGGCGTTCATTGACCAGCTTGTCTGTTTTTGGATTTCTTGGTTGGCGCTTCATAATGTCACTTTCAGCCGACTCATAAGCTAAGGAGATAGCAGGAACCTGTGGGAACAAGGGAGAAAAGAGCTTACTTCACATCAGAATAATAAACATGCAGGAATTTGTTTTTGCTGCATCCTTGAAAAGGCAGGTTGGACCAGACTTATTACTGATATAATCATGCAATCACTGTGCAGTGGGAGAGGAAGAGAGAGGGCAAAAGTAGAGGAAAGAGAAAGCAACGACAATTACAGAGGGATGTGTGGATGAGATGAATTTCGGGACATTCATAAAACAAAAGGGTAAAAAGGTTCCTGTAATAAAGATCTCATACTGGCTGGGTTTACTAGGTGAGCAACAGAGCAATATGTTTGACTTAGGGAAGGAAATCTCCAGGATTTAGATGGGATTTGAGGTTGAGACTTGGCACTGCTTGAAACTGAGCACATGTCCTGTGTTGTCTGAAAATCCAGTTTGTTTTGGTGTTGCTCTCCTCTGACCTGCAGCAGTGGAGGAAGCTGGAACAAAATGTCTGAGATATTTTTCTATCTGCTTTTGAAAGTGCACATGAAATGATGTTCAGTCTTCAAATGTCTCTCATACGGCGGCCATAAGCATCAGGATAAACATCTTGATTCAGCTGCTCTTTCCCTTGCTTGCTAAAAATAATCAGAGCAGACTCCATGTGCTGGTCGCCGCTGCAAAATCTCAGCAGAGTCCTTGAGCCTGTAGCCAGGAGTTGCTCTAAGCTGTAAACAAGCTGTTAACACTATTACTGGCAGACACGGGAAATCAGTAATTTTAACTGCGCACTTCAGCATGAACACTTTTTCAACTCTTCTGTATGAAGATGTTCTTTTTTCATGTTGGTTCAAAATATCCAGATGTTCATTCCCCATTACTTTGAGATGTCAATGTAAATGCTTTTTTTGTTTTTTGTCTTTTAATATAATAATACTGATTATATTAACGGTATCCAGTATCCATTATCCCACGCCTAAAGGAAAATCAGAGCAATCGGAAGACAGAAAACTTTGCAAAACAATTCATATCTCTTGGAGCTTTTCTAATTCTGTCACATCATAATGGGAAATTTCAATATATCTCATTAGGGTTTTATGTGCACAAAGTAGCACAAAATTGTGAATTACACAGAACACAGCTTTTATCTTTTACAAGTAAAAATCTAAAATAAATTGGCCAATTACTCATCCCCTTTATTTTGTTACTCCTTAATAAAATCCAATGAGCCAATTACTTCCAGAAAACATCTGGTAAGAAAATGGAGATCACTTGTGTGTAATTCGATTTAATTTCCCTTTTGGATAAATGAAGTAATTTTGAACTGAATTAATTCAGATTTTCTGTGAAAACGAGGTTTGTTAGAGAACATTAAGGAACAAAGAGCTTCCAAACAAGTCAGGGATTGCTAGATTGTGAAACAAATAAACTAACAAAATGGTTTAGGTCAATGCAATGCTGGAGTTATAATAAGAAAAAAAACTGCAGCTGTAACTACAGCAATAGGTGGCTCAACTAACTACACCTTTTCTATATTTGCAAACAAAATTTTGTAAAATCACGTATCCTTCTCCTACTTCAGGATTATGCTCCACATTGTGTTTATCTATTATATGAAATCTAAAAAGTAATGAAAACACATGTCAAATAATCCTGTGGCCCTGCAAGGACAAGCAGGTATAGATGACGATGAAGGGAGACACTTTTTAGAAATGTGACACAATATGAAAAAGTTCAAAAAATATGGATAATTTTCCACGACATGAAAGCTTGTTTTCAATTTCCAGTGCGAAACTATGAAACATTACCTACTGACGTTTAACTCCAGGCTTGTAGGATGTACTATTTTCTACTGCCTACTGGTGATGGCTGACAAAATGCAAAAAATTAAAATAATGAGCACAAAAGTCCCTCTGAATTTTTCATTCTGTGATTCCTTTCTTTCTGTAATGATGGATTACGCCCCTCAGGCAAGCAGCGTGCCACCAACTCTTTTTGTTGCAACTGGAAATACAAAGCAGTGACTGGCATCTGGAAATGGGAGGCATGTGAAATGTAAATCTGCATGTGAGTGTCACCCGGCCTTTGTTCTGCTCCAACAAATGGACGTCGGCAAAAAGCCAAAAGCAAATTTCCTCCACTGATAGAAAGAGCAAATTAAACCAAACAGTTGCTCTATTTTTTTTTTTTTTTACCTCCAGGCTCTCATATTTGACACTACTAATGCAATTTCTCTTAATGTCACCTTTACCTTGCCCGTTGTAACACGCTTACAATTGGTACCTTTTCAATGAGAACTACTAAAATTTAGCAAAAATTACAGGATAATTTCGTAAAAAGAGATAAATATGAAACATTATACTGGTTGTAATTATGTATTACAGCAATAAAATTACAATAAAGCCACAGTGAATGTTAAAAAAAAGATTTGAAAACACTACAAAGGACTAACTAGAGAAAAAATGAAACATGTCAAACTTTCAGATTTAAACACCAGAGGAAAAAAAAATTATTACTGGCATCACTGCACAATAATTTTTTCCATTGTTGCACTGCTCACCATGTCAGTGCCCAGGTCGATGCAGAGGATGGTGACAGTCCCCAGAGGAAGAGGAACACTGGCGATGATGAAGAGGAGGAAGGGCGAGATCTCTGGGATGTTGCTGGTTAATGTGTAAGCAATGGACTTCTTCAAGTTATCAAAGATGAGACGACCTGAAAACAGAGGGAAAAGGGTTTTTTTTTATCCAGAAATTATTATTTTTTTAAAACAACAATGTTTGATGTGTTAATATTAATAATGAAAATTCTTATGGGAATCCATGAAAGAAAAACATAAACAATGGTTCTCCAAACTTTACACATCCATGTTAAAATACCAGTTTTTTGTGACAAAACTATTATAAAGCTTTTCTACCTTCACATGTCCTGCACAAAAATAAACAAATCTGTTTTCATATAAATGAAAAAGAGGAACATTCTGGTGGCATACTGTATGCTTTTCTCAACTTGACATCTTCCATCAAAGATAGTGAATCTGATGCAGCTGAAATAAATACATCCTTTATGATCAGCTTTTTCTTGCACTTGCATATTTTCTTACCAGTTAGCAAATTATAACCCAACCCAAATTATTGAAAGAATCTCACAGCAGAAATGTATCAATCATAAAAGGAGTGCAGATGAGACAGTAAGAGACATAATAAAGACATCCAACATTGATTGGAAATAGGATGAAATGATATCTTCCTACTTTTAAAACTGTCATCTCAAAAACTGATGTAAAAAATGCATCAAAAACTGTCAGAGAGGCTGGCAAAGAGAAGCAGGAGTTGCAGGATTTCTGTGAGAACAATCTGCTGCATTTTCCATATCTGGACTACAGATTTGGACTTGCAAAGATTTCACATTGAGGCTATAATAAGTTTTTGAAATGATTTATCTTTCTACATTATAAGATGTGTCTATTTAACAACGAAATGTAGTGTATGTTCTGAGCCATCTTTCCCTAGTTTTCCTCTCCTTATTAAGGATAAAAATTCTACATACTTAACAATTCTCTTTTACTGTTTTATCAGCATAACCTCATTAGAAACAGATTTTCCTAGACCATATCAGGCAACCCAAGTTCAATTAAACGGCTGTCACCCGAGGCAAGTCTCAAGTCCCATCTCATGCCTGTCAGTGTAACTCTCAAGTGAAATCCCAGAGTGCAATGCCAAGTCACATTACATCCTCTGAATACTGTTCAAATTACAGAGAACTAGGAAGTGTTCTTTCTTATTCTATAGTAAAAATGTTTCTTTATTTACAACCCGTCTTGGAGGATGCTTTATATTTTCACAAAAATAAGTAAGATTTAAAAATGTAAAGCAAAGAATAAAAAAATTATAGTTATTTAAAAAGCTCAATATTTGACTGAAAAATTAAAACAAAAACAGTTGTATCTTTGCCATATTTTTTGAGTGGAGGTTCATTTTTGTGTCATATTTGTTGCTGGATTCCTTTGAAAAAGTGGTTTACAATCTGAATAAGTTTTTATAAGGGTAGAATAAAAAAATAAAAATAAAAACACAGGTATTAAATTCTTAGGTATTAATACAATGAAACTACTTTGAACAATTTGGGAATGCCTAAATGATGTCTTGGCTTTTCAAGCTTCCTAATTTACAACAGTTAGGTTAACAGACACACCTGTGGGTGTATTTCAAGGCAAAACTTCAAATGCACGGTTTCCCATGCTGATATATACATTTAAGTTTGTAGTAGGAACATGAAACAATGAAATATGAATATTAAAGAGGTGGATAGCTGTACCATTCACTGTATGTGCAGCCTCAATATGTAAAGTTTATTGTTCACCATAGTCAAACTCTAATCCTCCAATTTTTGATGTTTTTGGTCCAGCAAACTTGATTCAAAGGGTTTTTATTGCTTCTTCAGCTTGCCATCAAATTCTGCAGAGTCCTGCTGGTGACCTAATTTCTAAGTTAGGTTTGTTGAAGTACAAGCACGTTTAAAAGTTCGAGAATACTGACTCACAAGGCCAAGAGTTTATACATATACTGCAAATTCTATTGGAAATCATCTTAGAAATCAAGATAATTTCCATCCAGAAAACCTTTTATAGTTAGAAAAAAATGATCTCATGTCATGTGGCTCATTTTTTTGAAGTTGTTTTCTGCCTGATTTTTCTTTTGTCTGGCATCTTTGGGGTTTTTTTGTTTGTTTGTTTGTCTGTTTTGTTTTTATATTCTTTCATCGTCTCACCACGTCGCACTCACCCTCCTCCACTCCGGTAACGATGGAGGCAAAGTTGTCATCCAGCAGGATCATGTCAGCTGCCTGCTTGGACACATCAGAACCGGCAATCCCCATGGCAACGCCGATGTCAGCCTTCTTCAAAGCTGGTGAGTCGTTCACTCCATCTCCCGTCACAGCCACGATGGCCCCCTGTGCCCATAAGAAAAAACAAAAACTGTCAAGAGGAGAAAGATAAGTACTGTGATTTAAGTTTCACCCTCCCATCACCATCTGCACTGCCCTTCCCACTCTGTCTTAATAATGTCTTTTCACAGCAGCTCTGGGGAGATTAATAAAAAAAATTTAAATAGAGTAGCAATCATTCAGTCACATGGCGCCACAATGAGTGAGTCGGGGTGAATTGTTGCATGACCTCAATACATGAGTGCAACACAGAGACTGTACTAATATTCTTTTTGAGCATAAAAGCAGAGTTTGGTCTGGGAGTTTAAGATACTGGTAATAATAAACGTTACAGAGGCACACTTGTTTTTAAGCCATATGCTCACAAACAAGCCCCTGTTGCAGGAACTCTCACATACATGCACAGGCACGCACAAAACCGCGCATTCATCCATTGAACCACCTGCACAAACAAAAAGCTCAAGAACACTCAAACGGACACACATAGAAAGCCGCATTCAGCAGTAAATGGCAGGGACACACAAACACTCTCACTTACACACACCTTTATTCAAGCACAGCGCCACACTTAAACGTCAACAGGAACATTCATGCACTCATTCTGGGTTTATCACAAGACACACATGCTTGCATTCAGCCATATGAACCAGCTTACTAAATTCCAGATGAATGCTTCCTGAAAAAGAGCCGACCACACGTTCACACACACTTCTGACCCACTGACCTGTCTCTGGCAGCCCTCCACGATGATGAGCTTCTGCTGAGGAGAGGTGCGGGCGAAAACAATCTCAGTGTGGTTCCTTAGCAGGTCGTCCAGATACTCAGCGCTCATGTCCTTTAAGTCTGAGCCGTGCACCACACAAGCCTTGGCATCCCTGTGAATACCATACACATGAACAAAAACACCATGGAGTCACAAAACCAAGCTAGGAAGGGGGCGAGCTGACATTTTCTTGCCTGGCCATTGAATGTGTCAACTAACACACACACAATGTCTGCAGGATTTTCTCTGAATAGGTGGAATTTGAAGGGTGGTTTTATGTAAAATAGACTGTTTTTGGTTTTATATCATGTTACAATGTTATTCAGTCATCAAAAACATATCTGGAGTGTTGTCTTGATTCTTTCATAGATGCTTGAGAAATCCTTTAATCTCCCATGGCAACCATTTGAGTGTGTAAAACACTTGGGAGAGTCAAGCACTGCTTCTCCCACTCAGCTCCTCCAGACTAGCAGCAGCAATTAGGAAACACCTGGCAGAACTGTGCGTCTGTGGAGCTCATTATATGAACTATTTCTCAATCCAACGCTCCGCCGAATCTTTGTAAACACTTAATAGAGGAATGTTGATATGAAGGCAGATTGTTGTCTCTCTCTTAAAGAGACGGAAGCCGAATTTCAAGGCACTAAATTACAAAGTCAAGTTTCTTTTTAGCCATATTCCATTTATAAAACATTTTTGTTACAACTGAAGTAACAATATTTGACGGGGTTGTAAATTTCTACTGTGTGGGGGGGAAACACATAAAACCTCTCCTTAAAGCATTTAGTCATTTCAAAAGCTGAATGCCAGGATCACAGCCAGAACTTAGTGTTTATTTCCTGGCTGATGAAAGGATCAAAAAGAATTACAATTAACATGCTTAACAATGTACAGCAGGCTACATACAGTAAACATTTATGAGGTAAAAACTTAATTACAAATTTGATCAGTTTCATTATTTGAAATATTTTCTGTAATGTCTTGTCTTCCAGTAAGTGTAGATGTGTGTGTGTTCAGTTTATATTCCAGACCTGACAAAAACATGTAGAAGTTTCTCTCCCACATAAATCAAAAAGATTCCTATAGAACAAAACGCCCCCATTTTCATTAACATTTCATAATTATTTAGTTTAATCCCTTCTTTGTACAAAAACCAAAGGAATAAGACAAGGAGCTCAATGAGTCAAATTATTTTCTTGACAGACCATATAGACCTCTCTGCAGGAGTCTTTTAATCAACTTTTATTGTCATTTTAACATTGTTTCCACATCAAATGCATGTCTATACAGCCCGAGATTGACAAGTTTCACTTTTGTCCTCCTAATTAGTTTTTTTCTCCCACTTATGGAAACAAAACCAGATTTTTTCTGTAGTTTCGCATTTCCAAGTCCAGCTTACCAGCATCTAACTTGAGAACCTTTCCATCTGACTCTTGAATGATAATATTTGCCAGCTGTTTCCTTGAGCACACACTCCGTCCTGGACACACATCCCGGGGACAGTCCACTGCTCACATCCTGAACTGCTCAAACAATCTCACAGTGGGTTGCCCCTCGACGCTTGAGCACACAACCACAACCTGCTCTGACACACAGACACACCTGGGGTTAACCTGGCTCAGAGGGATGTTCAGTCTCTCAGCGATGTCCTCAACCGTTTCGTTGCCCTCAGAGATGATGCCCACCCCTTTGGCAATGGCCTTGGCTGTGATAGGGTGGTCCCCAGTTACCATGATGACCTGTTTAAGGACAAAAAGCCCCATAAATCAAGAATCTTACTGCACTGGATCATCATATGAATGTCATGTGTCACAGCAGCATGGTTGAGCTGCATCATAACATGGAAAATATTTTAAACAAATGTGCTTACACTAAAAACGAATGATGCTATTAAAAGTAGTGATTAATATAATGCAAACTTTGGTGACTGTGAAATGAATCCATCAAGCAAAGTAAATGGGGCTTTTGCTCATTGGACTCTGTGGAGGTCAAGCTGGTAGCTTCAGAAATACTCAGTCATAATTTTGGATTTACTCAGCGTGATTTCAGCTCTGAGGCTGTTCTCACACTCTAAAAGGAAAGTGACTCCAGAAGAATAAAAGTAACATTTTAATCGGTCTTGTTATTGTTTGGACTCCAGTGTGATGGAAATGTTGTTGAAGAACCTGTAGCAAAAAAGAAGAAATGTTGCAAGACTAATAAACTTTTACCCCAAATGTTGAGTTGCAATTATTTCTGCACAGCAAAATCAGTTTTCTACATACTAAACTTACTTAAGAATTACTTTAATTTAACATCTGGAAAGTAAATTAATCACATGTGCATATTTATGGCATGTAAACATATCTAAGAACCATGAACAAACACAAGACTAAACATATTTTAAAAACGCCTCAGCCAAAACAAAGAAGACATTTTACAATAAAGGTTAAAACTCTTTTACTGAATGAACCCCAGCTATTTTCCCCTTCACATTCTTCTGCCTCCATTTTTTATTTTTTAAGACAATTATCGTGTGTCTCTCAAAAATTCATAACTGAGAGGAAGCATGATAAGCACCTAAAATGAAATGTGTGAAATCCCTTCTCCGCATCTGTAGTTGTTGCCTTGGATTAGAACAGCTTTTTCTGCTCGTTATCCAATTTCTATCTCTGCTGGCAGTTTGTTAACCTTCCTTTGGCCGAGCTTATTATTTTTCTGACAAAGCATTTCCTCTGTGAGTATTTGTTGCTGATTAAAAATGTCATTAATCTGCATTTTACCAGATGAAGATTTTTAAAACTACTCTCATAATAAACTGATTTTTTTCCTTTATTACCTTTCATGCTTTTAATTTGTACATGAGAAAATACATATTCGGTTATTTTGTAATTGCTAAACCTTATCTCACTCATTGCCCCCCTGAAAACTACGATTCTTTCCTACGGTTTGTTTTCTAAAAAAGGAAAAATGGGCAAAAGCATTTTAATGCCACTGTTATGGTATGAGCTTTTTCTATACAATATGCTTTGTTTGTCCACAGGTCATCATCGATCGTGGCCCTGGAGGCGATCTCTTGTCATTTGAAGTACACGCTGTGATATGAACAGATATTTGATGTGCAATATTCCCTTCTAAAAAGCTTGATATCTAAAGCCACAGGAAAGGGCTTCTCAGGAACAACAATGACAGCTGAAAACTGTGCAACCAATTACCTTGATGCCAGCGGAGCGGCATTTACCCACAGCGTCGGGCACAGCGGCACGCGGCGGATCAATCATGGAGATGAGACCCAGAAAACAGAGCTGCTCTGTGGGGAAGTTTGTGATGTCGCAGTCGAAGGTGAATCCTCGAGGAAACTGGGATGGAGACAGATTCAAGTGGCAGAATCCTGCAGGAGAAAGGGGATTAGGGAGCTGATTGCACAACACGGACTGAATTTACTGCAGCTCTTTAAAAAAAAAAAAAGAAAAGTCTTCCTGTAAAAGAGAAGATTTTTATGGCTACCTTCACTCTTATTTTCTCCAGAAGTGCTACAAAAATTACCAATATTAATATTGGTCTTATGATCAATAAAAAAAAGATATCTATCTGAAGAATCAATCCCACATTTCCAAAATTAAATTGGAAATGAAAAAGACAGAAACATTTTTTTTGGCACCTTTACAATTGTTATTGTATAGATTAGAGTCATATGGCAAAAAACTTCTTTAAAGGGTGTGAAAGTATGGCTCGTTGAAAGCGTCTTAAGTTCCAGTCTGTTCTCTGCTTATTCCTCAAACTTTAACCAATCATGTTTCATCATCTGACCCACAGGTGGAAACCAAGGCAACCATTATGAGGTGACGCCCCTCTCCAATCTACAATAATCTCTACTTTCGAAAAGCAGGTCTTATTGGTAAAATCTAATCCTAATTTTTAACATAAATGATGGAAACTTCTTTAAGAAGCAAACAAAAAAATTCTAACTTTTGCTGTGGAAATGAAAGTTGTAAAGGTGCCCATTTGTATTAGAAATGACTATGATTAAAAAAAAGCAATCTTTTCCAATTATCCATCTCGTTTCTCCAAAACATCAAGGCAAAACAAATTGGTTTTGATGTGAAGCCAGATCCAGCCCAAACATGTAGAAAACGTGTTGTTTTTGTCTTGAAACACACAACCTATGATCATCATCACCCCAGGCATTACCAAGACACAATAATTTACGATTTCCAGAGTCTTGCTCTAAAAGAGGGAATGTTCCACATTCAGCTGCAGTGACATCTACTCTTACAAAATGATGATAGTACATAATTATTACCTATGGCACTTTTTAAAAGATATGCCAAGGTTTTTCCTCTGCTGTCAAGATGCTGACATTTACTGAGTCAGAGTATAGAGCACGTTGGAGACAGTTAAGGTAATGACTTTTTACCCAAAAAGGTGTCTGACATTTTACAAGAGAAACTATAATTTTACAACATTGTGTTATATTTTAGACTTGAATTTGACCCAGGTTGACTTACATAACCCAATTTCTAGCACATGTCTTCCAACACTTCATAGTAAATCTGCAAAAAACATTTCACAAATGGATCTGGAAGGAAGTTTTATAAACATAGGTAATTCTTTTCCTGTTTCCTGTTGCCTTTCTGTGCCAGACTGCAGTGCCATTTTCTTTGTTGCAAGGATAGCAGTCTGCACTTTTATGGGGACATTTTCTGCAAACTGCCCTGTTTACCAAGAAGATAATAAAAAGTAAGTGCTGTGTCCAACGGCTGCTCCTCTCCACCTATTACCAGACACACATCTCCTAATGCTGCTACACACACCGAGCACTCTCTCTCCCAGTCCGCCCAGTTCCAGGTAGGCATTCTGAAAGGCATCTCTCAAGTTTTCGTCAAGCACTTCCTCCTGGCCATGCATCATGATGGTGCTGCACCTGCAACATTTAACAACAGACTCAGCGCCACTCCCACGTACAGTAAAGTCCAGTTGAGAAAAATGTGTCAACTATTTTTCAGATCGCATTAAAACAGGACTTCAGAAATGATGATTCTGTGCTTTTATAACATTCTATAACACTATATTTTTATATCTAACAATTTATAATATGCAATCTTTTATTGTTATTATCTGAGAATAAAAATGTCAGAGATATATTAATTAATGATAAAATCTTGATAATAATGTGTGAAATAATTAATTAATCAAATATAATAATTAGCTGTCACCAATACATTGCATTATCTAAACAGCCAATACAGTGGAGCCCTTGTATCCACAGTTCAGTATTTATGGATAACCTATTGGCAGATTTTTTTGGTAAAAACATCTCTATTTTCCGTTTTAATTTCTAATAGAGCATTATTCACAAATAATGTAACTTGATAAGCTGAAATATCCAGATTCAAAGCTACCTGACAATGAAGAGTCCAAGAATGGACAAAACTAGGTACATTAAAACATGATTAATTAAATGCAGCATGAAATAAATGTCTAATTAAAAGCTTAGATAATTTATTTAATAGGCAGTTGATTTATTAAATATGTCATTACTCTGTTAAAATTCAAACTTGTAATATCCAGTGCAGATAAATAATTAAAAGTGTATTTAATTATTTTATGGTTCCTGTTCCTGGAGCTTCACTATGAAATCACTTTTTGTCTGTCAAACTCGCCCATCAAAGTCGAAGTCACTGATCTGTTGAACTCCACTAGTTTACGCCTCAGTTTGTGAAACTTTGATCAAATGTGATTTCAATGCTTTTTATGCATCTGGACCACACTGGAACATATATAAATCTGCATTCTATTTATTTAATATCATATAACAAATAAACTGTAAACTATTGAAACATTTATTTATTTTATTATTGATTTAATGATGTATTTATTTACTTAATACTTGACATGTTATGAATTTGCATTTGCAAAGCAGCCAATCAAGGAGTGTTATTCATTTTTCTGCAGACATTTTTTACCCTCTTTGTAAGGAAAAGACTGTTTGTGCATATTAATGCATATTAATGTATATTCAGTATTTGAATAATCAAAATGAGCAGTTATAAACTTCCCCTCACATGTCTATTTAATTAAATATCCCTTATAAGGGATATTTAATTAAATAGACATTAAGTTAATAGTTAATTAACTACTGCTTGATTAGATTTAACGTAATCATTAATTATTACTTTTGGCCATTTAGTCTGTTCATATGTTGTTGAAAAGCAAACATTAGGATAATGGTTAATATACCATGAACTAGTTAAAATGTAATGCAAAAAAAGACAGGAAATAAAAAAAAGAAACTGTTTATTTAATGGTCATCTCACCACTGACTGATCAAATGTAGCTTAATAGGTATAATGTTTGGATAATCATTAGTTTTGTTTAAACTTTTAATTCGAATGAGTTTGAAAACACTCTGTAGCAGAACAATAATTCAAAGTGATATCAGATAACCATTTATGGAGATTTGTATCATTATTTTGTCTTAGATTAGTGACAGACAGCTGCTGTTTGAACCTGCACATCCTAATTTCAGCGAGTGAATCAGACCGGCTCGGCAGCAGCCCAGGCTGCAGGAGGTGTGGTGATATTTCACTTTAGTATGAGGGCATGTTGCATTTGCTGTGGATTACTTCCACCAGCAGATTAATTTACATCTGTTGCTGCTGTGACACTTTACAGCGGCCCGAATGGTGTGTGTAAGATTAAATCTGAAAAAACTGCGGAGTGTGTGCCAATGTTGATGAAGGACCGTGTCACTGTATTCAACAGAGAAGACGCCTGGCCTTGTTTTAATACGTTAAGACAACACTGGAACTTTACAGCTCCAGTGACTTCCATATATGAAGGTGCTTTTTTTATTTTTTACAAGCATTGCTTTTTTTTTTTTGTTCACCAACACAAAACACTGTTTCCATTACTATTAAATTATTGATAAACAAACCTGTCCAGGATTCTCTCCGGCGCTCCCTTCATCACCAGAAGATGACCAGAGGGATTGTCCTCCACTTCATGGATGGAGAGCTTGAGGAAAGATAAGAATAGCGATGTGATATTTCAGAGAGAAAGAGCTCTAGTCAGACATCTGCCTTTTCCTTTTGGGGAGCTGGAGTCACAGTCTTCCACCTGATTTAAATGAAAGTGACATTGAAGCTGACTTGACAAAACGAACATTGAAAGTCTCCTCTGTTCATGCTGCATCTGTTCAATCAGACTCTCACATGTGTTGTTGTTGTGATATACCTTCCTATTACCTTTTCTCCAACAGGACCCACCGCACAGTCCCCCAGATCATTTGTATCTGAGTCACAACAGATTTTCGTCCTTCCTAACACTTCTTATCTCTAGTCTGACAACAGGTGTAATAAAGCATGCAGGAAGTCCTTCCTTTGGTAAGACATCACTGCTGTTCACACGCTGGCTCAGATCTTCTAGTGCTCTGGTTATTGGTGCAGTGACAGACACATCCACAAGCTGTAATTGCTACCATGCCCTTGAGCAAAACATAAAAAAGTCATTGTGTTTACTTTATTCAATGTATTATTGACTATTTGCTACCCCGCTTGAATTTAACATGTCACATAAATGGGTATTTGGTCAAACTTGTTATAATCTTCATTAAAATGAAAATTAAAAAAACTCATTTGGTTTTTAGAAGTGAATAAATGCATTATACTACAAAAACACAGAAAAAAATCACAAGTGATTAATGTTTTTGAATAAACTGACGTCAGATAAAAGTGATTTTTTTTAAGATAAAGCATTTGATATCATTTCTTGTTTTATATGTCTTGAAATATAACATTTTAAAACTACCACTGTGCAGGTTTAAAGAAGCCACTTGGTTGATTACTAATATGGTAAGTTTTATATTTTAATGTAAAATAAGCCCTCCCCATTTCCACAACCTTGTACTGATAAATCTGGATAGAAAATGGAGGGATGGACTTCAAGGGAACAGAGTTTCTTTCCCACCATTTTTACAAGTTGTGCAATTCCTGAAGGAATCATTCATACTGAATTAAAACAATAAACTTCAGCCAGGATGGAACTCAGCAAGGCTTTCTACCATATATAAAGACTGCAATGGGCTCCTGTTAGAGGTAAGCAACTAATAACCCAAGAGCTTATTAGTGATGAGACGTGACTGAAAATAATCAATGAACTTTTAAGTTTGTATTGTCAGTCTGCAGCACTTTGATTTTAGCAAAGTTGCATTGCTCTTCTTTTTTTTTGGATAATTTTCCTTTGTGTTAATTTTCATCTGTATCTGCACTCAAAATTTGGATGGAAGGTTAAAGCCACTGAAAAAGTAAAGAAGAATTTGACTTTTTTACTCAGAATTGTGATTTCAATCTCAAAATCTAAACTATTTTCTCAGGATTATCAAGACATCAGAAACAGATTTTTAATTTCAGAACTCTGACTTTAATCTCAATTTGACTTTTTAATTGTTTTTAATTGTCAGAAATCTGAATTTTTTTTTTTTTTTTCAAAAATCCTCTTCCATACAAACCCACATTTCACAATTTTTTAAAACTTGTAAACATTTGGAAAACATTTTTAAAAATGTATATTTCATAAGTAGACCTGTGGAAGTCTCAGATAGGTTTCTTTACATTTATTATATTTGAAAATATTTAATAGTATGTCCCAGATCTAAGAAAGGAGCCAATTTTATTAAAGAATTGAGGTAGGTATAGTAGAGAAGGATCTTAAATGTTCGTTTGTGTTTTAAAGTTTAGAGGTTACACAAAATGACATGGATGTGTTCTCAGTTTTCCAAAGTAACAAACTTCCAACGGGATTTCCCTACAGCACCAGCAGAAATCCTTGAATGGTTGAATTGATGTTTACCTGGTACTTGTTGGTGGAGTTGAAGGGGATCTCAAGCACTTTGGGATTTCTGGCTCTCATGTCACGAACATTGCCTGAATACAGCTCGATGCATTTCAGCAGGGCTGACTCTGACGCGTCCCCCGCTGTGTCCCTCTGGGGAAACACACAGGATCACATTAGCGCAGTCACTCATATCCGCATATTAAAAAATGACTCACGGTTTGTGTTTATGGCAAAGCGGCGAAGGAAAACTTTTTATAGTGTCTTATTTAATGGTTTAAATGAGATACCTTTGAAAACTTTGCTTATTTCCATTATGGTTCTCATCAATGATGCAGGCAGCAAAGCCACATCAACAACAATGATTTGGCCACAGGCTTGTTTTTACAGATATAAAAAACGTTAGCAATAAAAACCCAAAGCCTAGTTCTGAAAATAGAGACAAAATAATAAACTGACTAAAAAAGGTTCACAGATAAAAGATAATGCATGATTTTTATGTCTCTCTCAAGCTCAGCTTTTAACATTTTGGATATTAGAAAGGCTTGGATTTAATAGGTTCCGATGATGGATAAATGCTGCTTGAGTAATGAGTCAGATCATTATTACAAACAGCTGAGTTATTAAGAGTCGTGACCTGAAGGAATTGGAATCCCATCAGTTGTTCTTTTGACTCAGTCCTCCAAATGTCATGCCTCGCTAAAGTACACACTTTTGCCACATTACAACCATAAACAGGTATATACATATTTTTTTTTTATTTGGAGTTCTTTTGTGATATACCAACATAAGGTAGTCAATAATTGTGATTTGGAAGGAAAACAATGCATGGAGATAATTTTAAACTTTTATCATTTTACCTTTTTAATCTGCTAATAGTAACACAAATGTTTCATTTAGCGCTTTAGCTAATTGTGAAAACGTTTAGGACAAATCTTAAATCAATCTTTTCAAAAAGTAAATTAGAACAGACTAATTTACTTGCCTGTTTTGTAATTTGTCAGGTAAATAAATTTAATGTCTATGTAGAAGTTTTGATTTTCAACTGTTTCATTCTCTTATTTTGAAGTGTGTACAGACTGTTTACGCAGCAGATCCATTTTTTCTCCTCACATTCTCTCTTTCTCCCCCCAATATCTTTATTTCAAGCAAAAGCATACAGGTACAAAATAAGAGGTAAGTAGAAGTCCCAAGCAACCGTAGAGTGTTTTATTGCCAAGAGGCTAAAATTAATCTGAGTAACATTGTTACTGACCTACAAAAATTTATGTTTTAAGAAAATGTTATAAATGTTGTCTACTTGCACCAACATCCCCGCAGTGAGTCACAGAAATGCAAATGTTAAGACATACTATTTCACAAAACACTTAATGGATTCATTTTGCTTTTATTTTTTGTGCTTTTTGAAGGTTGAATTAGAGTTTTGTCACCAATTTTGAACTAACTCTCTGTTGATAAACCACTCGTATTGGCTTTTATGAAAATTCCAGGAGGATAACAACAATCCTTGGTGCTGGATTATTAAAATCAGTGCAAAAGTGATGACCTGATGCCCAAAAAGCCATGGGGGAGTTCGACGGGGACAAGAAATTTCTCTTTGTTTCTGTTTATTCATTCATGAACAGCCGTGAAACAAGGACGAGCGCTCCGCGAGATTTGTCCTTGTTTGTGCCTTTTCATGAATGAATAAATAGATCAAGGGAAATTCCATTTCTCTGTCTTCACAAGTGCAGATGGGGACTTGTTTTAGTAATGGTGCCAGCGCCTGCACTGCTGTGTTTGACTGCTGTCAGGAGACACATCTGTTGCTCTGTGCCTGGAGGAAGCCGGGCACCACGAGGGACAGACAGGCTTCAGCAGAGGCGTTTGTCCTCACACAGAAGAAGTTGTAATCCAATAACTGCGAGCCACACTGAGAATTCCTTCAGGTCAATGAAGCACAGGCTGGAGGAAAGCTGCTGCTAGAACATTGGGATAATATTGACTTACCTACTCAGCAGTGTGTGTGTTTTTGTTAGTGTGGGTGAGTTATTTCTCAGGGTGTACTGAATAATTCTCTATGTGTGTTTTTACTTGTGAGGTTAAGCGTGTAAGTGTGAAATGCAACGTTTGTTAGGTAGAACTATTTTTCTTACTGTTGGTCTGTCAAGCAAAGCACCTTCCAAACTATCATGCATATTTATGTTTTTTTCTCAGTATCTCCTACGTACAATTTTAGAATAATTCAACCTCTCAGTATATTTAAACATGTTGAAGAAATTCTATCTTGTTACTTTTTTATATATTTAGAAAAGCTCAGGTGAATTCTGGGAATAAAGTCAGAATTGTTTTTTTTCAGGTTCTCTAATCCACTTCAGCAGGTTGAGATGCGAGGCAAGATATCTTCAAGAAACAAAAGTCAAATACTCCTTTATTTATGTATCTTTAAACAAAACTCAGGTTACAACGGTTTGCTAAAAGAAGCATTTAAACTGATACTGCAACATGGAACTGAAGTGGCTCTCAGGTTGAAGTAAATCAGCAAAGGCAATGAAACCATTTAGTCCGCAGTGATGTTGTTTGTTACTGTAGAAACAGATTTAAATAATTGTTTGGTTCTTGAGTCCAGAGATTTGTCTGACATTTACTTTAGCACCTACAGCAGAGAATCACTGAAATATACATGACTGTATATTTAATGAGTTTTGTGCTTAGAAATAAAAAAAAAAAGTTGTAGTGTGAAATAAAATTTGCTTCCAACAGATTTGCTTTTCCCCCCTCATATCTAAATGTTTTGGTTCATTAAACACATTTTAATATCAAGCAAAGACAACCTGAGTGAATACAAGCAGCAGTTTTCAAAATTCTGGTTTTCATTTATCAGTAAAATGAAGAAATCTCTAATAGAAACTGTCTGAAAACATACATGACAGCCAGAAAAACCTGCCAAGAAAGGGCAAGACCACAAAGACTCACAGCAAGATACTCAGAATGGTTCATAATGCTGAAAAGATTTAAGGTTCTACATCAGTGATAGAAAATGCATGTGGTAAAATTTTATTTGACTTTTTTTTTTCTTTACTTTCTTGCTGTTGCTTCATTTCTATAAATGTTGAACACTGAAATTGGTGCCATGATGTGTTGATCCTTCTCTAAAATTTATTTTATTTACTAGCTGGAGGGAAAGCAATAAGAAAATTGGCTATTGGATGATAGTGTCTTCATTCCAGTAGACATTCAAAAAGTCTTATAATTTAAGAAGTCTACTCTTGTTTTCATATTGTACCTGCATATTTATGCCATACTTCTTTAATGTATAGGGATCAAATACTTATTTTAACAAGGCTTCTTTCTGAGCGACAGCTCACCTGACGCTCCCCTTATGTTGTTAACTTCACCCTACTGGCAAAGCAGTAGGCAAAATCATGTCTCATGAATTATGTGCATGCATTAGTTGATCCACATAAAAAAGCCGGCTCATAATGGCCTTGCATTAAACCAAATGGATTGTGTGCCACTGCTGTAAAGAGTCGAGATAATTCATGAGCCTGCAGCTTGATGTTGAAAACTTGTGTTATAGTGCGTGTCAGACTGTGTGTGGATTGCGGGTACCATCAGGATGGGGAAGTTCTCCTGTCCGGGTTTGAAAACGGCTCGATTGCACAGACCAGCCACGCGGGACAGGCACAGCCAAGTACCAGAGTTCTTGTCAAAACCGCAACCTGGGAGCAGTGGAGAGGGACCTGCGTTAGACTTTATTTAAACAGAGCTCATTCAGTATTCATTCAACTGACTCAACTCTGGGTTCACAGAGTGGCACTGGATATTGCAGCTAAATAACATATATCGAGGTCACTTAAGTTAAGAAAACTGTTTTTCTTTGATAGAAATAATTTTCAGTTCCCCAGTCTGGGAAATAAAACCCTTTTCTTTTTTTTACCTGGAATGTCTCCAAAATAAGAGCTAGTAGGAAATAGTTTGCATGAAAATTTGAGGCCTAGCCACCCAATCGAATTGAAAATGACCTGCAGTCTGCTGCATTCATTTTTCATATTTGCCTGCATGTCGGAGTACTCAATGTCAGTGCTACTGTGTAAACAGACAGGCAGCTTGTGGCTGGAGTTGTTGAGAGTGACAAACATGGGAGGAGAAGCCTCATAAAATCTGCAGCAGTTGCAAAAACAAAATGCAGCATGTCGTTTTCTTCTCTCAAAACCACCGGCTACTCAATGAAAGATGACAGAGTAGTCAGTGCTCATTATTATGCATGGAACACCTGCTCCTTTTCTGCCCAACCTTTTGGTTAATGCTGGAGGCTTCTCGATGAATTTTGGCTTCATATATCCTTCAGTGGTAGGAGGCAGGAATCCGATTGGCTGCGCAGCGGCAGTCCTGCTGAGGAAGAGCTGTGGGTTGTGCCACCCACTGCACACTTCTTCTCAATTAATGAAACCAGCAGAGTGAACGGTCATGTTTGCTGGCAGTGGAACTATTGGCCAGATGAATTTTGGCAGGTGGTCCCATTCCTCCTTCCTGCATTCCCTCACACTCTATAAATTGAACTTCCTTAATTTACAGCAGGAGAACTGACTGTGGAACACATCAACATTTTTCTCTGTAAATGTATTTCTAAAATGCTTGTAATAATGAAACTGACAGCAGATTTCGGATACATTTCAAGAAATCTAAATAAATAGATAAATAGATGACGCAAAAGAGGTCCAACAAGGCATGAAAATTTCAGAAACCAGCTGAAATATCTCAGAATATTTATCAGTCTATCTGTCGCACTAGTATCTCTCCTAGTGAGACAGACTACTGAGTGACAAGGAAACCTTTTTCAACACAGTTAGGACCATAATCCTATAATCCAGTGAGTACAAATTGAAACAATTTCACCATCAACCTGAGTTGACCATGAGCTCATTAATCCAGTAATCCAGCTACAGACCAGTAACAAGGGACTCCTCAGAGACAGCGAATTTGCAGGAACACATTTTTTCCATGAAAAGAACAAAGAGTTCAAAAAACAGAAATTTCTGCTTTCAGACTCACTGCACAAGACTTCACTGTTGAAGAAAATGCCTGTTAGGGTGTTTTCACACCTGATAGTCCGGTAGACTCGGTCCGATTGGGGACCAAAACAGCCACATTTGATCCATTTTCAGCTGCTGGAGTTTCCTTTCACACTGCAATGTGTCAAACAATGTAAACTCCTAGGAAATCCTGTCCGCTCCTTTCCATGTGAGGGCGCTACACCAAAAACCACTGAAGGAAACAACATGAATATCTCTGAAGAAGAGATGAGCACAACTTCCTTCTTTGCAAAATGTAAACAAAAATGGATCATCATCAGATTTAAGGAATGGTAGGATAAAAGACCACAAGCCATTTCTCCAGCTAGCGCTAGGCTTGGGTGTTTGCTTTGGTTGTATTTACCCAGAATGCCTTGCACTGTAGTCCACGTCCTGCTTTTGGAGCAGTCTCCACACTTGGCATCCACATATGCATTCAAACTGCACCAGAGTTCACTTCTATTGAACTGAGACAAATTACAACACTGATCCCCCCAAAAATATAACAGCAACAGTGAAGTTTGGGACTCAGAATGTCAAGGTGTGAGATATTTTCTCTGTTTATTATACTGGCAAACGTCATAAAATTAAAGAAAGAAAAAGATTTGGAAATTTCTTTCAAGAATTTGTAGATGAAAACAGGGTGGGCCTTTGATCCAAGAAAACATTCTGGCTTCAGAGAAACAAAATGAAGCTGCTAGATTTGAGTAAACGTATTTAATACTTTATTACATAAAACTTAAATTCTAGACTAATTTCCAGCTTGCCGATTTTTGTGTTGATCACTTGGAAACATTTACTGAGAAAAATGTTGACATGGTAAATCCTCATTTTTCCAGATCTCTCCTGCTCCTCTACTGTTTGAACTCATTTCTGTCTTACCGCTCTGGTCCTCGGTGGTGTCCGCTTCGTGGATCTGATTGTCAAACCACATGTGGGCCACGGTCATGCGGTTCTGGGTCAGCGTGCCCGTCTTGTCGGAGCAGATGGTGGAGGTGGAGCCGAGAGTCTCTACGGCCTCCAGGTTCTTCACCAGGCAGTTCTTCTTGGCCATTCGCTTGGCAGTGAGCGTCAGGCACACCTGGGAGGATGAAAGAGGAGAGGAAGAGGAGGAGATTGGAGGATGGTTGATTGTTACTTGACGAGCGCAAAGAGCATATGAATGCAGTGGTGCATTCAAGCGCTTGTGCTTGTGAAACCATGCGTGGTGAAGGTGCCTGGTAAGAGAATGAGAGGGCGTGTGTGTGTGTGTGCGTGTGTGTGTGTTTGACTGGTAAACAGCCAGTTAAGAGTCACATACAGAATAAAAAGACTGGACGAACATACACACCATAAGCTCCAATAGATTCTTCAACACAAACAAATTCAGACTGATGGCAACATTCCACCAAATATCTAAGAGATACACATTAAAATTCATAATTAGTGTGTTTAAAGAGAATGATGCTAAAAGAAACCAGTCACTGAACGTTAATTCATTTGCTGTGACTAGTGAAGTGTCGACTGATAGCATTTCAAACGCCATTACCATCAGTCTCAGCTCATCCTCCTTATTGCCAAAGGAAAACTTCATTTCGACAGTGAAACGTTTCAACTTTTCATTATGAATCACTTCAGAGAGCGCGTTAGGATCCAGGAAGCCTCAGGTGTAATTAGTTCTATTTCCATGTTTTGTAAACTGAACTAATGAACCAAAAACACAATATCAGGACTGTGGAAGTGACATAGCAGATCACATGGCAGAGCGTGACAACAGAAATTTACAACTGGAAATACTCCAAGCCAATCCCAAGAATCAAACCAGGCCAATCAAGGCCAAATTTAGAGATAAGTATCACAGTTCTCAACTAAAACCTGCATTACCTGGTTTTACACTATAAAATGTTCTTAAATCACTGCCTATTTTTGTGCACTGGTAGCGCATTACTAATTCAACATATTATTACTCCAGTAAAAGTAAGTGGTTGCTATCCACTTCTGTGCTTGTAAAGCTCTATAATTGGTATTAATCATGCATATTATGGAGTCCATAAATGAAACTGGGTATTCCTTATAATGTTAACAATCTTTCACCATTTATGATGTTGGTTAGATAAAGAACTCATTTTATTGGATGCTGCAGCTCCCTGTCAGACACAGCTGTCCCTGTGGGCGAGACCAAAGCTCAAAGCCTCGTTTTGCAAGTTTATGAAGTTAAAAAATTTAACAATAACTCTCCACTATCTAAAATCTATATTAGTAATGAAAAGTAAACTTTACCTCATTGTTTTCTTTTTTTTTTTTTTGGCACTGTTATTCAGTAAACGTGATGATCAGAGTAAGTTTAGCTTTTAAAACCTCTAACAGTTTTGGTAAATACATGCACTTTTTAATACACTTTCTTTCTCTGAGGCTTTTGAGTTTTCAGAGAGTACTTTTACATGTTTAAATTTTTGATCCTTCTCAGTTTAATAAATAATGATGTGGTGAAATCTGTGGTGAGTGTGGAGAGCAGATTTAAATCATTTTAGCTCCTGATAGAGATCCCCTCGTGTCCGCAACAAAATAAAATAATTAATAGTGGGTGCTTTTTTGTTTGTTTGTTTCTTAAACCATGGTTGCATTGGGTTTAAACGGTATGATTTAAACACTGGCTAAACCAAAGTTAGACTTAGATAACAGGGTTCATCTTGAGCTAAACCTTTCTGTAGAATGAACCTGGCATGCTGGATAATGAAAATCAAATACAGAATGTGTTGTAAATCATCTGACTTAAGCTGACGCTAAACACTTTTTTCACTCTGTACTGGATTGCCAAGGGGTTCTGCAAACTGTGACGTAATCTGACAGAAAACAGGGAGCTTTTTGCAGCTTGTCACCGTACCTCTAATCTCAGGATAAACGTATCTGCATATAAATATGTCTGCATATGAATGTGCATCAAATCTGCATAAAAATATGAACGTGTGTAGACAAGAAGCAACAAAAATGTCAGAAACATAGTTTATCTTTACAGGCTGAGCTAATACTGAATAACAAGTGATCTTTGGTTGAATGCAAGAGCAACATCTGTGTGGAGAAGAGACATTGGGCAGATGACAATCTCCAAATCTACAACAATTTTCCATATATTAACTTTTTTTAAATCATTTATCTATGTTCAAACAATTACTGTTGCTCTGAAAAGGAAGTTATTTCCCCGACAGCCAATGTGTCTTTTTTTAGACATCAACTGACTGCACTGACAGAGAGAGAGAGAGAAAATGAGTCACCAGACTTCATTCAGTGTAGTTTGAATTGCTTTGCTCCAAATAGCAAAGTAATCTGACAAACAGCTTTAAATGCTAATCATACTCTGTGTAAACTAAAACTATTTGGTTGAGTTCACAAAAATAAATCAAACATCACATTCAATCCACCATAAAGTTCAATTTTTATGTACTAATTTTTTTCTTGCATCTTTTTGGTTCTTCTTAGAAAATATAACTAAAGCAAAATGCTTGTGGTAAAACAACCAGATTTGTCTCAACGGATATATACTATAATTATTCTTTTGAAAGCCTAATATCAACTTTCTTTCAATAGCTTAAAAATAGGAAATCAAAAAGAGAGATGAATGAATGAATGTATACACACTCATTAATATTTTGGTAGATCTCCCTTGAGAAGTGAACAACTTAACTACTGATTTTTTAAAGTAGCCATCAGCAAGCTTCTGGCATGATTCTGTCTGGAGATTTAGCCACTCATCTTGGCAGAAGTTCATTTTAATTGGTTTATTTAAAATGGCTTGTTTCCTGGCATGTGTCCAGCTTTTTAACATAAATTTTTAATGCAGAGATGGGAGCTTTGGGAAGGTCATTCCAGAAGCTTGACATTACCCCACTGCGTCTATTCCACAACCAGTTTTGGTATTTGTTTGGCATCACTTTCCTCTAGAAACCAAAAAAAACAAACTGTGCCCACGTTTCACCTATCTGGACCAGGCTGCCACATGAGGTGAAAGGAAATTGGGTTAAGATGTTCAAAAATAACACAAGAACCACAAACGCTCAAACCTGCAGCTGGAAAAGCGACACCAACAAACTCAGTTGGAAATGTATATCTGGCTACATGATGGACAATAAAAACCTATCCAGGAAAAGGTTTTATGGTCAGATGAAGAATGCTTAAAAGAGCCAGAATGAGGTTTAGAATTGTCTAACATGGTGGTGGCAGCATATGGTGATGAAAACATCACCCAAAATCTGCACATCAAAGCCAGTTTTGGCCTAGACAAGATATGGAGGAGCCTCAGATTTAACCCTTTTAAAAAATGTGTGTATTATCCAAACTGATTCATTAACAAGAAGAGCAGTGAAATATTTAATTAGATTTATGCCATATGCCTTAGAAGGCACCTAAAAATATTTTGTACAGATGCAACACATTAATGGACATCTTGCCAAACAATAAGAAGGGCATAAATTCAAATTTTTTCAGTAAATGTTTGTTTTTCAAAACATCCCTGGTGTTGATTATTGTGTAATCACACCACCCTGGAAAAAGACTGTTAAAATATCTGATGAAAAGTCCAAAATATTAAATTCAGGCATATGATGAATGTAAACCAGAAGCATATTTTTGACACCACAAAAAAGTATTATTCTTTAATAATTTGTACCAAATGGAACATTTCCTTAACAAAATCCCACAAATATTTTTGTCTTTTTTAGTGCAAATATTTTAGTACATTTGAATGAAGAAAAAGTAACTTTTCAGCTAGTTTAATAAGTTTGTTTTAGGTTAATAATGTTTGGATGTAAATGCAAACACTAATAATTCCACTGACATTTTTTTAAACTTAAAACAGGAAAAATGTCATTTTATAAACACTTGTTATAACTGTTTATATTTTTTATACATATATATTTTTAATATATATCCAAGAATTATTTACTTAAAACAACTCATTACGTCTTGCTGAAAAGTTACTTAATTTTGTTTGTCTTATTTCAAGTGTACTAAGATATTTGCACTAAAAACTAAACAAAAATACTTGGTAAGATTTTGTGTTTTATAGTGTACAACAGTGGTGTCCTAAGTGTGGCTTGGGGGCCATTCGTGGCCCTTGAAATGTTTCTGTGTGATCCAAGACCACATGTCAAAAATGGTAAAACTTTGGCCAACAAGAAAAGAATCTATGACCCAAAAAATATGGAAATAGTTTGTTTTTCTTAGTTAACAGTACAAAATTCTTTTTATGTTTTGGATCTTGATCTTGATATAAAGTTTTTTTTTTTTGTTATTTATTGTGTTGTTTAGCCAGTGAAAAAATAATCACCACTTTTGCCAGTTTTGGCCTGCAGGGGACTAAAGCGTGTTTGTTCAGAATAAACTTCTCTAATCAGAAAACTTCTCCGCTCCCATTAAACCAAACCCTTTGCCCTCCTCACCGTGACCGTGGCCAGCAGGCCTTCAGGCACGTTGGCCACTATGATGCCGATGAGGAAGATGACGGCCTCCAGCCAGGTGTAGCCCAGGATAAGCGACAGGATGAAGAAGCTCATGCCCAGGAAGACGGCCACACCGGTGATGATGTGGATGAAATGTTCAATTTCGACGCTGATGGGCGTCTGGCGCACCTCCAGTTCAGACGCCAGGGTGGCGATGCGGCCCATCACAGTCTTGTCACCAGTGGCTATCACAATGCCACAAGCAGTGCCTGATGGGAGGCAGAAGCTCTGAGTTAGTTGTACACTAAACGTTGGGTAAAAACGACAAAGTAATCTAACATTAAAGGTCATTAACTTCACATCAACATACAAAGGGAAGCCTGAAATAATTGATCAAATCGGTAAGTATTTCAATTGGAAGCCTCAAAAAAACAAAATATTTTTATCAACATATTTTTCTTTGTAATAGGAGCTCTCTAAAGAAAATTCATGGTAGATCACAAAGTGTCAGAAGCAGCTTTCAGACTGGTGGCCTGATGCTGTCTCTGTGAGGAACATGAAAAAGGAATAATGAGTGTTTATAGTGAGGAAGTCATGACAGAAGGTAAATAATGTCTATTGTGAACATGAAGGAGGTCTGATACTGAAGATGATGGCTGAATGCAGAGCTGTGATAGATGGAGATGAATTATAGGTGCCTGCTAGAGACTGACGACTGGGCAACTAAACAGATGCTAAACTAGGTGTTTGAGCAAAACATCCATCCAGCTGGCTTGTACCTGTCCACCATGGCATTAAAATCACTGACAGCTGAAGTGATTTTTATTGATTATCCTGATGTAATGTTTCTATGGGCAGTACAACATGTCTAAAGCCACAAAGGTACAAAATTATCAAAGGGCAAAATCAGTGTCAGAAATTGATTAGTTCCTTTTTCTGTTGTCAAGTTTTAATAAGTCAACAATTCCATTTAGAGTATATTTAAAATCATTTAAAAATCTTCAATTAACTCCATATTCATTCAAGAATTCACAATAATTGAACCATAGACTTCTTGCATAAAGCAAAAGAATAAAGAGTTTTTCCTCTGACAAAGTTTTAAATTTGTTAAATAACTTTAAAAGACCCATAAATTCTTTATCTGTAGTTAGTCAAAGCAGTAGATGAATAGTTGAAGTGTTGCATTGTTTATGAAAAGTGAAATTACAGTGTGAGTGAAGGTAGTGGACTTTAAGTCAAACTTTGTTTTGTTTTGAGCGATCTTAAAAAATATGCACGTCTCACAATTACATTGTTCTTAAAAGACAAAGTGAAGAACATCTTTCTATTATGACCAAAAAATTTTCATATCTATTAATGTTAAAGTTTTTACAAACATCTTCCAAACCCAACAAGGAGAAACACTTTTATGATTTCACCTGTAAAATCTGCTGCAAAGATGAATGGGATAAATTTAGAGGAATCTGACACTGCGACACATTCAAAAGCATTTCAACTAGAGGTAAAGCTAACCAGTTAATTTTAAATATAAGCCTCACTGCCAATCCATTTTTTAATAAATATCAGATTCTTCACTCTTGTGTAGGATGCACACATGGAGGAATGCTGGCTTAGCTCATTATTACACTGAAACACCTTCATGGTTGGACAGAGTCATAACAATTTTTGCACCAAATGGTTTGAAGACAGCCATCCTGAGAAGATAAGAGGCAATCTTCGTTGGATTTGGCCTACTGACCCTCGACACAGTTGGTGGAAAAGAAACAGATGTTTCGGGTCTCCAGCGGATTTTCATGCGTTAACTCGGGGGAGCGAGTCTGAGGTTCAGATTCTCCTGTCAGAGACGAGTTGTCCACCTTCACAGGAAAAAAAGAGGAAAGATGGAGAAAATGTTATCCAGTGACACCGACGTACTAAAGGAGATAAAGGTGGAGAGAATTACTAGAAAGACGATGAAAAGGAACCAGAAATCATTTTTAAATCATCACAATAATATGACAAATCTGTGGCTTTTAATTTCAGATCTGAAGAAAGTTTGTACCACTAACATGCAATTTAATATTAATATTAATATTAAATATCTAATATATAAATAATAGGAAGCATTTTTTATTTGAGCATTTTCTGTATTTTTGAACACACATCTACTCTGTCACGTTTTGATGTTTCCTCCATGTTTAAGGGGCATTTAAGAAATATAAACCCTGCAATTATATCCTATTTATATTCTGGTCAAACAGAAGGCAATAGATTAATATACTAATTGATATTAGAAAACCAAGATTACAAAAACAGAAATAATACTTTAGCATTTTGTTAACGTAAAGGAACATTTTTATTGTAATATCTCTAAAGAGAAACTCAAAAGTGCCTCCAGCCAGGTATAGCCCAGGATAAGCGACAGGATGAAGAAGCTCATGCCCAGGAAGACGGCCACACCGGTGATGACGTGGATAAAATGTTCAATTTCAATGCTGATGGGCGCCAGACGAGATGAGAGAGGATTGTGTCCTTTGGATTTGACCCAGTTTTGTAAATAAAAAGATGAGAACTTCAGAATGGAAAAACTGTGGCTAAAAGTAGTTTTGAGATAATGAGAATCAAAAAAAAATGGTTCGACTGTAAAACTATAGATCATCGATGGGATAAAAGTTAGAAGACCTACTTAAGAAATCTCCATTTGAGAATCAAAATTAATATTTTTGACAAAACAATTGAAAAAGGTTCAAATATTTCATTATAAAACACTTAGGACAGCAGTGAGATTCCAATCCCAGTTGCCCAAAAGCAATAAAACAGAGCATTGGTGTGTTAATAATTACAAAAATATAAATCTAATGACAGAGTTTTAACAGATTATCATAAAATCTTTGGGTCCTGTAATTTTCATGTTACTGGATTTACAACCAGCCTTTTGGTTTATGATCAAATATGAGAGAAACTGATAAAACTACTAATATTCTCAGCAGACCATGGGAATCATTTGCAGTAAAGGTGATGACTGTTCACAAATGCAAAGTAAAAATATAGAAAATGTCTCCATGGTAACAAGACAAAGTAACAATGTCATGACTTTGGTTTGTGAACTACCTTTGCAAAGTTATTTACATTTCTTTTGTCTTGAAATAACTTTAAAAGTAAAATAATCAAATGAATTAAAAATAATTTTCCGAGTTTTTATCATACATCATATTTCCGTTTTACTCTTCTCTTTGATTAATCAAAGAGAGAATCAGAAAAATTTCTTTGGTTGTCAAAGCCAGTATGAAATGTCCCAAAAGAAGGCAAAAACAGATACATGTCAGGTACCAAAAACCTGCAAGGGTCCAAAAAAACCAAAAGTGCAGCGCTGTAAGCAGAGAGGGAACGAAGTTCAGTAACCTTTTCCACCAATCACAATGAGCAGGGATCATATCCTTGACTCAAACGTCTCTCGGTTTTCTAATCAAATGACCCAACAAAGGTTTAAAGAGGAGCAGCAAAAGCAAATGAGGTGGATTAGGTGTCATCCAGGACATGTTATTGTTAAATTGTCATCTCTGCTGGCCATAAATTGAGCTGTTAGCACATCATGATAGTCCTGATACTGTCATACAGCAACAGTTTTCAGTCAGAGGCCTCGTCAGATGTGTCGCAACACTGACAGCTACTGGAGATCCTTCCAGCCCACGACTATGACAAGTAAAGTAGTTTTAAAGTGAATTGAATGGAAGAAATAAATTACCCTTAAGAGTAAACTGTACTAAATCATAATACCTTAAGCTCTTGCAACTGATGTGACATATTTTTCCCTTCCTAATTGGTTACTCTCAGCTTATAACTGAAATTCCAGATGTTTTTTTTTTTTATTTCTTCAAAGAATAACGTTTGGAAAAAGTCAGACTTTTAAAGAAAACAGCAGCAGGTGAAGAGCTAATTGGATAAACCATCTGGTTTATCATCAGTCAGATTTTTAAATCCTTTTTTCTTTATGTTTCTTTATGTTTTTTAGTCCATGGCAGGGTCTTTTGAGTCTATGCTTGACCCAAATAAATTTCCTCTTGTATCATCATTAGGCCACAATCAATGTGTTGTTGGCAAATTATTAAATCCAAGCAAAAATACGTTATTATATTATTTCTTTATACCTTTTTCTCTCAAGTGCTCAGGCAGGAAGGTTTTTTAAAACACCAGATAACATACATCACTGTCCAAAGGTAATTTGTGTCCAAGGTTGCAAGCATGTATATATTAATGAGAGAAAAAACAAGGATGCAATCATTTTAAAAGCTTATACATTTGTAAACTAGCAGAACAAAACATCATACGGAGGGTCAAAGATTACTTTAGCTAAGTTGTCATGGTGACGGCCTACTGGAAAGGTGAAATTTCTGCATATAAGTTCATATTGCTTATTATAAAATTTTATATTCAATTCCAGTATTTTGTTGAAATTGACTTTTTGTGTGTGCGGTCGTTCATTCTGCTAATTAAACCCAACCACTAATAGCAACGGCCTTTTGTGGAGCATTGACTGCAACTTCTTTTGATAAGTTTGAATGCTAGTCAGAGCAAGGAATGTCTGACTTTGACATGATGCGTTTAGTGACACAGACTTCTCTCTTAGGTTTATAATCATAATTTTTATCCACTGTTTACATCCCGATTTTCCACATCTGACTTATGAGATAAGAGAAATTATGACATTTCTCTTGTCAGCGAAATTAAAGCCAGATAAGATACAACATGACTGTTCAGACTCCAGACGTTTTGAAAACAATCGGATACGTATCCGAATTAGTACCACATATGGGGGTGGCACAGATCGGACTATTTGGGGGGTGAAAAGATTGAAATTAGACCATTCAGACTGCCTTGAAAAAGTCAGATATAGATCACATATAGATTATAAAAAAAGCAGATTTGGATTGTATTATCCTTATACTTAAGGTTATCCAACTATGAGATTCTCAAACTGTTCCCTGATTAAATATGTTAAAACATCCACTCAACTTAAACCGTCAAACCTTGGAGTTTCTCAAATTAAACCTTAAACAATAGTCCCAGTTTAAGTTTAATGACACTAGAACTACCTGTGAGACCTTAAAACTTTGTGATTTGATCTTCAGTCCAATACCTTACATCCGCTAGAAGAGATCACCCGAAGGTCAGCAGGAACCCGGTCTCCACCTTTAACCTCCACCAGGTCTCCCAAGACAACAAATTCTGCGTTGATCTGCAACTTCTCCCCCTCACGAATAACCATCGCTTGCTGGCATGTAGATAAATACGAAGAAAAACTGTCAGGAGGAGACAGGAAATCTTGCACAGAGAGAGGATTTAGTAAGATGAGGAGAGAGATGTTTAAAAAAGAGCTGCCAGAGGGGGTAGTAGTAAATTAAAAGCTGATATGGAAGAAAAGGAGGAAGACGAAAAAGATAGGTAAGGGAAAGAGGCAAAGGAAAGGGAGGGGGAAAGCATAAATAGATTAAAGAATTAAGCAATCGAAGAGCTGGAGGTGGATAACGAGAGGGGAGTTTTTATGCAAACACACTCACAATCCAGAGTTGGCTCAAACATTTATTTTCCTTTGTGCAAGCTTATTAGGTTTCCACTCAAGTGAGTGTGTAAGCCCTACTTGAGGGATAGCTTATTGATTCAGAAAGCTCTGATACTACATCAGTCACCTAATGCATCACCGTACCTGTGGCACCATTTTCTTGAACGAGTCCATGATGCGAGAGGTCTTGGACTCTTGGAAGTAGGAGAAGCACCCAGTGATGATCACCACGGCAGCCAGCACCACGCCCAGATACAGCTGAAAGAAAACGGAGGCGAGCCACAGGGGACACAGCGTCATTACCTGCTTAATGGACTTCATTTCAGGCATGCTAAAGCACAGAAAGCATCTTTAAATTGCTCAGAACTTAATGCTAAAGAGAAATCTAATCCTTGCAAAAGTATTCATAACCTTTGACCACTACCAGAGTTTGTCACATTAACACCACAAACTTATCACTATTTTAACCAACACAGCGTAGTGCACAAGAATGAAGTGAAGTAAATGTTTTTTTGGGGGGCAGGGGGTTTCAAATAAAACTCTGAAAAGTGTTTTGTCCATTCAGTTTCACTCTGTTTATTTTCAGACGATGGATTAAACATTGCTCTGTAATGTTCAAATCTTGGGATATTGTTCTACAACCTAATTAAAACTTCATCCCTGGCCTGTCTGGTGCACCCCTTGGACTTCATGATGCTTCTTATTCCCAATGTTCTCTCATTTTTAAGGCCACCACAGAACAGCTGCATTCTGCATCATTTGGTACATTTTCAGCTGGTGAGGTTCGCTTTCACACTGCAGTGTGTCAAATGAACTAAACTCTTTGAAAAACATCTTCCCCCTCCTCACCTGTGGGGGCGCTGCACCAAGAATCACTGAAGTAAACGACACAAAACCTCTGAAGAAGAGCGCAACATCCTTCATAACGAAATGTAAACAAAAAGAGTATTTTCATATTTTAGCTGCATGATGATTCCTCTTTGGGGTTTGGTAAATGACCTCAAGCTATTTCTCCTGCTAGCCCTGGACTTTCACATTTGTTTTCCTGGCATTTACCCAGGATGCCATGCATTGTAGTCTGCTTCCTGCTTTTGGAGGAGTCTCAGCTTGGAGTCTCACCGAACCGCGCCAGAGTTCACCTCGACCAAACAAAAGTTTTGGTTTTATCAGAGTTCAGTTATGAATTCACACCTCCCCAAAAAAACCGTATTTTCTGAGTAAAATAACAAAAGTTTACTGTTAAGGGAATTTTTTAATTGAATGGGTTCAATTTAAAAGTAAGATCAAGGGGGATTTTTTTTTATTTTTTAATGAAAACTGTGATGATCATCATTTTCCTTTCACTTCAGAATTATCCACATATTTATGTTTGGTTGTCAAATAAAATCCCAGAATAAACATTTTAGTTCAAAGGGATATGAATTTTTCTACAAATCGCTGCAGCTACAGAAGTTCACAAGCATCTGTAGAATTGAATTTTTTGTCATCTTGACATTCAGCTTTGGTCCAAGAGAGCATCTGTCTGAAACTGTGATCCGTTGGGCCACCAAGAGCGTGACTGTTGCTTTGTAGTCTTGTATCATTTTCAGAGATATGTTCTGGCATATTGTTGTTTTGCTTTTGGTATCTATTTTCAGCAATGCAGCGAAAAAGCTTCTACGGGTTCATCTCTCACTGATACAAACAAGACAGCCAGTCAGTCTGGATAAAAGCGTCTCCAGCTGGTGCACTCTCTGCCTTGGACTGTTGGAAAATAAAAGTCTTAAACCATGAGAAGTTTGCTTTTTCCATGGTGCTGCTTTTATTTGAGTGCAATAACAGAACATTCTTGCCGTTTCCCTCTTGAAAGACTTATTTTTTTTTTTTACTGTGGATGCGCAAATGTTCTGAACCAGGAAATAAATCTGTATCCTCAGAAAATCCCCTGTCACAGTTAGCATTTGCCACAAATATAGTGTTTTCTTTGCAGCTTCTGGTTCTGTTTTGTCCCTCATGGCATTTGCAGATTTTTTCCTCTTTATTTTTCCCTCTACTTGATGTGAAGGAAAACTGCTTCCGCTCACCTTCTGTGCAGAATCGTAGGTGCTACATCTGTCCCGGCAGGTGAGTTTGAGCATTTTAAGCATGAAACAGCCGATATGCAAACAACTAACATGAAACTTAAAACTCTGCATATAATTATCCAATTTAAGGACAATTTTCAACACCGGAAAATGTCAGAACACTTTTATCACTAGAGAATATGCTTTTATCCGACAATAGGCATATGCGAGGCTCTGTGGGAGATGATTTTAATCTTAAATAACTGCCTGAATTTTACAAAGTGTCAAAGCTGCAGTCAGTGAGGGCTTTGAAGCAGCTCACCAGAGCATCCAGCTTTACACACTCAGTACTGAACGGAGAGATTTAATCGCAGGGAGATAAAGGTTATCGTGATCGTGCACGGCTGTATCTACTGTATGTTATGCAATGGTTTAATGCTGACTGGAGAATAGTCAGAGCTGAATGATGATTGCGTTATGACTCAGAGCCATAAGGTGCAGAATGAGTGGTGATTACTTTATTTGCTCCATGGTTGGCATGACTAATTTTCCAAAGGTGTGCCAGGAATTTTCTTTTTTTTTTTTTTTACATGTCACTCATTGAGAACAGGGAGGAATCAGGGACAGTTCTCACACTGCAGACAGTCAAAACCAGGAAAACTTTTAAAGCAGGGGCACCATGATGAGGTTGCTTTGGGTTCAAAGCCTCGGCCTTTTTGCTGCGTATCTTCTAATTCTCTTTCTTGTCAAAATACTGTTCAGTAAAGGCCTCTAGTGCTTATAAAGCCTTTAAATAACTAAAGAAAAATCCAAGAGGCAATCTTTATTGAGAGATGTAGGAAAAAGTGAAGCTGCTGAATGCCTTCAAGTATGTTATTTTGTAATCATTAGAAGAAAAGAGCTACCCATCACACTCCACCCTAAGTTAATATTGCATATTTATGTCTTTTATTTAGAATGATGTAATTTTCCTGGGTATCATATTACCAGCTGATGTTTAGTCAAAGTCACATCAACATGTTTTTATTAGTCTCCGGGAGAGGAGTGTGTGTTGAACAAAGGGCATTGCTGCAACACAGAATGCAAATAAAAACAAACTAAGATTTGCTGCAAAAATAAAATGATATGCATTAAAATTTTGTGCTAATTCTGAAGACAAACAACATAACCTATAGACTTATTATAAAAAGACTGTCCATTTGTGTTTGTGGTTGTTTATGTCCTGCTTTATCCATTAATAGTCATTAATAATTACTATATATTAAAATTCAATCATAAATAAAGATCTTTTTTGCTGATATCCTGTCAAAATTCATGTTTTATGTGCTCAATAATGCAAAGTCTTCTATGACAGAAGAAAGTCTGTGTTATAAACTTTCTATAACAGACAGACTTTCTTTGTTACTTTTTTTTAGTAACAAAGAGCCATAAGGTGCAGAACTTGCTTGTCAGAAAAGTGACTAAATAGATAAGGTCATTAAGTTAACACTTGGCCACGCCCCTCCATGTATCTTGGTCCCGCCCACTTTCGGGGACGTTTTTGAAGAATTGTCTGGGTGTGAGGCTACACATTAAAGTTGAAGAATTGCCCCTTTTCGGACCTTGAAGTGTGCCTTCAAATATTCAAACAGGTGAGCTTGTAAAACATTAGATGCATACCAATTTCATTTTATTTCAACTACTATAATATATATAACTGATGGTAACCGAAGCTACTTTAAAAAGCATTGTTGAGGTTTTCTGCCAATTTGCCAATGTTATTTATAGCCACACTGAATGAGCTCTCTTCTAAAAAATGTTGGTCATGCATAGCAAAATATGTTATGTTCTGCAAACTAATAGAGAGTGCTCATTTGCAGATGGATTTTGGAGACTGCAAAGCTCACACGTTTGCTCTCACTAAACCGGCAGCATGTAGAGAGCATCATACATTCAGGAGCTGCACCTAATGCATGGGGAGCTAAAAATTTTGCATTTAATGGGAGAAACCTTCCACAAGTGAAGGCATTATGGTGTATTGTTAGAATTGTCAAGCAATTTTGTTCAATAATCCTCTGAATATGTTGAGTAAGTGATGGTCCCTGACAGCAGGGAGGCTTGTTTAATAACCAAACTATTTTAGTGAAAAGTTATTCTATTGTAGCATCTTGCTGAAGCATTTGTGTCATTAATAGACTAAATTTTCCTGGGATAATTTAGCTCATGCTGGAGCTACAGTTTCTCCACTTAAGATGGCAGAACAAAACACTACTGGAAAAAAATATAGTGCTTCCATTTTTATTTTATTTTTTTACTGGATTTCTGGTCTTGTTCATCCAATTTCATTAGGTTTAGGTAGAAAAAGCTTCATAAGTCTCAGGGTTGGACTAGACTGATAGGTTTGTGCAGAAAAAGTAACAGTCTGACTTTGTATATGAATGTTTAATTGAGCAAAACTATAACTATAGCCATGTCCATTCACGCAACTTTGAGCAATTTATCTGAGTAGATTTATGATTTTTTTTGTAGGAAACAAGAAAGAAGATAATTTATTGTTTTATAAATAAATAAACTGCAATTAAAAAAAATTAAAATAAAGCCAGGATGTTGAAACTAAACTCAAAGTTGATTGTTTTGCCTTCAAGCATAACATTGCCTGTCTAATGGTGTGTTAAACATGACATGTTAAACCATGCACTCCAATAAACCCGTGAAGACATGCGCTACGGTAGCAACAAGATGTTAGCATGAGATAGTTTTCGTCATGGAAGTTGTAAGGTGACCCTGGGTAAATCGAACAGATGCTTTATGTCATCGAGGTCTGGGTAATTTGGAGGCAAAGTCAACACGTCAAACCCATTGTTGAGATATTTTTATTTTCTGTCAGGATCTTTTATCCAACTAAAAGTGGCCCCAGCCATCAGGGAATGTTATTAACAACAATGCTTAGGTAGGTGGTTTGCAAGTATGGTAAGTGTGATACATAACTCGAGCTTTTCCCAGCGGAAAAACCTTATTCATCACAATCAGGTCAGGCCACCTTCTCCGTTTCCTTTCTGGACTGATTCAAATGTTCAGATGCCCACTGTTGGTGGACAGAGGTTGGCATGGAAACCCAGACTGGTCTGCGACTATATAGCCTCACGTAAACTATAATGTGCTGTATTTAGAGTACTGACTTCGAGCTCATTTGTTTTACTGCACAGGTCAGCCTTTGTTCTCCATGTACATCGATGACCCATCATTCCTTCCTCAAACTGCTTGACAGATGTAAACCCTGCAGACCAGGAACATCCCACAAGAGCAGCAGTTTTGGAGATGCGCTGACTCTGATGTCTGTTTTTTTGCAATCTGGCAGCCATAATGTGTATAGCATGTTATCACTGCAAAGTGAGAATAGTTTCTTATTCTTCAAAACTTTAATAAAACACAATTTGCACAAGTTTGTCTGAAAAATGTAACCATAAATAGAGATATGCTGAACCAGTCACGTGGTTTCAGACTGGATCAGGTGTTAAATAAAAACAAGGGATAAAATATAAATGTATATTTATTCTAAAATTTATGTTATTCCAAATAGGAACAGTATCTACAGTTAAGTGACGTTGTAGTCAGACTTCTCTCAAAACAACACACCTGTGCAAATAAAACTGTTGCACAACATATATATATATATATATATATATATACATATATATATATATATATATATATATATATATATATATATATATATATATATACATATATATATATATATATATATATACATATATATATATATATATATATACATATACTTGCATTTGATTTACACAGCCTGTTAAATAATAAATAAGGTGGATAAAATAAAATAAAAGAAAATAGAAAAGAAATGCCAAATCTCTTTCTTCACTTCTCATTCTTTAAAATGTGTTTTCGAAATATCAGGTCAGGACATTAATCGTTTAATACTCAAAACTACGATGGTGAATTAGGACCATAGTAGAAAGAAAAAAAGGAAGTCATTTCAGCTGAAAAAGTCAAAAATTTTAGATTAATCTCAGAAATTTTTAAGAAAAAAAAAAGCATGGAAATGTCTGAATTTCAAAAGTTGAAAATAGAGTCTCAAAAATTGGAGATTTTTTGAGTTTCAAAAGTCAAAGATAATCCAGTTTTGGAACTTTGTTTTTTCCTTTTCCTTGAAAATTTTTTTGAAAATTATGACAAATTTTTGCGTTTTAAAATTCAGACATTTCCTTGTTTTTGTTTTTTTTCCAGATTTTGTTTTTGCGAATGTTTACTCCTTTTTTTTCTGTCTACAATTGCCACAGTATGCATTATGTAAAATCTCAGAGGGCAGAAAACCTGATGAGGACACCCCTAAATTAGAGCATGAAGTCACCTGTAAAGAAGATGTATGCTTTGACAGAGCTGCATCTTTGGCAGTGTGAATAATGTGCTAAATGCTTTTACATGCATTTTCTCACGTTGTCATTGACCGGCTCGTCCTCCATAGCCATCTGGATGCTGTAGGCCAGGAAACAGAGTACAGCGCCAATCCACAACAGGATGGAGAAGCCACCAAACAGCTGACGACAGAACTTGACCCACTCTGGGGTGGTGGGAGGCGGAGTCAGCGCATTCGGACCGTCCCTGGCCAGAACTTCTGCAGCTCTGGCGTTGGTCAGGCCCTGAGGGAGAGCAATTTTTAGGGATGAATGTCCTTCTGCTTGCAGTGGATATCTTTTTACAACACAACGGCCCAGTTTCTACCATGGCTTAAAGGCAATTTTACTGCTTCAGCTGCAGAACATCAAGTATTCCTGCCTGGCCTATTTAACACAATAAGCACAATAAACTGGGTGACTCTGCCTGTAAGAGTTCCTTGGCTGGGACTTTATTGAACATTTTACTCAGATGTCATGGTCTGATTTACATAAAATCTCTTTATATACTGTAAATACCTGGAATACAAAAAATGTTATTAGACTTTTGAGGAACTCGCACTGAATTAATTTGTGCTGCCTGAACCTTTATCTGCGCTCCCAGTGATTCTGTTTTTTCATAATCTAACCAAGATAAAATCTGCTTCACTTCACCTGCAAGGCCGCAATATCAACCCTACGGCAAGCAGCAAATGTGGCTACAGCAAAAAGGCTTTGTGATGTGCTTGTATCTGTCCGTGTATGCGATAGTAGGATTTTTTTTTTGATTCTTTTTTTTTTTTGCATCAAAGAATGCAAGTTTGTTTGTGTGTGTGAGGGATTAAAGATGAAGGACAGACCAGGTGAGCCGGGCGCGCCGCAGTGGGTCGAAATCAACCAAAGACGCGCTTGGTCTCAGTTTGCATTTTGCCTTCCGGGGAAGGCAAGCACAGATTACATCTTTATGTGGGATATTATGGCAACTCTTTATTGTGTGCTTGTGTGTAAGTGAAAATACAGGAGCCCTGTGTGTGTGTGCTGTTACCCGTGTCAGGTCCACTCCATAGCGTTTTCCCACTTCATCCACAGATATTTTATGGTCATCCTGCAAGGATAAAATATTTCTTTGTAACTTGTGCTTCGGCTGAACACAAACACAGACCGTATTTGGCAAAGCATGAAATGAAAACTAGTTATGATTCTATAAGGAGTCATTCAGTGTTATATACTATGTGATCTGAAGCTGTATAGCTGCTGCAGAAAAAGCAAAGTCCCACTGCTGCCCAGTCTTACTGAAAAATGCTTTATTCTCAGTTTCCAACTGGGGCCAGAGGCTTCAAATAAATGATTCATGTCTCATGACAGATCAGAGAGGTCAAAGATGTCCGACCCCACTGCATCTCATTGTGCGGAAAAGCATGAGCTTTGTTTTCTGTAAATGTATGTCTGCTGCATTCAAGAACGACGGCTTATGATATTATTCATAAGGCAAGCTCTCCAAATGTACAGAAATGCACGCTTCTATAAAATGATTGTGCTTTGTGAATTTATTCTAATCCAGAATGAGTCACATGTTTACAAAGTCAAAGGGACAATTTTGTCTATCTGAAAGCGCAGCTGGAAAACAGGTCAAAGTGACATTTTGTTCTTGGCAGTATATTGCTGTTTTTCACTGATTGTTATCATTTCTGGAAATAATTTAAATCCTGTCCTCTGTTGATGAAAAGAATGTTTGTATCCAGGCTGAGTGAGAGAGTGTCTGACAGTGAAAATAATGACTTATTTTGTAGAATTTGGTCAAAGAAAACTGGTTTCAGCTAAATAACAGCTGTGAAAATCAGATTAAACAGAAAAATATGGCTATCTGAAGCAGGGTTGAAAACACCTAACATCAAAATTTTCCATGCATATTGAAGAGAACATCTGGCTCAATCCGGGGTGAAAAGTAAACATCATGGTTACATCTATTTATTATTTATTTGCATCATCCATTGCTGAATTGAAGCTAAAATGTGGATTTCACATATCTAACCAGCCACATAGGTACCAGTCCGCTCTCAGTATTCTAGAGCTACATGTAAATTCTCATAGGAATTGTCTGAATTTACATAAACTTTAAAACATAGTTGGCATAATTGTTTTCCTTTTACAGAAGAACTTAAACAGAGAACAAACTCACTCTAGTGGCATTTAATCACATTCCATTTAAGTATAAAGGGCTGCTGTAAAGTAAACTCTCCTGACAAATATTAGCCATTTTCTGCAGGAATTGGCAGAATGTTTCTTCTTCCATCTGGTGAAATGATGTGCAGGCAATCAGGTTTTATTACACACTCAGGTTTTTATGAGGACCTTTTGTTGATCAAATGCAACTACCCTTGTTTAAAACCAAACTTAGACAGAAGTTCAGTGGCACAACCAGTACAACTAAAGGCAGGCATGAAGTTGTTTGCCAAACTTGGATCATTCGAAGGAAAATTTAGGAAATTGTGCTCCTTCAAACTTTTTTTCTCACATTAGGAAAGTTGAGGGAAAAATTTGTAAATAAAGAAAGAAAGTTTAACATGGTCAATAGTGTAGGGGTCTATAAATTACTTAAAGTGTTCAAACACGTTGAAGAGCTTTGAAAATAGAGAAACTCCTGATGGACTTTCAGAACCAGCATATTTTGGTCGCTGCAGTTGAAGTAATTGCAGAAATATAATTTTAAAAACCACCTGCTAAAACTTGAAACTATGTATTTGAAAAATGAGAAAGCATAAAACATGATCAAATTTTCATTTAGCGTGACTCAACAACAAGACGTTCCTTTGATCTTCCAACCTGAGAACATTATGACTGATTGTGACTCTGCGACAACCGTGGACAAATTAGCAATTACTGGAACTCTCTCATAACTTGCTAGTTACTTTAAGGTACTTGTTGTGTTCCAAGTTCACCAGAAGCTACTATGTACTTTCAAGAACTTTCCAGGTACTTTTGTTCCAAAACTTTCTGCTTATGTACCAGAACTTATGTACGGAAAAACCCTTTTCATATGGAGCTTATAGTTCCATAAAATGTTCCCTAAAATCTAAGTTTAAGGGAATGTACCTTAAACTAAATCACCTTGTGCTGCAGTCTGGTTCTTTAAAGTATGCAGTCAATTTTGGGAAAGTAACCAGTAAGATCAAAAAAGGTTCTTGGAAAATAACCTATATGTTCCAGGAACTTTTTTATTGTTAGCCACCTCAAAGCACGATCCGAGACTAGCAAGTAGTGACCAGTAAAGTAACCAGTCATTTGCATAAAAGCTCAAAGAAAGTGTCTTTGGAGTTCCATTAATTACCCTAATTATCCTTCGGAAAAGATAACCAGTAGATTTTATGAAAGTGCTCAATAAGCTCCAGAAAATAAAACACCTAGTTATTTCTGGAAAGTAGCCTCCAAGTTCCAGGAAAGTAGAGGCTGTATAATGGCGTACCACCAAGTAGTAATGCAGACTCAAAATGTTGGGATAATTTTCAGTTATTTTAGATACTAAAGAAAATCTATATTGAACAGTTTCTGTTCTTAGAGACTTTTAGCTTGACTCCTTTATAAGAACTTTTCTCCGTTTCTCCAAACTGAAATCTCCCTGATTGCTGTTTCTGCCTTGTGATATACTGGCCGCCCATAAGTACTCCTAACAGCTGCACTGTCTCATAAAATCTCACTAAGGAACCAGTTTAGTTTTCCACAGCCCAGAAACTCAGCTTGGTGCCTTGTCACTACATCAATAAAAAAAAAGCCTCTTCCAGTAAATGGACAATCCATTTCTCTTTATCAGGTAGGATTTGATGGTTTTGCAATGGAACAGTTTTGTTGATAATATTCCACAAATAACCTGTAATCATGTCGTCTTTGGGGGTCTTTTGAATTTAGAAGTTCGCAGTAAGACGTTAATCAGCAATCATCTCTGGGAATTGCATCAATCTTACAAAATAAACAGTGTTTGTTTTTTCTTACCCAGCATAAAAAAGAACAGAATCTCCCACTTTCTTTACTAACAGAAACTTCAGTCGGCAGGAAGCAATTTGGCCAAAACTCATCTGAACGACCTTGTGTTCTCAAAACATTTAGCTGTTATTTATATTGCGCTATAGCCAGTATTGATCCACCAACAGCTAGAGGTGATTAAAGGGATTTACTGTGTAAAAACAACGGAAACGGGAGGAACTAAATGAAGAAATATATGAAGCAGAGTGATGGAGGTAAAATGTGACAATCACAAAACTCACTGTTGACAGTTTCAAAGGGATTTTCCCCTTTAATCAGATGGAGGCCTACTTTTTATTGACAGGAGTTACTTTATGACACGTGGTGCAAGAAGTAAAACTTAGCCCAGTTTTCATGGGCATCGCTTGGTGGCTTTCTGACAGCACCTCAAAGAACTACAGCTCTGCAAAAGGCAGAAACCGGCACCAGGCTGCTGGTGGCCCACAAATTATTCAGAGTCTTTCTGAGTACAAAGCGGAGCAGCCAGAGGGAGGCTGAGCAGATACAGGAGAACCAGGCCGGCAATGCGCCTCGTCTGCAGCCGACTGCACAGAGTAAGTTGGATTGCCATTTTGTTTACGGGCCACCGTTTTCATTTATAGCCTTGTTAAATAATCTGGTGTCTGTGGCGTAGCACTATTTGGAGATCATTTAGAAGCAGCGGAGATGAAATCAATCACGGCACAGGGGCAGCATGTTTTCTCACCAAGGACACCTCCTTCTTCAGCTCATCCAGGTCCATATCCTTCTTCTTCCTCTTCGCTCCACTCTCTGTCCCCCACTGTGGAAAAATACAGATACAACAAACAGCAGCCTAAACCAAGGACATTTACATTCATGGCAGTATATTACAAGCACAATGGACTTGTGTATGCTGTTTCATTTCAATCTCCCAGCACTATTGGCAAACCATTCACGGAATATGGAAAAGATTTTTTTTTTGTCACAGTGGAAGTTCGTCATTTGCGAGCGCGTGTGTCAGTGTGTGTGTGTGAGTTGGGAACAGTTGGAAGAATGGCGCATCATGGAAATCATCTGCCGCTGTCAGTCTCCTCTTAGCAAGCATGTGTGCATGTCAGTGCAGCAGTGAAGGCGGGAGAATGTGAGGGGAGAGCGTGCACGTGAGTGACACGGTGAAAACCTAATCAAAATAAGAGCCAAAGAGGGAGCGCCGAGCCGGTGGAGAGCCTGAAATGTGTCTGGCATAGCAATTTCCCCCCACTGTGCACGAGGAAGATTACCAGGCTGTCCTCCCATAAAGCTAAATGGAATGAGGCCTGATGGAGAGAATACAGGGAAAATTACAAAATAACGCAGATAAACAACAAGCGTGGAGGAACAAAACTTATTGGGGAGGAGGGCCATTATCCTGGGATGGGGGCTTTTGTTGCTAAAGAATGCTCACGGACTTCATTCCCCTTAAACGTGTTGGGAGCACAACATACAAACAGAGTCTTGTAAAAGTATTTTGTCATGCGACAAACACAAAGTTGCATTTGTATTTATTTTGTATACAACTAAATAAAGCTAGAGAACAAACAACAACGTGAATATTAACAAAGCATGATGATCCACTGCTCAGGTTAGAGAATTTGGGGCAGAAAAATAGAGATAAAGTTTACTTTTGTCAAATGAGATCAAGACTTTACCTTATTTTGCATATTTTCAAAATCCTGACCAGCGTTTGAACGTCACCCTGAACACACCACATGCATGGGAAGATATGGTGGTGACTGCATCATGATGTGGGGATTTATATCTTTCAATACAGATCGAAGCTTATTAGAGTGGAAGAGAAGAAGAAAGAAGTGCTACAAAAACACAAAGTCTTAGCAAGTATTTTTGGTCTAGTTTTGGTAAAATATCTTGAAATAAGACAAAGCTAACTTACAAGTAACTTTTCAAGAAATAGGAGCCGCTGTTTCACTCACTCGTGTATCTCTTGTCTTGGTAGGTCAATCATTTTAAAATGTACTAAAAATAAGTTCCTATATCTTTTTAAAAGATACTTGTAAATTAGTTTTGTCTTTTTTCAAGTGTACCAAGATATTTGCACTAGAATAGACTGAACATACTAGATTTTGTTAAAACATAAATCTGTTTGTAGGACTTAATTTTTTTTTTGTTTACAGATGTTCTTCATGTAATCTAACTGGGATTAATATCTAAATGAAATTAAAAATGTTAGCCTTTAAATGTAGAATGTTGTAAAACAGTTGCAATGTTGCACAACAAATTATTGACTGAAAGCACATGCTACTTTTTTGATTTGTTTTTAAAAAAAACTTGAACTTTACACGTCCTTCATTTTGTCAGTTTATGACCCAAAAAATGCTTATAAATACAGAAATTTGAGGTAGTAGCATGACAGTACTGAAAGTATTGAATTGGTGTGGATACTTTTTCACTTCTACGCACTGGTTTAGAGGTAAACCAGTGGTTCAAAACCCATTGCTTTATTACATTAAAACTTCCAGATATTTAAAAAAGTGCTTTTTTTTTTGTTTGCTGAAAAAGGATTATGAACTTACCCCTCTGCCCATGATTGGTGTCCAGACGTCTGCAGGTTATACAGTAAAGGACGAGTTCAGCGGTCTGGGATCTGCTGGGATCTCCCACCAACATGTGCAGAAGACACTGCTGCTGGCTTTTTTTGGGCCTGGCACCCCACACCATACCAAATATCCTTTTACCCCCCTCAATGTTCCCTTCTCTCTGGGTAACCTGAGCTATGCATCCCCTGCCCCACACCATTCCCAGTGTTTCTCTCCCCTCTCAATCCCCCATCAGTAAATGCTTTCCCACCTGCTTAATATTCCCACACGTGGCCCTTCGGTTAACAACAGCTCATCAATCACTGCCGTCAGCGCTACAAATGAAACCTTGCTCTCTACATAACGCATACAGTATTTACAATAAACATGATAATGAGGGATCGATAAGAGGCCTCAAGGTTTATAATGAGGAAGCAGCAGAGTGTTCAGTTGTTGGGATTCTGAGGCAGTCCTTGTGCCTGTTGTCCAAATAGATGAGTGAAGCAGTGAGCTGTGCCACTGAATCCAGTTTTCATTGAGTCTTCAGCTTGATTCAAAGCCAATGCAATGCCTCGGTTGGCTCAAAGTCTGCCATCTTTTCCGGCATACGGCAGGTCAACCACTGGGCTCGCACAACAGATGCAGCAAATGATCCTGCGTCAAATAAGCTCCAAATATCTCCTAACTAATTGCCAATTACTTTGAGGATTGATTTTATGCTTGAGTTCTTCCCACACTGCAATATGACTAATTCCCTGTAAAGTGTCTACTTCAATATCCTGTGCCAGGCTCATCACATAGGTTTCTTGTCTTTCAACGTTTTCCACAATCTCACCCAGGCTGGAAGAAAAGGTTAAACATGTCATGAAGAGCTCTGTAAAGCTAAATGGTATTCACTGTATCGCCAAAAGTATTGGGTCACTTACCATCACACTCAACAACTTGAGGGTCTTCTGCATCTGTAACAGATCCAAGACTGCAAAAACACAAAATCCTACCAAGTATTTTTGGTCTAGTTTCTTGTATAATCATATTAGTACACTTACAATACAACAAAAATAATCTACAAGTAGCTTTTTAGCAAGAAGTAGAAGCTTGTTTTTAGTCAATAATTCCTTAACATTTAAGAAAAAGTACTTGTTCCATTGGCAGATTATTTCACTTATAACAAGGCATTTACCCTATGTAATAAGTGACATAATCTCCCAATGAAAATAGCATTTTAACTTAGTAACCAAGGTTGGTGGCATCAACTAACTTACTCACTCTTTGGTTACCTAGCAACAACCTATTTAGGTTTAGTAACTACGGTGGCAACAGCTGAAGGTTTCACTAATGTGTTTCTTAATTCCTTAAGAAACATTGTGGAGTGAAAACTGTGGAAAGGTCATGTCACTGATTTGTTAGTATTTTGGATATTTAAAGCAAAAAGTTAATTAATGATTATAGATAGACTGACATCAAATGCTTATATCATATGTTTTTCAGCTCTGTCATCTAGTCTCTGTGATTTATTGCAAAATAAGCCACAGGACCTTCCTCAAAAGCTTCTCTGAATATTTTAGATATTCTCCGACAAACTGAGACAAGTTCTTTGTGTGTCCTTTCTACTGCAGGTTCATGGTGTGTCACAATTCCTGTTCTTTGTAAGTCCTTTCACATCATGAACAACCTCTTCCTGTGGAGTTGTGGGCTGATTTCTGACCTTATACATGATCATAATACATTAACCTTAAAGCTGAGGGCAATTTCCTATTCCTATCTTTTGCCAATAACTGAACCACCAGCTGTCAACTTCTCCCACAGCTTAGTGCGGATGGTGTTGTATCCCCTTCTAGTTTTGTGCAGACCTGGTATCTTGTCCCTGACATCCTTTGACAGCTCTTTGGTGACGACCGTGGAGGAGGGGAGCCTGGAAAGGAAGAAATTGATTTCGTGGAGATATGTGCTTAATGAACATAATGAGTTCAGCTCAGGAGGATCTCTAATTGATTGACTGATTGATCGTGCCACATGTGCACACAACCAATCTGTGGGAGCCAGAATGCTGACTCGCTTGTTGAGGATCAAACACTCATTATCCCTAATGACAGGAAATGAAAGCTTTCATTATTTCTTAAAAATATATCTTAAAGTTTTATTTGATGCCAACAGCAACTGTTGTATGTTTAGCTTTGTAAAGATTATTATCCTTAAGCTGTAAAGATATTAAAGTAAGTCATTATTTCATCTTCACTTTCAACCCCTACCATGTCAGTGACTCAGTGGTCAAGAACAATAAATGTCTGATATTTGGGATGTTGATGTCTTAATTATCTTGTGCTACTGGGCCGAGACAAAATCTAAAAAGCGTGCAAAATGAAAGCCTTCTGTGAAATCCTTGTTAATTGATCTTATTTAACAGAAAATGTAATCATAGATAATTAGTATACAATTTAAGCAAGGGCTTAATCACTTTGTGGTCAGCTTTAAGGGGTAGCACCTCATTTTTAATGTGAGTGGTACATAGAAGAGAAGGAACTTTGGAAACAGCACAAATAAGCTAAAGATCGTTTTCATCCAAATGGCAGTGAAAGCCTGAAATTACCTGGGGGAAAAAAAGCAACAGAACACATTTACCTTCTCGGTGAAACTTAATTCCTTCAACATTTGGAGCAACATGTTGTATATCTTCAGTAAGTAGTGCCATTTTCTTTGAAGCCATCTGCTGGAGCAAACACATCAGAGCCAGTGACTTAAAGAAAAGGAATAAGCAGATTAAGAAGACTGGCTTTGTTTTAGAGACTCCCATAAAAGCCCTGCAGCTGACTGGAGAAAGAATAATGTTCCACAAGCTGCTCAACATAACAGACACCACGGCAAACCTCCATGTATCATGCTAATCAAACAACAAAGCACCTTCAGTCATGCTTGTTTGGTTCTTTTGTCATAAGCATTGGTACAGGATGTCACTTATGCTTGCATAATAACGCTTCAATCATTATTATCGTTTGTTCATGTTCTTTCTTTGTTTGCTGCATACAGCATATTCAGTCACAGCGCACCTGTGGAATTGCCTGTTAATGCAAATGGCACATCAACCAATCAGAGCTGTGACTCAGTGCAGTTGGGCATTTATGGTAAAGATGAATTGCTGAAGTCGAAATGGGAAAGAAATGAGAATCTCACAACAGAAACTCCTGATTCATGGGATTTTAACACATAAATATATTGAATTTAAAGCGAGGTGTTGCTTTGGCGTCAGCAAATGTTGCAGCACTGCTGCACAACATCCTTCGGCCTGAATGCACAGAGCTCCAGCACAATGTTTAATATATTTAAAAGAAAATGTGGAATACAGTGAAAAGGAGGATTTATATAAAGATATGCAGCCAAGAAATTTGCTGCAAATGTATGATGCTATCATTTTAATTTAGACCACTGTCTCTGAGGAATGTTTCAGGCACTTCCAAGTCTACTTTATGCCATGAAGAATTACTTTCTGAAAGCATCAGGGAGTTCTGCTGGCAGTGTGCACCTAATAAAATGGTGGTGAGTGCATGTGTTTTATTCAAATCGCGTTTTTAAGCAGGTGAGACGACACAGGTTGTCTCCTCAATAAAATAACCTATGCTGATTAGGGCTTTATATTCTTCCACTAACTGAACATATTAAAATCAAGAAACGTATTCTGCAGACTGCAAAATCCATTAAATTGTGCATTCAGTTGTGCAAAAGGACTGGGCATGGCCAACGAAAAGAACATGTTAAAGGTGACAAGGTGGATGGTGAGCGAACGCTTACCTGATTAACTTCTGCTCAGCTTGAGGATAAAGCTTGGACCAGTTCAGACAGATAAAATGTGATCCAAATTTCTTCCAAACCAGATCTTTTCAAATATATTTAATCAGATTTGACCCACAAAAAACATTTTAACCTACTAAAAAAAATAAAATCTAGTAATCTTACCATTTCTAGAAATTACATCTGCAAAACAAATAGCAGACTGCATCTTCTGCCAGGTAAACAGTGAATTTCTGTTTCATATGACAAAATCTTAAGTATGCTTTGTTACCTAACTGGGCTTAATCAAGAAAAACCTTTCAAAATATAAGCACATTGTGTCTTTAAATGCTATGTCAAGGCATTTGAATCCTTTTTTCTCTGCCTAAACAAAACAGTAAGAAATAAATAAATAAATAAAATAGCTTTGCTCTGCATTATCCCCCCACCAGCTGGTCATTCAGACGGCGCAGCTGAGCAGGTGCATCAGTTAAAGTCTGCAACTGCACTGCGTCTGAATCTGAAGCAGAGCATTTCTGAAAAGGTCATGTATGTTCACTGAGCCCCACCTGCTCGTTAGGTCAGAAAAAATTAAGCCTTTATGAAAATTATATCTCATTTTGTCACTTTGCAAAAATGTGAAAAGGTTGTGAACAGCTGCCAAACATTTTTTGCAGGTTAACATAATTTCCGTTGGATGTGGTTTAGCCGTAAAGGGCACAAAATTATTCTGGTTAAACTCTATATGTTGTTTTTTTTTTCATTAAAAGCAAACCACCTGGTGGTTCTTGTTCACTATTTAAAAGACAGATTTTGTTCCCTTAAGTGTTCATGTTGCTGCAAGCAAGAAGTACTAAGATTGCTAATAAAGTCAGGGCTATTTTCTAATGAGTTCTCTTCTCCGGCCAGCTGTTAAGAACATTCACATGGCACACAAAACGTTTACAACCTTTTCCTTTCACATAAAAGCACCAACTTCAAAGTGTTTTAATTGAATAGTTTGTGATGCAAGACCAACACAGCACAGGGCATCGTGATTTCATCATTGTGAAATGAAAGGGACAAAAACAAACCTGAAAAGTGTAGCATGCATTTGTAATCCTCCTCCTTTTCTCATTTCCCAGATACAATTCAGTGCAACCAATTGCCTGCAAAATTCACCAAATGTGTAACCAGAGTCTACCTGCGATTTAATGTGGAAATAGAAATGGCTGTTCTGTGAATGCTTCAGACATTTGTTAGAGAATAGCATCAGGAAGACGAAGAAACGCAGCAGATAGATTGTTGATAAAGTTGTTCAAAAGTGTAAAATAAAATGTTTAAAAACAATATAGTTCAATAGATTATCTGAAAATGTAATGACCGAGTGAAAGACAACTGCAAATCCATCAAGTCATTTCTGTTCGCCTTGAATGACAGGCTGGGAAAGATAAGGAATTTATCAGAGAAGCAGAAAAATCTTATTTCTGAAGGAGCTATTGGGGGGGAAAGAATGTGATCTGATCAATTTAAACCAGAATTAAAGTATTTTTTACATACATGCGAAACGTGAAATGGAAAACTAACACTGAATGTCATCATACGCACACACTGTCACCAAGGTAGCCGTTTCATAATGAGCATCATCCTGTGGGAATGCTTTTTTTTTTACCTGAATCCTCCAGCAGAAATTCAACTGCACTACAACTGGCTCAGAGCAAAGGAGATTAATGGGTTGAACATGTTTCCAGATGCCCTCTTTTCAATTTGACAAATGTTCTTTTTTCTTACTGATACTTTTGGAAAGACAATTTTGGTTACCTATGACATTTTGTTTGGATATAAAATACAGAAATGATGTATGACTAAAAAAAAAACAAGTAGTTCTTTGTGGCATCTTATGATTTTTATGAAAGCTTGAATTCTTTGAATCCTGGTCTTTAGACCTCGCCTGTGATCAGACTAGTTTTTTTTTTGTTGTTTTTTTTTTTGCATATTAACATATCTCCCTTGTCAATAGAGTTATTTATAGTTTTGTCTTTTTATCATCTGAACAGTCATATGGTAATTGCAACCAAATATTCACACATTCACATAAAAAGACAACTTTCATTCACTCACTGACATTGAAACAGAATACAATTGGTCACGTAGGCTTAATGCAATTATTTCTATTTAGTTCATGTTAAAATAATGAGTGAAATATGATTTTTATTCAAACTCAGATTTATCATGTTTTGCTTTTTAAACAGCACAACTGGGGATAAATATTTTTGTGTCCCTCCATAAGCTTTTTCCAGTAGTTTGTAGAATTGTGTCCCTTCCTTTCCAAGAGAAATTTTGTGGCTAAATTTGGTTTGCTCACAGAAAACTTCAGCAGGGACTGGGAAGTTGGTCCCAGTTGATAGAAATTTGGATGAATGTAAAACTTGAGGCAAACCTGAAAGAAAACCTGGACAGAAGTTCAACTTCCAACAAGACGATGCCTCCAGTCAGGAGCATTTGTACCGGCTCTCCCTGTCTGTGTTTCTCATGGAAGAATTTCCTCTTTTTAACAGATTCACAGACATTATTTCAGGAAAAAAAAGAAACAATAGATATTTTCAGCTGGGTTTACTGCTCAACAGCTGTGCTTTTGGCTTTTATTCTTGTGTTCTCTTTACAACATACAGAGTCAAAAAGATGTTAGCATCCTTAAATTATTATAAGCATTGAAAAAAATCTAAGAAGCTCCAGTCGTTTCAAATCAAAATGTTAATCAGAGACTATAGCTAAAACAGTTTATATCGCATATAAATAATTTTACAAGGCATGTAAATATCATTCATGTTATGTCAGGCATCTGTGTGGCTTTGCTTGAAAACAAGAAAACATTGTAACGAATCCATTTGACTGGATAAAAAACAGCGACGAGTGAAGGAGATGAATGTGTGGATTTCAGCACCACCTATTTCTGTTATGAATTTTCAGGGAAAAGTTCAAGTCTGCACTATCTGTCCTGCATATCAAGCTCGCAGATTACGATCCATCTTTGGCTCAGGGTTGGGATGGAGCACCTTTAAAAGAAAAGCTCTAGGGGGAAGAGCAGACTATCTGTAGTGATACATACAGATTTTTTGGCAGGGCTTAACAGGCCAGATAAGTCTCTTCCTGCAAAGCTTTGCTTCCACAGCAGGCACCTTCTCTGTGGTTTTTCTTTTCTCCCCAGCCATGTAATGATGAATCTGAGGCTATCCGCTCTCACTCTCTGCACCACAACCTCAATTTTCTTCCATCTCCGAATAAAATTCACCCAAGAGACAGCCACACAGTACCTGCCATAACACACAAGGCCAGAATTATAACGGCATATTCTATAGAGTACTATTACATTTCTTTCCTGCTTTGGTAAACATCTTCTCCATGTGTGTACACATGTAAAAACTGCCCCAGAAAACATTATTTGCTTCACTTACTGCCATTGCTTGGAATTATAACAAATATATGTTTTAAACACTCCGTAACACGAAACACATATACATAAAACACGGACCAGAAGAGAGCTTGCTTGAAGGATAAGTTTCTGTTTGACGTCTTGAGTGCAGGAGTGTTCCTCTGCCAGTAGGGGGCGTTGGAATGTGTTTGGCTTTCAAACCAGCAAAAAAGGAGGGCAAAACAGGGTCAGGGACAAAGGGGAAGTGGTTGGTGATCATTTAGTACCTTTGCCATTTTGTAACTATGCAGTTTGGGTCGTTTCGTATGAGATGGACCCAAAAGGACCCATCTGGTACAGGACATTTCATCCAGGCAAATTATCACAAGGACGTTTCAGACCTACATTGACAACTGATAATTTGAAGTAGTTTACTGTCAGGGTGGGCATTTATTGTATCATTTATCATTCATTGTGATCCATTTTTTTATTATGATAATAATTTGGATTCAGCTCCATGATAAACTCCAGTTAATGATTTTTGAAACTTTCAAATGGTTTGTTTTGTTGGGATTGTTAGCTTTAATATGTTTCCCCACAGTTTATTCACCGAAAGCCTGAATATCAATAAATTTGAAAATATGATTATATGCTGTGACAATTTGAAGTTTATTGACATAAATTACACTTATTTATGTGACTGGTGACCTAAAGAAGCAAATTGGAGACTTAAGTCCCTCAAAACAAGGGATGTGTATTTATCTTATTGTTAACGATACAAAAAATGTAGTAAACACTGTAAAACAAATCAATAAATAGTTCTTACTGTCACTTTTATTGTTTTAATACCACAAAAAATTGTGATAAACTTTAAGTCTATTTCGCCTACTCCGATTTTACTAAAAGATTTTATGATTCCAATAAATTATATATAAGCAAAATGTCAGGCAGAGTAATCTCAGTTCAATCAGGGTTCATAATCTGAGATATTTCATAAAAGTCTGCAGTCCATTGATATAAAGGTTGAAATATGAAGTCAAATGCAAATGATAAAATACATTATATATAAAATTCAGTACTTTCAATTAATGCTAACCCTTGAAATTCTTTGTTTACAGGCACTAAATGACAATAGGTACAGAATGCAGGTGTTTAACTGAGACCCAGACTTAGGGGAGAGTCTCGCCTCCGGTGTGTTTGAAGGGCAAAGCGGGAGGGCGTTTTTCGTCAATCACTGGCAAAGATGGAGGACGGCGCAAAAGAAACGCCTGCCTCCGAGTTTGGAAAAGAGAGTAACGAAGAGGAGGAAGAGGAGGAAGGACGGATGAGAGTGAAGCATTGAGCTGTAGGCCTGCCAGTCAGATAAGGAGCGGCTTAAAGAGTAGATTGGATTGTGTATAGACCTTTTCAGTGGGGGAATAATGCGGCGCGGTCTCAGTAGACAGCAGGACAGGGAAGAGATAAAGGGAAGCCAAAGACATTGAGGATAGAGGCAGCGAAACTGGGGGAGATGATTCCCAAGATGGGGGCAGAGATGAAGTGGAGACGGCGGTGGAGGCAGGGGGGAGATGCGGTGAGAGATATCATGTTACCAGCACACACGAAAATAATTAGGAGAAACGTGCGAGTGGATTAACTGGACCAAAAATAACTCGGGAGCTGCACCTCTTTCCCGGTAAGACTCCTGAGAGCATCCATCCGCCGGCTGCTGGAGGCCGTGACGTCATTCCAGTTCGTCAGTCACTGGCCGCTGAGCCGGCCGCAGACATTCTCTCAGGCACAAACAGGAAGGAAAAATAAAAAATAAAAATCACCTCCACCTCCAACCCCCCCTTGTTGGTTGAAAAATGTGCAGCTGTTACTGTAAGCCTGTGCTCTCTTATAGAGGCCAGAAATAGCCCCCCTTCAGCCTGGGCAGGGACACAGCGACAACCTCCATTAGCTCAAATGTGAGAGGATTGAATCACCTCCGAGCTCCGGGGCTTGAACTTCTATCTGCGTCGGCTGAGAGCAGGAATCATATTTCTCTCTGGCTATCACGCTCTGTTTTTCCTCTACGTGAAGTCCAGTGTGCGCTGGCAGCTCCGCTCGGTGGACGTGATTGAGTCGTAAACATTAAAGTGAAGGGGGAAGATTCTAAACACATGAGGGGTGGTCTGTCGAGTTATGTGCATAGCTAGGCCTTAAAGACTTTTACAGTTAGCCCAGTGATCGCAAACGCCGTCTTCGATGAGGCGTTGTAAAAATTATTTGACACTGTTGCACAGTGAAATACGGGGGGCTATTCTTACAGCCAGTGCTGTCTTGAGAGAGTACAGATAATGGAAAAAAATGGGGGTTGCATCAGGCTGGGCAGAAAAAGAGGGAGCAGACTAGAGGAGTGGAGGCAGTCATGGAGAAGTCAGACCTTTATCTACAGGAGCAAGAAAAAGAGGGGAAGGAAGAGAAAGAACAGGACAGAGTGGTTAGCATATAAATCATTTCTGTAATTTGAATTAACAAGGAAGTCCAGAAATTTATTGGAATAGAAGGAAGAAATGGGAAGGGACAGGGGTGGGTGGGAGAAAATCAGAAATCAGCGTAAGGAGAGAAAGCTGGAGTTTGACACATCGCTTCTGGAAAGGAAAGAAAAAAAGAGCAAATTGGCTTGTCCCCGCAGCCAGGGATTTGTGATGCGTATCGGACGCACTCAGAGAAAAAGCTTTTTTCAGTGGATAGGATCACAATGAAAGGAACCAGAGAGGCAAAACCCAGGGAGCAGCCTTTTTAGATTTTGTTATCAAGCCCAGGCCGTCTCGGGGTCTCGCTTCAAATGGCATATCTTATGACCTAACAAAAGCAGTCAGGGAGCCGGCCGGTGTTAGAGATTATCGTGACATCTGGGCCCACGTACAGTAGTAGCGTCTACATTCTGTCACAAGAGCAGATATGATTTAATATATTTATTCAGAGACTCAGGTGCTGTAGTGCTGGATGTAAAGTAGGTTTGTGGTTTAACTCTCGTTATTTGAAGGTGAACCGTTCGGAGAGGCGGGAGAGGAGGCCCGGCGGCGCCGACCTCCTGGTCCCTGCCTCACCGCTGGAACCTTCCTCCCCGTTTTGCCGGGTCAGCTCCAGTTCAATGGTCATAAGCACCCGACCAGATCCCTCTTCGCCGCCGCCTCCCCCCTCCCTCTCCGCCCCCTTGATGATGGTTTGCTGCTGCTTCTCTTTGGGTCGGACCTTCGCCGCCAGTACCTGGTGCAGGGGCTGGAGCAGCCCGCCCCAGCCCTGCCCCGTATCCTATTTCTTATCCTTGCGGGACTCCTGCTTCTTCTTTTCCGAGGCGGCCGCCTTCATCTTGGAGGGGTCAGCGGGAGGCGCGGGGCCCTGTGGGCGGAGGGGGAAGAGGGGGGAGGAAACAAGGGGAGGAGAGTCACTTCAGGAGGAAAGGAAGGCAGCAGGAGAGGACGTGAGAGAGGTGAGAAGATGAGAGATGGAGTTAAACTGGACGGGCGGAGCTGTGTGAAGAGAGGAGAAAAACACATTTAGAGAAGTGAGAGATATAGATGGTGGAGGTGGGGGTGGGGGAGACGCAGTCCTTTTAGGGGAGGGGGTAGCAAGTGAGAGGGGGCGGAGTCCAGAGCTGTAAGGGGGTGACAAAACAGGTAACCATGCGTTAGGATGGGACACAGTGGCAGGCAGACTCCATACACCTGTGACAACTGAGTGACATTTGATCAATAACACACAATCATCTCCCCCCACACACACAGCCAGAGTGGGTTTTCACAGCCAAGTCATCAAAAAGTTTGACTTTGAATCTCAGAAATGTAGGGATTATATCCAAGGAGATTTATTAAATACGTTGGAGAGCAGCTGGATTCTTCTGATACTAGATAGTAATCATGTTTCTGGCTGCAGACGATTGTTTCCAATCTGACATCTGGGCCCAAAACATCAATTTTGATTGACGTTAGGATGCATTGAAATTGGTTTATTTCAGAAAACTACAATGAAAACACTTTTTTCACATCACATGAGTCACATGATCAACAACCAGTTGTTACTACTGGTGCAAACCAAGAAGTAGAAGTTAGAGGATGATGGCGTGGCAAGCTTTTTAACTTTTTTAATGTGAGATTTGAATCCATCTCTATTTTTAATTTAAGCAATGCTGGGGTTATATCCCGATAAAGATCATGCAATTATGTTTATGTCTAGAATAAGTTATTTCTAACCAACTGGCATCCTTCTTTTGGATTCCTAGTTTGAAAACAATCAGCTTGTTACGATAGCATCAGTAATATCAAGAGAGTATGTTTTCATTTAAAAAAAACAAAAAAAAAAACGGGTAAAGATTAGAAGAGAAAGGATGTTCTCCATTCCCTAAAACAAGATTTATCTGATTGACTAATTGGGAGATTCAACCAATTATCTGCCATATTTTCATTCATTTTCTTTTCTTTAAATTGCTTGTACTTTGTCAAACGTCTTAGACATCCCAGATGGTTGAATGTGGAAAACCATCTGCTTCCTCTGATTGGGGGAATAGAAGTCTCCAGTGTGTAGGAACATGTTTACAAATGTTTGAATTTCCATTGCCTTTGGTCTTCTGTTGTTTATGGTGAATATTTCAATGTGTAATTTGGATTCAGAAGTCTGAGCAACTGCGGCAGAAACTAGCGCTATGTTGCAGGACACTTTAACACTTAATTTTAAAGTTAAAAGTTTATTTTGTATTCTTAAATTCAGAGTGAAGCAATTAAGATGTTGTGTACATAAGTTATTAGCCAAGTACATTTATTGGCATCCCTAAAAAGATGTGCAAAATTTCTTACACATCTTACACTAAAAACTGTAGAAAAACAACTTTAATTAGTGGAAGAGAAATCCCATCTTTATAATACATGTATATTTTTAACAAAATAAGGGAAGAATTATGGATACCCACAACAATTCCTGTAAAAATAAAATTTTACTATTTTTCATTTCTAATATTTTATACTGTTGAGATATCAAAATTTGTGATGCCAATCAGGTTTTTAGTTTAGAATATTTGGAATCGTATATAAGAAAAAAGCCACTCATTCATATTTGACCATAAGTGTTTAAAATACTAGAAGCGTGTCAAAATAAGTTGTAATTATTTTGACACCGAAATCAATGATGATGGTTAGGAAGGATAAAAAAACAAAAAAAATACAAAACCATAAAGTCTCCAAAACAAAACATGTCAACTGACTGTTTAGAGGGGATTCCAGAAAAAGTAAATGTGGAGTTCATTACTCTCTTTTCATACACTGGATTTTATAACTTTAAGGGTTTTTTTATTACACATCTTTACTTCAATAAATGCTATCAGTTCAAGCTAGAAGCAAAGAAGAAATTTAGATTATTTATAGCACTGTGTTAGATTATTCTGAGTAAGTCTGTTTACTATAATTGAACATTCCTGTTATTCTAAATCCAGATTTTGGTTTCATTTACGAAATGTTTATATGAAACGTAAAAACTTCTGGTTATCTAGACATGACTATAAATCCCAATATTAATATGTCTCAACATCTCAGACACATATTTTAAGTTTAAAAGCATGGATAATAACTGATTCCAGTTCTGAAAACCCAGGATATTACAGGACACTGTCAAATATAAACTGGTTTCCTATTCTTTAGGGGAAGTTAGCATAATTTCCATCATGATGATGATGATCACTTAAACAGAATAACAGATACTTGATCTTAAGTCATCCATTATTTCTTTGCCTTTGCCTTACAAGAAACCAGATTTCACAAGTGGATTTGGTCAAGTTTTGATAAAAATTTATTTAGACCTGAAATTTATTATGTCATGTTCACTTTAAACACTTTGTTAAAGCCACACTGCACAATTTTGTGGCTCAGAATAAATGCAAAAATCATCCACAGTAGTGAGAAGAAGGCCCTCAGAGAGCTGGGAGAACTTTTTTTAAGGGTTACTAAAGTGGAGTACAGGACAATGTGGCTCTTTGAAAGCCAAATAAATATATAAATTAAGGATGCACAGATGCATACCAATACATGCATTTTTAATGGATATATGCTGTAGAATGAAATATCAAGTGTTTTATATTCTATGTAAACACAATATTTGGAATTTGATTCAAACTTGGACAGGACTCCAACCAGCATTCTGATTGTCTCTTCATATTCAGATCAAAGTTGGAGGAAAAAGAGAAACTGCAGTATATTTGATCAGGGAACTATTTGCTTACTCAGCTTTGCATTGATTTTTGTTGTTCTTCCAAACCCGTATTATCTTTAAATATTAATGGGACCTTTACTTTTGTAATACCACATTTCACTCCCACTCGCTCTGCAAATTGTCTGTGCAATATATGAGCATTGTCTGAAACCATCTGCAGGAAAAGAAAATCTATAAAAGGAAGAGCCAGAAGGTGGAAAACTCAAACGCTGCGTTGCTTCAGCACAACAAATCCATCATGAAGGACTGAACCAGGAGGAGATAAGGTCGGGGCTACACTTAACCTCACAATAGCTGTATTCCAGTGCATTAACCTGTCAGTTAACCTATTGAAAAGTATCACAAGTGTGCAATAATGCTCTAATGGAGCTTAATGAAACTCCACACGCGTGTAATAGTTTTACAGTATTGTGCTTCTTTAGATGCTCTTCCACAGGTTGAACTGTGGACCGCTCCATTGTTGTGTTCGCAGAGTAAACAGAGTGAACAGGAACGGATCTGAAGCCCGGAGACTGAAATAATTTGGCTCTAATACATCAGCTTAGTCAACGGTGGAAAGCCCACTTGAGGCTGTTTCCACCCACTGAAGCTTCAACTAATAATACCCCACTGATTGCATTATAGAATTTATCATTTTTAATTATCCACCCTGCAAAGGCAGCACACGATTGAAGGCGCCTGCTGCAGCAGACACCCAGCTCAGCGGGGGAGCGGCGCAGGCCCAGCCGGTGTCATTATCTCCGATTATACTTACATTCTCTCATACATCACTGCATTGTTTACCACTAGGCTTCCTGCAACAGGCTCCAGCATTTTGTTCTGCAGAGCTCCCACGCCAACGATGGGCCTGCTTTGTAAAGACACATCCCAAGCGGCTCAGGCAGAATGCAGCACCACCTTGGTTACAGGGTGGGGAGGAGGTGGAGAGCGCACTTCAAAGGAAACGTGAGGTACAGTGGAGAAATACGGAGAGGACGGCGGAATGGGAGAGAAAGTGGCTGCATCCCCTGCTGCATACTAAAGAGAGAGGAGGTGACAGGTGAGAGGGAGATTGAGAGGTAGATGTGGAGTGAGAGGTAGTGATTTCCTGTCCGGAAGGAAAGTGGATCAGAACCCCGAGGACCTGAAGGAGGGAGGAAAGGAGAGAACTGGAGAGGGAGGAGGATTGAGGAGGAAATTGAAGGGGAATCAACAGAGTGATGGGGGGGGGGAATTAGCTTACAGATAGATGGATGCTTCCCATGGTCAGCAAGGAAGCCAAAGGAAAGGAAGACAGGAGGAGTGGATGAAAGGAATCTGAATGAGAGAAAGAGAGTGCGGGTGGGAGTGAACTGAAGTGGGAGGCAATAGGGAGACAGAGAGAGAAGAATGGGTGGGTTATATATAAAAGTGTGTGTGTGGATGTGTGTGTGAGCTCAGATCGATACCAAGTGCACTCAATTATCATTCCAGAACAGTGTGTGTGCTTATTGTAGGGAACTTTTCCCTGAGTGGGGCTGCAGGAGTAAAGTCTTCTTCCACAACAGCCTCTAATGGGGGGAGCGTGACGGCACACACCACCCGGCTCCCCAATCCCGTTTCCACTTCCTCACACAGCGTCCGGGTTTGTAGTACAAGCAGCGCAAACCATTAAAGCTGCAGTAAGTAACTTTTATTAAAGTTTTTTTTTTTATTTTTTTTTTACATATTTGTTGATAATCTATGAAAAAAATTTAGCTCTCAGTGCTAACTACAAACAACCAATCAGAATCAGGAGGCGGGTCTTAGCGCTTTCAATCCCAATCTAATGTGGTTTATCTTCCTCTCTTCCCCTTTGCTCTCTGCTACGCTGCCACTAGCATAGCCTGTTGTGAATGCTAATTCTAGTTACCATGACCACTGTTGACGGAGGATAAACAATTTTCCTGGAAAGGTAAGTTGTTTCTCTGCCATTAGCACATTTAACAGCAAATACATGACATTGATTGACATCGCTAAGACCCTCCTCCTGATTCTCACTAGTTGGTTTTGGTCGGGATCGGTGCATTTTTCAGACAGCAATGGTAGCTCAGAGACGAGGTGGAGGAGATGGATCCTTCATAGATTATCTGTCTCATAAACTGTCACAACATGGTGAAAGTTTTAACAAACTTAAATATATTCTTTATACAAGTTACATTCTGCAGCTTTAAACAAAGACAGTAAGGTTGATAAAATAATAATAATAATAAAGAAACTTGAGTGTCAGCAGAGCCTCCTAATCAGGGCTATTTGATCAAACAGTCGTTTATAAGCGGGCCATAAAATCCCAAAGGTCCGACTGCGTGTGGCGTAGCAACAAAAACCAAATCATCTCAGAGGAGGAGGTGTGGAGGGGAAATAAATAAACTGAAATATAAAGCAGAGCGACCTCAGATAGAATATCTGCTTTTGCTCTGTGTTTGTCATCCGAGCACAGGCTTGCAGGAGAGTAACTGTAAATGACAGCGTTGTCAAATATCCCAGTGTCCTCTTGGCGGTGAGTTATTTATTCATATATGCACTGTCACACGCTGCAGGCACTTGAGAGCAGCTCAAGAAAAACCTGACAATCACACGACAGTAGAAAGGAGAGCGGAAGACAGGGGGGGGAGAAAGAGGGGCTCCGCAGAGATGAGGGAACTTGTTTAAGGCAGGATGGAGAGTTGTGGGCCCTCAACGTTCTTGCTATATGGCTCCAAGGAGATGCACATGTGTGGCAGATATTTACTATTAAGACATAATCTTCAAAGCAAATATTAAGAGTTCATCATGAGTCTGGCTTTATACTGACTACTGATTATCACAATGTTCAAGAAACTATGTTTAAAAAACAGGAGAACATTATTTCTGTAAGTTTAGTTTGCCAATAATTATCTGGAACTACACTGAAATATGTTATGAACGGAATTATTTGCAAATAATTCAGTTCCTAGTGCTAAGCTAACATTAGCTTAGCATGTCAGAAAACTGCTCCACTTTAAGAATAACAACAATAATCACTTTGCTCATGATTTGTTTGGCTATTTATTCTTAAAAAGGCTGAATCTACTTCTTCAAAAACAAACTTCCAAGTGTGCTTTTTGTCACATCACATGTAGGATGAGGCAGGAAATTCTTGTTACAGATCTTGAGAGCCATTGACATGCAACTTTTAAATGCATTCCTGTTTTTAAATCAAATTAACAGCTCATTACATGATAATAAGTTCCTTATTTTACTTGTAGCAATAATATTTTAGATTACTTTAATTTCTTAATTAGTAATGTCATTCAGTCTCTCTGAGGAAAGCTATTAGTGCTATCTAAAAAGAGTAATTAGAGATAGGTGTGTGGTTTGATTATATGTTACAATGTGTTGCCATACCACCGCCTCGATCTACCTGCAGCTAAATGACAAAGCTGTCACAGCAGCACCTTTGATTTCCCGACTAGGGTATCTGCGCGCCTCTCCATTTTCAAAGCTGAGTTTTAATTGACAAAAATGCCTTGAACTTAAATCCCTTGACGTACTTTTCTTCCCCCCCCCCCTCATTATCAGCACGCTGCTTCTAGTCGATTACAATACTCCCACGCAACCCTGCAGCCCACCACATCACCGCAGAGTAATCAAACACAACTTGCCCTGGTGGCTTGTTTTCACAAAAGCATACAAGCCACAAAAAAAAAGTCTGATTAATCCACCTCTTGAGGCGATCGAACTCCCACAAGAAAGAGAAGGGGACAAAAAAAACACAAAAACATGGCTGTTACGTAGCAGCTGCGTAAAAACACTGATAACAGTCTGGACCATAATAGGCCCAGTGATTTTTTTATTTGACTCCCAGTGAGCGAAATCAGCAGCTCCTGTCTGTTTCCCCACTGCGAGCAAATCACAGCTCTATTCAGTCCGCAGCGCCGGCATTAGTCCTCGTAACCCAGACTGGGTCATTTCACAGCCGCTGCTTTGATTCTTTGGCCCAGGGCTGTTTGAGACCCCCCCACCCGGAGGGAAATGAAGGAAAGGGCAAAGGATAGAAAGGCGGGCTGAATGCTGAGACAGCAAGAGGATTTTACCAGCTTGAATGCGGTTATTAGAGCTGGAGGGGGCGCAGGGTTTGAATGGCATGTTATTTTGTTGTTGTACTGTTGCTGTGCTGAGTGTGAGGCCAAACTGGAGATCCCTGGACTGCCATTGGGGAGAATGTGATTATAACAGAGTGCTGCTATGCACCGTCATGTCAGCGGCACCGCCATGCAGAGGAGATGAATATTCCCTTTGACAACAAGCTTCCTCATCCCAAATTCTCTCAACAATCGATGAATGCTGTTGAAATTTCTCCAAATCGTCATGTGATGATGACAGCAAGCCAATCTGTTGCGCTTGTTGTTGCAGATGGGACGCATGTGTGGGAGAGGAGGGAGAAGGGGAGGAGGATACTGAAGGAGAGGGAGGAAGAACAGGAAGAGGAGGAGGAGGAAACTTGCCTGTCTCTGCTGTGATCCCTCTTTCTTTTTCTTGCCATGTTTGCTGGAGGGGACAAAAGAAAGACAATGTCAGGATGTCGAATCTATCTCTCCCTCCAGTGGTCACAGGGCAGCACTGCCTGCCAGCTATCATAAAGAGACCATCATCTTAATCTACTGGCCTGTCTCAGACACAGCCCCCAGGTGCCAGATGTGTTAGGATGGGAAGGGAATTTGCAAGCCGATGGATCCATCATCGTCATGATCTTGTGGATTATCCACTCAGAAAATGTCGCCTCACAACTTTTAATCCTCCTACTTTGGACCTATGCTTGCTGTTTTGCAGATTAAATCTAATTGAAAGCTTGTTATCAACTTCCAGTTTCAAAGCTTACAAAAAGGAAAAAAAAAACAAAGTAATGTTGAATTGCACTTTGTAAGGTTATCCGGACTCCTGCCACTTGTAGAAAACAAACAAAAGTTTAGAAAAAAAAACAAAGAACAGACATATGGTACTAAAGGTACCACAGATAAAAGCAGAAATACTTTAATTTATGAGAAGTTTTTTTTTTTATTTACATAAAGCATTCCTAGTTTGATAGCCAAAGATCTTTCATGGTGTATGGTTGTTGAAGATATTTCAATGCTTCAAGAATACCAACAGGTGGTGAAACAATTTTTATCTAAATTATTCAAGATGCAGGCAACACTGTCAGTTTCACTTTCAGCTTGAACAATTCCAAGTTGAGTGAATCTTCATAAGCAAAGACAGAGCATTTGCATAGTGTTAATGGTAATTTTGGGTAGCCGCTGTGACATTTGACCCACTGTTGCATAGATTCTGTGCCAGTCAGCTGTAGCACTCATGTTTAAAAAATATGTAGCATCCTGGCTTAGCTAGTAATCAACTTATGGATGCTATGCTAAATGTAGAGTAAGTTAAAGTTGTAGGGTTATTTACCAGGTCACACTATTGAAACCTGAAGCAAAGTGTGATGGGTTGTTAAGATAAATAATGTTAAGACCTATTTGAGGCACTATATTAGTTAAATAACCTTTGTACATTGTAGATTTATTTTTCACCAATGTAAGAATACATCTAGTGAGTCATTACAGTGGTTTTTGTTCTTGTTGCAAAAGATTTCAACCAGCAATGTTCCACTATTTAGTCAGTTTCTTGCCTATTTGTAATCAAACATAACTAATTTAATTGCTCTGCGTCAAGCTACTCATCCAATTTAAATGCAAGTGCAGATATTACACATTTGTTTTAAAATGCGGCCCTGAAAAACTAAAGTTTTTTAATTCTTATCTGGTCCAAAGAAACATCTTAGACTACATAGCCCAAGTATGCCAGGCAAAGGGGGAATGGGACTCAGCCTTGCTCAAAGGGTCTTGGCCAGACATGTGTCGGTGCCAGGAATGGGCTCCGGCCTCTGCTCCCGCCCCCTGCAGAGACCCCACAGTCTGGGCACTGACCTGACGTTAAGGCTGAAGACACGACGCGCCACCAGGAACCTCATTAGATAGTAGATGACCACAATCAGCACCAGCAGGCCCAGCACCACACCGATGATGGCCCCCGTGATCACACCCGCTTGGATGGGCACTAAGAGGGGAGGAAACGAGGAGGAAGATGGGATAGAAGGACAGAGAGAATCAGATCAATACAGATAATTTGTGAATAATCAGAGGGAGATATGGATTGCCAATGAAGGAGTTAGGATGAAAAGCAGTAATATATTACATTAGAACAGAGGAGGAAGAAAGGTTGACTAAAAGATGAAAATATTTAAATACAGAGAAGGTAAAAAGAATAGGGGGATAGAAGGAGAGAGAGAATATGGAGAAGATGGGAAAAATTGGAGAAAGTGAGAATGAGAATGCAGAGTGTGACAGCAGCCTAAAATAAAGATTGAGATAAAATTGTAATCGATTTCATTTAATGGTGCGACAACGTCTCTGATAAATATTCTTTTGCTTCCACTGAGATCAATTTCAAAGTTTGGGACGATTACACCAATCTAAAAATATTTTCTTTCCAATAGGACAAAAATGACTGAGTTATAAGACGATATAAAACTTTTCACAGAGGACCTGATCCCTTTCACAACTTGGTTTCAAGATGACAGTGGTTTGCTTAAATATGATTTCATCAATCAAATCAAAGCAGTTTTTATTTGTAAAGGGACTTATTGATTACGTCAATAAGTCACTCCAGTTTTTTGCAATTCCACAGATGTAAAAATTTATGCAAAATCAACCAATGCTTGCACTTTTTTGCGCTAACTCATAATTGTGGGTTTATTGAAAAAATGGTCCAAATCATTAGGTTTAAGTGATGCCACCTGTAAGTGGGAGTATTTCTTACTTCTGTTATAATACTGCCTCAGTCTTCACCTCAAATTAAGATACGTGATCAAAAAGTCAAATTTACTGTCAAAAATTAGCACAAATATTGCAAAATTTCTTGTAAACATCTATAAAAAAGTACAAAATCAATGATTTTGAGTTCAAAAATGTCAAAAAATCCTGAAGTGACTGATCAATATTACTTTCATTTAATATTACTTAATTTTAAGAAGTACTCATCTACTGCAGAGACATCAGTCTATTAATATATTTATAGTTTGTTAATGGGTTTTATGGAACCGTGGCTATAAGAACATTCATGATCTTGATGTGATCCAAAATGAAAATGAGCTTGATACGCCTGATAGACCAAAACAAAGTATAAGGATTTAGATCTGAACTTCATCTATACCATCTTCATAAACATCATTTGATCAAACAAGTCCCTTAGGAACATTTAAGAGATTGTGGTTGTGATGAGCTCAAGCAGTATGAATACTGAATGTTTGCAAAGCACCATGATGGGATCAGAGCAGCTAACTCACAGTTCTCAAAGACCAGCAGCCGGACGCTGGAGGGGCGCCCCACGATGTCAGGGGGGTTCTTGGCGTCGCAGGTGAAGGTGCCGTTGTCGCTGAAATCCAAGTTTTTGATCAGGATGGAGCCATCACGACGTTTCGGGTTCCCCACGAACTCCACCCTGTCCTTGAACACGCCTTTGTTGTCAGTGTAGGCCTCACCACCGGCATAGTGGGCGATCTGGGGATGACAGGGGAGGAAATACTGACCAATAGCACTCAAGAGTACCTGATGGATCTGGATCTCTGGAGTGAAATTAATCAGGAATCATTCTATGATGCTTTGAATAAGTTTGCAGGGTTTTTCTTTTTTGAAAATGCATTTAAAAAGATCCAGATTTAAACCTTCATATAAAGGATATTCAGACCTAAAGGTAGCTGCTGAGCCTGCTGCAAAAGCTTAACAAGGTCAGCATGTATACATGCATTAATGCATCAAAATGTGAGTTTAACTATTCGTAATATAAAGTTTTATCAAAGTACAGCACTTAAAAATGTACACTGCACCAAAAAAATAATGCATTTTCATCAAAAGTGCAGCTTTTGAGTGATTTTAAGTTATTTTATTTTTGACATTAATTATTAAATACTGAAAGATGATCATTGTCTCCCAATATTTCTGACTAATAGAAAAGATTTGTGATCCAAACTATTGGTAACAAGATGTTATTAAAATGAAGCTAAGCAAAAATAGATCTTACAAATCTGCAAATAGAAAAACAACAAGTATCAAAAGCATTTGTTTATTTGAAAAGAACCACTTTGGGCATCAGAGCCAACTGTTAGAAGTACTGTACAGTCATTTTATTCAACAAATTAGAATATGTGTTTCGATGTGTCAGATTTAAAGTATCTTTTCAAAAGTGACAATCTTAAACTGTTATTTAAACATACTTTTCAAGATACATGACTATATTAAAAACATTTTTTTCATGGTCTGACGTAATATTGTAATTTTAAATGCCATTTAGCTGTACGTGGAAAATTATAAAGGCTTTCAAAGGTCCATCTATGTGTAATAGTCTACACATTGTGTTTCACATACTGATAACGTTCCTGAAATAAATTGACTTCTCAATAATATTCTAATTTATTAAATGGGTCTGCATGAGTCATTGGTATTAGAAAATATCCAGGATTTAAACTACAGACATAATAAAGATCTAGACTTATTATGTCTATGGTTTAAACTCTTAAGCTTCACAATCCCACACACAGACGCACACATTTTAGAGTGTGTGTCTGTGAATTAGAGAAATTCCAGTAATAGCCAATTTTATTGTTAACACAGAGATAGAGCAACCCTGTGCACTGCTAGCCAGCTGGCTGAAAGAAGGCCATAACAAGTTTCAGTCCATGAAAATCACTGACTAGAAAATATTCACTCTTATTAAAATAACTCTATTAAAACTACAGCTGGCAAACAGGGAGTTTATTTAGCAGGCGACTGTAGCCTTTACTTAAGAAGCTAAGCAATCAAATGTTGCTATTTAATCTACCAATAGCAGCTTCTTTTATTTATGTTACTCTATTAAATGAGGAAGATCATAAAGGAACAATATTCTGTGAAAATAACCTCTTCAAACATTCAATTTCACTGCTGAACTCTAGCAAAATCAAAAATATCTTAAAGATCTGTTTTAGTTTCATTACTGCAATACAGTGGACTGTTGGTGGTGGCGGAGGCTACGAACCACAGCCATCTATAAGTCTTTAATATCTGCGAATACTTAAGACCCCGTCCAAAAACATTAATGACTGCCTGTTTGTCATAGTTCATACATCAAATATACCTTAAGAAGAATTAATACATACTGGAAATCATCTTAGCCCCATTAGCAGAATGTCTCTAAAATCAATTACCACACTTTGAAAAGATGAACACAGCATGGAAAAAGAAAGATGTGCGAAACAGGTAATCTTTCAAGGTGGGGAAAGAAAAGAGTTACTGAAAATAGGATGGTAAATAAAATGAAAACTCAGTTTCAAAGTGAAGACTCTGCAGGGGGGACAGATGAAGGCGAAGGAGGAGAGGAGAGGACGTAATGAGAGAGGACAGAGGGACAAAGTCTGCAGGGCTGGAGAGGAAGAGATTAGGTGAGGTGGACAGAGGGAGGCATGGTCAGGATGGGGAGATAGAAAGATTAGAGATAGAGCGATAAGAGCAGGGAGAGTGAAATTAAACTCCAGCAGGCTGCTGCAGGAGAGGCAAAAAGTTTCTTCAACTAATGCATGTTGGAGAAAATTAAACTCTCAGCTCTCTGTCTTTATTTTAAAATCCTTGAAGAAAGAGCCCTTCAGAAAAGCTCAACATTTTTTGCTCCTCTTTGTGCCTGGCAGAGGCAGACAAAACAAAACAGAGCTTTGACAGAAAATGCAATCATTGTTTGCAAGACTAGATGCCTGTTAATGGTTCTCATTGTGACCAAAATTTGGCCTCAAGTGGTGAGTAGGAAACACACAAGGCTCTTATTTAAGCAGAAAAGAGAAAATAGGAGCGCAGGCTCTTTTTGCGGCTCTCTGTAAGAGGTGTTTTCAGCCAGTAAATGCTCTATTATTTCGCAAATTGTTGCCATCTTTTGTTTGTCTGCCGTTGGCTCGTGGACATGTAGTGCACTGTGATTTATTGGAGCTTCTTTGCTGAAACAGCTACAGTTCTGATGAGGGTGGAGAAAGCAACTCGAACATCAATGTTTGAAGAAGTTTAAAGAGTTTCTGTTGAGAGAGTTTGGAGCATGATTTTTATGATTTTTCTAGTTTTTTTTCTAACCCATGCAAGCACAATTATGCAGCAGCAGCTGTGGGTTTTGTGTAACATTGTGTGTGTAAATGTAAATGTAAATGTTTGCATTACAGAGACGGTGTCCCGCGAGCCGTCTGCTCTGTATCTCCAGGTGAAGGAAACATCGTCGGAAATGAAGCGCCAGGAGAAGAATGTGCAGGACAGTCTGACGTCTGAGCCCACCAGGGCGTGGCGCTCCCAGCTGGTGTAAACAGTAATGGCCTGGGATGCCTGGGGTGCTGCAAGACACAAAGAAGATGCAAAAATGTATTCTTTCTTATCAAATCAAAGCGGATCTATTATAAAATAAATTCTTATTTGGCCGTTTCAAAATTCTCCAGATTGTTGAATCAGATTCAATGGGCACCCGTTACCTAGCAACCCAAGTGGAACTCAAGCGCAATTCATCAGCTGGTTTTACCGTTGTTTGTGCTGCACAATGGCTGCTGAAAAAGACAAGTGCCTAGCTGTTGACTTACTATTTAGAAACCACTTGCTGTATTCTTGTTGGCTGTGCAGGAGACTCTACTTCCGCTTGTTTGCAGCCATTGTCACATGTGAGTGTAAACTTTGTGTCGGGGCGTGGCCAGCAGCAGTTTATTTGGATTTAAAGTGACAGGACGCCCTAAAACGGTTTGTTCTGAAAGGAGCTCAAAACCGGCAGAACTGACCAGATTAAAATCTCTTTATCAAAAAATAATTTTGTGGAAAAAAATGTAGATAACATGTTTTGCATAGGCCACAAGCATATCCTAACTTCTTCAAGGAAGCATAATATATCACCTTTGAGAAAGAAATGTTAAAAAATCAGTTTTACCAGAGATGTAAAACAGAACATTGGGTTTTATGGCTGCTTTTGGTCAATTTGACCAATTACATAAAACCACATTCATTAGTAAGATCTTAAATCGATATTGTGACTCTCAAATAATTAAATATGCACTCAGATTGACTAACTGTACATTTAGTGGTGCCTCCATTGATTCACACCAGCAACTGTTGAAATAAGATTTGAATTTCTGAAAGTCAGAGGCGACTATAATTTTCTCCATTAATTTGGGTAATGTTGACTTTGCTGTCTGCATTGCTTATGCTTGGATAACATTTAATAATCAATGCTAATTTGGTTTTAGCTGGAAAAAAAAAACTTAAAAAAAAAATAAGCAAATACTGAACTTTCTAGACAAAACACTTCACTCAGCATCTCAAACAACTTGCAAACTTCCAGCCAAGTGTACCGTTCAACAGTGATAACGTCTACATGTGGATGATCCTCTGCAGGTCACAGCATCCTCACAGCCGCAGTTTATAAGCTCTGAAGTCACACAGAGCGTTCTGCCTGTTTCAACACCCACAGAGTAAAGTTCACAGCTTTTGCTGCGAGCGTCCTCCAGCGATATAAAAAAGCCCCCGCACTGCTTGTCAATGAAATCAGACTTGACATTTTTAATTAAAATTCTGACAAAAAATATATATGTCTACAAATAGCTGACAGGAAGGAGTTGGATGGGGAAGGGGGCTGTGTTTGACAGCCAAACCTCAGTTTAAAAGTCATAATATTAGTACACCGTTGCTTTTCAAACCAGGAGACACCTGCTATGGCGAAGTAACACAAATGGATGATGCTAGATAATTTACTGCACTGTAGTGCATGTAAAAATGAGCAGGTTCTAATGCAGGACAGGCAAGTTTATTAGCATGGTGCCTTTCCCACGCTAGCTAGATTAGAGTGCTATTAAGAAACAGATGTAAAGAAAAATGTATTAAAATAAAGATTAAAAATATACTTTCGGAAAAAAGGCATCACATTTAAAGAAACAGTAAAATGCAAAAAACAAACTACAACAAATGAATAGAACTCAAAATGAATTCATAAAATATGACATTTATGGGAAAGCTGCAGGAAACAGTAATGTTTTCAGCCTTCATATGAAGGAGCCAACAGTTTATTTTGCATTTCAATTTTTCTACAGCGTAGAAACTAAAGACTGTTTCCATTTTTTAAGTTTGGTACTTGGAGCACTGAGTGAAGAGGTCTTTAATAACCTAGATGGATTATTTTTGTAGAAGCAACTCTGAGACGTATATATAGGTAGTGCCGACCAAATTGTAAAAACAATCTGTTTACAAACAGGAAGCCAGTGCAGAGATGTGACCTCATCAACATAACCATCTGAAAATATAAGCTTTCACCAGCTTTTCTGTTTTAACAGGAAACCTTTTATCATGGTCGTGCATTTAAGCTGGCAGGCAGCTGATATATTGATAGACTAATTAAGGATGGTAAAATTTAGCTCTGAGCTCAAAACAACAACCATGTTTCATACATTCTTTTTCATTTTTAGAAAGAAAACCTAAAAATTAAAGTGCTTGCATTTTTGGACCAAAAACAGTAACTTCTATAGTTTTTCTCTGCATTAAGATTAAGGACATCCTGATGCATCTTCTTAATAATTCACTCATTGGGTGACTAAAGAACAGTGGTCATGTGGTGACACTGAAGAATTAGGTTTAGTACAATTAACATTTGGTAGTAATACTTTTTCAAATGCTCTACAACTTAAGATAGCAAGATTACATAAATCTTTAATAAAAAAGTGGGCTGAGAATGGAGCCTAGTGGAATGCCATTGGTAATTATTGTGCATTTTTTCTCAGATTTGTGACTTTCAAATAACACAAAGTATAGAATAAGGCTAGCAAGGAAAACTTGGACCAGTTTAGCTCAGTACTTAGCCCATCCCACCCACTATTACATTCTAGCAATCAGTTTGCTTTGATTAACTCTGTGGAGATTTTAATGAACCGCAGTTCAAATCAATGCAACACAATTCCAGAAAGCAACTGGAATGCCTCAGTTAAGTACTAATTCAGTGCAAAGAGAGGTTTAATTCAACGCTAAAGCATCTATACTCCCCTTATTTTCATCAAGTTCATTAGTTTTCAAGTAAGCAATCAAGAGAAAAGCTTCTCTCATTTAACCTTTGACCTCACGTCAGTTGGAAAATAATTTCAACGCCTTCGCTGTTTTAGACAACTCATCAAAATAAAATTAGAAAAAGTGAAAAGATTTTGTTTTTCTTTTTTTACCTATTCCCAGGAGGACCACTGACGCCAACGCCAAAACTCTCAGCATGGTTTTCTGGCTTCTGTTGGAGCTCCCCCCCAAAAAATGGACAGACGCTGCGAATCTGACAGGACTCTGCCGAGGAAGAGTCCCAACTCCACTGGGAGCGTGAGAGGAAGGAGGAGAAGGGAAAAACCAGAAAAAAAAGAGAGTGGATGAAGGGGAGCAGAACGCCAGGAGGGACAGGACAACAACAGAAACTCCACTGTCCCCTGGTTTATACCCAACCACACCCCTCATCCCAGGCCCGGCCCGGCCCATTCCTCCTCCCTTCCATCCTCCATTGCTCTGCATGTTCCTCCCTGGAACAAATTAACACACATTATCCGTGGAAGTGGGAAGAAAAAAGGCACCTGCGCCGTACAGTAGCTGAATTAATTGTGTGAACAATGGGCGACTTGGGGCGAATTTGCAAACTCTGAGCAGCATTTCAGCATGATGGATGCAACATTTTAAATTAAACCCTCGTCATCCTGTGATTGAGTGCTGATTAACACTTAGAGTGTAGGTGAGAGGGAAGCATGGCCATCTGCAGTCGATCTGGGTAGCTCATGATTAAACGTCACAAAGGGAATAATGGGAAGTTTGGTTTCTGTTTACTGGGAGGATGAAGGAGATCCTCCGACGGGGTCAGTCTAGTGCTCTCTCCTCCATCTCCATGTCTCACCCCTGTTTCTCCTCTGCGTGCACTTTCACCGGGTCTGAGGCCAGCCGGTCAAACAAAGCCGCAACTCTTAGCTCGCCGTCCTCCCTCTCTTCAGATTCTCGTCCTTCGCTGGCGTCTAGCACTCGGAGACAATGGGGCATGAGGGGGACAGGGGCTGACTCGTGTTTGCCTGTCTGTCAATGGCGCTTTCTTCATCCAGTTTTCTCTTTCTCTTCAGCCTCCTCCTGCTCAGACAAAGCTGTTTATTCACATTGCAGTGCCCACTCCTCACTTTTCCAGTAATGCAGACAGAGAAGTAGAGCCCTGCTATATATAGATGGGTTGATATGAGGACAGGATGCAAAGATGGCAGAGAGATTTCAGTTTACATTTTTACTTATTAAAGTGATCGGATGTCATCTTAGCCGGGTTTGACTTGGAATAATTGGTGAGTTGCCACTTTGCTTCCTGCTCCGTCTGCCTCTATCAAGACACTTCATCCGCCTTGCCTGCTGGTGTCGGACAGAAGGCCTGTAGCCCCAGGGCAGCTGTGGCTACCATCTTGTAGTTTGTATGACGTGTATTAGGGCCATAGCAGATAGAAAAAAACGACTAAATTTACCAGAAGAAACTCCGAAATTAGGGGCTGTACAGTGGAGCAATTGGTAGAGCTGTTGCCTTGCAGCAAGAAGGTCCTGGGTTCGATCCCCGGTCCGGGGTCTTCCTGCATGGAGTTTGCATGTTCTCCCTGTGCATGGTGGGTTCTCTCCGGGTTCTCCGGCTTCCTCCCACAGTCCAAAAACATGACTGTCAGGTCAATTGGTCTCTCTAAATTCTCCCTAGGTGTGAGTGTGTGTGTGAATGATTGTGTGTCTTGTCTGTCTCTGTGTTGCCCTGCGACAGACTGGCGACCTGTCCAGATTCTCGTCCTTCGCTGGCGTCTAGCACTCGGAGACCCCGCCTCTCGCCCGGAATGCAGCTGGAAAGGAACCAACAACCCTCCTGACCCCATTAGGGACAAGGGTGAACAGAAAATGGATGGATGGATGGATGGACGGATGGAAACTCTGAAATTTTGAATTTGATTTCAAAACATTTCTAGAAAATTGTGGGAATTTCTGAGTTCCAAAAGCAGAGAATTTTTGAGTTTTTTTCTTGAAAATTTCTAATATTAATCTAAAATTTTTGAGTTTTTGGGTGGAAATTTACTCCCTTTTTCCACCTAAAATTAATACACCATTTGAAAGGATTTGAATGTGTGCATGAAGAGGTGACTGTAGTGTGAAGCGCTTTGGGGTCCTTGACTTGATAAAGTGCTATACAAGTACATATCCTTTACCATTTTATCTTTTTATAACTTTACCTGCAGGGAGTCATTAGTTTTTTCTGTTTTTGTCTGCAAACTTGTTAATAATCCCAAGGTGGAAAGTCCCCATTAGTGACCGTTGAGGCTTAGAAGTCAACGCCTGTCAACCTGGGAGGGACTTTAAGGCTATTTCCAAATAATCTGAGCCCATTTCTCTAAGAAAGAATAATTATTCACAGGTGGAAAACATTTAAGTCAGCTGCCAATCTTCTTAGTCATTGACATTGCTGCAAATTCCCTTCAAGGTCAGAACATAACTGTTCAGAGAAATTGTAAAAAGCCCCAAGGGTTTCCACTCCAACTCCACAGCACTCCGACAGAATGCTAAATGCTAAAGTTTGCCTCATGAAAATAGAAAAAGAATAGTTGCAAGGTTTTAGGAGAAGGTCAACTCTTTATAAAAATATGAAGGCATTATAAAATACAACTGGTTTGGATCTGAATAAACCAACAATGTGTCAAACACAGTAGAGGAGGGGTGATGATCTGGGCTCTTCCTGCCTCTACTTTCTTCTCTTTATTATTTATTTGCATGGAGGCAAGTGTAATTATGAGCAAATGTGAACACTATAACATTTATAGCCTCAGCAATTTTGCAAGCCACATCTCCAGATGGCTTTTCACAACATAAAACAGTTTAAAAGACTCTAAAGCAGCACAGAAAGATAAAACATTTACGGTGTACATTTTACAATTACATTAAAAAGGACCACAATGAAACAGGTACCATCATAAAACCATTGTCATGATTCTGGCTGTAAAACAATGACACCTCTTCTTTAAAAAAAAAAAAAAAACGCTCCCTCATGTTCAGGGTCTTGTTTTGAATGTCAGAATTTTTTCTATTGGATTTCCATATTTTCAAAAACAGTAAAAAAGCAAATTATTTTGGTCTTAATCTGAAGATTTGCCAATATGGAATCAGTTTTGAAGTCTTGGGTAAAAATTTTAAACTCAGAATATGCGGACCAAACTGAGTCAGACAGGAAATAAAGGAATATCAACAAAAAGAAGAGTTGGGAAAAAAGAATCAGTCCTACAGAAAAAGTAGAAATCCTTCCGTATGTTTTCTTCATTTTTGCATAATACACAACTGTTTTAGGATTGTGTATATTACAGGTTGAAAAAAGAAGCTGTTAACATATTGTTATTAAAATTTTTCCTGACATTTAAAAATGAGGTAAAAAATATATATTACACTTCTGCATGGCTCCTTTTATTATACATCATAAAAGTGTTTCCTTTAGCTGCTAGCATGACCACAGAAAACCTGCAAAAATCACTGTCCCACAGTCGTCCTTAAAAGCAGAAAGTGATTCAGAAGTCAACATATGATCCGAGTGAGAGAGTGAGAGGAGGGGATTTAAATAAAGATGTCCACTCCATCCACTTCAGCTAATTTTATTCAAGTTCAACATTCAGAGCTAAAACTCAAGGATCTCTTAGGATATAAGCTGTTAGCCAAGACGGCAGCACATCATTAAGCAACAAGTCGGTGTAAAACCAAGACATACTTTAATTTATTTATTTCTGCCACTTGTGACAAATCCTAACTACTCGTTCATCTTAACACCTCAAACGGCCCGCTGATGGGATCAGCCGAACAAAACGGACCATCTGCCAAGTTGTTGGCGCTGTTGACAGTCAAAGCTTTGGCTTGAATGTCTAAATCGCAACGTCCTTAACAGTTGCGGCAAGCTCTGCCTTGGGGCTCCCGCAGGAACAGGGGGATTCTTTATGAGTCTGGCAGGTGCAGAAAGTGGCTGGGACCCAAACTCGTCAGCAACCGAATGATGGCGGCGGAGGCCGGGCTTGGCAGGGAGGAACTGTATCACATACAGAAGGAAGGGCCCCCCCATTCCTCTATCTGGCAATGATATAGCACACTAATGTAAGAGAGCGAGAGTGAGAGCTTATCTGCTGCTAAATAATACAGAAGAACCAGCAGGCAAGAGACTTGAACTGTGGAGCCTTTTAACTTTTTCTTTTTTCTTTGCAAAATTATACATGAGTCCTTTGCAGTGTTTTTTCTGGTATCAATGCAGACAAGGCTTCAGATCACCTGTCAGGATTGGAGGGTGTAGAAGGTGTAATGTCACATTATGATAAACCTGTGAGGGTGTATTGGTTTGACAGCACATGAAAGCTATTGTAGACAGAAAGAAAGGGAGTTAATATCCCCCAAACATCTCAGAAATGTTCTACCTAAAAGGAACAAACGAGGACATTTCTGAGTCTGAAAAGACACAAATTTGCTAGACAAACCCATAAAAGATTATGAAAATGTAGTCTGCTCAGTTCTATCTATTTTGAGATGTTTTAGGGGCTTGTCACTTAAAATACAAATAAGCTGCTGTTGGACACACCTCCAACTAAACGTTTGCACTCACATGTGAAAATGACTGCAAATGATGCGCATTTTTACAACCGTACATCTTTGAAAAATAGAAGTGGAGCCTCCTGCACAATCAATGAGAATGCAGCAAGTGGTTTCTGGATTATAAGTTAACTGCAAGACTTGTCCTTTACAGCAGCCATTGGACAGCGCATACATCGGTAAAACCTAACCTAATAAGTTTTACCATATGTAATAGGTTACATATGACATTACATATTCAGAAGGTTTTTGAAATGGCTAATTTCCTGACACCAAAATAGCATTAACTTATTACCAAAAATTGGCTGGGTGTTTGTGTGCTTATTTAAGAAGACCCAAATAGAAGTACACACATGTGCAAAGTGTAAATTTGCATAATAGGTTTTCTTTGAAGTAGCCAAACCATGCTACAGACTAACATGCTAACGGACTAGCTTGCTGACGTATGCAGCTGGACTACGAAGGCAATTTCTGAACTGGGCTCGCTTGAGGCCTGGCTGAGAGTCAAAACGAAGGGAAAAAAAAACTAAACAAAGAGCGACAGAGGAGACGCTCACCACAGAGGCTGGCTCAAACAAAGGTCATAAGACCAAATGAGGGGCTAACAATGATCCAATGAAGTGCAGTGTGCAATGTGCCTCTCTGCCCTCCCCTCCTCTTTAACACGAGTCTCTCAGTGTGGGCCTGAGAAGTAAGGAACAACAAGCACTGCCATCATCATAAACCCATCATAAAGCGGTTATGACTAAATCAACAGTTATGCTGCAGGGCCCGAATAATCAAGTGAGACGTTTTCGTACTCAAACAAAGCAAATGAGCCATGCAGAGCAATTGGCCAGAAACCTGTTAAAAGTCGAGGCTGGGAGCCAGGATTAAACATAAAGAAGTGCCATCTAGGTTTCGTAATTGGACACAGGTTGACAACCCACCGAGTAGAGACAGGAAGAAAGAGCTGATGACAAAAATATGACTGAAAAGTGCATCATCTCAGTGCAGCAACCTGAAACGCAGAGTGTGCCAAATCGACAGCGGCTGCACCAAACAGCAGCATCCACTGTGTTTATGTCAAGTTCTGAAACCTTTGAAGTTGACATCACCTAAAAGAAAGTGCAGATGGTGGATCCTACAGAAGAAATGATTAATGAGTGGAGGCACTGTGTCTCCAAGCTCTGAAGAAAAATAAATTGAATCAGCTTTTAAAGGCAGTTAGCGGGGAAGCAATACAACTATAGGCAAAAATGGTAACATAGAGGCTTTAAGACTGACCGAGCAGAAATCAATGGCTAAACAGTAAATAACATCATGTTCAGTGATGTTAGGGGCTTAAGAGATGGGAAACTGTGATGAAGATGACTTTGGAAGAGGACTAGGGCCAATGGAAAAATAGAAAAACAACAGATTTTTTTTGTCAGAATTCACGGAGTAATGCCAGAATTCTGAGGAGAAAAAGTCACAATTATGAGAAAAAAACTCAAGATATGAAATTAAAGACAATTGTGAGAGTAAAGTTAGAATTCTAAAAAAAATAAAATAAAAAAATGAAAAAAAAA